>NC_077231.1:193456833-194849333 GCF_027887165.1 Monodelphis domestica | reverse complement strand
TGTACAAGTATTTTTCCTTATTATCTCTTTGGGGTACAAACCCAGAAGTGCTATGGCTGGGTCAAAAGGTAGTGTGAACCTTAAAAATCCCCAGACCCTACTTCATAAGATTGGATTAAGACCATTCCCCATTTGTGCAGTGAAATCTACTTAGATCAGGAATGTGAGAACTCTACTTCACCTACTTAAGTCTGCCCTAGGGGAAGATAAAGTTGTAAACTCTTTTCTGAACAATGAAAAATACTTAAACCCATACTTATAATAAGGCAAAAAGTTCTTAAGATAAGTACCTATAAAGGTCAAGCAATTTGTGAATTTACAAAGAACAAAGAGCTGAGAAACTTACTCAGAGCTTTCCTGGTGTGAATTACTCAAAAATTGAATGGTCTGTCCTTTGAAAAATGTCTACTGTGATTGGTAGATGGAAGAACTTAGGGGAGGTGACATAGGAGAAAATTCCCTATATAAGGAGATGAGAAATCTGAGAAAAGAAACAGTCTCTAAGGAGTCTGTTGAGAAGAAGAGTCTCTAAGGAGGCTCTGAAGAGAGTCTGATGGCTGGCTGAACTGGTGTCTGAATCCTTGCTTGAACAGATCTTATGGTGAGTGATTAAGGACTGACTGATCTTTCTCTTAAGACTCAGGTCTAGGCCATGTTGGCTTAAGGCCCTTCATACTTATTCCTTTCTTACTCTTTCTCTCTTTCTTTAATTCCTCATTGTATTAATTAATTAAAATCTCTATAAAACCCAGTTGACTTGGGTATATTCATAATTGGGAATATTTCCCTGGCAACCACCTTATATTTGATTTAAAAACAAGACACTGTAGTAAAAACATTTTCTGTGGTCACAATTTTCTCATCCACTCTTTTATCTACTACAATTTAACAATCAACTCTTTTAATCACTACAGTTTATGGCCACAACTATTTTAATTGCCACAGTAGGCAGTCTTTTAGCGCCCTTTGGGCATAGTTCCAAATTGCCCTCCAGAATGGTTGGATCAATTTACAACTCCACCAGCAATGAATTAGTGTCCCTACTTTGCCACATCCCCTTCAAGATTTATTGCCTTCCTTTGCTGTCATGTTAGCCAATCTGCTAGGTGAGAGGTGGTACCTCAGAGTTGTTTTGATTTGCATTTTTTCTGATTATGAGAGATTTAGAACATTTTTCATGTGTTTATTGATAGTTTTGACAAATCTGGAAATTTAAAATAAAACTGTTATAATAGAAAAAATAAGTTTATCAATTTACGTTTTCCCACTGATTGGACCAACATGCCACTGGTTATTTCCATAGGTTCAATAAGTTGAAGCTATTATTTTTAAAAGCATCTTTGTGGTTTATTAATAATGATGTAACACCTTACACTTTAAAGCTGTGGTCATCATTGTTCAATTCAACAATTCAACTTCACAAGTATTTATTAAGTGCTTCCTTTATGAGAGGTACATATTTCCTTTTATCTCCACAGCACCCAAGGAGAAAATTCACTTTATTATTCTTGTTTTGCAAGTGAGCAAAGGGATCTAAAAAGGTACACTTGCCAAAGACTTCACACCTAGTATTATAAGTGGTATAGAACTTAGACAAAAGTTTCCTAAATCCAAATCCAGTCCTTTTTTTTAGCTTAAATTGCCTCCTAATTTAAGTGAACTAGTGAATGGAACATTGATATGAATATTCATTGGTCATCAACTTGTCAAAATGGTGGCATCATATTTATAAAGTTTCTAAAAATAATTGGTTTAACTAGGATGCATCATAATCCCTAAAACAAACAAAAAAAAATTATACGCCTCTTCATCTTGAAATATAAGTGGTAGATATACTAACTTAGTTATCTTTACCTCAAAGTCCGATCTTACAATTAAATTTAGTTGCCAGAAGAATAGTAGTGAAAAGAGAGAAGCAATGCTCAACCTAAGGAAAAATCTAATATTAAAGAATCATTAAAAGTGAAATGGGCTACATTTAAGCTGTATCTCTCAAGGGAGGCATTCAAGCATATGCTACTATAAGATGGCTCCTTGTCATGGAGATATTATAATGGAGATTCTTGCTCACTGATGAATTAGACAATGAATTATGAGGTCTCTTTGAATTCTGAGGTTCTATAAAATTGACATTGGAAGGTGATAGCTGAGGAAAAGATTGCATATCGAATAATGGTCAAACTGGATAGGGGTGAGGGGAAATGACACAGATCAAGCACAAAATAGATTGCTACAAGGATAACTAAAAGCTAAGTGTAATAAAAAGTGAACTAGCTATAAGTAAAAGGACCTAAAATCCTCCTGTTGCTGTTTAATACTTGAATGAATCTGGGCAAATCATGCAATCTCCTTAAGATTCACTTTCCTTGTCTATAAAACGAAAGTTTGAAGTAAATGGCTCCTAATAGCCCTTCCAGATCTATGAAGTTTATTCTTAGAACTTATTGAAACAGTAAGACACCAACTTGTTTTCTATCTCAGACTTACCAATAGGAAATAGGAATGATATTATTTATCCATTTATAAATAGGCTTGTGGTCTTTGTCATTACATATGTGTGTGTTGAAAAATGAAGATAATAGCTAATAACAAGAGCTAATATTTATATAATGCTCTAAAGTTTTCAAGGCATTATATATTATGTATCTATCAAATTACATACAATTATATTTATGTATATGTGTATATATGTATTCTGTGTAAAGGGGCCCCCTTCCCTTGATCCTTTGACTGTGCTACATGGCTGGATGTCATGTGAATGCTCCAAAAAGAGGTCACAGGTGAAGAGTCCCAGGAACATGACTCAGAACTAAAGGTTATGATTCCTTGTCAAAAAAGGATAAAAGAAAGGTGGGAGGGTACAAGCTCTCTATTCTCTTGAATGGTGATGTGGAGTACCATGGCTGAGAGATAGCTATGTGGAGAAGCACTTGGTCAAAATTAGATTATATTGGCCTTTAATCTCTATATATCTGTTTTAAGTGATTATTAATAAACTCTATGGAGACTAAGAACCTGGAGTTTATAATTTAACTTTAACAATTCCTTACATGTAAAAATTACACATACACATATATAGCATATGTAGTTATATAAAATATTATTTGATAAAATAGGGGAAAGAATCTCAAAAGTAGTACAGGATTTTTAAAAGGAGCATAATAAAACCAGAAGTGTTGACTTCTCAGTCAATAAATCTCTCTAACAAAGGAAAAAGATTCATCAAGTTGTTCCTGATTATTATGTTCCTTAATATAGGTTAATAAATCTTCAGGGACTTTATGAAGGTTAATATTAAAAACCTACAGGTGGAAAATTCTGGCAAAGGATTAGGGATACATTTCCAATATGTTTTGCAGAAATGAAGTCACAAACTTCATGAATGCTAATGTCACTAACAAGGAGATTCTCCATAGTCTTCTTGCCATTTTAATATGGATGAATTATAAATTCAAAGGAACAGTTAGTACAATTTGTACCAACTGTGAGTTTGCTAGTACATTTCTTTCAAAATACATGTTAGGGTTTAATGGTAATATACCTCAAAATTTTGACACATTTATTCATTCAACTAATACTCAACCTTGGCAGGGTATGTGATTTTTTAAAATTCTAACATTCAAAGTACATGGATTAGCTAATATTTACTTTATAGAGAGATCCACATTGGGATTGCTTTAATGATTCACCCTGTTGCATTTAAAATGGTATTTGATTTGATTTGCAGAAACCCTTTTTATGTGCAATTTTTTTTGTACTATTTGAATTATATGCAGCAAGTTACTCCAATTTTCACAGATAAAAAGACAAAACAGCATGATATAGAAGAATTAATACATTATTATGAACCAAAATTATTGATGCATATTTAAAAGTAACCGTAAGTCATTTTCAAAGAATCAAGAAATAACAAAGTAATAAAGGATTTCTGAAGTCACTAGGCCAACTCAAATGTGAACTAGAGCCCCCTCTTTTTAATTCCTAATTAGCTTTTTTATGGAAAGTTCCACAGAATGGGAAACCCTCTAATTCCAGAAAAATATCATTCCCTTTTTGGACAAATCTAATTGAGAAGGAAAAAGTATTTATTTTACATTGATTCTAAATATGCCTCACTGAAACAAAAGCTTTCAAGGGTCAAACAGAATGCATTTCATCATTCTTTAATATATCATACAGATAGGTTGCCCTCTTTTTGATGCTCTACAGGGCAGTTTAAGAAGGTCACTAACATTAGAAGTGTGGAACCATATCATGGGAATTGGGAAAGGGAGAAGGGTAAAGATAAACTAGGATTTTTCAACTGTCTCTCATATTGTGGTGAGTTCTGTGTATGGCTCTAATTTGAAGTGAAAGTGAATGTTTACTCAATGGCCCTTTTATATACCTACTATCCCAAAGTAGTTGAACAAGCTTTATATATTTCTCATTCTGTTCATTATCCCCTGTGAATTGTGAAGATTAAATTTAACTCTCTCCTGATTTTGAAGATTAAATTGTAACCCCTGCCCATTTTTAGATTTAATCACCAAAGGTGTAAACATCCCATTCACACTTGAGTGAGGGAGGTCTGTGACCCACAGATGCAATAGTGGGTGATAAATCAGAATCAAACTGACTGCCCCTGGACAATCCTAAAGCAAAACTTCAACTGTGATTGGTAGATGTAAAATTAAAGGAAGGCACAAGAAGTGACTCAAAAGAAAGTGTCTTTAAAAGGGAGTTACAACTTCTTGAGTACAGTTTTACTTGGAGTTCTCCTTGGAGTTGAACTTCCTGTGAGAGGAAGTTCTTCATTCTTTGGAGTTGAGACTGGAGAAGAATCTGCCGACTGGACCTGAGACCCTGTTCCTGGTGAAGGTGTTCTTAAATCTCTTCCTTTGTACTGAAATGTGGTGAGCAAAAAGGATAACTCCTTTCCTGGATTTTCTAAAAAAAAACAAAAACAAAAACAAACAAACAAACAAACAACAAAAAAAAAGTAGCCTCAGGAGAGACCTGGGTTTTGAGAGAGACTCCCCTAGGTCCTCAGCTTTGCCAAGGCTGGCTAAGGACTGATTCTCCCTGCCTGGGTTGACTCAGGAGCTGGGAGTAAATTACTTAGTGCTTAAGCTAGATATCTTACCCATAGAAAATGTCATTATAAAAAAAGTCATTATTAGGAAGGCAAATTTTTTTTGTTTTGTTTTAGAAAATACTAGAAATTAGAAGAGAAGACGACATGGAGCAAGAAACTGAGGGAAAGTCTAGGCAAAGGTCTAGCTCATATTTGTAAGTTTGCATGAAAAAAATCCCCAGGAGTCCATATCCTCTGAGCCAGAGAACTTACTGCTACACATATACTCTAAAGATTTCAAAGTCATTACATATCAAAATATTTACAGTGGCATTTTTTTCTAGCAAACATCTGGAAACAAAGTCAATGGCCATTAACTAGGGAATTGTTAAACAAAATGTGGTACATATATGCAATAGAATATCACTGCACTGCAGTAAATTAATAATATGGAGAATAAAATAAAGTATAAGAAGGCATATATATGGATGCAAAGTGAAATGAGCAGAACCATGAAATCAATATTTGCAATGCCTATTACAACAGAAAAGGAAATAATAGGTAAGCACAACCATAAAAATTGAAATTGACTATTTTTTAATAATGACTATGCTTAGCCCTACCCTGGAGAAGAAATAGGAGAAAGCATACCCACCTTTTCTTTAAAGATGGAGAAGACTATGGATATGGAATATTGTATATGTTATTGGATTTTATTGATGTGCTGGTTACTTTGCATAGTTAAGTAGTACAGCAGATAGAGTACCAAGCCTATGATCAGAAAGACTGGAGTTTCAATCTGGTCTCAGACACTAACTGTGTAACTTTGGGCACTTAACCTTGTTGGTCTCAGTTTCTTCATCTATAAAATGAGCTAGAGAAGGAAATGGCAAACCACTCTAGTTTCTTTGTCAAGAAAACCCCCAAAAGGGTCATGAAAGTCAGAATTGCTGAAAACAACTAAAAAACAACAAAATTAATTATTTTCCTAACCATGAGAATTAAACAAAAAGAAACATCCTCATAAAATTTAATTTCCATGAAATTTCAATAGTCAGATCAATATAAAGCATAGACATACATAGTATGTTACTAAAAAGACTAAATTTTACAATTAAATTCTAGTTTTCCATTATTCAACCAAATCAAATATAAAAGTCTCTTCCTCCAAAATTATGATCATCTCATTTTCTCTCTACACATGATCAAAAGATTGCATGACATTTAAGCTCTGTTCTTTTCCTTTTATCCTGCTCGTGGTAAACCTTTAAGATAGAAACACATTCTGCAGGCCTCCCTAAATTAAAATGAATGATAATAAGATTGTCACTTGCTGTGCTGCCAGCAACTGACCAAAAGCAACTGACAATTGTGGTCATGACAACTGATTTACTCTTCCTTACCCAAGCTTGCAACTTTGAAATTAAGCACTGCTGGGCTGATATAAAATGCTAACTAAGCCTGATGGCTCTATACATTCCTGTTGTCACCAATTTTTTACTTAAATTACATGGCTACAGCTGACCTGTGACTGTGTTTATCACTTCTTCTTGGTCATTTGAAAGGCCAGAGCAGAAGAGAGGGAAGCCCAGCTGGCCAAAGTAGGGACTGATCACAGCCAGATTCAGTTACATTTCAGGTACAAGAGCAAGCACCTGAGCACCTGTAATTCATGAATCAAGGCAGAATGTTATCAGATGATTTGGCAACTAACACCTACAGGCAGCAGGATCTGCTACACTGTATGTGATAGATTAAACAAAGATTTAAACATTCCTTTTTTGCCAATATATAATAGAGAAGCAGTATGAACAACCTTGGGTTCAAGTATAGTCTCTGCCACCTAAAAAATAACATTTACATATCACTTTAAGATTTCAGAGCCTTCAATATAATTTCATTTGAGATTCACAACCACTGTATGAGATAAATAACAAAAAAAGAAAATGAATAATCAAATAAATCATGGCTTACCAAGGTCACAAATCTAGAAAATGTGAGAGGTAGGAATTGAACCTAGATCTTCCTTACTCCAAAAATAGTACATTATGCTACAGTATCTGAATGAACTTGTGATCATGGGCAATTTCATCTCTTAGTACATCAGGCAGCTAGCTAATACCATAAATTACATTTCAGTTGCCAATCTGCATTTGTAGTGGGCACCAGGGTCCCCCAATACACCCCAAATTCCTAGAGGTCAAAGATTACTTGAGGAATTCACCTTGCAGGGTTGGCAGTTGAACAAGCATAGGATCCTCTACCTCTAAGCTTCAGATGTATTTACATTAGCCTAAGACGAGGGTCTGAAAGTGAGGGGATACCTTTTGTTTACATCTCGAACATACTAGGTTTCTCCAGATAACTTACCCACCTTTATGATCCCCACATCTCAAACATCACTTATGATATCAAACATGCCTAGGTTTCTCAAGGTGGATAATGTACCCACCTTTATGATCAGGATGTCATAAATAATGTATGCTTATGTTTAAACCTCCAGGACCAAAGGCACTTATTCTGTTACCTATTCTTCCTGATTGCCCACCTTGTTTGTTCCCATTGTTCATACCCTTTCCCATGATTTCTTTCAAAGTCACTGAGAGCCCATCCCTTCCAGATATAAACATCCTGAACTTTTCTCTGTTCAGGGTTCTGGACTCCATGCCACGCAACTTAAGTAAATCTCTCTGTCTTTAAAGGGTTTTCACCAGAGTCTGTCATTCTTTGAAAGGCTACCTCCCTGGCCCAAGGGTTAATCTCCAACCCCCCACAACACATCAGTGTAAGGAGTTTAAACACTGATAATTCCTTTTATTCATTGTCTTAGAAGTCTGGTGATCTATGTGCCTATAGGCACTCTATAGATTCATGCATACATGTATAAGACATTAATTAATTAATCAGCAAATTGTTATTTTATTTCTTCTAATACTTGAGCTTTTAACCTGCATATTTTTAACTATTGGATATTGACTTCATTAAGTCCATCCCTGGAGTTTGTTGGCACACAAAACTTCATTAACTGGGCATAGACCAGAATAAATTTCTCTTCTGTTTACTCTTTTATTCTGAACTGGCAAATAACTGGTTTGGTCATAAATACCCTTAAGAAGAGCAAAGCCAGGAATTACCAAACTATGGCTTGGAGCATTTCTATGTTAAGCAACAGTCCTGAATAAATACAATTAATTGAAGTATGAGGTTGAGAAATGTCAACAAGCATAGGCATAGCCTACCAAACCAAACTCTGTAATAGTCTTTTTTTTCCAATTTAATTTTTTTGGTTATTTTATTTTATTATACATTATTTTATTTGGTCATTTTCAAACAATATTCCTTAGAAACAAAGATCATTTTCTTTTTGTAATAGTCTTGCAACAATCCATTTTCACCATTTTTAAAGAAATTGTTCTGCCAGAGGTCACCTACCACCTTATCATTTAAGCCTGTTTTATTTTAAGTATTCAATTTAATTTAACAAGCAGTTGGTAAGTGCCAAGTGGGTATAAGGCACTTTGCCAGGGACTGTGGAAACAAAGACTATGTCTATATACATATTTATGTGTGTATGTGCATATATGTATGTATTTATATGAATGAATGAAATAGTCTCTACCTTGAAAGATTATCCCTAACTTTAAATATCCTAATTTTCCCAAAATGAACTCCTTCTTTTCTCTATTTCTGACACTACCATTCTACCAATTATCCAGGTGCAAAATCTTATGTCATTGCTTATTTTTAAATCCTGTATCTAATCTTTAACAATATCTACTGATTCTACTTATATGAATGTCTTTTAAAACATCTTTTTTCCATTTTTTGTGTAAAGCCACTACCCTCATATTAGCCCTCATTGCCCCAAATATGCATTAATACACTATAGTCCCAGGTAGTTTGCATTACCTCTGGTAACTTTCCTGTAATATATTCTTCACAGTACTATCCAGCTAATCTTTTTTTAATAAAAAATTGTATTTACTTAGAAGCATTCAGAATGTCAACAAAATAGCTGCAACTTTTTTTTTCATTTATAGAGTGGTATTCAGTTAACAGAACAATTATTTCATATGCTGCATCAAAGACAACTAAAGATGAAAATGGACTACATTCCCATATATAACTAATTTGAGCTGTGCACCAACAAGAACCTGCTTTAAATATCCATGCCAATTTACAACCCCTAGACTGTCCCAGGCAAGGTTAGTGGCTATTAGAAATATCACTGAAGGACAGGGCTCTCTAAAGACATATTCTGTAATGTGTTAACTATACAAAAAAAACAACAAAAAAAAGACACTGTACAGTTTAAAACCAAATCTTAAACAGCATTCCATTTCAATTTTTCTCTTTAAAAGGAGGGAGGGGGTTAAATTATTTACAGACAAGAAAAAAACTGCTCTGAACCAACTTATTCATTGTCATCATCATCTTTCTCATCCTCATCCTCATCTTCATCTTCCTCATCTTCTTCCTCCTCCTTTTTCTTGCTCTTCTCAGCTTTGACAGCTGAGCTCCTCCCTTTTTACCCACATTAGGTTTTCCTTTAGCCTGGTACGCAGCAATAACCTTTTCATACTTTTCCTTCAACTTAGCTGCCTTCTTTTCATAAGACTGTCTTTTGCAGCAATATTATTCCACATTTCTCTCAGTTTTTTGGCCACATCTCCAACAGAAAGACCAGGATGTTCCCCTTTGATTTTTGGATGATACTCAGATCAGAATAAGAAAAATGCCTAAGGAGACCTCTTTGGTGCATTGGTATCCTTAACCTTCTTTTTTTGTTTCTCCTTTAGGTAGTATGTAGGTTTTCATTTCTCTTTCATAATGAACCTTATCAGCTTTTGCCATGTCCTCAAATTTTCCTTTCTCTTTACTGATATTGTCTTCCACCTTTCTGAGTATTTTTTAGAAAATTCTGAGAAGTTCACAAAAGCATCTGGGTGCTTCTTCTTGTGTTCCCCCTGGCAAGTTTGCACAAAGAAGGCATATGAAGACATTTTCCCTCTCAGCTTCTTATAGAAGGATCATCTTTGACCATTTTTTATTATTTTCCCTCAATGCCACACAGAGTAGCCCAGTGACTGTCTGGCTCTTATTGTACCAGGGCTGTCTCTATGGAGCTCAATGTACTTCAATATATCCAGTTAATCTTAATTACTCCCGAATATTTCTTCTCAAAAGCTAACTACAACATCCCATTGCCAACCAGACACAATTCAGTTTCTTGCTCTTTTTTCAAAGTCCTTCAGAATCTGACATCCCTCTGTGTAGCCAGCCTTATCTCACCCTACTCTAACAAAACTGAATTACTTGACATCGTGCAGAAATGTTTGGAACATTGTTTTTTATTTGTAGATAGTAAAGTATTTCTTTACATTGTTCCCTATGCCTATGATGCTGTCTTCTATCTTTTTATTCTCATCCATCCTTCAAGGCTCAGTTTAAATGCAACCTCCTCCAGGAAGTCGTCCCTTAGCTTTCTCAGTTGGAAATCATATTTCCTTCTTCATACATTGCACTAAGCTTCTCTTATTGTATACTTCTCTTTAGCAATTATCATTTTCTATATCTATAAAATTTTTCTAAATTTCCAGTTGTTATATGGTGATATCAAAGTGGGTTGTATCATCGTCTGCCAGACTGTCATTTCCATGAGAACAAGAACCATGTTTTTTTTCCCATTTGAATAAGTTTATTTAGTCAATTCAGAACATTATTCCTTGATTACAATAATCACATTATTTCCCTCCCTCCCTTCCACCCACTCTTCTTGCAGCCAGCAAGAAATTTCATTGGGTATTACATGTGTCCTTTATTGGAACCCATTTCTATGTTGTTGTTTGCACTAGGATGTTCATTTAGAGTCTACATCCCCAACCATATCCCTTTGGCCCATGTATTCATCCACATTCAGAGGAAACACTGTAGAAGTAAAAACACAGAAGAAAAACAACTGCTTGAATACAAGGAACCGTGTTTTAATTATTTTTGCATCTGCCCAGCAGCCCTCAGAGACCTTTGCACACAATGCACTTAATTCATGCTTGTTAAATGCAAGTTTGACCATTGGCTATAACAGGAAAATCTTTTAAGTTCCACTTTTCCATCTTCTATAAGAGTCATTATTATGTCATATCAAGTATTAACTACGGCCAAGGCCTGGCATGCCTTGAATTTTGACTTAGAATTTTATAGTATTTGCTAAATCCAATGAGCAATTTTAATGCACCAATTAAGATGAGTATATTAAAGGAAAAGGAGAAAAGCCCATAGCAAAAACATTACCTGGGAAGTACTTTGAAGTTGGGAAGCACAGCTAGACTGCTATGGGTAATGATTATTATAAACAAAGTAACATTCTTGGACAAAGGCCCAACATCCTGAGGAAATGAAACATGAATTCAATAGTGATGCTACATTGATGCACCAGAGAGAATATAGGAGAGAGAGGGAAAAAGGAAAGGGAAGAAATCAATCCAATCCCCTGAATTAAAGAGATTTTTCTGCTGATGGCCCCCTATGGCTCTAATCTATGTATTTAGAATGCATAACATTCTTATGATCTTGAAGAATAGCAGCTCTTCATGCCCTTAGGTAGTCGAATAATATCTTCAAAGTATGCTGTATTGTTTTCTGTCATGGAAAAGAAATAACTTCCCTAGAATATCCAGGTAATCTTTTGCATTTCCAGCACATGCACTCAGAAAATAGCCTGAAATCATTCAGTGCAAGCTCATAATGCTAGGCAATTGCTTCACAATAGCAGGTAAGTTCAGAACTAGGCAATACAAAATAAAGATTTTCAGTCCTGAAGATGATGCAAGATTCCTAGATTCCACTGGTTTTCCACTGTTGTTTAAATTTCAAGAAAAATCGTGTTGCACTCTGTTGATGTAAGACTAATATTTAATCTTCAAAAGGATCAATGTTAGCCAGTTTCTCCTAACAATAGTAGCCAGATAAAGGTTACTAATGTTCAATTTTGAAAGAAGATGAAATATATAATACTGAAAACACTAAATTGATGCCATTAAATACTAACAATTTAAAACTTATATTTGCCTTCTCTAGAATAGCTCATCAGGGTCCTAGTTTGAATGATGATGTCTAAGGCTTGATGATAGAAATGGTTGATTCTAAAGCAGTGTTTAAGGCAAGGATACACAGAATCAGATGGAAATTGGAAATTAGCTACTCTATTAAGAATGTCATCTCTTCAGGTCATCACTAACAGACATTATCTGTGAAACCAACCAATGGTTTGCCCTATTCTTGGGTAGGCTAAATGAATCTAGAAATGAAGGGTCACACTTAGACACTACCTTTGTACTATCTGACTTTGTGGGGAGGGCTTTTAGTCTCTTGTCTAGAAAAACTAGACACCCAAGTTTTTCTATTATGGGCTATGTGGTAGAGAAACTTGCATAAGATGGTGTGATGAAAATTCCATAAAATTGGAAAATCATAGTTGTAGAGCTAGGAAGGACCTTTATTTATCATCTAATCTAAACTTATTTTGTAGATGAAGAAACTGAGTCTCAAGGAGGCTAAATAAATCACCAAACTTCCCTTCCTCAAAAGAATTTTAATGGATCTCTCTGATTTTTAAGATAAAATACAAACTCTTCAACCTGACATTTAAAGCACTCCATGATCTGACTCCCACTGACTTCAAGTCATTTCATATTATTTCTCTTCAAATTCTCTCAGTTCTAGTCAAACTGACCTCTTACTATGGCATTTCATCTCCTCTCTCTGTGACTTTGCACAAATGATCCTCCATACTTCTCACATCTGCTTACTTTAGAGCAAAGTTCAGCTGCACCTCCTACGCTAATCCTTTACTGAACTTCCCATTTATTAGTACATCTAGATCTCATATAGGTCAAATAGTAAATCCTGTGAAAGGGGCCACATTATTAATAATCAAACTAATATGTTCTAATTATATGTAAAGTATACTTACTGGCTCTAGTTCAATGGACAGTTATAATGCTAATTGAAATAATGTGTTTTAAGTTTTATCTAGCAATGGGAATAGAATTCTGTTAATCAATTCAAGTTATCTTCTCAAATCTTCACTTGCAAAATGGCTGCCTAGTGTTGCGTTCACAGACTATTCTTTGTAGGAATAATTTTTAATTCTGCAAGCACTGGACAAAGAAGTACTGATCTCATAATCTGGGTTTTTCTTATGCCATACTCAAAGAGAGCTCAAATTGGGCTTCAGACACTTAGTAGCTATGTGATTCTGGACAAGTCATTAAATCCTGCTTGCCTCAGTTTCCTTGTCTATAGTTATCTGGAGAAGGAAATTCCAAACCATTCCAGTATTTCTGCCAAAAAACCTATAAATGGCATCATGAAGAGTCAGATATGACTGAAAAACAACTAAATTGCAACAGCAAAAGCTCAAAATAAATAAGCTAACAAAGTCGGAGATTTATTAATATTATTATTATGTGTGTACTTGTGTGTACTCATGTGCTCTGGAGCTCAATCTCTCTTACATGCATTGTCTTTAATTAAAATATTAGCTCCTTGGGAAAGGGGATTATCTTGCTTTTCCATTTGTATTTTTGGTTCTTAGCACATTGATTTGCACATAATAAGTAAATGCTTAAAATATTTTTTCATTCATTCATTCATTCATATAAATGACTTTATACTGACTGTGAGTTGCATGTGATTCCTATTTGAATACTGGAGTTGATAAGTATTACTGGCTTTACTACTCCATCTCATCCCCCCCCTCCCCCCAACAGATTAGATCTATCTGGTTTCTCCATCTCCCATTTATCCTCCTAGAATGCTTGGCAGCTGGTATGCTCACTGCAGAAGCAACTACCCTTTAGTTGTGAATTAATTCAACCACTCTTCAGGGCAATTTGGAATTAGGCCCAAAGGGCTTTAAAAGATTGTCTACTCTTTGATCCAGCCATACCACTGTTGGGTATGTACTCCAAAGAGATAATAAGGAAAAATAGCCACACTCTTTGTGGTAGCAAAAAAAAAAAAGGAAAATGAGGTAGTGTCCATCAATTGGGGAATGGCTGGACAAATTGTGGTATTTGATGGTGATGGAATACTATTGTGCTGAAAGGAATGATGAATTGGAAGATTTCTATGTAAACTGAAAAGACCTCCAAGAATTGATGCAAAGTGAAAGGAGCAGAACCAGGAGAACATTGTACACAGAAACTAAAACATTGTGGCACAGTCAAATGTAACAGACTTTTCTCTTAGTAGTAATGCAATGATCCAGGACAATCCAGAGGAATTTATGAGAAAGAACACTATCCATATCCAGGGAAAGAACTGTGGGAGTAGAAACACAGAAGAAAAAAATATAATTAATCACATGGCAATGGGAATAAGATGGGGTTTTGATGTTAAAAGATCATAAATGTGAATAACACGAAAATAGGTTTTGAACAATGAAATGATACATGTATAACCCATTAGAATTGCTTATCAGCTCTGGGAGGAGGAGGGAAAAGGGGTGAGGAAAATCATGAATCATGTAACCATGGAAAAATATTCTAAATTAATTAATTAATTAATTAAAAAAAGAAGCAACTCCACTTTATGGAAGACAGATAAGCAAAGGCAAATGGGGTTGGACAAGGGTATGAGAAGTGAAAAAGGATCATGCTCCTGAAAAAAAAAATTTCCATCAACAGATATATGGATCTTTTTTCACCTGTACCAAATGATTATTGAGAAATATTTTCAGGACTTCATGGACCAATCTCCCAGGAATGTGATTAACTCTTTTTCTTATTCATGTCAGTCAGTTAACAAGCAATTTAGCACCTTCTATTTGTCAGGCACTGTACTAAGTGAGAGTCTGTGACTCTGTCAAACCCCCATCATTCAGGTATCATTGTTGTCCTTTCTGGAAGATGAGGGTAATCTGGATTGACTCTTTATTTGCTC
Organism: Monodelphis domestica; assembly: GCF_027887165.1. Taxonomy (NCBI): domain Eukaryota; kingdom Metazoa; phylum Chordata; class Mammalia; order Didelphimorphia; family Didelphidae; genus Monodelphis; species Monodelphis domestica. The sequence continues at coordinate 194,834,332 of NC_077231.1, read as the reverse complement.
TAGTCTTTCTTTGAGTAGAAGGAAACTGAAGACTTGATTTCAATGTTAGATAAGAATAAGAAGGAGCCCAGAAATAAAATCAATTCCAGAACTGACTTGGTTGGTGGCTTGTTTGGAAATTAGGTCTAGGGCATCCCTTATTTCTCCTTCAGTGCACCAATTAGGGAAGAAGTAAAAATATTCCTTTATGTGGAAGACACAGTCATTGATCTCTTATTTGGAAAGTGACAAAAATCAGGAGGAAATATGCTTTCAATACATGTTAATTTTTCTTTACCTAAGATTTTCAATTTTGGATGAAGGTTTTAAGTTTGTTTCTTTTAAGGATTGATATAGTCTAATAGGTGAATTCTATCCATTATCTTCTTTAAAAAAAAAACACACAAACATACCTTCTATCTAGAACTATATTAAGTATTAGTTCCAAAGCAAAAGAGTAATAAGGGTTAAGCAATGGGGGTTAAATGACTTGCCTAGGGTCACACATCCAGGAAGTATCTGAGGCTAGATTTGAACCCAGGACTTTGCCCTGGATTTCTATCCATGAAACCACTTAGCTGCCCTGAGACTGAGATATTTTAGTAAAATGGTTTTACCCTTTATCCCCTGCTATCATCTCTAATTAGTCCTGTAAATAGATCCTCATTTATACATAGTCTTTTTTGCATGTTGTCTTCCCCATTTCTGGGTATGCTAGAGCCAGCCCAAAGAGACTCCTAATTCAGTGTGAACATTTGCACCTTAGAAAACAGAACTACAAATCAGAATTTGACTTACTGTTTTCTTCATTGTCTAGGCTTAAGAAAGTGATAGATAAAATGGCAGTAATGCAGATTAACCTTTAAATTCTGCCTTGTATTTGTTTGGGGGGGGGGGATGGAGACCAGTTAAACATTTACTAACATAGCTATAACCATATTAGGCAGCCTAGGAAGGCCTTTTTTTCCCCTTGTATCTCTGGTGCTTAAGAAAGTGACTGGCACATAGTTGCTATTGTTATAAGGAGTTAATTGAGTCAAATAGTTATACATGCTACATTGATATTTAGTCTTTTTTTTCCAGTCTTTTTATGGCTTCATTTGGGATTTTCTTGGCAAAGTAAAACCATATCCTTCTCTAGCTCATTTTATAGATGAGAAAATTAAGGCAAAAAGTATTGAGTGACTTGTCCAGAGTCACATAGCCAGTAAATTGTCTGAAGCTAGATTTGAACTCATTTCTTACTGACTCCAGGCCCAGTGCTCTTATCCATTGCACTATGTAGCTGCCCTTATATGACATAGCCTTCATCTTTTACACAATACAAAATGAGTAATGGCAATTATACCCCTAATGTTCAGCCATAGGTTATGGAGGGGTTAGAGAGTATGAATTCTCTTCATAGTTCACTGCTGTGGTCATATCAAATCCTCATTGTCTGTATGTAGCTCTATGCTTTTAGACTCTATCAAAACAATTTGACTGTCTTGACTAAATCAATGTCACCTTGAGCATAGAAATGACAATATTTTCATTGATTAAATGATTAATAACAATTTAGAACTATTTTATGTGTTTTCCTATTTATTCGTTTGTCCTTTATGCTTTTCCACAGAGATGCCTTGCATGGTGAAGCTTCAAAAGCGTAGATACTCTCTTAAGTGATTCATTTTCTCTTTCACAATGCATTTTGACATGAAGCTACCAATTTTTTAAGTAAAGATGCCGAAGTGGAAGAAATATGAGGATTCTTTTATATTCTCAGAGCTCAGCAATAGATTCAAGGGAGAAAGAAATGGAATGTTTCCCAAACCCTAACCTATATCCCTAAGGTTTTATCTTCCTAAAGAATTCAAAATGTTTCTTAGTTAGGAAATTTCAACAAAGTAAAGTGGAAAATGAAGTCAACATTTGGCAATCATCTGACTAACCTAAACAATACAGAGTCGATTTTTGTTATTCATGTCATAAATTAGTTTCTTTTGCTCCAAAAGATTTAGTACAAGTAAGTTCAATTCAATAAGCATTGATTAAGCATTTACTATGTAAAAGGAATTGGATTTGGTGCTACAAATACAAAAACAAACCAACCAACCAACAACAACCAATAAAACAAGGTAGTCCCTGACATCAAGAAATTTAAATTCTATTGTTGACCAAGCAAAGACTATGTAATTTCAATATGATTTTTAAAAATCTCTTCTCTCCAGATGACTTTAGTGGCTGGCCATTCTTGATTTTACCAACCACCACCAATCAGTTATTTTATGCCTTGTGTGTCTGCCAGAAAGGCAAACTCATGGGTTTGACCATTGTTTGAGTTACCAACTTTAAATTCACCAATAGCAGTAGCAACCATGAGGACAGCACAGTCAGCCTGGGATGTACCTAGAATCATATTCTAGATAAAGTCTCTGTGCCCTAAGGCATCAATGATAGTCACATAATATTCCCTGGACACAGATTTCCAGGGGGATAATGTCAATAGTGGTACCACACTCATATTTAGCCTTCAATTTATACAAAGCCAAGGCATATTGTATCATGCTTCCCCATCTCAGGAACCTCCATCTTGAACTTTTCAGGGATGTTTAAATCTCAGCACATTTATAGATGAGATAGCCAGTGGTGATAGATTTGCCTCTGTGTGGTGCTAGTGGGGGGCTTTGGGGGGGATATCCAGGTACAGCAATGTTAATGTGAATCTTTTCCTTTACCAATTTTGTTTGGGTTTAAATATATACCAACACCTGTGTCCTGATGACAAATCTAATCTGTTGCCTGCTTTATAAAAATGACTAAATGTGTTGTTTTTTTTAATTTCTTAAATCTGAAACAATTACTGAATAGGGAAAATAAAAGAATTTAGCAAGTATTACCTGGATTGTGATTCATTATTTGGGAGGTAATCAGCAAGACCTGAGGTAAAAATCTGAAAGAATTTTATAATTGATGAAGATTGTCATGATATATACAATATTATTGCTTAATTAATTAGTTACAAGCAATTAGAAAGAAAGCATGAGTAGAAAATATTATTCTGCCTTAGGTCTCATATATGAAAAACTATTCACATCAACATTTTTAACATAGCAAAGACCTAGAAACCAGCTAGGTGCTATTATTTGGAGAATGTCTGAACAAACTATAGTATGCAAAAGAGATGGAGTATTAAAATACATTGATAAATAATAAGATAATAACATGATGGATTCAGTGATATATAGGAATAAATGTATGAACTGATACATAATGAAGTAAATAGAACCAGAAATGTAATATGCATAGTGATTATGATTATATAAGTAAAAAGAATAATAGAAGGAAGCCACACCATGAACATTTGTAGCAACTAGTCTTGGTTCTTAGAGAACCAACATATCACCTTTCTCTCAACAGAGAAGCAAGGGATTGAAAAGGGAAAATGTTGCATATAGAGCCAGACATGGACCTTATTAGTTGTCTTTGCTAAACTATTTTTCTTGGATGTAAAAAAAAGATTCCCATCTTTATCAGGAATGGGATATTTTGGGGTAGGAAGGTATATCAAATAATGACCGACATAAAAACAAATAACATTAATAAGACATTTCTAACGATTTTTAAAAATCTGAGCTCATTCTGTAAAAAGTTAATGAATAGAAAATGGAGCCTTGTGTGCATTTAATTGGCTTGAAAGCTTTCAATAAAAATGTGTCTGGGGAATCTTTACAATGCTACAGCAGTGGATGAAATAAAATCAAGCTACCTAAAAACCTTTCTTATGACTTGTATCTCTCATCCACCAACCCTGTTCACACCCCCAAAGAATATCTTTTTTTCCCACTAAATCCACCTGAGTGACATTTAACCACTCCATCCATCTTCCACCTGCCACATCAGCATTGTAATAAATCCCCATTTCCCTTCAGAGGCTTTAACACATTGCGATACTCCCTCATCTTCAATAACAATGCTCTCTCTCAGTCTATTACCACCGGTATTGCTGATTATGTCCCAAAATGTGAATCAAAACCTAGATAACAGCTTGCTAAGTTTCTTTATTTCCCCTATTGAGTAAGTATGCTCAGTTTTTTTAGAAGCAATTCAGATGGACCTCATCCTAAAAGGGTAATTTCCACATCATCTTGATGTAAGGAACACCACTTTTCACCTGTCAGGGCTCTGCCCATGATGAAGATGTCAGGTTATGTGTGAAAGCTGTTATTAACCCTGGGACATGTCTGCTGAGAACTGCTTTCTGTGGTGCTTAATGTCCCTTCCAAAGTTTCCCAAGGGTCTCTCTGGAAATAGCTTCCTTAGATTGGAGAATAGAGGGAGGGGTATATGTGTGTGAGTGTGTATTTCATTACCTATATGATGTCTATGTGTGTGCTTTCACATGCCTAGGTATTTATGTGTGTGTGTGTGTGTGGGTGTGGGTGTAATATATACCAAGTCTTGTATTTGATAACCACTACTCAAAATACAGAGATTAAAAAAAAAAACTTTTTAAAAATTCTCCAGGATGACATAATTAATTCAGAAATGTGAAGTTCAGCTTAATTCATATTAAAAATGGAAAAATGAAATTTAAATAGAAATTGAAACTCAAATGTCCATTCCTGGTTAAAATGCTAATAAAACAAGAAGAGAGGAATGTATTTTTTACTCCCACAGCCTTGTCAGGATTTGTCTCCAGATACAGTAATATTCCAGGCTAGTAACGAGGGTGGAGGGTGGAAAAGAGTGCATTTGTCATTACTTATTGCTGACCATTTTTGCATTACTAACTAGAATCATCACTTGATGACTTATTATTTAATACAAATAAAATTTATGGTTAACCAAGAGAAAATGTGAGCATTCTAAGTCAGGAAACTAGCCTGATTCAGAGTAGTATGTGGTAGAATTTTGAAAGGTAAACAGACAGTTATATTAGTCAATTTATGTGCATATAATGATGGGACTGGGCATAGGTCCTGTAGTCAACTTGAGTCCATCTTTATTTATATTCAGGACTACTTTTAAAGTATCGCAAAATCAAAGATAATAAAAAAGAAATGGCTCTCAAGCAATCTTTCTCACAGAATGTGCCTGTTTCTCTTAAATCAGAACAGTTTTCCCACTATAAGATAAAACCCAATGTCTGAAATTTCACCTTTTTGCAAGATTGTTTCCCTCATGCAATATCCAACTTTCTGGGAAAAAGTTAACCTAAAATTAACGAGAAAACATCCATTAAGTGTAGACTATTTGGCAGTTACCAAAGCAGATGTGCCTAGAAAAAAAAGGCAAGAGAAGCAATTCTCTCCAAATCTCTGGATCATAATGTGCTTCTTTTTTCCCCAAAAACATTTTCACCTTTTTTTTTTCTTTTTGTGACTGAAGTCATTTCCTGAAATATCCCCCCATTTTAATCTTGGACAAAAAGGGAGAAAAAGAAAATAATGGATAAAAGAGAGAAAACTGTAAGAAAAACTGACCACTAGCATCTGATAGTGTATATATGTAACATCACACACTGATTCTTCCACTTTTCTTCTCAAATGAGAGTAGTCAGTTTCACCATTTATTCTCTGGGACCACAATTGGTCTTTGTAATTAATCTGTATGTGATTGTTTTTCATGTTGTTCATTTTACATTATTTTAATTATTTCATAGATTGCTCTTAATCTGTTTACTCTGCATCAATTCATAGAGATCTCTCCATATTTTTCTGAATTCTTCATACTCATTATTTTTTTTTTAATTCTTTATCTTCTGTCTTAGAATCAATGCTGAATATTAGTCCCAAGGCAGAAGAGAAATGAAGGCTAGGCAATGGGGTCAAGTGATTTGTCTCTGGACACAAATCTAGGAATTGTCTGAAGTTAGATTTGAATCCAGGAACTCCCATCTCTAGGCCTGGCTCTCAATCCACTGAACCACCTAGCTTCCCCCATATTCATCATTTCTTAAATCACAAATAATATTCAATTAAATCAACATAGCACAATTTGACCAGTCATTTTCCAACTAGTAGGTATCTGCTTTGTTCCTTTTCTTTCTACCCCCAAACTTGTTATTTCATTGATAAAAGAATTAATGAGAAAATTCTCTGCCTATGACTATAGATTAATACCAATTGCACATCTTCTAATTTTAGAATAATCTAGGTGTATTGAAAAATTCAGGTCTTTTCTCAATCACACAGTCATATTTCAAAAATGATACTTCAGCCTAGGTCTTCCTGACTCTAAGGGCACCTTTCTATACACTATGTTTCTTGAATTAACAGTGTAGTGATGTAATGGCTAGCTATGAGGAAATCTCCCCAACTTGAGAACATTCTTAAATGGAATGGAGCTATCAATATGAAATTTCAATTGTAAACCAAATATCATCTTATAATAGATGTGGGGAATGTCCCGGAGGAAACTTAACAAAAAAAGTAGGCCCCGGAACTTCCGGGTAAACATGGCTGCAATCTAGACACTACTTGCTTCCCCTCCCCGGAACCGAATGAAATAGACTACCTCAAAGGAGCATAAAAATCACCTTTGGAAAAAAGGAGGGACTCTCCAGTATCCCACAGAAACGAAGGTATGTGGGGTTTTAACATTTCCACACTATAAGGAGGAGGAAAAGTTCGCACAAAAACATGAACTGAGCCGCCCCTCCCACCAATCCCCTACTAAACCAAAGTAAGCTATCAGAGCACTCACTGGGACAGTGAGTGAGTGAGGGGAGTCTCTGTCGGGGGGGGGGGCATACCAGGTTACCTGGGATCTAAAGACTGCAAGGAAATGACCTCTCAGGGCAGTTTCACGGGAGAATCCTGCACTGAGAACAGGGGGCTGCGGAGCTTAACTCCAGGGCGGTTGTGCTGAGCACCTAGGCGGAGCTAAACACATGGATGGCCCACGCTGAATGCCTGGGCAGTTGGACAGAACACAGGGGCTCATGCTCTAAGAAACCTCAGAGGCTGGGAAGAACTAGTCTGAGGCAAACTAAATTCACAGAAAACCCGCCCATATCACCCAGACCCCAGACCAAAAAAGAAAGTGGAATAAAAACACCAAAGGGATGGCTCACACAGCCCAAAATCAAGCCTCCAAGAAGAAAGGGGGGAAAAAGTGACTATTGAAAACTTTTATGGAGGGAGTATCCAAGGAAAAGGAGAGAACGAGGATGAAATCCAAACAAAATCAGAACATGCCTCCCAAAATAGAAACTATCCACAAGCTCTGGAAGATCTCAAACTAGAGCTTACCCCAAAGATGGAAACCTTTGGGAAAAAAATGGGAGAAAGAGATCAGCAGTCTGATAGAAAAGACTTCACAATTGGAGAAGGAGCTGGAAGCATCTAATAGAAGGGCAGACAAAGCTGAAAAGCAAAACCAGTCCCTAACGACCAGAATTAAGCAACTGGAAGACAGTGAGCATGCCCAAAAGATGGAAACCTTTTGGAAAGAAAAATGGGAGAAAGAGATCAGCAGTCTGATATACACGACTTCACAATTGAAGAAAGAGCTGGAAGCATCTAATAGAAGGGCAGACAAAGCTGAAAAGCAAAACCAGTCCCTAATGACCAGAATTAAGCAAATGGAAGACAGCAAGATTACAAAACAGCAAGAATCAATAAAGCAAAGTAAAAAAATTAATGAATTAGAAGAAAACATAAAATATCTCATTGAAAAGGACACAGGCTTGGAAAACAGAGGAAGAAGAGACAACCTCAGAATTATTGTTCTCCCCAAAAAACTAGAGATAAACAAAAACTTCAATGCTATTCTACAGGAGATTATAGAAGAAAATTGCCCACATGTTCCGGAGCAAGGGGGAAAAATAGAAATAGAAAGGGTTCATAGAACACCCTCTATACTAAATCCCCAAAAGACAACCCCCAGGAATGTAATTGCCAAATTCAAAAGCTTCCAAGGAAAGGAGAAAATCCTACAAGAAGCCAAGAAGAGGAGCTTCAGATATAGGGGGGCTCCCATAAGGACCACACAGGACATAGTGGCTAACACACTAAGAGACCTCAAAGCATGGAACACGATATTTAGAAAGGCAAGAGAGCTGGGTCTCCAACCAAGAATCAACTACCCAGCAAAACTGACTATATACTTCCAGGGGAAAGTATGGGCATTCAACAAAATAGTAGATTTCTACGCATTTGCTAAGAAAAGACCAGAACTTAATGGAAAATTTGATATCCAATCACAGAAAGCAAGAGAAACATGAAAAGGTAAATATGAAAGAAAGGGAAAAGGAGATGAATCTTATCTTTTTCTTTAAGTCAAACTCTCTTCTATAAGGACTACATTTATATCAAATTATATATATTAATATGTGGGGGAAATTTATTGTGTAACTCTCAAAAATTGTATGCATCATAAGAGTAGTTAGAAGAATCATGCATAGGGAAAGATTGGAGCATCAAGAAGATTTGGTGAAAAAGGGGGCAAAGAAAGAAAAAGGGAAGGGGAATCATAGATAATACTAAGATTTACTTCAAGAAATGGGGGGGGGGACTAAATAGAATAATCTTTACCATACAAAGATACACATGGGAAGGGGAGGGGAAGAACTCTCATATGAGAAGAAGAGGAAGAAAGCATGAAGTGGAATCACTTAAACATTACTCTCAGTGAAATCAAATCTGAGAGGGAAGAACATCTAGATCCATTGGGATCCTGAATTCTATCTTATCCAACAGGGTAAGAAAGAAAGGAAAATCAAGGAGGGGGAGGGGAAAGGGAGCATAAAAATGGAGGGGCTAGAAAGGGAAGCATATCAAGGGAGGGGACTAGGGGGACTGACCTAAAGTAAATCACTGGTTCAAAAGGAGATAGCTAAAGAAGAAAGGTCAGAACTAGGGGAAGATATCAAAGTGCCAGTGAATCCACAAGTGACAATCATAACATTGAATGTGAATGGGATGAACTCACCCATAAAACATAGACAAATAGCAGATTGGATTAGAACCCCAAACCCTACCATTTGTTATCTTCAAGAAACACATATGAGGCGGGTTGATACTCATAAGATTGGAATTAAAGGATGGAGTAAGACCTTTTGGGCCTCAACTGATAGAAAGAAGGCAGGAGTTGCAATCATGATATCTGACAAAGCCAAAGCACAAATAGACCTGATCAAAAGGGATAGGGAAGGTAAACATATTTTGCTAAAAGGGAGTATAGACAATGAGGAAATATCACTAATCAACATGTATGCACCAAATGGTATAGCATCCAAATTTTTAATAGAGAAACTAGGAGAATTGAAGGAGCAAATAGACAGTAAAACCATATTAGTGGGAGACTTGAACCAACCACTATCAGATTTAGATAAATCAAACCAAAAAATAAATAAGAAAGAAGTAAAAGAGGTGAATGAAATCTTAGAAAAAATTGAGTTAATAGACATATGGAAAAATAAATAGGGACAAAAAGGAATACACCTTCTTCTCAGCACCACATGGCACATTCACAAAAATAGTTCATACACTAGGTCGCAGAAACATGGCACGCAAATGCAGAAAAGCAGAAATAATAAATGCAACCTTTTTAGATCATAAAGCAATAAAAATATTGATCAGAAAGGGTACATGGAGAGCCAAATCAAAAATTAATTGGAAATTAAATAATATGATACTACAAAACTGGTTAGTTAGAGAAGAAATCATAGAAACAATTAATAATTTCATCGAGGAAAATGACAGTGGTGAGACATCCTTTCAAACCTTATGGAGTGCAGCCAAAGCAGTACTTAGAGGAAAATTCATATCCATGAATGCATATATTAACAAATTAGGGAGGGCAGAGATCAATAAATTGGAAATGCAAATCAAAAAACTTGAGAATGAAGAAATTAAAAACCCCCAGAAGAAAACCAAACTAGAGATTCTAAAAATAAAGGGAGAAATTAATAAAATCAAAAGTGATAGAACTATTGAGCTAATAAACAAAACTAGAAGCTGGTACTTTGAAAAAACAGACAAAATAGAAAAAGTACTGGTCAATCTAATTTAAAAAAAGGAAAGAAGAAAGACAAATTAACAGCATCAAGGATGAAAAGGGGCCCTCACCTCCAAAGAAGAGGAAATTAAGGCAATCATTAAAAACTACCTTGCCCAACTATATGGCAATAAATATACCAACCTAGGTGATATGGATGAATATTTACAAAAATATAAATTGCCTAGACTAACAGAAGAAGAAATAGATTTCTTAAATAATCCCATATCAGAAACAGAAATCCAAAAGGCCATCAAAGAACTTGCTAAAAAAAAAACCCCAGGGCCTGATGGATTCACCAGTGAATTCTATCAAACATTCAAAGAACAACTAACCCCAATACTATACAAACTATTTGACATAATAAGCAAAGAGGGAGTTCTACCAAATTCCTTTTATGACATAAACATGGTACTAATTCCAAAGCCAGGCAAGCCAAAAACAGAGAAAGAAAATTATAGACCAATCTCCCTAATGAATATAGATGCAAAAATCTTAAATAGGATACTAGCAAAAAGACTCCAGCAAGTGATCAGAAGAGTCATTCACCATGATCAAGTAGGATTTATACCAGGGATGCAGGGCTGGTTCAATATTAGGAAAACCATCCACATAATTGACCACATCAAAAAGCAAACCAACAAAAATCACATGACTATTTCAATAGACACAGAAAAAGCCTTTGATAAAATACAACACCCATTCCTATTAAAAACACCAGAAAGCATAGGAATATAAGAGTCGTTCCTAAAAATAATAAACAGTATATATCTAAAACCATCAACTAATATCATCTGCAATGGGGATAAACTAAATCCATTGCCATTAAGATCAGGAGTGAAACAAGGATGCCCATTATCACCTCTATTATTTGGCATTGTACTAGAAACACTAGCAGTAGCAATTAGAGAATAAAAAGAAATTGAAGGCATTAAAATTAGCAATGAGGAGACCAAGTTATCACTCTTTGCGGATGACATGATGTTCTACTTAAAGAATCCTAGAGATTCAACCAAAAAGCTAATTGAAATAATCAACAACTTTAGCAAAGTTGTAGGATACAAGATAAACCCCTGTAAGTCATCAGCATTTCTATATATTTCCAACACAGCTCAGCAGCAAGAACTAGAAAGAGAAATCCCATTCAAAATTACCTTAGTCAAAATAAAATACTTAGGAATCTATCTTCCGAGACAAACACAGGAACTTTATTAACACAATTACAAAACACTCTCCACACAACTAAAACTAGACTTGAACAATTGGAAAAACATTAACTGCTCATGGGTAGGACATGCCAATATAATAAAAATGGCCATCCTACCCAAACTTATCTATCTATTTAGTGCCATACCCATGGAATTTCCAAAAATTTTTTTACTGATCTAGAAATAACCATAACAAAGTTCATTTGGAAGAACAAAGGATCAAGGATATCCAGGGAAATAATGAAAAAAAAAATACAAAGGAAGGGGGCCTTGCAGTCCCAGATTGCAGACTATATTATAAAGTAGTGGTCATCAAAACAATTTGGTACTGGCTAAGAGACAGAAAGGAGGATCAGTGGAATAGACTCGGGGTAAGTGACCTCAGCAAGATAGTATATGACAAACCCAAAGATCCCAGCTTTGGGGACAAAAATCCACTATTTCATAAAAACTGCTGGGAAAATTGGAGGACAGTGTGGGAAAGATTAGGTTTAGATCAACACCTCACACCCTACACCGAGATAAATTCAAAATGGGTGAATGACTTGAACATAAAAAAGGAAACTATAAGAAAATTAGGCGAACACAGAATAATATGCATGTCAGACCTTTGGGAAGAGAGAGGCTTTAAACCAAGCAAGACATAGAAAGAGTCACAAAATGCAAAATAAATAATCTGGAAATCATTAAATTAAAAAGTTTTTGCACAAACAAAACCAATGTAACTAAAATCAGAAGGGAAGCAACAAATTGGGAAACAATCTTCATAAAAACCTCTGACAGATGTTTAATTACTCAAATTTACAAAGAGCTACATCAATTGTACAAAAAAATCAAGCCATTCTCCAATTGATAAATGGGCAAGGGACATGAACAGGCCATTCTCAGCCAAAGAAATCAAAACTATTAATAAGCATATGAAAAAGTGTTCTGCATCTCTTATAATCAGAGAGATGCAAATCAAAACAACTCAGAGGTATCACCTCACACCTAGCAGATTGGCTAACATGACAGCTATGGAAAGTAATGAATGCTGGAGGGGATGTGGCAAAGTAGGGACATTAATTCATTGCTGGTGGAGTTGTGAATTGATCCAACCATTCTGGAGGGCAATTTAGAAATATGCCCAAAGGGTGATAAAAGACTGTCTGCCCTTTGATCCAGCCATAGCACTGCTGGGTTTGTACCCCAAAAAGATAATAAGTAAAAAGACTTTATAATAATAATATAATAAGTAAAAAAATATTCATAGCTGCACTCTTTGTGGTGGCCAAAAATTGGAAAATGAGGGGATGCACTTCAATTGGGGAATGGCTGAACAAATTGTGGCATGTGTTGGTGATGGAATACTATTGTGCTAAAAGGAATAATAAAGTGGAGGTATTCCATGGAGTCTGGAACAACCTCCAGGAAATGATACAGAGCGAAAGGAGCAGAACCAGGAAAACATACACAGAGACTGATACACTGTGGAACAATCGAAGGTAAAGGACTTCTCCATTAGTGTCAATGCAATGTCCCTGAACAATCTGCAGGGATCTAAAAAACACTATCCACAAGCAGAGGATAAACTCTGGGAGTAAAAACACTGAGGAAAAGCAACTGCTTGACTACAGTGGGGAAGGGGATACGACTGAGGAGAGACTCTAAATGAACACTCTAATGCAAATACCAACAACATGGAAATGGGTTCATACCATGAACACATGTACTACCCAGTGGAATCGTGGGTCGGCTATGGGAGAGGTGGTGGGAAGTGTTGGGGGGGGAGGTGGGAAATAAAATTATCTTTGTTTCCAATGAATAATGTTTGGAAATGACCAAATAAAATAATGTTTAAAGTGAAAAAAAAACTAGGTCCCCTGAGCAAGCTCAAGTGGGGTGATGTGATGTGAAGGACCACTTAGAGTTGTTGAGGGAGAGACAGGATTAGATCCAAGAATTATAACTATCAGAAACTATTTTTTTTCCTCTTCTTCACTCCCAAGTACTTCACCCCAACTCTCTCTTCCTAATTGCCTTCCCTTATGAGCTTCCAAGCCAATCCCTCTCAGGGTCTGGCTGCCTGTTGGGATCAGAAAGAAATAAAAGATAGCTAGAACTAGAGCAGCTTTCAGAGAGAGAATAAGGTATACTTGATCCTGACATTCAGTATCTTACTCTCATTTTTTTCTCATCCTGAAATCCTAAAACCATTATTTAAGCTATGAAAGAATTCTGGATTAATCTATATCCTGGATCATGAATTATTCTATAATTTTGACCTTGTATTTGTTCCACTCATTTTCAGCCCAAGTCTGCTACTTATCTTTACTATATTCAAACATGAATGTTGAGAATAAAAGTATAGTTTCACATATGAGTATTTAAAAGTTTGTATAATAACAAAATAAGAGGGAACAAGATAGATTTCAATTCACCTGGAAAAGATCTGAAGCATTAGTGGATTTCTATGAGTCAATAGTGTGATAAGACAGCCAAACAGGTAATGGGATGTTAAATTGCATTCAATGTCCAGCAAATGATCACTGTACTCCCACTTCCTGAAGAAATTTTTGGAGTATCCTTTTTAATTCTGTATGTATTTTTAAAAAGCCACTAGTGAATTAAAGTGAATTCCTCCCAAGATTATAAGGGACTTCAAAACCACAATACAAATAAGGTTCGGTTCATGAAATTCAGACAATGTAAGATGAAGATACTTTCTGAACCAGGAGTGGGTTTTAGCAGGAGCTTCTGCCAGACACAACTATCTGTTCCCCATTGATATATGCTTCATGTTGAATTTCAGTTCACTTTCCTAGCCTGCCCTTATTGTTTATCTTAACTGTTTGCTCCATTAGCAACCACAGCCTTCCTCCAGACTGTGTTGCTTATATGTTATGTTTTTCCAGCCTCTGCTTTAACCCTTCCTTATGTCAGCTGAAACCTACCTTTCACAAAAGCCATCTTGTCCCAAGTTCAAGAATGTCTACAAACAATCCTAAATTTCAACTTTTCTATTTATTTTGCTGGAAAATCACATGAAGATCATTAAGTTTTTGCCTGAAATGTACAAGAATTGTTTCCTTGTACAAATGGTATGAGATAACTAGGTAGCACAGTGGATAGAGAGTTGGGTATGGAATGAGGAAGACTTGAGTTTAAATCTACTCTCAGACATAGACTAGCTAAGTGTCCATGGGCAAATTGATTGACTTCTCTTTACCTCTATTTTATCATCTGTAAAATAAGGATGATAACAACATCTACCTCCCAGGGTCTTTTCAAGGATAAAATAAGAATAATTATGAAGTGCTTAGCATATAAATATTATATAAATGTTAGCTAGCATCATACTCATTATCAATGTGATAACATGTTAGGTACATTGACAAAATAGGAGAGGAGAAGTACCCAATATACCTATAAGTACCCATAGCCTCTAAAGCATGCTTCTTTTCCTCATCAACAAAAAAGGTATTTCCCCCATACTCTACTTGAGAAATAGTGATAGCTTAATTATAACTATTTCCATTGAAGTATTTGACATATATCATTAATTTGTAATGACTCTAAATTTACTGAATATCTTTCTTCTTTGTTATGAAATGAAGAATGTAGAAGTAATTAGTGAGTCTCCTTATTTTCTTCATAGTGATTTGTAGTATAGGGGTCCATCAAGGTCATACAGTTCCATCTCCCACCCAGTGCAGGAATCCCCTCTACCACCATCCCTGATAGATCATACCCTCAATCTAGAGCACCTCCAGTGAGAAGGTTATATAATATTATTATATTATTATAGAATATTAGTCCAGATTTAATCCCTGTGTCATGAAATTGCCCCCCCAAAGTCAATCTTACTCTGTTCCTTCTGGAAATTCTTTTCCTGATGAGGATTAGGAAGGGAATTTGGGAGGCAATTTATTAATAAAATGATAACATCAGGTAAGTGATGAGAATTGAAATGCAAACTCAATTCCTGATCTCCAAGAGCTCACATTCCAATAGGAAATGATGAAGTTTCAGCTGCATTATAAAGAAAGGCTCCATTGTCCTCAGGGTGCCTTGGCAAAATATAGGGTGATGCTTCTTTAACATTCATTTTCAATTATAAAAATATCTATTTCAGTTATTAGTCAATTTGACAGGGTTAGTAATGTTTTTGGTGAGAATTTTCCTTTTCAAGTGTTCAATAATTATGACTGCTGAAGAGGCAGGAGCCAAAGCACCTGCATATGAATTTTCCAGCTTGAACTTCTACAGGGATCGGTTCTATGGATGATGGTTAAAAGGTCCAGGCTGGAAGCATGATCAACAATCTAAAGAGGAATTCCTTGAGCTCTTGAACTAACTGTCCTTTGGTGGCAGTTGTTCAGGAGCTGATGTTGGTAGTGGCAAGGATAGTTAGGTCCTTTTGTCATAGAGATGGTCTCCCTCAGTCATGGCCTTTGGCCCTAGGATGACTCCTTTGGAATATGTAGAGGTGATGAAGGTGGTAGCAGTGATTTAAATTGCCAAAGCACTGCATCTTATCTCTCCCATGAGTTCCTTTACTGCTTCATTGAGGGTCACCTGCCTGACCTCTAGGTGGAAGTTGGTGGTGGGGTGCTCCTCTAGATGATAACTGCTGATGCTGAGTGAGAAGCAAGGCCAGTGATGTAGGATGGGGCAACTATTCCTAGGGTCCTTTGGCCTGCCTACCTACTAGTACCTGTTGATTAACTCCGGTGTTAATGAGGATGGTAGGATGTTTCTTCAAGGGGACTGGCTGCAAATACTGAGGCTATGAGAGCCATTTACACAATAAGACCTTGAATACAGATGATGGAAAATAAAATGGAAACAGATGTAGACAAGACATCATGAAAAAAAGAATCAGGAGAGGGTTACAGTAATGAATGAGAGGGGGTCAGGGAAAGGGAAGGGTTAAAGAAAACTTTAGCTTCATGCTTCATTGACTGTGATAATGGTAACTCCATTAACATAAAGATGAAGATCATAAAAAGAATAGATGATATTGATTGACAATTATTTTGTGGTTCTCATTTAACATAAATAGCAAAGTTGAGGAGGGAAGCTCATTTGGTGGAATATTTGCTAAAAAAATTGTGAGAAATTGAAGAGGATGAACATAGTAAGTGATTAATTATGGAAACTGAGTGAACTACACTGACATCTTGTGTCTCAATTCTGGAGTTAGTTTAGTTCCCTTTCTATTCAATTATGGACCTAGTCTAAATTCTGTCTTATGAAAAAAAAGTTTATTCAGTTGTGGGAATTGGTAGGAAACCTTATTGCATTCTTTGAACCTAACCCTGTGTGGCTGGGAAACTAGACCATCTGTTTTAGAGATCCTTCATCAAGGACTAGGCTATGTTGACCAAGAAATGTAGTCATATCTTAATCTTTCATCCAATTGGATATCAGATTACCTTCTATTGTATTGATTCCTTTTAATTAATCTGCCTTAGTTAACTGTTTTTGAGTCTGTCTTCCCCTATGTTAAGGGCCCAGCACTCGACTAAGGAAAGGGCTGAGAACTAATTTGTTAGGCAATTGGCACGCTTTTCTTAATTAATCAATATGCTCAGAAGAACTAACCTTTCTCTCTTCAGTCATTGTATCTTTTGCTTATTACATATTCTCCATCTTTGCAAGAAGGCTTGATATTCTGAAAAGCTCATTTATCCCCTTATGACTCAAACGTGACTTTTTCTGAAACAAAAACCACACACTAGTTTGGGAGGAATCTTGGGTTTTCAGCATTTACCTGGAATAATGCTGCCAGCTCCAATTTTGATGCTGCATCTTGGATATCAACAAGGTAAATTCTCCTGTTCCTACCCCCCCCAAGCTATATCCTCTGTAAAATCACCAATTAAACAAGTTTTGTTGATATACTATCACATACACCATACTAGAAGATCAAGGTAAAAATTCCACATTCATTTTTTCTTGCTCTTTATAAAATTAGCTGTCTCTTTCTCTAAACTCTATATTATCTAAATTAAAAAAAAAACTTGCTTAAATTGCAATTTTTCCTAGGCTTTAGAGAACCTTCACATTTTCCTGCTTAGATTCTTTCACATATTACACTAATCAGCCAATACAATTAAGTTTAATTAGTTGGTACCTCTATTTCTAAGCCTTTCCTCAAGAGACATTTTACTCTGGAGTTTGAGAAGAAATGGATAATGTGTGTTGCCCCAGCCACATTTTTTAAATAAGAAGAATGACATAATTTATAAGGATTAATTATCAAATGCCTACCAAATACTCTGAAAAAAAACCAGGAGAAAAGAATTAACTACATGATTTCTGTATAGCCTTTCATTTGTCAGTCAATAGTATTTACTAAAAACTATTGTAATACAGTATTGTACTAGGTAGTAATGAGGGAGATCAAAGAAATATAAATAGGGTCCCTTTCCCTAAAGAATTTGGAGTTTAGATTAGGAATGAATTCACACATGAAAACATTAAAAAATCCTATCTAAATTAAACATATCAACAAAAACAAATTATATTGTAACAAACTCCAAGGCCCATTTTTATCATGCACTAAAAGTTGTGCGCCTTTACTCCTCATACTTCTAATTGGTTCTCAATTTGTCCCTCAGAACTATAGATTTATGAGAATTATATTGTATTACAATTTTAAATCAACATCTCAGAAGTACAAATATGGTTCAAATAGTTTTTGAAACAAGACTAACATTTGAGAATCACATTAAAGTAATTCTAAACAGCTTTCTTACTGTACACTTGTTTGGAAATTACAGCTGTATAACGCAATTATAGCAAAACCAATATCACAAAGTAAGGTATGAAGTGGTGATGCTCTATTATAATTTAATCTGTGATCATATCAGTGTTGATATTTCCAACTATGATGCAGAATTCATTCCATAATGCTCACCCATCCTGTGTATGTCTCATTTATATAATCCCATAAAGTTAATATAGTAGAACATCCAAAATTCTGGGTACTTTCTTAAGATTTTCTTAACATCAAAAGGTTATATTAGAGACAGCTAGATGACTTAGTAGATGGAGAGCCAGGCTTTGAAATGGGAGGTCCCAGATTCAAATTTGACTTTAAATGCCTCCTACCTATGCAACCCTGGTAAAGTCACTTAACCCCAATTGCCTAGCCTTTACCATTTTTCTTCCTTGGAACCAACATGTGTATTGATTCTAAGATGGAAAGTAAGGGTTTTTTTAAAGGATATATTAGTTATCTCTTCATTATTCTACTTGACTAGCCCATTTTATTTTACAATTTCATATTTCTTTGGTGACACCTATTATTGAAGTAGTGAAGCAAAACTCTACACAGAGAAGAGCTTCAGGAGTTGTCTAAGAACCAATGAATAGTATAAACGGTCTTCTTTGCCATCCTAAACCTTCCTTCTTTGTATTTTAAGTTATCTCAAAGTCTATCTATTAACAGGGTGGGAAATTTGGCTTGGCTTAATTGAATTCCAAGAAAATTGACAATGGATTTGTTGCATATTTCTCTGGGATATCATCCCTGAACCAAAAAGAGAAATAATTAACAAAGATATAGATGGAAACCAATTATCGGTAATGCAGCAAACAAATAGATTTAAATGTATAGAATAAGTTAGTCGCAAAGTCTTCTTTTTAGATATATTGGCCCACATTTTTCAATATTATCAGTTTCATAGGAACTTTTATAAGGGTAAGTAATTTCCTCATTTTCCTTAAAAACAGTTAGAGAAACTGTACACCTCTAATTAAGTCCATTGGTCATATGAGCCCAGCTGAAGAAAATTGCAAATTATTTATTAAGAATTTTGTATGGGTCTAGTAGAGCTACTTATGAATCCTTTCTTCTCATTGGTTGGTGATGTTTATAGGATAACAACAGAGTTCTTTGAAAGATGTCCTACTAATTCAGTACAGGGAAAGGGAAAGGGAAAGGGAAAGGGAAAACTTTGAATGGATTTCCCAAGACTAAATTTTATTTTTCTCTCTAAGATTCCTTTAAAAATGTCTACCAAATATGGAAATTTCTATATCACCCATGAGAGGTGATATAATATTGTATACAGGGAGCTGGAACTGGAGTCAGGAAGACCTAAGTTAAAATTCTAACCAAGAAGGGGAAGCTACATGACTCAATGGATAGAGATGGATTAGAGTCCCAAGTTCAAATTTGGCCTCAAATGCTTCCTAGCTGTATAATCCTAGGCAAGTCACTTCCATTACCTAGCCCTTATCACTCTTCTGCTTTGGAAACAATACATAGTATTGATTCTAAGATGTAAGGTAAGGGTTTTAAAATTTTTTACCGATGATAGTTATTATCTCAGTAACTCTGAGAAAGTCATTTAACTTGTTCTCTCATGTGAAAAATAAAGTTCAAATCTAAGGACTGAGAATTATTAACTGTATAGATCCTGGACAGGTACCTTCTTTCCCAACCTATTTCTTAACTTCAACCTGGTTCTTCTCCTAACTTTCTAGACTTTTCCATCTTTGTCTCAGCTCTTGTTGGAGATGCCTCTGTCCCTTTGAACCCCTACTCCAATTGGTGAGTTTCTGCAGGGAACCTCCATTTGAGTCATACTCACTTCTAATTTATATCGTCTTCTGATTCTTTGGAGCTTTCAGTTTGGTCCTGTGTAAGTATCATCCTACTCCCTCTCCTTACTTTTTTAAGTTTACTTTTATGTGTCATCTTTCCTCATTAGAATATAAGCTCCACAAGAGCAGAGACTACCATTTTTTCCACTTGTATTTGTATTCCCAGGGCTTGGCACATTTGGGGGTTTTTTTGTTAAGTAAATTATTCATTTTTGACTCTTTGTGACCCCATATGGGGTTTTCTTGGCAAAAAAAAAATATTGAAGTGGTTTGTCATTTACTTCTTCAGCTCATTTTATAGATAAGGAAACTGAGGCAAGCTAGGTTAAGTGACTCGCCCAGAGTCACACAGTCAGAAAGTATCTGAGATCAAACTCAAATCCTCCTACATCCATAGCGACTTACATATCTACCTATTACATATGTTTGAAATGTCCACCAGAAAACTAATGTTGCAGGACCATAGCTCAGGAGAAACTCTAGGACCAGATATATTGATCTTGGAGTCATTAACATAGAGATGACAATAGTTGGAAGCTGATGAGATCACTTAGAGAATATGTAGAGAAAGAGAAAAGACTAGCATAGAGCCTTATGGAACAGTACAATTAGGCAGAATAACATAGAAGATAAACCAGGAAAAGGTCCTAAGAAGTGGTTAAGTAGGTGGGAGGCACTGTCCCAAAAATCCATAGAGGAGAGAGCAACCAGGAAAAGGTGATCAGTGGTGTCAGATGTATCATATAGATTGAAACGACTGATGCTTGGGAAAAGATAATCAATTTTGATGATTAAAAGAATTTTGGCAACTTTAGAGAGTACAGTTTCAATGGAATGATGAGGTCAGAAAATACATTGTAAATAGAATTGAAATATATGACTATATATAATATTAAAACAATCAGTGATACACATCTATAAAATTATTCATATAATGAAATAATATGGAGGATAGGAAGTACACCATAGTAGAGACAGAGAACCAAGTCAGAAAAACCTGGCTTCTACACCTGCCTGACAGAACAAATGCTTCAACTTTTCAGTTCCTTGAGCATCTCTCTAAGACTACATAGGTGGCAGAGAAGGTTCTAACACTCATTGGTAGAGGGAGATTCCTCATCCAGGAGTTCCTAATCCTGATGAAATCATATGTTCAGTCATTACCTAACAACAATAACAATAATAACAACATTTACATAATGATTTGTCATTTGTAAAGTGCTTCATAAATATTATCTTATGTTGGCCTTACAAAAACCCTGAGGACAGTTGCTATTATTATTCCCATCTTACCAATGAGAAAACTGAGGCAAACATAGGTGAAATAACTTCCCCAAGATCCCAGAGCTAGTAAGTATTAGAGACTAGACTGAAACTAAGGTCTTCTTGTCTCATGCTCTAGTACTCTATGCTCTGAGTCACCTAGCTGCCTATAATTTAAAAAGCACTGGTGATATACATTTACAAGGTTAAAAGGACATGTGATGACACATCTCATCAGTTACTCGGTTTCTCCATTGTCCACTTTTTATCTAAGAAACATATGAGATTGTTTCAAGTAAATTACTTCTATTTAGAACTATAGGGAAGGTGGCAGTTCAGTGAATTGAAAGCTACATCCAGAGAAGGGTGGCCCTGTGTTCAAGTCTGGATTCAGACACTTGTTAGCTATGTGACCTTGGGCAAGTCACTTAACCTCCATTGCCTCTTCTGCCTTGAAATCAATATACATTATTGATCCTAAGATGAAAGCTAAGGGTTAAAAAAACAACAACAACTATATGATAGGGTCTGAGTGGCAAAAACAATTAAGACAGCATTTATTCTTATTACAAGGGCCAAAGTAACTGTAAATATTTTTAACTGCAAATAAGATACTCTTTGTAAAGTGCTTAGAAGTATTTGACATATAGCAAGTACTATATAAATGTTAACTTATTAAGTTCAACAATCTATCAAGCTGTCAGAATCTCTTGCTTATAACAAATGTTATAACAAATGTAATTAAATTAGTAGTGGTACACTCTAGGTTTGGGGGAATTCCTTTGGTGTCTGTATTTGTGTTCATGGATTCAGTCATTTCCTCTGTTTATATCTACATATCTCTTTCTCTGGGGAAAAACTGTCCCAGTGTGGTCAAATTTCATTAAGATCTCTGAAGAAAATTGTATCGTTTCTTTCTTGGTTTTAGGCACAGGTGGCAGTTATTTGGAGACATTTAGATGGTGCAGTAAGGAAAGTACACTTCCTAAGTTCAGTTCTGGCCTCTTAGCTATGTGACCCTGGACAAATCACTTAACCCCCTGTTTGTCTCAGTCTATAAAATGAGCTCCAGAATAAAAACAAGAAACTACCATATTATCTTCACCAAGAAAACTACAAAGGGCAGAGTCAGGCATGCCTGAACAACTACAACAAGCAATTATTTTTATTTCTCTATTATATAAATAAAATCTTGTACATATTTAATGACTTTCTAAGTTTTTCCAGAGGACTAAGGGCCCTTTGCAGAGAGAAAAAAAGATCCAGATATTCCCAGGATTCCCCTAACTAGTGGCATGAGTCATAGAGAGTTAGTGAGATGCATCATCAGATTCATAGTCTGATTTTCATGTCATTTTTTATGTCAACAAAAGGAATATACTTAAATTATTGGGATTCCTACTCATGACCTCTGCAGTTATCAATTTGTTAAAGCATCTAGTACTTTTCTTGATTTTCTTCCATTTTTATGCTAGAAAAACAAAGAAATTAATAACACCAAGTTATATGTATTGATATTTTAAAAGTATAGAAGACTGGAACTATTACAAACAATGGTTTCCATAGTAACTGCATGAAATTGATAACATGCAAGAACAGAACTAAATATGACAATCTATTTGTATAAAGTAAAAGACCAGGAGCTATTTAGTCTGTATTATGGCAAGGGCCTGAATAGTCACTATAGATTTTTCCATAAATACATTGGTTTAGTGATCTCCTGAGGTCAGGGGGAGGAGCTATTGTAATAATCTGCATCATGATTAAGGGATTGGAAACAGAATAAAAAGGCATCATCTAGCCCTGATTTACTACTATAGTACACCCACACTTCAAGTACTCAATGCCCTTTTTGGAGAAAGAAAGAGAGAAAGAGAGAAAGAGAGAAAGAAAGAAAGAAAGAAAGAAAGAAAGAAAGAAAGAAAGAAAGAAAGAAAGAAAGAAAGAAAGAAAGAAAGAAAGAAAGAAAGAAAGAAAGAAAGAAAGAAAGAAAGAAAGAAAGAAAGAAAGAAAGAAAGAAAGAAAGAAAGAAAGAAAGAAAGAAAGAGAGAAAGAGAGAGAAAGAGAGAAAGAGAGAAAGAGAGAAAGAGAGAAAGAGAGAAAGAAAGAAAGAAAGAAAGAAAGAAAGAAAGAAAGAAAGAAAGAAAGAAAGAAAGAAAGAAAGAAAGAAAGAAAGAAAGAAAGAAAGAAAGAAAGAAAGAAAGAAAGAAAAAAGAAAAAAGAAAAAAAGAAAGAGAGGGAGGGAGGGAGGGAGGGAGGAAGGAAGGAAGGAAGGAAGGAAGGAAGGAAGGAAGGAAGGAAGGAAGGAAGGAAGGAAGGAAGGAAGGAAGGAAGGAAGGAAGGAAGGAAGGAAGGAAGGAAGGAAGGAAGGAAGGAAGAAAAAAAGAAAGAGAGGGAGGGAGGGAGGGAGGGAGGGAGGAAGGAAGGAAGGAAGGAAGGAAGGAAGGAAGGAAGGAAGGAAGGAAGGAAGGAAGGAAGGAAGGAAGGAAGGAAGGAAGGAAGGAAGGAAGGAAGGAAGGAAGGAAGGAAGGGAGGGAGGGAGGGAGGAAGAAGAGGATTGCATAAATGATGAGGACAGATTGAGAGGACCATGCTGTGAAGTTTTACAATTATCTTCCAGTGATTGTATTGGTTGAATGGATTTAAATTTTCACCTTCCTCCAAAAATATGAGGTTCAAATTAATATATGATCATCAAGATCATCAAAATCATCAAGAAGAAGTGACTATATCATTGGACTTCTTTGTTTGAGGTTGCCATTTTCTGATCTGTTTTAGGACCAAAACCTTCCATCTCACTTTGTAGCTGACTTTGATCAGCCTGTGTCATCCTTTCCCTAGATACAATCAAGAGAGTCTCTGAAAATCCCTCTACTGAGACCTGCTGCTGTGGCTGCTATTTCTGAATGTGATTGTTGTATTCCATTAGGCAATGCTCTGAGGGCTGTGCTAGCAAACCCTCCTGATTTTAATTAAAAGTACACCAAGCATAGCAGAGAGGTTGCCAGTATAGCAGGGTACGGAGTCCTGGATCTACCCAGCAAAGAGAAGAATAGGGTTTGAAATGATATAGTGAATTTATTTTCCTTTTTCGCATGGGGATGAGTTACATGAGTTATCCAATACCTGGTCATAATGGACTTAACCAGAGTAATTTGCAGAAAATGAGAGTGAAGCTCTGGCCATAACCAGAACATGAAACAGGGCAAAAGACTGGGGCTTGCTCCCACTCTACCCCCCCACTATTACTGTCAGTAATTTGGATAGAGTAATTCTGATGGGAAGTTGGTTGCCTGAATGATTGCTTTGATGGGATCACAGATCTATTGAAGTATGAAGGAGTAGAAATGAGAGTGACTGAACAGATAATTTCTTAGGTACCTTGCAACACTTATATAACTATGATTAATGAGAGAGTAGATTAGATAAAAGACTCGCCTGAGATCTTCCAGTTCCTTTAACTCCTACCTTGAACACCTCTTACCTGCTGTAACTTGAGTGTCTTAATCCTTAAGAGCCCAAGGCAATTTGCTAAATCATACCATAAATTAGAAAGAATTGTTGGCCTGCATCATTGAATGGAATTTCTACATGAGCTGTTCCCTATACTAATGAAATCAAGGGTTTAGGCCAAAATGGAAAAAAAAAATAAATTAATAGAAATAACACTGGCCTTGGAGTAAAAAACAAAACAAACTGAATTGGAGTACTAGCAAGTCACTTAAAATCTCTATGCTTCATTTTAATCATTCGAAGAATGGAGGAGACTAAGAAGTGGAAAGCTTCAAATATAATTCAGATGGAGAAGTCCCATGGTCCTTAGGGTACAATGGCAAAACAAATGGTAATAACTATTTTAATGTCATTATATAATGTTGCTATTCCTAAGACTCTTAGGTTCAAGGTCCTGGATTGAACCCATTAAAATCTGAGGGGATATGGTGCTCAAGGGAGTGATAGTGGTTTGACTTGCCAGCCATATGTTGTCTCCTATCATTTCCTCAGGATGTCTTTTTGATTCCTTTATTAGTGAACCCTTGGCACTCTGGCTGGAGGGGGCTCCTCCTTTTCCCCTCTCCATGGGCATCTGAGGACATTTCTCACATGACTAATCCCTCTGCCCAATAGCCCAATGGGAGTTCGTCCTCCCTCATCTGTCTGGAGTTTTCTTCCCTCCTCTGTCTGGGGTGAGGGGAAGGGGGGCTCACATGTGGCTTCCCCCATAAGTTGACTATGAGGGTTGAGAGGAATCAAGACTAGCAATCTAGGAAGATCCTGCCACTCCCAGAGCTCCTGTGCCTATCTTCTTTTAGGGGCATTTGGTCAGTAGTTGCTGCTGATGGTGATGAGGAAGATAGGTCCTTTCTCCACAATAATTTATCCCTTCAATGGTGCTTCTGGTTTATTAGGCTAGAAAAGTAAAAATAGATGAGAATAATGTTGAAGGGTCTCTAGAAAGACAGGAATACTAATACACTATCAATGCAGTTGTATGTTGGTCTAACCATTCTAGAAAACAATTTTAAATTATAATAAAGTGATTAAAATCACCATATTTCATTTTAACTCTAAGATTCAACTATTATGAATATATGCCAAGGAGCTTAAAGATATAAAGAAAAGTTTCATATACAGCAAAAATATTCATAGGCAGTGCTGTATAATATCAAAGAACTGGAAAAAAGTATATGCCTTTTGGTTGATAAACAGCTAAATAATAAATGCAATCAAACAGAAATGTATTTGATAAATATTACAAAATTGCAAATTTAAAAAAACACAAAGAATTCAGAGAAGCCTAGGAGATATGACCAAAGAAGAAACTAGAAAATAATATATACAATGACCAAATAAAAAATGTTTAAATGTAACAGCTAAAACATTATGATGATCATGCCCGGTCTACAAGAGAAGATGAAGAAATTCACTTTCCTCTTTTCTTTGTAGAAGTAGAGTGGGGAGGATTCTGAGTGTGAAGTATTGCATTCAGTATCAGACTCAGTTAGTAGGCTGATTAATTTTATTGAATTGTTTTTTTTCTCATCTTTTGTTTTGTTATAAAGAATTGCTTGTGGATAGGGGAGGCAGAAGTGATATATTTTTTAATGAAGGTTACATAAAAACAAAAGATACAAATATCTTTAAAAGCATAATCTTCCACTAAGCAAATCAAAAGCAAACTATGTAAAAGGAATATAATTGGGCTTAACCTGATCAGATGGTGTAATTAAGGGATATTGTATGCCTGTTAATGAAATACTCATCTTAACCATACACTGAGAAAGAAAAAATGATTCTATTGTCAAATCCTAGCCAGGAGTTCTGTTCCCAAACTTGCAAAAACCAGCTTTGGGGTCAGTCTGGGGGCAATTTTAATAACATGGAGACAGTTTATCTTCCCTTGAGTACATTGAATATTTCTGCTCTGTAAGTCTATGAAAGTGTTTTCAGCTCACACCTGTTTTTACTAAAAATGAGTTGCTTTCAGCCATCTCTACAGTTGCATTATCAAGATTTATTCTCTGCGAACCAGAAATATTTGTGCTGTTCCTTGTGT
This sequence comes from Monodelphis domestica, assembly GCF_027887165.1. NCBI lineage: Eukaryota > Metazoa > Chordata > Mammalia > Didelphimorphia > Didelphidae > Monodelphis > Monodelphis domestica. Next base: position 194,807,743 of record NC_077231.1, on the reverse strand, counting down.
GTTTACTCCTGGGGAATAAATTTTAGTTAAACCACTCTAGTTGTGGTAAGGCATTTCTACTGAAGCAGGTGTATTCTGACAATACTCTAATTCTTTTTGATCAACTGCCTTGACACATTTACTCAGAAGGGCCTGTCTCAGCAGCCCGTACAAAAGCTGTGGGTTTGGTTAAAGATGACTAAATCCAGACTATGGGTGCTGTGGCTCAAATGATCGTTTCTCAATTCTTTTTCCTGAATCCTGCTACCATCATAATGATTTCCCTTGAATACCTTTTTGTGCGGGTTTCCCTGGATTGGGCTTCTCTATGGGGACGACCTCTGAAGTTGCCTTCCCGTCCTCCCCACCAGCCATCACCCTGATAATTGGCTTGCCTCCCTGCCTACTGTGATAACCTTTTTTTTAGAATTGGCCTCATTCTGGCTGCTCTGTATGGCATCCCCTCAAGGGCAATTATCTGCCCTAGAAGACAGAGAATCCAGTGATATACACAAGGAGGTGAAGGCTAAGAAGTGTCTCCAGAGCCAAGTCATTTAATTTGTGTGGTATTCTTCCTGCTGCACAGCCTAACACTGGGCTCCATGTCAGTCACACTCTACTTTAGGGAATTCTATTCTCTTGTGAAGTCTGAATTATTTTTTTTTTGGTTAGCTTCCTCTGTACTTGGAGTAATATAATTTAAATTAACTATATTACTGGGTGTCATTCAACTAAGTTTGCATTTAAACTCAACCTATTTTAACAATTAGAGCAACCATATGACATTTTAGAAAGTGCTGGGCTGGAAATAAGGAAGAAGGCTTGAGTTTAAATTCTCCATTTAGTACATACTAGTTGAAAGGTGATGGGCAAGTCACTTAATTGCTACATATCTCAGTTTCTTCATGTGCAAAAAGAGGAAGTAGGATTGAATAACCTCTAAGATTTCTTCTGGCTCTAAATCTATGATCCTATGAGTTATTTGCTAAGCCACAAAAAAGGTTTCCTAGCATCTCAATGGTGCAATGGATAGTGTGTTGGTCCTAGAGTGGAGGAGGACTGTAGTCGAGGAATACCTCCTCTTTTCTTTATTTGTATTTGCCTAAGATAAAGTTGTGGACTTACTTATCTTTGCTTCAGACAAAGATAAGGATTGACACCTTCGCCCATCTTGGGACCAAGGATGGAATGTAAACAAGAAGGCTGCGGGATAAAATTTATGAAGGGCTAATTGCGATTAGGTGGGCGCCTATCCCCTCGTCTGTCCCCTTCCCCTTTGTTTGTATTTGCATTAATGGAAGAATGTAGGCTGACCTTCAAACACCTGACTATCCCTTGATCAAGATTAGGGTTTCTGGAATGTAGAGTTGTACATTCCTGTAGGTTTTTTGTCTAAGTAGTTTTTGCCTATAAAAGTTCTGTGTGAAGCAAATAAAATTGGCACTATTTCTCTCTTTCATATAGTGTCCATCTCTTCTTTTGTTACTCTTCATTTTTCGTTACCCCAAACAGGATGTCACAGGACTGGCCGACCCTGTGGATGAGTCTTGTAAGCCATAGAGTCTTACAAATGGCTGCCCGGACAGGGACTTTCATTCGTAACCCCGATTCCTTTGCTGGTCAAAGGATGACGAAGAGTTAACAGCTTTTGCCCCGAGACTGCAGCTCGGATGGGCAGAAGAATCGAACAGAGAGAGTGCAGTATTTGTGGGCCTCCTCTGTTCCCCAACTTTTTCTCTCTTTCACTTTTTAGTTTAAACTGTCCCCTATTAGGGACCCCCTTCCCCCCATTCTTTTCTTTTCTTGGAACCCTTCCTTCGGTTCTCTTTGGAGAACCCCCGACGCTGTGTGCTGGTCATGCAGTTTCAATGCTACGGAGATCCCCTCGGTGGTGAGCATATGAGATACTCTAAGGGTGAGAGGGAAATTATATTTTTTCTTTAGAATGGATCCTAAAACACTGATTTTTTTTTCTCAAAGCATGCTTGTCACAATGTTGTGTGTTTCTGTTTTTTGTTGTCTTTGTCAAAGTCTCATCTCTATGTATTCTTAAATTGGACACACAAAAAGAAAGAATGTAAAATGGGATAGTTTCAAGATTGAACTTGTCTGTCAAAAAGCCTCAGCAGAGGACAAAAGCAAATACCTGTTCAATGATTTTTTCCTCTTTCTTCCTTTGGATGGGCCCCCAAAGGAGTGAAAAAGAGAAAAATTCAGAGCAGAAAAAGGGAGATTTTTACTCCACAATTAGAGGCTATTTTTCACTTAAGATTAATCCTATGGTTTGATGTAAGCAATTTGGGAGGATTGTTAATGATTTTGATATGATCTAAATTTAATTTCGTGCAACTATTTGTCAGTTAAATGTGAAATATTAATCAGATTTTATTGAGCACAACAAAACTCCTGGTTAGAAGTTTGTTTTATTAAATATTGCTATGCATAATGGTTTCAGTGAATTTGAGAATTGTCTAAATGTGGCTGATAGCCAGACTGACACAGAGAGGGAATATTTTATTCTATAAGGACAAAAAATTGCACTGGCTACTTTATATATGTAAAAGTCATCCTGTTGTTGAGAAGAACTTATTCTAGAAATTAAATTTGGGATTTTTTCAAATCAGATTTATTTTAATGCATGTGCTGTCAGGAATAGTAACAAGAAATCATATGACACACAAGAAGTTGAAGTAATTAATCTGTTCATGGAATTTTATAATACTAGTATTAAGAATTTGGTATTTTGCAAGAGAGAATTTCTAAATGATGTTTTTGATCAAGGTTATATGAATTGTTTTTAAATGTGAAAAATGCATAGGAAGGAATTTGTAATCTAGAGATGAACATGTATGTATTCAGATACCAAATGCTGGAAATTAGTGATGCTGAGTGAATACAGAATATGTATGCATTTGTATTATGAAGAGAATTAAATTTTCCACCTAAATAGGTTAAGGGCATATGATATACAAACTGTATGTCCTTAACAAGACAAATTTAACCAGCCCTGAAATCAAGAGGGCTTGTCATGAAGATTGAATACAATTCCATATAGTGCCTTTCCTCCACTTACAATAATGGTAAAGAGGGGAAGCCAGAAGAAATAATGAAGTAGTCCCAATAAGAGATAATAATTAATTGAAGTAGATAAAGGAGATTTATCCCTTCCTAAGTTTTTTTTTAGGAAACAGACCCAGCCCCCTCCCCCTCAGGAGGTCAAACAGTTTTTGCAGGCTGCAAAAAAGACTCTAATTAGCTGAAGGATAGTAATTAGGAAGGTCAGGTAACAAAAGGAACTTTAGGAATATCAAAGAGGTCCGGCTGGAATGCCAGGTAACATATAGCTAACTAGGGATGTGATTAAGTAACTGTGAAAGTAACCAGCCTCTGAGGACAAACCTAAGGATCTCTGACCTCACATAACTATGTTTGTGATCAAACTATGTTTGATTGTCAAATAAGAATCTTTATATCTTATAACCTATCTATATAAGTTTATAATTGAATTTGGAGGTGTCTGGATTCGTTTTATGAAGTGCTCCACTGCAATAAGAGTAATGAATAGAGATACTAACTGATATTCTTAAATTCTAGTATGAATTAGATATAATTGTAATAATGTTGATGGAATTTAATCAGGAATATAGCAATATTTTAGGCTAAACGAAAACCAAACTGTAGGTTTTATTCTACTTTAGACAGGTTTTGAGGAGTGCACGTAAATGCTTTGTGCTTCAGTTTGGTTACACACTGAAACATTGCTAAAGGACTTAATCAAAGTTATTTGGGAGTTGTGGAGTTTAAAATCCACTGAGAGTAAATTATTATGAAAGAGGTTTGATAAATTCAACATTATAGTAAGCTCACTTGTTAAAGAAGGATGGGACAAAGCTGTTAAGTAATAAATCTAAATTGAGCCAAGGAGCCTTACGATAAATTGCTCAGAAGCTATTAACCCCTTCCTTGCACACAGGAAGATGAAAGAAGTTCCACACTAATACTTATGAACTGAAATAGGGATCTCAAAGAGTTAACAACCTCTGTGTGATAGAACTTAAGATAAGTGTATTTTAATTGTAGATTCAGAGGTTTTAAGACACTCAAACAAACAAACTTTGCCAGGCCTGGTCTGACCAAGTAGCTTGTTTGAAGCTGTGAATTTTAGTGCAAACATTCCATGTCCAGAATGATAAGATTATTCAGCCAACAAGATGTAGCTTCAGCCCTTCATTCTGTAAGACTACACCTTCCTGCTCTGTACATCGTCCATTATATGGATGATATTCTTATTGTGGCTGAAGATGAATCTCAAATAAGCAAGTGCTATAGTCAATTAGAAATTACCTTGCAAAAATACCATTTAGCTATTACTCAAGAAAAGATTCACAAAACAAGTCCCGTACTCTATCTAGGGGCTCAGTTATAGGCAACATCTGTTATGCCTCAAAAATACAATTAAGAAAGGACTGCTTTAATGATTATCAGAAATTGTTAGGTGATATCAATTGTGTCAGGCAATATTCATTTCTTACTACAACTGAATTACAACCTTTATTCATAATACTGGAAGGGAGCTCTGACTTGAATTCCCCTGGAACTTTGACACCTGAGGCCTCTCTTGCTTTAGAGATAGTAGAAGATAACCATTATCAGCCTCAATTAGCTGTGAAAGTGACTATTTTTGCAACTTTAATGTTACCAACAGGTGCCTTAACTGAGAAACAAAGAGTCATTGAATGGTTACATCTAAAAAGCAAAAATGGGAAAGGCTTTACAGAGTTATGACTGTCTTATGGCTCAATTAATATGGAAAGGCATAGAACATGTGGTCTCAGGTTTAGGAGAGTATCCTCATGAAGTCCAGGTACCCATTGCTAAAGATATACTACAGAAATATTTAGTCTTTACTGTTAGCATACCCCATTGCTATTACCACCTACACTCCACAAGGCTTATTTTCTTTTTCGTCACAACATCCTATTTTTTTTCCTAATATTCTAAGAGATTGTCCAGTATCAGGACCTAATGTTTGTGTTGATGCAAATGCTAATTACAAGACAGGAGTATAGAAGGAAGGTAGTTCACCTGTCATTTTTACCACTCCTTATTCTTCTACCCAACAAAATGAATTAACAGCTGTTTGACTAGCTTTTTGGTTGTTTCAGGAACCTTTACTCTAAATAAAAAGTGTCCTAATTGTGTTCCAAACAACCCCCCAATGCATATTGCTGTGAATCCCAGAGGCTTAAATAGTACAAATGGATGTGACCCATGAATGGTCCTTTGGACGACTTAAATATATCCATGTCACTGTGGATACTTTTTCAGGATTTTTATGGGCTTCCTGCTTGATGGGAGAAAGAACTTCTCATGTTATTAATCGCTGCTTAATGACTTTTGAGATGGCTGGTCCCCCCAGAACATTTAAAACAGATAATGGACCTGCTTATACTTCCAAACAATTTTTTCTTTTTTGCCACACTTGGGCTATTCACCTCACAGGTATCAGATCTTAAAAAAACATTTCTTTTAAAACAAAAAGGGGGAGACAGCACCCCACATCGATGATTGGCAATAGCTATATATACTATAAATAATTTGATCTTTACTTCCAATAATATATCCAGAGCTGAAAAATTTTTCTCTGCATTTTCTTATGAATGAAATTCAGGCACCACTCCTGTGCTCCCTGCCCCAGAACAAAAACTTGGCATGTGGAAAGATGATAATCAAACTTGGCAAGAGGCAAGGACCACCCAGTGGTCCTGCAAGGCCGAGGTTCTGTTTGTGTCTCCACAGGTAAAGACAGAGTATGGCTCCCTCCCTGCTGAGTTCAAGAAATTGACCATAAAGAGAAGGACAAGGAGAGGACGCAGGAAGCCTCACGAGGAGACTCGACAAAGTCTCCATTAGATACTGACTCTTCTGCTTCTATTCCAGACTTTAAGTGCAGCTACTGGAGTAAAGAGATGGTCTTTGGGGAACAACCATCTTGGGTAGAGTATGTCAGCATGGGACACACTTTACCGGAAGTCATCTTATATACAAAAACTAACTGATATTCCTGGCATTTACCATTTTGAGAGACAAGCTAAGGACAACAATCAGGCCAACAATTTGTTTGTGCCTTTCAATTGGACTGGACTAGTTGAGGCACCCCCAGTGTGCCTCACAAGAGACCATCCTGCATGCCTGCCCCTCAGATCTCTGCAGGTGCATTATTATGGTCATCCTGACCTGTCAGACTCTTTTTGGATAGGACCTTATCATGTAGATAAAAGGGAAAAATATGAAGATTATGGCCAACTGCAATATCTAGGTTGGTTGGCTAGGGGAATCTTGTGATAGTATTTGGGGACAAGAAAGACCTATTTGTCCATATGTGATGGGATATGAACAAAGAGACACTGTTAATATGTTTCTGCCCTTGCTGTCATGTAGATTTAAAAGGGCATCATGTATTCATTGGAAAAATATGATTTGGATGTATTGGCATAACAACACAAGGTGTATTGGAAAGAAATTGGATTCTTATAAATTTCATGATTGTTTTATAGGATAGAGCTCGCCTTTGTGGATGATGCCCCCAGAGCTAATTGGTTACATTTTGCTAATTTCACACAGATTTTGACTGATTATGGAAAGATAGCCCTGGCATTGGATAAAGTAAATATGTCTCATTATGTTAATGTTACTTATAATGGAAAAGTCCAAAATCCAGTAACTAGAAGTGTTACATTAGGCATTCAAGGTAAACACTCAGGGGGGTGGTATCACTCACCAGCAGATAGAGCAATGGAAAAATTGTCTCAACTAATCAGCCCTAAGAAAAGAAGATGTATTTCTTGCTTAGTTTTAGGAATTGTAGCCCTTATAGCCGCCATAACAGCTACAACTGTCAGTAGTGTTTCTCTAGCACAAAATGTAGCTAATGTACGGACCCTGGAACATGATGCAGAATACTTACATGGGCTAGCACAGAATGTAACCCAGGTTTTACACTTGCAGCAGGATATTAATACAAGGGTTTTTTTTATGCTTTACAACAAATATCTAAAGATGTATTGTTATTAACCAATCAAGTAGAAATTTTAGCTATCAAGGGTAAATTAAGGTGTGATTATCGCTATTCAGCCTTTTGCCTTCTTCCTGTTAAAGCTAACACGTCTGATGCATTCGAAAAAATTAGAAATGATCTACAAGGTCTTTGGTTAAAGAGTAACATCTCAGAGGACATCCAACAATTGAACCACATCATTGATGAGATGGATAACTCTTTAGCTGAGGACCTTCGCCCCGAACATATCGCTGATTCGTTATACAATTGGATCAAGTCAGGCCAAAGTTGGCTGTCTCCTTTGGCCCAAATGAGTATAACCATATTAACCTTCATATTGTTCATAGTTATCTTAGCGGTCCTTCTTCCCTGTCTGTTCCAAATCCTTTTGTCCAGCTTGGGAAAAATTGGCCGAATCTTGTCTCTCCACAGAAGTCTTTTGCAGAACAAATAGGGGGAATTGTAGTCGAGGAATACCTCCTCTTTTCTTTATTTGTATTTGCCTAAGATAAAGTTGTGGACTTACTTATCTTTGCTTCAGACAAAGATAAGGATTGACACCTTCGCCCATCTTGGGACCAAGGATGGAATGTAAACAAGAAGGCTGCGGGATAAAATTTATGAAGGGCTAATTGCGATTAGGTGGGCGCCTATCCCCTCGTCTGTCCCCTTCCCCTTTGTTTGTATTTGCATTAATGGAAGAATGTAGGCTGACCTTCAAACACCTGACTATCCCTTGATCAAGATTAGGGTTTCTGGAATGTAGAGTTGTACATTCCTGTAGGTTTTTTGTCTAAGTAGTTTTTGCCTATAAAAGTTCTGTGTGAAGCAAATAAAATTGGCACTATTTCTCTCTTTCATATAGTGTCCATCTCTTCTTTTGTTACTCTTCATTTTTCGTTACCCCAAACAGGATGTCACAGGACTGGCCGACCCTGTGGATGAGTCTTGTAAGCCATAGAGTCTTACAGAGGACCTGAGTTCAAATCTGTCCTCAGATACTTATTTAGCTGTGTGACTGGGAAAATCACTTAACCCTATTTACCTCAGTTTCCTCATCTGTAAGATAAGTTGGAGAAGGAAATGGCAAACTGCTCCAAGAATCCTTTCCAAGAAAATCCCAAATGTGGTCACAAAGAGTTGGACATGACTAAACAGTAAAACGAAGGTTTCAATTTGTTCTGGGAAAGGGAGTTCCTATACTGAGTAAATTACATTTTTATGTCTGTGAATTCTTTCTTTTTATTATTATAGAGGGAGCTAGGTGGCACAGTGGACAGAGCTTTAGACCTGGAGTCAGGAACACTCAAATTCAAATTGAACCTTAGTTTACTAGCTGTCTGAAGCTGGACAAATCATTTAACCTCCATTTGTCTTGGGTTTCCTCAGCCCTAAAATGGAGATAATAACAGCATCCACCTTGCAGGATCTCTGTGAGGATCAGAAAAAAAAACTACAAAGTTCTTAGTCCAATGCCTAGCACATAATAAAAAACATTTTCACTATTATTAAAATGGAGATAATAACAGCACCTACTTTATAGGGTTGTTGTGAGGACCAAATGAAATAATATGTAGAGTTCAACACAGTGCCTGGCATATAGTAGGCAATATATAAATGGCTACTCCTTATACTGAAACTCATAGTACTCTGGGAGATTATCAAATGAGATTAAATAAAACAATATATTTAAAGTACTTTGCAGATCATAATTATTATGACTTTAGTTAACAACATCGTTAGTTTATGATTCCAATGAAGTCATAAGTTCAAACTTCACAGGGCCATTTAGCTTTACTATTCCCTGTGGTCACAGGCTACCATCTAGTCTTTTTGCCAATATGTCTTTTTGGTCACAAAGGGGTCTTAGGTGATGGTATAGATTATCTAACTTAAATCTGTTCCTGCTCCTGGAAAAGTAACTCTAGCTGAGTAGTTTACTGATCATGAATCAGTAATATCAAGTAAGCAAGTCACTTAGCTTCCCATCCTCCAATGCCTCAGACACTTCTGAGATTAAGCTGCAGAAAAATTGCTGATTTCCAAGTGGAGGTTAAATATCTTCCATTGATAAAATCACAAATATGACTCAAAATCCTGCCCCCAATTTAAATATCATATACTTGGTGTCCCTTATAATCCTTTAAAGAACTAAATCTATGATCTTATAATTTTCCTATAGAATACAAGAGCCAAAGTCACTTGCAAACTAACAAATCAATTTCAGAGGTTCCCATACATGTCCCATTACAGTTCCAAAAGGGTATATTTGTGGGTCAGGGCAGCTAGATGGCAAACGAGGAGAGTGCCTGAAATGGAGTCAGATGACTCATCTTTCTGGGTTCAAATCTGGCTTCCAACACTTAATACTTGTGTGTCACTGAGCAAGTCACTTAACTCTGTTTGCCTCAGTTTCCTCGTCTTTAAAAAGAGCTGTGAAGGAAATGGCAAACCACTTGAGTATCTTGCCACGAAACCCCAAATGGACTCACAAAGAGTCAGACATGACTGGAAAAACAACTAAACAAGAATAAAAAAAAACAAACAAACAATTTATAAAGCTATTAAATCAAAAGAAATTACTACTCCTCTTCTCTTCTAAAGTCAGCCAGGTAAGGAAGGTTTTCCTTAGAGTGCCACAAAAGCTCAGGTAACACTTCTGACAGCTTATGCTAGAGCTTTGTAATACCTCCAGGAGCCATCAGCCTCCTCACCTCCTTACAGAGAAAACACAGCCTACGCTCTATCAAGAGCAATCTCCTTATGTATAAAATATTATACAGCAAGAAAAAAAAAAGAAAAGGGGAAACCAAGGAACAGAGACAAAAAGGGAAAGGAGGAAGAAGAGGTTTTAAAAACAGTAGAGAACAACCATAAGCCTTCCTTCTTCAAGAATGTTAGGCATTGCAGCCTGGTCCCACCTCCTCAAGGACAACATTCAGCACCCCTTCTATACAAAACTAGTACAATTTCTGCCATATTTGTATTGGATACACACTGCCTTCTCTATCTTAATTGTTTTTCCTTACACCTTTTAGCCTTTTATCGATTAATCCTCTAATTGTTCCACTTATGTAAATATCACCTCCCCAAGACTTTAAGTTCCTTGCTAATACAAACCATTTTGTACTGTTCTGTGGCACCTACATTAGTGATAGGCATATAAAAGTCATTAGACAAATATTGTATCTGCTTCATGATTATTTTATCACTTGTATCAATCAAGCTGCTCTATTCCTGGCATTACATTGAATGAAAGAACATATGTTAGCTTTGTAAAAGACTAAATTGACAATTCATCAGATAAAGTATTCATCTAGAGAAAAATTGTCATGCCTGCCCTACCTTGTCATTTCCCAGGTCCCAGAACTCCTGCACTTTGAATTATTCAAGTAGAATGGATATTATCAGAGGTTCTACTAATGGAGAAGTCCCAAGGGCAATTCAAAGTCTATGGTCTTTTGTTTACTGAATCTAATATAGAGGGTGTTAACAGAAACAACCCTGGGCAACATAATAATAATAATAGCTAGCATTTATATGCTCTTTAAGGTTTTCAAAGTGGTCTACATATGTTAACTCATTTGACCATCACAATAACCCTGTCAAGTAGGTACTATTATTATCCCTATTTTATAGGTAAGGAAATTAAGGCTAAAATATATTAAACGATTTACCTGGGATTATCAGCTAAGGTATCTGAAGCAAAATCTAAACTCAGGTCTTCCTGACTTCAAGTTCCACATGCCAAAATAATTCCTGAGGACAACCACTAGACTAAAATTTAAAGTATAAACCTTTATTTATATCGCCTTATATAGGAGTGAATGTCTCTGGTGACCATTCACTTGGGACTTAAATAAAATCTCCCTTGAGAAGAGATTTAAAAGTAATCCTCCACCTAGGAACCTTTCTTATTTTCCCACTAGGCTTTATTCCTCAGAATTTCTTCATGTCCTAGGAATCAATTTTCCCTGCAATAGAATTCACAATTCATCTGGCCTGGCTACTTCTGATTGGAGAGTAGACAGTTCCTCTCAGAATCTCCACTTAAGAATGGTAGCTTGGCCAGCCATCTCTTCATTTCCCCCAAGGCAACAATTCTCTGGATTTCTCTATCAAGGCCACAATACAGGGTGCCTTTCTTCCTGCCTTCCCTCTACTTTTTCATCTCCTGTTGTATGTTGTCTTTATAATCAAGTTGTAAGCTCCCTAAGGTCAGCGTTTAGCATGCCTGGCACACTGCAGACACAACAAATATTTATTGATTGCAGCCCATTCACGTTTCTTTGTAAGTGATTGATGTAGTCTTAATGATCAAGGATGACTTGATTAGGTCAGGACTATGAGAAATCGGATCCATACCCTGAAAATTTGCACAGAGAGAGAGGGAGAGGTCTAAGCATCAGTAGATATTAGAGACTAAGAATCTGAGAGTCAATAGTCCTCCACAGATCTTCAATAGCTCAGATTTTATCAAATTATCCTTGAAACTTTGATTCAATTGCTCATACCCAAAAAGATGTGAATAGGTCAGCTAGTACTCAGACCTCAAGTACTTATTCACCATTTCTTTTATCAAGAAGATAATCAATATTCCATACAAAAGCCTCATCCATTAAACTGCCACTAGGTTTTAGTCCTGGTCACACTGTCTACACAAGGAGAATTGGAGGTTTTTATAAAATAAATGGCATGACAGTGCAAACACAATTAATCATAGCACCAAGGAATGGCCCAATAGGGACAAATTATTATAGTACGAACAACCAGACTTTACCAATTATATCAAATCACTTATGCCTAGACTGTCTAAACACAAAATATGGAAGATAAAGACCCAACTACTTGTGAAGCCATAAATCTTTTGCAAATATTTCCTACAGACTTCCACAATATGCCCTGGTCCAGTCCTCTGAACTGGAGCAAATAATTATTGATTAATAATTAAACTGTGACTATGTCTAGTTATTAATGAGGCTTTAATTCAGCTACCCAACTCTTGAAATAGTAGTTGTGTTATGGGATCTCTGTGTACCCCTAGGGTTCAGGAAGGATACCTTTTGCAAGAATGCAAGACTCCGAAACTTAAAAGTAAAGAGAGATTTATTAGTAATGTTGAATTTTTGGCAAGCAAGACAGCATGAGTGGAGGTTGCTCCCTGAATGCCACAGTTTTGGGGTTTTTATATGCTTTGGACTTGACTCTGGGACAAGGGGTTAGGGAGGAGGTTTCCCTGAAGGCATGGGGGTGGTTCTCATGATTTGGAAGATAGATGGAAGAAGTGTATCTCTTTGTCCATCTCAAATCAGTGGGACAATCAAAGGAGAATAATCCTCTCTGGGTCAGATATTTTGGGTTGGGAGTCAGATATAAGGGAGCAAAGGAATTTCCCTGATAATAGTTTGTCTGAGTTATTCTGGGGGTACAATGCCCATGACATTTGGACTAAGAAATTATCCCAGAACAACTGGTTGATGATTAGTTTTAAAAAGAGAATAAACAACTATCTTACATGATTTTAAAATCTTATTAATCTGAAGGTAAGAGTCTAAGCCAGATGCTGTTGTAGTTAATTTGTCCCTCCTAGCTTTTTGATGCCATGTATAATAGAGGGAGAAAAAGGAATGAAGTCCCCCACCACTGAATTCAGGACCAGAATATGGTAGAGATGAAATGGAACTAATGGGTGGAGAGAGAGGATAGATAGTGTCTCCCCTCTCCTTCCTCAATAAACCCACACTAGCTGTCTTGGGGCTATTGATTACTTTTCTTCAGATGCAGGGCTGACGCAGACCCAGGACTAAACAGCTTCTACCTCCTTGGGGAGGAAATATAATTCTCCTCCCCAATGTTTCTGGTCCCTCTCCCTGAATATCATGAACAGGCACTTGATCTATAGAAACAGCTATTCATTCTTGAGGAACACACAAAGGGTCGGGTGTGAGATTGAGGGATTAAAGTAATGGAAAATGGGAAATAGGAAGTCCCTAAAACCTAACGATTGAACCCCTTCTCCCCAAATCCTGCAGGGTCAGGCTGTGCCTGCCTGACCCTCTGGGGTCAATTGTGAGAGTTGTCCTGACTTCTAACTGTCCTAGTTATGATTTGAAGTTCAAGACAGGCTTTGGAGGGGTGGAGAGGAAATCTTCTTGAGGTGGATAGTTTTGTATCAAGAGTCCTATCCATTCCTGTTGTCTTCCACTGGATTCAGGGGTTCTAGATTCACAGAAGGATGACCAGGGCTCATAGGTGCTTTCAGAGCAACCTCTCTGAAGGGCTTTCCAAAGAGAAGTGAAGTGAACTGCTTGGATCTCAAGCTCTTCTCTGTTCTTTCTCTGGAACTCTCTGTTCCTCTTGCTCTAATCCCACTTGTCTTGCTCCTCTGGCAGCTGGAGTCTAAGTTTCTTCTCTTACACAAGTCCTTATAACAGAATCAAAGCTCCCGGTTAAATAGCATTTTATTGCTTAGAAAGCACTTACTCCTAACAATCCTATGGGATAGGCAATGCTACCATTATTATTGAGCCAAGTGACTCAGTGCTCAGAATGCTAGACCTGGCTGGAATCAGGAAGGCCTGAATTCAAATCTAGTCTTGGAATTTACTAGCTCTGTGACTTTGGGCAAGTCACCAAGCCCTTTCCTTGGGCTATTTTCTCATCTGTAAAATAAGAATAATAATATCTGCCTCTGAAGTTGTTTGGATATATATATATATATATATATATATATATATATCCAGAGATATAATTAGATGAGATTATATTTGTAATGAGTTTTGCAAACTTTAAAGGCTACCTATGATATGACCATTTGACAGCTATGGAAACTAAGGCTCAAAGAGGTTAAATGTTTCTTGCCTAAGGTCATACAGTATGCATTAGACCTGGGATTCAAACCCAAGTTAACTACTACAAGACTAGCATTCTTTCCTTTAGACCTGGATACATATTCTAGATAAAAACTAAACTATACTTAAACAGGATTTTCTTTTCTTAGATCAAGACTAACAACTTTCCTTGATTCTGTTAAGATTTCTCTTATTTGTTTTTTTTTTTTAGAAAAAAGAGGCAGGATTGCTAGCTTCAATGATTTCTCTGAAAAGCTCCATCATCTGCTATTTAAAAGTCCTTTGGGTGGAGTTTAATAAGAGCTATGTGAGAGGAGAGCTCACTTTTGGGAATCGGCTTGTTTGCAAGATATTCCTGTAAAGCATTTGGTCACATTTGCCCAAATCATACCTGGCTACATACAGTACATTCTCTGACTCTCCTACAAACATGACAACCAATTCATCCACCTTTTTCTGCTGTTTTTATATTAGTTTGTTCTAAAGTGACAAACAACTATCTCTGGCTCTTTAGAATATGATTAGAAACTTGAGGGCACCATAAAGACATTTTAAATAAGCTTTAAACAGGAGAGCCTGCAATTAGTGTTCTAGTACCCATCAAAATACTAATTTCTCTCTGAGGGCATCAGCTTCTTGGCAATTAACCCTCCACTTCTCCCAATAACAGAAACATGGAGTTATATAGCCAACGATGAAACTTTAAAATATTGATTGTAGCAGGGTAGCTAGGTGGCTCAGCAGATAACAAGCCAGGGGTAGAGGCATGAGGTCCTGGGTTCAAATTTGGACTCAGACACTTCCCAGCAGTGTGACCCTGAGTAAGTCACATAACCCCCATTGCCTGACCCTTACCAAGTGGTTCTTGGTTCTTTGGTTCTACCTTAGAACCAAATCAAAGTACAGATTCTAAGATAGAAGGTAAAGAAAAAAAAATAAAATATCAGTTGCAGCATTTTAAGAAAAGTCCAAGTTGGGGGGTGGGGGTGGAAGGGGGAGATCTGAAAGGTTCTATCAGATCGTTATAATTAGAGATTTCTCAGGTTAGGTATATGTGTGAGGAGAGAAGAGTGCATGTATGATAAATATGTATTGTGCAGTTGCAGTATGTATACATACCAGAGAATGTCCAGGATGCCACACAGTGACACTGACCTCTGTGTTATCCCTCTCACAAACACTATCTTCCGGCATTTTTTTCTGGTCATCCCCCATGCTCAAAATGCTTTCCTTCCTCATCTCCACCTCTTGGCTTCACTGGCTTCCTTCAAGGTTCTGCTAAAGTCCTACCTTCTATAAAAAGCTTTTCTTGGTTGTCCTTAACCTTAGTGCTTTCCTTCTAAGGCTACTCTCAGTGTATTCTGCATATATTTTGACTGTACATAGTTGCTTATCTATTTTCTTTCTCATTAGATTGTGAGCTACATGAAAACAGGGACTATATGTTGACTTTCTTTTATCTCTGGTGCTTAGCACAGTGCCTGGCACATATATAACTATCTGTTATACATATTTGTAGTACATTTTATTATGTGGATTATATATACATATATATATATATATATGTTAATATATTCTGAATAGACACCCACATACACCCACAATGTCCTAAAAGTCTTGCTAATGTTTTAAACTTCATAGCTTAAAAGTTCACTAAAACTTTTGAGACAACCTGTATAAAGTCTTAGAAGACTGATCATTTGTCAGCCTTTATATATTTTTCCAAGTCGTTGATGAACATTTTGAATAGAACTGGGGTAAGATCAGAGAGGCCTATAGCTTACCATTAGGTATTTCTCCAGAAGCTGACATTTATCTATTAATCTCCATTTAAGGTTCCAGTATTTCAGATAGTTTTGAACTGACATAACTACATGAGCCATAACTCTATATCTTGAAATATTTTTATCCTCTCTTAAATCAATTAGCTCCCCACCCCTATCACTGGAAGCTACTGGATTTCATGTAAATCTCATTAATAATTTCAGCTAGAGAGGCAATGTTGTGTAGTAGATAGAATATTTTAACTTCAGAGTAAGGAAGACTTAGTTTAAGTACCATGTCTGATGCAGACTGGCTCTGGGTCTTTAGACAAGTCGCTTAAATTCTCAGTATCCTAAGCAACTATCTAAGCCATAAAGTTAAAGAGAAATAGTTGATCTACTTTGGTAAAGGAAACTGTATCAGGGGTGCCATATACCAGAGAAGTAACAAGATGGTTATTTTTTTTTCAAAAAGGGAACCCAGGTAATTTTCAGCACCTATAGCAGTGATGGCAAACCTATGGCACAGGTGCCAAAAATGGCATGCAGAGCACTCTCTGTAGGAACATGGTCTTTCCCCACTGCCCCAGAGATCATTATTAGAAAGGCAGAGGGACTTGGGCAGAGCTGCTACCCTCCCCCTCTCCACTGAGCCTGACAACATTTTTTCACATTCCCCCACCCCTCTGCCTAGCAACCAATGGGAGTGCACAGCAGGCAGAGCTAGAGGGGAGTGAAGCACTCAGGCCACTACCCTCCTCCTCTCTACACTCTCTGAGAATATTCCTCACTTCACCTGCCCCTCCATCTAGCAGCCCAATGAGAGCTCTTTCTCCCTCTCCTGTGTGGGTTGAGGTGGGGATGGGACATACCCAGTAAGTGTGGGGGGGGGCGCATGGCACTTGGTCTGGTCTGGGGGTGGGGGTGAGGGTCGGGTCCAGCACTCCATCTCTAATTGGTTCTCCATCACTGGCCTATAGTATCTCTTTTCTGCACCATATTTTAAACATTTCTGCAAAGTATTACAAAAGATAAATACTTGTTAATTTTGCCTTATGGGTCTACATATGAGTCATTCTGGGTAGGAAGGAACATTGAGCTAAGGATATAGTATGGATTCAATAGTATTCCACAAATTACAAGAAGCCTAGCAAAGATTTTGAGTCATCTTTGCAATCAATCACTTTTATCTAACTATAGAAATTCTTTTTTTTTTTTGCTGAATTTTCTGCTATGATAATTTTGGATCTGTTAGAATGAACAAGTAAGAAAAGGAGAATAGAAAAAGCAATAGGATCCCTGAGGATACTAATTATAGCACTGAAACTTGAAAGCTTTCTTAAGAAGGCAATTTACATGCATGTGAATTAAATGCAAATCATATTTATACATATATATATATATATTTCTTACACAGTCATTCCAACTTCCATATATTTAATTAGAGCCCTTTGCTATATATCTTCTTGATCAATTAGCCTTGGAAATATTATTATTTTAATAACCCTTACTTTCTGTCTTAAAATCAATACTCTGTATTGGTTCTAAGGCAGAAGAGCAATAAGGGCTAAGCAATGGGGGTTAAGTGATTTGCTCAGGATGAGGCTAGATTTGAAACTAGGTCCTCCCATATTGAGGCTTGACTCTCGATCCACTGAGCCACTTAGTTGCTACCTTAGAAATATTATAAAGAATTAACTAACACCTAGTAACACTCCAGCTATTTTGGAATCAGGGAAGGAGGCAGAATAACCCCTCTTTTTCCTACTTAGCTTCTACTCTCCCCTCTACCATCATGGTTCCTGAAAAAAGTCCACTTAAAATTAGCTGCTAGGCTAATCCACATCTAAGCTGAAATAAATAGGTGGCAACTCAGGGTGGACTCTTTCTTGGGCTCAGCCACTGTACTTCTGATGGTTCTTCTGCCCTTTCGAAGCTCACAAGATTATAGCCTAGACCATTACAGCTCTAATACATATTTGACTAAACATATGAAGGGAGAAACATAGTAGGTGCCACAGAATAAATTAAAGAGTCCTGAGTTCAAAAACCACAAATCAGCTGAAGTGAAGAAAGTAGGTAATCGGTGTACCTTTAGAGTAATCCTTTTTTTTTTCTTCACTGGCCACCCAGAAAGAGAAGGCTTGAGTTTCTTTGTTGGAGCTTTTAGTATTCACTCTAAATTTTGTCTCTGCATCTAGTTAAAAGGAGTTTCATCATCAAACAATAAATAGGCAAGAAAGAATTGTCAAATACCTACACATCCTCTAAAGTGGAAGGCAGGGTCCTTCATTAGACACACTTAGAAGCCAGTGGATAAAAGAAAATAGAACACTGAATATGTTTAATAGACTAGGTCCCCATTGGACAGTGTCTTGTTATATTAATAAAACCACATTGGTTTCTGAACTTTGATGCCAAGAATTTTGTTGTTTTTGTGGGTCTTTAGAAGCTGTGGTTTCTGTGGAGGTAAGGGCTACAGTACCTTCAAAAGAAGTTGCCAAGTCATAACTATACAAGGGTTTCTTTCCTGGACTATGGTTGTAGGTTCAAGCTGGAAGCAGGATATGTAGTATCAGTCAATCAGTCAACATTTATGTGGCACCTACTATGTGCCCTATGGATGCAAAAAGAGGCAAATGAAAGTGTTGGACCTCAAGGAACTTACAATCTAATAGTTAAGACAATGTGTAAAGAAATATATACAAAGAAAGCTATATATAAGACAAATAGGAGATAATTAACAGAAGGAAGACATACAAATTAAGAGAAGTTGGGGAAAGCTTTCTATAAAATATGGGATTTTAGTTAGGATGAAAGGAATCCAGGGAGGTTAGTAGTGAGCATTGAGGAAGGAGAGCATTGCAGATGGAAGACAGGCAGAGAGAATATTTAGAACTGAGCAATGGAGTATCATGTTTATGGAATAGTCAATGGAATATGGAATATCACTGGATTGAAGAATGCATGCTGGGGAGGAAGGTGCAAGAACTCTGGAAAGGTAGGTGGGTCGAGTTGATGGAGAGCTTTGAATGCCAAATAGAGCAAACAGAAGAAACAATGTAATTCCCAGGACTCTTTGACTTGTCCAAATTGTCTCTATTTTTTCTTCATTCAAATAATGTGAGAGGAATCTTTAGGATTCAGTAAGTGCCTATTGGGCAGCTTGGACACTATGAATGAACATAATGAAAGAACAAGTCTTTTAAGAGCTGACAGTGCAATTTAGGAATTCAGTAACTACTTTCCCACTTACCCTGCTAGGTGCCAAGTGATTCAGCTGAAATTGCTCTCAATCACCCTGAAAATCTTTCTTTTGAATTCTTTATTAGCATAATTAAGCTATGTCAGTGATACTCCTTTGTGTCATAACTTACGACATCCTTGCTTTTACTCCACCATGCTACTTAGAGTTCTATAGAGAGAATTTTTAAACAGAAATATTTAAATGTCTCTTCTAATCAAGAAAGTTATGAACAACATTATAAGAATATTGTAACATTAGAGATAAGGAGAAATGAAGTTCAATTTGAACAGTATTGAGTTTCAGCGTGCTAGAGTGTGATGAGCTTCTTGGATTAAGCTGGTCCTTAAATAATAAAATTATTGAATATCAGATTTGGAAAGAAACTTAAAGGTCATTTGGTTCACTGTTCTTCATTTACCCCCACTCCCACCCCTGAAAGATAAATAGCATTTTTGCTTACTTTCCCCAACACAGACATTTCCCAATATGCAACATCCCTTGTAACAAATGAAAACCACTTTTTTAGTTACAAAAATATGTAACAAAAACACAGCATATGTGACATTTTCTCCCTTTTTATTCCATGTTTCTCCTGTGAGGAAGCTCATTTCATTATCTCTTCTCTAGAGTCAGCTTAGTCATTACAGATTAATTACCAATTATAGAGAAATATCTTGGTCCAAGTGCTTTTTGGTGTTTTCTTTTAAGTCATATTGTCCTAGTCATTTTATCTTGGTTCTGTACTTCATTCTGAATCTGTACTTACAGGTCTTAACATGAATTCCTTATTTCTTGTGGATTAATTGTATTCCAGTTTAAATATACCATAATTTGTCCAGTCCTAATCAATAAGCAGAGATTTTTTAAAAATACTTTTGCTACCACAAAAACTGCTACTATGAATATTCTTATGTATATGGGACCCTTCTTTATGTCTGACTTCCATACACATAAGTGTGTGTTTATGTCTAGAAATCGATATCTACCTATATCTATACCTATCTATATTTCTACACATATAAGGAGTTTGTGTTCTGTAAAGATTAAATTTAGTCTCTAGTAATAGAAATATTATATTTTATGAGGTTTATTAAGATTATTAGAAATCAAGGATACAAAATAATAAACCATATGCCTAAGGCTGATTAGCCTATTCACAGCTTACTCACTACATCTTGCAATGTCCGAGTAGAAGAAGAGGCCAAAGTAGGTGTTACAGCCAGTTAAAGGCAACCACTAGATTGGATGAGAACTTCTCAATTTTTTTTTAAAAATAGCCTAGATAATGCTTTTTAATCAATGTTCCTCCTGTCAAGGCTTTTCAGCAAAGCTAATTCTTGAGCTCCTCCTGACCTTCTTGACCAAGATCGCTCACCTGGTCCCAGCTCTGCCTGCCCAGCTCTTGCTGCTTGCTTCTGCGCTCCAGCAATCCAGACCTGCTTGACCTGGATTGCTCTCCTGGTCCCAGCCCCAGCCCCAGCCCCAGCAACTCTGGCCTCCGAGCCAGATGGCCCCAGGCCAGCCCCAGGACCCAGGATGCTGGTAGCTGCTGTGTCTTCAGGAATCACAAATCAGCTGGTAAAAACGGGGATGCCCTTTCTTAGGCTACAGGGACCACACGGGGGGACAACGAGGAGAAGGAAGACACTTTTCCAAACAGGAAGTTACAAGCATGGCGTATTTCACAGGATATCTTTTGAGTGCACTGATTCTGTTACTTATCTCAGTGGAGATTCAGGGGTGAAATTCATCTCCCTGCAACTCTTTGGCCGAATTTGAGGTTCCTAAAACCCACCCTCACTATGGGGAGGCAGCTCAGTGGCTCAGTGGATTGAGAGCCAGGCCTAGAGATGGGAGGTCCTGGTTTCTAATCTGGTCTCAGACACTTCCTGGTGGTGTGACCCTGGACAAGTCACTTGAACCCCATTGCCTATCTCTTACCAACCTTCTGTCTTCTGACAATAGGCATCTAAATGAATAAAAACCAAGGAACTTTAAAGAGACTGGAGGTTATATTTTTAAGGCTTTTCGGATGCCAATGTTTTATAAAAATATGTATTTTATTGCATTTTGCTGATTGTTTTGTCTAAGATTTAATTTTATTGGTTTTTAGTTCATATATTAATGCATTCAATACTATTCTGTTACCCTGAATCGTTTTAATGTACTGTATTTTAACTACCTTATATTCTGATGCTTTTCTCCTATAACTATACTGAACAAATATTATTGAATAAGCCCAAATAAAAACAGCTTTTTCTATTTTTGACTTTGTAAATTGTCACATAGAGGATAGATGGACTTCATCAAACTGGTTACAATTTTATAACAACCTTTGGAAAATTTAATGAGCTGAATATCTCAAATTGATTTTAAGGGGTCTTTAGACATGTTTTTTAGATTTTTTCCTAACATCTCTGGTCATTCTGCCTGCCCCTAACAGGAGGTCAGGTCCATTTTAGTAGCTAAAGTGAAATACAATTTTAATCCCCACATCCCACGTTTATAAAAATGTGAATGGATGGGACATCACAGTCTCATACCAAAGGAGCTTGGAAGTTAATCCCAGGGCATTGTACCGCTCTGGACAACTCCCAAAAGAGGAGCATCTCTCATAAATACTTTACCCAACATCAACAGTACAGAGGTTTGAGTTTTCCTAGACTTCTCTGCCACATTTTAATGATATCTAGATTTCTTGATGATGTTCTAGACCCAAATAAGTTTTACTTTGTTTAAAAATATTTTTGCCAAGGTTGAAACATTGCTATATCTGAAAAACTTGTGAACTGAAAAACTATGAACTGAAAAACTCAGTTCATAGGTTCTTTAAATGTCATACAACAACTTATGTAAAATATGATAGTGGGTTTGTTTGCTATTGTAATTAATTGGGCTATTGAGAATTTTGGAGATATTAATACCTACATATTTCTACTACTGTTTTTTTATTTAAAAAAAAACCTGTTACCTTGTAAAATTCATTTGCTTGTATTCACAGTGGATCATGGCCATGTATGAAGAGGAAATGGATCTCATTTTTTGTGAGAAACCTTGTATTCTATATTTCCTTAGCTGACACAGTGTGTCAAAAATTATAAGCTATATTTTTGAATTTTAAAAATCTTTTATTATTATATTTTTCTTGCATATGTAATATACTATTTCAGTTTTTTCTCCTTTTTATATTTGAATCACATGTCACCAGTATTAAGATTTTATTTAACTTTTTTTATTTAGCAGTAATATAAGTTTAAAATATATTTGCTATAATGTCAATGCATGCCCCAAAAGCTTGAGACTATAAAAATGATGCCATTGATAGTTTTAAAAAATTATGGGACTTTGCTTAATGATTCTGTTTGATTCCAGTACAAGATATACAAAAGCCATTGAACAGGGCCAAAGAAGCACAAAGCTAAACCTGAATTATGCCAAAAGAGCACACAAGTCAAAAAAGAAGAAACCAATCCAGGTAGGATTGATGCACTTCTAAGCCAATACAAAGAACTTGAACCTAGTGTTAAGACTTGAGGTTGTGACAATTAGCTTACATAGACATAGGCCTTCCTTGTATCTACACTCTTTGTGAAAATGCTTACAGACAAATACCAAAATTTGGCTCCTACCTGGCTCCTATAATCTAGTCCCTATTCTGTCTTTCATAATGTGGCAACTTTCTGTAGTCCTGGCTACTGACTGGGTAAATGTATCATTGCTTATATCATTTTAATTGGGCCCTGATTCAAGGACCTGTTACAGATTTATTTTTCCTTTACTTGGAATTTTGACACATAAGACTTTGATAGTCTATATTCCATCCATAAATTATTTTTATTTGGATTTTTTGATGTTTTTTTTAATTTCTTTTACCAATTGATTCATATATCTCATAACTCCGTCATGCATCCCTAAGTGATCCCTGTGTTTTTCAATCACCCTCTTCAGGGGGGATATGTAAAAATGTAAAATTTATTATTATTTTAAATTGCAAAGTTTGAATTCCTTGAAAGAGAAATTTTAGGTTAAGAAACATGATACCTCTCCAAATCCAGAAACTGAACTATTTGGAGAAGACAACATGAATATGCTTCCACAGACCACAAGCTGCATGAGAAAGATCAAAAATGAACTTTGGGTGTGCGGTTTAAATGCATTTGTTTTGTATGTATACTTAGTATTCATTGGTTTTGTTTTGTTTTTTCCTCTTATTCTCAAATTATTGTAATCTTTAAGTTGATTATGTTTCCATGATCCTTTTGGGGAAACTGGTTTCCCAATACGATCACCGGGGTTGGGGGGAGTAGGTTAAAATGTACATTTGAACCCTAGACTCCAATCCCCAGAAGTCCTTGGTATTTCCCAGAATTCCTTATAATCTCACCAGAGTCTCTACCTGGGCAAGATCACAATGAGTATTTAACTAGCTCTCTGCCTCACATGCTGCCTCTCTACTCAAACATTGAAATATGTAGTAAGTAAGCTGTGAATGGGCTAATCAGCCCTAGGCATGTGGTTTTTATATTTTATATTTTCTTTATTCCTTGATTTCTAATAATCTTAATAAACCTCATAAAACATAATATTTCTATTACTAGAGACTAAATTTAATTTTTACAGTTCTAATATTTTACTTGTATTTTTCTTTTTTCTTAATAATCAGCTACTATTTGGAGTTGTTTCTGGATCTTGCTTATCCACTTATGTATACTTCTTTTTCCCCTCTTTATGAATATGATTGGGATTAACAAAAGTGAAAAGATGACATTTCAGGAGCTAGAATCAACATAAAAGCAAAAAGGAGGAAATAAGCTTGACATAGTGGTTCAAAGAGAGTCTGATAAAAAAAAAACATTTGGTATGTATTGGCAAATGAGCTTAAGTTATTATTAAGTTATAGAGCCTTGAATGTCATTAAAAGGAATTTACATTGGAAAGAGAGTTTAGTGAAAGTCTTCAGTAAAGAGCACACTGGAAACGTGGGTTCTGCACTTGACTTTGTTACTGAGCAGTATGTAATCAAAGGATAAGTTGTTTAACTTTTCTGGGTCTCGGTTTGCTCATTTATAAGATGAGTGAATTGAACTAGCTGATCTCTGTAGTCCCATCTAGTTCTAAAACTCTATATTTCTAGGATTCTGTGACTTGGGGCAGTAGGCAGTAGGGAGCTTTTAGAGGTTTTGAATACAGCCATGGCACCATCAAAGATTAATCTAGTGGCTGTCGGTTTTATGGATGTTAGGTGAGGCAAACCTGGGTTTAGAGAAGCTAATGGAAAGACTATTACCACAATTTGGTGGGGGCATTGGGATTGCAGAAGAAAGGACAAAATAGATATTCTGAAGGAAAACATAAAAGGACATGGCAATGAATTAATTATTGGGAAGAAGGAAAGAAAGTATTTAGTGATTTCTAGTTTGGAAGACTGGAAGAATAGAACTACCAGAAAAAAAAAAAAACAAGATATGCAAGGAGTTAATTTTGGGAGGAAAGGGCCTGGGTTCAATCAATCAATAAACACTTCTTATTAAATGCCTGCTCTGTGCCAGACACTGTTCTATATTCTTTTAACTTAAGGTGAGGATGGAATATCCAAGTGGAAATTTCTCATCAGTAGTTAGAAATACAGACCTGAAAGCAGTAAGAGGTCAGAAAATTAAATAAGGATTTGGAAATTACTTTAGAAAGCTATATTGGAAACTGTGGGAACAAATAGGAGATAAAAGATGAGACATATACTTTTCTTTGATGAGGCAAACTGAAACAATAATCATTTTTAGGAGCCTGCCTCAGTGCCTAGTCTGCATTTTCTAAAGGCTGACTCTAATAATTACATCAAGAATGGCAAACAGAATGCTTGCATCCTACTCTATGGTGAC
This sequence comes from Monodelphis domestica, assembly GCF_027887165.1. NCBI lineage: Eukaryota > Metazoa > Chordata > Mammalia > Didelphimorphia > Didelphidae > Monodelphis > Monodelphis domestica. The sequence continues at coordinate 194,782,967 of NC_077231.1, read as the reverse complement.
TATGACGTCTCTGTTCCTTTTATTCAAGGTATGGTAAAGAAAAGTTTTGTTTTATTTTATTTTTAATATTTTTTTAGTAATTCTGCTGGACCTACACGAAGTGAACCCTTGGGCTTCTTGTCAGGTGTAATGTCAGGCAAGTCTCAATTTCCCCTTTTTGTTGTTTTGTTTCTTTTTTGGTTTTCCAAAAGATCTTTTTTATTGTGAACTTAGTAATAAGTACCCATATAAAATGGTCATTTCTATATAAAGTCTAATAAAAAAGATTGTACATGAAATTCTGATCTCTATTATGTATAGCTTTTAGATATATGATAAGTTCAACATGTAACTCTTAAACTGAGTAACTCTTAAAGCTCTCCTATTTGTTTATAATTCTGACTTTCCTTCTATTCTTTTCTGTGCATTAAAAAGATATTTCAATGACCCTCTTCCACTTGTTTTTAATAGTACCCTATCTCTGCTTCTCCTACTCATTCCACCTTCAAATTGAAAAAGAAAAACAAACTGGGAAACCTTGTTAATAGATTGGAACAAACTAGGTGTAGAACTAATGACGAATTGTAGCTGATAAATTAGATAGAGCTAGAAAATGTAGTTAGGTGTAATGAGAGTCATAGTGGGGTAATCTTGAGATTAGGGAGAGAACTAGTAATGGACTGAACTTGAATTGAAACACGTTAAGTTTGGGGAGATATCAAAGGTGGAAAACTAATACCAGATATTGGTGGGGGGGGGGGGGGGAAGGACTGATACATGGCTATATAGTCAAGTCAGATTTACAGAAACTGACTGACTTCTGCAAGACAGGATGAGAAGCTCAGTGAAGTCAGAGGCAGTAGCCAGGACCTCTTTTTCAAAAGCAAGTTACATCCTCAAAAAACTTTCTAATAAGCATTTGTTTGGTAATTTGTTTTTATCTGCTGGCTTAAGGCTTTTCAGCCTGCCCTACACTGGGTAGGTGAAATCTTTGGGTCTGAAAGCATCCTTTATCCTCAAAGTACCTGAATCTTTTAAAAAGCAATCTTTTCTTGTCTCTTCCCATAGTTTTCCCTACACCAAAACAAAAGAAAGAATCTTGGCATATATGTAATTATATTCAAAAGCCTGAACATCACAACCAGGTAGAATTAGGAGACCTTTCACTGAGAAAAGGAGGAGAATAATGGGTTGTAGCTTCAAAATGGTAGATTGTTCATTTATTTCACTGACACTTTCGGGAGTGTATTTATTAATCTTTATATAGGCTTGTATGAATTGAAATCTTCAGTTTGATACATATTTCACTTGGGATTTTGCACTCAAAAAATTTTGGCTCCAAATTGATATGGATAGTTCTCAAATGAAGAAATTAAAACTATCTTTAGCTCTCTGAAAAAATGTCCTAAATTACTATTGATTAGAAAAGTTGCAAATTAAACCAACTCTGAGATACCAACTCATACCTATTAGATTATCTAATGCAACCAAAAAGAAAAATTATACATGTTGGAGGGCATGTGGATTGGGACATTAATATACTGCTGATAAAACTGTAAACTGACACAACCATTCTGAAGAGCAATATGGTACCATGCTCAAAGGCTATAAAACTATGCATATTTTTGGCCCAACAATACCATTTGGGAGTCTATATCCCAAAGATATTAGAGATAGGGGGAAAGGACCAAATTGTACAAAAATATTTTAACAACTTTTTTTTTTTGTAGTGGCAAAGTTTTGGAAAATACAGGATTGTATACCAATTTAGGAATGGCTGAACAAGTTGTGGAATATGATTGTAATGGAATACTATTGTGCCATAAGAAATGATGGACAGGGTGAGTCCAGAAAAACTTGGAAAAACTTACATGAACTGATGCAAAGTGAAGTGTGCAGAACCAGGAGAACAGCTATACAGTAACAGAAATTTGTATGATGATTGCCTGTGAAGGTCTAAACAATTATCAGGCAAACAAGGTCCCAAGATAACACCAAATGACTCTTGTTAAAAAATGTTCTCCATGGCCAAAGAAAGAATTTTTGAAACCTGGTAACAGATCAAAAGCACATTATCTTTCATTTTATTTCCTTCATGAGTTTTTTATTGTATGTGTGATGTGTGCCTCCTTGTCATGGCATAGGAAATTTGGAAATATGCATTGCATGAAAGCCCTAGTGTGACATATACCAAACTATTTACTACCTCAGAAGGGGTTGAGGGGAGGGAGACAATCTGAATTGCAAAATGTCAGAAAACAATTGCCAAAAATTGTTTCTACATATAACTAAAAAAGAAAAAGAAAAAAAAAACCTGGCTCTATATCTGGTCTGGCTTTTACATATATACCTTTGTATCTGTAATCTCAGTGATAGTCCTTATCATACTAATCTTACAGAGAGGTGAAGTTGAGATGTTAGGGAGGAATTAGATTTTAATCTTTTTTGGCCAGAAGAAAATAATTCAAAAATAACCATGATAGTTCAGTTGAGTATAATTTGCCCCAAGCGGTTGGGGGTTGTTATCTCTTTCATTTACAATACAGTGTGAAGTTAGAGAGCTAGCTGGAACTCAGCTTTGGAGAGACTTCCTTGTAATGAATCCAATCACCAACTGGAAATTACGGTGAAAATAAAATTCAAAAGATCACAGATCAAAAGAAAGTCAAGTTCATTTTTTTCTCTTATCATCACTTTCAGAGAAAATACTTGAAATAGCAGCATCCAAACAAGGGCCCAATCAGTATCCAAAAGAAATACCTAAAATTTATCTTCCCATAGAGCTCTCAGAACAGTCTCAAAATAAAGGTCCCTAAAAAAAAGCTTCTTTTTTTCTCTCATAAGATGATGTTTTTTAAAGTGGAAAGCATAAAACCCTGAAAAGGCACTTTGGAAGATGTTAGCAAAATGCAAAGCATATCCATTGGCTTTTTAAAAAATATAACTTCTTTATAAATCCTCAACTATCTAAGGATTCTAAAGCATGACTGAAAAATGTTATTTAGGTCATAATTTTTATGATTATCAAAGAGAAAAAAATCTCTATGACAAAGAAGTGAATTATTACTTTAAACTATGAACTACCTATTAAAATATTGCCCATTGTCAAGGTACATTTAATTTTAGCTCTACTGTACAGCTTCCTGGAACCCCCAAAGGGTTAGAGGAAACCTTGTACCTTCTGTGCCTCCATTCCATGCTGTATCCTAATGATCATTGGGAATATGACTATTTTTAACAGACAGACCAGTTGTGAACAGATTACCCATATTGCCATATGTTCATCTTACTCTCACCTTTGAGGTCCAGAAATAGAATTTGTACCATTTCTCAAAATGCACAAATCATTAAATTGGGTCTCAAAATCATATCTGTAAAGATCAATCATAGCCAGGTGTAATCAAAATGTTGACTGGTTGATATAATGATGAAAACTATTGCTATTATGTTTTTTGAAATGTATTTCAACCTAGGGGAAAATGATCTTTGATGCTGAATGTTACCACAGCCTGTGGAATGGAACAAGTAAAGAAAGATCAAGAGGATTATCAGATAGCATACCTAGAGTGGATAAGGAATTGATTCAAAGGATTATAAGTTTGGATCTAAAAAGCACCTCAGAGTCCATCCTCTTCATTTCATAAATGCATAAACAGCCAAGAAAGAAATGACTTGCCATAGGTCACACAGAAACTCCAGAACAAAGATTCAAACCAAGGTCTTGTGACTCCAAAACCAGTGATTTTCCCAATTTATAATGATGGTTACCTCCTTTATTGATATTAAGGGATAAAATCATGATGCCAAGAGAGAAGGACTGGCCCTTTGATTTTATCTATATATGTTAAGGAAATCACTAGTAGTATCATATTCTATTCAAATTAAATACTCAGATCCACTATAATTCTGTATTGCCACTACATTTCTGACTTTGACTTCTGTTCTCACTCTGGTTCTGACTCTAAACAAATTGTTTTAGAAATATTTCTTTTCCCATGTCCTAAACCTTTTCTCTCAATGTCCCCATCTTTGCCCCTTGTCCACTCCACTCACATCAAAAACTGTTCCCTTCAAATAGGAACTTCACCAACAGATTGGCTTGCCCATCAGCAAGATTCAACATTTCATCTGAGACACCATGGTAAACAATCACTGGGATTCCTCTCTTCCTCTATATAACCAAGGCTGAAGCTTTCCTATCCAAAAGTTACTATTTTAAGTAATGACATTTGCCAGGGATTACATTTTGCAGAAATATAAAATCATACAATCTGAATTGGAAATGGCATCTTGCTGATATCATACACACTAAATGGTTTGTCTGTTTCTTGTTTCCAGAGGTGGGTAACTCACTATCTACAGGGTATGAAATACAGGTATTCATAAACTAGTGAAATTATTAGGAAAGTTTCCTAACATTGAGAAGAAATCCAAACATTATTCATAATTTTGCTTTTTCCTTGAAGACAAAGCAGAACAAATTTAACACTTCTTCCACCATTCTTCAAGTATATGAAGACAACTCTTATGTCTTCAAATACCATACGATTCAAGGTTTTTTCTTTCCTGAGCAAAATCCACAATTCCGTAGCAGATCCTTAACATACTGGTCACTATGCTCTGGACCCTGTCCAGTTTGTGAGCTGAACATAATAGTTCAGATATGATTTGAAAAAGTAAAGTTGGAATATTACCTTTGCCATTTTTGAAATTGCTCTTTTATTATTAAAGCCTAAAACAGATTTTTTTTTTTAGCTCTGATGTCACACTTTTAATACATTGAGCTCTTCTCCAAGAAGTTCCCTTTCTTTCATCTTCTGAGTGTCTTTTACAATTTTTCAGGTGACTAAAGAGCTCCCTGGTCATTTCAAGTCACTCCAGTTTTTATTTTCTTCATAAGCAACAGAACAATGGAAATTAGCCATCACTGGTGAATGGGAAATTCTCCAATGTTCCTCAGCTCAATCCTCTGTGGTATGGTAGGACCTAAAAGATCCCAATCCTGTGGGAAGAAGAGGTAAGAAACCTTGTGAAAGAAGTAAGACTAGAGACCTTGGAATTTAGAGAAAGAGTATGGGATAGGCTTGAGCAGACATTATCTGAGCAAGTTAAGACAAGAACTGTAATTATGTAATGCAGAAGGCACATAGAATAAATACAGGGTAGATAAGGGTATTTATTCATGCAACTGAGAAAGGAACTGATGATTATCAGCTGTATTGACTAATTAACTAATGATTAATATTGAAATACAGTCCACTAAAACTCATGCATCTCTTTTTAATAAATAATAATGGTTTTTAAAATATCTCCCCATAAAGAATCTGAAAGACTTTCAAAATAATCCTTAATAAAATTGATTTTGTTAATTTTGTGTTATCTTCATAGTTTAATAATAATGAGGTCCTGATCCAATCATCCAACATATTAGCTATGTCTTTAAACTTGCTACCATCAGAAATTTTAACAATATTATTTTCTAATTGTTTATTTAAATTATCATTAATACAAATGTTGAACAAGACAGGACAGATTAGAAAGTCCTGTGGCACTTCACCAGAACCTTCCTCTTGCACCTTGACTGACATAGATAAATTAATCAGAATAACTTAAATCAACATTTAATTCTTCAACTAGGTGATAATCTACTTATTTGTTATAATTTAGCTCATATTTATATAATTTCCCATAAAGGTATTATATTAGACTTTGCCAAATGCTGAAATACTTTACATGTGCATATATGTATATGTTGTTTATAGTTGTTGTTTTAGATAGTAACATATAGATAGACACAATTGCGTGTGTGTGTGTGTGTGTGTATGTGTGTGTGTGTGTGTGTAAGAGGAGTGAACTGACTAGTAACCAGCTCTAGGCTTTCTCATCTATGTGTATTTCTGAGAAGACACAGAATTTGCAACAGTAAATGTGAATAGGAAAACAGGGACCTCTAAACTGAGTCTCTCTCCTCCACAAAAAAGCTCAAGACAGGAAACAAAGTCACAGATAGCTTACAGGATTTTCTCAGGACATGTCCAACATGACAAGTCCATCTCAGTTGTTATGTGCTTAAGTGAGGATGCTACCCTGAAAACTTCACTCCCAGAGAGATGGTAATTCTTTTTGCCTATAATAACCGCCTAGATTTTGTTTGGGGTGTATTTTGCTTAATTCCTACAAGGAAGCATTCTTTCTGCTTTCACTTGGCTCTCCAATGTGGAATAGCTTTGACACTTTGATTCATATAGAGGAACACCATCTATTGGTAAAGAACTTTAATGTTCTTTTCAAGCTTGTACAGAGCCTCACTGGAAGCATGGGAAACAGGCCATTGTCATCTTGATAAGCTTTCCTTTGGAAGTCCAGGAGAAACCAATAAAGTAGTTTATTCCATCTTAGTGATAAAGCCTGAGACATCACCTTGACAGACCCAGACATCTCCTGTGCAATTGTGGTGCATTAGAGAAGCAGAAAGTGTTTCCTGGTCTTCTCATTTGTGCTTTCACCTGTGCTGTGGTTTACAATAAAGTGTGGAAGTAAAAGCTGCTTCAAAATGAGTTCCCTGTTCATCTTAATGCTTTTATTGTGACTTGCTGGGAAGGAAACTAGTGCCTCTCTTCCCTTCCGATGTTCTCCAGTGCCTGTCCAATTAGAAAGTGCTTGAGATTTCCTGAATTGAAGGATGCTATTTCAAGAGTTTACATTGCATTGGAACTCAGGGTTATGGAATGATTTCTTGTGATTTATTTCATTTGATCCTTACAGCAGCTCCCTAATGCAAACAGTGCAAGTATTAATACATCCAATCATTAGATGAGAAAATGGGGTCTTTTCATATAAGCTGCCAGGTCTGAAGACAGGAAAACATCTTCCTGAGTTTAAATCTGGCCTCAGGGGCTTGTATGACATTGGGCACGTCACCCAACTCTGCCATAGCTCCTCATCTGTAAAATGAGCTGAAGGAGAAAATGGCACACCACTCCAATGTCCTTGCCAAAAAACCCCAAATGGGGTCACAAAAAGTTGGACATGGCTGAAACAACTGAGCAATTGCAACATTATCTAGACATATCTGTCTGATCTTACAATTATTAAGGTAGCTTTTTGATCCCATGTGTAAGATGATATAAATGTGCCTAAGAAAATCCAGCCCAATCTCATTAAATTCAGCCCCAATTTTCTATGCTGTCCAGATTTTAGAAGATTCTTATTTCATCAACCCAGAGGGATAGTTCCCCATTTTCTGATTTTTGTCATCTGAAAATTTGAGACCATTTATTCTTTCACCCATGTTATCCATAAAAATATTAAACAGGACAGAGATGACATATTTTTAAGACATTTCACTGCAGGCTTCCTTCTATGTGAACCATGAATAACTATTTTTTTGTTAGTGGTTATTCAAACATCTCTGAATCCAACTAACTTTACTATCATCTAGCCTATATCTCTCCATATATTTCACAAGAATAAAATAAAATGCAAGCTCTTCCAAGATAATTACTGTGTTAGACTTTCTTTGTATCCCCAATGCTGAATTTAGTAAACACTTAAATGTTTGTTGACTTGTTGACTTCACTTGAATAGCATGAATTTGTTAAATTATTTACTAAAATGTAGGCAGACTATATTTATATACCTCTCACCCATAAGTGTCATCTCAGTCTCTCTTCTTCATACATTGTAACCTCTTTATGGCATCTAACATAGTGGACATTGTCAGTTTTCTAACTCTTCCTTCATTTTCGGCAATATCTTTTGGATTGAATTTGCAAAACTCCAATCTCTTTATGGGACACTCCATCCCTGGTCAGGAAGCCATATTCTAAGCTAAGGTCGTGAAATATAAATCCTGTTCAGAGAAGTATATGCAAACAAGTAACAATCTCCACCACCATTTTATAGCTATAGCAATTTCTTCACTTTAACCTTTGTAACTGCAGTTCTTAGATTCTGGACAAAAATCTAGAAAGAATTTTTGATTCCAAAAGGTATTCAGAGTACTTTGAGGAAAATAAGTTGAGGATTGGTGAGAAAGTTGCTAAATTGTACTTCCTGTGTCATGTGTTTTTATAATTTGTATATTTGTTTTGTTGGGATGTTTAAATAATTGGTTTTCTTGAAGGACTAATTTTTTTAAAAATAAATTAAATTAAATAAATGAAGCTAAAGCATATTTAATTTATGTCCTGGTCATAGACAACTAATGACTTAAGACTTTTTAATTTCACCATATTGAGAAGAAAACTGCCACCAATTGGTGGCAACAATTCTTGTAAAACAAACAAACAAACTCAGTCTTTTTAAGTGTTTTCCTGATACCTGATTTTGCCAAATGAAATTCAAGGAATGATAGTGAAAGTCAAATCCATCAATACATACTTATTTATTTGTATGCACATCCATGTCAGCTCCCAAAGAGTAAAGGCCATGCTACTAGCTTTCTGTGGGTAGTACTAAATTTAAAAAGAGAAAATTCTGGAGGTACAGCTAGTTTAGAACATATTTAATTTCTCTCTGATTCAGAAGTCTATATTCACTAAGGGTTTATAACCTACATTTAGAAATAAGGTATTTCTTAAATCATTAGACTCACAGATGGTACATAAATTATTTCAGGGAACTCTCAGGACACTTTCAGAACTTTATCAACATCCTCCCTGCAAAAGTACAATTTACTCTTTTTCTTTTCTTTAAATTTTTTAAAAATATTTTTTCAGGTTACATGTAGACAAAATTTTTAATAATTGCATTCTGATATTCTGCAATCCAAGTTTTCTCCATCTCCTCCCTGCAAGTTAGCAGATAATGATACAGATTATACATGTGCTATCATGTAATATATATTTCCATGTTCATCATATATCACTTATACAAGAAAAAAATTCACAGAGGAAATAAAGTGAAAAAATGGTATGCTTCAATCTTTATTTAGACTCCATCAGTTCCTTCTATGGTGGATAATCTTTTCCCCTCACAAATCGCTTAGAGCTGTCATGGATCCTTGTATTGCCAATAATAAAGTCATTAATAGCTGATCCTCATGCCTTATTGCTGTTACTGTGTGCAGTTTTCTCCTGGTTCTGCTCACTTCACTTTGCATCACTTCATTTAAGTCTTTCCAGACTTCTTCATTTAAAAATTTTCCATTTTTTGTTTAATGATCATCCTGTTCATCATTTCTTATGGCACAATAGTATTTGATTGCAATCATATGCCACAATTTCTTCAGCCAGTCCCTAATTGATGGAAATCCCTTCAATACCTAATTCTTTGCTACCACAAAAAGAGCTGCTATAAATATCTTTGTATAATGTGGTCCTTCACCCCTATCTTTGATCCCTTTTGGTAGTGGTATTACTGAGTCAAAGAGTTTGCACAATTTGATGGCTCTTTGGACATGGTCCCAAATTGTTCTCTAAAATAGTTGGCATTAGTTCATTTTTACCAACAGTATATTAGTGTCCCAATTTTCCTGCATCCTCTTCAACATTTGTCATTTTCCTTTTTTTGTCCTGGTAGCCTGTCTGATAAGTGTAAAGTGGTCTCTCAATTGTTTTAATTTGCATTTTTATAATTAATAATGATTTGGATCATTCCTGCATTTGACTCAAGATCATCTTAATTTCTTCATTTGCAAACTGTTTATTCATACCTTTTTGACCATTGATCAATTCAGAAGCATGGATTTCTTTCTCAAGAATTCTGGGAAAATCCTCCTGCCTTCAAAGTTGTGCAGACAGTGACTGACTAAATGGAACATCAGGTACAAAAACAAATATAAAAACTTGTCAGTCACCAATATTTAGAAGGAAGATTCAGTGTCACAAACATCCTCAGTTTGTGGATTTGTGTATATTCATGGATTCCTTTTAAGAAGTTTGTCAAAAAAGCCTCACCTGCCAAGATGGGAAGATCACTTTGCTGTATGAGTAGGAAGGAAGGAAGCAAGCATTTTGTTAAGCACTTAGCAGGTGCTTAGTCAAGTAGTATGCAAAACACTTTATAAATATCCAATTTGATCCTCAAAACATCCCTGGGTAGATGGTGCTATTATGATCTCCATTTTATAGTTGAGGACATAGAAATAGACAGAGATTAAATTACTTTCCCAGGGACACAAAGCTAGTTAGCAACTGAGGCTGGGTTTGAACTCAGGTCTTCCAGCCTTCAGACCCTGTGCTCTAACCACTGTACAACTTTGTTGTCCACAAATATTGGTAGCTCTCCTGTGGCTGGGATGCAACTTCCTACCCCTGATTTATGGTCTGGAGAGAGAAACGCTAAGACTAACAGATAAGGTCATTCTCATGCATAATCAAATAAATGTGCACCTATATTTAGAATTGCTAGTGATTGTGATGCAGGGATTTAGACAATTTTTTACATTTCAGCTAAAGCATACACTGTAGCTCAGATTTGACTTTAGAAAGCAAGGGACTGGAGAAGATAATATTATTTATTTGCATAATAAAACTTGTCTGCTCTGATTCCAATTGCTAGTGATTATGATTCAGGCAGCAAAGTGATCTCCCATCTTTAGAGGTACCTTTTTAAAGGACACCCTGATTATATACAAATCCACAAATTGAGGATGTTTGTGAGGGTCTGTCATTCTCCTTCTCCAGAGATAATCTGAGCATTTCTCTTTATTTAGCATCATCTTGACTTGTTCAAACTCCTCCATGAGGCGCCAGACCCCACTATTTCATATTATCATTTGGGCAAGGGCACTATTAAGAAAATAATGAGTTTTTACTTTGATTCATCCCCTGAATAAACCAGACTAACCACTCAATTCTTTCAGCTTTATATGTTCTCTAGACCCTCCACAGACTGAATACATTTAAATTATCTCTCTTGAAATATCCTCTGTCATTCATAAGGTAAAAAGTAAGATTCATGAACCTATAGATGAATATATCCAGTTCCAGAATCCTTTTCTATGTATTTTCTCTATGAAAATATAGAAAATTGGAAAAATATTTGGGATAAATTTGCATAATTCCTAGTCTTACCCATTTGTCTCTCTACCCATTAGTTTCATAATAAGAGTTATAATCTATATTTTAATGGCCCCTTTATTCATAACTGGAAAAGATTCAGAATTTCCTGCTGCGACCATTCTTCTGTCATACTCACCAACAGTTCACATATCATTTAAGTAAGAAGTCTGGTGGAATGCCTTCCAAAACCCAGATCAGTATGGATACTCCTGTGTAACAACCTCTCCAAACCTTGTCGACATTATTTTCAGAGACTAAAAATATCCTCCTCTGGTGATAAAACTTGTGATTTACCTCTAATCTTATCATGGTTTTGAGAGGAAATAGAGTTTTGTTTTTGTTTTTGTTTTGTTTTGTTTTGTTTTAACTCAGACCTATGCTTGCCTCTCTAGGTTGGTAGAACCTGCCAAAAGATCTACTCTAATGACAAAGGTAGTCTTTGAGAAAGGAAGCTATAGTGAGGTAGCTTGAGAAGGACAGTAATGGAAATTAGTGTCTTTATGGCTTACTTAAACCTTCTAAAGAAAAAATACTTTAAACAATTCATTTCTGCTTGGATGTTCCATTTACAAATAAAATCCAACATATATAAAAATGGGCATGTCATTCTCTAAATCTGTGCCTCCTAAGTTGCTATTTCTATCAGTGGTACCCCTTTTCACCCTACTTCTTATGCCTCTTTTTATTCATTAATGGGCTTAGTTGAAATTCTATCTTGTGAAGAAAAGTTTATTCAATTGTGGAAATTAAAAGAAAACCTTATTGCATTGTTTGAACCTAACCCTGAGTGGCTAAGAAATTGGACCCCTGGACCTGCTGTTTAGGGACTTTTAAACAAGGACCTAGAAACAAGTTATGTTGATCAGAAACACAATCAGATTCTAATGTTGATATGAGGAGTTTTCTCATAATTGTATACCTCAAGCAACCTATATGTCTTATCTGAAAACTATCCCCATACTGATTAAATGGATATTATATCCATATGCCTTTCATTGTTTACAGATATTTGAGTGGGAAGAAGAACACCTCTTCCTGTATTTAGGGAATTATACCTCTTCACTCTCTTCCCCCCTCCCAACTTGGAAAGTCTCTAATCTTTCATCCAGTTAGAAATCAAATTACCTTATATTGTATTGTCTCCCTGTAAATAATTGGATTTATTTGATTAACTGTTTTATATATGAAGTCTGTCTGCCCCTTCATTTGGGGTCCAGCCCTACACTGAGGAAGGGGCCTGTTCCCAATTTGTTAGGCAATTAGAATGCATTGCTTAATAAATCAATATGCTCAGAAGATCAAACCTTTGTTTCCTCAGTCATTTCATCTTTCATTCATTACACTAATTAATCTAATGAAGTTGCTTCCTCAGAAGTCTTTCCACCTTCATCTGTTCCCTCCAATCCATTGTTCACATTTGGTACTCAAATAGATCTTTGATTTCATTAAACCAAAATATCTTCCTTAAAGATTTGCACCTGTAACTCTCCTGTCCTAAAATCTTTAGTGGTTACTTATTGCCCATCTACTTAAGTTCAGAATTAATGGCATGACATTCAAAACCCTCCATGACCTAAAATCACCCTACCATTTCCATGTTAATATATTTGTCCACATACTCTAACCTTCCTAGTCCATTAGAGTGTAAGCTCCTAGATGGCAGAGACCTCTTGTATCCCCAGCACTTAGCAAAGTGCCTGTTCATAGCAAGTGCTTAATAAATGTTTAGTAATTGATTAAAACTCGCTTACTAGATGGACTGGGAAAGATGGCAGCATGAAAGGTTATAGCCAACTCTAGCTCTCCTACATCTCTTCCCTGAAAATATCCTTCTGCTTCCCCACTGTTAAGCCTCTGCTCAATGTGTCCTGTCCTTGCAATATCTTCTGTTTCCCCTCCATGTCTAGAATTCCTGTAAAATTCAATTCAATTACTACTTCTTAGATGAGACATTTTCTAATCTTCCCAACTCCAACCTCCCAAGTCAATAATTCAGCTTTCCTAATGAACCTTGCATCAGACTTTCCTTATGGAGTTTCTAGTGCACTTATCTAATAATGTTTCATATTTTAGTTACCTATGTTTGTGTCTTATTCCTCTTCTGTAGATTGCATGAGGTCAGAAATTATTTCTTACTTAAACTTGCCTAACCCTCCCCAACCTCCCAGAAACTAGCACAGTGTTCTGCACACAGTAGAAGTTAATAAATGTATACTGAATTCAATAAAAATATCACAAGAATTATAGGTCAGTCTTAAAAATTGGGTGATAGGCTATGAATATTTTTCAACCTGCTGGTTTTTAGCCATCTTTGCTGTGTTCTTTTTTACATCCTAGTTATCTATCAGCTTGTTCCTTTCTTTACCTATCTCTAGCAATTATCATTCCATTCTCTATTACCATTATCATACCCTGCCTACCATTTTCTTCTCTTGCTCAGCTTCAAACAGAAATGTGCAGATGCTATATTTAGAATTGAATTGAGATTCAGTTTACAAACACTTAATGAGTTTTTTTGGAAACAAAGTAGATAAAAGTGAATATTTTATAGATTGTGATATGAGTAGGATGGTAAGTCCATTGAGTTAGTTTTAATTATCCATTTATCTTGGTCAGATACTGAAAAGGTATAATGAACCAAGCCCAGAACTAACATCAGTACTGGATCAAATTTAAAAAATTGTGTAACTTCAGTGATATCAAGTTATCTGTGTCTTCATAAGCCCATATTTTTAATAGCAGTAATGTCTGCCCTTGTGACTCTAGACCCAGATAAAAAGGCTTTTCCCTCATCTTGCCAAAAACAGGTCTCACTGTCACTTCTCAACCATTTCCAAGCTATACCGATAACTTTGCTTGAACCCTACTCCTCATTCTTATCTCAGTGGATCCTAGGCTATGACCTTCCCTCCAGCTCCCTGCTGTTTTCTAGCTCCCATTTATGTCTTCCCACTCTCACCCAACTTGAAGGTAAGCTTCTTCAAGGCAGGGACTATCTTACTTACTTGGGTTTGTACTCCCATCACAAAACCTCAAATATAGTAAGAGTTTAATAAATATATTTTTATTCCTTCATTTTCATTCTTTGTGAAGTCACGGTTCTATAAATCTCTAATTTCACCAATATAAATAAGTGGGTCATCTCTTTATTTCTGCTGGCACATCCTTCCTATAACATTCTTTATGCCTCTCCATCCTCCTATAATGATCCTCATCAGTACTAAGCTGCCCACTTCCTGATCCATCCCTATGGAGAACTGCCATTCTAAAGTTCAAGAGGAGAAATTGATCCACAGTAGAGAATCTCAACATTCTATAGTTATATTACCAGTTGGTAGTAAAGTATAGATTGAAACATGTTGTTCTAAGTGATTGCTTGTGTTTTTATCCAACTTATCATGTCAGAAGTAACCTAGTATTTACTTAACCAATACCTTTCTTTAAGAGTCTTAATGCATCAATTAATTTTAAATGATATTAAATGGGTCTCTGAATTGGGGTAGGGTCAATCTCAACATTTTTATATGTAAGTAACAATATTTAGATTATTGGATATCATGAGGAAATGAGTACATTTTCAGAATTAGCAAATTATTAGTAAATATTTGAAAGCAAAAATATTTTGTGGACTCACTAGTCAAGCTGCAACTATAGCAATTGCTCTCTGAAAATTAATTATTCACTAATCATAGGACTAAGGAAAATCCCCTTGTTATTTGTGGAAATATAGATATTTTACCTAATTCATTACCAACAAAGTACAGTTGAGTTGTGGCTTTTATTGGCATTTTTTTCTTCCAGTCCTCTAGTTTTATTAGAAACAAGGCAATTTGGGAACCCAGTATAAGAATTACAATTGCAAGTTGTTAAATGCAGGATGGAGGAGATTCAATCAACAAGAATTTATGAAGCACTTATTATATGCCAGTCATTATGCTAAGTCCTGAAAATCTAAAGAAAAACTCAAAACAATCCCTGACTTTTCTTGCTTATATTACAATGAAGAGACAACCTGTACATACAAGAGTGAGTTCAAAACTATCCTATTCAAGTGTAGCTCTGATGCCAGATATCTCAACTGAATGAGAATATATATTTGGAATTAAAAAAAAAAAACTTACACCTTTGAACAAGAATAGTGTACACATAAAAAATGTTTTCAAGAAGACTGAGGAAACTTGACTCTGCCCCAGGTATCATTTATAATGTTTTTATGTGAATGGAAAAGTGAAGGAATTATAGAAATTAGAATTTATGGATTCTAGCTAATTCACTGGGAAAGAACTGTTATGGAGTAGAGAGAAGCCTCAGCTTTAGTTTTGGCCAAGTCTCCATCTAGATTCATATCTGGCCTTAGATACTCCTAGCTATTTTACCCTGGGCAAGTCACCTAACAACAATTGCCTAGAGCTTACTGCTCTTCTGCCTTAGAACCAATATTTAGTATCAATTCTAAGACAGAAGGTAAGGGATTTTCTTAAAGTCAATAATCAATCAATAAATAAAAGGAGGGTGCAGGTAGCCAGTACAGTGGATAAAATATCAGGCCTGGAATTAGGAGGACTTCAGTTCAAATCTGGCCTCAGACACTTTCTAGTTATTTAGTCATGGGCAAGTAACAACTCCAATTGCCTAGGCCTTGCTGCTCTTCTATCTTAGAACTGATACTAATGCAAAAGGTAAAGGTTTATAATAATAAAAATATTTTCTCTGTTTAAAAGTAAAAAAAAGGTTCATTCTCCTTTGACCAGATGTAGATCTGACAGCTTTGAAAGTTACAAAAGATGTTATACTTTACAGATTGACCAAAATTACAGTAAAATGATAAATGTTGGAGTGTTTGTGGCAAAATTGGGACACTGATGCACCATTCTGGAGAGCAATTTGGAAATTTGCCCAAAAGGTTCTGCATACTCTTTGATCCAGCAATACCTCTACTAGATCTATAGTCTAAAGAGATTTTTAAAGGGTTGGGCAGCTACTTGTACAAAAATATTTATAGCAGCCCTTTTATGGTCTCAAAGAATTGGAAACTGAGGGGATGTCCATGAATTGGGGAATGGCTGAGCAAATTATGGTGATGGAATACTAGTGTGCTGTAAAAAAATGAACAGGATAATTTCAAAAATAGCTGAAAATACCTACATGAACCTATTTAGAGTGAAATAAGCAGAACCAGGAGAACATTGTTCACAGTAACAGCAATATCATAAAATGATCAACTGTGAAAGACTTAGCTATTTTCAGCAATACAATGATCCAGGATAATTCTTTTTTTTTTTTTTAAACCCTTACCTTCCATCTTGTAATCAATACTGTGTATTGGCTCCAAGGCAGAAGAGTGGTATGGGCTAGGCAATGGGGGTCAAGTGACTTGCCCAGGGTCACACAGCTGGGAAGTGTCTGAGTCCAGATTTGAACCTAGGACCTCCCGTCTCTAGGCCTGGCTCTCAATCCACTGAGCTACCCAGCTGCCCCGATCCAGGATAATTCTGAAGGACTTATGACAAAGAATGCTACCTACCTCCAGAGAAAGAACTATGAGAGTCAGAATGAAGATCAAAGCATACTATTTTTCACTTTAGTGTATTTGGGTTTTTATTTGGGGGGAAGGTTGATTTTATATGAGTTTTCTCTTACTTAAGTGGCCAAATGTGGAAGTATATTTTTTAAGATAATAGATGTATAACCCAGATCAAATTGCTTACCATCTCCAGAAAGGGGAGGGAAAAGAGGGAGAGAGACGATTTGGATCATATAACTTCAGAAAGTTTAAGTGTAAAATTATTATAATATGTAATTGGTAAAATAACAAATCTTTTTAAAAAAAGATATACTTTCCATCTTCCCATCAATATCCAAGCATATTACAAAAATAGACACAACTCTATTGTTACATTAGTAACTTAAATGGTTTTCCCAGATCAGCTGGTGCATGGGGCTACATCATAAAGAACTAAGGGCAGCCTGGATTAGTGGCCTGACAAGGAGCCCATAAAAGAGATTTCACTCTGCCTAAGAAGAGTATCTTAAACACCAGAAAAAGGGGAGGGAAAGACTTAGCAATTGAAAATTGTGTATTACCACTTTACAATGTCTGCCAGATTATGTAAGTCCTGGTGGAAGGTGGTAACAGAGGCTTTTGGAGGAATGTTTTGTATCTACTGCTCTAATTATACTGTCTCAGTAAATACTCCTTCTATAAGTATTTGAAATTATCTCAAATGATAACCTACAGGTTGGGTAGAGGAAAGATTAATGGTGGCTTAAATCAATAGCATTAGAGATTTACTTCTGATCCCTCAGAGTTACCCCTAGAATCCAAAGGGTAAATGTAACTAGTCTAGATTTCCTTTCTCTTCAGGAAAGGGGAGAGGGTTGTAAGGGATAGAATTGTGAGATTTTTTTAAATAAAAAACTGGATTGGATTATTCAGGAGTAGGGTCCCCAAGAATTTTAAATTAATTCCAAAGAGATTTATTTTAACTATTTATAAAATATAGGAAAAATGAAAGTAAGAAAATCAGAGAGAGGATAGGGTAAGATATCTTTGCTACACACAAAGTATTTTGCTCTGGTCCTAGCTCAACCCAGACAGGGCTAATTAGTCCTTAGCCAGAGGGGCCTTGGCCTTGAGCCAAGGGCCTAAGGATGCAGGGAGCCTCTCTCAAGAAGGTAGGTCTCTCCTGAGGCTAGTTCCTCCAGAAAAACAAAGGAAAGGGAGTCATCCTTTCACTCACCACATGTCAGTCCAAAGGGAAGCAGTCTGAGATCTCAAGCCCGAGCTCCTCTAAAGTCAAGTCAAAGAGGAAAGATGGAAGAGAGAGCTCACAGGAAGTTCTTGACATTTTTAAAGATCGTTCCTTTTCCTCACTTCCTGTGACTTCCTTCCATTTTACATGTACCAATTACAGCTAAAGCTTTGCTTAGGACTGCCCAGGGGGCAGTCAGTCAATTCTGATTCATCACCCACTATCACACACATGGGTCACAGACCTCCCCAACTTAAGTGTGAGTGGGATGTATATGCTTCTGGTGATTAAATCTAAAAATGGGCAGGAGAGAGTTAATTTAGTCTTCACAGGGTGAAATAAACATTTAGAGATCACCTTCTAAGTGCCAGGCATTGTGCTAAGCCATATATATATATAATTTTTAATATTTAATTAATTTAATATTTTTATATTTATATATAAATAAAATTAATATTTAAGTATTAAAATAAATGTTATATATAATATTTATATATTTTAATATTTAAATAAAATATTTTAATATAATTGTAATATAGTAGTAGTCTCTCAGTAACTAAGGATGATGATTGTCTTTGTGCGGTTTCATCTGTGATGTAGATGAGTGTGCACAAAGACACTTGTGCATGAAGGAGATTAAGTGGAAAAGTCGATGGCACAGAGAGAGTCCCACTCTCTCGCCAATGGAAGCCTGGGTCCAGTGGCAAGAAAAGTCATTACACCTGGAGACTTCCTCAGCTGCATTGGATGGCCGTGTTGTCTTTTGTGCTCCAACACACCCTAAGCACTCCACAGTGCTTTGCTGCGTCGCCCTCTCAGCCGTTGAACCTTTTTATTGGTTTCTTCCATCTGTTCAGCCAAAGCAGTCTTCACATGCTGGTTGAGCAAAGCCCTGGTTCACCAGGGGTCGATGACCCAATGGCTACTGTAAACCTCAAAATTTCTCAGACTTATGAATGTTAGGGGTTTCCTCCATTGGGGAATCTTCTACTTAAAAAAATTCCCTAGCAGATGGTGAGAAATCTACTTGAGTGTGGGGGCTCCTTGCCTTGGGAATATTCCTACTCCACCCTACTTAGGACTGCTTTAGGACAGAGAGCTCCTTGAGAACAATGAAAAGTACTTTGACCCATGCTTATGGAAGGGACAGGAAGTTCTTTGAGTCATGACTGTTTTAGAATTGATACAATGGGATACTAAGTTCCTATAAAGGTGAGGCAACTTGTAAACTACTTAAACCTAAAAGGGTGATAACTTATTCAGAGGTTTTTTCTTAATGAAATGTGTCGACACACTACCCTCACAAGGTTTAGATGTCTTGTCGAAGCTGTGCCCTGGGGTGTGGCTGCTGCCGCATGCTAGCAGCTACTAGGAGCCACAAGTGAGAGCTGGGTGTCAGGTGGGGGTTAGAGGCTGGAGAGCTGCCCTAGGAGGGCATGACAAGCCCTCCATACCAGAGATACTACCCCTCCCTGAACACCCCATACACCCCATAATTGTAATATATATATATTTATTTAATATATTAATATATATTATATTTATAATATATATATATATATATGTATACATATATATATATATATATATAATTTGAGCCTAGCAGTTTTCTCCTTAGGAGGTTTATTTAACTAATTTCCACAAATATGTCCATCTCCCTTATTCTGAAAACAAACAAACATTCATTTCTTCCATCCTTGGTAACTATAGTCCTATTTCTCTTCTGCCTTTTGTAGCTAAATTCCTCAAGAAGAACATACAAATGGTGTCTCAACTTTTTCTCCTCTTACTTTCTTCTTAACCCCTTAGAATCTAGCTTCTGAGTGTATTATTCCACCAAAACCACTCTCTTCAAAGTTACTGGTGATTTCCTAACTGCCATATCCTTTGGAACTTTTCTCAGTCCTCATTGCATTGCATGCAGTCATTGACACTTTTAATCATTTTCTCCTCCCTGATACTCTTTTCTCTCAAGGTTTTCAGAACATCACTCTCTCTTGCTTTTCCTCTTATATATCCTATACTCCCTCTTTGTCTGTTTTTCTGGATTCTACTCCAAATCATTCCTTCTAACCATAGGTATCCCTCAGGATTCTATCCTGTATCTTCTCATTTTCCTCTCTACTACCTGGTTTGATGATCTCATCACCCTCTATGGATTATCAAAATGCTAATGATCCAAACATTTACCTTTCCTGCCTTAATCTTTCCCTTGACCTCTTGTCTCACATCTCTATCTGCTTTCAAACATCTTAAGTGGATGTCTAGTAGATATCTGAAATTCAATATGTTCAAAACAGAATACTTCTTCCTTCCCTGTTACTATAAAGGGCATTCTCCCATACATCTGGCTCCCAACTATGGAGTCATCTTAGATTTCTCACTATCTCTCACTCCCTTTAACCACATTGTCGCCAAGGTCTATTAATTTTACCTTAACAGCATTTCTCTAATATGTCCCACTTTTCTTCTCTGTCCCAGTCATCACTCTAGTACAAGCCCTGAACAACTCATACCTGGATTTTGCAATAATCTTCTGGTGGTGTATGCCTGCCTCAAGTCACTTCCCACTCCGATTCATCCTCTATTCAGTCACTAAAGTCATTTTCCTAAAGTTCAGGGCCAACTATGTCACTACTTTACTCTACTTTACTCCAATGGCTTCCTATTGGCTCCAAGAACCAATATAAAATTATCTCAGTCATTCAAAATCCTTTATATATAGTCAAACCCCCACCTACCTTTCCAGTCTTCTTGCACCTTATTCCCAGACAAGCTCTTTTCAAACCAATGATGCTGATCTTGTGGCTGTTCCCCAAATAAGAGGATCCTTTTCTTAGCTCCTAGCATGCTCTCTTACTGCCTCCCTGTATCTGGAATGCTCCCCCTTCTCTGCTCTGACTATTAACCTCCCTGGCTTCCTTTGAGTTCCAACTAAAATTCCATGTTCTATAGGAAACCTTCCCTAACCTCACTTAATTACAGAGATTCCATTTTTTTAAATTATTTTCTATTTATTCTGTATGTAGCTTGCTTTGTATATATTTGCTTATTGTTTCCTCAATTAGATTATAAGCTTCTTGAGGACAGAGACCTTTCGCCTTTTTTTGCATCCTCAAAACTAAAGACAAAGCCTGGCACATAGTGTATGCTTAATAATTTATTTAATTGAACAGGATTGAAATTCTGGGGTTCTCTATCCTTTCAACTTCCTTGATACTTTAGAGTTGATCTCTGGAGCATGAATACTTTACCTCAACTTATGCCTAACATGATTCTTGCATGGGTAATGTCATTAATATCATTCTGGTTCAAAGACTTTTCAAAAATCTTTTGATTGATTGAGAATCAGTCCATAATTTAGTTAAGGTATCAGAGGCAAAATGGAGTGGAGTAGTTTTCATCTGCTAAGCATATGGTGATAGGGAGGCACTTTGATTGTCTATAGAGGCATGAAAAAAAATGAAAGAACTTAAAACCTGAGCCTCCACCATCTTCTCTTGGCCTGTACTCTTGGTGAATTTCTTGCACTCTTTTGCTAATGGTATCCAATGAGAAATAATGCTTTTAAAAAGAGTCTTTAAGTCCTTTGCCCTCCAGATGCACATGAGGTCAATGAATATAGCCCTGGATTTTTTTGCCTGCCTTGGGTTTTTTTTTTTCTATTTTAGGCAAAGGGATAGGAAACTTTAACCCCTTGAATTTTGAAAGTTCAAGGAGGATTTTGGTCAAGATTGTGGTTTAAAGACAGCAACATTTCAGATCTTGGCAAACTCTTCCTCACCAAATCAAAAGCAATGCTTTGAAGGGACTGAAAACCAAATCTAACAATAGGACAAAGCTAGGGAACCCTCTTGTTGGATTCAACTTAAAAGGTAAGCCCACCCACCCCCAAAAGCCTTAATTCTAGAACATATGGGTTTAAGGGGAAGGTAGAAGGAAGGTCCCAGGAGCCCTGCCCCACCTCCAGTGCTGAGCCTCCAGTGGTGGCTGGAATCTCTGTGTGGGCAAGGGCACTAGTCTAGAGGGAGTACCTTGCTGGCACATCTGTTCCAGGCTCAGGGTGTTGAACAAAGGCAGCTTAGAGGCAGCTGGAGGAGAAGCACAGAGCAGGCAGCATAGTCAAAGCCAAAATACTCTATCTTGCCCACCCCTTTCATGAGGTTTTGGCCTCAAGGCAAAGCCAGCTTTGCAGATCAACTCCACCCCAGCTCAATCTAATCAATAGGGGAGATAAGAAGCCTTCAGAGGGAAGGGAAGCTCAAGCTCCAACACCTATCCCCCACAGACTGATCTGAGAGCATTTCTGACTAAGTTTATAGGGCAAAGACTACAACAAATTACAGGCAACAACCTTGATAATAAGGCAAGAAGTCCAGCTTCTTTTCAGCTTCTGTTGTCAGCTGGGGAAGATCTGACTAACCTGATCCATCAGCAGAACAGAGAAGAAGCCCCTTCAGGACAGAATAGCCCAAACCCACAGAACCAGCACATAATGAGAGGGGCAAGACTACAGGCAACTACAAAGTGGAAAGATGGGGAAAATATGAGAAACAACAGAGAAAGAAAAAATAAATAACAATTGACAGCTTCTATCTAGGCAATGAACAAAGAGCAAATGGAACAGAGGAGGATCAAGGAACACCAAGCAAAAACACAGAAACTCCAGTGAATTGGACACAGGCTTTGGAAGAACTCGAAATAAAATTCAAAAAACAATTAAGAGAGACTGAAGACAACTGGGAAAAGAACTTAAAAAGCAAAATAAATCATCTGGAAACAGAAAACAGTGTCTTGAAAACCAAAATTAACCAGATCGAAAATGAGGCAAAGGAGATGAAAGATCAGGAGGAGGATGACCAAAAAGCCAGGGATGAAATTTAGTATTTAAAAACTAGAATCCAACAACTAGAAGCAAATGACTTCACAAGGCAGCAGGAAGCTATACAACAAAATCAAAAGAATGAAAAAATTGAGGAAAATATGAAATAAATCATCCACAAAATGGAAGATCTAGAAAACCAGTTGAGGAAAGACAACTTAAGTATCATTGGACTACTAGAAGAGCATGATAAAAGAAAAAGCCTTGACATCATCCTACAGGAATTTATCCAAGAAAACTGCTCCAAAATTCTAGAGCAAGAGGGAAAAGTGGACATTGAAAGTATCCACAGATCACCTCCTGTACTTAATCCTCAATTGACAACACCCAGGAATGTAATAGCCAAATTCAAGAACTACCAGACCAAGGAAAAAATATTACAAGTTGATAAGAAGAAGTCATTCAGATACAATGGAACCACAGTTAGGATAACACAGGATTTGGCTGCATCTACACTGAAGGACCAAAAGGCATGGAATATGATATTCTGGAAAGCAAGGGAAATAGGTCTCCAACCAAGAATCAACTACTCAGCAAAACTGACTAGATTCTTGCAGAGGAAAGTATGGTCATTTAATAAAATCCAAGCATTCATAAAGGAAAGACCAACCAGACTTGAACAGAAAATTTGATGCCCAAAACACAGAACTCAAGAGAATCACCAAAAGGTAATTAAGAAAGGGGGAAAAATCAAAAACAAAAACATTCTTAAGGGACCCAATAAGTTAAAATCATTTGTATCCCTACAAGAAAACAAGATTTCAGTAACTTTTAAAAATTGTTAATATCACCTGGGTAGCTAGAAGAATTATACTTAGAGGGAACAGTGACAAACTGTATAGGATGAAATGCCAAGATATATATATATATGCATATATATGCATAAATATATACATATATAAAACTAGAGGTAAAAAAAAGAGTTTCAAATTGTATTAGTGGGGGGAATTACTAGGGAACCAATGTGTTACCAGATACTTGGGAAAAGTGGGAACAGATACAAGGTAGCATCACTTCTTCCTCCCCTTCCCCAGGCAGAGCTGTTGGACTATGGAGTAAAGTCTGACTAGATCCAGAGAGTAAGTGAAAATCCCCTTCAGTCTCTTCCTTTTCAGTTGATGTAATTTGTAATTCTTCCCCCCGATGTCCTGAAGATGATTGAAGCTTTAGTAAAAATCCTAAATATCCATTTATTTGAGTAAAAGGGTTGAGGTATAATGAGGGTAGAGGAAAAAAGGAAGTCCCTAACCATTTCCCCTCTACAGATAATTTAGGGGTTTGAATCAGGGAGTCTTCTTTAGGATAGGCTCTTGTTTTCCCCTAAGTGAAAAGTCTCTATCCTAATAATGTCACTGATGAATGGACATGATCTTCTGTTTCTCAGGCAAAAGGATTAAGGGATATATGTCGTCTTCACGGTAAGGTATTAGTTCCCTCTCTCTTCAAACCAAGGAGAAAAGAAACTCTAGTTTCCAAAATGCTCCTCATTTTAGCTTGGTTGGGATGTTCCATCCCATCCCCCAATGGCAGCTGGGGTTCATCTCGTCTTCTCCTGAGATAGTTTTTCAAATCCAATCTTTTCCATTCCTTTTGGTATTTCCCTCTTACACAATACTAAGAGAAATGGGAAAATAAACAAAATAGGGTAAATTTATATGTCATAAAGAAACACATGGCAGGACCGAGGGGAAAACACCAGTACACTGGAAGGGTAAAGAGGTTGGACACAGGAAATACTTAATTTTTACATGCATTGAAATTGGCTCAAAGAGGGAAGAACAATCAGATCCATTGGGGCAGAGAATTGATTTGCACCCTATAGAGAAGTAGAAGGTTAACAGATGGAATGGTGGGGAGGGAAGCAATACAAGGGAGGGAGAATGTAGGGGGTAGATTAAAAAGACCCTAAAGAAAAATAAGAGAGGAATAAGAAGGGGGGAAGTAAAATAAAGGTGGTAATTAGGGGTACTGATTAAAAACAAAACACTGGTGTAGAAGGAAATAGTGAAAGAAGAAAGGGAAGGACTAGGAATGGAAATCAAAATTTTGGGAAATACACAGCTGGTAATCATAACTGAATGTAAATGGAATTAACTCACCCATAAAATGCAAGCAAATAGCAGAGTGGATTAGAATCCAAAAATCCTGCCATATGTGGTCTACAAGAAACACACATGAGGAAGGTAAACACACACAGGGTAAAGGCAAGTGGATGGAGCAAAATCTATTGAGCATCAACTGAGAAAAAGAAGGCAAGAGTCCCAATCATGATATCTGACAAAGCCAAAGTAAAAAGGGAATAAGAGATAGGGAAAGTAATTACATTCTGATAAAAGGCAGTATAGACAATGAGGAAATATCAGTACTCAACATGTCAACTATGCCAAATGGCATAGCATCCAAATTTCTAAAGGAGAAACTAGTGGAGCTCAAGAATGAAATAGATAGAAAAACTATACTAATGGGAGACCCATACCTTCTTCTATCAGATCTAGATAAGTCAAACCAAAAAATAAATAAGAAAGAGGTAAGAGATATGAATGACATCTTAGAAAATTTAGAATTAGTAGATATGTGGAGAAAAATAAAAAGGGACAAAAAGGAATACATCTTCTTTTCAGCAGCACATGGTACATTCACAAAGATTGACCATGTATTAGGGCATAAAAACATTGCTTGCAAACAAGTGCAAAAGAGCAGAAATAATAAATGCAACCTTTTCAGATCACAATGCAATAAAAATCACAATTAGTAAGGGTTAGGGTTAATCTATCTGCCAAGACAAACACAGGAACTATATGAACACAACTACAAAACACTTTCCACACAATTAAAACTAGTTCTAAATAATTGGGAAAATATTGATTGCTCATGGGTAGGACAAGCTAACATAATAAAAAGGATAATCCTACCCAAACATTTATTTATTTAGTGCCATACCCATCAAACTACCAAAAAACTTTTTCACAGATAACAAAATTCATTTGGAAGAACAAAAGATCAAGGATATCCAGGGAAATAATGAAAAAAATGTGAAGGAAGGTGATCTCGCAGTACCACACTTCAAAATATACTATAAAGCAGTGGTCATCAAAACAATATGGTACTGGCTAAGAGACAGAAAGGAAGATCAGCTGAATAGACTTGGGGTAAGTGACCTCAGCAAGATAGTCTATAATAAACCCAAAAATGCCAACTTTGGGGACAAAAATCCACTATTTGATAAAAACTGCTGGGACAATTGGAAGACAGTATGGGAGAGATTGGATTTGGATCAACATCTCACAACCTATGCGAAAATAAACTCATAATGGGTGAATGATTTGAATATTAAGAAGGAAACTATAAGTAAATTAGGTGAATAGTATACCCACCAGATCTTTGGAAAAGCAAAGATTTTAAGACTAAGAAAGAGTTAGAAAAATTACAAACTGTAAAAAAAATAATTTTGATTACATTAATTTAAAAAAGTTTTGTATAAACAAAAAAATTGCAACCAAAATTAGAAGGGAAGCAACAAATTAGAAAGAAATCTTCACATAAAACCTCTGACAAAGGTCTAATTATTCAAATTTATAAAGAGCTAAATCAATTGTACAAAAAACCAGTCCATTCCCCAATTGATAAATGGACAAGGGACATGAATATGCAATTTTCCAATAAAGAAATCAAAATTTTTTAATAAGCACATGAAAAAGTGCTCTAAATCTCTTATAATCAGAGAAATGCAAATCAAAACAACTCTGAGATACCACCTCATACTTCATACCTAGCAGATTGGCTAACATGACAACAAAAGAAAATAACAAATGTCGGAAGGGGTGTGGCAAAATTGGGACATTAATGCATTGCTGGTGGAGTTGTGAAATGATCCAACCATTCTGGAGGGTAATTTTAGTGCCAAAGAGTGCTAAAAGACTGTCTGCCATTTGATCCAGCCATAGCACTGCTGGGTTTGTTCCCCAAAGAGATAATAAGGAAAAAGACTTGTGTAAGAATATTCATAGCTGTGATCTTTGTGGTGGCAAAAAATTGGAAAATGATGGGATGCCCTCCAATTGGGGAATGGATGAACAAATTGTGGTAAATGTTGGTGATAGAATACTATTTTACCCAAAGGAATAATGAACTGGAGAAATTCCATGTGAACTGGAACAACCTCCAGGAATTAATGCAGAGTAAACGAAATAGAACCAGGAGAACATTATATACAGAGACTGATACACTGTGGTACAATTGAATGTAATGGACTTTTCCATTAGTAGCAGTGCAGTGACCCAGAACAATTCAGAGGGATCTATGAGAAAAAACACTATCCATATTCAAAGGAAAAACTGTGGGAGTAGAAACACAAAAGAAAAACAACTGCTTGATTACATGGGTTGAGGGGATATGGCTGGGGATGTAGACTCTAAATGATCACCCTAGTGCAAACATCAACAACATGGAAATCGGTTTTGATCAAGGACACATGTGATACCCAGTGGAATTGTGTGTCAGCTATGGGAAGGGGTAGGGGTAGGAGAGGGAAAGAATATGATTCTTGTAACTAAGAAAAATGTTCTAAATTGACTAACTAAAATTTTCAAAAAAAAAAAGAAAGAAAGTTCAGGAGATCTATGTCCTACCATCTGATTATTGATACCCCAAGGAAATTGACCTTTGGCACTAAGGCCATCAGCAGCATAGATGAGGAGTTCTCTATGAGTCATGCCACATCTGGATATTAACTTAGTGAGACTAATGTTATATAGAAACTGTGCCAACAGTAAGCTCATTCTCCCTAGAGATTAAGGTGTCAGAGGGAGATTGTACCCTGAAGGTGTTAGGGGAAAATGTTTTTTTTTTCTTTTGTTATTGCTAAATATTTGAAGTAAATGTCCTTTTGTGAAGTCTAATTGACATTAAGTGGTTAAATGGAACTGGGGAACTGGTCATTAGTATTTACTATTGAGGAGAACACAGTTTAAAATTGATAGCAAAATATAAGAGGCACCCCAAAAGCCACACTGTATACTGAAAATCAAATGGAAGAGGTGCCACCTGGCTGTGGAAGCAAAGGCCAGAACACACTTGTTATATACAAAGTAGTTACATCAAAACTTTAAAGAGAAGCACCTGTGAGTACCAGGGATGACTTCATGTAGAAGGTGGCACTGGATTTGAGTCATGAAGGAAGCCAGAGATTCTAAGAGGATAGAAGAGGCTTTAAAGGACAGCTGGTACAAAGTCATGGAGATAGAAGATAGAAAGTCATATCAAAAACAGCAAGTAAAGCACCATAAGAAACAATGAGTTGATTAATTCATTAAAAATTTGGGAGGAAATACATAAGATAATGAAGAGTGAAATGAGTAAAACCAAGAGAATATTATATACAGCTATTGATTTAACATTTAAAGAATAGTTTGGGAATGTTCACCTCCAGAGAATGAACTGAGAAGTGGAAATACGAAAGATATAAGCTATACATTTTGCCACATGACCCCTTCTTGGGTGTGGGGAAGGGAGGGCAAGGTTGAATAAAAATTAATTTTTTTCAAAAGAAAACAGCAAGTAGGTTGATATAGCAGATGGTAGTGTATGTGAAAAAGAGTAATATGTTTAAGGAGAATGGTAAAATAGAAAGAGATCAGGCTGTGAGGTTTTAAATGGCAAATGGAGGGATTTTTATTTGATTCCAGAAGAAAAAGAAAGTAACTGAAGGTTATTTAATGTAGAGTCAGTCCTACAGGTCAGCACTGCCCTAAAGGAAAATCAAAAATATCACAAAAAAAAAGTTTGGTAGCCATTTGGAGGATGGATTAAAACAGGGAGAGATAAGACAGGTAGATTATTTAAAATCTATTATAATAATAAGCCATCAGCAAGCATTTATTAAGCACTTTATATGTGCTAAGCTTACTGTTCTAAGCACTGAGGATACAAAGAGAGTCAAAAACTATGTCTCCCCTCAATAAGCTCCCATTCTAATGGTGTAGACAGTTTTGCAGTAGTTCAGGTTGGGTATGGAGACCTCTTCACATTCAACAGAGCAGGCTAGGAGACAATGGCATGAAACAGTTGAGCAAGAGGTGAAAAAGGCCTGACCTAACATAGGGACTCTGAGTGAAGAGAAAGGCTTATATAAACAAGAGGTATTGCAAAGAGAGTTGACGAGATTTGACAACCAATGGGAAATGTGGAGTTAATGAGACTGAGGAGTGACTCTATGATTATGAGCCTGGTGTACTAGACAAATAGTGGTGCTCTTGATGATAACAAGAAAGTTCAGAAGAAAGATGGATTTAGGGGGAAAGAGAATAAATTCTGTTTCACACATGTTGTGTTTAAGACACATTGAGGAAATTCAGTTCAAAAGGTCTAATATGTTTGTCAACTAGTCCTGGAACCTTGAGGAGAAACTGGCACCCAAAACAGACAGACAGACAGACAGACACAGAGACAGACACAGAGGCAGAGAGAGAGAGAGAGAGAGAGAGAGAGAGAGAGAGAGAGAGAGAGAGAGAGAGAGAGAGAGAGAGAGAGAGAGAGAGAGAGAGAGAGAGAGAGAGAGAGAGAGAGAGAGAGAGAGAGAGAGAGAGAGAGAGAGAGAGAGAGAGAGAGAGAGAGAGAGAGATGCACAGATGTGTCTACATACAGGTCCTGGATATGTCTAAATAGAGAACATAATTGAACACATGGGACCTGAAGGAATCTCCAAATGAGAGAGGATAGTGAAAAAGAGAGAAGGCCCAAGAAGGAGCTCGAGATTCTTAAGGAAAAATTAATTCTTCTCAAGAAGCAATTGGCTGAGGAACAAGTGATTCTTTAATTCTGTGATTGCAGGAGAAAGGGACTGAGAGTGCACTTTAGACTCATACTTTTCTCCCCCAAGAATGAGTTGTGCATGTAAAAAGCATTATGTGTTACAAAGAGGACAATTGTTATCAATGATGATAGTTTTGAGCTTGTAGAGAAAAGCTAGATACAAAATACCAGCAAACGAAAGAGATTTTAAAAGGGAAGGGGAAGGCAGCTGTTTTAAATCCCTTAAATTATTTATGACTTGTTTAGCAGTAAGACCTACCACATGAAGTTAGAATCAGGAAGCATTTTTAGCTTAAAATAACATTTTGAATTCCTGGGGCCACCTACTTCCTCCTGAAGGTAAAGCTTACTACTCAGTTAGGGACGGGAGCTTTTTCTATCTTTATCAGGGTACACCCACAGTTACAGGTCATGACATGGATGAAGATTCAGAGAAGGAGACTTAGAAGTAGTCAGCTAGGCAGAAAGAGACCTAAGAGAGAGCTAGCCATGTCATAAAAATGCAGAATGGAGAAATGGAGTAGAAGGAGAATGAATGAAAGGATGCAAAAACATTTATTATGACAGTAAATACAAAGCACTGTGCTAAACCCTGAGGACATAAAGAGAAAAGCAAACCAGTCCCTGCTAATTAGAGGTTCACATCTTACTAGGGGAAGACAACATAAATGGGAAGTTTCCATTGCAGCCTCCAATGAGATTGGCTCCATTGTCTTTATGGAGTTAATAATCTATCTTTCTTAATGTTATTCCCACTGATTAAACAGTATCCATTTATGGCATTAAGCTATTTGGCTGTGCTAGTGACTTTGGCCGAAATAATTTTCTCTTTTTAGAGCATGAACTCCTTGAGAGCAAGGACTGTTATCTGCCTTTGTATCACTATAGTTTAGCACAATGACGCATCTATGCTGGTGTTCAGTTCTTTTGAATAGAGTCTGATTCTTTGTGACCTCGATGGGGTTTTCTTGGCCCAGATACTGGAGAGGATGGCCATTTCCTTCCTGAGATCATTTTACAGAGGAGGAACAGGAAGCAAATAAGGATAAATGACTTGCCCAGAGGCACAGAGTCAGTAAGTACATGAGGCCACATTTGAACTCAGAATGATGAGTCTCCCTGCCTCCAGGTCTGACTCTATCCATTGAACCACCCAGCTGCCCCATAGAGGGCACTAAATAACTTCTTATTGATTTGTCTTCCCTGGGTCCTCGGTCACTATGGCTGCTGAGAAGGTAGGAATTGAAGCACCTACAGAGGCATTTATCAGGCTGCATCTCCACAAGGACTGATTCATTGAATGGTGGCTTCAGGGACTTGCTTGAAAGTAGGGCAGGTGGCCTAGAAGACACTGTTATGATCTTGACTCTTGACCTCAGTCTGGGGCTAGTGCCATACAAAGAGAAGTTAGGATGGAGCTGGTAGCTGTGGTGTCCTTTGTTTGGCACACGGCACCTCCTGCCTCCCCCTCAGGCTGCCTTGCCCTGAAGGTGTTAGCCTTTTGATGTGGTGGATAAAGCCAACTTGCAGCTATCTGAACCTGGATTCGAATTCTGCTTCTAATATTTACTGGCTCAGTAATTGGGCTCAGTAATTCCCTAAGAATATAAATTGAAGAGGAGTCGAATACTTGATTTTGGCAGACGGAAGGTACTCATTCAGGCATTCTTTGTATTATGGAAGTTACATATCCAGAACCAAACCGTATGTTTTCTTGAATGGTTTTCTTTATTTTCCTCAAACTCATCTAGAAGGGGCATCATACCACATTTAGGGTCCAGAAAACAGGGTTTCAAATTCTGCCTCTGACACGGTCTGACTCTCAACTTAACCTTTCAGTATCCCCAGGAAACCCTCTGAGCCTGTGTGGAATAGGTGCTTGCCTGCTTCCATTGGTAGAGAAGTTTCATTAGTGGAGTTCTCTATACCAATTAAATCATTAGCAGGACCAAAACTCACACACACATACACACACACACACACACACACACACACACACACACACACACATTTATACTCCAACCTGCCCACTTTCAAATGTATTACATGCCATTTCTATCAGAAGTTGGCACATACTTGCCACCTGCTTTTATGCCTACCAGCCAAGAATGTTTTTTACATTTTAAATATTTTTAAAAACCCTACATTTTAAAATGTAAAAAGCATTCATAGGCTGAACTATACAAATGAACTTTAGGGCCATAGTTTGTTAACCCTTACATTAGAGTAATCTACCTCGATTTCACTATTCCTGTACTGCTAGACATTTAGAGTTGTAATATGAGGGCAGGGAGAGAATGGAGTCTTCCCTCCCTGCTGGGTCAGGACCAGAGAGAGGTAAAGATGGAGTTGAGTCAAGGAGAGAGAAAGGGGATGGATTGTCTTCCTTCTCAGCTCTCCCTGGCTAACCCCACTCTGACTGCCTTCAACAACTTTAACTTCCGTTCCCTCAGAGACTTGGCTGATTTCGCTTGACACAGACAACTTCTCCCTCTCTGGGGAGAGGAATGTAACTTCCCTCCCTCCAACTCCAAGGCTTTCTTCCTAAATATTATAGTCAGTCTCTTGCTCTTATGAAACAGTTAATTTCTAAGGGAACAACGATAAAGGATAGGGCAGATGAATTTAGGAATGAGGCAACAGGAAAGAGGTAGCAAGGAGTCCCTAAAATAACTGAACCCCTTCTCCCAAAGTCTGGCTGGTCAGGCTTTGCTGACCTGACCCCTTGGGGTCAGTTGAGATGAAGCCCTGACTTTCTGGCTGTCTTGGCTACTATATCAAGTTCAGGACTTCAGGGGATTTTGGAGGAATCTTCTAATAGTGAATGGCTTTTGGTAAGGCTGTCTTCTTGGAGTACTGGGTCAGTAGTCATAGGAAAATGGTACAGGATTAGAGAACTGCTCAGATCAACCTTCTTGATAGGCTTCCCACAGAGAAGGTTCTCTCCAACTGTCCAGATCAGCTTATTTTCTCTCCTTCCTTCAGAATTCTCTTTCCTTCCTGCCCTTCCCCCATTCTAGCAGAATCCTCCAGTCTTCCAAGTCTGCTTTTCTCTTCACCGCTTACAAATCTTCTCTTACAGAGTGCTTCTATGTGTTTCTTTTCAATTACATTATAATTGAAAAATATAACTATGATTAAATATAATTTTATTATATATAAGATTACAATTAATATATAATTATAATTAAATATAATCATATTGTGGCATTATAGGTCACATATAATTATATTCCACATAATGAATATAATTACAATTAAATATAATATAATCATCTATAAAAACTTTGAACAGATAACTTTCTTTTGTTCTTAGAAATGCTTTCAGGGTCTACTCCAAACAATGGAATTAGTGGCTTGAAGAGTATAATTATTTTGGTTCTGATTCCTATAAACTACCAGAGTTCCTTCCAAATTATTTACTAATTTGCAATTCTACCACCAATGAATGAGTTTAACTGTTTCTACACAAATTCATCGGCCTTGCTTTTCTTTGTTTTTAATTTTTTTTGACAACTTGATAAGTGTAAAGTAGTACCTCAAAACTATTTTAATTTGTATTCCTTTGATTATTAATAAGGCTGAATATTTTTTCAAACTATTTTTAACAATCATTTTTTTCTTTTTTGAAAATATTCTGTTCAGAATCCTTGGTCATATATATAATGCAGACTGGGAATTATTTTTAGTGCATCCTTGTATATTTTGGGTGTCAAGTTCATTACAATCACATATTTTTAACATCCCTTTTCCCATTGTCTCCATTTATATCTCAATCTAATTTTTTTACCTAATAGATTTTGTCTTCAAAAGAATTTCAGAGAAAAATGATGATCATCCATTTATTGCTTGAAAGAGTTTGGGTATTGTAGTGATCAATTATCTTCTTTTGAAGAAGATCTTCTGCCCTACCCATTTCTGAATAAATGAAATCATCTAGATAGTTTTTTCCATAATGTTCTCTTCTTCTCTTTTATTTCTGTCTTTTAGCCCTAAACCAAAGAAATAAGTAGATATATAGTCAGATTTTGAAGGAGATACTCTAGTTTCCCTTTTCTTCCCAAAGACTGAATTTATGCATAAACTTTCTTTGACTTGCCTTTTGGAGCTAACTCAATAATCAGAATTTTAGACCAAAGCAGTCTGGAAAGAGCAATTCTTTACTATGTACTACTGAACTATTGAAACAACTAATTCCCAATTCATTCAGTTCAACAAATGTTTACTTCCACCCAAATCTGATTTTGCTGATTTAAAGTAATCTAAATTGGAATTATAACATCTCATCACCTGAAACTGACCCTGTGAAATATCCCAAGACATTGCAGAGAGAAAAAAGGAAATAATCCCTTTTTTTTCCAATGAGGCTAGTCATTTCCCAAATTCTCTTTTCATTATCATGATAGTATTTGAGAGCCAGAGGAAATGCATATGGGAAGGCATCCAGGCAACTAGTAATAAGTGGCAGAATCATAAGATTTTAGTGTTTTAAGGCATGTTAGAAAACATTTTAACTTTGTCCCCTCATTCTATCAATGAGGGGAAGATACTTGCTCAATGTCAGAAATCATTGGCACTAAGATGTAAAATTTTAAATTAATAGCAATTACTCTAAGTATTGTTTTTATAATATTTTATTAATAATCACTTGAAGTAGAAGAAATAAAAAGGATAGATGTATAAAGCCTAATTTTTCTAACCTAACTGACCATGTGTGTGTATTCCCTTGTCAGGCTCCCAGCCAGCCTCCTCAACCACATTCAGAGAAGAGACTGTGGGGCAGAGTTGCACCAAAACTTTATCCTCCCTACCTTTAAGCAGCATCCTCAAGCACACAAATGGGATGCTGGGTAAGAGTCTTTGGGAGTAAATCCAATCTACACAGTCCTAGGCAAAAACTAAGATCGGTCCAGCATCAGAGAAATAGAACTAGAAGTTGATTAGCATGCGATTACTACTCCCCTTGTTTTATAGATGAGAAAATTGAGGCTTGGTTAAGTTTGACTAGATTACCCTCCTAACTCAGTAAATTCCAGTCTTTCAATTATTTTCAGATCAAATATAAAATCCTCTAGTAGGCTTTTAAAGTTTTTCATATTTTAACCCCTTCATATCTCTTGGGTTTTCTTATACTTTACCCTCCCCCAAGTATTTTGTGATCCAATGACAACTGGCCTTCTTGGTGTTCCTCACAGAAGACACCATCTTCTGGATGAGAATTTCCACTAGCTAACTCATGTGACTGAAACTCTTCTTCTTTATCTCCAATTTCTGACAGCAGTAAAGTCAGTCAGTCAATAAATACTTGTTAAGCACTTACCATGGGTCAAGGATTCTACTCAATGTCCAGGTTACAAAGAGTGGAAAAAGACATAGCCTGCCCATAAGTATTTAAAAATGGAATGGGGAAAGATAACATATTAAAAGAAGCTGAAAAATTAGGGGGTGGTAAAGGATGGTACTGGGTATGAGAGCATGATGATGTCCAGAGAGGTGATGAGTCTGCTGCCCTGGACTCTATTTAAATATAGGATCTAGGAGGAGCTCTTCAATGTCCATCTTCAACCCTTTCCAATCAGAAAGGGAAGAGCTCCAGCATCAGGGGGCACAGATAAGGTGTGCTATGATGTGGTCATGGAGCATGAAGACGTTCTGTAGACAATGATGAAATTCAGAGGACTGCAGAAAGATATCTCAAGTCTCAAATGCAAGCCTTTTCCAATTCTCTTTACTTTTCATGCTTTCCCTCTGTTGGTTATCCCCAATTCACCTTGCATACATTTGTTAGTGATATTTGTTTGCCAGTTGTCTCCCGCATAGCTAAATGTGAGCTCCCAGAGAACAGAGATTATTCATTACATTTCTTTATATTTCCACAGCTTATAAAAAAGATAAGCATATAGTAGGTGTTTAATAAATGCATTTTGACTGAGTAACTAATGAGGGTCACCTAAAGTTATATGAGTAGTAAATAATAGAGTCAATATTCAAACTCAAATCTCCTATGTTCAAAGCTAGCATTCCTTTCCCTGTACCATGTGTTTTTTCTGTTATATCAAAATCATATATTCAAAACATATTCCATAAACTTATAATGAGAAAGTAGAGATCTGTAAAAGGAGACATCTATCTAATTATTTCTTTTGCTCATTACCAAGGGAAAAAAATTATACATCAAACTCACAAGAGGTGTTCTTCAATTTTAGATAAAGCAATGCACAATTACTATTTCAAGATGATTAAAAGAATCATCAGGTTGCCTGAATAACAAATTTTGTGACCAAGAAGTGCCAGAAAGCAAATAGTAGGGCCTACTGTGAAGCTCTTTATGGATTTGTGTGGCAGAGTATACTTTAAATTGCTCTCAGTCAATAAACTTTTATCAACCATCTTTTATGTGCCAGACATTTTGCTAAATATTGGGGTACAAAGAAAGGTAAAAGACAATCCCTGTTCTTGAGAAGCTCACAATCTAATGGGGGAGATAACACGCAAAAAAAATGTACTAACAAGTTATATAAAGAATAAAAGAGAAATAATAAATAGAAGGGAAGTGAAGGATTATGGGAGATTGGGAAAAACTTCCTGAAGAAGGCAGAATTTTACTTGGAACTTGAAGTGAATAAGTTGGTCACATATCCTGGGTATTACTACTGCAAGAGTTTTTGCACATTGTCTTAACCTGGATACCAGAAACAGAACATAGTTCCTATATATCCACACATACCACTGAAGCTCTGATTACTCCTACCTCAAGAAAAAGATAATAGACTTAGAAAAATCTAGAAAAGGACAATCATCCCAGAGACTGAAGGCTTGGGCAGGTTTCCAAAATGAATTGAGAAAGAGAAAGACCAATAGGAGTTATGATCAAACACTGTAGAATCACCAAAGGAATAAATAGAACAAAATTTTGAGCCACCTTGTATTGCAGTAAAAATATAGAACTTGACAACCCAAAGAACAGGTTCTTAGCCTTTTTTGTCTTCTGGACCCCTATGTGTGTCTAAAGTCTAGAGATCCCTTCACATAATGTTTTCAAATGTGTAAAATAAAATTTAAAGAATTACAAATGAAATGAAGTTCATTGAAATATAGTATTTTTTTTAAAAATCAGATCATGGGTTAAGAATCTCTGCTTATAGAGATTGCACAGGCTAATGTTATATGTATAAATAATTATAGATCCATTTAAAAAAATTCTGTTGATCTTTTATTTTTATATCATCCATATTTCCCATTTCATTCCTCCTCTCTCTTTCTCCCAGAGAACCTTCCATTATATAAAGAATAAAAAAGAGGGAAGAAAAAAATTCAGCAAAACTACTATATCCAAAAGAGTCTGACTCATGGCATGTTTCAATAATACCCCATCTCCACAAAGTAGGAGGTGTCTTCTCAGACTTCTTCTTTGAAATTGTTTGTTGTTCACTTCTTTCAGTCATGTCTGACTTTTTTACGACCCCATTTGGGTTTTCTTAACAAAGATACTGAAGTGGTTGGCCATTTCCTTTTTCAGCTCATTTTATAGATGAGGAAACTGAGGTAAGCAAATTGGAATGGCTTGCCCAAGGTGACACAGCTAGCAAATATCTACAACCAGATTTTAACTCAGGAAAATAAGACTTCCTGACTCTAGGCCCAGTGCTCTATCCACTACAACACCTAGCTGCCCTCTTTGAAAGTAAGCCTGGTCATTTAGCTTCAATTGTTATATTGTTGTTACTGTTCTTTCCATTTAAATTGATGTAGTCATAGTGTAAATTGTTTTCCTGTTTCTGCTTACTTCACTTTGCATATTTCATGTATTTTCTCATGCTTGCTGCATTTATCATATTCATTACTTCTTATAGAATAGTAATATTATTGTATATTCAAGTACTACAATTTGTTTTGCTATTCCTCAACAGCTTTATTTCCAGTTTCCTGTCACTATGAAAAGCTCTACTAAAAATAATTGGGTTTGTATGAAACCTTTATTTTTGTCACTAATAACCTTAGAGCTTAAGCCTGGAAATAAACTTTCTCCTTCAAAGGGTTTGGTCATTTAGTCACTTTCTTTGCATAATTCCAGAATGATTTCCAGAGTGATTATACCAATTCATAGCTCCACCAACAATGCATTAGTGTGCCTGACTTCTCACAATCTGTCCAAGTCTGACTATTCTCATCTTTTGTCATCTTTTCCAATTCTGGGGATTATTCTGACCTTTATTTTATTTCTCTTTTATTGGTGATTTTAAGCATTTTAATATAGTCATAAATAATTTGCTGTTCCTCTTGAGAATCATTTATTCATTGAAGCCATCATATTTATTAAAGGGAACTAGCATTCCATATTTTCTGAGATTCCTTTTATTTGGAGAAATGTGTTATTGTAGATAGAATACTAGACTTGGAGTCAGAAAGACTTGGTTTTGAATACTGCTTCTGACAAGAACTGGAAAAATCTGAGCATCTAGGCCACTGGGTCTGGAGTCAGGAAGATCTGAGTTCTAACCATTGTAATAAGGGACTATTTTGAATGGTAAATGATAACTACAGATCAGCCTTGTAAATCTTCTTCCTTCCTCCCTTTCTCCCTTCTTCTCTCCCTTCCTCCCTTCTTCCTCTCTTCAGCTTCCCTTCTTCCCTTCCCCTTCCTGTTGATCTTCTATTAGTCTCTTAAATCAATTCAGGATGAGTTTATGATGTCTCAAATAAAATACTACTTCTCTTCTTTAAATTAAGTAAGCGGTTTGTTGGGGAAGAAAGGAAAGATCAAATTGGAAGGAGAGAGGGTATGGGATTTCCCTAATACTAAAATGAGTCTTAGGTTGAAGGATGGTGGAATATAGTTCAATTTGGAAAATGGCTGATGGGTCTGAAAGTTCAGTCACTATCACAACAGAGCAAATCAGAGAGAGCTGGAATTTGTCCTTCTTTCTTCTGTCTTCTAAGTCAAAGACAACCTTCAGGCTTCAGTCTCCAAAAGCCAAGAGACATCAAAGGGACCAACACACCTTCTGTCTCCCAAACCAAGAGTTCAGACTTCAGTTGGTCTGCTCCCCTTCCTCCAACCTCTTCTCCCAGTCACATTCCAAAAGGAATGCTTTTGTTTGAATGACAGGTCATCAGTCCCAGCTATTCCTGTCTTGTTGCAGGCTTTCCCAATTTCTCTCTTCCAAACCATAGACTAGTCAGCTAGCTGTATGACTCTGGGAAAAATGAGCTGGAAAAGGACATGGCAAACCACTCCAGTATCTTTGCCAAGAAAACTCCAAAATGGGGTCATGAAGAGTTGGATATGACTATAAATGACTAACCAACAAAGAATCCTAAGCAAGCCAAGTTAGGTAATTGCTCAGTCTAAGTTTTCTCATCTGTGAAATAAAGATAATGACATCTATAGCACTCACCTTGAAGGAATGATGGGGAACTCAAAAGAGCTACTTCATGTAAAACACTTTGCCAACTTGAAAGTACTATGTAAATGTCAGTTAATACAGCAATTAGAGTCACACAAAATTCACTTCGATGCCACTAGCAAAGATAGAATTGAGCTAATCTGACACAGCGAGGCAAATAATATCCTTTTATAACCTTGCCAGCTTTAAGGAACAGTAGATGGTGTGTGTATGGAAATGACTCTACGAGATCTCTCTAGATTGCCTTCCTCAGACCTCCCACACATTTCACCAATACATGCCCCTGCTCACAAAAGGGATCATGAAGCAAGTATGACTGAATCAGTCTAAACTTTTCATTTTCTCTAGGAAAACAACTAGAAAAGCAAGTGTCCTGGACAATGAAGTAGGAACATCACTTTGGTATTATGAAAAATAGCACAGAAGATCTGAAAGTCATCTAACACTGATATATGTAAGTGTTCTTTTTGGAGATGGGCAGTTACGTATGGAGGATGTTTGGAGTGCCTGCCATGAATGAGGATGGGTTGCAGTTCAATACTATTGCTTATTAAAACACTATGCTGAAAGTTATGCCCTCTCAAGCAAGACAGATGAGCAGTAACATTATCTGAAGGTATTTATTTTATGTAGACTTAGATCCCCAATTTTAATAAAATAACTCCAAAATACATGCTATACAGGATAAGATTGATTTATCCATGTTCAACTTCATGGCAGAGCCATTTTCCCTTACAAATTCAATGCACAACAGAATAACTGATAGGATTGAATATCAAGGAGAGAAAACACTGCTAAAAGAGCATGACTGCAGAAGAAGGGAATGACTCATCCATTGGCTTCCTGCATGGGATGGAGCAACTTTTGAGCTGTAGTAAAGCACTATCAAAAGGATTTGGTAAAGACTGTATGTCTTATTTTTCTCGGGCTCCCCATCTGTAAGTCACATTTCTGTTTTGTGATTAAATATGGTGTCTTGTAGGAACCCACATTTATTAGAGCATAGCTATCTTTGTATGCTTCTGAGGTTCAGAAGATGGAAGATACCTTGATTGAGTTTTGAAAATATTCCTGAGCATCTTACTAAAATCAGTAAGAGATGACTTGGCAGAGTGTTTCACATCTGATATACCACTGCTCCCTCTTGAGCTCCAGAAAACCTGCCCTGCGTGAAAATTAACTCAGCTTGAAATCACTTCCCCAAGGCCAGGCTGTGGCCTTGAGTGGCCTTGAGTTATCTGTAAGTGAGGCTTCACATCTGTCCACTGTCCACTGTCCAACCCATCTACCTTCTTGTCATTCACTTTGTCATTGTGCTGGTATCCCTACCTCACTCTCTAGCTCTTCTGGAAATATTAGTCAAGATTATTTTTTTTCTACAAAAGGTATGTCAATGGACTTTTTTCACTCCACTCACTATTCTTGGGACTTTTGAACCAAAATACATTTGTGGCTAGCACTTCTTTCTTTATTTTTTATACCTTTATCTTCCATCTTAGAATCAATACAATGTATTGGTTCTAAGGCAGGAGAGTGGTAAGGGTTAGGCAATAGGGGTTAAGTGACTTGTCCAGGGTCACACAGCTAGAAAGTATCTGAGGACAGACTCGAACCCAGGACCTCTCATCTCTAGGCCTGGCTCTCAATCCACTGAGCCAGCCAGCTGTTCCCTCTAGCACTTCTTTAAATGAACTGTCTGCCCCTAGAAGAATGCAAACTCCTTAAGGGTTTTTAGTGTTTTTATATTTATATCCCCAGTGTTTAGCACACAGTAAGAACTTAACCATTTGTTTTCATTCATTCACTTCTCCATGGATAATGAATGGAAGGCCAACTTTGGAATCAGAAAGATGAGTTCAGTCATTACTTTGATACCTATTATTATCTTTGTGAGCATGGGAAAGTTATTTAATGTTGCAGCACCAAGTTTCTCTAAGATTATAATAATAGCTAATATTGGGGGAAGCTAGGTGACTTTACAGATTGAGAGCAAGTCCTAAGGACAGGAGGTCCTGGGCTCAAATTTGACCTGAGGGACTTCCTAGCTGAATGATCCTGGGAAATTCACTGAAACCCTATTTTCCATCCCTTATCACTCTTATGCCTTGGAATCAATACATAGTACTGATTCCAAGAAGGTAAGGGTTTCTTTTTTTAATAGTTAATATTTATATAGCACTTACCATGTGCCAGGCAATGTGCTAAGTGTTTCAAAATTGTGTCATTTCATCCCCACAACCAGGTGGTAGGTGAGGGGTAGGTACTATGATTATTATCCCCATTTTACAAATGAGAAAACTGAGGCAATCAGAGACAATGATTTGCCCAAGATCACATACCTAGCAAGTATCTGAGGCTGGATTTAAAGTGAGATCTTCCTGACTCCAAGACATGGAGTCTTCTATGATCTTCCCAGCCAAAAAGTATTTCTTGCATCTCTTAACAAAATCTTGTTCGTACATCTTTTATGTATCATCTTCTATTTTGATGATCCCTTATTTGCCTATCTGAAAGGCAGGGATTTTTGTTGTTGTTTAATTGTTTTTCAGTTATGTACAAGTCCTCTTCACCCCATTTGAGGTTTTCTATGCAAAGATACTGGAATGGTTTTCCATTTCCCTCTCTAGCTCATTTTACAGATGAGGATACTGAGGCAAAAAAGGTTTAAGTGACTTGTCCAGGGCACACAGCTAGTAAGTATATGAAGTCAAATTTGAATTTGGATCTTCCTGACTACAGGCCTGATGTATGTGCACTGTGCCACCTCACTGCCCTAAGGCAGGAATCAAATCTTGTTTATTCTTAGGATTATGAATTTAAAGTTGAATAGGACCTTGGAGACCATCTAGTTCAACTTTAATTGGACAGCTCCATGGTATAATGCAAAGAGTGCTCAAAGGGAATGAGAATGGAAAAATCTAGCCTCAGACACTAACTATATGCATTTGACAAATCATTTCATTTTTCTAGGCTTTCCTTTCTTCACCTACAAAATGAGGAAATTGGACTAAATGACCTCTAAGATTGCTTCCAGTTCTAAATCTATGATCTTTTGACCTAGTGTTA
This sequence comes from Monodelphis domestica, assembly GCF_027887165.1. NCBI lineage: Eukaryota > Metazoa > Chordata > Mammalia > Didelphimorphia > Didelphidae > Monodelphis > Monodelphis domestica. The sequence continues at coordinate 194,741,065 of NC_077231.1, read as the reverse complement.
GTCAATGAGATAGAAATTAAACAATACAGGTAAAGTGCATTGCAAACCTTTAAAGCTCTCTAGGTTGGTATTTATTAGCCCTCTCATTTTATAGAAGAGGAAACTAACACCCAGAGAAGAGACTTGAGAGAAGTCAGACGAGCAATAAAGGGCAAAACCAGGATATAAACCCAGGTTCTTGGTTTCTATATCTGTAATTTCTTTTCCACAGCAGCATGATGCTCCTTGAAACTGTCCATCACTTAGATATTTCATTGTATTGAAGGAATGCAAGAAATGTTTGACATATTAAGGGATGGAATAATGAATGAATAAGTAGATAAATGAATAAGTCAATGAAGAAGTGAATTAATAAAATGAGTAAATATGAATACCACATATTGCTACCTCAGTCTGATGTCTATGCAATATTTTATTGCTTATTCAAAATTGCCAAGTAGTGATTAAACTGTAAAAAACCTCTCTTGATGTAATCTTTATTAGAAACAGATAATCTATCTTTAATTTCTTTAATCACTGTTGCTCAATCTCTTCTGTGGGTGCATGTATTCTGTTCATGAAGGCCACAGTGAGCAACAAACCTGGAATGCATTTTGTCATTTAAAAAATACCTTTTTAGACGCTCATGCACAGAGAACTCATTCTCTGAAATCCAAATTAAATCACTCTTGTCTCCCACTTGTGCTATTTTGGTTTAGTCCTGATTTGAGCTCTGTGGGCTGTGTACTAAGAGATCATTTATGATTCTGAGTAGAGCCCAACCTTCTGTGTCACAGAAAACCCTTGTTTTTGCACTAAAAAAAAATTATCCTCTCTGCCTACTGATTAAACAACTTCTTTTCAAACCTAAAAACCCAATTACCAGTTACATATTTCAGGAGATGAGAATGCCAAAAGAAGTGGGAGCCTGTATGCCCTCCACATGGATACAGGAGAACGGGACCTGGTTTGGATGGAAGTAGAGGACCTGAATTCCAGTTCCAGTTCTACTGCTTCCCACTTCTGTGAATCTCTTGCACAATTTACTACATGCTTCAAGGATATAGTTTCCTTAGTTGTAAAATGAAGGGTACTTTGGAGGGGCATGAAACTAGATTACTTTTAAGGTGCTTTCTAATTCTAAATCTCTGATCTAATGAATTGATTTACATAAAACCACCAGCAAAGAAGAAGTCAATGCTAATTTGAAGTCTTGGAGTCTTGCTAAATTCTTGTCCTGTGCTTATCTCATGAGCTCACCACCACCTGATGATTGAACAAAGGATCTGAGGAGCACTGGTACCCACTTCATCAAAGAATCTCAGTTATGAAGGAGTTAGGAAAAGGGACAAGGAGTTTGTTTTTGGTCATTGGTCATTATATCTGGAAACAGCCAAGTGGTCCAGTGTTAGAGCAGTGAACCTAGTAAAGAAGATTTGATTTCAAATCTTTCATCAGGCAGAAGATTTTAGTAAAGTGTTTTACAAATGTCAAAAGACACTATAAATGCTAGATATTAATATAAACTATTTTCATATTCCTACTCCTCATTCTTCACTTTCTTTTTTTAATGAATGGATTAGAGAAAGGATCAAAGATTTAGAGCCAGAAAAAACCATCTGAGAGACCTTCTAGCCCCATCTCTCATTTTACAAATGAAGAGAGACTCAAAAAGATACCATGACTCAATTGAGATAACTTTAACTCTGCTTTCTTTGTGATTTCATCTTTAGAGATTTTTCTAAGAGATTTGCTTTCAGCAGAGTCTATACATTTACTATCAGATTATTGATAGAATAAGTGACATTCACATCAGGAGAAAAAGTAGCAAAGGAGAGCACAGTGCCCAGACCATTCCAACTCTACCAAGAGAAACAGGTGGAGTTTCCTGGAGGCGGTACCACTGGGGGTCAGGAATCAATCACCTGATATTTGAGGAACCTTTTTAAAGAGAAGAAACAAGATAAGGCTGCTTTGGCATATAGCTTCTATGTGACATATGTGATAGAAAATAGTAGCAGTCAGCAGATCAGCATCAGTGGCTTTGATTTTCAAGGATATTTCCCATTTTTTGTGAAAACAGTTCCCAAATATATTTGGGGAGGTTTGCAACCTTTTGCATGTTGTACAAGACACAACAAAGAGCCAGGAAAAAAGAATTAATATCTGCTTTCTGAGGAAAGAGAAAGCCAAAGAAGATACCAAGGTTTTTTTGCTTATAAAGGGAATAACAAGACTATGAAGACTCTTGCTGTTGGATGACTTTACACAACCAAAAAGAATTAGTTGGAACATAAGTAGCTAATAAGTTCCAGAGTTTTAAAAAAATCATTTAGTGTGAACCCCTTAAATGTGTTGTTGGGGAAATGGAGTGAACCCACAGAGTGTCTTGTCCAAATGACACATTGATAGTAAGTAGAACCAGGAATTATATCCAAATCTTCTTTCCCCATCCAGCACTCTTCCTATTATACAATACTTCTTCTGACATTCAACAAACAAAAATTTGACATTCTACAGTAGTCCACTGTCTCAAAAAAAATGCACAGATGGGAATCTTTTCAAATGGCCATAGTTACAACCAACACAATAATAACTGAAGAGAAAATTTGGGAAGAGAAAATAGAAATTATGGCTGGTCATAGTCAAGGTTATGCTTTCAACAAAGTATAGCACACAGGTGTCACTTCTTTCTCTCCCTTCATTTCTCCTAAATCAAGTTTAGTTTTAATCAGGCATTATCTCCAGTTTGAAATGGCATTTTAAGAAATTTTAAGTCATCCTCATATCTGTAAAGTTCTTGAGAGGCCTAGTCTGAGTGTTTTAGAGGAACACATATTCATGCAATACCCCTCTAATCATATGGACTTACTGTAAATACAGCATAACTCATACAATCACAACTATCTTCAGGAAATTCCACATAAGTAAGGTGATTTGTAGCAAAATTATAACTATAAATTTTGGCATGTTGAACAAAATCAGTTTAGTAGGAAAACAGAAAGGAGTATCTAAGATATGACCACTCCTGTGCATTGTTTAGCTAGACTGATATAGTAATGCCATGGGATTTGAGGAACTTTAAGAACTGTGAGGCCAGGATGTTCAAATGGATTAAAAGAGAGAAAAAAACTATGAGCCAGTTATTGAAATTATTGGGAGGGATGAGGAGTGACCTGGAGTTTCAAAAATGGAAGCAATAAGAACCTGGACAAGAGGAAGAATGAGGGTATCTTCTGGTCAAGATGGCAGCTTAGAAGCAGCGAAAGTTCAGACCTCAGAAACCCTTCCTTACCGATCACAAACTGAGTGCTCCTAGGACACCGAAACTCAAGCTGAACAACAGGACAGACCCAGGGAACCCTCCTCCTGGACCTGGATCAAAAGGCATGGCCCCCCAAAAGCCAGAACCCTAGATCACTCGGATCTAAGGGGTAGGCAGAAGGAAGGTCCCAGGACCCACCCACCCCCAACCCAGAGGGCTGAGCCCATGGCAGCAGCGGGAACCTCAGGGCTGGCAAAAGGGCCTCAGGGCTGGCTATTCTGAAAGACTCACCTTGAAAGCAACCTGAGCCAGTCTCTGGGGCTCCCAACACAGAAGGCAGGGAAACATAGAGAGAAGGGGAAAGCCTGTAGCCCCCTGGCTGGGTCCTTCCATCTGAGTCTCAAGGGAGGTTCCAGCTTTAGGGCACCAGCTGAACCCAATCCCATCAGGAGCCCTAAGAGCTACTGAAAGGACAGAAACCTCAGGGCCAGCAAAGGGGTTGCTCCGAAGAACTTACCTTGAAAGTAACCTGGGCCAGTCTCCAGGCATTCAACACAGACTGTTAGGGAGGAGGTTTTTTGGTTCAGGGATCATTTCGCCCACACCAGCTGAATGTAATCCCATCAGACGCCCTCAGAGCCCAGGGAGGCCACGACCCTTCCCTCCTTCGAGAGCAGGGTCTTCTGAAAAAACAGAAACCTAGAGGCAGAGTCAAGATGGCAGCCTAGAAGGAGCATAGACCTGGCAGCCTGGCCAGAGCTTTGGAGATCCTCCATATTTGCTCCAGCCATCCAGGAAGTTTAAAACTCAGAGTAAACCCAGCCCAACCAAGCTAAACTTAATCCCATCAAAAGTCTCCAGAACACAGGGAAGCCCAGGCTCCCCATCCATCCTCATTGACTGCTGGACTTTAAGCCAATCAAAAGCCTCCTGAGGACAGGGAAGCTCAAACCCCCCCCCCCAACAACCCTCCCCCAGAGACTACACCAAGAGATCTTCTGTTAAAGCTCCAAGAGGGGAGACTGATAGAAGTACCCCCCAAAAAATGAGAGGAAAAAGAGCACAGATAAATACAGGGAATAAATAAAGGGTGAATTTGAGCAAACAACAGAAAAAGAAGAAAGAAACTATAATAGACAGCTACTACTAAGCAAATGGAACAGAGGGGGAGAGATCAGCAAACAATAAACCAGAAATCCCAGTGAATTGGATACAGGCTGTGGAAGAACTCAAAGCACAACTAAGAGAGGCTGAAGACAATTGGGAAAAGAACTTAAAAATTAAGATAAGTCATCTGGAAACAGAGGCACTTGAACTAAAATGAGAAAATAGTGTCTTGAAAGCCAAAATTAACCAGCTAGAAAATGAGGCAAAGGAGATGAAAGATGAGGTAAAGAGGATGAAAGACGATCTTCAAAGAAAATCAGATCAGAAGGAAAAGGATGACCAAAAAGCCAGAGATGAAATCCAATCTTTAAGAACCAGAATAAAACAACTAGAATCAAGTGACCTCACAAGGCAGCAGGACACTATAAAACAAAACAAAAAGAATGAAAAAATTGAGGAAAATGTGAAGCATCTCATTCACAAAACAGATGATTTAGAAAATCATTCAAGAAGAGACAATTTAAGAATAATTGGACTACCAGAAGACCAAGACAAAAGAAAAAGCCTGGACATAATACTAGAGGAAATTATCCAGAAAAACTGTCCCGAGATCCTAGAACAAGAGTGGAAAGTGGAGATTGAAAGAATCCACAGATCACCCCCTGTATTTAATCCCCAACGGACAACACCAAGAAATGTTATAGCCAAATTCAAAAACAATCAGATGAAAGAACAGGTATTAAAAGCTGCCAAGAAGAACCCATTCAGATACCACGGAAACACGGTGAGGTTAACACAGGATCTGGATGCATCCACACTGAAGGACCGAAAGGCATGGAATATGATATTCCAGAAAGCAAGGGAACTAGGTATACAACCAAGAATAAAATACCCATCAAAACTGGCTATATTCATACAGGGGAAAGTATGGTCGTTCAACACAACAGAAGAGTTCCAAGCATTCATAAATAAAAGACCAGATCTGAACAGAAAATTTGATGTCCAACCACAGAACTCAAGAGAATTATCAAAAGGTAATTAAAAAAGAGGGGGAAAAACAAAAAAAACAACAACAAACATTTTTAAGAGACTCAATAAGTTAAAATGATATGTATCCCTATAAGAAAAGAGGTCATTGCTAACTCTTAAAAACTGTTTCTATCACCTGAGCAGCTAGAAGAATTACACTCAGAGGGAACAGTGACAAACTGTATAGAATGAAAAGACAAGACATAAATAGGTATATAGATATATGCATGCATAAATACATATACATGTGTGTATGTATATATATATATATATATACATGACTAGAGCTAAAAAAAGAGGTTATGACTAAAAGAAATGGGAAAAGAAACAAATGGGGGTAAATTTATATGTCACAAAGAAGCTCATGACAGGAGGGTGTAGAAAATCGTTACACTAGAAGGGTAAAGAGGTTGGAGACAGGAAATACTCAACTCTTATGTACTTTGAAACTGACCCAAAGAGGGAAGAACAATCCAATCCATTAGGGAAGAGAATAGATTTGCGCCCTATAGGGGAGTAGAAGGGTAAAAAACGGACTGGTAGGGAGGGAAGCAGTACAAGGGAAGGAGAGAGTGGGGGGGAAATGTTTAAAGACTACAGGGGAAAATAAGAGAGGGAATAAGAAGGGAGGGGGGTAGAAAGGGAAGTAAAACAAGCGGGGGATGGGGGGACTGACTATAAACAAACATTGGTATAGAAGGAAATAGTGAAAGAAGAAAAGGCAGGACCAGGAGTAGAAATCAAAATGCTGGGAAATACACAACTAGTAATCATAACTCTGAATGTGAATGGAATGAACTCACCCCTAAAACACAAGTGAATAGTGGAGCAGATTAGAATCCAAAACCCTACCATATGCTGTCTGCAAGAAACACCCATGAGGAAGATAGATACGCATAGGGTGAAAGTAAGAGGATGGAGCCAAATCTATTGGGCATCAAAAGATAAAAAGAAGGCAGGAGTAGCAATCATGATATCGGACAAAGCCAAAGTAAAAATAAATCTAGTTAAAAAAGATAGGGAAGGTAATTACATCCTGATAAAAGGCAATATAGACAACGAGGAAATATCTGTACTCAATATGTATGCACCAAATGGCAGAGCATCCAAATTTTTAAAGGAGAAACTAGAGGAGCACAAGGATGAAATAGATAGTAAAACTATACTAGTGGGAGATCTGAACCTTCCCCTATCCAAACTAGATAAATCAAATCAAAAAATAAATAAGAAAGAGGTGAGAGAAGTAAATGAAATCTTAGAGTTAGTAGACATATGGAGAAAAATAAATAGGGACAAAAAGGAATACACCTTCTTTTCAGCAGTACATGGTACATTCACAAAAATTAACCATGTACTCATTGCAAATGAGTACAAAAGGACAGAAATAATAAATGCAACCTTATCAGACCACAATGCAATAAAAATAATAATTAGTAAGGGTACATGGATAGATAAATCAAAAATTAATTGTAAATTAAACAATATGATTCTCCAAAACCAGCTAGTTAAAGAACAAATTGTAGAAACAATTAATAACTTCATTGAAGAAAATTACAATGGTGAGACATCCTTTCAAAACCTATGGGATGCAGCCAAAGCAGTACTCAGGGGGAAATTTATATCCTTGAGCTCATATATAAACAAATTAAGAAGGGCAGAGGTCAATGAATTTGGCATACAAATTAAAAAAACTAGAACGTGAACAAATTAAAAACCCTCAGATGAAGACTAAATTAGAGATCCTAAAAATCAAAGGAGAAATTAATAAAATTGAAAGTTCAAGAACTATTGATTTAATAAATAAGACTAGAAGCTGGTACTTTGAAAAAAACAAATAAAATTGAGAAAGTACTAGCCAGCCTAATTAAAAAAGAAAGAAAAAAACAAATTGACAGTATCCAATATGAAAAGGAAGACCTCACCTCTAATGAAGAGGAAATCAAGGCAATCATTAAAAACTACTATGCCCAATTGTATGGCAAAAAATATGGCAATCTAAGTGATATGAATGAATACTTAACAAAAATATAAATTGGCTAGACTAAAAGAAGAAGAAATAAATTACCTAAACAACCCAATATCAGAAAAAGAAATTGAACAAGCCATCAAAGAACTCCCTAAGAAAAAATCCCCAGGTCCAGATGGATTCACAAATGAATTCTATCAAACATTCAAAGAACAGCTAACCCCAATACTATACAAACTATTTGACATAATAAGCCAAGAAGGGGTTCTACCAAATTCTTTTTATGACACAAACATGATACTGATCCCAAAGCCAGCCAGGTTAAAAACAGAGAAAGAAAATTATAAACCAATCTCCCTAATGAATATAGATGCAAAAATCTTAAATAGGATACTAGCAAAAAGACTCCAGCAAGTCATCACAAGGGTTATCCACTATGATCAGGTAGGATTCAAACCAGAAATGCAAAGATGGTTCAATATTAGGAAAACCATCCACATAATTGACCATATAAACAAGCAAAATGACAAAAATCACATGATTATCTCAATAGATGCGGAAAAAGCCTTTGACAAAATACAACACCCATTCCTATTGAAAACACTAGAAAGTATAGGAATAGAAGGGCCTTTCCTAAAAATAATAAAAAGTATATACCTAAAGCCATCAGCAAACATCATCTGCAATGGGGAAAAACTCAAAGCCTTTCCAATAAGATCAGGAGTCAAACAAGGATGCCTATTATCACCTTTATTATTTAATATTATACTAGAAACACTAGCAGTAGCGATTAGAGAAGAAAAAGAAATTGAAGGTATTAAAATTGGCAATGAGGAGACCAAGCTCTCACTCTTTGTGGACAATATGATGATTTACTTAAAGAATCCTAGGGAATCAACCAAAAAGCTAATCGAAATAATCAACAACTTTAGCAAAGTTGCAGGATACAAAATAAACCCATATAAGTCATCAGCATTTCTATATATCTCCAACCCAGTTCAGCAGCAAAAATTAGAAAGAGAAATTCCATTTAAAGTCACCCGAGACAATATAAAATACTTAAGAATCTATCTGCCGAGACAAACACAGGAACTATATGAACACAACTACAGAACACTCTCCACACAATTAAAACTAGATCTAAACAATTGGAAAAACATTGATTGCTCAAGGGTGGGATGAGCTAACATAATAAAAATAACCATCCTACCCAAATTTATATATCTCTTTAATGCCATACCCATTGAACTACCAAAAAACTATTTTACTGGATTAGAGAAAACCATAACAAAGTTCATTTGGAAGAATAAAGGATCAAGGATATCCAGGGAAATAATGAAAAAAAAAATACAAAGGAAGGTGGCCTTGCAGTCCCAGATCTCAAACTATATTACAAAGCAGAGGTCATCAAAACAATTTGGTACTGGTTAAGAGACAGAAAGGAGGATCAGTGGAATAGACTTGGGGTAAATGACCTCAGTAAGACAGTCTTTGACAAGGCAGAAGGGAAGTTTTGGACCCAATGGAACAGAGAAACTAAGCAGTTTTTTTTCCAGTTCCATTTTAAGATGGAGAAGCCTCCTGTGCCTCCAGCCCTCCCTGCTGGGCCTCCTGGAGTGAAGTGGCCCCCACTCCCACTGATGAATGGTTTGCCTCCTCGACCACCTCTGCCAGAGTCTTTGCCACCCCCACCTCCAGGTGGCATGCCTCTGCCACCCATACCTCCCAGTGGGCCTGCACGTCCTGGCCCTCCCGGGCCTCCTCAGATGCCCCCTCCAGCTCCTAGAGTTCACCCACCTGCTCCTGGGGTATATCCTCCTGCTCCCGGGGTACATCCCCCTGCTCCTGGAGTACATCCTTCTGCTCCAGGGGTGCACCCTCCTGCTCCAAGAGTGCATCCCCCAGCTCCTGGGGTACATCCCTCAGCTCCTGGGGTGCATCCCCTGGCTCCTGGGGTACACCCCCCTGCACCTGGGGTGCATCCTCAGGCTCCAGGAGTTCATCCCCAAGCACCTGGGGTTCACCCTCAAGGTCCTGGGGTACACCCCCAAGCACCTGGGGTTCATCCTCAGGCTCCAGGGGTTCACCCCCAAGCACCTGGGGTTCACGCCCAAGCTCTAGGAGTTTACACTCAAGCTCCAGGGGTTCATCCCCAAGCACCTGGGGTACACCCCCAGGCTCCTGGGGTTCATCCCCAGGCTCCAGGGGTTCACCCTCAGGCTCTAGGAGTTCACCCTCAGGCTCCAGGGGTTCACCCTCAGGCTCCAGGGGTTCATCCCTAAGCTCCAGGGATTCATACCCAAGCCCCAGGTGTACACCCCCCAAACCCAGGAGTACATCCCCCAACTCCTATGCCCCCAATGTTGCAGCCCCCTCTTCCCTCAGAAGGACCTGGAAATGTTCCTCCTCCTCCACCAACAAATTGATAAGTTTTTCTCCTTCCCCCACCCCCGTTGGTTTTTATGTACATTTCATTATTTTCCCAAAGACAAGTTTTGGTGGTTTTTGTACAGGGGTTTGGGCTCTGTCCTCAAAAGTTGATTAAATAGGTACTACCTTGTAAAAAAAAAAGCTTTTGTCCCAGCTTTTGGGACAAAAATCCAGTATTTGATAAAAACTGCTGGAAAAATTGGAAGACAGTGTGGGAGAGATTAGGTTTGGATCAACATCTCAAACCCTACACCAAGATAAACTCAGAATGGGAAAATGACTTGAATATAAAGAAGGAAACTATAAGTAAGTTAGGTAAACACAGAATAGTATACATGTCAGACCTTTGGGAAGGGAAAGATTTTAAAACCAAGCAAGACTTAGAAAGAGTCACAAAATGCAAAATAAATAATTTTGACTACATCAAATTAAAATTTTTCAGTACAAACAAAACCAATGTAATTAAAATTAGAAGGAAATCAACAAATTGGGAAACAATCTTCATAACAAAAACCTCTGACAAAGGCCAAATTACTCAAATCTATAAAGAGCTAAACCAGTTGTACAAAAAATCAAGCCATTCTCCAATTGAAAAATGGGCAAGGGACATGAATAGGTAATTTTCAGTTAAAGAAATCAAGACTATTAATAAGCACATGAAAAAGTGTTCTAGATCTTTTATAATCAGAGAAATGCAAATCAAAACAACTCTGAGGTATCAGCTCACACCAAGCAGATTGGCTAACATTACAGCTATGGAAAGTAATGAATGCTGGAGGGGATGCAGGCAAAGTAAGGACATTAATGCCTTGCTGGTGGAGTTGTGAATTGATCCAACCATTCTGGAGGGCTATTTGGAACTATGCCCAAAGGGCACTAAAAGACTGTCTGCCCTTCGATCCAGCCATGGCACTGCTGGGTTTGTTCCCCAAGAGATAATAAGGGAAAAGACTTGTACAAGAATATTCATAGCTGCACTCTTTGTGGTGGCCAAAAATTGGAAAATGAGGGGATGCCCTTCAATTGGGGAATGGCTGAACAAATTGTGGTATATGTTGGTGATGGAATACTATTGTGCTAAAAGGAATAATAAAGTAGAGGAATTCCATTGAGACTGGAACAACCTCAAAGAAGTGATGCAGAGCGAAAGGAGCAGAACCAGGAGAAAATTGTACACAGAGACTGACACATTGTGGTACAAGAGAACGTACTGGACTTCTCCAGTAATGGCTTTACAATGTCCCTGAACAACCTGCAGCAATCTACGAGAAAAAAAAAAAACTATCCTCAAGCAGAGGACAAACTGAGGGAGTAAAAACACCAAGGAAAAACAACTGCTTGCCTACAGAGGTTGAGGGGACATGATCGAGGAGAGATGCTAAATGAGCACCCTAATGCAAATACCAACAAGGAAATGGGGTCAGAGCAAGGACACATGTGATACCCAGACGAATCGCCCATCGGCTAGGGAAGGGGTGGTGGGGGGGTGGAATTTGAGGGGGGAATGAAAAGAAAATTATCTGTTTCCAATGAACAATGTATGAAAATGACCAAATAAAATAATGTTTTAAAAACTAAAAAAATTAATTAATTAATTGATTTAAAAAATTTTTTTAAAAAGAGGAAGAATGAGAAAGGACTAGATTTAGTTTCTGGGACATGGAGAGATTCTTAAAGTGATAGTGGAGAGCTAAGACTATGCCAATTCCTTCTTCTGTCCTTGTATGTCAGAGGACATGAACAAAAAAGTAGTTAGTTTTTGAGAGTGTGATAATGATATCTTCAAGAGAAAGAAAAAGGTATTTCATTGAGCACTAGAAGATGGAAAGAATATTGTGGCAGCAGAAATTTTAAGAGGCAGTATTTCTGGGTACTAAATTAATTTACTAATTTACCAGACAAGTCAAATTAAATCTGGTGAACTGATTCTTTCAATAATCAAAGACCCCCAATTCCCTTAGCATAGGTCTCCAAATATAAATTTGAGAACTCATTAATCATCTCCTCTCTTGAACATCCTAAAACATCTCTAAGTGGTAAATAGCTAATTGGGAGGTAGACCCTCAAAAGTCTCAATCCCTACCTATCCCTGCCCATTCCCAATGGCAAATATATTTGATCTGAAGAACTTTATTTCACTTATCAATTAATCAGATCTTATTGTGGAGGGAAGAGGGAATTCCTGGGAATTCCAAAGAAAAAAGAAAATTTAAAAGTCAACAGGTTGATCAGAGCCTCTTATCCTGGACCCTGATATAGGATTAATATTGTATATAAATATAAAATTTCACAATATAAATGGAAGAATTTTGGAAACTTGTTAACAAAGGAGAGATGTTCCAGATAGTACAATAAAAAGTAAATACAAGGGAACTTAGGGACTATGGAGAGTTAGAGTTGAGTTTACTATTTGAGTAAAGAGAAAACATGGTGGGGACAGACACATTTGCTGCTGATTCCCTGCTGACCCTAGTCACTCTATATGGTGTAGGTATAAGGGATAAATGGTGGGATGGGTCAGTCTAAACTATTGGAAGGCATCTTCAAGAGAGCGTGGGAGCCAGGAGATCATGAGGGTGGTAGACAGGGGAGCCAATCAGGAAGGCAAAAGTCCCCTGAAGGTAGATAGTAAAAAATGTTGACACCTGAGGCAAAACTCTGGTTGCCCTAAGCTAGTTCCATCTTTGATCAATAAGGTGGCTCTGTCAAAGAGTATGGTGAAAGCAAATGATGCCTGCTTATCAAACCAGAAGATTAGTCTCAGTAGGGTGAAGCTCTTGAGAATACTCTGGCATTGGACTTTCTAACCCATGAAGTATAGTGTTAGCAACTTTGAACAACTTCTTCCTATTTTGAGAATGTTTTGTAACTTACTCCAGGATAGCAATGAATGAGGTTATAACATCATTATGTTACTAGAACATAAAGATTTCATTTGTTGTGTGGTCCCATTTATCTCTGAGTACTTTTGGTAATTGGAAGTTCCTTAATGTTGTTCCCATTCATAGTCAATGATAAAAGATGGTTCATAGACCTGAAATAATTTAAGAACTACAATAATCTAAAATCCTAACTCTGCATATAAAAAGATGGGAGAAAGGACACTTTTAACCAATCACTGTGTCATAACTGGTGCCATAGCCAGTCCCAGTGTTCACATCTACTATAGGATTGGTTGGCAAAGTCTTGAGCAGACCATACAACAGTCCTTACACCAAGGATAAAGTAGAACCAATCCTGACCTTAGGATCTGTGCCCAAAAATAATGGTGTCCATCCTACTCAAGTTCTAATGGATCTGTTCTTGCAACATATGTTTACTATTCATAGAATTAATCAATGCCTTCTAAGTTTTTCTCTAGATAGAAGTGAGTGTGATGCTTACCTACTAATCCTATTTATCCACAGAAATCCACAGAATAAAGGAAATCCAATAAAAACAAGCAATATTCTCATAATCACCTAAGAAGACAACTTTCTGATTATTGCTACAATAGATTTTCAGAAAATGTGTTTAAAAGTATAATGTGAAGGCATGGAAGAATGCTATATTTAGAGAGGAGTTGAGTTCAAATAATAGTTCTGTCATTCAATACTTTTGTCACCTTATTTCTGTTCAGTCATTTCAGTTGTCTGTATCTTCATGACTCCATTTGGGGTTTTCTTGGCAGAGATACTGGAGTGGTTTGCCATTTCTTTCTCCAGTTCATTTTACAGATGAAGAAACTGAGGAAAATATGGTTAAGTGACTTGCCCAACATCACACAGCTAATCTGAGACTAGATTTGAACTCAATGTCTTCCTAACTCCAGACCCAGTACTCCATCAACTGTACCACCTAGCTACCCTGATAAACACACTAGGTTTCACAAAAAAAATGAGCCAAGGAATGTGTATGTATATGCTCACTCATTTTCAGTTCTGTCTGACTTTTCATGACTCCACTTAAGGTTTTCTTAGCAAAGATACTAGAGTGGTTTACCATTTCCTTCTTCGGCTCATTTTATAGATGAGGAAATTAAGGCCAACAGAGTTAAATGATTTACCCATGGTCACATAGCAAGTAAGGGTATAAGGCCATATTTGAACTACACAAGTTGAGTTTTCTTGACTTTAGAACTGGTAATTTATTCACTGGACTACCTAGCTGCCCTTTCATGACCATAGACAAATCTATTTTGAGCCTCAATTTTTTCATCTGTAAAATTAAGGAAGGGTAGACCAGATGGCTTTTAAGCTTCTTGTCAACTCTAAATCTATGATTCTATGTCCTTTGCCCTTTTTTAGCATGGTTCGGAGAAAGTTTTATTTTCTCTTAATATAAGAGCCAAATTTCTCAGATACCATCTCCCATACTTTTATATTAAAATCATATACCTTATTTCCAGTTCCACCCTGACAAGGAAGTGGTCTGTTGACTATTTAGATAACTAAACTTAAGAGAGGTAACTCTAGAAGCCTTTACCACAATTATATATTCCATTGTCTTGTGATACTTTTAGACAAACAAAAATGGAATTAATTGAAAAGTGACTGACTATACTCTGGGTAGGTTTAAATTGTGGAAGTTTTAGATATCAGGGCTCTTCCACTGCTTCAGGCAGGAACTGAGGTGTTACTAACAAATTTCTGCTTAATGTCATGTTTCTGAAGATGTTTCTTTCTGGGACCTAAGATTATTGTCAAATCAAGAGTCCTGGAAAAATCTTTGTAGGAAGCACAGTTGAGGAGAATATTGCCCATTACTGTCTATAATATCCAGGAAACTGTATTTTAGGAGAAATTCTAAGAATTTCATTTTCAAAAAGACTATATATCTGGCCCTAGGACAATGGCATCACAAGCCAAGGACAAAGAAAAGTGGTAAAAGTAGGGTGTTGGGAAGCTGCTATGTGTAGAGATAGGAAGATAAATTTTGAGTAAGCTTGGAGTGATGAAATAGTGAGGAACATGTAGTTCTTTCATGACATCCCAAATCCAGGAATGCAGACAGAATTTTAATGAGCCAAGGGACTTGGGCTTATCTTGAGGCTGGTGACATTGAAACAATTTATTTTTAATCATTGGGAGCCAAGTTCAGAGATAACTTAGTCCAACTCTAGGTATTCTTTGAGAATCAGTAAGGATTAAGAGGGCTTATGTTATCATCCCTCAGGAACAAGTAAGGGATTGTACTTATTTGTAGATATATGACCAAATTGGAGCTATTGCCTGATCATTTCTCTCTTATTGCTTACATTGAATTCATATCTTTATGTGTTGAATTATATATGTATTTTGCATGATCTCTGAGGTAAGAAAGTTGCATTGATGGAGGCTTAGCTGTGTTTTATATAACTAAATATTCAAAACACACATTACTGAACCTGAGACATTATCAAGGGGTTCCAGACCAAGATTATCAGGGAATCCCAGTGGTACAACTTCAGTAGCCACTTTGTATAACTATCTCATCAGATTGTGAGCTCCTTGAGGGCAGAGTCTATCTTTTGTCTTTCTTAGTATCCTCAGTTCTTAGCACTGTGCATGTAAATGCCTCTTGTCTGATTTTTATAAGCAACACACTTGGCAAGGCTGATAAAACCAGAAATCACTGCATCCATTGCTTTTTACTTTCTGCTTTCCCATCCAAGTTCCCATCCAAGTTCATCACCACTGCTAGAATGATGAGGAATCTGATAGTGGACAAGTCATTTAATCCCCTTCAGTGTCAATTTCCCTATCTGTAAAATGGAGATAACCATAGCACTTGCCTCCCAGAGGTGTTTGAGGATCTGATAAAATAATAGATATCTAGCATTTTTCAAACTTTGAAGTGCTAATATGGGTTCTATTTATTATTATGAGACTTGTAGATTCTTTAAAGAAGTTCTCAAATATCCAATGAGCTGCCACCACAAAATAGGTTGAACAAATACAAAAGATATTAGAACATATGGTAAAGTGAACAGGGGCAACAACTGTTTTGGCATTAGCAACTGCCCCAGAAAAATACAAACCAAATGGATTCCCTGTCTCTAACACCCAAACCTCCTCCCTCCAGTCTGGTTTCTGAGCAAATAAGCAATTGTCCTATTAAGTAACCCAATGCTGATTCCCATAGAAATACCAAAGACATTGAATGGTGATCCATTAGAAGCTTCTATTATCCACTGACTAGAATTCAAATAAAGCTCTGAAACTGGCCTCATTCATCCTCCAATGAAGGTTCAAACTAATTCTTAAGGCTGCATAATAAACATATTGGCTTAAAGGATGAGAAAAGGTAGGCATATTTTTCTCACCCTCATATTTTTTTTTAAATAAAGGTATTCTTGCTAATCAGAAAGGTTTTCTATAATGAGAGACTGGAACTACAGTTACATTGTCAGATCCTATCCCAACCGGCAGCAAATGCCTTTGTAAGTCTTTGTTTGCTCTATGTGTGTTACTGCCTGAGACTTGATAGTGTTCTGTGTCCCAAAAGCTGAAACAGACTTCTTTTAAGCTGAATTCTCTAGTGCTTTTGAACTCCAGGAGATGGAGTTACTACTGCTGCCAATGGAATTTCTCACTGAGGCCAAAAAGCAAGAAAACCCTTCCACTCCCTGTCCCATAAAACATTCTGAAATACCTCTCAGGACCAAGCATTGGATTTTTAAGAAGTCTAATTTGTATGGTCTAGGAAACCAAAGTTTAGGACAGCAGACCTGACTATAATCAGAAATTAAGAATGTGAAAAATTATGATATGAAAATCAAGAATAGGAAAAAAATTAAGTCTTGGTATCCACCAAGCAGCCTGCTAAGCAGTGGAAGGACAAACAGAAAAATCAGGTATGGTCTGAAGCAGCTAGGTGCTATGCAGTGAATGGATGGAATGCCTGACCTGGAATCAGGAGAATCTGTGTTCAAATCTAGATTCAAATACTTAATAGCAGCTATACAAGCCTGGGCACAACATTTCAAGTTTCATCTATAAAACAGGAATAATAGAAAATCTATCTCCCAGAGTTGTTGTAAGGATCACATGAGATAATAACTGTAAAGTGATTAGCCCAGACCCTGGCACACAGAAAGCTATATAATAAATGTTAGTTATTATTATTGTCATCATCATTATTGTTGTTGTTATCATCATAACCCTAGTTGCTACAGTTTTGGACAGATCTACTTGCTCTCTTTCATCAAAATGGAAAGTCATCCCTTTGCAAATAGGGATCATTTCATTCATTGAATTTTTCCCCCAGCCCTAGCACAATACCTGGTACATAGAAGGCAAGTAATACATTTTTGTTCATTGATTCTTAATTTTCTGCCTTAAATGGTAGTTTCAGTCTCTAACTACAGTGTTGAATGTTGGAAAGCAGGTCAAAGGACCTAAATTGAAATCAAGACTCCTATACACCAACTATTTGGCCTTGGGCAAGAGATATATTTAATCTCCTTGTTTCCCTAGTTGTAAATTAAGGGGTTTGCATTAGATAGTTTATATGATCCTTCTCCACTATAACATAAAAGTATGACTCATTTGTAGATTGTTCTCTTTAAATCTTTGTTTCTATTCACAAAGCCTTGTTAATCCATTCAAACATAAATTCATTGAGGGCAATGTTTTAGTTCTGCCTTTGTATCCCTAACATAACACACAGTTCTTGGCACATAAAAGTTATTGTATAAATGCTCAATGATTGATTAATTGATTAATCTGAAAATATTCATATGAACTAAAAGGCATAAGGATTACATACACAGTATTCCTAAGTGGGCTACAAGGTTCATGAACTATAGTTTTGAGATTTCCTGGTTGAGCTTATTTGTCTATAAAAGTGTTTAGAAGCACCTTCATAATAATATACTTCACCAAAAAAGTCAACCATTTGTTTATTCATTCTCTCCATCATTCATTTATCCAAAAATCAAGTATGCATATATTAGGTAATTTCAAGAGGGAAAAAATAATAAATTATGACAACTTTAAGAAAGGAGAGATCTCATTTGTCTAGAAGGACCAGAGAAGACTTCAAGAAGGAGATGGCATTTAAATTGGGATTTAAAGGATAGGTAAGATTTGACAATGACAGTCCTGGTGAGGGGACCAGTATGAGCCAATTATGGGGTTAGAAAAGTGTAAGTCAGTCACTCAGGCAATGAGTATTTATTAACTGCTTACTATATGCCAAGCACTGGAAAAAGTACTGGGGATACAAGTCATGGTCTTGGCTTTAAAAGAGTTCATATTCTAATAGGGGAGACAACATATATATGTATACAACTCTCTATTTGTCTATAATTAATCATATATATAATTGTCACAATTAATATATATAATATATGAGTGAGATGAAAAATGCTTTTTTTCACTATCTGACTTCAGTTTTTCTTAAGTGGGCATTATTGGATCTATTTATATCCCATATATTATATAAAATGATGTATATAAATATATACATACCAATAGAGAGTTTATATATTTATGTGTATTTTACACATATGTATGTATATATATGTACATATATATATATATATATATATATTTACACCTGATATAAATAGAAGGTTAATGATCTTAGAAAAATAAAAGGGCTGGTGGGAATAAGAAAAGTCTCATGAAAAAGATAGGATGCTAGTTATGTTTTGAAAAAAGCCAGTGAAACTAGCAATCAGAGGAAATATGGGAGAAAATCCCATGCATAGAAGATAGACAGTAGTACAGAAGCCAGAGTATTCTATATGATGAATATCAATTTCCAGGGTAGTCAGATGGTAGAGCACATGAAAGAGTAAAACATAAGACTGGAAAATTAGGAAGGGTTGTTAAATTTTTATGTGGTTGGACTGGATATATTAAATTTGGTGGTTGAAATTGGTGGTCGCCAGGAAATTAATTTCTAAATCCCAAAATGAATTATTAAAGTAAAATGTAAATTTATAGTAGTTTATTTACAATAAAGAAAATATATTTAAAAAGTGAGGAAAGGGTAGAGAGGGAGAATAGCAAGCTCTGGCTTCCTCAGAGCCAGGTAGAAATTCTAAGGCCCTAATCAGGGAAAAGAGTCTCACACCTCCAGAAAGGCGGGGTCACTAAGTCAGCCTTTCACTCACCAACAGTGACTGTCTAAAAGGAAAGCAATCTGAGGTCTCCGGCATGAGCTCTTCCAGGGGTCCAGTTCCACAGTCAAGTCCGAGTGTCCATCTTCTAGTCTCTGAAGTGTCTGTATTCTCTCCAGCTCCAAGTGACTGATCCTTCAATCCAAGCCCGGGTGACTGACTGTTCTCTTCAGTCTTTGTTTCCTCTTTTTAACGAACTTTTTCTCTTGTGTCACCTCCCCTAAATTTTATGTCTACCAATCACAGCAGATGTTCCTCTCCAGGACTGCCCACTAATTCACATGTAGGTCATAGACCTCCCACTCAATGCATGAAATGGGTGTTCACACCTTTTTGTGATTAGTTATACCTTTTGTTGTTAGTTAACATTATTTTTGGTTAGTTCACCTTTTGTAGTTAGTTAACACATTTTTGTAGATCAAAATGGGTAGATCTACTTCAAATATTGAGTTACCAACTTCTGGGGATTAAAATCTAAAAATAGATTGTGGATTACGATTCAATCTTCCCTTTAAAGGAAGAGCTAAGTAACCTCATTGTTACAATCAGGGGATTACAATTTAATCTTCACAATAAAGGAAGAGCTGAGTATCTTCATTGTTACAATGAGGAGATAGCTAAATCTTCACAGGATCCAAGTTGAGAAGGGTTTAAAAATATGAAATTCATACACATTATTTTATATTTGATCCCAGAGAAAAGAGTATCACTGAAATTTTTTGAGTGGACGGGAGGGAAGAGAGGACACATGTTTGGCTCTATATTTGGCATCTAGTGGAGAATGGATTGTAATGATGAGAGACAAGACAAGGAGTCTACAGACTATTATGGTTGTCCAGGGGAAAGGTGCTAAGGAGCCTCTCCAAGAATGTTGTTTATATGAAACAAAGGAGATGTGTTTGATTGATAATCTGAAGGTAAAAACAATAACATTTGTGTTCATACTTGACAAGTAACACAATTAGGCTGGGGAAATCATTTAATACATTTCTGCCATAAGCAGTTCATATAGACAAATATAGACAAAAAGACAATGTTTTGCCTTAAATGAAAAAGAGGTTTGTTGGTAATTTGAGGAAATTTAAGCTTAAGTAAACCTAAATGAATATATTAATTAATTCAACAAGCAAACAAGTAAAAATTAAATTCTATTTCCTCAAGCATATTTTCTGAGAGAATCTCCATTCTGACATTGAATTGCAAAATAAACATATCTCCCCTTCTACCATGTTAGGATTCTTTGGACAATATATATATTTACAAAGGAAATAAAAGAACTGGCTGGAAAAGTCTTCTTTCTTTCACATTTTTATCTCAACTCTCAACTAGCTAAGAAATTGATCTTCAATAAGTCAGAAGATTTATCTATTTTAAGACAGATCCAAATTCCAGTCAGGTTTATTATTGCATATATGATTTATTTATCCTCAGAATAAAATATTACCTTTAGCTAAGTTTTTAAAACTATGATAACTTCAAAATTATTTTCATTTAAATGAATTTCAGTTCATTCAAATCCTGTACCAAAATTGAGAATCACAAAATTCTAGAGTTAGAGACAGAAGGATTGTTAGGGTCATCGGCTCTACCTCCCTCATTTTATAGATAAGGAAAATTAGATCCTGAAAGAAATGACTTATTTACACATGGTCATTAAGTGACAGAGCCAAGAGTTAAAAGCTAGGTCCTCTGGTTCCAAAAATTAATGACTGTAAAATGTGCTCTCATCAATTCTACTCCTACAATATCTCTTGTAAGCAAGTCAAGAAGCATTTAGTATATTATTAGGCATTGTGTGCCAGGCTGTGCCAAATACAGGGGATACAAAAAGCCCTTGCCCTCAAGAGGCCCATAATCTAATAGAGAAGATAACATGGAAGTAACTATGTACAAATAAGATATAGTTATAATTAGAAATAACTTCAATGGGAAAAATGACCATCATGGAAAACAGGGAAAGGCTTTTAAAGAAGGTGATATTTTATATGAGATTTGAAGGAAGCCAGGGAAAGTGGGAGGCATAGGTAAGAAAATAAATAATTCTGA
The DNA here is from genome assembly GCF_027887165.1 of Monodelphis domestica. Lineage (NCBI taxonomy): Eukaryota > Metazoa > Chordata > Mammalia > Didelphimorphia > Didelphidae > Monodelphis > Monodelphis domestica. The sequence goes on along the minus strand of NC_077231.1, from coordinate 194,720,155 downwards.
TCATTAGAGAAAGACAATGAAAATGCCCAGCCAAGAAACAGGAGTCCAGAACAAATTTTATAAGTCAGCCCGAAAGCATAAAATAATGGTTATACTAAATTCTGTAAAATGCAATGAAGTGTTTTAACAGCATTTAGACGTCTTTATAGCACATTATGACTGAGTATCAGGTTAAATAGCTACCATGTTTTTTTCATATTTTGGAAGACTAGTGTTTCTTTTATCAGAACTGACCCCCACACCAAAGACTACTAGAAGTACTGCTTCATTATACTATAATATTATATGGGTTTTATAGAATTCTGATAACATCTTAGGATATTGCAAAATATGAAGGGGTGTGTGTGTTCAATCATTTTTCATTTGTATCTGATGCTTTGGGGAACCTATTTAGGGTTTTCTTGGCAAAGATATTAGAGTGATTTGCCATTTTCTTCTACAGCTCATTTGACAAATGATGAAACAAAGGCAAACAAGGTTAAACATCTTGCCCAAGGTCACACTAGCTAAACATCTGAGGCCAGATTCGAATTCAAGAAAATGAGTCTTCCTGATGCTTGGCTCATCATTCTATCGACTGCACCATCAAGATACCCCAAGCCAAGGAATATAGGAATGGGGAAAACAGACACAATATTAAATACACTGTCTAAAACAGTGATACTGTCTAGTACTCCCAAAGAATTAACAACTAATGGGAATGACTTAGATAATCTTCAAACAAAGACAATGACCAGGAGCTATCAAGAAAATTTAGAGCTTTTCTGAAGCAAAAAAAAAAAAGAAGAAGAAGAAGAAGAAAATAACTGAGCATAACATGGGGAATACACTGGTAGTAAGTGTCACTAAAAGAAAGCGGATGTTATCTCATCTGTTTATGATCCAGTGACATTAGCAAGACCAGTAATTCCAGGTGTATCAATGATGATTAAGGAGAGAATGCAGGTGCGATTGAACCAGCATCTTCCTGACAATGCTTCTTTAATAGACACCCTCAGCTTCTCTGACTCAACTTCTTCCCATACACCCATACACATGCAACCTGATTGACTCCAACTTCCCTGATGCAGCAGCTTTCTGGTCTCTGTGTACCAAAAATACTAGCCACAAGTAGTCAATTGGTGTCTTTCAGTTTTAGTAGACTAAGACCAATAAGTCACTATATCCTATAGATGGTGAAGTTTTAGAGACTGAATACTCAAACTACACCCCTCACAATGCATGTGAGCTCCCACCCCACTCCAGTCTTGCCCCAGACAGGGGAGGGAGGAATCTCACATTTTCCCATTGAGTTGCCAGGCAGTGGGACTGGTGATGTGAGAAATGTCCTGAGGTGTGCATGGAGAGGAGAAAGGGAGCATCCCCTTGCAGCATGCTCCAGCATACATGCTATAGGTTCACCAACATGGCACTGATTAGATGTGTTTCTCTGAAGAGGCCATGGAGATCATATCAAAGTCAAAGATAAGTGTCACTGTTTATCCTTTAAACCTTCACTAAATGTTCAATGACTCATAAACACTTCATTCTAACCCCAAACCAAATATGATCTAAGAAGGTGCTAGTGTTAGAACCCCACCTATGACAACAGACTTAACAGACTTACTGTAGGAAACCCAATGGAAAAAAAAACTGCATGCTTTTTCAGGGACTAGATCTACCCACTGTAAAGGATGAAATTATGATTGAGACTGAAAAAAGAATCTAAATTTAAGTGGTCACCAAGGGGAATCCCAAATAATAAAATACCAAGTCAACTGCCAAATTTTATGGTGATTTAATTGATATAGTAGAGAAGATTTTAAGAAGGAGGAAGGAAAGAGCTAGTACCAGGCAGGAAGATAGGAGATCTAGAAAGTAAGGTTTTGAGTGTGAAGGAGGAAAGAATCAGCCTGACCTCCAAAGAGGCTTAGCTAAGATGCCCGAACCTGAAATCAGTTCCAGGGAAAAACTCACCACCCAACACTCCAAGATGTTAGAACACTTAGCACACTGCCAGCCAGAGTTGTCTCTCCAGGGAAAGAGAGAGAGGCAGAAACTGACGTGCCTCATATGGACGTTTTTACATAACTTTACTGAATCTCATCTGTACCAATGAGGACTTAGCTTGACTTAGGACAGCCCAGAGGTCTGTCTTTTTTTTTTCACATGTCTTGTTGAAGGCCATCTTCTCAGATAATTAAATCTTGAGTTTGATGCAGACCTTTCAAAATCTTGTTAAACTGAGTAGGGTGGAGAATGTGGAGTTTCCCAGACCTGATTCTGTTATTCCAAGTATCTCCATTGTTATTGATCAGGAAATAGCTAAATCAGATCTTCTAATGAATGGTCTGATTAGGGTGGAATAGTTTTAAAATTCACACCACTGCATCTCCCAAAGGAAGATTCCTTTGAATGCTGGCTAAAACGTGATACAGATGTGATCCAAGAATAGCATAGAAATATAAGTAATTATTGGGGTGCTTCTGGAGACCTGCTTATGATGTGTTGAACATAGTTTGAAAATGTAATCCTACAACAAGGCTTTGTACTTGAATGGATCCATTATATTGGATCATCACTGTTGGAATATACTGTGTCAATGACACTTATGTGAGATTTATAACTCTCTCCTAGCATGAGAAAGAAGGTTCCTGGGGGCAGTTGGGTGGCTCAGTGGATTGAGAGCCAGGTCTAGAGATGGGAAGTCCTGGGTTCAAATCTGGCCTCAGACACATCCTAGCTATGTGACCCTGGCCAAGTCATTTAACCCCCATTTTCTAGCATTACCACTCTTCTGCCTTGGAACCAATACACAGTATTGATTCCAAGATGGAAGGTAGGGGTTTTAAAAAAATAAGTCAAGAAAGAAAGAAAGAAAGAAAGAAAGAAAGAAAGAAAGAAAGAAAGAAAGAAAGAAAGAAAGAAAGAAAGAAAGAAAGAAAGAAAGAAAGAAAGAAAGAAAGAAAGAAAGAAAGAAAGAAAGAAAGAAAGAAAGAAAGAAAGAAAGAAAGAAAGAAAGAAAGAAAGAAAGAAAGAAAGAAAGAAAGAAAGAAAGAAAGAAAGAAAGAAAGAAAGAAAGAAAGAAAGAAAGGAAGGAAGTCCCTAACTCTTTGTTGTCTGCAAAAGCTGTTGCATAAGGCTATGACCAGTGGTACAGTGCCCATGGAGAATATAGATCTCAGCTAGACTATTTTAAGTTCTTAGGGGTGCCTGCACTTGATGTTTTCCTATTGATAATCTGTGATTGTGTGAGTGAAAGGAACAGCCCCCCAGCTACTAGTACAATTGATCTGGCAGATAAAGACTGTGTGAGAATGGAGAACATGCTGAGGCAACAGAAAACAGCCCTGCAAGGCTCCAAGACATCCAGTTCAATTCAGTGCAAGACATATTTATTAAGTGTTTACTGAATTGCAAAGCTTCCTTAATGACTCCAGGTTTCTACTAAAACCAAAGACTTTTTTTATTACTAATAGTCTATCAGTATAGTTGTATGGTAAAAAATATGAAATAGCACCACTTCCAAAAAATGAGAACAAATGTTGCACAGTGCAACATAGAATTCTATGATGGGTATGGCCTATTAGCAGCTTGTAACCTGTGGCCTCTAGGGCGAGAAGCCACAAGGTAGAAAGATAGAAAAGGGATAGAAATTTTAGGATTCTGCGAGGGACATGGTGGAGCCAAGTTAGAGATATGAGTTGGCAGAAATGAGTCAGAAACAAGGCCATATTGATTATAATGGAGCCACAGCAAACCCCAATCTATCTGGATGACACAAGGCATCATCCATCCAGTGATCCCAAATTTATACCACACAGGTCAGTGACATGATAGAGAAAAGAAAGTGCCTGGCCGAAGGCCAGGTCCCAGGTGAGAGAGATGGAGGAGGAAAGGAATTAAAGATGGAGCTTAGCCAGAGGCCAAGCTCCAGCAAAGACAGACATGGTGAGAGCTAAGATTCAAGAGAGGGTGGAGATTGCTATGGCTCTGCTTTTAATGTCTTTGCTATGCAAATATACACAATACATAGGGATGATTATCATTGGTTAATGACAAGGTATAGGTGTGGTTTATCTTAGCCAGGTGAACACAAAGAAACCTGATTTCCCGCCTCACCTGGGGGAAGCTGGGGTCAAGGGTCAGAGGCTTTCCTAGCCATGCACAAGACTGAGCATGCTCTCTTCTAAGCCACTCTGTACATTCTGTTTCCTTTGCCCATAGCTAGGTGTGGACTGCTACATAACCAGGAAGAAATTTCAGAGATTACCAAGAGTGAAAGATATCATCAAGGAAATGCATTCCAGAAAAGAAGAGATACTACTTATCTGGGGAGGGGAGAGACACAACTGGTAGAAGCCTCCTCTATTACTGGGAAATGTAGAGAGAAAATGAAGAAGTCTTCTTGAACAATGGATGGACCCTTTCTGTTGAACTTATGGAAGGACATGAATGAGAGCTTAAAGAGATAGGTAGGCATCAAAGATTGAGATCTTCCACCTTAGACAGAAGATCCAAATCTAGGAGATCCAATTGAGCACATTCCAGGCACTGAGTTAGGTACTAGGGACAAATAGGCAAAAACTAGATGGTCTTCATTTCCAAGAAGCTTATGTTCCTTTTGCTGGGTACACATCTTCCCAGGTATGGACCACTTCAAGAAGGAAAAAGAGGTTTGCAACCAGAAGCCAAAACACTCTGATGAAGGAATAACTCCAATATAGCAAATCCAAAGAGATCAGTGTATCTCATTTTTTAAATGTGGACTAGCTATCACATATAGGCTAATTGCACTGAAGAGAGGAATCAGGCATTTGGATATTTGAAATATAACTCTGATGAACACTGAAAAATGCTAATGGAGTCAAAAGAAGAAAGTATCCCAGACTTCTAATAATCTAAAATGTGTCCCATTCATTTTCAAGTAAAGTCAACAAGTATTATTAAGCATTTTTTATGTGCCAAGCACTGTGTTAAGTTCTACCGTTACAAAGAAAAGCAAAAAAATACTTTCTGACCTCAAGGAACTTACATTCTATGTAATATAAAATAACAGTGGATGTAAATAATTAGGCAGGTAAACATAAATGCAGAGTAAATGGAAAGGCATTCACAGCTAGGAAGATATGGGGAAAGTATCCAAGAGTAGGTAGGATTTCAGTTGATTCTGAAGGAAGTGAAGAAAGAAGTGAGCAGGCAAAGTATTCTGGGTTCTGGGGACAATTTATGCAAATACAGAGAGAAGGAAATGGAATCTTGTATATGATAAAGTATACACAAGCTAATTGTTACAGGAATGCAGAATGCCTATTAGGGAACAATGTGTAAGAAGACTGGAAAGGTAGGAAGGAGCAAGTCATAAAGAGTTTTTAAATGCCAAACAAAAATGTTTATCTTTAATACTGAATATAACGGGAGGTAGGGAGGACTACAAATCTGGGAGATGATTGGATCCAGAGTGTGAGTAAGAATGAAGACCTGGGAATGACAGCAAGATTGCTTGCTTGCCTATTATGATTGAGGTGTTGACAGTCATATGCATTTCCATATAGAGGTGAGGGAGCTGGGTCTGTAGAAGGTCCATGCTACTGAAACATCATTGTAAACCCTTGCTATGTCAAGGCTAAGTAAACCTTCCTTTGTTAACTATTCAATGATCTATGAGTGCTTCATTTCCAACCAATCTCAAACTTGAATTAACAGGGTACTGGCACCCAGCCATCCCCTAAGAGACACGGGTCACTGCTGTTCAAAATCCTATAAGTCCAGGAAGAAGGGATAAAAAATCAAACTCTCCTTTGATTTTCCTATCCCTACTATTATCAGTCAGTCAATAAGCTTGTATTAATTGCTAGGCACTTTGCTAAGTGCTGGGGATGCTAATAAAGGCAAAAGACAGTCCCATCTCTCAAGAAGCTCCCAGTCTTATGGGGTCAACAGCAAGAGAACCTCCATGTACAAACACGATAGATATGTGTGTGTGATAAATTGGAAATAAAGAGGAAAGACACTAGCATTAAATTCTAGATCTCTCCTCTCCTTTGCAACTGAAGTCTCTGAGAAAGCCCTATTTCCTAGGTACCTCTGATTCCTCTCTTCTTTATCTCTTCTAAACTCTATAATCTGCTTTTAATCCCAACATTCAACTGAAATTGCCCCCTCCAAAATAAACAATGATCTTTTAATTGCCAAACCTAATGATCTTTTCTTAATCTACCCCTTCTTGATTGCTCAAGCACAATTGGCACTGTATGTAACCTTTTCTTTCTGTGTGCCCTCTTATAAGACTTTCATGATCCTGCTTTCTCCTGGTTCTCTGTTAGATATCTTTCCCTCCCCAGTCTCCTTTGCTCATTCTATATTCAAGTCATGCCTGCTAACTGTGGGTGTCCCCCTGAAGGTTTAGTCCTGGGTCCCCTTCTCTCCTTCCTCTTGTAAGGGTAAATTTAGGGTTGAGACTGAATATCAATTTAATTGGTTGCCAGGGATTTAATTCAAAATCGCAAATAAAATACTCAAGTCAGTTTGGAAATTTTATGGTGGTTTAATTAATATAGAGGGAAGGAATTAAGAAGAAGAGAGAGGGAAAAGGGTATAGGATTTCTCTGGCCTAGCCTGAACCACAAAGACCTCCTCTGAGATGAGGGGCCTCCTAGGAGGATGGCATTTTTAGGAAAACTAAGGAGAAAAAAAATCAGCCTAAACTCCGAGAGAGCTCAGTGAAGATACCTCACCTGAACTAGGCTACTAAGCTTCTCTCAGTACTGTATCAAGAGCACTCACCACCAAAAACCAGACAATAGCTGCAGTCATGCCAAGATGCCAAGATGCCCAGCACGCTGCCACTAGCCACCTGTTCGCCACAAGAGCCAGAGCCACCTCTCCCCAAAAAGAGCCTGGAGAGAGGAAGTGACGTGAAATATATAGACTGTTTTACATCACTTCCCGTATCTCACATGCACCAATGGTAGCTTAAGCTTGATTTAGGACAGCCTAGGGCATCTGTCAGTTGTTTCTGATTTGTCATTTGCTAGCACATGTCTGTCATAGGCCATCCTTCTAAATACTTAATCCTTAAGTTAGGGGTGTAGGCATTCCTGTTTTATTAGACTAAGCAGGGTGGAGTAAATCTAAAATTCACACTCTATATTATCTCACTTTGTGGTAATTGACTATCATCCCCATTTAGAAAATTCATATATATATATTATATTATGTATGTATATGCAAAACAAAATGTATTCTCTTTCCTCAAAAATATTTTTCTCTTTTAAACTTCTATCAAAAGGTCAAGGGCATCACCATCTTCTTAATACCGAAGTCTAAAGCTTTGGTGTCACCCGTGGCTCCTCACTCTTACACGCCATATATTCAGTCTGTTGATGAGTCTTATTTTTACCTTCAAAACATTTCTTATACATCCTCTTCTCTCTACTCACACAACCACCATGATGGTTTGCACCCTTATTTCTTATCTCTGTCTCCTGCAATCCATCCTCCACTCAGCAGCAAAGGTATCTTTCTTAAGGACAAGTCTGAATATGTCACTTCCCCTACTACCACCACCACCACTTCCTCTCAATAAACTCCATTTGTTCTTTATTACCAGCAGAATCAAATATAAAATCTTCTGTTTGGGTTTTAGGCTCTTTACAATCTGATACCTTCCCAACTTTTGAGTCTTCTTACATTTTATATACTCTGGTCCAGCAACACTGGCTTTCTAGCTGTTTCTTGCACACAAACTTACATCTCCCAACTACATGTCTATTCCCTAGCTATTCCCCATGCCTAAAAAGGTTCTCTTCCTCCTTACCTCTGACTCTTCCTGGGTCCTTTAAGACTTAACTTATATACCTTCTGCAAAAGGTCTTTCCCAATTCCCCTACCACTACCCCTTCAGTAACCCCCTTCTTCACATGCAAAGGCATCTTCTCTCTCTGAAATTATAATTCATTTATACAATATGCATCATTTATATAATTATTTGCAGGTTATCTAGATTCATTCAAATGTGAGATTCATGAGGGCAGGGACCTCAAAAAATGTGCCTGTAACATTTCGTTAAATGCCTAACACATAATAATCATTTAATATATACTTATTGATTAATTAACATATATGTGTATATATATATATACACAAATATGTGTGTATATCATATATATGCACACATATAGAGAACACGTGGGCAGGGCACAAGTGTACCTATTACACATTTTAAAAGGTACATACATGAGGATCATATGTGGCCAACAGATATGTGTAGAGGGGTGACAATATTATTTTAGTTAATTCCATTACGGATTCTCCCAGAGGTTAAAAGAAAGAACTCACATGTATGAATTGCCTAAATTGCCTGTGAATTGGTTTCACCTACATCCCAGAAGATTTCTACCCCAGAGGACCTAATTTGAAAGAAGACTATCAATTCTCCTAATACTCTCAATCACCCTAGACAGGAATGGCTAAAGACAATCAAACCTTAAAGAACCTCTTCAACTACTTTAACCTCTCTTAATACACCTAGCCAGTTCTCAAGTACCCTAGACTCTGTCTACTCAGTGAATTCATACTATGAAACAGTTGTCCTTACCCTCTCCTAAGATCCTTAAGGGATTCCACTTTTTATAGATCAGCAGAAATTCCTAGTATTTCATTGTCATATGTCTTTCCCAAAACCATTGTCCTTCTAGGGTGGTGGCTCTGTGTTGCATTTTTTATTATAGTCTCCCTCGCGGTGATTAAAGACTTGTTATAACTACTCTAGTAGTTCTGATTATTTTTCAGGTTGTCTTCCAAAGCTACAAGGCTGCCAATGTCCTTTAGTAATTTCATCATGTTATTTATTCTCTGCCACCCCATTTCTTTTATTTCCCATGAGTGAGTTGAGCTTGGCCTGAGTTACAGCTGTTTTCATGGTGATAGCTGATTTCATGGCTATGGCTCATTCTATCATCATTGTTGAAGTATCTCAGCTGGGTCTTGCTTTGTCGGTCACAACTGGTTGGATCTGTTATGTGTATGACTACCAAGCTTCTCTTAGTAAAGAGACTAAGTTTTTCCTCTTCAGGACCACCTGCTGACTATCTCAGCTTCCATCTTCTTTGAGACAACAGCTAAAAAGCCTCTCCTTGATAAGAGACTACAGATAAATCTTTATAGTCATATCCACAGACTATAAACCACCACACTCATCTAATAAAAGCCAGCCAAAATTCTGCTAGGGTAGGACTGTCTTTTCAAAAGATCATAGATTGAGAGCTAGAAAAGACAATAGAGATTGTTTAGTTCAACTCTATTTTACATATGAGGAAACCAAAGCCAAAGAGTGATTTATCCAATTTAAATTCTAGTAAATGACTGCAGATTCAATCCTCTTTCCACTCTACCATACTATCTGCAGTTACTTAAATCAAAAGTGTGTCTTGACAGGCTAACTCAGATGCTTTATGTGTTTTGATATTATTTTGAATGAAATTTCTTTTATCATTTCTTGTCCTAGATTCTGTAGAGTGGTGATGATGTCGGTGTATTTATTTTATACTATGCTGGCTTACTGAAACTACTAATCATCTCAAGTAGTTTCTCTGATGGTGCTCTTAATTTCATACTTGGTCTTGAACAGGAGTTATATGGCCATACTCCTTCTGGTCCATAAATTTTTGAACTTTAAAAAATTGGATTCTAGAAATTATGACTTTAGTCCTTCATCAATTATCATAATCCCTTCTCAGTCATGTCACTAAAGTGGTTCATTGCTAATTTGTAGAGTATAATGCATTCACCTACCTATTCTTTTCAATCCCATGACACTGAACCCCTCAATTTTCTTCATATCTTCCCACTTTAAGCATTTCACTGACTGACCTACATTTGGAATGCTATAGCTTGAGATTTCTTTGAAGTTTCAGCTAAAATCCACCTTCTACCAAAAGCCTTTACTGATCTCTTTTAATATTAATGTCTTCCCATGGTTGATTAGCTACAGTTTTATCCTGCATCTATCTTCTTTGTACATAGTTATTTGTGTGTTGTGTTCCCTATTAGATTGTAAAGTCCTTGAGGGCAGGGATTGTTTTTAGAAAATAAATAATAAATACTTCTTGTTGACACTACCTCACATTATAAAGTTCAGTAATACTTGGGTTCTCCCAAATCAATTTTCTCTAGGATCCTTTCACATTATAATAACTCTTTTTGGCCAAAATTTGCACAGCTTCTAGTGTAAGATCTCTGAGCAACATCGTAGCAGCAATGCTTTCTTTTTAACTCTTTTCATCTGGCAATGTCCTTTTCCCCAGATAACTATCATATTGGGGATTAGAATTTCCCAAAATTCTCCTTTGGCATACCACACAAATGAATATGATGTAGAAGGAAGGCTAAGTAAAGGAGGCAAAATGATCACATTCCTCTTATTTGGCATATATCCCTGACTAGATTGTTTATGTAAACAGCAGACCTCCTTGACTTTAGTGTTACATTTTGTTCCCATTGTGTAAATCTAAAAAACCTCACTACCTCTCTATGATTCTCCTCCAAAGTATAAAGAAGTTATAGTTGTTGAAAATCTTTTTAAAATGTTCACTCTTTGGCTTTCCAAAATCTACTTCCAAGTACATCTTCTCAGAAACTTTTTTGACTGTTCCCCTATGAATACAACAATTACAAAATATTGATAGCATCTGACATGGTTTCTCAAAATGCTATACTTATCCAAATATGATAAGGAACAATCCCACCTCCCCAAATTTTTTTATCCACTTATAAATGGTATGTGTTTATGTCCAACTGGATGAAGACCAAGAATTAGAGTAATCTTGAAGATGAGCCAGAGCTTTCTGGGAGTAAAATGACTTGGAAAGAAGTATAGGGAACATAAGAGATCTTCACTAGATACAATAATAAATCATCACCCTGCCCATACAGTAGGAAGGGAGAAAGGTAAACAGAAAACTTGTGAGAGTGTGAATGCACTATAAAGATATGTACTTCCAAGTAATTATATAAACCATAATAGTAAAAGCACTGATATCTCTTTAATAGCACTATTACAATAATATGGTTAGTGTTTACCCAACTGCATTACTAACAAACTAACACTACCACAAAGCAAATATGTAGGTGCCACCCAAGAAGATGCCAGGAAAGAAGAGAGAGGTATTTCTAGGGATGAGGATATTTCCAGACATTGAAATATGAAGAGTGGATTCCTTTGAAAAGGAGACACTTGAGACAAAACTCAACCCCTCAAATATGCATGTAGTAGGTACTATTTGTTATTAGATCAAAGCCCAGAATATAGATTTCTACTCTGCAAAAAGAACAAAAACTAAGGATGAAATCATCCTAATTGTTTTCCCACTGAAAATATTTTCAATGAAAATAGCTTTGTTTTCCAGTGACTCAGGAGTGCTACTATCCAATTATTATAATTAATCTTTATCCATTAGAGGTTAAGTTATTTGAAATGACTGTTCTTTTCTTTGTATGTTCCTCCATTAGCAAAATATCTGGCACTTAAGGGGTGTTTAATAAATGCCTGCTAACTGGTTATCATGCAAAGTCTATGTGGCATTTTCAATTCATTTCATTACATAATAAATGCAGACCAATAATCTAATTCTCTGCATTTTATCACAAAGAAACACAGGTTTAGCACCAAGAGACAGGGAAGAGCTAGCAATAGTTATTTTTAGTATTATCTAGTACCAATAGAATATACACTAATGGAGGAAACATAAAAGTAAAAGCATTCTCTCCCCTCTTCCCAAAGGGTAGTTTCCTATTTGAATTTAAAGAAACAAGTAAGACAAGAAATAAGTTCATCAAGGATGGGCATTAAAACTTAGAGTTCTTAGGGGGCATCTGGGTAGCTCAGTGGATTGAGAATCAGCCCTAGAGACGGGATGTCCTAGGTTCAAATTTGGCCTCAGACACTTCCCAGCTGTGTGACCCTGGGCAAGTCACTTGACCCCCATTGCCTAGCCCTTACCACTCTTCTGCCTTAGAGCCAATACACAGTATTGACTCCAAGACGGAAGGTAAGGGTTTAAAAAAAAAACTTAGAGTTCTTTAATCTTTAAATCTCGACTTCTTTGATGAAGTTCACTTATTTTAGTTTGACTAAAGATCGACAAGCTTTAAACATGGTGTTTAGTTGAGGACAAAAATCTTTTATAGTCTTCCTGCCTCAGTTAGTCTGGTTACTAGGCTTTGGGAAATAACACAATACCAAAATGTTTTATTGAAATGTGGAAAGTGCAGAAATTCCTCCAGTAATATTGTTTATTCAATACTAAATAACTAATAAGGTTTTTTGAAAAAGCTGTATCAGTCAGATATGTATCATAAGATTAAGCCAAATAATAGTTAGGAATATATTGGAGAGAGTGGCAAACAAGAGCATTTAAAAAAAAATTCACCAGCAGCATCAACTACAGAAATGACATTATGAAGTTAATCCCAAATATTTTTGGTGCCATCAAAAAAAAGAAGAATTCTTAACCACACAGGGAGATAAAAGACAAAATGGGTTCCGGTTAAGATGGCGGCTTAGAGAAAGCTGAAGTTCAGATCTCCGGAAAACCCTTCCCGACCGATCTCAAACTAGAAGCTCCTAAGGCGCCGAAATTCAAAACGATCAACAGCACAGACCCTGGGAACCCTCCTCCTGGACCTGGACCCGGTTCAAAATGTACGGCTCCCCTTAAAAGCCAGAACCCGAGATCCCTCGGACCTCAGGGGTAGGAGCGCAGAGTCCAAGGCTCCCGGAAGCGGCAGCCGCGCCAGGCTCAGAGAGCAGGGTCTGAGGAACAACAACCCTCAGGGTCTTCTACCCAAGTCCCAGTCCGGGTGAAAGTTACTGCCTGGGGCTTCCGCTGCAGAGAGCCGGTTGGTCCGGGTGAAAGTTACTGCCTGGGGCCTCCGCTGCAGAGAGCTGGTCAAAACAACAGCAACCCTCAGGGCGGGCAAGACAGCCTCACAGGCTGGATCCTGCTATCCAAGTCTCAGTGAAAGTCTGTGCTCTCGGAGCTTGGGGAAGCGGCAGCCCATCCCCCCGCAGGCCGACGAAACAGCCTCACGGCCAGGGATTCTGAAGGCAACTTCCGGAAATCGAGCCAGGGGGAGAGTGTGGCCTCGTGGTCCGACCCTTCCATTCCAGTTCCAGTGAGGCATATTCAGTTTAACCCAGGGAAAGCTCATAGAACCATCTGCCCAGGACTGCCTCTGAACACCAGACAGAGGCAAGAAAAACTAATCCTCCACGTTCAGAAATGGCAAACTCCACAGAACCACAGAAGCCCCAAAATACCAAGAAAAATAAGAAGAAAGGGGCGACTCTGGACACATTCTATGGAGCCAAAATACAAAATACAGAGCAGATAGAAGAAGATATACAAGAAAATTCTCCAAAATCTTCCAAAGGAAATAGAAACTCTCCACAAACCCATGAAGAATTTGAATCAGAAAGGACCAAAAAGATGGAAGCCCTCTGGGAGGAAAAGTGGGAAATGATGCAAAAGAAATTCACGCATCTACAAAACCAGTTTGACCAAACTGTAAAAGAAAACCAGGCTTTAAAGCAAGAACTAATAAAGCAAAGCCAAAACACCAAGAAATTAGAAGAGAACATAAAATATCTCACCGACAAGGTGATAGATCTGGAAAACAGGGGGAGAAGAGAAAATTTAAGAATAATTGGACTCCCAGAAAAGCCAGAAATAAACACCAAACTGGACATGGTGATACAAGATATAATCAAAGAAAATTGCCCAGAGATTCTAGAACAAGGGGGCAATACATCCACTGACAGAGCTCACAGAACACCTTCTACACTAAACCCCCAAAAGACAACTCCCAGGAATGTAATTGCCAAATTCCAAAGCTATCAAACAAAAGAAAAAATCCTACAGGAAGCCAGAAAAAGACAATTTAGATATAAAGGAATGCCAATCAGGGTCACACAAGACCTTGCAAGTTCTACTCTGAATGATCGTAAGGCATGGAACATGATCTTCAGAAAGGCAAGAGAGCTGGGTCTCCAACCAAGAATCAACTACCCATCAAAACTGACTATATACTTCCAAGGGAAAGTATGGGCATTCAACAAAATAGAAGACTTCCAACTTTTTGCAAAGAAAAGACCAGAGCTCTGTGGAAAGTTTGATACCGAAAATCAAAGAGCAAGGAATACCTGAAAAGGTAAATATTAAGGAAAGGGGAAAAATGTTATCTTCTTTTACTCAAACTCTCTTCTATAAGGACTACATTTATATCAATCTATGTATACTAATATATGGGGAAAATGTAATGTATAAATAGGGGGTAAAGAAAGACCAAATAGAATAATGGTTCTCACACAAAGATTCACAGGGGAAGGGGAGGGGAAGAAAACTCCTATAAGAAGGAGAGGAAGAGAGGGGGGGGGTTTACTTAAACCTCAATCTCAGGGAAATCAACTCTGAGAGGGAAAAACATCCAGATCCATTGGGATCTTGAATTCTATCTTACCCAACAAGGGTAAGGAGAAGGGAAAACCAAGGGGGGGAGGGGGAGAGGGAGAACAAAAAGGGAGGGGAAGAGAGGGGGGAGGGGGAGGGAACAAAAAGGGAGGGACTAAAAAGGGAAACATCAAGGGAGGGGACAAGGGGGACTGATTCAAAGTAAATCACTGGACTAAAAGGTAGAGCCGAAGAAGAAAAGGTTAGAATTAGGGAAGGCAATCAAAATGCCAGGGAGTCCACAAATGACAATCATAACTTTGAACGTGAATGGGATGAACTCACCCATAAAACGTAGACGAATAGCAGAATGGATTAGAATCCAAAACCCTACCATATGTTGTCTTCAAGAAACACACATGAGGCGGGTTGACACCCACAAGGTCAGAATTAAAGGATGGAGTAAGACCTTCTGGGCCTCAACTGATAGAAAGAAGGCAGGAGTGGTAATCATGATATCTGATAAAGCCAATGCAAAAATAGACCTGATCAAAAGGGATAGGGAAGGTAATTATATTTTGTTAAAAGGGACTCTAGACAATGAGGAAATATCATTAATCAACATGTATGCACCAAATAATATAGCACCCAAATTTCTAATGGAGAAACTAGGAGAATTGAAGGAAGAAATAGACAATAAAACCATACTAGTGGGAGACTTAAACCAACCATTATCAAATTTAGATAAATCAAATCAAAAAATAAATAAGAAAGAGGTAAAAGAAGTGAATGAAATCTTAGAAAAATTAGAATTAATAGACATGTGGAGAAAAATAAATAGGGATAAAAAGGAATACACCTTCTTCTCAGCACCACATGGCACATTCACAAAAATTGACCATACATTAGGTCACAGAAACATAGCACACAAATGCAAAAAAGCAGAAATAATGAATGCAGCCTTCTCAGATCACAAGGCAATAAAAATAATGATTAGTAATGGTACATGGAAAACCAAATCTAAAACCAATTGGAAATTAAACAATATGATACTCCAAAACCGTTTAGCTAAAGAAGAAATCATAGAAACAATTAATAATTTCATCAAGGAAAATGACAATGGCGAAACATCCTTTCAAACCTTTTGGGATGCAGCCAAAGCGGTAATCAGAGGCAAATTCATATCCCTGAAAGCTCATATTAACAAACAAGGGAGAGCAGAGATCAATCAATTGGAAATGCAATTGAAAAAACTCGAAAGCGATCAAATTAAAAACCCCCAGCAGAAAACCAAATTAGAAATCCTAAAAATTAAGGGAGAAATTAATAAAATCGAAAGTGATAGAACTATTGATTTAATAAATAAGACAAGAAGCTGGTACTTTGAAAAAACAAACAAAATAGACAAAGTACTGGTCAATCTAATTAAAAAAAGGAAGGAAGAAAAGCAAATTCACAGCATTAAAGATGAAAAGGGGGACAGCACCTCCAATGAGGAGGAAATTAAGGCAATCATTAGAAATTACTTTGCCCAATTATATGGCAATAAATACACCAATTTAGGAGAAATGGATGAATATATACAAAAATACAAACTGCCTAGACTAACAGAAGAGGAAATAGAATTCTTAAATAATCCCATATCAGAAATTGAAATCCATCAAGCCATCAAAGAACTTCCTAAGAAAAAATCCCCAGGGCCTGATGGATTCACCTGTGAATTCTATCAAACATTCAGAGAACAGTTAACCCCAATACTATACAAACTATTTGACATAATAAGCAAAGAGGGAGTTCTACCAAACTCCTTTTACGACACAAACATGGTACTGATTCCAAAACCAGGCAGGTCAAAAACAGAGAAAGAAAACTATAGACCAATCTCCCTAATGAATATAGATGCAAAAATTTTAAATAGGATACTAGCAAAAAGACTCCAGCAAGTGATCAGAAGGATAATTCACCATGATCAAGTAGGATTCATACCAGGGATGCAGGGCTGGTTCAACATTAGGAAAACCATCCACATAATCGACCACATCAACAAGCAAACTAGCAAGAACCACATGATTATCTCAATAGATGCAGAAAAAGCCTTTGATAAAATACAACACCCATTCCTATTAAAAACACTAGAAAGCATAGGAATAGAAGGGTCATTCCTAAAAATAATAAACAGTATATATCTAAAACCAACAGCTAATATCATCTGCAATGGGGATAAACTAGATGCATTCCCAATAAGATCAGGAGTGAAACAAGGATGCCCATTATCACCTCTACTATTTGACATTGTACTAGAAACACTAGCAGTAGCAATTAGAGAAGATAAAGAAATTGAAGGCATCAGAATAGGCAAGGAGGAGACCAAGTTATCACTCTTTGCGGATGACATGATGGTCTACTTAAAGAATCCTAGAGATTCAACCAAAAAGCTAATTGAAATAATCAACAACTTTAGCAAAGTTGCAGGATACAAAATAAACCCACATAAATCATCAGCTTTTCTATATATCTCCAACACAGCTCAGCAGCAAGAACTAGAAAGAGAAATCCCATTCAAAATCACCTTAGACAAAATAAAATACCTAGGAATCTATCTCCCAAGACAAACACAGGAACTATATGAACACAACTACAAAACACTCGCCACACAACTAAAACTAGACTTGAACAATTGGAAAAACATTAACTGCTCATGGATAGGACGAGCCAATATAATAAAAATGACCATCCTACCCAAACTTATTTATCTATTTAGTGCCATACCCATTGAACTACCAAAATACTTCTTCACTGATTTAGAAAAAACCATAACAAAGTTCATTTGGAAGAACAAAAGATCAAGGATATCCAGGGAAATAATGAAAAAAAAAACACATATGATGGGGGCCTTGCAGTCCCAGACCTCAAACTATATTACAAAGCAGCAGTCATCAAAACAATTTGGTACTGGCTAAGAAACAGAAAGGAAGATCAGTGGAATAGACTGGGGGAAAACGACCTCAGCAAGACAGTATACGATAAACCCAAAGATCCCAGCTTTTGGGACAAAAATCCACTATTCGATAAAAACTGCTGGGAAAATTGGAAGACAGTGTGGGAGAGACTAGGAATAGATCAACACCTCACACCCTACACCAAGATAAATTCAAAATGGGTGAGTGACTTAAACATAAAGAAGGAAACCATAAGTAAATTGGGTAAACACAGAATAGTATACATGTCAGACCTTTGGGAGGGGAAAGGCTTTAAAACCAAGCAAGATATAGAAAGAATCACAAAATGTAAAATAAATAATTTTGACTACATCAAACTAAAAAGCTTTTGTACAAACAAAACCAATATAACTAAAATCAGAAGGGAAACAACAAATTGGGAAAAAATCTTCATAGAAACCTCTGACAAAGGTTTAATTACTCATATTTATAATGAGCTAAATCAATTGTACAAAAAATCAAGCCATTCTCCAATTGATAAATGGGCAAGGGAAATGGATAGGCAGTTCTCAGATAAAGAAATCAAAACTATTAACAAGCACATGAAGAAGTGTTCTACATCTCTTATAATCAGAGAGATGCAAATCAAAACAACTCTGAGGTATCACCTCACACCTAGCAGATTGGCTAACATAACAGCAAAGGAAAGTAATGAATGCTGGAGGGGATGTGGCAAAGTAGGGACATTAATTCATTGCTGGTGGAGTTGTGAACTGATCCAACCATTCTGGAGGGCAATTTGGAACTATGCCCAAAGGGCGACAAAAGAATATCTACCCTTTGACCCAGCCATAGCACTGCTGGGTCTGTACCCCAAAGAGATAATGGACACAAAGACTTGTACAAAAATATTCATAGCTGCGCTCTTTGTGGTGGCCCAAAACTGGAAAACGAGGGGATGCCCATCAATTGGGGAATGGCTGAACAAACTGTGGTATATGTTGGTGATGGAATACTATTGTGCTCAAAGGAATAATAAAGTGGAGAAGTTCCATGGAGACTGGAACAACCTCCAGGAAGTGATGCAGAGCGAGAGGAGCAGAACCAGGAGAACATTGTACACAGAGACTAATACACTGTGGTATAATCGAACGTAATGGACTTCTCCATTAGGGGCGGTGTAATGTTCCTGAACAACTTTCAGGGATCCAGGAGAAAAAAAAAACACCATTCATAAGCAAAGGATAAACTATGGGAGTGGAAACACCGAGAAAAAGCAACTGCCTGAATACAGAGGTTGAGGGGACATGACAGAGGATAGACTTTAAATGAACACTCTAATGCAAATACTATCAACAAAGCAATGGGTTCAAATCAAGAAAACATCTAATGCCCAGTGGACTTACGCGTCGGCTATGGGGGGTGGGGGGGAGGAAAAGAAAATGATCTATGTCTTTAACGAATAATGCTTGGAAATGATCAAATAAAATATATTAAAAAAAAAAAAAGACAAAATGGATCATTTAAATTAAAGACATTTTAGAAACTTTTGCTTAAATAAAAATAATGAAGGAAAGGAAAACTAGATATGTAAATCATTTGCATCAACTATCAATGAGAAAAGTCATATCAAAGATACACAAAAAACTGAGTTATTTAAAAAAATATGTAACAGCAAGAGCCATTTCTCAATAATATACTAATGGAAAATTACAACTACAAATAGCAATGTAAAAAGTGCTCTAAATCCCTAATCATAAGAGAAATGAAAGTATCATTTCACACCCTGAAAATTGGCAAAGATGACAAAAAGTTGCAATGATGAATATTGCAGGAACCCTGGGAAAACTGGCTCACTAATACATTTTTGGTTGACCTGTAAATCTGTCTGATCATTTGGCAGAAACTTTTGGAATTCTGCAAGAGGCTGAATTGTTTATATCCTTTGAACCAGTGAGTCCATTATTGGTAATATTTCTTCAGGATATCAAAGACAGAAACAAATATGTAATATGCCAAAATATATTGCAGTATTTATGTGTTTAAACATATAAGCACTTTTGTGATGGTAAAGAACTAGAAACAAAGTACTCATCAGCTGGAGGATAATTGGAAAAAACTGTGGCATATTAATACAATAACTTTTCATTGTATAGTAAGAAATGATGAACATAAGGAATCCAGAGAAACAAGAAAATTTGCATGAAGTTATACAGAGTGAGATAAGCAGAAATAAAAGAGGAGTATACCCAGGGAAAACATGAAAACATCACAAAAAAAGAAGCAAAACCATGAATTAAAAAATCAATAATGATCCATAATAGAGATAATGAAATATATATCCTCCTCATGACAGAGCGGAAGGGAATTACCAGAATAGAAAACTATCCAATCTATCTTATCCAGGAACTTTATTAGGTGTTTTGCTTATTTTTCTTTGCCTTAATAGAGGGCTGGGGATGGGGAAGAGGGAGAGATTTTTCCTAAGAAATAGCTAAAGCAATATAAAAGCAAAATAAAACAACCAAAATTTATTTTGACAAATGAATAAGAAATAAAAACTGAATTGGCAAGATACATGGCTAAGACAAAACCAAAAGTCAGTCCTAAACATTTCACCTGAATAGTGATGAGAACTTTGTTCTTTTCTAAATCAGTAACACCATCTTCAGTGAACTGAATTGCTAGTGCTCTGAGTGCCCCTGACTCCATCCATTAATATTTACACAGGCTATATGCTGATGAGGAGTTTGCTTTAGAGAAATAAAGGATAGCAAGGGGAGTTAGTTACCCTCATAATTCACATTAATGTTTTATAAACAAGTGATTTTCAGTCAATTCTTCTCAATTATTTTTTCATTTCTTTAATTGCTTTCAATTTTTTTGGATTTGCTCTTGTACCCTCCAGGAAGTGAAAAAGATAGAATATCTCACTGTGAATAGTGGAAGTTGGCAGAAATGGGATAGGCTTTCAAAAGGAAGTACTCAAATTATTCCATTTCAGATCAGTTCTGATGGTGATCTTTTGATAAAAAAAAATAAGTACTCTGATTGGAAGGTATCTCCCTCATTTAGAAGTTACATGAATCCATTAGAGAACATGTCATACACATCTGATGCCATTATAGTGCGACCTCACTGCTTACAACCTGGGGAAACTTTATTCTCTACAATTTAGCTTAGAGGTGGTTAAGACCAATGAATTTCATGTATTGTCCCTCAGCACTAATCAATTCTAATCTTCTGACTTCATGAACCCATTTGGGTTTTTCTTGTCTGAGATAATGGAATGATTTGCCATTTGCTTCCCCAGATCACTTTACAGATGAGAAAATGAGGCAAACAGTGTTGGGACTTGTTCAAGATCACATAGTTAATAAGCTTGTGAGGCTGGATTTGAGCTCAGGTCTTTCTAACTACAGTCCCAGCACTCTATTCACTGCATCACCTAGATGAATATGGGCTTCGATATGTTTCAGAACTTCCTCTGTTATTTCTTCTCTAGTTGTCTCTACTCAAATTGCCAAGTTCCTGAATAAAAAAATTACATCTTAGCTTCTTCCCCCTCTCATCTTTACCTGTCATACTGTTTCTTTCCTCCCACCAACCAGAAAGATTAAATCTGGTTTGTCTCACATTCATCTGGTTGAATCATCATCTCCATCCAAATGACTATCATAGGTTATTTGTCAACAAAGCTAAGCTTGTTTTTATACTAAATTTCATGCCTCCCCTTTCTGGTTCTACAGAAGTAGGTCCACTGTTCTCATAGTAATTTACTAACAACTATAGCTCTCTCCTATTCCCATGTTCAAATATTTCCCCTCAAAAGGAAAACACTAAAATAACATGTATTTTAGGGAATATATACTATGGCCCAATTTCTGTGTCTGTTTCTGACAGGTCAGCTGAGCACCAAGTCATCTGTGAGGGGGGAAAGAGGTTTTTCCATTTCTTCAAAGAGTCTTCTTCTTGCAAGAAGTAAAAATGATTCAGTATGAAGCCTTTCAAATGTGGAAGGAAATGTGAGGGGTTTTCCTTCCTTTTCAGTGGTTTCATT
Source organism: Monodelphis domestica (assembly GCF_027887165.1). NCBI lineage: Eukaryota > Metazoa > Chordata > Mammalia > Didelphimorphia > Didelphidae > Monodelphis > Monodelphis domestica. The sequence continues at coordinate 194,698,727 of NC_077231.1, read as the reverse complement.
GTGTACCCAAGTACACCTTCTTTAGGTGTGTTTTGAATTCCCTGGCTCTTAGATCTGTGGGAATTCTTTGATAAATTATAAATGAGAAAAATATTCAAAGAGCTACAGACAGATGCAAGGAAATGTAAAGATGTAAGTTCTTAGAGAGCGATGTCGTAGTCAGGTCAGAAAAGTGTTTCTTTGATATTTTGTTTCTTTCAAATATGAGGGGTAGTGACTGTGTGTACGTGGGTGTGTGTAGGTATATATATGAAATATACAGTATTATTTTAAGGACCAATAATTTTATCAGTGCTGATTCTTCCTATACCATTGTTGTCCATCAGTGCTCCAGACCTTAGTGTATGCTCTTTATGAGTTACTATAGCCAAAAAATTAATCTCTAGTGATGAGTCTCTCAGAAATTAGTTAGGCTGGAGTCCAGTTGACAGATAGGCCATTGATCATTAGGCCATACTTAAAATCTCTCGGGTTTGATAACATCTAAGTTTGTGTATGTATTTGTGTATATATGTGTGTGTGCCTCTCTTACTTGTATTTTCTTTATATTTTAATCTTCAATAAACCTCTAAAAATATAATACTCCTTGCAGAGAGAAACTAATTTCTACCTCTATCAGTTTCCCCCTAAATTTTAATCTTTACAATATATGTAGATAAGCAAATATACAATATTTTATAACATCATATACTTTTATATATTTAATATGTATGCTTTTTAATAAATTTCTATATTAGTGCCTCATGATACATTTGGGGCAGAGTGTGCATGTGTATACTAGGAGCCCGTTGGGTGGAATAGTAGATAGAACATGGGACTTGGAGTCAGGAAAATCTAAGTTGAAATCTCTTGGAAGATATCCGTGTGACCATGAGCAAATCTGTCTCAGCCTCAGGTTCCTCATCTATAAGAAGAGGGTAATAATAGCACCCACTTCATAGACTTCTTATAAGGATCAGATGAGATAATGTATTCTAAGTGTTTTGTGAACTTACAGTTCACAGTACAGTATAAATGCTAGCTATAATATATATGTAATATATATGTATTTTTAATACATGTAGTATCGATGTATGTTGTGAAATATACAAAGTTTTAATTAATGAACACTACATCTGGGATCAGAAGACATAGGTACAATTCCCACTTCTGTTATATACTAGTTGTGTGACTTTAGAGAATGCTAATTCCCTGTAACACTCACTACACTACTTCTGTTGTCATTCCAAACTCTAAATTCTATCAAAGAATCCCTATAGATATTGGAATCAATGTTGACCAATAAAACACAACCCAGCACAGAAAAAAAATAATAAAACATGCCTATGACATAGTATCTGCCCCCAAAGAACTTGTAAAATGGAAACAAGTCATCTAACATACATAAAGCATTTATTAAGCACTCTGTTAAGCACTATATTAGGCCATGTGGACAGACAGAAAGGAAATAATCCCTGCCTTCAGTGAAGTTTGGGACAGAGCTTCCTTGAAGACTGGGACTGGGATTCTATTGCTTGCTTGAATTTTTGTGCCCAGGACTTACATAATTAAATGCTTAATACTCTCTCTGTCTCTGTCTCTCTCCATCTGTATAGCTGTCTCTATCGCTGTCTGTCTCTATATAACTATTTCTCTTTATCTTTCTGTCTCTGTATCTCTATTTCTATCAAAAACACACATACAAGTGGCCTCTACTAGAAACTGATTGTGCTTGAGCCCAAAGTCCCCTTGGACTCATATTTCTTTTATATGCCCCCAGTGACCATCTTCTATACCACCTGGGGTTCTCATACCCCATTCTGGATACCCTTGAGGTGTCTTAGGTCAATGAGTTTCTTGAATAGTCTGTTATCAGCATAAAGAATGTGTTTGAGAATTTAACACAAGACCTATGAGGAAGATATTACAATAATCTAGGTGGATAATAGAGTTTCAATACCAAGGTAATTGTAGTAATGAGAAATAGAGAGGAAAGCATATACATACATATATATATATATATATATATATATATATATATATACACACACACAGAGAGAGGAATGTGGAATGATTTGGGGATGATAGAATTGACAATATCTAATAACTAACTGGCTATGACATCCTTTAAGTTATGTTACTTCAGAAAAATGTCAAAGCTAACTTCAAGGTTTTGGATTGGTTGAATGGTTGAATTATAGCCTCTAATTATATATATATATATATATATATATATATATATATATATATGCCAAGTAAAAAGGAGGAACAAGTTTTTGGAGACATTCATTGTATCATGAATTTAAAGTTTGAAGAACCTTTAAAACTAAAGACACTATAGAAATGTGAGCTCCTTAAGCTGCTTCAGAGATCATCAGGTGAGGAAACCAGCTCCCTGCAAGGTGAAGTGATTGCCCAAGGATAAACATGTAGCAAGGCCAGTATTTGAACCCAAATTTTTTAATTAAAAATCAAAGCTCTTTCCACTGCAAATGTTTCATTCTAAGTTCAGTTGGGGTCATGTACATTACTATACTTTCCCTTATATAATCAGTGATAGTTACTGTGCCATTTTAAAAAACTTTTCAATAATACTTCTAAAGCAATGTCAGAAATATTAGAGCCAGTGAATATTGCTACCAGCTGTAGGAAACTGGTTCTTTGTTTCAATCAGAATATTTTCAAACCCAATGGACAAGTTTGGATGGGTATGGAGAAGAATCTTTCCCTAAGTAATGCATGGTGTGATGCTTCCCCCTGGAGAGGGAAGGGAAGAATTAGAGTAAAAGCATTTTAATGAGTTTTTTTTGTAGTTTATATATTTTCCCTCATATTTCATGTCATGGCATTCCCCAGGCTACTTAGAAATTTGGACTGATCATTAATTTTACAATTTATGCTTTTGTATTTCTTAGATTTGCCTGATTTTGCTTTTCACCAGGTAATGGAAAGAGATTAGAAAAATAACAAATGTGGTAGAATTTTAAATGGAGCATCTGGAGCTGGTAAAAGGCCCAAGCAATTCTTTGGGGTTTTTTTTAATGATCTTATAAAATTCTAGCTCCATATTCTAAAATGATAGTAGAGTACAAAAAGTCCAATTTGACATTAGAAGACGAGTTCAAATCCTGACTTTGTCATTTACTGTGTGACTTGGAACAAGTTATTTAACCACACTGTTCCTCAGTTACCTCATCTTTAAAATGAGGGGTTTGGACTAGGTGACTTCTGAGGTTCCAATTCTAAATCAAAGACCTGGGATACTTTCAGTTTATCACTAAATTTTGTTCTTTATTTTTTAAAAAAGGTTACCCTGCTATCCAAACAACCTTTAAACCAATGAGAAGTTAGTTAGTTAAACTGGAACCCCAACCTGGGAAATTTTACTGAGTGGTATAGCATTTTCTAGAAGACAACCATTAGAATAGCTATCATCTCCTTTTCCAATCCCATTCAATGAAAAGAGCTCTGCCCTTAGGGCCAGAAGATTGGGATTCAAATATTGATTTTGCTTTTTTCTAGGAGGTCAAAATTTGAACTAATATTAATGGCATATTGCTTTGAGATTTAAGAAGGAGGAAGTTGTTCAGTCATTTAATTCTTCTTTGGGTTTTTCTTGGCAAAGATACTGTAATAGTTTGCCATTTCTTTCTCCAGCTTATTTTACAGGTGAGGAAATGGAAGGAAACAGAGTTAAGTGACTTGTCCAGGATCATACAGCTAGTAAGTGTCTGAAATCAGAACTTATGAAAATGAGTCTTCCTTACTCCAGGGCCTGAACTCTATTCACTGTGCTATCTAGCTGCCCTGAGGAGAAGGTTACAGGAAAGCAATTCAGAGGCATTATATTGTAAAGGTCAAGGAAAGGCAGGATCACCTGATACCCCAGTCTTCAAATATATGAATATCAGAATAATGGGCTCATAGAATTTGAGTTACAAGGGACTTTAGTGGTCAACTCAAGTAATTAATTCTTCTTACAGATCAGGAAAGTGTGTCAGAGGGGTTAAATTATTTAACTCCAGTCGCATAAATTGCAAAATCACATTTTAAACCTGAGTTCTCTGATTGTCCTTTTGCTGCCTCATACCACTCTAGCTCTGCCCAACTTCCTTTTTGCATTAGTTCCAAGCATTGGAGATCAAAACCAGCTAACTATCTTCAGCACTCCTCCTTGAGCTCCTACATGTAATCACTGAGTCCTACAATTAGCCTAGTCAAAGGTTTCATTATCTCAATTAAACAATTACACTAGTATGCTAGCGTCTCCTCATTCCTATCTCTTGTTTCTAGTCTCTTATTCCTACCTATTCTGCAAATGAGCAATAAATTAATCTTCATTTCATTTTCCTGCTTAAAACAAACAAAGAAGCAAACTCATAATTTCTTCTTATGCAGAAGATCTAATCAAAATTTTGGCGTGGAACTCATGGCCTTTCATAATTTGGTCCTGGTCTATATATTCAACAATGATGCACATCATGGTCAAATATAAAGCAGATATTTAAGAAAATCATTTGGATTTTTTCAATAAAAATAACTGTTGTTGCTTGAATTACCTACGAAGGAAACTTCTTCCTTGACATTTAAGAATGTATCTCTATTTTCTTTAGCCATGAACTGGCTACTGCTAAGATGTGAGGAATAAAAATCAATTTACCACCTAGGTAATATAGGAGGAATGGAAAACAACATACCTAAACTCTAATAGGAGGCTGTCAAGACCTTGTTCCTCCTTTTTGCAACACAATCCCTTCCCTCACTTCCAAACTTCATTCAGCATTCCATAATTAATATCTTTGGGGTCTTGGACATGTCACTTAACTTCCCTAACCCTCAGTTTCTTCAACTATAAAATAAGCAAATTATTGTAGAAGGATGGATGAATGAATATTTATTAAATACCTACTATGTGCCAGACACTGTGTTAGGCCCTGTAGACACAAAAATAAAACTGAGACAGTCCCTACATTCATGAAACTTAACTTTTAATGGAAGAGGGAAACAAACATATCAAGTGATGGCCAAGGAAGGAAGTTTGTTGTCTAAGTAGTAACTAGGCTGATGAGTGGAGTCAAAGGACAGTCAGTTGCTATGCCCTTTCTAGAAGAAATGACAGTATTGATTTGATTACTGTTTGCAGATCAATGGAATACAAAGTTTGTTGGGGAAAGGAGACAGGAGATACAGGGTATTCTAGGAGTCAGTGGTGGCAGGGTAGATGGCAAAATATCTGGGATAGACAAATTTTAAGAGATGTGAAGTGCAGCTGGATATATTTAGTGTTGGGGAGGTTTGAATTTATTTTATAATCAAGACAGCTCAACCTAAGGAGATAATTGTCTCCCAGGGAGGGGAACACTGACTTTTTAAGCCCCTTTTAGCCTTTAGGGTGTCCTTGTATCACTTCTGACTTCCATAAAAGCACTTGCCATCTGTGAGTTCTCCATTAAGTAGTCTTTTAGGCAAAAGTGTGTTTGGCATTTGAATAACATGGCCAGTCCATCCAAGTTACATTCTCTACAATAGAGAATGCTTGACAGTTTATCTCGAGAGATTTTGGTCCTCTTTGAGAATAAAAGACAAGAACTAACCAACAAACTAACCCTTCTAGCCTAATTCTATGATTTGGTGATCCTGTGTCATTTCAGAGACTAAATTTTATCTGTTCTTATAGGTTTCAGTCAAACCACTATTAGAAAGCCTCCCCAACTCTAGTCCACATTGCTCTCCCTCTTCTCTAAATCATTTCTGCTTTTTCTCACCATCTATAACATAAAATCCTATAAAATGAGGACTGCATCTTCCACATTTTAGTATCTCTCTCCACAGAAAACATCACCTTTAGTAGGGTGTGGAACAAATAGCTGTTAAATAAATTAGAAAGTGGCAATTGAATTGCCACAGCTGTTTTAGACTATTTCCCCATTTCTTACACAGCATCTGTTTTAATATCTCTGACTAATAAATCACTTTCTCACTATCAACTTCCCACAATGTTATAACTTCCTAGAAGCATGCCAGGGTAGATAGATAAAATCCGTCTCTGCTTAGGTAAGAATCAGCATTCGGTGTTTCCTTTCTCATAAGATAGAGCCTGGTATCCTGCCTAGGAACTTGTAGAACAATTGGTGGTGGGGAGAGGATGACATCAAACACTGAAATTAAATCTGGATTGTGACCCTCAAGAGTTGTCCTACCATTTGTCTCTGCCATCTAAGTCTCTTTTTCCCTTCCCTTTCTGTTTTTTCCTTTGTTTCTCCTTTTTTCATCACATCTCTGTGCCAACTCTCTCCATATAATTTTTCATTGGCAATATGATTCAAGCTACTAATGCCTACTCGGCCCCTCTTCACTGCCCTTTGTATGACCCAGAATCTTAATTCTGTGTTAACCATGGTATTCAAGATTCACAGCCCATATAACATCACAGGAAGTGTATTGATCTTGAAAAGGTGAGCCTTTGTTTGAAAGAGAAGCTTGGGGTCATTAAAAGCCTAGCACAGTTTCCAAAATACAATCTGGCCTGTGTTGTTCCTCCTATTTTGTTCTGAGCCAAGTTCATTATCCGGCTGCAACAGTAGTCCTTAGAGGAAACATGGTACAATGGATATAGAAAGCCGAATAGATCTGGGTTCATATCACACCTCTGACATACACTGGCTGTGTGAGCCTGAGCATCACTTAACCTCTTAATGCTCTAAGAATATAGGAGTATAAGCTAGAGACAAAATGCAATATTAGGAGAGTGACTTTCCTTACCTAGGATTTACATATACCAATGAAATTATAAGTCCTGTCTCTATCCCAAATGTTTGTTGTAGGTATATAAGTATAGTGTCTTTTTGAACCAGTTCTGAATTAGGACCATGTTTCTCTCATTAAGTTGCATCTCCACCTCTACCCCTTCTTTTTCTTCCCATTAAAAAAAGTTTTGTTTTTTCAGTCTACAAGATGTAATTCCCTTCTATAACTCATCCTCTTTGTTTATTCTCCCCCTGACTCTAATACTTGCTCCCGAGCCACTTGATTAAGATATAGATTTGCAAGTTAATGTCAAAAGTTTTAATTAAATGGTCATAAAACTCAATTAACTCCTTATTCAAGGTTGTAACCTCTTTACTAGACAGCAAGGACTAGTATAATCATTCTACATAGGAAAAACATGTTTTTTTTTCCTCAAAGCAAAAGGCAAATAAGAAATCCTCCAAATTAATTTTTTTTAAATATATTTTATTTGATCATTTCCAAGCATTATTCGTTAAAGACATAGATCATTTTCTTTTCCTCCCCCCACCCCCCATAGCCGACGCGTAAGTCCACTGGGCATTAGATGTTTTCTTGATTTGAACCCATTGCTTTGTTGTTAGTATTTGCATTAGAGTGTTCATTTAAAGTCTATCCTCTGTCATGTCCCCTCAACCTCTGTATTCAGGCAGTTGCTTTTTCTCGGTGTTTCCACTCCCATAGTTTATCCTTTGCTTATGAATGGTGTTTTTTTTTTCTCCTGGATCCCTGAAAGTTGTTCAGGGACATTACACTGCCCCTAATGTAGAAGTCCATTACGTTCGATTATACCACAGTGTATTAGTCTCTGTGTACAATGTTCTCCTGGTTCTGCTCCTCTCGCTCTGCATCACTTCCTGGAGGTTGTTCCAGTCTCCATGGAACTTCTCCACTTTATTATTCCTTTGAGCACAATAGTATTCCATCACCAACATATACCACAGTTTGTTCAGCCATTCCCCAATTGATGGGCATCCCCTCGTTTTCCAGTTTTGGGCCACCACAAAGAGCGCAGCCATGAACATTCTTGTACAAGTCTTTGTGTCCATTATCTCTTTGGGGCACAGACCCAGCAGTGCCATGGCTGGGTCAAAGGGTAGATATTCTTTTGTCGCCCTTTGGGCATAGTTCCAAATTGCCCTCCAGAATGGCTGGACCAGTTCACAGCTCCACCAGCAATGAACCAATGTCCCTACCTTGCCACATCCCCTCCAGCATTCATTACTTTCCTTTGCTGTTATGTTAGCCAATCTGCTAGGTGTGAGGTGATACCCCAGAGTTGTCCTGATTTGCATCTCTCTGATTATAAGAGATGTAGAACACTTCTTCATGTGCCCGTTAATAGCCCTGATTTCTCCATCTGAGAACTGCCCATCCATTTCCCTTGCCCATTTATCAATTGGAGAATGGCTTGATTTTTTGTACAATTGATTTAGCTCATTATAAATATGAGTAATTAAACCTTTGTCAGAGGTTTCTATGAAGATTTTTTCCCAATTTGTTGTTTTCCTTCCGATCTTAGTTATATTGGTTTTGTTTGTACAAAAGCTTTTTAGTTTGATGTAGTCAAAATTATTTATTTTACATTTTGTGATTCTTTCTATATCTTGCTTGGTTTTAAAGCCTTTCCCCTCCCAAAGGTCTGACATGTATACTATTCTGTGTTTACCCAATTTACTTATGGTTTCCTTCTTTATGTTTAAGTCACTCACCCATTTTGAATTTATCTTGGTGTAGGGTGTGAGGTGTTGATCTATTCCTAGTCTCTCCCACACTGTCTTCCAATTTTCCCAGCAGTTTTTATCGAATAGTGGATTTTTGTCCCAAAAGCTGGGATCTTTGGGTTTATCGTATACTGTCTTGCTGAGGTCGTTTTCCCCCAGTCTATTCCACTGATCTTCCTTTCTGTTTCTTAGCCAGTACCAAATTGTTTTGATGACTGCTGCTTTGTAATATAGTTTGAGGTCTGGGACTGCAAGGCCCCCATCATATGTGTTTTTTTTTTCATTATTTCCCTGGATATCCTTGATCTTTTGTTCTTCCAAATGAACTTTGTTATGGTTTTTTCTAAATCAGTGAAGAAGTATTTTGGTAGTTCAATGGGTATGGCACTAAATAGATAAATAAGTTTGGGTAGGATGGTCATTTTTATTATATTGGCTCGTCCTATCCATGAGCAGTTAATGTTTTTCCAATTGTTCAAGTCTAGTTTTAGTTGTGTGGCGAGTGTTTTGTAGTTGTGTTCATATAGTTCCTGTGTTTGTCTTGGGAGATAGATTCCTAGGTATTTTATTTTGTCTAAGGTGATTTTGAATGGGATTTCTCTTTCTAGTTCTTGCTGCTGAGCTGTGTTGGAGATATATAGAAAAGCTGATGATTTATGTGGGTTTATTTTGTATCCTGCAACTTTGCTAAAGTTGTTGATTATTTCAATTAGCTTTTTGGTTGAATCTCTAGGATTCTTTAAGTAGACCATCATGTCATCCGCAAAGAGTGATAACTTGGTCTCCTCCTTGCCTATTCTGATGCCTTCAATTTCTTTATCTTCTCTAATTGCTACTGCTAGTGTTTCTAGTACAATGTCAAATAGTAGAGGTGATAATGGGCATCCTTGTTTCACTCCTGATCTTATTGGGAATGCATCTAGTTTATCCCCATTGCAGATGATATTAGCTGTTGGTTTTAGATATATACTGTTTATTATTTTTAGGAATGACCCTTCTATTCCTATGCTTTCTAGTGTTTTTAATAGGAATGGGTGTTGTATTTTATCAAAGGCTTTTTCTGCATCTATTGAGATAATCATGTGGTTCTTGCTAGTTTGCTTGTTGATGTGGTCAATTATGTGGATGGTTTTCCTAATGTTGAACCAGCCCTGCATCCCTGGTATGAATCCTACTTGATCATGGTGAATGATCCTTCTGATCACTTGCTGGAGTCTTTTTGCTAGTATCCTATTTAAAATTTTTGCATCTATATTCATTAGGGAGATTGGTCTATAGTTTTCTTTCTCTGTTTTGACCTGCCTGGTTTTGGAATCAGTACCATGTTTGTGTCGTAAAAGGAGTTTGGTAGAACTCCCTCTTTGCTTATTATGTCAAATAGTTTGTATAGTATTGGGGTTAACTGTTCTCTGAATGTTTGATAGAATTCACAGGTGAATCCATCAGGCCCTGGGGATTTTTTCTTAGGAAGTTCTTTGATGGCTTGATGGATTTCAATTTCTGATATGGGATTATTTAAGAATTCTATTTCCTCTTCTGTTAGTCTAGGCAGTTTGTATTTTTGTATATATTCATCCATTTCTCCTAAATTGGTGTATTTATTGCCATATAATTGGGCAAAGTAATTTCTAATGATTGCCTTAATTTCCTCCTCATTGGAGGTGCTGTCCCCCTTTTCATCTTTAATGCTGTGAATTTGCTTTTCTTCCTTCCTTTTTTTAATTAGATTGACCAGTACTTTGTCTATTTTGTTTGTTTTTTCAAAGTACCAGCTTCTTGTCTCATTTATTAAATCAATAGTTCTATCACTTTCGATTTTATTAATTTCTCCCTTAATTTTTAGGATTTCTAATTTGGTTTTCTGCTGGGGGTTTTTAATTTGATCGCTTTCGAGTTTTTTCAATTGCATTTCCAATTGATTGATCTCTGCTCTCCCTTGTTTGTTAATATGAGCTTTCAGGGATATGAATTTGCCTCTGATTACCGCTTTGGCTGCATCCCAAAAGGTTTGAAAGGATGTTTCGCCATTGTCATTTTCCTTGATGAAATTATTAATTGTTTCTATGATTTCTTCTTTAGCTAAACGGTTTTGGAGTATCATATTGTTTAATTTCCAATTGGTTTTAGATTTGGTTTTCCATGTACCATTACTAATCATTATTTTTATTGCCTTGTGATCTGAGAAGGCTGCATTCATTATTTCTGCTTTTTTGCATTTGTGTGCTATGTTTCTGTGACCTAATGTATGGTCAATTTTTGTGAATGTGCCATGTGGTGCTGAGAAGAAGGTGTATTCCTTTTTATCCCTATTTATTTTTCTCCATATGTCTATTAATTCTAATTTTTCTAAGATTTCATTCACTTCTTTTACCTCTTTCTTATTTATTTTTTGATTTGATTTATCTAAATTTGATAATGGTTGGTTTAAGTCTCCCACTAGTATGGTTTTATTGTCTATTTCTTCCTTCAATTCTCCTAGTTTCTCCATTAGAAATTTGGGTGCTATATTATTTGGTGCATACATGTTGATTAATGATATTTCCTCATTGTCTAGAGTCCCTTTTAACAAAATATAATTACCTTCCCTATCCCTTTTGATCAGGTCTATTTTTGCATTGGCTTTATCAGATATCATGATTACCACTCCTGCCTTCTTTCTATCAGTTGAGGCCCAGAAGGTCTTACTCCATCCTTTAATTCTGACCTTGTGGGTGTCAACCCGCCTCATGTGTGTTTCTTGAAGACAACATATGGTAGGGTTTTGGATTCTAATCCATTCAGCTATTCGTCTACGTTTTATGGGTGAGTTCATCCCATTCACGTTCAAAGTTATGATTGTCATTTGTGGACTCCCTGGCATTTTGATTGCCTTCCCTAATTCTAACCTTTTCTTCTTCGGCTCTACCTTTTAGTCCAGTGATTTACTTTGAATCAGTCCCCCTTGTCCCCTCCCTTGATGTTTCCCTTTTTAGTCCCTCCCTTTTTGTTCCCTCCCCCTCCCCCCTCTCTTTCCCTCCCTTTTTGTTCTCCCTCTCCCCCTCCCCCCCTTGGTTTTCCCTTCTCCTTACCCTTGTTGGGTAAGATAGAATTCAAGATCCCAATGGATCTGGATGTTTTTCCCTCTCAGAGTTGATTTCCCTGAGATTGAGGTTTAAGTAAACCCCCCCCCTCTTCCTCTCCTTCTTATAGGAGTTTTCTTCCCCTCCCCTTCCCCTGTGAATCTTTGTGTGAGAACCATTATTCTATTTGGTCTTTCTTTACCCCCTATTTATACATTACATTTTCCCCACATATTAGTATACATAGGTTGATATAAATGTAGTCCTTATAGAAGAGAGTTTGAGTAAAAGAAGATAACATTTTTCCCCTTTCCTTAATATTTACCTTTTCAGGTATTCCTTGCTCTTTGATTTTCGGTATCAAACTTTCCACAGAGCTCTGGTCTTTTCTTTGCAAAAAGTTGGAAGTCTTCTATTTTGTTGAATGCCCATACTTTCCCTTGGAAGTATATAGTCAGTTTTGCTGGGTAGCTGATTCTTGGTTGGAGACCCAGCTCTCTTGCCTTTCTGAAGATCATGTTCCATGCCTTACGATCATTCAGCGTAGAACTTGCAAGGTCTTGTGTGACCCTGATTGGCATTCCTTTATATCTAAATTGTCTTTTTCTGGCTTCCTGTAGGATTTTTTCTTTTGTTTGATAGCTTTGGAATTTGGCAATTACATTCCTGGGAGTTGTCTTTTGGGGGTTTAGTGTAGAAGGTGTTCTGTGAGCTCTGTCAGTGGCTGTATTGCCCCCTTGTTCTAGAATCTCTGGGCAATTTTCTTTGATTATATCTTGTATCACCATGTCCAGTTTGGTGTTTATTTCTGGCTTTTCTGGGAGTCCAATTATTCTTAAATTTTCTCTTCTCCCCCTGTTTTCCAGATCTATCACCTTGTCGGTGAGATATTTTATGTTCTCTTCTAATTTCTTGGTGTTTTGGCTTTGCTTTATTAGTTCTTGCTTTAAAGCCTGGTTTTCTTTTACAGTTTGGTCAAACTGGTTTTGTAGATGCGTGAATTTCTTTTGCATCATTTCCCACTTTTCCTCCCAGAGGGCTTCCATCTTTTTGGTCCTTTCTGATTCAAATTCTTCATGGGTTTGTGGAGAGTTTCTATTTCCTTTGGAAGATTTTGGAGAATTTTCTTGTATATCTTCTTCTATCTGCTCTGTATTTTGTATTTTGGCTCCATAGAATGTGTCCAGAGTCGCCCCTTTCTTCTTATTTTTCTTGGTATTTTGGGGCTTCTGTGCTTCTGTGGAGTTTGTCATCTCTGAACGTGGAGGATTGGCTTTTCTTGTCTTTGTCTGGTGATCAGAGGCTTTAGTCCTGGGCAGATGTTGGTTCTATGAGCGTTCCCTGGGTTAAACTGAATATGCCTCACTGGAACTGGAATGGAAGGGTCGGACCACGAGGCCACACTCTCCCCCTGGCTCGATTTCCGGAAGTTGCCTTCAGAATCCCTGGCCGTGAGGCTGTTTCGTCGGCCTGCGGGGGGATGGGCTGCCGCTTCCCCAAGCTCCGAGAGCACAGACTTTCACTGAGACTTGGATAGCAGGATCCAGCCCGTGAGGCTGTCTTGCCCGCCCTGAGGGTTGCTGTTGTTTTGACCAGCTCTCTGCAGTGGAGGCCCCAGGCAGTAACTTTCACCAGGACTGGGACTTGGGTAGAAGACCCTGAGGGTTGTTGTTCCTCAGACCCTGCTCTCTGAGCCTGGCGCGGCTGCCGCTTCCGGGAGCCTTGGACTCTGCGCTCCTACCCCTGAGGTCCGAGGGATCTCGGGTTCTGGCTTTTAAGGGGAGCCGTACCTTTTGAACCGGGTCCAGGTCCAGGAGGAGGGTTCCCAGGGTCTGTGCTGTTGATCGTTTTGAATTTCGGCGCCTTAGGAGCTTCTAGTTTGAGATCGGTCGGGAAGGGTTTTCCGGAGATCTGAACTTCAGCTTTCTCTAAGCCACCATCTTAACCGGAAGTCCCCTCCAAATTAATTTTATGAAATAAGATACAAAAATTACTTCAAGAAGAAGCTATGTCAGACTAACATCATTCTGCTTTCTTTGTTTAGCATAATAACTAGACTAACACATCAGCAGACAGTGTATAGATTTGGTCAAGAACTAGATTTTTAGTAGTAACAAAAAAAAATCTCATATTCTGCTCATGAACAAAAGTCTACTATTGGCTAGATGTTAGGACATTTGGAGTAGGTTTAGAATAGGTTGACTTCTCAGACCCAAAGAAAAGATATTAATAGGTTAACATCAAATGAGAGAAACGTATTTAGTGGAGTTGCCTCTGGGATCTATCCTTGACCTTGTGCAATCCAATGGGTTTTTTATTTTTTTGTATATGTATATTCAAATTTGGCAATTATTTTCTGATATTTTGTGATCCGTTTTCTCTCTCTGCCCCACCAAGATGGCAAATGTTGTGAAATAGGTTAAATATGTGCTATCAGACAATACATATTTCCATGTTCATCATGTTGTAAAAGAAGACTTATATTGCTTCCAGTTAAGAAAAATTCATGAAAGAAATAAAGTGAAGAATGCTATGCTTCAAAATCTGCATTTAGACTCCTTCAGTTCCTTCTTATGGTGGTGGATAGCCTTTTACATACCCAGTCCCTTGGAATTGTATTGGATCCTTGCCTTGCTGATAATGGTTTATATTCAGAGCTGATCATTATACATTTTTGTTATTACTGTGTACAATGTTCACTTTGTGTCATTTCATTTAAGTCTCTGCAGGTATATTTGCTTTTGTGATTGTCCTGTTTGCCATATCTCATGACACAGTAGTATTCCATTACAATCATACACCACAACTTGTTCAGCCGTTCCTCAACTGATGGACTTCCCTTCAGTTTCTAGTTCTTTGCCCCCACAAAATAACTGCTTTTAAATGCTTTTTGTACCTGTAGTCCTTTCCCTCTATCTTTGTTCTCTCTGGGATATAAACCTACCAATTTTTTTTTCAATGACCTGAATGAGGAAGAGATGGTGTTCTTATCAAACAGGCAGGAGATACAAAGCTGAGAAAGATCTCTTGCTTACTAGAGGACAGAGTGAAGCTCCAACAAGTCTCTGGTAGGCTAGAATGATATAATCAATAAAATTAAGTTTAAGAGGAAACAAATATAAAGTCTTGCTTTACTCTTGAACTTGAGTTTAGACAATCAAGCACAAAAGAAAGGGATCATAGACAATGATTTTCTGGAGAAGAGGGAAAGGTGTAGAAGTTTTAATGGACTTTAATTCTAAAATGAGTTAATGAAGTGACATATTAAAAAAAAACTAAAAGGAGTTGGGCCACATTAATAGCAATGTCATATCCATGAAAGTTCAGCTATACTCTGCCCTTGTTAGACTATATCTGAGCACCAAAGCTTAGGAAAGATATGGATATAATTACAGGTGGACAACATGGTTCAAGGCACAAATGCAAACTGCAGTATCAATAATTCAAAAGTAATTATTAAATGCCTGCTGTGTCCCAAGCATTGTACTAGGCACTAGGAGTACAAAAATCAAAAGCTTTTAAGATTATATTCTTTTTTTTAAACCCTTACCTTCCATCTTGAAATCCATACTGCATATTGGTTCCAAGGCAGAAGAGTGGTAAGGGTTAGGCAATGGGGGTTAAGTGACTTGCCCACGGTCACACAGCTGGGAAGGATCTGAGGCCAGATTTGAACCTATGCCATCTCTAAGCCTGGCTCTCAATCCACTGAGATACCCAACTGTCACCTTAAGATTATATTCTGTCAGCACAGAATCAGCTGGAGAAACTGAATGGTATTTAGCAAAAAAGAACAGTTGGGGGGGGGGTAAGAGAAAGGAACATGCTTGAGTGTTGTCTTTAAATGTTTTGGGGGCTGGTAGTATAAAAGTTGTTTTGTTTTTTTTTTACTTTTTTCTACTTGGTTCTAAAAGACAGAAGTAAGAGTAAAGAGTAGAAGATGCAGATAGTCCTGATGTTTAGGTTCCATGTCAAGAAAAAGCTCCTAACAATTAGTTGTCCAAAAGCAGGAAGGGCTGCTCAGGGAGATGATGCTGCCTAAGGACCTTCTTTGTTTAAGGTCTTGGGATAGGGAAGGGTGGGGTGCCACTGTATTTAAAACTCTGACATCTTGGGTTTTTCCAATATGCTAGATCCTAAGTATTAGAGATAATTATTTAAATTTTAATTACATTAATTCACAAGTCATATTAGGCTAATAATGATGCCTTATCCAGGGTGTTCCAAAAGTCTTAGTGTAGTTCTAAGCACCCCATAGATAGAGTCAGCAAATGAAAATGAGAAAACACTGGTTAATTCTTGATTCTACCAACAACTGATTCAATCTTTATAACAAAAAATAAAGCTGAGATTACAGCATCTGGACTTCTTAGTAAAAATAACTAGTGTTGCCTGAGCGACCCCTGGAAGAAACGTTCTCTCTTAGTCATCAAAATGAATCTGTTTTCTTCAGCCTAGTTATCTCCCAAGGAGGATAGACCATAAAACAACTTAAGGACTTCTCCGGTAAGAATACTTGTCAAAAGTGTTTCCATAAATTCAAGCAATAGCTACTTTACTTTACTTCAGGCTAAGGACTAGAAAGTAATGGATGTCACAATGTATAATAAAAATATGTAAACTGTGCAACAAACAGAAAGCTTACCATTCTTCATAATGTACAAGCTATATGTGTAGAGAATGTGGTTGAGCTTCTCCTTTAAAATGTATCCACTTTAGGGAACCATCCATTTTTTATGTGATGAAAAGCACTGTTGTGATCCTGTCGCTATTGTTCAGAGTGCCTAGATTTCAAATGGAGTGAATATTATTTTGATCTTGGAGGGCAGCTCTTTGGAGAAGTTCAATGAGTTGGGGGATGACTCCCGGCATTGAGCAGTTCTGGTTCTGGGTCTCCTTTTTGCTAGCAGCACACTGCATGGCACATTACCTCCATTTATACAAGAAAGGTTGTTTCTATGTTTGTTTACTTGTTTTCCCCCAGGCATGCCAGCCTCCTGGCTGCTCTGCATATAGTTTATTCCATCTCTCATCTCTGTGCCTTTGCCTCAATTGCCTGTCCCTAGCATTCACTCTCCTCAGCCCATTGGCTAGGAACCTCTTGTCTCCTACTAGACTAAGCTCAAGGACCACTTTCTAAAGGAAACCTGTCCTGATTTTCCTAGCTACTAGTACTGTCTCTCTTCAAACTACCTTGTACTCTGTGTGTGCGTGTATATGTATTTATGTGTGTGTCTATATCGTATGTCTATATATGTATGTATAATGAATGCATATATCAATATGTATTATATGTCATGTATACACATCTATATACATGTGCATATATATGGATGTGTATTTCTATGTAGTATCTAGAGTATGTTTTGTTGTTCAGTTGTTTCAGCTGTATCCGACTCTTTGTAACTTAGTGATTAAAATTATCTTGAGAGAAGGATTGTTCTTAATTTTTAAATATTTTATTAATATATTTTATTATTTATTATTAAATATTTTATTAATTGACCAGTCAACACATTCTAGTTGTGATCAAGTAACCCTCTCAACCATTATCAGATGAAAAGAAACTCCTGGCCCAGGTACAAATATACATTTTGGGGAGCTGTTTATTCAGCTACTCCCCTGAACATCCCAAGACATCTTTAATTGCTGGTAGCTATAAGAGGTGACCCTCAGCTCTTCCCCAAATGGATGCATACACCAGAAAAACAAACCAACCCTTTCCCCCTTCACTTATTAACTAAATTCTGCTAAAAAAAGGATTAGGATTCTCAAAGATAAAGAAAAAGCAAAAAGCAGCAGACTAGACGGTATCTCTGAGCCAGATCCCAGATGCAAAAATACTAGCTAATATTCAGGAATTAATAAGAATATGTGAAAAATAAATTCTTACAGTGACCCTGTTTGGAGTTGTCTTGATAAAAATACTGGAAGGTTTGCCAATTCCTTCTCTGGCTTTTTTATAGACAAGGACAGTGATTCAAACAGGGTTAAGTGACTTGTCCAGGATCACATAGCTAATAAGTGTCTAGGGCTAGATTTTAACTCAGGAAGAGGAACCTTCCTGACTCCAGGCCTGACATTCTATCCACTATGCCATCTTGCTGCCAAAAATATGTAAATAGTACAAAATAATATGTATACATGCATGCACATGTAGTATGTATATATACATATGTGTATGTATGGATGTACATACATATAAACTCTACATATGCATTACATATTTATATGTGTATATGTATGTATGAGCATTTTATTTTATTGTACTATTTATATATTGTAAATAATATAGGTGATAAATATAATAGTATTTATTATTAAATATATATGTTTATATGTAGATATGTACATGGATGCTATATGTATACACATATGTATACTTATACATAATATGTGTGTTTTATACATACTCTCCACTGGCTATATGCTATGCAAACACCCTTATAATACACACATGTACGTATGTATGTAGTAATAGGTATGAATATATATTTGTCTAGACACATATTTGAGCACATTTTATTATGTATATAAAATCTCTTAGATCAGAGCTCATCTACATTAAGTGCTTAATAAATGCATGTTGATTGAATGAGTAATTCAACCACCCCCCACTCCACCATACAGACAAGGGTGTTGTAGGAATTAAACCAATTATTCCTCATTAGCACCACCATCCTTCTCCTGTCTGCCTCCTCCCCCGGCTGGAGTCATCTTAATTCTCATGTGGAAAACTAAGCTCCTGCCCACCAGGGTAATAAGAAAGTGCTGACATCAAGGGAATTTCACCTTGGGACATCACCATACAAGCACATAAGGTGACCTCAGAGGAGAAACTAGAAATACTTTAACCTAGAGCAGAATTATGTCACAGGACAGTTGGACTCTTGTTGGGGTGAGAGGACGGGGACAGCCCATCACCCAGATAATAAGACTAAGTGCCCTGCCCATAGGAGTAAAAGGGGTGAGGAAAGCCTGAGGGAGGGATGCCTTGGCTCCAGCACCAGGTGGGTCAGAGGACCAGAAATGATCAAGAAAATTGAGGTGAGCTCATAGGAGAAAACTTTCCACTCTGGGGAGGAAGTGAGTGTCCCCAGCTCAAAAATCATGCTCCTAAGAACAATTTCTCTTGCCCCTTCAAGCTAATTAGAGATGTTTATTATTTTTAAAATTTTTAATTTAAAACTTTTGCCTTCCATCTTAGAATCAATACTGTGTATTGGTTCCAAGGCAGAAGAGTGATAAGGCCTAGACAATGGGGGTTAAGTGACGTTCCCAGGGTCACACAGCTAGGAAGTGTCTGAGGCCAAATGTGAATCCAGGATCACCCATCTCTAGCTCTGGCTCTCAATCCACCGAGCCACCCAGCTGTCCCCTAATTAGAGCTTTTCAAAAAATTCATTTACAACACCCATTCCTATTGAAAACATTAGAAAGCATAGGAATAGAAGGGATTCCTCAAAATAATAAACAGTATTTATTTAAAACCAACCATTAACAAGTATCATCTCCAATGCGGGCAAGATAGAAACCTTCCTAAATAAAATCAGGAGTGAAGCAGGGATGCCCATTATCACCAGTACTATTTAATATTGTACTAGAAATATTAACAGTAGCAGTTAGAAAAGAAAAAGAAATTAAAGGCATCAAAGTGGGCAGTGAGGAAACTAAAATATCATTCTTTGCAGATGACATGATGGTATAGGAAAAGAATCCAAGAAAATCAACTAAAAAACTAGTAGAAGCAATCAATAACTTTAGCAAAATGGCAGGGTACAAAATAAACCCACATAAATCATTAGCATTCCTATTTGTTTCCAATAAAATCCAGCAGGAATAGTTAGAAAGAGAAACTCCATCTAAAGTTACTCTAGAAAGATAAAATACCTGGGAATCTGCTTGCCAAGACAAAATCAGGAATTGTATGAACATAAATACAAAACACTCTTCGCACAAATAAAACTAGATCTAAACAATTGTAAAAAACATCAATTGCTTCTGGGTAGCATGAGGTAATATAATAAAAATGACAATCCTTCCTAAGTTAATTTACTTATTCAGTGCTATACCTATCAAACTACCAAAATACTTTTTTGTAGAATTAGAAAAAAATATTACAAAGTCCACTGGGAAGAACAAAAGATCAAGAATATCAAGGGAAATAATGAAAAAAAAAATTAAGGATGGAGGCCTAGCTTTACCAGATCTCAAGTTCTACTATAAAGCAGTGATCATTGAAACTATATGCTAATGTATTAGAGATAGAAGGGGAGATCAATGGAGTAGACTTGGAGTAATTGACAGGAGCAAGATAGTGTTTGATAGGAGCAAGATAGTGTTTGATAAACCCAAAGGTCCCAGCCTTCGGGACAACAACCCACTATGTGACAAAAGCTGCTGAGAGAATAGGAAATTGGTTTTAAATCCTAAACCGAGATTAACTCAAAGTAGGTAAATAAATATAAAGAGGGAAATCATAAACAAATTAGATGAACATAGAATAATATATCCATCAAATATATGGGAAAGGGAGGAATTTAATGCCAAGCAAGAGATAGATAAGACTGCAAAATGTGAAGTGGATAATTTTGATTACATTAAATTAAAAAGTTTCTGTACAAACAAAACCAATGCAAACCAAAATTAGAAGTAAAGCAACAAATTGGAGGGGAATTTTTTTTTATAACAAAAACCTCTGAAAAAGATCTCATTTCTCAAATTTATAAGGAGCTAAGTCATTTGTACAAAAAATAAGCCATTCTCCAACTGACAAATGGTCAAGGGACATGAATAGAGAGTTTTCAGATAAAGAAATCAAAACTATCAATAAGCACATGAAAAGTGTTCTAAATATATTATAATGAGAGAAACACAAATCAAAATAGTGCTGAGGTACCACCTCACACCTGGCAGATTGGCCAATATGACAGTAAAGGAAAATAACAAATGTTGCTGGAGTTGTGGCAAAATCAGGACACTAATGCATTGATGGTGGAGTTGTAAATTAATCCAGCCATTCTGGAGGGCAATTTGGGATTGTGCCCAAAGGGCTTTAAAAGAATGCATACCCTTTGATCCAGCCATATCACTTCTGGGTTTGTATCCCAAAGAGATCATAAGGGAAAATACTTGATTAAAAATATTTATAGTCTTGCTCTTTATGGTGGCAAAAAAAAAAATTGGAAAATGAGGGGATGTCCCTCAATTGGGGAATGGCTGAACAAATTGTGGTATCTGATGGGGATGGAATATTATTGTGCTGTAAGGATTGATGATCTGGAGGCTTTCCATATGAACTGAGAGAATCTAAATGAACTGATGCAGAGTGAAGTGAGCAGAACCAGGAGAAAATTGTACACAGAAAGTAAAACATTGTGGAACAATCCAATGTAATGGACTTTAAAACTAGTAACAATGCACCAAACCAGGACACTCCTGAAGGACTTTTGGGAAAGAATGCTGACTACACTGAGAGAAAGAACTATGAGAGTAGAAATATAATATGACATCACTGATCACACACACACTCATATATATATATATATATATATATATATATATATATGTGAGTATGTGATTTGGAGTTTAGGTCTCAAAAAAAATTTCTCTGTAGCAAAAGTGAATAATATGGAAAGAGGTATCAAGTGACAACATTTGTACAACCCAGTGAAATTGCTTATTGGTTCTGGGAGGGGGGAGAGAAGACGAGAGGGAAAGAAAATGAATCATGTGAACATGAAAAAATATCTTTAAATAAATAAATAAAATTTAAAAAATTAAATCATCTAATTTCCTGTTCCAAACTGAGTAATTCAAGCTGTCTATTCTGTGTTTGGTGGTGCTGTATCAAAGAAATGCATGGTCTTTGGTCTCCATAAGTTTACAATCCATACATTTTTCATTTACATGTGTACATGTTGTTACCCTGAGAGGTGAGTACTATTTTTTGTTTGTTTTTAAAGCCCTTACCTCCCATCTTAGAATCAATATTGGCAATGGATTCTGAGGCAAAAGAGAAATAAAGGCTAGGCAACGGGAGTTAAGTGAATTGACCAGGTCACACAGGAAATATCTGAGGCCAGATTTTAACCCAAGACCTTTCATCTCTAGACCTGGCTCTCTATTCACAGAGGCACCAATTTCCCCTGGCAGGTACTATTATTATCATCATTTTACAATTGAGGAAACTGAGACAAATAGAAGTGAGCTGCTCAAGGTCACACCAGGAGGAAGTATCTGAGGCCTGATTTTAACTTGGGTATTCCTCACCCTAGGACCAATATTTTATCCACATGGTATGTGAACAGTGAAAAGAGCAAGTCCTATCAGAGTTTAGAGGAAAAAGAGATTAGCTGGGTCTCCCAGGTAGCTTGCACTCAGGCTAAATCTCTGGCCCTTTATTTGTAGGGTTTCCTTCTGATTCTCTTTTCTATCTATTCCTTTCCTCCATCCTCCCTGCCAACCTTTTTTTGTCTAATGTCAAGACCTCTTGAGATTATATAGTGTAAGATATTAATTAAATCAACTAACCAAGATTCATTAAATTCCTAATATATGCCCAAAACTCTGCTGAGTGCTAATGATACAAAGACAAAATTGAAATCGTCCCCGCCCTCAAAGAGATCATGAGTCTATCCTGGGAGACCTTATGGCACCCAAATACACTTAATGAAATGAGTCTATGAAATACATGCAAAATATATAACATGAAGAAGGGAGGCACTAGCAGCCAAGGGAATTAAGAAAGTTCCTGTGTAAGGGGTAATTTTTGAGCTGAATTTTGAACAAAACCAATATTCTTGGAGTTAGAGTGAGGAAGGAATCCATTCCAGTCAGGAGGAGAAGTCCTCTGCAAAGTCCAAGAAACACATCATGTTGAAGGGGAAAACCATGAGACTGGATTGACTCTGACCTACTCCAGTGTCAATGTCAGAGTCATCCATTTTAGGATGACAGGAATGGGTTTATACTATTGAATTGTTTTTGTTTTTTGGATTTTTTTGTAAGGCCAAAATTTGACTTGAACAGAGAGCAAGGTGGAAGGAGAGAGGCATCCCGATATGACCTAGAAGCTGACCAGTAATGCCACAGGGGCAGGAAAGCTCTGATACACATACAGCACTTTCCACTGTCCATTGGTCCATGCCTCCACCATCATGTCCTTTACACCAAGAGTCTCCACATCCCTCTGGGAAAATAGACTAGTGGCACCACTTTCTGGGAGTTGTGGAGAACTGCAGGAAGAGCAATTCCATATTACTGAAAAGTACCAGGAGGAGAGATTAGCAACACCATTTTGGAAGTCATAGAAATCCAGAGAAAGAGAGGCCCCAATGGCCATCTACTGTAAAGAAGAAACCTTTTTTTTTTTCAATTCTTGCCTTCTTTCTTAGACTCAATATCAATTTTAAGGCAGAAAAACAGTAAGACCCAGACAATGGGGGCTAGCTGACTTGCCCAGAGTCACACAGCTAAGAAGTATCTGAGGTCAAATTTGAACCCAAGACGTTCTGTGTCTAGGACTGGCTCTTTATCCATTTAGCCACCTGACTGCCCCCATTAGAGTTCTTAAGAGTCGGCCTTTGCTGGAATTTCATGACAAAGTGGTCAGTGATATCACAGCTCCCTCTGAAAGCATCATTTATTGATAATTAAGCTCTTGTTTTTAGATCTATTTATTTGGCTTGACCTATAAATAAGATTTTTACTTTCAGCTTTCTGAACTGTGTGCTTGTAATGAGACAATAGCAACTCATTAAATAGTGTTACATAAATTAGGTTACAGGTTTTTCTGGGTGGAGAACATGAGCAAGAAATGTGAAATCTGTCCTAAAGTATCCCCAATGGAATGAAATCCTTCGTGCTATATAAGAATCTTTGGCCCCCAAATCATATACATTCTTCTGGGTAATGACTTTGCCTTTATTTCTACTAAAGTGTTTTTAGAGAAGAAAGTTAAAAATAACTTGAATGAGGCTTCAGGGATATTGTCTAATCCACTATTCCATATTTTGTTCTGTGATAGTAAAAATTCAGGTAGGTCCATTAAAATTCACCATGATGCTCTATCCCAGGTTACAGAGGACCTAGAAACAGAAGGGTCAGTAGCTCTGAAGGAGAGTGGGCATTGGTCTAATATTCTGTTTTGTTCTGAACTAGGGGGATGCTATATTTATTTGTTTTTTAAAACCCTTACCTTCTGTCTTGGAGTCAATACTGTGTATTGGCTCCAAGGTAGAAGAGTGGTAAGGGCTAGGCAATGGGGGCTAAGTGACTTACCCAGGGTCACACAGCTGGGAAGTGTCTGAGGCCAGATTTGAACCTAGGACCTCCCATCTCTATGCCTGGCTCTCAATCCAATGAACCACCCAGCTGCCCCCAGGATGCTATATTTATAAAATTAATTTTAATATTTTGTTGTTGTTATTCAGTTGTTTCAGTCATGTCCAATTCTTTGTGATCCATTTGGGAAGGGGGGGGGGGTTTCTTGGCAAAGATACTGAAGTGCTTTACCATTTCCTTCTCCAGTTAATTTTACAAATGAGGAAACTGAGGCAAATAGGGTTAAGTGATTTCCTCAACTTCACAAAGCTAGTAAGTGTCTGAAGTCATATTTGAACTTAGATCATCCTGATTCCATGTCTCGCACTCTATCTACTGTGCGACCTAACTGCCCCTAATTTAACATATAAGGAAATAAAACAAATAAATACTACTCCAGGCTTTTTTGGAGTCAATGCAATAAAGGGTGAACTTATTTTTATGAGTTTGGCATAGCATCTAGCACGGCTGAGTGTTGAAATGAGCACGTTTTTGTTTCCAAGGGCTAAAATTTCAGCTGCCTAATAGGTATAGAAAGTGTAGAGAGAACATCTAGTATTTTTAAAGTGTAAAAAATGTCAGCTATGTAATGTCATCTCCATGTGCCATGTAGAACAGTAGGTGGAAATCAATCACGATGAAGTCTGGCGACTGATTCCCCAGGTGCCATTTGTCCTGAATTCCAAAGTCTTTGGAGGAGGACATCTGACAGAATGGGGAGTTCTGGGATTTTGCTTATCTGTGTTGCAGTGGACAATGGCGTTCTGTGTTCATAGAGCACCTTTCATCAGAGGATAACAAGGACAGTTATGGCATGGATTTAGATTGATTGTGGGAAAAATCACATCACTTGTCACATAAGAGCCCCACATGAGAAAAGAAGCTTCCTACACCCTGGTTACCTGACTAGAAGGATCTTATTCACAGAATCATGAAAATCTATATACAGTCTAGAGTTCCTAATTTTTTTTTGTATCATGGACCCCTTTGGCAGTGTGAGAAAATCTCTACACTCAGATCAAAAGAGATATTTTTAGCTCAATGATTAAGAACCAGCCTAGAGACCAGTGATTCTGGGTTCAAATCTGGCCTCAGATACTTCTTAGTTGTGTGACCCTGGGCAACTCACTTAGCCCCCATTGCCTCACCCTCTCCACTCTTGGAATATTGGAACCAATATACAGTCTTGATTCTAGACAGAAGGTAAGAATTTTTTTTCAAAAAGAGAGAGAAATTTGTAAAGCCCTCAGCATAGTGTCTGACATATAGTAGGTGCTATATACATCCTTATTCTCCTCCCCTTCTCAAAGTAGTGTTTTTAAATATAGGCAGGCAATAAAAATTTATTAAGTACTTACTATATGCCAGACACTATGCTCAGCACTGGAGATCCAAAATACATGCAAAGAAGACAGTGTGGCAGATAACATTGAAAAGGTGCTAAAAAGGGGAATATACCTACATGGCAGCATAGTGGCAATGTCTGTAGAGTTAGAAGAATAGCCAGGAGGAGAATTAAACATGGCAAGTGGGACCCAGTCCCATTACAGAGACTCTGGAAGGAACTGGGAGTCAGGACTGTAAAGAGATGTTCCAAAGTGAGAATGCTCTGAGTTCTGAAGGAAATTCCAAGGTAAGAAGGCAGCTGAGTCTTGGTGGTAAAATTAGAGATTCAGAAGTACATCCAGGAAAGCAATGGGCTCATCCCCAAACAGATGCCCTGGAAGGAACTCAGCCATGAGATGAAGGGATTAGCATGGTGGAAGGACACTACAGTGGGAGAAGGTCTGAGCAAAACATGCCAAGAGAAGTGTGTGTGTGTGTGTGTGTGTGTGTGTATAAACTATATGTGCATAGTTTATATCTTATATATGAACATACAGTTTTATGAAGAAAACCAACATATATTTAAACACAATTCTTTAAAAAAATTAACAGGATTAGGGATCCTATGTTAAGAATTTATGAATCTAGTCTAATTCTTTCATTTCATTTATAAGGTCCCTGAGGTCCAGAGAAGAGAAGAGACTTTCCTAAGCTATGTGGTGTCATAGGAGGACTTAAATGAGGTCTTTCTAATGCATACAGTCTATATAAAAAAGTTTACATATTATATATTACTTCCTCAAAGAAAATATGAAAGTAGATTTTTGGTAGGGTCCATAGACAAAAAGAATAATGATCATTAGATAGCCTGATTTCTTATTTGCCTTATCAAATACTCACAATTATTGAATTATCCTATCTGAGTTATCTTGGTTTTTTTGTAGAAAACATTTGTAAAATTTAATCAAGGAATATATTTTAGCCTTAATTATCTAGCCAATTTCTACATGTAGACCCTATCTCAATAATTAAACAAGACACCTCATAAAGGTCTGAATGATCAAGCAAATTTGTACTTTGGGAGTTTGGGAGAAAAGAAAGTGTGAAGGAGCAACTAGCTTTCTCAGTAGATAGAGATCCAGGTCTGGAGATTAGGGGTCCTGAGTTCAAATCTGATCTCAGACCCTTCTTAGCTGTGTGAACTTAGGAAAGTCACTTAATCACAGTTGCCTAGCCCTTACTGTTCTTCAGCCTTGGAATGGATACTTAATATTCTAAGAAAAAAGGTAAGCATCTTTTAAAAATTAAGTACATTTTGGCCTTAATTTTCTAACCAATTTGCATTTGTAGACCCAATCTCAATAATTAAATGAGTTAGTTCATAAAAGGTCTATATGATTCAAACAAATTTGTGCTTTGGGAGTCTTAGAGAAAAGACATTATGAAGGAATTGATATAGTCTTGTACATGAAGATCATGAAAACCTGATTTAATTCTTACCTTTGATGTTACTAAATGTAATCATAGTCTTTTATAAAATGAAAGGAATTAAATTTAGGGGTTTGCCTAAATATGTGAGAATTCTAAAATAATATGGTGGTTGCCAATTTAAAATATTATAGCTCAAGTCAAAATAACTTTTAATAGCTTTTATTTACAAAGAGGTAGAAAGAGTAAAAGTAGAGAAATGCAAAAAGAGGGTAGAGAAGATGTCTAACCTATTGCTAATATTGCTCTGGTGCTAGGCTCAGTCCAGCAGAACTTGTTAACCCTTGACCAGAGGAACCTGTATTCCACCCAGGTGGCTTCCTCCAAGATGGGAAGGACTCTCTAGAACTAACCTCTCCAGAAGCTAGGAAAAGTAGACCAGGTACTCACTCACCCAAGAAACAGTCCAAGAGCCAAGGTCGAAGCTGAGGTCCAAGTCCAAAGTCACCTCCAAGAGGCAGGACACCAGCAGAAGCTCCAAGCCCAACATTCAAGCTGGGCCCCAGCCACAGAAGTTCAGGACTTTTTATAGTCCTTTCTTGTCTCTTACCCTGTTCATAGGGGCCAATAACAGCTTCCAAATTGCCTAACACTGCCAGGGGGGTTGGGAAGGGAGGAATGTCTGTGGGATCCTCCTCTCATCCTCTGAAGGTGTCCACTCTTATCAAAGGATTCACAAGTTTCTGATTGATTGGGTTAAAAGGGTGGAGCTCTTCAAGTAAGTGACTTGTGAATTCTCTTACTTTATAGCAAAGTGTTAAGTAGGGTTTTTTTAGATTGATTAACTCAAAATAGACAAAGAGAATGAAGAATTCTCTTTCACAATAATCTTTGTGAGCTCCTGTTTTCTGGTCTATAAAATGGAAGTTTTAAGATCTACTTCATAGGGCTGTTTTGAAGTTCAAATGATATCATATAGATGAATTATTATAGAATTATCAGCTATTAATATTGAGTGGGCCCCATTGAGATAGTCCCACCTCTCCCAGTTGAGTACAGAATGCTTCAATTTCCTTTGGCTTAAGAATAAGGCACCAGACTTCAAGCTGTCACATCCCTGACTTAAATATGTGCCACCAGCAGCCTCCAGACCTATTCTTGCCCTTGCTTTGTGCATAATCAACACTCAATGTATGTTTGTTGAATGGATGAATGAATCGTTGTTGGTTCTTCCTAATTTAAAATGGCTAAAATATAATTACAGTAGAATCATTCCATAAATGGCTTTACTGTAGCAGCTTCAGTATATTATGCCTCCAACCACATATGCAGTGATGTATAGCACATCTCCCTGTAATACAGGTATTATCCTGGTCCCCAGCACCAGCAACATAATGAGGATCTACTTTATTACTGCCTAAATTGGACTTAAACAGCTGTTAACTACCAGTGGGGGTCACACTGCCTGCTTACCATAGAAATGTGACAGCAGTTTCATCCAGATTGCAATTAGTGGGACAATTTTTTATGCCATTTTTAGTGGTCCTGCAAACAGCAGTATCCTGTTTTACCTCCATAACTCATTTTGGTGCCACCAGGAGACTAATAAGAGATATTTTATGACCATTACTGAGATAGAGTTGGTTTACATTTAGTATAGATATGACAGCTTAGCCCTACATGAATAGGGCTACTGGTAAATCCTAGCTAGAGTGCATTTTCACATGTGATTCTCAATTCAGCAGGAATCTACCAGGGTGATTTTGGGGCTCAAAAAAAAATAAAAGGAATGGGGAAGGAAAGAATGCTGACTTTCCCTGGAGAAGTAGCATTCTTACAAAAGTCAAGCTGTATGTTAAGAGGCAAGTGGAAGGCAGTGGGTAAAATCCAGGCAACTTAAAGTGAATTGTTATCTTGCAGTGGAAAAGAATGATTCCAAATAAAGCTAAAGGAGTCTTATAATTAGGGTTGATTTCCCTTTGGTAAAATGACCTTGCCAACTTATGTTGATGCTTAGAGTCAAGTTTAATCTGTCTCTTTTGCTATTTGTTATTATTTTTTATCCTGATTTATTATAATGCTTAATAGAAAATTCTCCTTTAAAACATCCAAGAAGATATTCACAGCATTTTCAGGAAGGAGAGAGAATAAAAGGAAGAGGGAAAGGGAGTCAGAGAGAAGGAAGGAAGGAAAGAAAGAAAGAAAGAAAGAAAGAAAGAAAGAAAGAAAGAAAGAAAGAAAGAAAGAAAGAAAGAAAGAAAGAAAGAAAGAAAGAAAGAAAGAAAGAAAGAAAGAAAGAAAGAAAGAAAGAAAGAAAGAAAGAAAGAAAGAAAGAAAGAAAGAAAGAAAGAAAGAAAGAGAGAGAGAGAGAGAGAGAGAGAAGAGAGAAAGAGAGAAAGAGAGAGAGAGAAAGAGAGAGAGAGAAAGAGAGAGAGAGAGAGAAAGAAAGAAAGAAAGAAAGAAAGAAAGAAAGAAAGAAAGAAAGAAAGAAAGAAAGAAAGAAAGAGAGAGAGAAAGAGAGAGAAAGAAAGAAAGAAAGAAAGAAAGAAAGAAAGAAAGAAAGAAAGAAAGAAAGAAAGAAAGAAAGAAAGAAAGAAAGAAAGAAAGAAAGAAAGAAAGAAAGAAAGAAAGAAAGAAAGAAAGAAAGAAAGAAAGAAAGAAAGAAAGAAAGAAAGAAAGAAAGAAAGAAAGAAAGAAAGAAAGAAAGAAAGAAAGAAAGAAAGAAAGAAAGAAAGCTTCTTTGAGGCCAGTTGGAAATGGGTCACCCAAGAAAGGCAGGGCAGATGGTGGCATCAGGAAGTCTAGCATGGATTGGGTCATAAGACTTAAAGGTCACAACTGAGAAATTACTTATTTCATCACCATCAAAACTGGCAATTGGTATTTATTATTAGATGTTTTGCAAAACACTGTACACTCTCACATCAACCCATGAGATACTTACTGTAGTTTGAAAGGTTTCTAAGGTGATCATAATGATTTCTCTCTCTCCAAGCTCAGGAAATAAGGAAAAACAGAAGGAAAAGAGAGAAAGATGGGGTTAGGGAAGAAGGTAGAGAGATAGAGAGAATGGGGAAAGGAGAAAATGGGAACGAGAGATCGAAGAGACCAAAGGAAAGAGAGAGACAGAGAGGGAGGGAAGGAGAGAGGGAGGAAGGGGAAGAGAGAGGTGGGGGGGAGGGAGGAAGGGAGGGAGGGAGAGAGAGATACAGATAGACTGACAGACAGGCAGGCAGGCAGGCAGACTGACAGAGACAGAGAAAGGGAAGGCATGGGGAGAGAGGTAGCCTCAGAACCAGGAAGATGGGTTTGGGTTCTTTCTCTGAAATATATTGACTGTGTGACCTGGGTAAAGATACCTAACCTCTAAGTCCTCTAAATAATTTTCTAAGACTTCATGTGTGTATGGAAAAATCATTAGTTCTGGAATAAAAAGATCTGAGTTCAAATCACTGCTGACCAAAATGATTTTAGTGATCTTAAACAACTCATTTAAGACGGGTTTATTTGAAAAAGAGAGATTGGGACTAGATCACTTCTATCACCTCCAAAATCCCTTCTAACCCCAGATCTATAGTCCTATATATTTTAATTTTTAAATGTATATACACATATACATGTGAGCATGCATGTATGTTTATATATACATGTGTGTTTCATTATATTATATATTGATATTTCTCTATCTATAGCAAAATATCCCATAGAGTTGATACATAAGTATTTAACCACCAGGTGGAGTCCTAAGTCAATTTGCCCAGGCTTTGAAGAGGATATATTGCTAAGTAAATATCCATCTCTCTGTTATTACCAGAGAATCGGGGAATTTTTGTCTTCTAGTTCTGCCTCTCTCTATGTCATTGTCAATAATAGAAGTGTGGATTTTTGGATCTACACAATGAAAACTTAGCTCTGAGCCCCTATTTCTTGTGAACTCCATCTTAGATTAAACTAGCTGTTTTAGAGAATGCTAGACACACAAAAATGATACACTGGTATCATTTTTCCAGGGAAGCAAACAAGGATCCTTAAATACTGCGTGAGTCATTTACTTAGCATAAAATCAATAAATAAAGACACAGTACATAATAAAAATTACAGTGCATAATAAAACAACAATATATAATATACTTATACAATATTGAAAGGCAACATAGCTAAATGAACAGAGACCTGGGACTGTAATCTGGATGACCTAAGATCAAATCCTGTCTCAGACAACTCGCTAGCTGTGTGACTCTGAACAATTCATATGATCTTTTTTGGCCTCAGTTTCTTCATCTAGAAAATAAGTGAATTAGACTAGCTAGCCTTTAAGGTTATTGTAAGCTGTAAATCTATAATCCTATGATATGTAAAAAAAAAACATTGAATTTAACACTCTCCTGAATCACAAAACTCCCCTCATTCATCAATTGGACCCAGGGATTCTAGTACATTCACAGTTTTCATTTATTTTGTTCCCAATCACTGCATCTCTTGTAAGCAGACAAAGGAATGTGTAACAACATAGTTCTCACAGCATTTTAAACTCATTCTTCCAAGGAAGACTGCTCGTTAGAAACAGAGGTAACAATCCTGAAGAATGTTGGAACCTGGAACTTACAGCTTCCATCTGAGAATCAGGTCAAATCGGAACTCAGGAGAATTGGTACTCCTCCTGGTCTCAGCTATCTGTTCGCTGATAAGGGCTTCCAACCTAGTTTGGCTCAGCAGCCACCCTAAACAAAGAGTTCCACTGCCACAGCCCTAATATCCTCTTCAATCCTGTTCAAGGAGCCCTTCTTGCCCCTGCAGTTGGACTTCTTTTCTTGCTCCCCTAACCCAAAGCCTCCATTATTCTACACAGAAGTAGAAAAAGGCAGTTAGAGAGTAAATAGGCATCACAAGAATATTTATCTTGGACAGATGCTACATTTGGACAATGAGCTGTGCCCAGAATGGAACATAAGAAAGTGGAATGAATTACCTTTGGGGAAATGTGCATTGGCCTTAAGGACTCTAAACTTCTTCACTGAGACAAAGACAAATCTTTTCCCATTAAAATTCTTCCAGTGATGCTTTATGGCTGCAAATCAAAGAATACTACAATCCTTAAAGAATAAAAGTTAGAGGGTCACCCAAAGGCCAATAGAGTGATAGGTCTATGGTCGGTATATTAAAGAATAACAGAATTTCAAGTTATCAAGTATCTTAAAGGAAATTTAATTCAATCCATATTATAACAGAAATAACATTTTTTTAAAAATCTCTACCACAACTTATAAATCATCTAACCTTTGCTTCAAGACGCCTCAGGGAAGGACCTCAAAAAATAACCCCTTCCAATTTTGGATAACTCCAGTTGTTACAACATGGCACCATAATTATTGACAGTATGTCTAAATTTGCCTCTTTTCTTCTTCTACTCATTGCTCCTGGTTTTGCCCTCACTGGTCAAAAAAAAAAAATAGACTTCAACACATTACCAAAGAAGACTTGAACAAGAAAAGTAAGGTAAAGAATGTCAGCAAAGAGAGATACAATGACTCACCAAGAAAGTGGGCCTCTAAAGCAAGAGAGGGATAATTTATGGACAATTCCATAAATCAAACATCAAGAGACTTGAAGGAAGGCCCTTAGCACAGAGTAGACCCCTTGAGGAGGATCTACAGGAAGGCATGGATAACATCTTTCATAGCACTTGGACAGACTGGAATTTGCATTGGTTAGAGGATTACTATGGATTCAGAGATGGAAGAGATCTTTGAGGTCCTCTAATTCAACCCATTAGTTTTAAAGTAATGAAAACTGAAGACTAGTGGTTTAGTGACTTATCCAAGGTTACATAGTTGAAGCCAATATTTGAACTCAGGTCCTCTGATTCCAAATCATCTATTCTTTCTTCTTCTGGAAAGTCCTTGAATGAGAGTACAGAAACATAAAAGTTCTGAAGTCTATTTGTAAATATTAGTAACATAATTACTAATCCCTCCTTTTTGATTAACATTTGATAATTCATCAACTGACCATTTGGCTATGGGCTAATAAGCTTATTCCATCAGGACACATTCTAGGAAGACAAGAGATTCCTTTTGTAAAACAAACATATTCCTAATCCTTAAGACAAAGAAGGACAAATTAGTGAATATCTATTTTTAAATTAAACTGCTGGCAAAAAGACTATAGATATGCATATATGCATAAGTATATAATATTTCTCATGAAGAAGTCAAATTAGTACTAGGGATTAAAGGATGGCTAGGTTTTAAGGAAAAAACATTATTATTCACATCAAAAGCAGAAAACATTCAAAACAATATGGTTATATAAATTAATGTAGAAAAAGCATTTTACAAAGAACAGTTGTTTATTCTAAAACTTCTGCAAAGCAATTATAGAAAGACATTTTACATGATAAAAATATATACCTAAAATCAAATCCTGGTATTATATAAAACCAGGAAACATCAGAATCTCTCCCAACAGATATAGAAATAAAAGAAGGATGCATTCTTTGCCTGCTATTATTGATATAAAATGGCTGCATTTTTCTTTGGATCAGAGGAGGGATAATGTGAATGTGAAATCCCCTACTTCTCCTCATGATTACATCAGTATCAGCAATTTTCCCCAATTTAGTTATTTTATGATCATAGATCTTAAACTTTTCTGAAAATAATCAAGATATAATTTTATTTGAAATATTTTATGTATCTTAATCATATAAATATTTTTGTCTCAGTCCTCTATGAACTGAATAAGTATTCAATTGTAAGTATTAAACTTTTCTAAAAAAGTAATCACTCAATTCTGAATCATTTCTAAGAAGAATCACATAGCAGGCATAAAGTTTTGTCACTTCTCCTCCCTTTGCTCTATTATGTAAAGTGGTGGTACAAACATACCCATGTTATCAGGTTTTATTCAATTCCTAAGGAACTATAGAAATATTTGGATTCTTGGAGAATTCTAAATATATTTGTATTCCTGGAGAACTATAATCATATCTGAAAAAATTATTGTATCTTTAATAAAAGTTTTGGGGTATATTAGAAGGCCAATCACAAGGCTTGGAGTCTTCAGTTGCCAACCAGAGTCTGGCTTTATTGTGAGACCAGCTCTCTATCAATAAACCTATTTCTTTTTGGCTTGGAGACTTTGTTTTACTTTTTGGCATCTCTGCTAATAAATTTTTGTCACAGTAGAATGTAGAAGCCAGACTGCTGGCATATAGCATCCCACATATCCAATATTCTCCAAGGTACTCGATTTCCTAAAAAAAAAATGTTGAAGTCATTAAGAAAAATTTATGTCTACTGGCAACATCTTAAGTACAAATAGGCTGGTAAATGTTTAACAACCAGTTCTCTAGGGCTTAGGGGAAAATGTATACATAACACTTTTTTAAGTTTACTATGAATTATTCATATTTCTCTATCATTTTCTTAAGTCTAGATGATCAATAAAATAATAAATCAAGCCTTGATTTATAGCATTGGCAAATATCTGAGGTGTAAATCCTCAAGATGAAAATTTAGCAAGATGGGTCCAAGATATCCCTGAAAACTACTAGTTGAAAGTGAATATTCTTCATCAAAACAAACAAAAACAATGGAAGGTTTTCTTCAAATTGTGCCTGGAAAAGAGAAAGGGGGAAAAAGGGACGAAAGTTGTTTGTTTTCCAAAATGTTTTCTTCCGGGTACCAGGTCTAAGACCCTGCAGGAATTTAAATGACTAGTCTCTTTATTTCAAAGGTACAAACTTTTAGGCTTCCAAGACACAACACAAAGCCATATTGTCCCCTAGGGAAACCCTACATAGTAATGGGAATGTCATTCTGAGTATTTTCTTCATGAATAACATTACTGACATATTCCCTGACAAAGACTGTCAGATCTTTCCAAAGTTCAAGTAAAACAACTCCACTACCTAGGGGAAAGTGGACTCCTATCCCTAGGGTAACATGCTGATGTTAAACAATAATCACCACTCGGGGTCACCCAGGCAAAGTCGGATCACTTTTGATAAGTCTGGATATTTTTCCACACATTTTCAAAATATAATTGCAAGAGGGAAAAAAACGAAACTTAAACACACAAAGGGATGGTTTTAATGATTTCTTAGTCATCCAAACCTAATTGTTAAGGTAGTTTGTTAATGTAGTTGCATCAGCCATAAAGGTGTAACTAGAAATTTTTGAGTTTAGGACAAATAATTATAATGGGAGTGAAGAGCTCATTTTGGATGGAGCTTCCAGGGGAAGTAAGTGATTCCTAGAGCCACTATATCTGCAAGGGGGAAGGTGAGGTGGAAGGAGAATAAGGTTAGAGAAGAGCTGCCCAGGACAGTACTCTCTGCATCCTCTAACTCAACCACAGCAGGGGAACAAATGCATCAAAAAGTTGAGGTCAGGGTCAACTAGGTGGCCTGGTAGTTAGACTATCAGGCTTGGAGATGAGGGGTCCTGAGTTCAAATATGGCCTCAGATACTTCTGACCTCTGTGATTCTGGGCAAGTCATTTAACTCCACTCTTCTACCTTGGAATCAATACTTAGTAACAATTATAAAACAGATGGTAAGGGTTTAAACAAAAAGATTGGGGACACTATTGACTCTTGGTCAAGGGGCCAAGCAGGAAAAGAATTGAAGGAAGTATGACCCTGAGGAGTGCCACAAGTATCCACTAAATTTCCCACCTTGTGGCAAAGTTCTAGTTAGCTCCAACTTGTTTTGCTCAGTATATTTAAGAGACAATAAGCACTAATGGTCCTACATCCAATCTTGTCCTGGGGATTGACAGAATCAAAATTAAAGATGATGAGTAAGATTATTTTAGTTGTTAAATGTGCAAATCTTAATTGAACCTCCCTGAAGCTCTCCCACTGGTCACTGTCTGCATGAAGAATTTCCTGACACATCAACCAATTTCTCTAGTGTCCCATAAATTGCCTTATACTTATTTTGTCCTTGTTCTATATCTATTAAATATTTATGTGCTGTTTATTCCAATACATTTGCTATTTTTTTCATAGGTACCCAGTGTATAGCATGGTATAGCACCATAGTATGTAATTTACAAATGTTTCTCAATTGACTGATTTTTTTAGAGTTTGTAATTCTACTGACCACCCTTTCTTCCTTGAAAGTCTCTCCCTACTTAACTTCCATGACACTATTCTCTTCTTGGATCTCACCCACCCTCTAAGAACATTTTTCAGCCTCTATTTGGTCATCATCCATCTTCCCCTCCTTAAATAGAAGTGTCGTCAAGAATCTGCTGAGTCCTTTTTCCTTGATATGTTTTCTTTTGGTGATATCAACTACTTCTGTGAGTTCAGTCATTCTGTCAACAAATTTTTTTTTAAGTACTAATGTTGAGCCAGGACTGAAGTCAGGAAAACCCACATTACTGAGTTCAAATCTGGCCTCAGACACTTATTAGCTGTATGACCCTGAGCAAATTGCTTAAAACTATTTACCTCAATTTTCTCACCTAAAAATGGCCTAGAAAAGGAAATGGCAAGCCACTGCAGTATCATTGTCAAGAAAACCCCAAACGAGATCAGTCACACATGATTAAAATGACTGAACCACCAATATTTGTGATAAGCTATATAGAGCCAAGGGGCAGCTAGGTGGCAGTGAATACAGTGCTGGGTCTAGAATCAGGAAAACTCATCTTAATGAGTTCAAGTCTAGCCTCAGACACTTGTTAGAGATTTGACCCTGGGCAAGTCAGTTAATCCTATTTGCTTTAGTCAGTTCATCTGAAAAATGAGCTGGAGAAGGAAATGACAAAACACTCCAGAGTCTATGTCAACAAAACAATACAAAACAAATGAGCTCATGAAGCATCAGGTCCTATGGAAACAACTGAATAACAACATTATTAGCCAGGCACTCTGTTAAGTACATAGAGATACAAAGGGGGAAGGAGTAAAAAGCAATCCCTATCCTTAAATTCTAATGGAGCTATAACATGAAAATAACTAAGTATTGTTAGATAATATTAAGATAGATAATATTGACAAAGTAGATAGAAAGGAATATAAAAGGAATACATACTAACAGCTGGAGAAGGATGGGACTGGAAAAGAAAAGGTAGAATTTGAGCTGAATCAAGAAAGCTGGGGAAACTGAGGCAGAACATCAGAAGGACTCATATTCCAGAAAGGGTGACAGCCAGTACAAAGTCAGAGAAATAGCAGATAGAACAAGGTATCAGAGAAATAAAAAGTAAGTCAAATTAGCTGAATTGTAGATTATGAAAAGATGGTTACATAAGAGAACTGAAGAGACATGAGGTCTGAATAGCTACTGTGGAGTCCATAATAGAAATCAATAGGGAACAGTAGAATGATTATCTTGCTGCAGTGAAGGTGCAGCTGAAATTATGTAACATTTGTAGTCACCCAATTAGTGGTCTTGTTATTTTTTCCAGTTTGATTCAACAACATATAAATAGGAACATAAGAGGAAGATGATAGGAGTAATCCAATACTGAAGTTTGTCAATATGGCAAGTCCCTATGACTGGAAATGAGTGAGGCAAAAGAACAAGAGATTTGAGAGTAGAAGACAATGTAGAGTTGCATTTGGTTCATTAAAGAGTTGAGAGAGTGAAATGGGGATGGTTCAGTGCTGGGATGAAAGACTGAATAAGGACTTTTGGGGGAAAAAAAGAAAAAGACTAATCAACTAGTAATAATGGGAAGCAGTGTGGGAGTAAATATTGGAAAGAGAAGGGTAAGTGAGCAATATTATAAGAACTCAGAGATCATCAAGGACTTGATCATTTTAGCACAGGCTGATAACCAATTCGAGGCTGAGTTATTCTTTTTAAACTTGGAAACAGAAGCATCATGAAATTTCCTTATTTTCATGGGATTGGCATTAATAGTTCCTTTCTTTCTATTCTTATAGAACCATTCGAATTTCTCACACTTTGGGCAAGAAAAAAGCATTAGTTGATAATAATATACTTGACAACTCCTGGGACCATCTTCCTACTCTTTTTAGACATTAAAATATGGAAGAAAATATATCAAAATAAATTCCTGGAGTTTCAGGAAGTAGCTAGAAGTGGTGATAACCTAGAAGACTGAATAAGAAAAATAATTATGCAGAATTTACATTGAATTCACTCAAGCCTTGACTTTTAAAAATACCATTTTATATTTTATACGTATAATAAATATAATATATTATTAAATATGTATATATTTTCCAATTATATGTAAAAACAATTTTAACATTCTTTTTTTATAATTTTGAGAAACCTTGATTTTTAATGTTTGCCTAAGTTTCTTTCTTAACCCTGCCAAGGTAGGTCAGTCAGCTGGCATTAATTGAGCCAAGCACTGTGCTAAGCCTTTTAGAGAAAGACACAGAGAAAGGGCTGTGTTAAATGGTTAGAACCACATAGAAGCACTAGACCACACTCTAGTAGAAGTACTTAACTACTGAGCTGAGCAAATTGCCACTCCACTCAGTAAACTGTATCCTTTTCTCTGAATGCTCTTGACTTTTTCATTTGCCACAATTCTCTTTAACCATCGCTTCTCAGCCCACCAGTAGCCTTGTGTTTATGGCTTCTCCCCTCATCCTGGCATGGCTCCCAGCTAGCTCCAGTAATTTAGCCCTGAAGTACCACCAGCCTTGGCTCAGACACAGCACCCTTGACTTTTAGAATTGAATCTCATCTCTGCCTACCCAGGAGACATTAATTGACTGGGCAAAGGCCACTCTTAGAGAGCAACACTGGAGTAATCAAGGGTATAATGAAACAATTTAAATCATAACTATCTGATGTTACTTTTTCATTTGGCCAAGCTCTGGGTCAAAATGATGAATGAGAAAACAAGAAGGATGCACACTGAAGAAGCAGTTGGGAAGTTTGCTGAACTTGCCTTACTCATCTCCTACACATTTCAGTTGAAAATTTCTTCTGGCTATATAGTTTAATGGGTGATGGGTGACAAAAGTGATTCAGAGAAAAAGGAAGCATGATGGTGAGGAATAAACATTTGTATTCAGCTCAATTTGAAGGGGGTGGGGAGAGAGGATAGGCAGGAAATGACTCAGAGAACTGAGTCATAGAAATGAAGAGTCCAGACTTCTCTTCCAATTTTTGATAGTGTATCTCAGCCATTTTATTTGTTTCTTATGTTATTATTTCCCAAGGTCTAACAAAAGGACAATCAAGGCAAATCTTTTCCCTTCACACTTCACCTCTCTTCCCTCTGCCTCTCCTTTCCTTTTCACCCATTCTCCCTCTTTTGTCTCTGTCTCTTCCCTCTTTCTCCATCTCCTCCTTCTTTCTCTCCTCTACCAACTTCACAATTCTTCTGTTCTCTCCTATATCTTCACATCTCTGCTGGCCTTTCTTCTTTTCTATACTAACTAAATCAAACACAGTGAAGAGAAGAGACAGATGCTCCTGACAAATTTCACTTCCTTACCATTATGTAATTAGAATCTGAATCTAAAAACTATAATTCTCAGCACCCCAAACTTATATCCTTCCTATGTTAACACACAACACGAGGATTTTGTGGTTGCCAAAAATGTAGGATTTCAATTAATATCCAATACTCCAAGTATTATATTTTCTAAAGTTTATTAATAATCACTAGAAGTAAGGAAATAAAAAGGTAATTATCTAACAAAATACAACCATGTGACTAAATTCTCCTGCCTGTTTTAAAAAAAACCACTGGCAGCCACTGCAATTATAGGAAAAATAGAGCGAGAGGCGGGGCTACATCAAATTTATATCCTCCCTATGTCAACATGTAATGGGAGGAGTGGAGTGCTAGGAATCGTAGTTTTTAGGTTCCAGTTCCAATTACACACCATAAGGCTTCTTGCCTCACTGAGTTGTTGGAAGAACCAACTAATTAACCACTAGTTTTGAATCAGACCAAAATCCACCCTAGATAAAAGTTGTTTCACTCAAAGAGAAATGGTGGCAATAGCTGTTAGTAGGTAATATGCCTTCTCTGCTAAAACTGTCTTTCTTTTTTTGCCTTCTTCTAGCAAGGATGATAACTTGTAAGGAATTCCTCTTTCCTTGCCCTGAGCCCCATTGCCAAAGAATATTCCCCTACTCTTGATAAAACACAAGTTTCCAGAATTGTGCTATCCAGGTAATCCACCTTCTCTTGACTAGAAGACTGGATTCCAGGACTACAATCTTTGGTGTTGCTAGAGAGGCAGCTCTCAGAAAGTCTCACTACTTGGTGTGAAAAGAAAATTGACCCTTTCCTCTTTCCACTATGTGTACTGTAATGTATGGCCAGAAAGGGAACACACACACAGAGGAAATGGAGGGAGAGAGAGAGAATTGAGAGTATGAAGAGGAGGAAGATTGACCTTCCCTTCTCTTCCCTTTGGGGGGGAAGGTAACCCAGTTTTGTCTCCCTGAGGGAATGTCTCTTCCGAGAATGGTTCTGGGAGGTAGAGATTAAGATCTAGAGGGAAGGGCTTTGGTAAAATGACACTCTGCCTCTGTTTTTGGTCTCAGGTATTGTTGAGAGGAGGATGAACTCTTCTGCCTCTAGGTCCCACGGGTATACCTACTGCCACTTCCCCCCCCCACCCCACCCCCGGGACCTGGGGTTACTTCTCAGCCCAGGGGAAAGGATTGCTCCTTGGATCTAATTGTTTGGATCCCGAGGATCCTGAACTAACCCTCCTCTTTGGGGAGAGGTAGGGTCCTCCCCAAATCTTCAGCCCTCCTTCCTAGTATCATAAACTAGTCAGACCTAATTCTAAGAAGCAAACACTTTATTTGGGTTCACACAGGAAAGGGAGAGGTAGGGGTGTCAGGTGAGGAAAGTGGGTAAGCATGAAGCCCTATTGACTGGCAGACTGACCCCCCCACCCAAGATCTCAGGGTTCAGACTCTTGGCCTTGACCCCTCTTCTGGTCAGCTGCTGGTTTGGTCCCAACTCCTGAGCTAACTGGCTTGAGTATTGGAGTCCAGGTCAAGTTAGGGAGAGATACAGGGAATAAATGTTTGGAGAGAGGATTTCTCTGTAGACAGCTTTCTTCAGAGTCCCATTCCACAATATCCTCAGATGGCTCTGACTGCTGTTTTTAAGCTGAGTGAGAAGTATCCAGGGGTTCAAAGGGAGAGCAGTTGATCTCCAGAGAGACCCCAGCTCCCTCCTAGCTTAGGAGATCTGGGTCTGGCTCCTAGCTGGAAGAAGTGAAGGAGCAGTTGGAGTTCTCTCAGCTTCTGTTCTCTCTGACTGGAATCTTGAGTTTCTTTTTCTTCTTGCACATCCTCCACTCTCTCTCTCTGCATCTGATTTCTGCCTTGCATAAATTGGACTTTATTCCTTTCTTACAGTACCTGGTGTGAGGATGAAA
This sequence comes from Monodelphis domestica, assembly GCF_027887165.1. NCBI lineage: Eukaryota > Metazoa > Chordata > Mammalia > Didelphimorphia > Didelphidae > Monodelphis > Monodelphis domestica. The sequence continues at coordinate 194,657,742 of NC_077231.1, read as the reverse complement.
CTCAGCCCCGGATGTGAAGACGGTGTAAAGGAAATCATTAAGTAAATTTAGTCATGAGGGTAGAACAGCAGCTAGAAAAATGGAGTGATGGAGTCAAGAATTATGGGGAGACAAGAAACTGGGCAACCTTCCCTGAAATACTCCCTGGACTGCTACCCCTGGGCTGTGCAAAAAAAAAATAGAGAGCCATGATTGGCTGTTGGGATGTCACATGTTAGAGTTAGTGGACATGAGAGAGAGGAGGCAGAGAATACATTTGATAAATTGAGGCAAGATGGAATTTTGGTCTCTACTCTTAAGTGTTCTGGTGATGAGTGGACTACTTTGTGAGCTTGGCTAGGGAGACCCTCATGGTGGCCATAGATTTGACAAGCTAACTATAACAGTAAGTAAACTATATATCTTTTTCCATTTTTTCCCTCTTTTCTCCTGCTGCTTTTTATTTAATAAAATTATTAATTTATAGCCAGTCTCAATTTTAATTCTTAAATTGGTTACATGTTCCTTTTTTGTATAGCTTCCACATGTTGAGAGATTATACTACTGACTCTCCAAGGCTGAGTCCAGCAAGTCAATATTGTTTAGTAATATTCCACCTATTCCAAATAATCAAGTATAAGCAGCCCTCATGTCCTTCTGCCCCAATACAGCCATTAACTCGGGTCCAAAATAGAACTGCTGAACTCTCTAATCTCTCCAGAAGAAAGAAAAAAGGGGAAATTGGTCAAAAAATAAAAAGTTTGCTGGACCCCTTTAAAGGCTAATGCAAAAGGATAACTCCTCCAACAATATCCATCCTACATTAATTAATCAATTAATTACTAGCATAAATAATGGCTTTTTTCTCACAGGCCTCTCCACAGCAATAAAAACCATTCATTTCATCTTGGGGGCAGCCCCAAATACTGACATCCTTTAAAAGACCCAAAGGGTATACAAATTCTCCATAGACAGATATAATCAGCCTTCTAAACAAAGATTCATCCTTCTTTAAAAGATGATTAACAATGACCTTCTGCCCAAGATCCAAATGTCTACTTCTTAGTCCTTTGCAAATATCCAGTCCTTAATACTGCAACAACTCTGACTTAATGATTAATTATCCAAAGATCTTGGAAACAGAAACTCAATGAACAGTATGCACTTTGTGAAAAGAAGTGTCTATGGATAAGTTGAGTTCTCTTTTCTGTTATACTCCAGGCAAGTTGACTGAAACAAAAGTCAATGAAGTCAAATCTCTAGTGTGACTGTCCTTTAGAAAGAAAATCCCCCCCCCTTCTCTGTCTCTTTTTCTTTCTCTTTTTCTTTTGTTTCTTTTAAAATTTTTTTAACTACTGACTCTAGGGTTCCTTCTCTCATAAGCTGGTATGTCAATTCATTAATCTTGTCCTGCTGGGCTAAGCAGATATTGTTCCCCTTAAAAGATATTTGGGAATGAATTATTCTTAGGGAATCAGCAGGCTGGCAGAGACCTTTTCTTCTTTAAGCCTCCAATTACTTTGGACTTGTATGTTACCTGTGAGAGAAAAAGTTCAATACACAAATTCCTTGCCAATTCTAGAGAACCCAGGTACCTTCCTATTTGAATAGTTATAGTAATGGACAGTAGTGAGCCCTGAGATAAGTTGTAGTAAGTAAGGTGTCATTAATGCACCCGCTCCCATTTGAATATGGCATTCTTGTTCTGTTCTATAGAGACTCCATCACCCCTAAACACTTTGCTTTGTAGGACCTCCTTTGTTTGGTTCTAATAAGTCCAAGTCTCTTAGTAACACCAATATTGTTCTATTTGACACAACTACTCCTGGATTTCCTCTGTTCCCTAACATAAATTGTCATGAGAGTTCAGCAGCAGAGCAGATATAAAAGTCGGGGAGTCTTTAGTGTGCACTAGAAAGTCAATACCTGGTAGTCATTCATCTTATAGGAAAGATTATACAGGTTGTAAATTCCTGCTCATCTAAGTAGTATAAAGGTCTAGAGGGATCTGACCCATAATTATTGGGAAAGAGGAAGTGGTCCTGAGGATCAAAGTGAAGCAGGGGCTCTGGGATCTCCCCATGAAAGTAGGGTTGGAAGAGGGAGATGACAGAGGCATTGGAAGAAAGAGTTACACTTGAAATTTTTTCCACTTTTATGTGGAGGCTAGATTAGAGAGGAGAGATACTAAAAGCAAGAGGTCTAAGTGCAAGGTTAATTAGTCCAGGAAAGAGAAGATGACGCCCTGATTAAAGCTGTTCTAGGAAGCACACTAAGGCTGTAAGTTCTGGGGAAAGACCAATGAACCAGTGAAATCACAGGTCCTGTTCTAATCCCTATTCTTTATTATATAAGCATGTAATACTGATTCTTTATGCATGTGAACATAATATGGGGGGTGGATGCAATGAATGTGGAAGTGGCAAAATGCCTCTTTCTGTTCTTTTTCTTCCCATCCATAAGCTCAATAGTCAAGGTTCAACAAAACTACTCTTCAGTTATTCTTTTCTCTAAGCCTAGGTCTCCTAAAGTGCAGCTAGCAAAGACTTCCCACACAAATTGATCTCTCTTCTACACTCTACAATCCCTTGATGACCAACTTTTGACTCCTGATTTATTGTCAGAAGTTGTTGACAGACACACCCAACAGCCAATGGACCCTTGGTACTTAGTTCTTAGCCTCAACCACTTCCTAATAATCATTGGTTTCTCTTAATTGGGACCCAAAGAATGCTGAAATGAAGATAATTAGCAACCTAATCTTGCTTAAAGGAAAAAATGTAGTGCCTTCATGGAAGTTCTTTCTCTTCCCATCCTCATTCCTGCATGGCTATCACAGAGATCCCACCAACTAACAAAGGTCCCAAAAGAATAATTACACTAAGGATTCCTTTCTCCTCCCCCATTTTCCTGAAAATGTTCCTTTTTTACTTTCTCTCTCTCAGCTGACCCTTTCCATTCCCATACTGGAAAGCAACCCAGAGCTCATCCACTCTGGTCCTCAGGCTTAGTCTTCTTTTCTCAATGATTCCTCTGCCCAGTCCTTGCTGCTCATTTATTTCTATTTCTTTTTTTAATTATCATGCCAAATACATTTCCATATTAGTAATTGTTGTAAGAGCACACTCACACAAAGCCAAAACCCCAAAATAAAACCATTAATACAATGATGTGAAAGATAGTATGTTTGGATCCTCATCCAGTCAACTCTAACAGTTCTTTCTTTCAAGGTGGATAGATTCATTCAGAATTGCTCCAGATTATTACATTGCTGAGAGTAGTCAAGTTTTCTCAGATGATCATTGTATACTATTGCTGCTACTGTGTACAGTGTTCTCCCATTTCTGCTTATTTCACTCTGCATCAGTTCATACAGATCTTGCCAAATTTTTCTGAAATCATCCTGCTTATCATTTCTTATGGCACAAAACTTTTCCATCACTAACGTGTACCACAATTTATTCAGCAATTCTCTAATTAATGGATATCCTCCATTCATATAATCTAGATAAGGAATGAGTCATCAGCCATCATCCCTTTAATAAATGTAGGAACACAATGCCTTACCACCTGTCCCTCTAAGGACCACTCTTACCTCTTCCCCAAGGAACCTTACTCTCTGGCCTATCATTATATCCTATAGACCTCTGAGTATTGCTAACTTCTTTGGTTACTTCACCCCAAGCACCATCAGCCTCTTCCATCTACTAGGCAAATGAATTCACCTTTGTATGTTGTCTTTCCTGATTAGAATGTGGATTCCAAAAGAGAGAGACTGGCTTGCTTTTCTAGTGCATATTCGTAGATCTTAGCACAGTGTTGGAACACATAATGCGTGCTTAATAAATGCTATCTTTTGTGAACAGTGAATTAGATGTTACTGAGCAAGGAAAAACCTCCAGAGACTAATCTGTCCCTCACCTAGATTCAGATCTATGGGTACAGATTCTAAAAACACTGGAATACAGATATCCAAGGGGGGAAAGGCAAGAAACAAGGTTAATAAGACCCCAAAGAGGGAGAGGAGTTGTCTCGGGTGGAGAAGAAACAGACCCTGAAGATAGTGAACCAAAGGTAGAAGAGCCTTAAAACTGTTAAGGATTTAGAACAAAGGAAAACAGATTAATTTAGAGACTTTCTAAGAATCTGAATAATCCTTAGAAAATAATTAGAAACCTGGTCCTTCTTAAGAGAATACTGGAAAACCACTGCACATTCATTTACTGTATTAACTTTTTTACAAATGACTTATGAACCAAAATAAATAGCGAATTTAAATTTGGAATTAGAATCTTGTGAGAAAAGAATGTTCACTTTCAGGAAGAGATGACCAGTATTCTGACTTCTAAGAATTTTCTGCTCCCTGTGCAGCAAAGTGCAGTGGTCAGAGAACTGATTTGAAAGCCAGGGAAAAAAACCTGGATTCATATCCTGTCTCTGACTTGTTCTGGGTATGTGACCCTCAATAAATTGCTTAATTACTTAATATTTAAGGCTAGTGGTATTGAATTCAAATAGGACTGGGCCACTAAACCATATACAAGGATCTCTGCTTCTATCTAGTGATTTAAAAACTACATATTAACATTATCTTTGTTGACTTAAAAACACATGAATGTAGCCTCTGTTTTATTGTATATTTATTTTATTGTGTTTCCATTTTACATTTTAATCCCATTCCACCCCCACTTTGCTACAGCTCTAGGCAGCTCTCTAAGACCATAAACTGTAGAAAAATGCCAATGAACTTGTGAAATCACAGGTCCAGTCCTTATCCCTATTCTTTATAAGCAAAAGACCAAAGTATCAGAGCATTCATTCTAGAATTCTTCCTAATATTGCTTTCAGAGTAGGGGAAAGAGCTCAGGGGTGTTCTGAGAAGATATCTCAATGCCATGTCAAAACCCTCTGAGATTTTTAGGCATATCAAGTGAGACATAATGAAAATTGTCTGGAAGACAAAGAAACAATTTTATGCCAACCTTTCTTCTCATACATTACTGCTCAAGGTAAAAATGTCTCTCTGCTGGAGAAAAATAGAAAGCTGCCAGATCCCTCTCCATTGATACATCCGGTGCAGAGGAACAATTTAATAAGCTAGCAATGTCAGGAAACTTGGAGAACTCATTTTGATAGAAGGGAGCAACCTTCAGGGGCTAAAAGAAGTGTTCATATAGAAGAGTGTTTTTTCTCTAGAAACATAATAATAAGTTAAAAGAGATTAGTGATACCTGCCATTCAACTGAAAGAAGAAAAAGAAGAGGGTGAGGGGGAAGCAGTCAGTCAATAAAGGCAATCCAAGGTTTGTTTTGCATGCAAAGGCACTAAGAAAGGTGGCATATAAACACAACACCCTAATGAGGGAGATTACTCTGAAGTCAGAAAATTAACCTGGTGGATCCAATTCAGTATTCAAACCCCACTTAGGACTTTGTGTCCATACAGAAAGTTAAGAGGGATATTCCCAAAGTTTTGAAAACTGAATATGAATCCTGCATAAAAGTCTGAAGTGGAATTCCCTATTTAAGGCAAAATGGGGAGAAGATAAATTTTGAATACTTAAGAATATAGATGTAGAGCTAGGAGAGACTTTATCTCCCAAAAGTCACTCTCTGTCACTGGTTTTATGCAAATCATTTTATAGGATCATTGATCTAATCCAAGTCCCACCTCCACCCACCCACCCCCGCCAACCCCCCTCTCTCTCCCTCCCTCCCTCCCTCTCCCACTCTGTCTCTCTTTCTCTCAGTTTGTCTCTCTGTCTTTCTTTCACCTGCCTCCCCACCTTTCTCCCTCTTCTTCCTTTCTCCTCTTCTCTTTGTTATGGCTCTGAGCAGAAACAGAGAACAATAAGTTTAGGAAACTGGGGCTTGTGAATTCTCATATCAATAGAAAACAAGATTGGGAACAAAGAGGAAAGCCAAGCACTAGACCATGGCTATTTCTTCCCTCTCTTCCACAGGAAAAAAAAATGGGGTTATGGGGAGATAAAAAATCACTGGGTAAAAGCAAAAGCCCAAACACCTTCTAGTAGAATCTGTCCTTTAGGCAAACTCAATGGTTCTGCTTCTTAGTTCAGTTTTCTAGTCCCTAGATATTCCTCCCAGACAAAAGGAGGCAGCAGAAAGGAATAGAGGAGATTTTATTTTATGATGGTTCAACATAGAATTTGCCTCTCTTTCTAATCTCTAAATAACCCTCCCAACTGAAGGAAGATAGAAGAGTGGAACAGAAGAGATTTTGTATAAACATCATCAAATGACCCTGCATTCAGGCACATTCTCAAAGTTGACCTTATTCTAGAATGGCTCATCATAGAATTTACTTCTCTTTCTAATCTCTTCATAAATGATCTTCTCAAGGATTTCCAAATGCCATTGAATCTAGGGATCTTAGAAATCAAATCTCACTATCTCTTTTTATTAGATGAGAAAATTGCATCTCAGAAAATTTTGTTCATTGCCTTGCCAAAAATCACACATTTGATTAGACTAGAATCCAGAAGTTTGTTAGTTGTTTTTTTTTTTAAGTTCAAAACCCAATGCTCTTTCCAATATTTGGTGGTTTTTAAGACATGCATTTCCCAAAGTCTTACTCATGTGCTTCATCATAGCTCATGATATCACCTACTAAGGGGCAGATGGATTTATGATCTTCATTGGAAGATGGTAGAAGGAGCACCCATGCCAATGAAAATCAGGTATTCCAAAGATTTGAAGTTTCACAATAGAAAAATATGGGGCCACTGAGAATTCTCAGAATCCCTTTTCTCTATAATTAGCACACAAATACTCACAACAGCAGGTGCCAACAAACTAATTTCTTCTGTGAATTTGAGAAAGCATGTATTCCATCATCATATGTGCAGACTCTGTGGAATGATACTCCAGAGTCTTCCTGTCTGATATAGGAAATGTCATTGGCCCTTTTCCTGTGTCAAGGACCTCTGATGGATTTAATGCCAACAAAATACTAAACTCTTCCATTAGACAGGAAGCTTTATTTTGTTTCTAAATTTTTCTACCAAGCAAGCATTCAAACCATAGAGATTTGCATAGCTGCAGGAGAATATGAATGGATCTAATTTGTTCCTTTGCAACTTCCTGAAAATGGACTTCATCAAGCCTGAGATCCCAGAAATATTCTGAAAGCATTAGTAAATCATAAGATGGAAGCTGAGTATGAGTTTTACTAAAGAGAAAAAGATTCAAAGAAATAAAGAGAGTGAGCCCAAAAGGACAGTATGATAAAATGCAGAAAGGACTGTCAATTAGAAGGTAGCCCTCCAGGAAGTGATGCAGAGCGAGAGGAGCAGAACCAGGAGAACATTGTACACAGAGACTAATACACTGTGGTATAATCGAACGTAATGGACGTCTCCATTAATGGCGCTGTAATGTCCCTGAACAATTTGCAGGGATCCAGGAGAAATAAACACTATTCATAAGCAAAGGATAAACTATGGGAGTGGAAACACCGAGGAAAAGCAACTGCCTGAATACAGCGGTTGAGGGGACATGACAGAGGAGAGACTCTAAATGAACACTCTAATGCAAATATTATCAACAAAGCAATGGGTTCAAATCAAGAAAACATCTAATGCCCAGTGGATTTACGCATCGGCTATGGGGGGTGGGGGGGAGGAAAAGAAAATGATCTATGTCTATGTCCTTAAATCTGAACAATCAAACAATAAATCAAACCTCAATTTGTAGTATGAAAAAAAAAAGAAGGTAGCAAATGTTGGGTCTAATACCAACTCTGCCACATAACTGTGCAATCTTTGGCAATTCCTTTCACATCTGTGACACTCAATTTCTCAATTCATAAAATTAGCCCATAAATACAATAAAACCCTGTTGTACTGGCTAATCAATCACAACTACCACATATATGGCACATATGTATATGTACATAGATACATAGCACATCACAATTAAAATTGATATATCCCAGCTGGTCTATATAAAATATGATATATTAAAACTAACTTTTCATCTTTCTCAATAAATCAATTCCATTTCCCCATTTATTTATGTCTATAAATGGAATCACCTTTTTTTCTACCAACCTGGAAACTTTACATTCTTTTAGTCCTTCTTATTTGTCATCCATGTCCATTCTTTCTCAATAACCTTGATTTTTCCTTTAATGTGTTTCTTTTATTAATGCCTCCCTCACCATTAATATAGGACTTCTGCAATAGCCTTCTAATCAGCTAGTATCTATACCTCTGTCCTTGTCTCCACCAATATATTCTTACATCAATTCCAAATAATTCTTCCTTATATATTTGTCAGTAAAGTATATATACGACACTGCCTTTTCCAATGAACTTTCATTATTGTATGTAATTCCACTGGAAAAAAAAAACATTTACTAAGTATATGTATGACTTATACTACATAGGACATTATGCTAGGCACTCCAGAGATACAAAGACAAAAAATAAAATAGTCCTTTCTCTCAAGAAGCTTCCATTCTACTGGATGTATTGTTTATTTTCTGATCATTCTCCCAACTCTGAAAACACAAATATTATGACCATATCACCTGTAGTTCTTGTAAAAAAATCCTATTGGGTTGACTTTTTAATAACTTGAAAACTAACTGTATACTTTATATTAGATCTTAGCAACAGTAACACATAGTTTAACATTTTTTTCTTTCCTTTCTGTATATTATAGATTTAAAAAATAACTAAACAGTAAGCCAGTGTCAGGAGACTTCCTTTCAAATCCCTCCTTCAGACACTTACTAGCTGTGTGATCCTATACAATTCACACAACCCCTGCTTGCCTCAGTTTTACAGAGCTGTAAGAATCAAATGAGTTATTTATAAAGCACTTAGCATTATAAGTAATATAATAAGTAGCACCCTTTACAAATGCTTATTCCTTCCCTCCTCTAAATGACCACTCCTTAATTATAATCAACAACAAGCTTATGGGAAGGGAGGAGAGAGAAAAAGAGAGGAGACAGAGACAGAGACAGACAGAAAGAAACAGAGACAGGGACAGAGAGAGAGAATTAAGAAGAAAATGGTTTCTTCCTTTTCTACTTTTAAGATAGCTAAAAAGATATAGCTTCTTCTTTCTTATAATTAGAAGAAAAATCCTATCATGTATTACAGATACTTGATGCTTTCTGACCTTAGGATCACTGCTATAGTACCAGGTTAGAGGTAAAGAATTATCATAATACAGTCTTTCAATGACATGAGTTGTAAAAACCATAAAGGACTTTCTTCTGCAGGTTTTAAGGCATTTGGGCCTAAAATTAATCTAATGGGGAATCAGGTCATGTCATTATTTACTTTTCATTTGGCTTTTGTTTTCAATTAATAAAAATATCTCATCTGTTGGCATTCTAAAAATAAATGAGGAAACAAATTATCAACTTGTTAAATTTCTGAAGATATTATTCAACAAACTGAAATCATTTTTATTTTTGACACAATAATTCTATTTAGGGGAATTTTCCTAAGAATGTTGTAAAAAAAAGAAAGAAGAAAAAGAATCACATTTAAATGATTTATATAGCAGTATTTCTAACTGTGAAATACTGAAAGCATCCTGAATTTTGACCAATAAGGGAATGTTTAAATAAATTAGAGCACTTTGAGGTAATAAAATACTATAGTGCAATTAAGACTGACAAGAATTAGGACTATAAAGAAATCTGGAAAAACCTTTATGATATAATGCAAAGAGAAAAAAGCAGAATAGCAGGAGGATATATAATCATGACACTGTAAGATAAAAAATGAATGAGAATGAATATATGAAGAATTCTAACAAAGATACAGAGGGAGTGACAGAAAAGTTACATTTGATGCATCAAATTGTTAATTTTGTAAAGTGTAAATTGTTACAAAACAAATTCAGTTAGTTGTATTAAAGTTTATACAACAGTAATTTGATGATATTATTTTTTAAAGAAATAGTTTGTACCAAAAAAAAATTTTGTTTAGCTCTCTCCATACAAACAACAATAACAACCAAAAATCAATAGGATCAATAGTATTGCCAAATATAAGTATTTGGCATGTAAATGGCCTAACCTTATTCAATGTCTTTTATATTTTAAAATGCTACAGTTGTGAACTTAAATTAGATCCTTTTATATCCACTGACCTCTGCTTTAGTGGGTCAGCTAAAGAACAGAATTAAAATTCAACAAGACTGGGTTGGCAAATTAAATGCCAGCTCAAAAGGAGGAAGGGGAAAGGACAAACCTTAAATGATGCACATACCAATAACCTTTTATTAGTTGTATGATTGTAAAAGGTGGAGCAGTCTTGGAAACTAGATATCTTTTCTATATATATGCAGTGTGTAGTGGGAGTATAATCTTTCCTATCCACATACTCAACTGTACTTTCCCATTCTATTCCAAACAGGAAAAAAAAAACTACATATCAGGAAAAAAAAAAGTGGTTTAACTCTTTGACTTTCCAAAGAAACAATTTTTAAAAAGTGCTTAGGTAAGCTGTTATAGAAACAAAAGAGCCACCAAGTTCAAAGAGCTACTTGTCAGTAACTAAATCATAATAAATTAAATTAAACTAATCTTACTCATCAAATTTTATTATTAATTATCAAAATTGACTGTGAACCAGTAAGACAAATATGACAAAAACCATTGCTATCTGGAATTTTGAAGTAAATTGCATTAAGCATGATTTATAGAAAACTGCAAGGCAAAAGTTGCATTGTTATACAATTCTAAAGTTTAAAAAAAACATACATATGTGTTATATTAAAATAATGGGATAACACTCATACCCTTCAAAAAACATTCTACCAAATTCTCTTCTATACAAAAGGACAGAGAGACATGGACAACTTTGACAGTTACATGTTAAATTTATACATATATAAAGATGTGCATAGTAGAGTCATAATATGGATTTACATATCACTATTTTTCTGTTCTACACTGGATGTAAAGTCCCCTCTCTGTCTCTCTCTCCCTTTGTACATCAAATTCAGAATTTTTTTAGAAAGATCTCTTTCAGTGGTTTGCATTCAACCACAAATAAAAATGTGTTCTCTATCTTCATTTCGCTATTTTCAGTATGTCCAAGATTAAATTAAAATTGCTTACTCTGAAAAATGTTTCATATAAGCTATTAACCATATTCCCATGTATACAAATGAAAATATGAAAATGTCATATACCTTTTCTTTAACCTCTTTGCTCCTATCCTGACAATATATTATCAAGCAAATCCATTTCCAGCCCAATTCACGATTTAATTTGGCCCAAAAACCAAACCCAACCATCCTCCTAATGAACAAGATTGATCACAAAATCTTCCTACTGAGAAACCTAGAAAATATATGGAACCTCCTTGTCTTAGAATTCAAGGCTTTAATCATACTCCTTCCCTTTGCTCTTTTCATGACCAAGACAGACTATTGTAAAAATGAAATTATATTTCTACTAATAAAAATATTATGCTTTTTGAAGTTTATTAAGGATTATTAGAAATCAAGGATACAAAATAATAAACACATGCCCATGGCTGATTAGCCAATTCAGAATCCCCAAACTTAGCAATGGAATGGAAGAGAGCGAGGGAGGCATTACTGCCAGTTAAATACCAATTGTGATCTCGCCAACCTGGGGACTCAGGTGAGATTATAGGGAATTCTGGAAGATACCAAGGACTTCTGGGGATTGAAGTCTAGGGTTCAAAATCTCCATTTTTACACTATTTACCATCCTCCAAACATCTAATACTTTTTTTCCTCCATAATATTTGGATACCATTTTATATTCTTGGAATGGATTCCCACACATCTCTTCCTATTGAAAACTTTTAAAGCCCAACTCTCATGCCACCTCCTACCTTTAGGCATTTTTATTGGCTATCCTCCGTTTCTGGAATGCTCTTCCTTTTCATCATCACATCTTGACTCCCTGGTTTCCTCTAACTCTCAGATAAAATCCCAAAATTTTGCAAAATGTCTTTTCTGGTTTTCTTTGATGCTAGCAAGCACCTTCACAATATTATCTCTAATTTATCATTTATATATCTTGTTTGTACTTAGGGTTTTTTTATGTTATCTTCCCCACTACATGGTAAATTTCTTGAGGGACTGATTTTTGCCTTTCCTTTTATAACCAAAACTTGGCATGTAGTAGATACTTAAATGGATGTTTGCTTCTTGACTTCTTCCATTCAGTCTTTCTTGATTCCTCCCACCCCCATCTAAATGTGATAAGCCCCTTGTTAAATCTCCCATACCACTAGGGTTGGACCTTTTCCATATTCTTGTCATATTGTAACTGAAGTTCTTGTTATTGGATTAGATTATTCATCCTCCCTAATGTGACTAAATTATTATTATCTCAAGGGTATACCCTATGTCTGATTTCTTCTTTGCATACCCAGTATTTAGTACACTGCTTTGCACTATAAGACCTTACATAAATGTTTGTTCAATTGAATTAAAGATCTAATACTAGTTGTTGTCTACTACCCTTAGAAATACCCAGTATCTGATTAAACAAAATTTCTATTGCTCTAATCTTTGAATTTTAAGGCTCTGTCATCATTGAATTAACTAGAGAACTATAGTTTATAAATGCAGCGGAAATGCTTATCTGGACCACAGCATCAATGACCCCCAAAATGGCACCTGGAAAAGTAGAGGAAATGAAACTGACAGACAAGGTGTTGCCTTTCTCTGAATTCTGAAATATTTTATAATTATTTCTTAACTACTGCCTTCTTTCTAACTTTTTTTTTCTGATCAGAACCTGTGATTTCATGACTGTAGAGAACTCCCTTTGTGGGAACACAACCTACCAATACAAATCTGTAATTCTTCTGCAACTGACAGTCTTTCAGAGTTACCTAAGATAAAGCACCTTCCCAGGATCACACAGTAAGTGTTAGAGACAGGTCTTAAATTTAGGACTTCCTAATCCTGAGAGTGCTCCCCCTTCTACCATGTTGCATTGCCTCTATAATGCCCAATTTCTTTTAGGTAATGGTTCTGAGAATATGAATTACTGTGCAAGATTGTTCCAAAGCTTTTTTGCATTCTAGTCATATCCAAGCTATTTTAAAAGGACATGTGGCATTGTCCACAGCATACTTATCTCTCTATTTAAAAATAATGAAGATCACATTATGCATTAGCATGTATATTTTTATCATTCATGTATTATAAAATTGTTTGGTATTAAACTGTAATAGCATGTTGTGATATGACTTTACCATGCCCCGACATTGTGTACCTCACAACCATTATCTTTGCTCCTTCCTCCATTAGATTGCAAGCTTTTCAAGTATAGGAACTGTCTTTTTTCCATTTTTTGTATGAATGGTGCATGGCACATAGTAGGTGCTTAATAAAAATGTTTACACACTGACTTACTAACTGATAGCACATACTCTAACTTATTAGAGATCATAATACAACACTGGTCAAATGATGTACCCTGACATTTAGAAATTATATCCAGAAAAAGTCTCCTGCAATACAGAAAGTCTATGCTAGTTCTATCATCAATCACTAATGTCATAAAAGGGTTTCAATGGATCATAATATAGCCCCTAGTCTTGTTTTACAACAGGAACCCGAAGCATTGTTTTTATCTATGTTTTAACTCACTTAAAGAAATGAAAACTACCACCCACTACCTCCTGCTTTCAGGGTAACAAATACAGGGCTCATTTTCTCCTTTTCTATTCCCAAATGTCCACTGACTCCCAAGGTCACTGTTATCCACTTAGTTTGATATCAGTTATGGCCAAGAATGGCAAAAGTGATAGAAGTCTCTTTCGACTCAGACAGAAATTACCTGTCAAAATCCAAGAGGTACAAATAAAGTCGATTCTTACTAGACATTCAGAGAATGCAGAGCATCTTAGAAATACTGAAAAACTGAAAAAGTCCTAATCCTTTCAATGTAATGGGGAACTGCAGTGTGATTGTAATTATACCAGCTGCACTGACCCAAGGATATAGATTTGATACTCGGTCCTCTCCATCTTCATTATCCAGGATTCCTTCTTTACTCTCTTCCTTCCAATCATTTCCTCTTTTGTGCTGCCACTGTAAGATTTTACTTGTCTGGGTAGGCAGGTGACCAGGGTCAGCAATTTGTACATTCAGACTTGTAGCACCTTGGGGAAAATATTGCAAAATTCTCAATGCTTATGTAAGACGGCAAGACTACATCAAAAATTAAAGCATTATACAATTGGAAGGCAGCATTATCATCCTCACAATATAATTCATTTTAATTTATGTTAATTTTTTTAAAATAAGCATGTGCCATGAAGTGGTTTAGAATGAGGAATCATGAAGCTAAATAACAACTTCACAAAGAAAAAATTTAGAGATTTTAGGACTTGGCAACCTTTTATCCCTCTAAATAATACCCAAGAAAATTATAACCATTCAAGAGAAGTATCTCTGATCACAGAGTTATAAGAAGGAGTTTCTATGCAGAACAAATTTAAACAATCACTCAATCAGCAAGCATCCATTAAGCACTTACCATGTGCTAAGCACTATTCTAGGGGATACAAAGAAAGGCAAAAACAAATCTGGTCAAGTTGAGAGATTTGACTCAAAGAACAGAGTGATCATTTCCAGCAGTTGGAGAATCAACCTGCCTTTAAAACAGTCCATTCTTTATGTCCATGTAGATTATAGGTCCAAAATAAAAACAAGTAATTTTACTGACAAGGGGGCATTAATTGATGCCTTTAGAAGTTCAATTCCATGTATTATCAATAGAGGGTATTGTAAATTTTTACACTGGATCGGGATTCAGAAGACCCGTCTCTAATGCCTGCTACCTGTTGTGAAGATTGGATTCTGATAGCCAAATCCAATCTTCACACTGTGTGACCTTAGGGAAATCAGTTGACTTCTGTATATTTCTTTGTCTGTAAAATGTGGGTTGAGGGGTAGAGTAAATAAATGGTCTCTGAGGTTCCTGCTAGCTCAAGATCAATTCTTCTATGACATATAATGTTTTGATCTTATGTACCTCCAAGGTTCAACTCTAATATTCTTTGATCCTAGGATTATCTCTCCAAAGGTAGAGGAAGCAATATAGAAAACAATTTTTCCATATTTTGTTCAGACAGTACATTAAAACTAATTGGAAATGTGAGAAAGATGGAAGCTGGGAAGAAAAATGACCTTGTCATCTTAGAATTTTAATAATAATAAAGAGAAACTCTGAGGCTAGTTAGTCATATATGCTAGTTTCTGAGAAAACAAAATTTTACAAGTAATAAGAAAAATCAGGTAGCGACTCATGACTAGAAGCTCTAATGAAGGAATGGGTGAATTTTTTAAATGAATTTCATTTGTAAGTGGACACAAAGAAGGAAAAAAAGAGGATGGTATATAAGCAAACTTTTAAGACTGTTTTGCAGAAAGATTTTAATAAACTTAGATTTTTAGAGAATATTTACAAAAAACAAATGCAAAAAAAAAACCCTAATAAAATCTTTGGTTTTATTTATCGAACTCCAGATTATAAGAAATAATACTTCCATTATGTTCCTTAATAGGATTTTGTTCACTTATGGATGTATCATTTTTTAAAAGAGATTTTTTACAAAGTAGAGAATATTTATAGCAAAATAATCAGGATAGAGAAGTGTCCAGAAGTCATGTCATGTGTTGAACAGTTTAAAGAACTGGAGGTGTCTAATGTGGAGAATTGACTAATAAAAGAAATATGATTGATCTCTTGAAATATAGAACTATCATTTAGAAGGGACAGCATCTTCTGTGTAACTTCAGAGTAAAGACCCAAGATCAATAGGCAAAAGTTAGAGTGATCAATTTTAGTACAGCATAAGAATGAAATACCTCAAACTAGAGTTTGGAATAAAAATTGGCTGATACATGTTGCATCAGTGAATTTTTCATTACTAAAAGTCTTCAAATCAGAAACGAGATGAGATCTGCTAATTAAGTTCAACACCTATAATGCCTGATACTTTGTTTTACATGAACTCAACACATGACAATTCTGGTATATATGACAGGAAATCAAAAAATAAAGTAGAAAAATGTGTAAAATAAAATTTGGTAATTCCACACTAAACGTGCACCATTTTCCCTAGTGGTACAAAGTCAAACAGAGCTTCACCCAGTTGTGCTCATTCTCACTCTGAGAAGCAATGGTGTGAGTCATAATGTTGTTTTGTGCCAGACATTAGCTCCTGCATCAGTCTTTTGTCCAGAGTTCTCACATATAACAAGTTGGGTCTGCATCAGAGTTGTATTTCTCTTCGTTTCATTAACGCTATTTAGTTATTAATAATTTCATCAAAGTACAAAAGCAGCGAATACTGGTAGCTCTGATAAGCCTAAGAAAAGTCAGAAAGTGCTTCGGTATGTTCGTATTAGAACTACTTATTAAATAATGGACTTATTCACAAATTTCAGCTTATGTAAAGGGTCTTGGAACATATTGATCATGTAAAATGAGGTTCTTTTGTAATTAATATTTTGAGAATCATTGATTTTTTTCCAGTGTCTCCTGACACTGTTCACAATACCTCTACACTGTTATGATATGAGAGACTTCAATAGTGAAGACTGAGGGACAAAGAGACAGAAGAACCAAAGGGGAAGTTTTTCTAAAAGAGCAGGTCTGCACCCACTCTTACCTTGAAGGAAGAGATATTTTAGCTGAGCCAGAAGCTTAAGGTAGCAGAAATCTATTAAGCAAAATCTGGTGGAAACTATGCCTTCTGTGAAGCCATTTCAGATATACATCCCAAGACCAAAGGGGAACAGACTCAATGGAAACACTATCACTAGAAGACATCAGCGATCCCATTGCAGCGTCAGATAAATTAGTTGCCCCTGCATGTAGGTTCCCTGGTCACATATGTTCCCTACATGTGTACTTCTCTATTTTTATTCCCTATATCTGGCCATTCCTTGCATGGACATTGTCAGTTGTATGAATTTGTAGGATAATGTGCCCTGGGTTTATAGGGGAAACATTTATATTTTGAAAAATTGCACTTTATTGCCACTTTCCTCACTATGCCAACTCATCAATTGGATTTGCTTTGAACTATTATGTCCTCCACTTGACTACTTATGGCTTTAGGGGATGCATACCCAGCCAGAGAGTATCCTGGGAAAACATTCATCTAGGGAACCTGCCCTGAGAGTTAGGGAATGAGCCCAGGTCCTTCTGTGGTGCTTAAAACTAAATATAATACTCCACAATTCTGACCAGTGGAGGATCCATATCCAATCCTTTAATTTCACCAGTGTAGGGCACCAAAGAGCGGAAACTCCTTCCAAGGATTAAGATGAAAAACTTTTTCTGAAATTTATAGTTTTAGAGAGTTTCCTGAGACCCTGAGAGGTTTAACTTTCCATTTCCAAGGTCATACAACCAGTATGTCTTAGAGGAACAACTTGAACTCAGACCATGATAGCTCCAAGACCAGCCTTCTATATGCATTCAACATGTTGCTTTCATTAATCAATAAGTATTTATCAATCATCTACTCTGTACCAGACAGTGCTAGGTAGCATGAATGCAAGTACAAATAAATGAAACAATTCCTCCTTGTAAGATATTTATATTCTAAATGTAGTTAATTAGATAATGATTATACATTAATAAATAAATTCATGAAATGTTGCTAAATGATTGATTTTGCATGAGATATTTTCTAATAAAAATAAGTGTTGTTATTAAACTAGCTCTTTAGAAGAGGTCAAAGGAAAACTATTTTGACATCTTCCTGATTCTGGTTGCCAAGAAAATGCTTAGTGCCATCCATTCTCTTTTGTCTCCTGTAGTAGACAATATTACTATTAACCTGCCCTATGCAGAGCAAGCCTTTTAAAATGCTTTTCCATCACTATAACTAGAGATGAACTGGCTCTCATTTGACCTTCCTCTTTTGCCTAGGCAGACCACTTGGGATCAAGGGTATTTATTTCATTTTTATTTCAAAAATCTTGCCAACTCATTTGCATCTCAAGTCCATGACTTCTTGTTCTTGAGTTGCTTTAATCATGTTCAACACTTTGCGACCCCATTTTGAGGTCTTCTTGACTAAGATGCTAGAATGATTTACCATTTTTTCCTCCAGCTTATTTAACATAGGGGGAACTGAGGCAAACATGGATAAATGACTTTACAACTAGCTCGTTGCCAAATCAAGAAAAGCTAACTAGTATAATCTTCCTTTCTGTGTCCTTATTCCAACATCCCTTCCCCAATTCCATTGTTGATTGTTGCTCAGAAGTTATTTTCTTATAAGACACTAAAAATCTCTTCTTCTTCCTACTACCTATTGGGTTATAATACTGCACACTAGATCAACAGGGAACAAATCAATTCTCTCTTCTTCATAAGAAACATCTTTCAGTATTTTAAGACAGAGCAAATAAAATGCTTTAGGATGAAAGAATTTGTGTAATTTCGATTCACTGATCTTTGTAGCCTGGGGTGCACTCCCGGAGCACAGCTACAGGACAGACAGCTGTGGATAGTGTGGATAATGGATAGAGTGCTGGTCCTGCACTCAGACATCTGTTTGCCTCAGTTACCTCAACTCTAAAATGGGGAGAATAACAGCACCAAACCTTTAGGGCCAATCTAATGATCAAATGAGATGCTTCCCTTCCCTTTCTTTATATTCTTATTCCAGCTCAAGTCTCTTAGTTTTTAGAGATGTGAATAACATGTAATACTACCTAAAAGTCTATAAAGGTATTACCCTATCCTTTGCTCTACAACTGGTCCATAAAACCAGGAGACCTGGGTTCAAATCCTGTGGTCTCTAATACATACTAGGATATATACACGGTGGCAATGCCAATTTGGACAGGTCCCTCAAGCTTTTGGTGTAATCATTAATCATATTTCCCAAATGCTGAATTACAAGACAAAAAATACCAAAAATACCCAAAACAATTCCACCTAAGGAGGAAAGGGAAATTAGACAATTCTAGGGTCTAGAAAATTTAGAAATTTGAAGACTCTTCATGCTATATGCACACATACACCCTCCCCCAAAAAACTATCAACTAAATTGACAAGCCAATAATTCGATTTTGTGACACTACATTGTGTCTAATCTAAATTCGGATGACATAGGGAGGAAAGAATAAATGTTTATAAACACCTAATCTATGTCAGGTATTCTGCTAAGCACTTTGCAAACATCATCTCATTTGATCCTCAAAATAACCATATGAAATGTGTTATTAGGTTCCCCATTTTGAAGTTGAGGAACTGGGACAAAGATTTTCACTTGCCCCAGATCATGTAATTAATAAGCAGCTGAGGCCATATTTGAACTTGGGTGTTGTAAGCCCAATATTCCACTTCCCATACCACCTAGGCGCCATATTCCCTAAATTATCAAGGGATCCTCACTCTTTTCTTAAGGTTCAGTGCTAAGCATCCTTCCTTCCAAGACTAATGTTCATTAAAGCCACAAATAAAGTAGGAGCCACAGAACCAAATTTAGAGGAAAGTGAAAGCTACCAAAGGATAGGCAATGGTGTGAGCTCTTTCTCTGTATAGGATAGTCTTCTCATCAGAGACTATAGCACCATTCCTGTGTCTCTCTCTCTCCTTCTGTCACAATCTTTACTTAACTAGGAACACTTCTTCATCCATGGGCATGATTTGTAGTACTTGCTTCAGGCACAAACTGTTTGGTTGCAGGTCTTTAAGATAATGTTGAATTTTACCTTTCTCTCTAAGCAGACAATATATATTCCCAAATTATTCCTTTGCAAATTCTATTTTATTTATTCATCCCACTTTTTCTTTCCTTTTTCCACCTTTTTTCCCCTGGACTTGGAGTCAGTAAGACCTGAGTTCAAATCCTGCCTCAGACTTCAATGAGCTATGTGATCTTGGCCAAGTAAATCACTTAGGCAATGCCTGCCTCAGTTTCCTCATCTGTAAAATAGAAATAGTAATAATACCTACCTCCCAGGGGGATTGTGAGGATAAAATGAGCTGCCATGTGAAAATCACTTTATAAACTTTCAAACATTATTTAAATTCAAAAATTTATGATGATCAATTGTGAATGACTTAAGTATTATCAACAAGGCAAATGTCTAGGACCATTCCAAGGGACTCATGATGGAAAAGGATATCCACCAAATGCAAATTGAAATCTACCATTCTTCACTTTATTTCCTCCATGAAATTTTCTCTAGTGAAAGGAATTTTGCTTCACAACATGACAGAGATATGTGCATTTTCTGATAATATATGTACAACTTATATCATACATAATTCTTGGAGGAGGGAGGTGAGGGGACAAAGGGGAAAAAAAGATGAGACATAGACTTTTTACATAACTAATGTGAAAACTTCTCCTGAATAAGCATTTTGGTGTATACTTATAACAAATCATATTGTATTATTTTTATGTTACCCATTATGTTACATATAAAAATTAAATGGGAACAAAAATAAATATATGTTTATTGAATAAATAAATAAATGTTAGCTATTTTTTTAACATCATCTTCATTTTTACAATTCTTTCTGCCTCATCAGGAGTGGCACCATTTCCCTCTGTCTGTATTGTAGCACAAAGTCCAGGGAACATACCAAACCCCCCAGTGCAGCAGCCTAGATACAGAGGACTCTTGCCTAGCAAAGTCTACTCCTTAGGACCTCTGCCATAATTGATTCCTTGTTAACACTGCCCCCTCTTCCCCCCCCAATTCTACCCTGACCAAAAGCCCAAGATTTAGTGGCTTGTTCCCAATGTTCTGAGTGGATCTGTCTGGAGTCTTGTCCCTTCTCTTAGAGCTAGTCATTAGCTTGGGTTGAATGGAGACCCCAACTTGGAGCCAAGTTTCCAAGGATTTATACCTTCCAAAAAACTGAACCAGGAAAGAAACATCCCTCATCTCAATTATACTTTGTCGTGGACATTTTCTGAACAACCACATGGGAAAAAATTGTTTTAAATGCCTTTTGAGTTTTGAACATCAATTCCCAGATACTACTCCACACATACCAGGAGAATTATCTCATACCAGAGAAAAACAGACAAATCTTTACAACTACTACATCTGACAGATTCATAACACTTAGCATCCATAATCCCTTATCTCTCTTTGGAAAGGAAAAAAAGATACGTTTCCTTGATTCTTCTCTAGAATAAAGATTAGTCTTTCTAATTACTGTGTTCAGCTTTGTTTCAGTCATTGTTTGTTTGGTTTATTTTGTTATGTCATTATAATTGTGTACATTATTTTCCTGGTTCTATGTTAACCACTCTGTATGAGCTCATAGTTATTCTGAAATACTCTGCATTAGTTTATTTTTTCCCGTGTTCCTCTGAATTTCTAGTATTTGTCTTTTCTTAAAGCACAATAATATTATATTACATAAATACAACATAATTTGCTCAGTCATTCCCCACCCATGTAAATTTCTTGTAATATACATTAGGAAGATGAAAAATTCCCTATACAACATACTAAGAAAGTTGTTTTTTAGTCCACTGGAAAACATCAATCCAAGGTATGATGCATAAAGAATTATCATTAAACACTAATGCAACTTTTTGTTTGCCAATGTGTTTTAGTATCTTTTTTATTAGACTTCTCATTCCCTATTAAAATCTATCTCTGCTGACAACATTGTGACTGACATATGGTAACTATTTTATAAATCACTATTTGGGAAACTTAAAGGCAAAAAAACCCTCAAAAAACAAGGAGAAAGATGCACAAGAAATTCAGTAGTTAGCTGCCCCCTGCTGACATCAATTTAGAGTGTAAATACTAGACTTTCAAAATCGTACCATGCGGCTAGTTCCAGAAATATCTGCTCTTAAAAATTTGAAGGAAGATTTATTTCAATTATCCACTCAATGAAGCACAATAGCCAAAATTAATTAATTAATTAATTAAACATGTCTCTATTGGGTATTTAATGTGTACAGAGAATTGAGCTAAGTACTGCTGTTCAGTTATTTTTACACTGCCCGATTCTTCATGACATCATTTAGGGTTTCCTTAACAAAGATATTAGCATGATTTGACATTTCCTTCTCCAGCTCATTTTACCCATGAGAAAACAGGCCTAGGATTAAGCCACTTGCCCAGGGACACACAGAAATTATCTATCTGAGGCTAGATTTGAACTCAGGCAGAGGAATGATTTTGACTTAAAACCCTGAACTCTACTGTGCCACTTTTCAGCCCAAACAAGTTAGAAAGAGTTCCAAAATCTATAAAACACAAAGAATTTGCCCTTCTCACTTATGATCTAATGGGAAGGGAAAAAAACAAAAATATTGATAATATTACCAGATGAGTACATTTGAGATATATTTTAAAGGGATATATATATATGCATATATATATGTGCATATGAACATATATGTTATTTGAAGTCCCCAAGAGAAGGCATTGTGCCAAAAGGATCGTGGAAGAATTTGTGAAAGAAATGCCATTTGTTAGATTTTAAAGAATGGTCAAGGATTCAATAAGTTAATAAAGATAAGGGAAGATTTCCAGACAGAGAAAACAGTATGAACAAAGGCATGGAGGCAAGACAGTATGTGGCATCTGGGGATGATGAGTAATCTACTCTGCCTGAAATATATACATGGAAGGGAGTAATGTGAGATGAGCCTGATAAAGTAGTCTGGTGCCAGATTGTGAAGGACTTCAAATGCCATGCAGAGATGGAGAAAGTTTTCTCTCAAAACAATTCAAGAATTATGAGCAGAGGAGTAATATGACTTGAGCTATTCATAAGAAAAATTATTCTGCTAGTGCTATGAGGACAAAGTGGAATGGTGAGAGAACCTTAGGAGGCTGTTGTGGTAGGGTAGGAAGCTGGTAATGAGAAGATATTGGGGCTGCTGACATTAGAAATAGAGAGAAAAGGATGGATATGAGAGGTAGTGTAAAAAGGGAACCAATAAAAGTTATGAAATCATAAGAAAGAATGAAAAATTTTTAAATAATCTCAAAGTCACAAACAAGAGGAAATCCAATTTAATCCAGCAAGTATGTATTTAGCACCTATTATTTATAAGGCCCTGTGCTAGGTGCCATATATATATATATATATTATATGTGAAATTTGAGAGCTGGAGAAAGAGCTAGCAAGCAGAGGTCAGACTTCCCATAAAAAAGTATATGAGATGAGCCTCAAAGGAATCAAGAGATTGTAAAAGGAGGAAAGAGTCAAGTGAGGAATTTTTAAAGATGGAAAAGTCATGGGAGTGAGTATCTGCAAACATCCAATAAATTAGGAAAGACTGATGATTATGGAGATATGATGTGGGATAATATATTGGGGAATATGGAACAGGATAAGATAAAGGGTACACATATTCAGTTGCTTTCTTAATAAGAAGGATCATGCCCTAGAGATAGGGACATGGAACTTGAAGTAATAGGTGGCATCTGCCCAAGAAAGAGCCCAAGAGGACCTCCCACTTGCTAATATCCTCTGTCTACAGGAAGTACGTAGTGACAGGAAGTCATTAGGCTCCCGGGAAATATAGTTCTTTTTTAGGGTAAGAGATTTTCAATTATACACATCTCAGTTAAGTTTTGAAGGAAACCAAGAGTCAGACATGAAGAAAGAATGTATTATAGGCATTGAAAAGTTATGGAGGTAAGAGATGGAAGATCATATAAAAGGAACAATAAGCTGACCAACTGTTTTATGAATAATAATCACTATCATTTCTATAGCTCTTTAAGGTTTATAAAGAATTTTAGAAACATTTTCTCTTTTCATCCTTGCAACAACCCTGGATGATAGATGCTATCATTATCCCCATTCAGTTGAGTTTAGTTCAGTTGAGGAAAGAGGCAGACAGAATTTTAAAAAATAAAGAAACTTTTTTGATCCTACTATCCCTATTAGCTATTATTTTATGTCTCTCCTCCATTCTCAGAAAAACTCCTTTTAAAAAGTCAATATTTCCTGACTCTTTAAAATATTCAATCTGAAGTCATCAATATCTCTTCAATATGCATAGGGCCACAGAGCTGGCAAGTGTCTGAGACCATATTTGAACCTAGGTCTTCCTAACTCTAGGTCCAGCACTCTTATCCAATGAGCCATTTACCTGTGAAAGGAAGTAATTTGCAAAAAACTTAGAAATATTGCCTAGTGCCAGATTGTGAAAAATTGTAAGTGCCAAAGAGAAGAGTTTGTATTTTATCCAGGTAATAGTTCATGCCACTGAAGGTCTTGGGTGGGAGAGTGGTGTGCCCATATTTGTGCTGTAGAAATATCCATTCAAAAGCTAGACTAAAAGATGGATTGGAAGAGGAAGAGACTAGAGGCAGAGGAAACCAATTAGAAGGCTATTGCAGTAGTCAAAGTGAGAGATGATGAAGTCCTGAACTAGGATATGAAGATAATGTACAAATGTGAGCTACTTTATAGAGGTAGAATCAAATCCTGGCAACTATTTGGATAAAAAGTCTAGAATGACTTGAAGTTGTAAACCTAGCAAACAGGATGATTATTCACTCTCTAGGAAGAGAAGGAAAGAGATATTTTTTATACCACATTCTAACCCGCAAAGCATTGTGCTAAACACTTTATAAATATTACCTCATTTGATCCTCACAACAACCCAGGGAGGTATGTGGTATTATTTTCCCCGTTTTGCAGTTGAGTAAACTAAGCCAATCAGGAGTTAAATGAATTTCCAAGAGTCACATAACTATTTGAAGTCAGATCTTCCTGCCTACAGGTCTAGAATTTTGTCCACTATACCACCTAGCTGTTTCAATTTAGGAAAATGAAAGAATTTTTTGGACTGGGAGAGTGATCAGCTTCTGTCTTTAGATATGTTGGACTTGAAATGCCTACAAGACATGCAAGAAAAGATTCTCAATGGGCAGTTGATGATATGAAAAGGGAGTATACAATGGATGGGTGGGAAGGATGGAAAAGGTCTTCAAATATGAACTCAATATAACAATATTGCCAAACAGCTAATTAGGGTTAAATTTTATTATAAGGTTGCACTTTTGTTTTCTTTTTTCAAAATTGTGTGAACTGCCACTTTCCATAGTTAATGATTTTTTTTTATGGTTGAGACTAGGGACCAGCCAAAGTATTTCTGGAAAGTGCAGTGGCATACTCTAAAGATTCCAATAGAGCCATATTTGAACAGATTTTGGTATTACAAAAGACTATTAAACATTTTCACTCAAATACCTGCCCAAATATTATGCTGGTTGTAACATGTGAGAATATTATTCAACAGATATAATAGCATTCAACAATAGGAAAAGGAAGAAAAATGCCTTAAATAGCTACTTTCTTCATGCCCTCAAAGCCTCTCAAAATGAAATCCAAATAGAGTACTATATTAAACATCCTCACTGATGTGATTCAGCTTTAACTTTGACAATTTCTAGATTTCAACAATGTCCCCATTATATCAAACAATTCAAAAACCACTGGTATTCCTTGAAATTCTGAAACATAATTCTGAGCTTTAAAAAGACAAAACAAACCTCCCCCTTATGCCCTTGGGGAAAAAAAAAAGAAAGGAACAATTTTGAAAATACATTTTGGTATCAGTGACTCACAAGAAAATCCAGTTTCACAAAGCTACCCAAAAACAAATAATATATGCAACACAGATGGTCTTGTCAGTTTAGAATTCTAGTCTAACTAACATTACTACTGTGATAAATGTGCCTTGCACAATAAGAGTTCTCTGTTGGTCTTCACAGAATATACAGAGAACATTTAATTGCATCAAATCACAGTACACTACAAGGCTTCCTCAATGTGACCAACGGTCATCCAAAGGATACTCAACTATCCACATAAGAAAGACAAAGTGGAAGAAATCATTGACAATTATATATTGCATGGATTATGATACAAAGTTGGATAGTAGGAAGTATATTAATTTAGTCCATCATTACATATTCAAATGTGTATTGTATTATTGAAAAATGTAAGTATTACAGTATATAAAATATAACTAATATAAAATACAAGTACATTTGCACATATATAAACATCTATTTACATATATAAATGTATATATAATTATATATATATATATACACACCAACATATGTATATTGTGCTAAACTATTGGGACACTAAAGATAACAGGTACTGTTAGATAATTATTGATCTCAGAATTAAATAAGAGGAGACATAGCTAAATCTCAATCATATTTGATCATATGAATAGGACTTTCAATGAAACCATTCGCCATCAAAAATATCCCATCTTTTGATTACAAATTTTCTCCTGTTAATGCTTTAAACCTACAAATCATAGCTAATAATCCCAGAATATCCAGTATTGCACGTGATCTCTTTGTATAATTTCTCTTTCAGTCTGTCAACACACAGTACCTACCATCCAGAATTATTCTATTCCTTTCCTGGGGTCCACCTTCCCTCTCTACTTTCTTTGGGCAATCAACAGTAGTATCAACTATATCACAGGGGCTGGGACCCGGCTCTCCTGGGAATAAACAGCCACCTTCCCAGTAAAACTGCACCACACAAAGACAAACTCTCTTCTGCATACCAGCCTCAACCCCTGAATAACTCAATTCACCTGAACTCGTCCCAGGTACCAGAATTCTTAGTTAAGTCTTTGGTTTTTAATATCAGGATACTTCATTCATAGGACCAAAGAGGTTATGTGATACAAAATCTCAACTAGGCTCTCACTGACATAAGGCAGCCCTTTCATTCCCCCTTAATATATTCTCTGTCCTAACCCTTATAATGGTTGCTTCATGACTTGCTTCTTTACAAGCCTCCCACAGTTCTCCCATTCCCCTTCAACTTGTAGTTCACTGAAAAAAAAAATTTAATCAATTCTTCAAGGGCTTTTTCTTTTTTTTTTTCTATCTCATATTGCTCAGATATCTTTACCCACTATTTTCTACCTTGACTCTACTCTTTAAGCAGGGGTTGGTCCTTCTCTTTCCCAAGATAAACTCCTCTATGTTCCCCTTTGATGCCATCCCCTCAAAACTTTTCTGACAAATTTTCCCACCTATCATCCCCTCTCTCTCAGACTTCAATCTCTCCCTATCTTTTGGCTCCTCTGCAATCTACAAACACATCTATGTCTCTCTCATCCTTAAGTTAAAAAAAAAGAAACTTTTTTTCATCCTCCCATGCCTATTAGCTATTATCTTATATCTCTCCTAAACTCTCAGAAAAACTCCTTTTAAAAAAGTCAATATTTCTTGTCTCCACTTTTCTCTCTTCTAAACATTCTGCTATCTAAATTTATCATTCTACTTAAAATACTCTCTCTGAAGTCATCAATATCTCTTCACTATCATCTTTTTATAATCCTTCCCCCTTTTTATCTTTGCAGCTTTTGAGACTTTCTAGACATCTTCTCTTCCTATGTATTTTCTATCCTATGTATTCATAACACTGTATTCTCTTGATCATCCTGCTCACCTATCCTCCTTCTCAGTGTCTTTTGCTGTATCTCCATACAAGTCTACTTAATGTGGGTATCCCAAGGATCTCACCTGGGTTCCATTGTCTTTCTCTATATATGATCACTTTTTTCCTGATCAGCTCCCATGGGTTCAGTTATTATCTCTATGTAGATGATTCCCAGAAATATATATATATATATATATATATATATATAAATCCCTAGTCTTCCTCCTGTCTTCTAGTTCTGTATCACCAACTCTTTGTTAGTTATTTTGAAATTGTATGTCTCATGGGCATCCCAAATTCAATATTTCTAAAACAAAACTCATCTTTGTCTCCAAGCTCTCTCCTCTTCCTAACTTTGAGATTATTATTAAGAGAACTACCATCTTCTCAGTCACTCAGGTTCACTACTTACCCAACCCAACTGGTAAATTTGTTTTTTACATCTCTCATGGATGTTCTTTTTTTTCCACTTATAAAGCCCTCCACCTAGTTCAGACCCTCTTGTCTGTATTATTTTAAGTCTTCTCATCCCTGCCTCAAGTCTGTCTCAGGTCTTAGCACAACGCCTAGAATACAATAAGCATTTAATAAATGTATGTTGATTGACTGAATGATTAACCTCTATGAATAGGTTTCCTCATCTAGAAATTCTGGGGAATGGGAAGGGGTGAGGAGAACAGAGATTAAACTAACC
This sequence comes from Monodelphis domestica, assembly GCF_027887165.1. Taxonomy (NCBI): domain Eukaryota; kingdom Metazoa; phylum Chordata; class Mammalia; order Didelphimorphia; family Didelphidae; genus Monodelphis; species Monodelphis domestica. The sequence continues at coordinate 194,629,622 of NC_077231.1, read as the reverse complement.
AAACTTTGAGATTTTTTCCAGTTCTGAAATACAGAATATTTATTTGACCTGCTCTAAAATAGGCTGAATCAAGTTGGAAGTTAGTAGATAGAATTAAGGTTACTCTGAGAAAAAGATTATTGTATTTCCTTGAGCCCTCCACCAAGCTCAACCTGAGTGTTTCCATCATCTGGTTATGTTCTTACAGTATTAGCCACCTCTGATTTGAGAGAAGGATGTTCCATCATCACAGAAGGCAGGAGTAGTTTATCATCAGCTCCTTTGACAAAATCCTGCAAACTTCTTTCATAACTCAAGGACCCATCCAAGGGCACCCTGTTGTCTGAGTGAATTTTTTTATATATATGCAAGCTCTCTACATCCTCCTCAAATGTCAGAGACCTGAGTCAGTCCATAATAAGATAAATAAAGTCTGTCCAGAGACAAAAATAGAGCAGAGGTCACTTTGGATTAAGTGTGTCACTGACACTTAATCGCATTAACTTTATCTCTCACTCTAGAGAAGAGTGTGCAGAAGCACCTCTGAAAAGATCCATTAAAGGTTTCTGGGAATCTTTGAAGTTTGAGGAAAGTAAGTAGTAGCCCAAGCTAAGATTTCTAAGAGCTGCTCTTTGTCTGCAGCACTTTCCTTTTGTAAAGATTGCTGGTTTAAAAACCTTTTGATGGGAAGTAAAAAAAGAAAAGAAAAGAAATACACACAACCTTGCAGTCTTCTCACCTCATTCCTTCTATCAAAAGTGAATACCTGGTTAGGAAAAACTTTCAGGGAAAGTTGAATTTCCTGGACTGCCAGGTTTTTCTTAGTCTTCCTTGATCTCATCCCTGACCTCACAGAACTTTTTTTATTTTTTAAGTCTAATGTTCTCATTGTGTCATATTGGAATTAAGGTTATTTTGTGTTTATGTTTTATCTTCTGACTTGACTATTAGATTCAGTGAAATATTGTGTCCCTGCAGTATCTAGCCTCAGTGATTCATTTTAGGAAAACCTCAAATGCTTTTTGATGGATTTGATCAATCTATCTTTAATGTATTCCTAGTGCAGTTTCTTAGGTTAGCTGACTAACTGCCTACCTACAACTGTATATCACTTTTCTTTTCTTATTGAATTTTCCCCCTGAAACCTTCCTTTTCTGACATTTTGAGATTTAAATTTCTCCTTCCCCTCCCCCCACCCCCCCCCCACCTCCTGTACTCTGCCCCACAGTAGCAAACAATATGATACGTTAGTGTGTCATTTTTTCATTTGTGGTCTTAACCAGCATTCTTTACTATCATCAGCCTTCTATCTTCTGACTCATTCCTGCTCAGGAACTCTTTTGTTTTTTTTTTTTTAAACCCTTACCTTTTATTTTAGAATCAACACTGTGTATTGGTTCCAAGGCAGAAGAGTGGTAAGGGCTAGGCAATGGGGGTCAAGTGACTTGCCCAGGGTCACACAGCTGGGAAGTATCTAAAGGTAAATTTGAACCTGGGACCTCCCATCTCTAGTCCTGGCTCATCCACTGAACTATCTTGTGTCCCCTCTGGTCTTTTTTATTTTTTTTCTGAAGCAGAGTTCTAATAGGGAGAAAACTTGTATATTTGGGAGCATGTCTATGAGGAGCATTGCAGAGGGGGGAGCACAAGTTGACCTGTTTCACAATTTGTCCTAGAATCTATTGATTAGTACAGAAAGAGATAATTAGGTGAGCTAAGAGCCACAGAATTTCCCCCAGATTTTTGAGAGTAGAATCCTCTGTGGATCTTGAGCTAGTGTTTTCACTGATTTGTATTTGTTTTAGCCTGTAGCCAGAGTTCCTTGTTGGGGTCAGGAGAGTTGTTGAGAGCTGAAAAGTTCCTATAATCATCTCTGGCTACTGGTCATTCCCTTTCACCCCTCCCACAATGACAAAATGAGGGAAATTGACAGGAGCCCTGAAAGCTAAAAGAATGCATTTAGAAGCCAGGGGAGGAAAGGAACCAATCAACGGCTGTGGAGAATCATTTCGAAAGACAAAGGAGTTCCTGTCCCTAAGATAGTCAGAAATCTGGTCATCACCAAAGTCACAGAGTAGGGCAGTTGATTGGCTGCAGGGTGTGATCTCTCAAATCTCTCCTCTCTTCAGCCATGGCTTGAAATTCCTAACATTAACTCTTTTTTGAGCTGGGTCACAAAGCCAAAGACATTCCATTTCCCAAGTATTTATTGTGCCTACTATGTGCAAGGCACTAAACTAGATCCTGAGTGATATAAAGACAAGACACAAAACAGATCCTGTCCTCAGGAGATTTATGTTCTTCCAGATTATCTCCAAAGATTTGCTGTTAAAATACACCATTTCAGTAGACTAGGTGGGAAAAGTCTTGGGAATTCCTCTAGCCATCTTCAATTAACATAGGTTAGATTAGAGTTTCTGGTGTCCCGATTATTTTCCAGGGCTTTGGAGAAATCCTGATTTAAAGGAGTCTGGGTATATCCAGTACCACTTATGTTGATGATAGAGGATAAAGCTTTGGGGGTCTTCCATCATTTCAAACCATCAGGTAGCCAAGGTTTTTTTTTTTTGTCAGATTCCCCTAATCCAGGATGGGTCTGCTTCAAAAATAAATCCTGGAGGGAGAGGAAGGACTGGAGACAAGAGACAGCTAGGTGGTGCAGGAGAGAGAATGCTGGGCCATTCTATCCACTCAGAAATTCAAAGCCAGCCTCAAATATTTACTAGCTTTAAAATCTTGGACGATTCACTTAACCTCTCTTTGCCTTAATCCACTAGCAAAGGAAATGACAAAACACACCAATATCTTTCCCTAGTAAATCCCATAGACAGAGCGCTATGGTCCACAGGGTCACAAAGAGTCAGACACAACCGAACAACAATAATTTTAAAAAATATATTTTCATGGGATTCTACATGTGTTCTATTTTTCACTAAAGCTTTTTAATGGGCTCCAGAAATTTAGAATGGACAGTGTTTTTATTCTATTAAGCCAAGTGATCTTTTACAAGGATAACATCCAAGCCCATCGAGCTAAACATAATAGTATTTACAGAATAATTTATTTTAACTCTTCAACCGTATGTTTTCTAATTACTGTCTACATTCTACAGTTATTAACATTGGCATTAACAAGTGTCTGAGAGAATTTAACCTTCAAATTCATCAACCATTATTTCCTCTAAGATGTAATTTAATACTTAGTATTTGCCCATTGTAGTTAATTTGAGGTTATAGTATAGAGCTATTATACCAATGTGAATAAAGCAAATTATTGTATTGAAAATAGATGAGAATTTCCCAGGTTTTTTTGTGATTATTTTATTTGTCATTTCTTACAGCACAATAGTATTACTTTACAAACATATACCACATATTGTTCAGCACTGATGGGCATCTCTTCAGTGTTCAGTTCTTTGCCGCCAAAGACTTATAAATAGGGGGCAGCCAGGTGGCAAATCTGGACTCAGACATTTCCCAGCTTTGTGACCTTGGGCAAGTCACTTAACCCCCGTTGCCTAGCCCTGACCACTCTTCTACCTTAGAACCAATACACAGAGCTTAAAAATAAAAGACGTGTAACGATGCAAAGTAAAGTGAGCAGGAGTCCAAGACAATTGTACACAGTAACACCAATAAAATATACTAATATTAATATAATAACATATAATGATCAACTGAAAATGTCTTAACTATTATCAGAAAGGCAAGGATCCAGGAAAACTCTCAGCGTCTCATGTCAATAGAAGAAACATGGAAGTAACAGAGTTGGAGAGTAAATTGAATTGTGTCATTCTTCACTTTATTTCCTTCATGAATTTTGCTCTGGTGTAAGCAATATGAGTCTTGTTTCACAACATGGCAAAGAGGGAAATGTGTATTATGTGATAATATATGTAAAACCTACATCATATTACCTGCCTTCTTGGGGAGGGGAGAGGGCTGAGAGGAAAGAGGATTATGAGGGAAGAGGAAAAAAAGAATGAGAGATTTTTGGACACAGTTAATATGAGAATTTCTTTCTCTTGGATAAGCACATTTGTTATAATTTATTACATATTTATAACTAACCATATAATGCTATATTCTATATCATGTTATACATTTTAAAATGGTAATTTGAAAGATGAAAATTTCCCAAGTTCATGTTTTTTTCTTCCAGTAAAGAAAAAGTAAATTCATGTTAATTTGGAGGATTTAGATTCATCAGCTTACAGCTTTTGAGGCAAAAAGGACTAAAGAAGTCATAAGATCATAGTTCCAGAGATGGAAGACATCTTATGGGGCATCTAGAGATATTTATAAAGCACTTAGCACAGTGCCTGGCACATACTAGGCATTCTATAAGTGCTTATCACCTTCCCTTTCATTCCATTCCCTTTCCCCTACATTTTACAGATGAGAAAAATAAGGCCAGAGGCATGCTATTTTCAACACTTCTTTATTACTCTCATTTGCCTTTCCTTTGATTTGGAGAGCTGGAAGGCAGAGGGGGAAATATGTACCCCCAAAGTCTCCATTTATAGAGTGTGCAGAATTTTAAACTCTTCATTTCCCACTAGCTGTTCTTTGGGGTTAAATTCCATAAACATCATGTCCCTTGTGGTACCCACTTATGAACCCCACCCCTACCTTTCAGCTTCTTTGGGGGTATCATCTTCCCCTCACTGGCTTGTGACCTCCTCAGATACAGGGACTGTCTTTTTCTTATTTGTGTCCCCAGCATTTAGTAGTGTCTGGCACCGAGCAGGCACTTAATAAATGTTTATTGACTATTGATTAAGTGTCAGAATCTGGACTTAAATCTACATCCTTCTGGTTCAAGCCAGTTCTATCCACTATCCCACACCTTGCTTTTATAGCAAACTTTAAGTTTTACAAAGTACTTTTTATCGCCTCTGTAAAAATTGGGTCGGTGATCTCTAAGGACTCTCTCACCTCAAAATTAAATGATCTTTTTCATAAGTGTGTGTTTGCTACACACCTATCTCTGATCTCAAAATATACCCATATCTCTGTACCCAAGAAGAAGTAATCCATGATACTCCAGGTTATTAAACAAATAATAATAGCAACATCAACAATAACAATAGCAACAATTGAGTAGCCAGGAGCAGAGGAGGGATAGATGAATTATAAAAAGGTTCTAAATTTACACACTCACACACACACACACACACACACACACACTTTACAAAAGCCCCAATTATGAAATGACACTCATTTTCTTTTCCATCTGCATCTACATTTTTGTCCATATGGAAAAGTTGCCTTCAGTGATGCACAACAATAACTTGTCTGCACCTGGGTGGTCTTAGCAAAATGCCTGGGGTACTAAGAAATGAAATGACTTGCTCCAGGTCTCACAGTCATTATTATGTGTCAGAGGGAGGAACTGTGAAGACAGAATCTTGTTCCTCCAAGACCAGCTTCTCTCTATCCAATAGGTTGCTAAGATTCTCCAGTCTAGTCAGAGAATGATTAACCATATAATGAAGGACTTTTGCAACTTATATCATTATTTTGCTCTGGTTTGGTCCCAATATTGACCTTCCAGAGAGTAAACGGGGAAAGAGCGTGGAACTGGGCTCCAAGAATAACTAGATATTAGATTTCACTATGCCATTCTAACCGTGCAAACCTGGGCAAGTTTCTTGTCTCTACAAGGTTACACTGTAATATGAGAGCATTGGACTAAACGATTTTAAGACCACTTTTAGCATAATCATTCTATGTCCATTTCAAAAACAATTCAATAAAAAATTTAGTTGAGTCCCATACTGTGTCAAATCAGATATACCAGAGTTTGAAGGACCTTTGAGCAAATCATAATCATAATCATAATAGCATTACCATTTTTATTCTAGATTTCCTCATCTTTAGAAATTGCTAAGCTGGTCACCCTCCTCCAGCTTTACTGGGGGATAGAAAGGAAACTGCCTTGTTTCCATAATCCTTTTCTTGTGTGTTGTTATTTTCATCACTGAGACATTACCTGTGCAGACAGCTTTAGCAAAAAACCACCAGGAGGATTATTCTGCTAGAAAATCAAGGGAAGGCCCAGGAGGACAGAGAAAGGGCAGAGGAGATTGTAGCTGAGCTGGAAAGGGAGAAAGGGGCTTTTACTTCTTTGCAAATGAGCAAAAAACAGTGCCTCACTCATGTTCTCTTTAATTACTCTTGTCTGCTTTATAAGAATTTTTCTTCTGCTAACCTTGTTGAGAGTCCACCTGCTCAGGCACATGGGAGAGTAGGAGAAGGGATATGAAGGAAGAGGCAGGGGATTTGAATAATTAAATTAGATGAAGCATTAATTAAACTTTGCTATGAGCTAAGTATTATGGCTAAAAACTGAGACTACAAATACCAGAAAAAAAGAAAGACAGATCCTGCCTGCAAGCAGCTTCCATTCTAATGAGGGAATTTCAAAGAGTCTTATAAAGAATTCCAATCCCATTCCTTTCATGAGCTGTGCCTTCCAAAGAAAGAGCAGATGGGCTTAAGAGGAGAAAATATAAACAACACAAAATTAAATTAAGTGAGTTTTAGGCATGTATGAATCTGGTAAGTTACATAATCATTAAGAATTTGCTTTGGCAAAAATAGCAACCAAAACTACAAAGATTAGTTGCTCATGAAAATATTGGGAAAGGAACTCAACTATAAGAGATTGTCAATCTATCATGTATAATTGTTGTCATCATTATCCCTGCTCAAGTGGATTTGGTTTGGGCTTATTAAAATAGTAATTGACCAAGTACATTAAAAGAATTTATTATTGAACTAAAAATCTCCTGATGATACAAGTATCTAGAAGTGCCTTTTTTATTTTTATTTTTTAATTAGTGGCAGCTCAATACAATGTTTTCCTGTTTTACTATATATCATAGGAGATAAGGTACATGTAGGTCCTTTTCCCTTCTCTATGATCTCTTTGGGATATAGAACTAGCAGTGCTATTGCTATTTCAAGGAGTTTGCACAGTTTTATAGCCTTTTGGGCATAACTTCAAATTGTTCTCCAGAATGGTTATATTGGTTCACACCTCCACCGACAGTGTATTAATGTTTCAATTTTCCCATATCCTCTCCAGCATTTATCATTTTCAAAACATTTTTGTCATATGAGACAATTTGATATGTATGAGCTGATATCACAGAATTGTTTTAATTTGTATTTCTCTAATTAATAATGACTTGAAGCATTTTTTATGACTCTAGATTTTTTTAAGAATTCTTCATCAGAGAACTGCCTGTTTCTTGCTGCTTCTTCAAGGAAAGCAGAGGCATGTCTCATTTAAAACTTGACTGTGATCAGCTTTGTAAGGTTATCAAGGAAAAAAAATGTGTGACTGCTAATCATGGAACACTACAATCTCCAAGAAGCTAAAAACAATGGAGAAGCACATAGAAGGAGTGAGCAGGCTACAAGAAATGTTAAATAAGATACTGCGAAGAAGAACGAGAGTAAAGGATGTTCACAAAGTGTAACATAAGCTCAGAGGGGGTTATCCCAAACCTCCATTCACACTGGTCAGTTGAGTCCCCAGAGTTTGGCTGCTATTCCTCCCCCCAGGACTCTAGGAGACCCAGAAGGACTTGGGAGTATGATAGTATGATAGCTCATGAGGCCACACTGGTTCACTGCTTCCCTTAATGAAAATCAGTTCATATCAATTAATTAATCAATCAATAAGCATTTATTAATTACCAACTATGTTATCAAAGTCCTGTGCTAGCTTTCAGCAACTGGTATTTATTAAGATGGTATAATCATAATAGAGCATTGGTCCAAAGCAAAACCTCCATGTCCCACCTAGGACATACTCTCCCAATGTACAGAGTTTAGGCGAAAATTATTTCAAGCTTAAAACACATGATATGGCAAACGGGGAGCCTCACAACTCATGGTAGTTCTTTTATTAGATTCTCTTTTCTCACATTCCCAGAACTCTCATGAAATGTCCTTTAGTATAGTATATTTTTCTGGATTCTTGGTACAGTCCTAAAGCTCTTTCCAATACATCTAATTTGCTCTAAGTACCCAAAGAAGATTTTGTCATTACTTGAAAGAAGAAAGGAAATAATTAAGAAAAATTTAATCCTTTGATCTTTCAAAGTTTACAACACATCAAAATCAATCAAAAAACATTTATTAAGCATGAGTCAGGTGTAGGTAGCTAAGTAGCACAATAGATAAAGCTTGTAAAAGGTATTATTATTTTAAATTGCAAAGTTTAAATTCCTTTTGAGAGTAATTTAGGTTAAGAAACATGCTACCTCTCCAAATCCAGAAAGTGAACTGTTTGGAGAAGACACCATGAAGATGCCTCCACAGACCACAAGCCGAACCAGAAGATCCAGAGTGAACTTTGAGAGGTGGTGATTTGAACTCTGTGGGGTTTGAATGCATTTGTTTTGCATGTATACTGTTATGCCAAAGGGGACTGCCCCCTAACTGGCTTTTTGTCAATGCGCCTAGCAATTATTGGTTTTGTTCTCTTTTCCTCTTATCCTCAAATTATTGTAATTTCCTAGCCGGTATGTCTACAAGACCCATCGGAGAGACTAATCTTCCTCCATCCTCAGGGGGATATGTAAAAATGGAGATTTGAACACTAGACTTCAATCCCCAGAAGTCCTTGGTATCTCCCAGAATTCTCTTTAATCTCACCTGAGTCCCCACCTGGGCGAGATCACAATTAGTATTTAACTGGCAGTAATGCCTACCTCTCCCTCTTCTATGCTCTCACTCTCTGCTAGGCCATTACAAGATGTAGGAAGTAAGCTTTGAATGGGCTAAGCAGCCCTAGGCATGTAGTTTCTTATTTGTATTTTCTTTATTCCTTCATTTCTAATAATCCTTAACAAACCTCATAAAATATAATAAGTTTATTACTAGATAGCAATTTAATTTTTACAAGCTCCAGGCCTGGAGTCAAGAGAACCTGGATTCAAATCTGGTTTCAGACACTTTCTAGCTGTATGACTTTAGGCAAGTCACCTAACCCCCGTTTGCCTAGGTCTTGTCACTTTTCTATTTTAGAACAGAAGATAAGAGTTTTAAAAGAACCACAGGGCAAGATAGAGTTTTCTTTAGCCCATTCTAATATACTTCCTATGTATTGATTTCATATCATCAATTGCTTGAAGACATCTACTTTTCCATTTGATTAATCAGGTTGTTTTCAGTTTAATGGCTTCCTAATGATTAAGGCGGGAGTACAGAAAATACTATTCCTTTGTCTCAGAATAGAAATGCAGTCAAAAAAGAAGACAGATTTTGGTCACCTGGTGAGAGTGAGGGAAAACCTTTAAATAATGCCCAAGGCTCTAGAGAAATCCTGACATTTTAAAAAGGAAGGAACCAAGGAAGAAAGGAACAAACGAACAAAGGGAAAGAATGAGGGAGAGAGGAAAGGAGGAAAGGAGAAAGGTGGAAGGGATTGGAGGGACACAGGGAGGGAGGCAGAAAGATTCCTCAGATCAGTGGTGTACTTCTCTGGAAAAACTTATAGGAGGGCTTGGAAAAGACACACAAGATGGACAGACCTGGATGCATTGGATCTATATCATTGGAAGGAATGAACCACATTGATGAGATAATAGATCTTGTTTTCTGTGACCCAGTTAAAGGTAAGCTTCCTGACTTCCTGACCCTCATTCTTTTTTGGGAAATTCAGAGAATATCCTACCCCACCCCCCACCACCATTGCCCCACCTCACTAGCAACAGTCTCCTATTAATGTCATATAATTTATTTTCTTAGGACTCTTCATAGGTTTGAGCCTTGAAGATAGCTGGTCTTTTGAGCAGAGTACACACACCACTTATGTGCTGCCCATGGAAATGTGGGGCAGTGGAGGATTTGCATCCACAGTACTCCCCCTGGCCATCTGTGAGTTGCAGTCTTCTGTCCTCCAGAGGCATTATCCTTCTTTTGATTGAAGTACTCAATGTGAACTGTTCTTGCCACTTTATTTAATGTGCTGTTTATAATGTTTTGAATGAATGTTTCCCCCTTTAGGTTGGTAAAAGTAAAGGAATCACTTGGGGCTTGTGAGCTCCGACTTTCAGTGATTGGTGCCCTTGAGAATGTCTCAAACCTGAAGATCCATCTTCTGGGGGCTCCATCTGTGTAGAGACCCCAAATGCAACATACAACTGAAGAAACTGAGGTTGAGTGGGTATTGATCTCCTTAAAGTTGCATGAGAGTGAAGGATAAAGCTAGGAATTAAACCCAAACCTTCTGAGTCCAAACTCAATGTACTATGATACCATTTTGTCTTAGGTGACATTAAACAAATGACTTTATCTAATATTTGTAATTTCTAGTGTGGTGGAAAGAGTATTGTATTTGTTATAGAGCCTAGTTTCAAAATGGATCTCTGGTGCTTACTCCCTGTGTGGTCCTAGGTAAACTATTCACTTAAACTCTGAATTTCAATGTCCCTCTAAGAAAAATGACTAAGGCATAAAAGGTTTCTAAGCTTCCTTCTGTTTCTGAGTCCTTTTTTCCTAATTTGTTCTAGATTTTTATGACTACCATTTATAGGGAATTTAGGAGATCAGTAAAATCTGAAAGGAAGAAAGGAAACTTTCAGAAATTCTCAAAGTCATGATCAAAGAAAGTTGGAGAAAAGCTATTCTAGAGTAGGAGGTTTTCAGTTTTTTCCTGCTTCTCTAACCACAAATTTACTTTTAAAAATAATTGTATTTTTCTCAATTGTCAAGCATTTTTCCCTCCATCTTCTCTACCTTTATCCCCTGGATAAAAGAGAGGAAGTTGTTCAAAATCACAAAAATATTCCTTTTTTCTGCTTTCTCATCATTATCTTCTTCCACAGTTTAATAGGTTTCTTTCCTGAATTGAAACATGTGTTCTCTCCTCTCTGACCTTGGAGCAGGGAAATATTTTGAAATTAAATAATGAACTGATACCTGAGTATAATACATAAGCATGGATCTTATAACCTTTTTTTTTTTTTTGAAGGCAGAAGCTAGCTCCATAGTATTAATGTGACATTAATTATACAAATTAAAATTGAAAGCAAACCCTTCCGGCTCAAAAATACTATGATTTTATGAAAAATTAAGTCCGTGCAAGATGAGACAACAGATTGACCACATGTGACCTGACATCTGGATAGAAAGAAGCATAGAAGTAATTAACCAGACATTTAGGTTTTTGTCTAGATGTTTGGCACCAGATACACACAGCCTGTGTTTGTCAAATTAAGTCAGGCCACATCATGTTTGCACAACATGGACTTTTCTGTTTCACAGCAAGAGACTTTAATCCAGTCTAGCAGAGCAGTTTGGAATGTTAGTTCTTATACATGTTAAGGAATATCCTTCAAAGAAGCCTCAAGAACTTGGCAAAAATAACCTTTACGTCCTCTGTAGGATAGACTTTTCCATCCCTCCCATAGATCACCAGTCCTGATCTGTGATTTTATCCATAAATTAACTTTCAGCATAGATTTCTTCTACCCACATCGATTGGCGACTGGAACTTAGAACTTCAGAAGTTTCTTTGGGCACTAAATGACTTAGCCAAGGTCATCCAGTTCAGTATATTTCAGCAGCAGAACATGAGCCCAGGCATCCTTATTCCAAGGCTAGCTCTCTCTCCACTAAATTGTGCTGCCTCTTGTTATATATAGGAAGAAGCTTCTATTTTACACTGTCCTTCCCCAAAACAACCATCTTTTTTTTTAAGTTAACATAATTCTGGAAGAAGGCTGAGATAAGAAAGATTTTTAAGTCTTTTTTTAACCAATTTTATCATTTTGAACTAGTGTCTATCCTAGTTCTGACTCTTGAAATAGGGCATTTTACTCAATTATCTCATTACTTTTCCCCGCCCTTTACAAGACTTCTATAGAAAGTTCATCAGCCTTGTCAAGTAAAGCTGTCAGTTTTATTACCTTTATCCTTTTCCTCCCATTCCTCAGGCCAGTAGGAAGTTAAAAAGCTTTAAGTTCTTTTCACTGTTCGTGTTTCAGGGAAATCTGATTTGCATCCATCTATCCTGTAAATTAAATTACTTGTGTTGCTCAGTACAGAGAAACTAGCCTTACAAATACCACCCTCTAGTGTTCCAAGGAAGAAACTCAGAGTGTATCAATTGGTAACAAATGTTTCTAGGTTCATGATACAGTTTTGGCACTGATGGCCTGGCTTAGTAGGACTGAAGGCAGATGGGAAGGCAGGTTCCCTTTTGTTCAATCCAGTCCATTCCTCTCTCACCACTGTATGAGGAGACATTCTCATTCTTTGTATTCAGAGATACTAATTTACTTTCTATGGAAATAGCTATCCAGATGTCTGTCATACTTCTACTTCTGGCTCTAGACATACTGAACTAAGGGACATCCTCTATGCATGCTGCCATGTTTTCTCACCTCTGTGCCTCTGTAGTATTCCCTGCTCCTAGGATTCCTACACTTCCTCTGCCTGTTGAGATACTAACCACTACTTAAAGGTCAATTCAATGCAAATTTCCTCCATAAGAACTTTCTTGATTGTATAAATTGGCGAAACAAAAAACAAAAAACTTCCCTTTCCACAGTTCTCTCTACTTTCCTTCTATGTTTTTTGTGCATTTTTGGAATTATAGTTACCTGTGTGTGCACCATACCCTCCCGCCATCATACTGCAAGTTCCATAAGGGTAAGGATGGTGACTTTCCTAAACTTTCCATTTCCCCCAATGCTCAGCACAGTGTTTTCCTCATAGGAGGTGCTTAATAATTAAGGCAAGCTTGTTGGTATAATATAGCTAGAGTGCTAGGCTTAGATTCCAGATGACCTTCTTTCATATCTTCTTCCAGATACTTTCTAGTTTCTAGTTGTTTCCTCATCTGTAAAATGGGAATAATAACAGCCCCAAATTTAGAGTTCCTTTGATGATCAGATCAAGTGAGATAATAAATGTAAAGAGCTTTGTAAAATTTAGCTATATAAATGTTAGCTATTGTTACTGGATTGACAGAAAGATTAATGAAATGCCTACAGCCTTTTTAGTAGTTAGATAATTAGTCTTCTAGTTAGCCTCTGAAGCTTATTACAAATCAACTATCGTGCTATATAGATTGAGACCTTAGGATCATATATTTAGGGCTGACAGGGACTTTAAAAGATTATCTAGTCCAATCCCCTCACTTTGTTTTCTGTATTAAAAGGTCATTTGTTTTTTTTAGTTATCAGAAATCAAATTTCTTTCTCAGTTTTAGCCCATTGGGAAAAAAAAACACATTCTTCGTAATAAATATTCATAGTTAAGTAAAACAAATCTCTTCATTGACCACGATGAAAGTATGGCTCATTCTGTACCATGAATCACATCTGTTAGGAAGTGAATACCATTTGTCATTATCCATTTGGTTTTTGTAAGAAGCCTTTCTCGATCCCTCTTAATTCTAGTGTTATCCCTTTGCTAATTATTTCCTATTTATCCTATATCAAGTTTGATTTATATACATTTGTTTACATACTGTCTCCCTTATTAGATATGAACTCCTTGAGGGCAAGACTTTTGTCTCTTTTTGTATCCCCAGTGCTAAACACAATGCCTGACACATCGTAGGTGCTTAGAAAATGTTTATTGGTTGCTTGACTGTTGAATTATGAATGATCATTGTATTAAAGATAGTGCTTATAGCTTTTAAAGTTATTTGTCTTTATATGGCTATCATATTTTACACTCAGTTTTTCTTACTTCATTCTTCATAGGTTTATAAATGTCTTCAAAATATTTTTTCAAATATTGGTGATATTTAGCATACAAGCATAACTTGTTCTTCTGGTTCTCATTTCATTATTGGGTAATATAAGTTTTAAAAATTGTTTTTTTAATATTGATGACCTATAGCATAATTTGTTCTTCTGATTCTCACTTCATTCAGCACCTATTTATATGTCTTTCCATTTCTCTTTGAAATCATCTATTTCCTCATTTTTTACAACACATTAGTATTCAGTCACATTTATACAATTCACTTTGTTCATACATTCCCCAACTGATGGGCATTCCCTTAGTTTCCAATTTTTTTCCACCTGAAAAAGAGCTGTTAGAATTATTTTTGTACATAGGAAAGGAGGAGAGTAAGACTCAAAGGAATTAAGTGACTTCCTCCAAGGTTTAACAGGAAGCAAGTTGCAGAGTTAAGATTCAAAACTGATTCCTGGACAGTGAATGTAATGCTCTTTCAACAATATAATATTTCCCTCAGAAACATTTAAGAGTAAAATATCAAGACAATCAATTTTTAAGAAATGCCCCCCTTCCCACTGAATGTGTCAGGTTAAAGAAACAAGAATATCACATAGGTGATAGGCTCTAAAGGGATCACAACTGTTCATAGTGGTTGTTAATACCCTTTTGACCTTCCACCACCACTCTCAAGAAAGAATGATGATTAGCTGGAAAGCTGATCCCTAGGTCTGCTCAAAGTGAGTGTGAAGTAATGATTGAATGCACACAGAGCATTAGGATAGTAGAATATCATAGTCTCCATTTTCCATCAGAGACTCTGCTCGGTTTCCACTCCATAGATCATCATGCCTCTCCCAGGATAAACTGATCACTTGAAATCTCATTACAATGCACATTGACTCAGTTTTCGATACTCAGCTGCCTCTCTCCTCTGATTAGAGGGTATCATTTATAAATGGTTCAAAACTTTCCAGGTAACTTCGTTTTCCATCTAAGCTTTTCTCCTTCCAAATCTGTGGAATATCACACCTCCTGGGTACTCTGCTGCTCCTTCTCTACTCTGCTTTTTAGTTTCTTTTTTTTTTTTGTGTTGTCTTCCTCCATTAGATTGTAAGCTCCTTGAGGTCAGGGACTTACTTTTTCCTATTTGTATCCCGACACTTAGCATTGTGCCTGGCATTAGCAGGCACTTAATAAATATTTATTGAATTGAATTGTGAAAAAGAGAGGAGAAGGGGAGAGAGAAAGAGAGAGAGAGAGAGAGAGAGAGAGAGAGAGAGAGAGAGAGAGAGAGAGAGAGAGAGAGAGAGGGAGATTGGGTCCTAGTATGTATAATTAGGAGTAATTAGATGTATCAATCTAGGTGTGAATTTTTTTCTTAATATTCCCAGGACCTAGTACAGTATCTTGAGAGTAGGTGGTATTATGTTGACATGGTTTTGTTATAAGTAAAAATTAATCTGGAGGTTATTAATAGATTTATAAGCATTTATTGGGAAAGAAAGAAAGAGATAAATGGGCTTCAGCCTTTCTAACTTTAAGTAAAAATAAGATTCCTCATTGCATCCAGGGCTCTGAGCAGGGGCTGGTCAGAGATGACCAAAGGAGATAAGAGAGTCAGCCAAAAGACAGAGTTAGTTCAAACAGAGACCAGTTGGGAGAAATAGAGAGCTTCTCAGCTTCCCTTGATGAGTTTTCAAACCTATGCTCTTCCCAGCCCCAGATCATGGGCCAATGACTTTCAAATGTCTTGAGATGTTATGCCAGCCATAGGGCAGGACACCGACACTCAGACACTGACACTGGAATGCGAGGGGATGATGGCATCAGACATGTCACTGATTCCTACTATGTTGAGTCACTGGGGTACATGGGATGAAGGTCTCCCAAATGCAGCATTTATGTAGCACATTCTGGAGTGAAATGATTTTGTCTCTATGGAAAACACTGATTTTGTTAGAAAGAAAAGAAAGTGAGGATTAAGCTGATGTCTTTAGTTGGAGGAATTAAGTCTATGCTAATTCTTAGAGCTCAACTTTATAGGCACCAAATAGAGCTAACTAGAGTTCTAAAATATATCTTTTATTGACACAATTCTGAATCCTTCATGGTCAATCCAGGGGAAAAGAGAATATGGTGAAGTGTGAAAGTGGACACAGATGGAGAGCATGGGTGAAAGCAAGATGAGAATGAGTATTTAATAGAAAGATAAAGTATTTTTAGGCATTTAATATGTGTCAGTCTGATGAGTCCTGAAGATACAACACCAAACAAATAAGATTGTCCTCACCTTAATTCCAATTGGGGAATATTTTAATGGAAAAACATAAGGCATAAAGGAGAACAGAAGAGTGGAATAAATAAATAGTGGTATGGTATAGAAAAGATCAGATAGTGTTCTAGAGTCCTGGATTGGACTAAGATAATTCTAGAGCTCACTTATCAAAGCCCAGGATGATTCTAGGGTTGGAGTTCAATTTTTTCATGGGTAGAAAGTACAGATGATGGCTCGAGTGGAGAATACATGGTACAAAGAAGGCTGGAAAGACTTCT
Source organism: Monodelphis domestica (assembly GCF_027887165.1). NCBI lineage: Eukaryota > Metazoa > Chordata > Mammalia > Didelphimorphia > Didelphidae > Monodelphis > Monodelphis domestica. The sequence goes on along the minus strand of NC_077231.1, from coordinate 194,613,372 downwards.
AGAGGCAAAATAAGGCCAAATTATAATATTCTATTGAAGATAAACTAAAATAGTTAATACCAATATCTCTTAAAACTTTTGATAAATAAATTTGACAGTATCAACATAACAAATACTATAATATGGTGAAATTCAGCATAAAATTAGTCCCTCTGGGACACTATCCAAGAGGATTTATTATTGGAAATTACACACGAACCTCTTATAAATATATTTTATCCACAATAGAACTCAAAGGTGTGAATGATCTTCCTCCAATTTGTTTTAAGTAACTGAAGATTGGTATTCATTATTTCAAAAAGAATGGAACATTTGCTGTTAGGATAATAAAATAATGGAAGGAGAAAGAGTAAGGAGTTGAAGATAACACATAAATTTTGAGTCCAGGTGCCTAGAGGATGGTGGTACCCTCAATAGTAATAAGGAAGTTCAGAAACAAGGGCATGGTGAGGGTAGTTTAAGAGAAAAGATAAGTTCAGTTTGGGGTACTTAGTTTAAGATGCCTAGGAGATATCTAGTTTAAGATGTCTAATAGACTCACATTAATTGGAGATGTGAATGTAGAGATCAGGAGAGAGATTTAGGACTAGATAAATAGTTCTAAAAATCACCAGCATGGAGAGGATCATAGAATCCATGAGAGTTGATGAGATCACCAAGTGAAATAGTATAGAGGGAGAAAAGAATGCCTAGGGCACTGGTGGTAGAAATAGCCCTGAATATAATTTCACAAAACCAGTGTTTGTGCCTGTCTCTTCCATTGAGTAATTCTGTTATCTTGGGCAAAATATTTAGCCTCCCTGACACTATTTTCCATTTGTCAAAGAACATGGCATTTGAAGTTACTACTCTATAGGCTTTTTTAAAGGAGAATTAAAAGAGAAAGAGTAATTGAGTTTCTTCATAAACTATAAAGTACTATGTGAATATCACTTATTATTTATAGTTGCCCTTAATGTTCAATCCTTAAAAATGATTACCAAGGGGCAAATTCTGATCTATCCTATCTATATGATCTTGCTCAAGTCATTTAATCTCACAATGCCTTAATTTAATCATCTGGAAAATAAAGAGAAGTCCTCCAAGAGGTGTGGAAAGAGTTTTTTGTTTTGTTTTGTAGAAAACAAATATTGAATTGTGAAATTATTTTCACCTTAAGCTTCCCAAGGTCAGGCTGAAACAACCTGCTGCCAAATTTGGGGCTCCCAAGTTTCCTCCCTAGTTATCACACTGGGTTGGGGCCATATTTCTTTTGTTAAAGATCTTAAAAGGACTAACGAGAGGGCTGATTAATCTTGGTGTGCCCTGATCTATTTGAAAGACTGATGAATACACCTCTTTCCAGCAATACATGGTACCTTCACAAAAATTGACCACATAGTAGTACATAACAATTTCACATCCAAATATATAAAAGCAGAAATATTAAATGTATACCTTTCAGATCATCATACAACAAAAATTACACTCAACTAAAGGCAGCAGAAAGACTAAAATTAATTGGAAACTAAATAATCTTACCCTAAATAATGAATAGGTCAAACAACAAATCATAGAAACAATCAATAATTTCATTAAGGAAGATAACAATGAGGAGACAATATATGAAAAATTATGGGCCAACACCAAAGTAGTACTTAGGGAAAAATTCATATCTCTAAATGTTCTAAAATAGAGAAACAGTGTATTGATGAATTGGGCTTGCAACTAAAAAGACTAGGAAAAAAGTATAAATTTTAAATTCCCAATTAAATGCCAAATTGGAAATCCTAAAAATCAAGGAAGAGATTAATAAAACTGAAAGTAAGAAAACCACTGAGCTAATAAGACAAAGAATTGGTTTTATGAAAAAATAAATGAAATAGATAAACCATTAGTTAACTTGATTTTTAAAAAGAGAGAGAATGAAGTTATTTTTCCAAAAATATGCCAATAAATCTGACAATCTAAGTGAGTTAGATGAATGCTAATATATATATATATATACATATATAAACCACCCAGAATAACAAAAGAGGAAATAGAAAACTTAAATAATCCCATCACAGAAAAAGAAATTAACAAACCATCAAAGAACTCCCTAAGAAAAAGGCTGCAGGGCCAGATAGATTCATAAGTTAATTCTACCAAAAATTCAAAAAACAAATAAACTCCAATATGACATAAATTACTTAGAAAAATAGGGGGGAAAGGTATTCTTCCAAACTTTTTATGACACAAATATGTTATTGATACCAAAATAGGAAGAGTTAAAATTATAGATAAATCTCCTTTCAGAACATTGATGCAAAAAGTTTAAATAAAATACTAGCAAAGACATCACAACATTATTTCATAAGAATAATACACCATGATCAGGTGGGTTTTATACCAGGAATGCAGGGCTGGTTCAGTATTAAGAAAACTCCCCACATAATTATATCAAGAACAAAACCATCAGAATCACATAATTTTTAAATAGGTGGAAAAAAAAGTATCTGACAAAATCCAATGCCCATTCCTTATTAAAAAAAAATAGTAGAAGACACTGGAGTAAATGGAAACTTAAGTGATATCTATCTAAAACCACCATCTGTAATGGGGATAAACTAAAACCTTTCCCAAAAACATGAAGTTGAAGCAAGGATGCCTGTTATCACCACAATTATTTAATATTGTACTAGAACTGTCTACTATAGCAATAAAAACAGAAAAAGAAATTGAAGTAATTAGAACAGGCAACAAAGAAGCAAAGTTATCACTCTTTGCAGATGATATGATGTATACCTAGAAAATTCTAATGAATTGAACAAAAAAACTAATAAAAATAATTATCTTCAGATAAGTTGCAGAATAGAAAATAAACCCACATAAACCTTCAGCATTTCTATTTACCACCAACAAAATCCAACAGCAAGAGCTAGAAAAGAAAATTCCATTAGAAATTACTCTAGACAATATAAAATACCTCTGCATATACCATCCAAAACAATCCCAGCAACTATGTGAGCATTCATTCATCTTTCCTAAAAAATCTGTTGATTTTACAAGCATTTATTATATCTTCATCCCACTACAACAAATAAAAATAAAACTCTATAGAATGATTTTTTTAAGACCTAACCCTCAAAATAATTACAGAGTCCATCAAAATTCTTATAATGGTCAATTCTTATTCTGAATTTTAAGTTCCATCACCTGTTTGAAGGAACTTTCCATCTTTTAAATGAGTATGAATGTATTCCATCTTGAACCTTCTTTCTTATTCTAAATTGTCCATGTGGTGATTTCATTTTTTTCTCCAAGCTTCAATTATAGTTTTACCATATATCATGGGTTCTTAAACATACAGTAGGATCTCATTTTATGTGACCAGTATATTCAAAGACTCTTTGTGTAAGTTGAAAATTGTGCATAATAGTGAACTCCATTATTTAATAAATATTCCTCATACAAATGTATATAGGCACTTAACTTTTTAAGGTTTATCAGAGCTACCAGCATAACAACTCTTATACTTTGAGATCTTTATTAATGGATATTTTTAATAGCTAAGTAGTATTAATGAGACAAAGAGAACCGCTGCTCTGATGCAAATGTGACATTACTAGCAAGAACTCAATACTGATCAAGACTGAAGCAGGAGCTAATGTTTGGCACAAAACAAAGTAATAACCCACATTAACACTTCTTAGAATAAGAATGAATGATTAGGTGAACTGCTGTGAAGCTTTATACTGCTTGGAAAAATGGCACAAAAATTATTTTTTATGACTTTATTTTTGTTTTTTCTGACTTTATTTTTGTTGTTTGCTAATCACATATAATTGAATTTGCATATGTTGAATTCACTTGAAAGTAGTCTTATTCTAGCAGGCACAATAAGTATTTACTGCTATTGGTTGAAAAAGTATATAAGTAAATAAGTTAATTTCTCCTGCAAAAGTGAAAACTTTGAATGGAATGGGTTTTTTTAAGTGTGTAAGTTGGTGTGTTTATTAAAATATTGGTTATTAATTTGAGATTTGGAATTCCTACTTCAATTCAATTATTGTAGATCCTTCATTTTAGAGAGGGGAGATTAAGTTGACTTACCCCAAATCTTGAAGTTCATTAGCAGCAGAAATGTAAATGAACCCCAAGGCTTCTGATCTCTCATACAGTGTGATCTCCATGATTCATAATCACGAATTCCTGAGCTCACTTGGTTTGTCATTCTTCTTATAAATGAGCAACAAAATTCATATTCCCAGGATTCCATTCCTCTGCTTCAGCCAAAACTCAATGTGCCACCTCATTAGCCTCTAGTTCTGCCTTCTTGGCTTCCTTGACTTCTTTGAGAATCACCTCAAATCTCACCTTCTACTGGGGTCCTTTTCTAGTCATCCCAACACTCTCCCTTTAAAGCACTATATAAATGCTAGCTATGATGATCATTGTCATTATTACTATCATTGACTGACTAACAAATTTAGGCTGTATCAAGAAAACTGAATTCTGTCCTTTGGTGGTATTTACAGTAGAGTTATTCATTAATAAGGAAATCAAACTGATAACTTTCATGAGCTCCAAAGAATATTCTAATTTTTAAGTTGTATTGCAAGATATTGACTGGAATGGCAAAAAAGCATTAAAAATACATAATTTTTAAAAACTTTATATAATTATTGTCCCTTACCCAACTGTCCTAATTTGAAGAAGAGAAATTAATACTTCTTTCTATGGCAAAGGTTAGCACCAAGATGTACCACAGATTTTCCTTTCAGTTAACCATGAAATTCCTTTTCCTTTCAATAAAGTTGCATGAGTTCCAAAGATGTCATCTGAATTAGCAATTAGGGCTCTCTGGGTAAGGTCTGCTATGACTGCAAACTTAAAAAAGCAAATTGAATGTGAATTTTTCAGGGGGTTTTAAAAATCATTCTTTACCCCTCTTTTATTATCTCTACCAAAAAAAATGCTTTTTTTGCACCAAGAAACATGCTAAAGTTGACATTAAGCATATTTTTCCTGCACTAAGTTCCACTAAGTTTGGTTTTGCATAAAGAATCATTAGTATTCCAAAAGTAATAGGATACTCAGAGTAGAGATGTAAAAGTAGGTCAATATATAAAGACATTCTCTCAATGACACTTTTATTACTTAAAGCAGTAGTGTATTCCAGTTAACTTGTGTTTGGAATTTCAATACGCAGTTTATCGAATAAAGATGGGATACAGAAGTGAGCTCCTCAGTGACAAGGTGCAGTTAGTTCTCATGAAACCTATTAACAGAGATTGAAGCACACTTTAATTATGGACTCTTCTTTTTTCACCAAATGTTAAAAATTAGTGAGTCATTCAGCTGCTAATGCCTTTTTCAATATCACCAGTTCTTTCCTTTCAGGCATTTTTCTTGACATTCCATTGACTGATACCATATATATAATCCTGAAAGTTATGAAAGAGAAATTTAAATTCTTAATGAATATGACAGAGAATATGAGAAAATGGAAAATTCACTAAGAGTTTGGAGAATTCGTAAGAAGGGCAGTGTGCCTAATGGGGAAGTCAACCTTCTTTATAACTTTGTTCTGACAGAGACAAAAGGACTTTAAAGCATCTAGAACAAGCCCATAATCTTTAAGATGAATAAGCAGTCCAACAAAGGGAAAGTATCTTATCCTAGAGGAAGTAGCTGGCCCAGAGTTCAAACCAAATTCTTTTGATTTCAGATTCAGCACTGTTTCTATAACAAACTCCACATACTTTGTGATGAGGAAAGAAGGGCAAGAGGGAGGACATAGGTAGAAGGAAATAAGCATTTTTAGAGCCTACTGTGTGACAGGTAATGTTACTAAGCATTTTTTACAAATATCTTATTTAATCCTCAAAACAAACCTGCAAGATGGGTGCTATTATTATCCCCATTTTAATTGAAGAAACTGAGTCAAATAAAGGTTAAATGACTCACCCAGGGTGACATGGTTAGTCTTTGGGGTCAAATTTGAACCCATATCTTATAGATTTCAGACCCAGTGCTCTATCCAGCTGCTTCCAAAAGATCCAGTGATACTGGCCTCCTTGTTGTTCCTCAAACAAGACACTCACATCTCCCAGCTCTAGACATTTTCACTATCTCACATGCCTGGGATGCTCTCCCTCATCAATCCTACCTCCTGCCTTCTAAGGTTTCCTTCAATCTGTAGAAGAAAAAAAATTTACCTTCTACTAGAAGCTTTTCCTCCTTTCTCTTTATTCTAGTGCCTTCCCTTTGTTGATCATTCCAATATATTCTGCATATGGCTTGTTTATTCATAATTGTCAGCATGTTTTTACTCATTAAAATGGAGCTCCTTGAGAACATAGTCTTTTTGCTTGTCTTTGTATTCCCGGAGCTTAACAGAGTACCCAGCACATAGTAGGTGATTAATAAATGTCTATTGATGGACTGAATTCCAGAGGCAGAACATTGAATCCCATTAAAAGTTCTAAATAAGATTATGAATTCTACTGAATGAATTAATGCTGTTGAAGTATTGGGAAGGGAGTGGTTAGGGATGAGGGGACAACTAAAAACTAATTTAATCATGTTGGAAAAATTTTTTAAAAAGTTGCTTTAGTCATTTCAAAACAGCAACTCTTCTTAAACTTGAGTTTAAGTTTAAGTTTAGAGTTGTCTAGGGGTACTAACAGGTTGAATGGAAGAGATTTGATCCTTACAATAATCCTGGGAGGTGGATGATATTATTTCCCTTTATTTCAGAGGAGAAAATTGAGGTTCAGAGTGGTTTAAGTGACTTGCCCAGAGGCACACAGCTATCAGGTATCTGATGCAGAATTTCAAGTAACACTAGCCACTTTGATACCTGTACTGCCTTAGATTTGGGGCCAGTAAAAAGAATATATAAGTAATTAGTTCTGTTCAGAAGTCAGTGAAATGAGATGTCTAGGTAAAAGTAATGAGTTCCTTATTAGTAGAGACATTCAAGCTAGACAATTTCTTTGGAAGAATGTTGTAATGGAGCTTCCTACTAGAGACAAGGGGATAGACTAGATTATATCTAAGATCCCTTCCATCTTGAAAACTCAAATAATACTATTTCAGTGCCCATGCAATTCTCATAATATAAATGAAACTATATCCTAAAAGACCCAGGTATCTGTGGGTAGATAAGACAGCTACCAAAGTTGTGATTTCAGGATCATGTCCATTCCTTTAACAAGTGTTATGTCCTTCCCCATTTAATTGTTATGTCTAACATCCCTCTGTATGAGTGAACAAAGCCTTATTATCCACACTATAGAGAAGTCGTACAATTAAATATTGCTGGACAAATAAATAGGAACCTAAATCCCTATTGTGGTATAAATAGCTCTTCTTGGATCAGGTTTTAATAAAAAGAAAAAGTTTGCCACCTTTGAAATTCTTGAAAGAAGTAGGAGTTGAAAAGAAAGATGTAGAATAGAAAGATTTAGAAGTACTAAAGAACCCAAATCAGAATGTTACCAAGGGCTAGCTCCCATACAAGAAGGAATTCTCTTGACTTCCAATCATGAATCCCCTTGAATCAGTGTAAAATGAAGAACTTTTATACAAAATTCTCACCTCTGGTAATTCATATTGTGCCACATTTCCAATTCTATCTCACTGAACATCTGTGTCTATGACACTATGATGATTTTTTTCAAAACCACTAATAATTATTAATGCACCAGTTCTGCCATCATACCTTTACATTCAAACCAGAGTTAAAGGATTTTAGCATCTCTGCAAATGGTAGACTTCTCATTAAGTCTAGAACTGTCATCCCTTTTTCTAACTACACTAGTCTGCCAAAATTGGATCGAACAAGAATGAAAAGAATTGTGCTCATTCAAAATGTTTCCCAGACATGGCAATCTACCTGCTGAAAGAGACGAGTTGATCTACAGAGTTCACAGACAATTGATTCAAATTTTGCTTGCTTAAGAAGTGGTCTGACCATTGCTAACTGAGCTGCAGAATGAATGTTGTTGAATCTTAAACTATAAATACCATGAAGAAAGGATGCTGCTGCAAATAAAACCATTTTAAAATGGTTTCAGTATGCACCTACAAGCAATGAGAGCATCCAAGGAAAGCAGAAATTAGTATTTACTTTTATTGAGATAGCCAAATTTCCAAAGCACATACACAAATTACAAATAAGACCTTTTTCCACATGATTTCCAGACGCTTAGAAGTGTGCTTGAACAACAACCAAAAAAAACATAATTAGATAGCAATGAAAATGCATTTATATGTTAACAGGAGGCATCTTTTGTGGAAAGAGTGCAGTCTCTGAACTCAGAGGACTTGGGTTCAAATCAGATTTCTGATGGCTCCTACCACTATCACTGTAGACAAGTCAGTCAGTCAATAAGAATTCATTAATTACTATGTATCAAGCTCTGTACTGACTTTCTTTGCCTTCAAGGAGCTCACAATCTAATGGGAGAGACAATATAGAAACAAAAATATAAAAATTATATATATATATACATATATATATATACACACACATATTAAAATACAGGAGAAATAGGAAATAATACGAGAATTAAGAGGGGTTTGGAAAGGCTTCCTGTAAAAGGTTGAATTTTAGTTGAGATTTAAAGCCAAGGAAGCTAGTAAAAAGAAATATGAAGGAGAGCATTTCAGGGATGGGGACAGGCAGAAAAAGTGATATTGAAGAGGTTGTGGCAAAGAATACAATGCAAAAACACTAGTCAAATTGTGAGTGATAAGCATCTGGCCCAGGATGCTGGTACCTTTGAAACTTCCTACAACTATGACCTTAAATAGGTCTCTGGGCCACCTTTAGTTCAACTGTAAAGTGTGGAGGTTAGAGCAGATAGCCTCCCTTCTAAACTGATTTTCCTTTGAATTAAAAAAAAGGTAATAATTACTGTTTTATAATAAAATTTAAAATCTAGTAGATTTTAATACGAGACCTTCTTCCTTTACATTTTTTTCATTAATTCCTTTGATATTCTTGGACTTTTGTTTTTCCAAATGAATTTTGTTATAATTTTTTCTAGTCCAATAACATAATTATTTAGTAATTTAATATATAAGTACATTATATAAGTACATTAATTTAGGTAGGTTTGTTATTTTATTTATATTGATTTTGCCCAACCATGGACAATTAATGTTCCTCCAATTATTGTGTTTTATAATCATATTCACATAGTATTTTATTCAATCTATGGTTATATTAATATATATAATATATAATGATATATAATATAATAATATTAATTGAATTTTATTCAATATATGGTTATATTTTTCTTTTTTTCTATCTTTTCTTATGGAACTTTGTTGGTGACATATAGAAATGCTGGTGATATGTGCCAAGAAAATCCCAAAAGCAAGACACAATTGAAACAACTCAACAACCCTACTTCTCCCTGTATCACAATGAATGTACTCTAGAGAACTGATGATCTGTAAAATTCCTTCTAGTTCAATTCAATTAAACATTTATGAGCAGGTACTTAGTATCAATTCTAAGATAGAAGGTAAGAAGTTTTTTTGTTTGTTTTTAAGTCATAGGAAGTTAGAAGAAGGAGAATCAGGGGAGAAGATAATGGATTTAGATTTGGACATATTCAATATGGAACATCCAGTTAGAGATATCCAGTGTAAAGAAGGAAATGAAGGACTAGAATTTAGGGAGGAGATTTGGGCTGGCTGTAGATCTGGACATCATCTGCCTCAAGGTGATTACTAAAGCCATGAGCATCCATGAAATCACACACACACACACACACACACACACACACACACACACACACACACCTCAATAAAACAAATGAAGAGGAGCCAGGAAGGGACTTGAGTCAATGTAGACCATGAAGAACAGTTAGAAAACAGGTAGGGAAAACAGTAGATTTGGAAAAAAAAAACACAAGGAAAGTCAATCAATCAACATGTAATTCATTAAGCATCTGCTATATTCCAAGAATTTTTGAGGCATTGGGACCTTACCCAGGCTTCACAGTATCCAAGGCTATATATGAACTCAAGTTATTCTATTCACTGAGCCATCTAGTTGTCGTTGCCCCTAACTAAATACTCTAATTCCTTCAATTGATCTTTATATGACTTGGATTTAAGACCCTTCAAGATTCTGGTTGTTCTCTGGATGGCCTTCCTACCAAGGGGGGCACCCAGAACATGGTACTCTAGAGAAAGTCTGACTAGTGTTATTATACAACAGATCTATTTTTCCTTAGAAGTCTATAGCATCATATATTCACAGAAAAACAGCCTGATATATTTCATAGAGAGCTGACATCAGAGCCAGAAAGACCTGAGTTCAAATCCCACCTCTGATGCATTTGGAGTTTTTTACCCTGGGCAATGCTTTAGACAAATCTTTAAAACAATATATATTAGTAGAAGAGGTACTGACTCAGATTGACAGAGGGAGCTTCTTCACTCAGGGATTCCTAACATCAGAATAATCACAAAGTACAGTCCCTATCCCATCTCTCATCATCCATCAATCAGGCTCAAACCTGCTTAGCTTCCAAGAACAGATAAAAGGCGACTTGGCAATAGACTCAAGCTTTTGCCCTCCAAAACTTAATTTTTAATAGAACACAAAAAAGTAGTCCTTTTGCTATACATAAAATACCAACCTATAAATTGGTTGTCGATCAATGACCCACCTTTGCCATAATAGGGGAGATTTTCCCCCTTTCCAACACTTTCCAGCTCCCAAGATAGATCATCTTATGACCAGGACTTCTGATGGAGAAGGGCATGAGAGTACTTGGCACCCTGTAGGCAGTATACAGTATTATTACCCTCAGAGGACATTCTGATTTAGAGATATTCAATCATGCTCCCACTGAAGGACTGCTTTTTCTCAGTCTAGGTTAACAAGGTTAAAGGATGAGGACTTTGTCCTGATACTGGGAAATACAAATATTCCCATTGAAACCCCCTTGGAGACTCTGTTCTCCCACTGATGACGTCTCCTGGATGGGATATGTAATATATCTAGTAATGATGATCGATTGAATCACGACCTTTGGGGAGGATCCATGGGGTCACTTGTGTTGTGCTCTGGCACACCTGACTGCTGAAAAAGAAGCAGACACAGAGGAGAAGGGAACAGAGGAGACTTGGAGGGGATGGGACAAGAGAGACTCTAACAGGATCCCTTCTAGTTCCCCAGGAATTTTAAGGAATTAAGTTTTCCGGACCATCATGGCGACACAAGAGAGAACCATGTAGCTGGAGATATCCGTGGCCAGGAATAGTCTGCGAGCAGGGGAGGAGATAAGCACCGTGTTCTATTACAGCCCAATCGTTAGAGGAGGTGTGGTGAGGCAGGGACAAGGTTCCCTGTCTGCCCTTGCCTTCCACCAGTGGGTTCATGACTCCCAGCTCACTGCGACGATAAACAAAGAGCCTCAGCCTGGGTGTCCTCAGTTTATGGTTTAAGGAAAAGGGACCAAAATGGGGTCCCTGGGGGGGAGGGTAAACAAACCCAGTTCTTTGGATACTCATTGGGAAAGAACACGAGGACAGAAAGTAGCAAGTATGCATTGGCCACACACAATATGACATGAGGAATACAGAATCATAAGGTGGCGACCAGAAAGACCTGGGGTGGGAAATGGAGTCTGAGGGCAAGGGGGAGGGAGAAGGGCACGTAAAGGAAGCATTCAGGCAGCGTGGACCCATGGCAAGGGGAAGAGTACTAGAGGTGAGAGTTTGGGGGTCCCATTCTTATAGGGTTCCGGTGGATGGGGGTGACTACCTTCTCCATACCACCTTGGCACTCATTCATTGACATAGTATCATCTCAAAGTTATCAGTGCCCATTTGGGGATCCCTTATTAGTAGGAACTTTTACTAGTTTTAAAACTAAGCCTGTCTGGAGTTTATCTGCAGCTTACAGACTGAGGTGCAGGCACTGGCTCGGTGGGGCCATTATATTAAGGTCCAGCTGGCTTCACCTAATTTAGCGCCTAAGTAGATACGGTCTTTAAAAACAATTTTTGCAAGCGACTTCTGTGTCCCTCTTTATAATCAATTCTTTTTTCCTGTTTATTGTTATCTTTCACTAGTTACTCAAGTGCCTACTTATGCGACTAACTGGGTGATATTTGGGGGAACCACAAGAAGCAATTTCAACACAGAGAAACTCTAAGACCGAGCTGAGAGAGGAGACATTTTGGACAGAGCTGCGTCAGTCTAATCATTCATCTATTTATTCATTCAACAAGCATTTATTGTCTCATAACCTAAGTACCTCTGGGCATTGCCATCTGTCCTTCTGCTAAGTAATAAGAGCTAGCATTTATGTAGAGCTTTAAAGACTATAAAATGTTTTCTATATGTTATCTCTTTTGATCCTCACAACAACCATTTGAGGTGGGTACTCTTATTATCCCTGTTTTAAAGATGAGGAAACTGAGATTTAGAGAGATAAAGTGACTTGCCCAGGGTCACAAAAATAACGAGTACCTGAGGTAGGATTCAAATTCTGATCTTCCTGACTCCAATTCAATATCCTATACATTGTACCACCTAATTGTCCCACTCTTAGGGCTTCCGGACTTTTCTATCCTTCTTAAATCTGAACTTTCTTTTATGTTTTATCTACCCCAATTAGTGTGAGCTCCTTGACAGCAGGAATTGTCTAAATATTTCTCTTGTTATCAGTAATACTTGGCACATAATTCTTGTTTAACATGAAGAAAGACACTAAGGGCTTACTATGGACCAGATACAATTCTAAGTGCTTTATGAATATGTCATTTGATTCTTACAACAACCCTGGGAGGTAGGTACTATGATTATCCTCATTTTTCAGTTGAGGAAACTGAAGCACAATGTAAAGTGCTTTACACTAGGTCACAAAGCTAATAAGTATCTGAGGACATATTTGACCTCCAGTTTTTTCAGCTCCAGATGTAGTACTTCTTCCCTTATACCACCTAGCTGCCTATGTGCTTTGTCATTTAATTCCTCCATTCATTCATTCATTCATTCATTTATGTATACATGCATACACTCTTTGTGAGTCATTGTGTGAGTGGTGGGGCAGGAGGGGTCCTCTGCAAAAAAAAAAAAATGGAGTGGTTTGCCATTTCCTTCTCCAGCTCTTTTTACAGATTAGGAAATGGAGGCAAATAGGGTTAAATGATTTGCCCAGAATCCCAAAGCAAGTAAGTGTCTGAAACCATATTTGAACTCATGAAAATATGTCTTCCTGATTCCAAGCCCAATGCTCTATCCATTGTACCACTTAGCTGCCCCATAATTTATGTATGTATGTACATGTGCATCCATTGTCTGTCTGCCATGTGTCAGGCTTGATGTTACGCATTAAGAATACAAAGACCAAGATAAAAATAGTCCTTAAACAAGATGTCCTGGATCTGGATCTACTATTACACACACACACACACACACACACACACACACACACACACACACCATCCAGAAACTCATTCATCATTGGAGAAATAAGGGATCACATGTCGTCAGAAGAAAATAAGGCTTTCGTGTGTTCTAAAGAAGACAAAAGGAGAATGAGAGGAAGAAAGAAAGAAAGAAAGAAAGAAAGAAAGAAAGAAAGAAAGAAAGAAAGAAAGAAAGAAAGAAAGAAAGAAAGAAAGAAAGAAAGAAAGAAAGAAAGAAAGAAAGAAAGAAAGAAAGAAAGAAAGAAAGAAAGAAAGAAAGAAAGAAAGAAAGAAAGAAAGAAAGAAAGAAAGAAAGAAAGAAAGAAAGAAAGAGAGAAAGAAAGAGAGAAAGAAAGAGAGAGAGAGAGAGCTAGGACGGAAGGAAGGAAGGAAGGAAGGAAGGAAGGAAGGAAGGAAGGAAGGAAGGAAGGTTCTAAAGAGACTTTTTCCCAATAGGCAAATCATTTCTGAGCTTATGATTTAGTGATTCACATGTTGCTAACTTACCTTACCACTCTTCCTCAGGACTTATATGCTTTGTTTATAGTATAGTTTGATAACTGGTACAGCCAGGTCTCCTTCCTACATAATCTCAATATCCTTATTGATCCATTAAGTTAAAAATAGAACAGTAAGAAGTCCCAGAGATTCTAAATATGTAAGCACTAATTTAGAAAGGTTGATTCAAATATATAGACATTTGTGTAGCACATTATGATTTACAAAGTTCCTAGCATAATATTGTGCACATGATAGGCATTTAAATGGTTGTTACTGAATAAATTGATATTTTCAAATATAATATATTACGTGCTCCTCACAGAAAACTTTTAAAGGGACAGCAAGTTATTATTTCCTTTTATAAATTAAGAAACTGAGTCTCTAAAGGCATGACTAACTAAAGTTACATGTTTAGATAGTGTCAGAGCTAAGACTCAAACGGATTTCTTTTTTATTATAAATACAGTGTTTTTTGCAAGTCTCTATACTGTATATAGTATATAGATAGCATGAAATCTACTTAGTACTGGCAGGTAGGTGGTACACAATGGAGTTCCTGGAATCAGGAAGACTCTTCTTCATGAGTTTAAATTTGATTTCAGACACTTACTAGCTGTGTGATCCTGGGCAAATCATTTCATCTCTTTTTGCCTTAATCCATCAGTTAAGGAAATGGCCAACCACTCCAGTATCTGCCAAGAAAACCCCAAATGGGGTCGTGAAGAGTCAGATATGACAGAAATGACTGAATAACCTACCTAGTGCTGTGGAGAAGACAAAACGCCTGACCTCAAAGTATTTATGTTGTAAGTAGTAAAACAGCATGCATATGCATAAAGAGATGCCATATAAATAGTACATGGCTTTTAAGAAGTCATCATAAGTGCTATGGGAATTGAAGGATGTGTACTTTTAAAATGAACAGAGAAGAAACGAAGGATCCCCTGCAAGGAATGTTAATGATTAAATGTGTAGACAACATGACTGATGTGGAAGGTTCATAAAAGGATGCAACTGGAGATTGTTCTGGAAAGGTAGCTTCTAGCTGAGTAATGAGGAAGCACGAGAACATTTTACATAGTTAAAGAGATGTCTTAGGTAGAAAAATATTGTCATAGTAAATGGCTGATAATCTAAAGCTTCATCCTAGCCTTCAGACTGTTGCCACTCCTATACAACTCCAACTCGTTTCCCTAATTTTTAACAAGCTGTACCCTAGACCTAGAATGAACTTCCTTCTCATACTCGACTCATTAAGTTCCCCCTTCAAAATGCAGCTCAAACATGATTTCTTACATGAGGACATTCTTGATCCCTTCAGTAGCTAATGTCTTTCCCTCTCCCCTACAAAAATTACCTAGTATTTATCTTGAATTTAAGATACCATCACAGGATTGTCATGAGGATCAAATGAGATAACATGAAAAGTGCTTTGCAAATTGTAAAGCACTATATGTTAACTGTAATTATTATGATGTATATACTAAAGTATGTACGTGCTACCTTCCCCAAGAGAATATAAGTTCCTTGAGGGCAAGAACTGTATGTTGTAATATTTGTATCCCCAATAATTAGCCCTTAATAAATACTTGTCTACATGATGAATATTGAAATTTCTTTTTCATGATAATATCTGTATAATCTTTATTAAATTGCTTACTGTCTTTGTGGGGAGTTGGGGAGAAGATTTGGGGCCAAAAGGTTTGAAAATGAATGTTAAAATTGTTTTTACATGTAACTGGAAAAATTAAATATTACTGAACTAAAAAATCAAATCATAACAAATAATTTTAACTTTTTATGAAAATATAAATATTTGATGAATTATGAAAATATAAATATAAACCAATTGATTAATTGGTTGATAAAATGAAGAAAGAATCAATGTATTGAGAGGGATTGTGTTTTTACAATGGAGTAGACACCTAAAGAAAAGTGTGCAGGACTTACTTCCTCAGGTGACCTAAAACTAGCTCCAAAAAGGCACCAGGGGGATCATTGATTTGTTGCTAATTTCTCTGACTGAATGTCCTGTACACTCTGCATCCAGCATTTTCAGGAGACGGTGGTTAAAAGCAGACCAAGCAGGAGAAGGTAAACAAGCTTAGATAGAAGCCAATCCTCTTCTCTGTTCTCTCCAGAACACTGTAATCTCTTTTTCTAATAGCATTGCTCTATCCGTAATTGATTTTGGACAGCTGCTTTTTTTTTTTTTACTGAGAGGATGACTTTGTTTCAAAATGATGTTTTGCATGGCCTGGAGTCCAAGTGTATTTGTTTCAAATAAAACATGGATTAATATCCCTAACTGGAATTTCAGCCTGTATCCAGGAGGCAGATTGGTACAGGGAAAAGAACATCAGCTCTTGAGTCAGAGGACCTAGATTTAAATCTCACTCCTAGAAACTGCTTTCTTTATAACCTTGAGCAAAGTCTTTAGTCCTCAGTTTCCATATCTATAAAAAGAGTTGGATTAGATAGCCTTTAATAGATCCATTTCAGATCTATGATAAGGGCATGTGTACATTCATATAAACACACACACATATCATACTAAGTCTAAGCTTTGGTCACATTTGTTCTTGTTCAGTTATTTCAGCTGTACCAGAACTACATCACATACTCCCTAGACTATTGTGAAAGTCTCCTAATTTGGTTCCCCTATACTCCTTCGATTTTCTTTCTTCTCAGTCCATCCCTGACATCTTTCTCCTGTACAGCTCTAACCAAGTCACTTATCTACTCAAGAATTTTCACTGGTTGCACATAACCTGTGGAATAAAATACAAACTCCTTATCCTTTAATATAAGACTCTCCACCAAGTCACTGTTTAAATAATGTCTAATTCTTCATGACTCCATTTGAGGTTTTCTTGACAAAGATATTGGAGTGGTTTGCCATTTCTTTCTCCAACTAATTTTGTATGTGAGGAAACTGAGGCAAACAGGGTTAAGTGACTTACCCAGGATCACACATCTAGTACCTGTCTGAGACAAGATTTGAATTCAGGTTCCAATCTACTGTCCATTGGATATTTTTATTTTCAGCCCTTGTCCTTCCTACACATTCCTGCTTCTAGTTCTAAAGTTGCCAATCAGTGAGAAGTTAATGGCAAGCCTCTCAAGAATCTTTGCCAAGAAAACCTTAAATAGGGTTACAAAGAGTCAGGCATAGACTGAAGCAATCTAGATTGTGAGGGGCCTTAAATGCCAAGACTGAAGAGTTTGCATTTTATTCTATAGGTGATGTGCAACCAGTGAATTCTTGAGCAGATGAGTGACTTGGGTAGACCTGTGCAGGAGGAAGATATGGGGGATGGATTGAGAGGCAAAAATATTGGAAATAGAATAGGGAACCAATTAGGAGACTTACAATGGTCTAGGCAGTATGTAATGGAGCCCTGATACAGGTGGTAGCTGTGTGAGGGAAGAAAATGGGGCAGATGTGAGAAATATAGAAGACAGAATACATAAAACATGGCAACTGAGTGGCAATGGAGAGTAAGTGAGAGAGAAGAATTAGGAATGATCCCAAGGTTATAAACCTGGAAAGTAAGAGGAGGAATAAATATAGGGATATTTGAAGGAGGAGGAGATAATGAATTCTGTGACAGAAATGTCGGGATTAAGAAGCCTACAGGGTGTTAAGAAAATATCCAGGCCATGGAATGAATTGAGGAGAGAAATTAGGAGAGAATTCTCCTAATCCAAGAAATTGAGGAGAGAAATTCATCATTGAATGATGAATTATCAGAACAGGTCCCAGAACAGAGGTCTAGAGAATGCCCACCCTATCAACAAAGGAGAAGAGTTAAGTTTATTAAGGCATCATAAAATTATTCCATTCACCCAGATCTCCCTTCCCCACCCCTCCCACTCCCCCTCTGTAAAAAGCATTGACTTAATGATTAATTACTCTTTTCCCTTTTCACAAAATCACCACCTTGTCCAGTCTTCACACAAAGGAGGAAGATTACATATTTGCTTTCTTTTATAAAATCCTGCTCTTATATGGAAAAATGTCTCTTTTATACTTTCTATGAAACTGGCTGTAGATGAGACTTTACAAAACTGAGAGCCATAATTTTATTGTTTTCTTTTTCCTCTGTGCACCCATATGTGATTACCTTGGAAAAAATCACATTTGAAAGTGTTACTACAAAAACAGAGCTGATAATAGTTACCTATGAGGGCAAGAGTGCTGAATTAAGCCTTAATAAGAAGTTGTGGTTTCAAGTTGCTACTTACCATCTTGGTAATCTTAGGCAATCTTGGTTTTTTGATCTATAAATCAGGAAGGTGAACCAGATCATATCTGAAGCTGGAAGAGACCATAGTGGTCAGTGAGTCTAGCCATTTCATTTTATAGAAAAGGAAAATAAGGGAAACAAAAGTTAGATCACTTGTGCAGGTTAGCACAGCTAGCAAGCATTAGAGGCAGGATTTTATTTTTCCTCATTCCAACTTCTATTAGACTATATAATCTCACAATTAACTGTAAAATCTCTTCAAACCGTAAATTCTTTAAATGAGGATCTTTCTTTCTTCTCCTTTCCTGTATCTGCAAACAGATTATAAATACCATTTAATGAAAAAAAAGCTATCTTCAAACTCTTTTATAGAAGATACAGTATCTTGTACAGTGTTTGGTTGCTCAGTTGTTATACAAAAAATGCTTATTCACTAAATAAAAATATACCCACCTGATAAATGGGATTGGTCACTCTTCAAACATTTTAACCTTCACCATCTCTCTAAATCCAGTTCTTAAGCCATTATTCTCAATTGTCACTTCTAAAATTTCAAATGATTTCTTAACTGATAAATATAATGCCTTTTTTCAGGCTTCATTGGACTTTATCTCTTTAGATTTTTAATATTGGTTATCATCTTTTTCCTCCCTTCGCTCACATACACACTCCTCTCTTACCCTACTTCTACTCCTCATAGCTATCTGATACTTCTTTTCTGATCCAATTTGCAAGGTCATCATTCTTCTCCTTTGTTTATAGGGTGGGCATTCTCTAGACCTCTGTTCTGGGACCTGTTCTGATAATTCATCATTCAATGATAATCACTGTGTGAATGAGTTCCAAGTCCACAGAGCCAGTCCTAATTTCTCTCCTCAATTCATTCCATGGCCTGGATATTTTCTTAACACCCTGTAGGCTTCTTAAACCCGACATTTCTGTCACAGAATTCATTATCTCCTCCTCCTTCAAATATCCCTATATTTATTCCTCCTCTTACTTTCCAGGTTTATAACCTTGGGATCATTCCTAATTCTTCTCTCTCACTTACTCTCCATTGCCACTCAGTTGCCATGTTTTATGTATTCTGTCTTCTATATTTCTCACATCTGTCCCATTTTCTTCCCTCACACAGCTACCACCTGTATCAGGGCTCCATTACATACTGCCTAGACCATTGTAAGTCTCCTATTTGGTTCCCTATTCTATTTCCAATATTGTTTGCCTCTCAATTCATCCCCCATATCTTCCTCCTGCACAGGTCTACCCAAGTCACTCATCTGCTCAAGAATTCACTGGTTGCACTATAGAATAAAATGCAAACTCTTCAGTCTTGGCATTTAAGGCCCCTCACAATCTAGATTGTTTCAGTCTATGCCTGACTCTTTGTAACCCTATTTAAGGTTTTCTTGGCAAAGATTCTTGAGAGGCTTGCCATTAACTTCTCCAGCTCATTTTACAGATGAGGAAACTGAGACGAACAGGATTAAGTGAGCTTCATACTATGACCTCTGAATGTTCTTTGTGCTTCAAATTGAACTGCTCCAATCTCCAGCATCATCACAAATTTCCCAATATTCCATCTCTTCCTTCTTTACATCCCCTGTGTTTAGCACATATTATATCCTTACCTTAATCCAAAGACTATTAACTTAGGGTTCATGAATTTTATAAATAGTTATTTTGATAAGTACATTTCAATATAATTAGTTTCACTTGTAATCCTATATATCTATATATGCAGTCTATATTTGTATTTATATATACTATTCTAAACAGGAGTCTATAGGCTTCAACAGGGTGTCAAAAGAGTCCATGGCGATGATAATGATGTTAACTAACATAACCTTTTAAGACCTGCAAAATACCTTACAGATATGACCTCCTTTTGTCTCACAAGTCTGGATAGGTGTTATTATTATTATTCCCTTTACACAGATGAGAAAGCTGAGGCAAAGATAGGTTCATTGACTTGCCCAAGGTCACACAGCTAGTTTCTGAAGTAGGATTTGAACTCAGATCTTCCTGACTCCCAATTTAGCCCTTCTACTATACCACTGAATTACCTCAGTGTCACCAAAAAAAATCTCAGGATTCATGTCCCTCAAGACTTAGCTTATCCATGTCACTGACAGAGCCTTCTCTCTTCTCAAATTTCCTTGTATTCTTTTGTATACACATGTCCCCTGATGCAACTGAAACTCCTTGAGACTAGAGTTGTTTTCTTTTTATCTTCCTATCTTAGATCCATAGCATAGTCCCTTGAACAAAGTGAATAGCTCAATAAATAATTGCTGGATTGAGTTTTAAGAGACAGTAGGTTGTCTTCCCATAATCTATGACACGTCTTTGACTCCCACCATTCTTTTGTAAGAAAATGTCCACAGGAGATTAGAAAATTCTCCTCCTCTATCTTTTCCAATTATAAAAATATAATTTTATATACAATGCTGACCTGAACCAATGGAAGCATTAATAGTTGATGCTTATAGATTCCTCAATACAGTCATATTTCTTGTAATGGGGTTCAGGGAAAAGAGTTGAGGGTGCACTGCTAAATAAGTACAATTTTCATTTATGGTACAGTACAGCAAAATTGTGGGATTCAATCAATAACTGCTGCTTTTCAGCTCAGGTCTATTGTCTAGGGTTGTTTGTAACCTCAAAGCAGTTTAGGCCAGCAATAACATGAGCCTATGGCATCTTGTTTGGGTTTGTGGTTCTGGGAGACTTTTTACAGAGATTGCAAAGAAGATGAAATTGCTACTCTGCTAATGACTAGCATTCTAGCTACCAGTGTGTTTGAGCTATTTGAGGCCAAAGAGCAGGTCTCATTGATTAAATCAAAATGGAAATTTGGGAAGTAAGAGGCTCGCTGAAAAGCACTTCGGACAAAATCATCTGACTTTAAATAGTATCTGGACAGCTGAAGAGACGTCTCCTCTGTTCCTCCCTCCCCTTGACACACGCTAGAAAAGTAGCAGGAGTGAAAGGGGTTTTTGAGTAGGCTGCATGCCCTTTTTCATCTTATAATGATGACCTCCTTCCTTTCATAATAATTTTTTAGTTGTTTCCAATAGTCCAAAATGAAGAGCTATGTCATCTTGCTCTGGCAAAACAAAGATAAAGGCAAATCCCCAAGTGGACCCAATATTTGGAGAAATAAAAATAGACACCAAACATTCATTAATTTTAGCACACCTCTGTTTGAAAATGTAAATATCAAACAAGCACAAGGCAGTCTATTCTTTGAGCCCATCTACAAACCAGGAAGCAGCAAATCCCATTGGACTGAGCCTGCTTCTACAAAGCTCCAAGCCCAGTTTTCAGATCAAAGAGCCCTAGAGAGTTTCAGTGAAGCTATGCTTTGTTAGTGAAATGGTAGGCTCACCTCCAATATTTTAACCAGAGGGCCTTGTTCTTTCTCTACCCTTTTGAATTGGGTTCAAGAGCAAAAAGATGTTTGTTGTTTGGGGACTGGACAAGCTGAAGGAGTTTTGGAAGCCAAAACAGGCACTAAGAGCAGTCTGTTGAATAGCAATGTCTCCAGCACTCTGACTGATTTCCCCAGCTTCTGTCAAAAAGATTTGGATATTTATTAGATGCTAATATTTAGTCACTCACTTGCAATAGAAATTGTACCTCACATTGGATTGATTTAGTTGTTTTACAGTTGACAATAAAGGGGTCTACTGGCACTAAGATGGGGAAAATGGGGGGAAATCAGTCCTTTTTAAGTCTTTATTAGGAGAGAGAAAAGAAAATGGAGAGGTGAGAAAAAAGAGAGGTTAATAAAAGGATGAGAGGTCAGCTTTCACCTGAAAAGAAAGGGCACTAAATATTAAAATAAAGAAATGGAACACAATTCTACTTTGTATCTTTCCATCCACCTCATGCCTCATGAATCATTTTGTAATTTTCTTTCTATTTTTCTTATTGTCTTCTATTGTTTTCAGGAAGACTTGCTCCCCCTGATCACTCCTCTTTCCTTTCCCCCACCCCCCACCTAACCCCAAATTCTCATTTTACAGATGAGGAAAAACTAAGGTCCATAAAGGTTAAGTGGTTAACACAAGGTTACACAGTCAGGCTGTCCTTGGCAAAGAAGGGCATTTATTTACTTGTCTAGTAGTCTATAATTTTCTTACAAAAGGTCTGACTTGCATCCAGCTTCCAAACTCCACCTTTGCTAACTCTGATGCTCTGGCTGTCCTTTTTCTTAACCTCCCCCAATCAAATGACCATTCTACTTCAATGTGGCCAGCTCTGAGGCATTCCTTCTTCACCCTGTCCTTCAACCCTCCCTTCTCTCTAAGCCTCTACCTCACTTTCAAACCAATCAGCCACAAGAGTAGCTTCTTCCCCTTTATATGTTATCTTCACACATTTGAATGTAAGCTCTGGGGACAGACTGTCTTCTTTACTCATATTTGTTTTCCTAGCACTGAGTACAATTCCTGGTACATGGTAAGTGTCTAACAAATGCTCTATTCATCTATATGTAATATTATATAAAGTGTCACCAATACCTGAAACCCTACCCTTTAGTAGTTTGACCTCCCCAAATCCTGTTTTCCCAGGGACTCTACTCACTGAATTAGAAGATTTTGCCCAGGCCACCAAAGAAAAGTTGTTTAACTTTATAATTCCCTGAGGCATTTTGCCTTTCCAGCATCTGTTCCCAATATTTTTCAACAGCCCATGTCTTTAGGTTCTTCCTACCCCATACAATAACCATAGTGGATCAGACTGCTTCTTCTTCTTGTTCTTCTTCTTTCTTCTTCTTCTTCTTCTTCTTCTTCTTCCTCCTCCCCTCCTCTTATTCTTCTTCTTGCTATTTGATGTTTTACTATGATCGTTTATACTTCATAAACAAATAAATAGGTAGACAACATTCTCAAATTGTGGGAACATTTGTTCAGATTGGTTAATTTTTTCTTTGTATTATATAATCAACCTTATACAAAACCTAGAAATGAGCCCCTATAAAATGCTTACAAAACACATTTTTTCCAAGTACCTCTATAAATTTAACCTAACATAATCTATTTCATTTCTGGGTGAGAAGAGGCTTGGCACATTAGTTATCTATGTCCCTTTACTAATTCATCTTCTTCTATCACCACTGTGACCACATCACTCTCCTCCTTAATTTCCCTCACTGAGTTGACAGCTTCCTCCAACTGATTTACAATACTCGATCTTGACTGCAGGGCTGCTCATCACTCATAGCCTATCTATGAGAAGAAAACTCCATTTGGATTCCACTAATTTGAAATTTGTAATAACTCAAATGCAGTATTTGTGATTCTTTGGAGCACAAGGTTGGAGATAATTTCTTCCTCTGTACATCTTCACGATTGTGCTTACAAACAAGAGAAATCTTGGGAAAACTGTAGCTGTTTCAAACTAAGAGATCTTGAAATCAAGGCTTCCTTTATTGTGTCTTTCACTTTTGACTTCTTGTCTTTTAAAAGAATTTTGTGTTTATTATACAACATAAACTTATGAATTATCATTGTTCCATTACCTTGGCCTATTTTGCTTTTTGAATACATAATTATAACAACATATAATATGTGTAATGTAGGTACACATATTTTTATATTCAATTATGTATGCATACATATATTTTTAACTGAACATGTGATTTCATCAATATACAGATCTCCTGACAAAGAATTTCCTTTACAAATGCAAATCAGCACTTTCTGTTCAAGTTAGATTCTTCAGTCAAATGGGCCACCTGAAAGTTTAATATGGTCACACAGCCAGCATGTGTCAGAGGCAGCACTTAAACTTAAGCTTTTCTTACTTCTGGACCAACTCTCTAACCATTATATAATGGTTATACCTCCATACTTATAAAATGATAAAAGTCATAACTGAAATTATGTGAAGAGGCATCCTGATGAACTTAAAACAGCACAGACCTTAGATCGAGGAGATTTAGATTCTAGTTCTAGCTTTTTAACTATATGGCTATGCAATTTATGGCAAATCACTTATCTTTGGACCTCTGTTTTCGAATCTGTAAAATGAGTACATTTAACTAAATGGTCTGGAGTGGCCCCTTCAAGTCTAAAATGCTCTAGATCTAGAATGTTTTAATTGAGGATATAATTCTTTACCCTCTATCCTCCTCCCCTCTTATTCTTCTGAATTAGTAAGGCTGAATATATTTCTCTTAGTTACCCTAACAATTTGAGTCTTTTTTCTATATTGAGCACTGTCATTGCTTCTCCCCCTCTCCAACATTTTTGTAGAAACTTTGTAGAAACTTCATGTTTTCTCCTTCATGTCCATAAAAATGTTGGTTTTAATTATCTTCCTGTCTTTGCTGCTTTCTCATATCTCTGCCTACAATGTAGATTTGGGCTCAGAGTGAAGGATGAAAGGAAAACAAAGAAAAACTATTCTCCTAGAATGTCCTGATCCTGTCACTCACTTTTTAAACTCTAGTACTAGATTACCAATTCTGAGTGCTACACATTATTACTCATGAATATTGTAACCAGTCTTCATAAATGACAGATGAAATGAGAAGCAATAATGTTAACAAGATAACATTAAAAAGTCAATGATCCTATTAAACAAAATTATATTTTTTTAAATTCCTAATATGTAGATAGGAAAGAAAATCTGACAAATTCATTTGTACTAGCCAATACTAGATTGTGAAAAAAGAAATTGGAGAGAAAGGTTTGACCTCTTACTCTCAAACTAAATAAATTCTTAATGATAGAATTTCAATTATCATTTAAGAAGATATTTGGCAGCAGGACTGGGATTCTCTAGATTCCTTCAAATCATGTTGTCTCCTTGTTGTCTAACCTTATATAAGATCACATATAAAGTGAATAAGGAACACAAGAGAGTCCAGAATGATCAACTGCCCCCAGAGCTGATATCTGGTTTTGCTTCAGATTATAGTTACATTTAGTTTAAAAACTGAATCCATAATCCAAATAGTTAGCATTATGTTTTGATTAGTACAGTATTGTGAGAATTTATTTTACATATGTTATTTTTATATCTAGGCCATGATTTATAAAGGTCCACATCAATTCCTGTATATTAGGGAGAATTCCTGATCTGGGTTGTGGACCTAGTCTATAGACTTTGGCATTTTTTTGTCATTAGGAATAGTGTCCTTTCACAGGTTCTGGCTAACAGAAAAGTTTCTCAATAATTATTTTCCTCAGTACATGACAAACAAATCACCTGTCCTTCACTCAGTGTGAGGAAGGGCTGAGGGTTTGATGGACCACTTCTTAATTACCTGCTTGCCAGTTACAGATGTCTTGGGATGTTCAAAGGAGGACAGGAATAATGAGGTTCCCAAAGTGCATACTCCTGGGACCAGGATTTTTTGAGATCTTTGGAAAATTCAAGAGAATCCTTTGACCATAATTGGGATGACTTGACCAGTCACTTAATAAATTACTTTAAAATTAAGAAATACTGTCTCTTAGAATATTAGCCATATTCATATTGTAATGACTGGTATTCTATATATCAGTCATTACAATATGAATATAGCATGATGCCACAATAATCAAGAACAGGTTGGGATACCGAGATAATAATAAGCAAGAGTGATGAGGGTACAGAACAGGATTCAGAGACAATCATAAAACCCAGAAGTATCATGTGGCAATAGGTAATTAGGAGGTAGGATTCAGTACCATGGATAGCTCAAAGTAAGCACCTGGACTGGGAGAAACCCTTTGAAAGTCAAAGCTGCAAAGTGGATTTATTATCAGTTCTGACTTCTGTGTGAATTTGTTTCTGCTCCGAAGTTAAAGAACTATCTCTCCCTTGTTGGTGAGAGAGATTTCTGATTCTAGAAGACTCAGTGAATTTTGCTTTAGGAAGACGTATCATAATTACAAAAAAAAAAAAGTGCACATTTTACTAGAATTAGGGAAAGTCTAAGAATCTAAAAGATGATATGGAAAATCAAATTTGGTGACACTAATCTGTCATCTGTGTTCCTTTTGAATCAGGGTCTTTTGACCCAGAACTAGTGTTATCTCTAATACTACTAAACAAAATTCATAAAACTAGAATCTATGAGTAGTATATGGCAAAATATCACTCACCAAAAAAAGTATGTCATAACTTCTAATGACGAGCATGATAATGTCATTTACTATTAAACAGGGATAAGATATAGGACTTTGTTGTTCAGTTGTGTCTGAAGTTTTGTAACCCCATTTGGTGTTTTCTTGTCAAAGATACTGGGGTGCCAGGGATTGTGGAAAGGAAAACTAAAGCAAGTTTTGGACTTTCTGCC
This sequence comes from Monodelphis domestica, assembly GCF_027887165.1. Classification (NCBI taxonomy): domain Eukaryota; kingdom Metazoa; phylum Chordata; class Mammalia; order Didelphimorphia; family Didelphidae; genus Monodelphis; species Monodelphis domestica. The sequence continues at coordinate 194,586,910 of NC_077231.1, read as the reverse complement.
AATCAGGTGGAACAAACAGTAGTGGAAATGTTAGAGAGAAGATATTGACAAGAATGACAGTTTGTGGGGGGAGGAGCACTGGGAGTTGCACTTGGTCTTGTGACAAGGACTTTCTTCCTGGCCCTTGGACTGGAAGGAATGTTCTCTCCCTGTCTATGGACAGAAGTGCCTCTATTCTTGAATTTCCAAACTGTGTGCTCTACCTGGATCCCTGTGATCATGTTCATCGGACAAAAGGATTGAAGGGGAGCGGTTTGAATTGTAAGGCCAATCTTTAGGGGCATCAGCCAGAAGAGACAGGCCCAACCAGCTCTGAAAGTCAGAACTTTTCTTCCACTTGCTGTCTACTGCTAAGACTTTGAACTTAAGAAAAATAGCACAGATTAGCATAGACAGGAATCAAAGAAACCCTCCACCAGCCTGCAAGGCCTGGCCTCAGCTCAAAGGCTGAGAGAGGCTCAAACCCAAACTAGGGAAATCCCAATTCTCTCTTCCCTGATTACCCCCCCCAATCCAAACTTGTTATTAAAATTCATCTTTATTTAAATAACTGCAGCCAGACAAGAGGACTAACATTTCAGGGGACATAGAGGGAGTTGAACCTCAGGACAGCCAGTCAACTATAAATGATCCTTATTGGACCCCTACTGGGCAACTATGTCTGGGGAGAGGCTTGTCCCTCAGGAGGGTCCGTGCTTACAGGCTCTGGGGTATCTTCCACATTGATCCAATAGAGAAGATGTTCCCGCAGGCTATCATAAGTGGCCCATTTCTCCAGAACCCAATTTTTCAAAAATAGCCTCTTGGCATGGGGCATCTCTCTCATTTTACCTCAATGGCAGCCATATTCCATCTCTCCCTTCAACTCCTTCATTCCTTGTTACAAAATCTTCAGTATCCCCTGCTCTTCAATCCCCAACATATTTTCCCTATAAATATTACACTTCTGCATTTCATTTTACAGAAGAAGAAATTAAGACAAACAGGATTAAGTGGCTTGTCCAGGGTCATATAGCTAGCAAGTGCCTGAAGCTATATTTGAATTTAGGAAAATGAGTCTTCTCTGATTTCCAGGCCCAGCACTTTATCCACTGCACTCACTAACTACACTAGAGGCACCTTAGGAGTTAATATTTTGTCTGCTTTAGAGCTTTTCTGGTTCTTTAGATCTCTCTTAGTCCAACTAAGTAATTATACATATATCTCATAGTGTCATTACACTGAAACCAAACACACTAAGGTTAATGTTGATAGAACTGTCAAGATATCAAAAACCCTGATTCTCACGGTGTTATTGAGTCATAGAATCTTAGATCTGGAAGAGAATGTAAGGGCCTGGCAGCCCAACTTCCCCTTCAGTTCAAGAATTCTCTCAATGATATTTTAAATAGATGATTATCTCTGGTTGTCTATCTCTTGGCTTCTGGTTGAGCACTTCAATAGGATTTCACTTACTTCACAAGGTGTCCCACTCAATTTTTTTAACAGTTCCAAATATTAGAAAGCCATTCCTTTTATCAAACAAATCTTTTGTCTGGAAACACTCACCCACAGGTCTCAGTTTTAGCCTCTGGAGTTATATAGAATAAATATTATCTTTTATTCATGTAATGACTCTTAGAATATTTGAACAATTGTTTTTTCTATTCACAGGTTCTAAAATCATTCCTGAAATGGTAGGATTTAAATACTTCAGACCACAACCTCATAGATTTAGAGATAGAGTTGACCGTAAAGATCAACTTGTCCAACCTTTGAGTTATTTTAAACAAAAGGAAACTGAAACCAAAAAAGTTTAAGAGATTTCTCCAAAGTGACATAAGTAGTAAGCAGCGAAGCAAGGATTTGAACCCAAGTCCTCTGATTCCAAAAAGAGCATTCTTTTTACTGTCCAATGATGTCCTCTGGTTTGTTCTGCCCAAGATACATCTCAATTGTCATTATCTCCACTAAAATGTGGTGTATTGAAATGAATACAAATTATACATCTAGTACGACTAGAGTACCACAAGACTATAATCCATGACCCACACTCTTACTATATATACTATACTTCTATTAATTTATCCTGATTCTATATTTTTTGTAATCATGTCACACTAATAACATATTGAATTTTCAGTAGAATAAAAATATTGGGCCTTTATTTTTTATATGATTGAATATATTCTTTTTAGTTTCTCAAATTACTTCCAAATATTTCTCCAATATTATAAAAGATTGGTTAAGATTTTTATGTCATGTGGTACTTCACATTTATCCCTGCTAAATTACATCTGTTAATTTGAATCTAACTTTTTTAACTTGTTGAGATTATTTTGAATATCTATTCATCCTTCCTCGCTATGAGACCTTGGCAAGTTATTATAACCCCAATGGCTTAACCTTTGTCTCACCCATGCCATAGAATCAATAGTTAATATCAATTATAAAACAGAATATAAGGGTTTTTTAATCTATTCATACATAGACTTCAGTAGAGTTTTTTATGATCACTGTGTCTCTATCAAGTTCAGCTTAGATAATCCATTATTGATCTTTAAAATTCCCATTTTATAATACTTCTAAAGTGTCATGATTTCATAGTAGCAGATAACTCACCACTACCCAACCTTCTGGAACTAAGTCCCTGAAGTTAGAGATGCTGATCCTAGAATGACAGATATAATCTTCCTCAGGATTCATACTTACCTTTTAAATGTTTTATTGTAACTCTTTTTCACTTCCTAATGAAATTCATTTTTCTATCCACAAAAGTAGCCTTTACTGTAATAAATACATTTAAGCAATTTTTTTCAAAGTCAGTTCACTGACCATGTCTGAATGTATAGTCCCTCTTCCCTACTGAGAAGCAAGAACCATGAGTCAGATATCTTAAGTCACTCAACTTCATTCTCTTGAAACCTTCCCAGTTTGATAGGATCTAAGTGAGCTTTTCCTCAGTTGGCATGACCTTAAATAATAATTTTTTTACTTTTATTTTATTTCCCAGTTTAAATTGTGCAAAACACCTGATATACATTATCTCCTTTAATCTTCACAAGTCTGTGAGGTAGGTGCTATTATTATCCCCATTTTACCAATAAAGAAATTTGGAGTCAGAAAGATTGTGACTTGCCCAAGGTCACAAGCTAATTATAAGTATCCAAGATGATTTTTGAAGCAAGTCTTCCTGATTCTGAGTCCAAGGCTCTACTATATCTTGCTTTCTCTCTAAAACACATATGATGAAACCTTGGAATAGGTGACTAGTTTGTCCAGCTGAAATTATGCAACTTTCTTTAAGTAAAAGAAAATTATGTTTAGAAGGAAGGATTATTTGTGATAAACCAATTATTAGGACAACATATTTTTGCATTAATCAGTAATCTAGGGTGTAATCCTATCAGAATTGTTGGATTCCAATAACAGACAAATCAGTATTATATATGATCTTTTCTTGTAATATTACATGGAAATTGCCAACTAGGTCAAGACAAATATAAAACCTTTGGAAAGCCAAATATAACTCCACTCCCCAAAAATAGAAGGAAATGAAAAATTTTCCTTTTAATATATGTTCCAATAGAGTTCTCTTGGTAGATGCATTTATAGATTCTTTTCTTTTTCCTTAAGCATCATCCAAGTAATTGCAGCAAGTTGGCAACAATCTACTGTTAAAATTAACACTTTTAACGGTACATCTAAGCCTGAAAAAAGGTTTGTCAGTTGTGTTGGCTCATTTTAACTACTATTTGTTGTGAAATGGGACAATTTGAACAATTACATTTAGCTGAAAACAACCTTCATCTTAGCTAAACAGAGTTGCATGGACTATTTAGAGGTTTTATAAAAAGATGCTTTCCATCCAAAAGAAATCCCTGATTTTGCAATGCTTATTTATTGCCACACAATTAATCTATTCCTTTTAAACTCAGGAACTCTTGAGAAGGCAGTAACTGTAGTAGAAATATATCCGTTTCATCAATATCTTGTCTGAAACAGTGCTTTTATTCCCTACAATAAGTCTAGTTGGCTCAAATAAAAACTAATTTCATATTTTTCAGGGGTGAAAAAATTTTGTGTGAAGCCCAAACTTTGATCCAAAAAGAAATCTTGGTTATTTGTATTAATGAGGGGAGAAAGTGTAGATTTAATAAAATAGTGTATAATTCACTTCGTAGATATAAAGTGGACATATTGTGATTCATAATGTAATTATATACTTTATAGTATTTCTCACATTAGAGTCTAGAACTTCTTAAGTCGACAGACCTTTAGGGAAAAATAACCAACTACCTCAACAAGAGTGATTAAGCAGGCAGAGTAATTTGTTACACCTGTGGGCATTGATCTCCCTTGGCATTCATCTCACCATTGACCCATTCTCTCTTAGTGTTACCCTGCCTCTAAACTTAAGATTCTTGCTTTCATAGCCACAAAAGATAAAATCCAACCTCAGGAAAGTCAACCTCTATGAATCTCTTCTATGAAAGATGCCACAAGACACAGAAAACAGAAGCCACTGGAAGGATATGTAGGAGGAGGTCATACAGTCATTTGGTCCCACCTCTTCACTTTACAGTTTTCCACACCAAAGGCCAAAACAGTTAGGAGAGCCAACCAAGGTCACACGCTAAAAGGAGCACGTCCTAGGCTCTCCCCATCTGAGATCTCCTCCAAATACAGACTTCTTAATTGCCGAGTCTTTCACACTGAAGCTACAGGTTGATAAGCTTTATTTCTGATCATACCAACAGCTAACCTTTGCTTTTTAATTCATTATAATCCATTTCTCCTCCTAACTCTCCCTCTTTTCTGAGGGATGGTCAAGCTTTCCTGGATAGCAATTTGCTACTTCCTATACCCTCACAGGTATTAGATTTACTGTTCTTTTCATTAATGCTGAAACATATAAAATCACCCATTAGCCCTCAACTGCTTCTTGTATTCTGTTCAGTATGCCAACCTTATATCAGATTGCATTACAATCCAATTCATCTTAACCCCAAATGCTTAACCCTTATCACTCTTCTGTCTTAGAATGGGTACTTAGTAAGAGGTTGGTTTTTTTTTTTAAAGGAATATCTTCTTGTTAAACTTGCATGTAGTTCTAAAAATCAGTTGCTCAGTCATTTTTGAGTCATGTCTGATTCTTCATGACACCATTTGGAGTTTTCGTGGCAGAGGTCCTAGAAAGGTTTGTCATTTTCTTCTCCAGCTCATGGGGAAACTGAGGCAATCAGAGTTAAGTAAGTTGTTGAGCATCATACAACTAGTATCTGAAGCCAGATTTAAACTCATGTGGATCAGTCTTCCTGACACTCTATTCACTGTGCTACCTAGCTGCTCTGGGTGTCTCAGGGGATTGAAAGCCAGGCATAGATACAGGAGGTCCTGGGTTCAAATCTGGCCTCAGCCACTTCCTAGCTGTGTGACCCTGGGCAAGTCACTTGACCCCCATTGCCTAGTCCTTACCACTCTTCTGCCTTGGAACCAATGCACAGTATTGATTCCAAGATGGAAGGTAAGGGTTTTAAAAAATCACAATCATATCAAATAAAAGCTATATATGGAAGTTAACCTTTAAGACAGATATTAGTCCAGTCATCAGACAAGAGAGGGCTTTTATTCAACTCCTATGCTAAGCACTGAAGACATAAATAGGAGTCAAACAAAAAAAGACAATCCCTACCCTCAAAGACTTTACAATCTGATGAAGGAAGATGACACATAAAAGGGAGGTGCAAAATGGGGAGAGGGGCATGTGGAAAATTGTGCAGAGTCAGAAGTAAATCGTGGAGAGAAGTGAGCATGGAGGCTTTAAAAAAGTAATATGTAATCTAGTGTCCTCATATGACATGAAATCGGGTCATGTTTTAACTTCCTTAAGCCTATAAAATGACAGCCTAGCATTGTATTAATTGTTCAGGAAGGGAGTAGAACAGCTGAATTGTTACCAGCAAGTGTTCTCCTTTGACCCTCTAGCCTAACAGCCATCTTGATTCTTCATTATTTCCTATGGAGTTAGCTGAGAAAAAAGCTACACTATCCCTTATGACTAGTAGAGGACCTTCAGTCAAAAAAAAAAAAAAAGCTTAGGCTCTCCCTCCTGATAATGCTCTTTGCGCCAATTCCAGGGTGTGTGAGGTTCCAGGGAACAATGCTAAGTGCTTTAAACTACACTGACCAAATTCATACATTAATAAGATGATATTTACTCCAGACAAGAAAATCTAAAGTCTAGAGAGATGTCAAAAACTATTTATCCATTATGGCACCATCTTCCTCCAATCAGCTTCTAAAAACTGTCTCCCACTTATTCTCCCAGTTTTGGGGAGTTAAGAAGAAATTCCTGATCCTTCATATTCACAAGTTATGTAAAGGGAACAAGATGAGATGTGTCAGTCTGGGGCCTTTGCTCCAGTTCATGTACTATGCCAAGGGAAATCAGGTGGAGTGTGGTAGGGGAAAAGCCTTCCCAATTTTACTCATCAAATTAGAGGATTCTCAGTAACAACCAGTTTGGGGAATCAGGGTCCTCTCTCCTCCTTATAATCTGGTCTCTGCCTCTGCTCATCTTCAGGCTGGTCTCCAACAACCTTGGTCCAATGGAAACGACTTCCCACTCCCCATTTCTCCCATGATACACTAAAAGATTGAAACTCAAAGTCAGAGGTCACTCACCTGATGGCAATTACCAATAATCCAAGTTCCCTGCAGGCAAGTAGGAAGCCTGGCTCTCTGGCACAGTGGAAGGAAAAAAGGAAGGCCACCAATCCTGTATGCCAGCATCCAGATTTCATGCCCTTCATCTTATTTTTTAAAACCTTTACCTTCCATCTTAGAATCAATGCTGTGTATTAGTTTCAAGGCAGAAGAGAGTAATGGACTAGGCAATGGAGATTAAGTGACTTGTCCAGGATCACACATCTAGGAAGTGTCTGAGATCAGATTTGAACCCAGAACCTCCTGTCTCTAGGTCTTCCTCTCAATCCACTGAGTCACCTAGCTGCTGTTGCCCTCCATCTTACTATACAATTTTCTGTCTATTGCAGATATACATTCTCTGGAACTGATAGAGAGGAGAAAATGGCTTCACTGAATAAAATGTCAAAAAAATAAAATAAGGACAAATATTTGATTATATCTAAATACAGCAAATCTTAATATATAAGATTTATCTTTAAAAAGAAAATTGAGATGCCATAAATTGGTTTAAACAATGCAGATGCAAAGATGTCAACTTGGTTTAAAAGCAAGATCAACTTAAAAGCTAGGTAGTCAAACCCTGCTGTGAAGTAAGTAAACCTCAGTAGATGGTGATACTCAATTGTTTGAGATGTATTTGCTATCATGGATGCCAGTTCCCCAAAGAAGATCAAGGTGGCCTGAGCAAATCTATCCAGAAAATAGTTATTTTAACTGACTACCTCCCATTTGGGCATCCACCATACCATGCAAGGTAGGCAGGGTAACTGGGTCCATCCATCCTGTCTTTATGGTACCCTCAACCCACCCTCCTCAGCCTCCTAACCAGAGCTTGTTTCTGTGTTCTCTCTGCCCTCATTAAAACTTTCCTGGCCCATATCTGATCCCTTCGGGCCTGAAGTGGCAACTAAGTAATCTGATCAATTAATCATTGCAGTGCTAAGGGAGAGGACTACAGAGCTGTTCCCAGGTAACATATGGAAATTTTAACCATTGCCCACTAGAGACCATGTTTCACCATTATTGTTTAACCCATTAGGGACTTCGGAAATAAGTAGCAGAGAAAGTTCACCAATGAGGGATTGAAAAAAGGGGGAAGAGGGAGAAGAATCTGATTGAAGAGTGGAAAGGGGACCATTTTATATATAAAAACAGCTACCAACTCCCTCTATAGATAGGTTTTGTGCTGTTTATCACTTCTTATTTTATAATACCTGAACTGAGACCTGTGGCCAAAGTTTTCAGTACAAGTTAACTGACCAAGACGATAGATAGAGAGAGAAAAAGAGAGAGACAGAGAGAGACAGAGAGACAGACAGACAGACAGAGACAGAGACAGAGAGACAGAGACAGACAGACAGAGAGACAGAGAGAGACAAAGAGAGAAAAGAGAGAGGAGAGAGAGGGAGAGAGAGTCTGAGAGAGAGAGAGAAAGAGAGAGAGAGAGACAAAGAGACAGAGACAGAGACAGAGAGACAGAGAGAGAGAGAGAAACAGACAGAGAGAGACAGAGAGACAGAGACAGAGACAGACAGAGACAGAGAGACAGAGAGAGAGAGAGAGAAGAGAGAAGAGAGGGAGAGAGAGAGTCTGAGAGAGAGTCATCCAATACTGGAGATGCAAAGGAAGGGCAGAATGTCAGCAGGCATTGTAAAGTTGCCTTTGGCATTTGTTCAGAAAGTTATTGTCCCAGCCAGGTGACCATATGCTTACTGGATGGGAGAGTAGCTCTCTAGGCACAAAGCCAGTACTTCAGCCTACTCCTCTCTAATTTGAATTAATAATTCATCACATTATTTGAAAGGGTTACATTCTATACTCAGGAAGCTGGCTGATAAAGAATAATGTATCCCAAGCGGCCCAAATAAAACTTTTCCTCTGTTAAAATGCAAGACAAATCTCATTTATCAACTTAGTTTAGGATTCCTCCATTTCTTCAATTTAATGTGAATATTATAGGTACTACGAAGGTGAAAAACAAGTAAATGCTGGGGTCCCTGACCTTATGGAACATGCAATCTGATTAGGGACTCCTATACATGAGAAAGCTTGAGAACAATTCCAGTGGGGCATATTACAAGTGAGGATATGATGGCGTGATACAGACTAAATAGTTTTGAGAGGACATACTAGAGTCAGAGTAGCTTTATTCAGGAGAGTGTTCAGGGAGAAGTAAACCTAAAAATGACTACAAAGAGATTTCCAAAAACCTTCAGCTGTTTAGTGATGAATACCTTTATAACCATTTTTTGTTTTTGTTTCATGAGCCCCTTTTGGAAACTAGTGAATCCCATGAACCCCTTCTCAGAATAAGGTTTTTAAATGTATATTTAATTCATAATAAATTTTAAAACATAGGATTAAAAAGGAAATTTAATTCTAGTTATCAAAATATTTTTAAAATTCAAAGAAATTTTGAAATTTATCTCCTGATATCTATTATGAGTCCCAGATTGAGAACAATGGCTTATTAGATAATTGGATCATGGAAATGGATAAATAAGGACACCTAAGAGGCATATAAGACTGTGCTAATTCAGGTGACACTGGCTCCAGGAGACCTTTCTTTTTTTATAATTTATTTAGAATATTTTTCCATGGTTACATAATTCATGATTTTTCCCACCTTCTTCCCTCCTCCACTCCCCCAGATGACAAGCAATTCTAATGGGGTGTACATGTATCATTGTTCAAAAACTGTTTCCATATTATTAATATTTGCAATAGAGTGAACTTTAAACATCAAAACCCCAATCTAATCTCCATCAAATCATGTGAATAATCATATGTTTTTCTTCTGCGTTTCTGCTCCCACAGTTCTTTCTCTGGAAGTGGATAGGTTCTTTCTCATAAGTCCCTCAGAATTGTCCTGGATCACTGCATTGCTGCTAGTAGAGAAGTCCATTACGTTCGATTGTACCACAGTGTATCAGTTTCTGTGTACAATGTTTTCCTGGTTCTGTTCCTTTTGCTATGCATCACTTCCTGGAGGTCCTTCCAGTTCACATGGAATTCCTCCAATTCATTATTCATTTGAGCACAATAGTATTCCATCACCAGCATATACCACCATTTGTTCAGCCATTCCCAATTGAAGGGCATCCCCTCATTTTCCAAATTTTTTCCCACCACAAAGAGCGCAGCTATGAATATTCTTGTACAAGTCTTTTTCCTTATTTTCTCTTTGGGGTATGAGACCTTTCTTTAAAAAAAATTTTTTTATCCCCTGTCTTAAAATCAATACTAAGCGTTGGTTCCGAGGCAGAAAACCAATAAGGGCTAGGCAATGGGGGTTAAAAACTTTCCCAGGGTGCCACAGCTAGGAAGGGTCAGAGGTCAGATTTGAACACAAGACCACCACCCCCACTTTGCTTCCACCCTGTCTCCAGGCCTGGTTTTCTGTCCATGGACAGAATTTCTTGACACACATACCATTACTCACAATTTTAACATAGATCCTTCCTTTGTTCTTCATATTTGATTGAACTTGCCCTACATGCTTACCTCACTATGCCATATTGGTAAAGCTCTCCTCCCCCTTTTGTTATTGAGTTGTTTCAGCTGTATCTGACTCTTCATGGCCCCACTGAGGGTTTTCTTGGCACAAACAAAGGAATGGTTTCCCATTTCCATCTACAGCTTATTGTAAAGATGAGGAAATTGGGGTAAACAGGGTTAAATGACTTGCCCAGGATCACACAGCTATTAAGTGTCTCAAGCAAGATTTAAATTTAAGTCTTCCTGCCTCTAGACCTGGCACTTTTATCCAATGCATCATCTAGCTGCCACCTCCTCCCCCTACTAAATGGAAAACTCCTTAATGCCTTGAATGAAGTTTTTCATTTTTGTAACGCCAGCACCAAGAAACCTTCTTTTTATAGTAAGCAAATAATATTTTTTTACTTAAATTGGGTTGAGTGTTTACAGAAAGACCTCCGACTTGGTGTTTAGGGTGGAATGCAATTAGATTCAGTGGGAAAAGTGATGATGTTGGAGTCACCTTGCTGAGTGCAGTTCCTGATTCTGCCACTTCTATTCTATGTGACCTTGGTAAAATCATTAAATCTCTCTGAACTTAAGTTACTCACCTATTTAAAAAAGGTTTTGGATTCTGATGATCTCTGGTCCTTCCAACTCCATATCTGGGGTCCTATGAATATGCCAATTGCTAAGGTTGAAGTGATAGCACTCATTATCATCACAAGAGAGACTGGGGCAACTGCTTCTTAACTTTGTAGTTTCAATAGAAAATTGCCAAAAATATTACTGACAGACTGTATCTATAACTAAATGCATCACATTAATGTTTTTTATGAATTCATGTAATTAAAATCCATTCCTATAATTATAAAAGCATTTACATTTTAAGAAGACAAGGACAATGATAAGGATAGTACTTTTATTTCTGAGGCATTGTTTAAACCTTTAAACCAAGCATGTATCACCTTGTGTAGTTTTCTCTCAATCTCCCTTAAAGTTTTTTTTAAACCTTTAATCAAGCATATTTATTCTCTTGCAAAATTCTCCACCTTTAAAGGTTTTCTTTAACATTTTTAGATCAAGTATGTATGGTCTCTTACAAGATTCTCCTCCCACCCCTTAAAGTTTTTTTCATGGATTTTTAAAACTCTTAGAACACAATTATATGTATATATATTCCATATATTTTCAACAAGGAAATCAATAGATAAGATTCATTATAATTACAATCATTTCTACCCTCAACCATTCCCCAAAACTTTGCAATTGACTTTGAAATCATGTAATTTAATACCACAAAGTATCACTAAATTGGCATTATAGAAGAGTCTGACAGTAGAAAGTCCAAGATATTGACTCTAGTTTAAAGAAATGAAATTTTATTATTGTCACATATACACTGTAATATTTCTTATAACAATGGAGATAAATCAGCTCAATGATGTAGTTCATTTGACTTTCTAAAAAAAGTAATTAATTGCTTTTAAATTAGGCATCTATTAGTCAATATCAAAGACACTGCATTGCAAGACCTTATGGACATCATAGGCAATTAGTTCCAAATATAAAATAATGAATTTCTATTTGAATAATATTGATTTACCAAGAATGAATGACATTTCTTAACAAATCACTGAAACATTTTCAATTTTCCTTCAAATCCCTTCCCGTACTAGTATCAATTTAATGTAGTTACTAATGCTTTAAATTTGTCTTTTCTGTGCTTGCTGCCTTCATCTACATGCTTGATCTTTTTGCATTCAAACTACATCTTCCTTCCCTTGAAAATTAAACATTGATTATTGACTCAGCTTCTTTTAATCTTTCTGTCTAGACTTTATTTTCTAAAGAAAATCTCATTCTTCCCTAACTCATACCTGAATAGAAATTTGAAATGTTTTTCTCAAAACAACCTGTGAAGTAATTGTTAAAAATAGCATCAATTCAATTTAACAAATGAAGAAACTGAGACTTAAGGAGATAAATCATCTTGCTCATAATCTTACAGTTTGTTAGAACCTGTACTTGAACCAGTCTCCTAAATCTAATTCCAAAGATCTTTCCTCTCCATGCTGTTATCTGTCTCAGGATGTCCTGAGTCATCCTATCTTAACTCTTCATATACTCATAGGTGCTACTTTTTTGTCAACATTTGAATGGTATTTCCCTGGCCATTTCTTACTCGTTTTATTTACTTTTTGTTTATTCTGATTTACCTACTTGGATATATGTTCACCCAGTAGTATGTAAGCTGCTTGAAGTTAAGGATTGTTTTATCTTTGCATGCTCAGTGCCTTGAAGAATGTCTTCTACAAAAGAGACATTCAATAATTGAGAATTCAATTAGATTTGATTGAAGCCCACTCCAAGAATGCAAATTCATATCAACACTTGGGCAGTTAGTGCAGAAGATGGAGAGCTGGACCTGGTGTCAGGAAGATCTGAGTCCACATATGACCTCAAAAATTTGTAAGCTAGCTGCGTGATCTTGACAAGTCACTTAACTTCCATCTGCCTCAATTTCACCACCTATAAGAAGGGAGTAATATAGTGCCTACCTCCCAAAATTGTGAAGAAGACTAAATGAGATAATAAATGTACACACTTCAAATTTCAAAGAGCTATGTAAATATTAGCCATTATTAACTATTATTAGCTCTTTATATATATCCACTTCTAATATCTTTCATGACAATCTCTTTGCAAAAATAGCTTCCCTTTCCATGGCATATTTTCTCATATATTTATATATATATATTTAGATGTAGTTTTCTTTAAAAACAAAATAAATTAGGAAGCCATTTTCCCAAGAAATGATCAAAGTTTTTTTGACTTAAAAGTTGAATCATTTAAGAAAATGTCTCCTTTGAACATTCACCTTGCAGTAGTAGGTGATTTATTTAAAAAAAAAAGTGGGTAGGGGAGATTCCAGAGAAAAAAGCATATTAAAGCTAAGATTTCTTTAGTGGAAAATAGTTCTTAATTGTATTAATAGTTGATATTTAGCCCTTAGGAGTCCTTTATTGTCTGCCTAGAGTACTATTCAAATCTCCTGAAGTTCACCTTGAGTCCTAATGCTTCCAAATTATTTTGCTTTTTAAAATTAAAGCCCAGAATCTCAAACAGTAAAAGATGTTAAAGGCCAGAAATATGAACCCTGCCTATCATGGTGTAATTATTATAATTTGTTGTTCTCATTTAATTCCTGCAGTGCCCCCAAAAGCAATCTAGAATTGCCAAGAAACAGAAGTGGATGTACCCCTCACCTTGGCACAATTATCATTTGCTTTCAGTAGTTACTCTGTTTTCTAAAATGTTTTAAGAAATAGAAAATGAAGTTCAGTTTAAAAATAACCCATATTTTATTTAAAATTCAGTTGGGTTTTCTTCTATATTCCCTCTACGCAGAATTCTGTGAGTGACCCATAATCACCAATCATTTTAAGCTTAGGACCTTCCACCTAATTTTGCTCTGATATTTCCCAACCATTATTCATAACTGATAATTAAAAGACCCAGGAAATATGGTATTTCAGAGTCAAATACCCAGTGCTCTCACTCTCTGTCTCTCTGTCCTCTCTGTCTCTGACTCTCTGTCTCTCTGTTTCTCTGTCTCTCTGTCTCTCTGTCTCTCTCTCTCTCTCTTACACACACACACACACACACATGAAATGAATTTTCATTTAGGAAGACAACACAAAGAATTCCATCACAGAAGATATTTGACAGTCACTTTCAAGGTATTTTACTTATCCTTTGGGTTATCATCTCTATTCCCTCAAAATATCTTGCACACAGTAGGCACTTATTGAATATTTATTGACCTGATTTAATTTTCAATTTTGGGCTTCATTTCAGTGTACACTATGACTAAAGACAAAACAACATCAAAGAACTAAGATTTGGCAGGCAACCAAAACCATCAGCATACAACTTGTAAGTGGGATATAACATCTTGGGACTAAATTAGTGAGATTCAGACTCAGTCAAGAACTCACAAACCCAGTGTGCTGTTAAAAGAATTAATAGTTTAACAAAATATAATAAAAATAAAATGAACAAGCAGGGGATACAACAACTATGTCAAGTAGACCTTTATCATTATTTTACATAAAATATTGAATTAATCTAGTGATGACAATGAAATCCAAATATTCATTCCTAATTTATCTCCTGAAGTCTAGACCCATACTGTTGCTTGCTACCTGTTAGATATTTCTACCTGGGTGTCCTGCTCACACATCATATTGAACATATCTAAAATAGAACTCACCATTTCACCTAGTAAATCCATTCCTCCTCTAGACTTCCCTATTTCCATTGAAGTTGCTGTCATCCTCCAATTTGCCCAGGTTTAAAACCTTAGGTTATCCTAGACTCTTCCCTTTCTCTTCCCCTCCATAATCAATCCATTTCCAAGTACTGTCCATTTTATTGCCATAACAACTCTCACTACCTTCTTCATCTTGTCACACTGCCAGCAGTCCAGTTCAGAAAATGAAAATTCCTTTCTCACCCTTTCCATTCTTCTTTAATATTACTCTATTTCTTTTAACCTACAATCTAGACATACTAGACTACTAGCAGTTTAGCTTTCCGTATTGAATAAATGAATGAGAAAGAATTTAAGAAACACTGTAATGTTATGGTCACTCTGCTAAGCACTAATATATAAGTACCAAAAAACCCTCTTCCCTTAGGAAGCATATATTCTAATGGGTAAAGTCAGCACACATAAGGAAATGGTATTCAGGAAAGCATATTTTGGTCTGGGATGTCACTGGTACAGTCATTAAGTCATAGAACAAGAAATTGAGATTTCTTCTCAAGGAATGATACTATTAATTCAGTTTCTCTCACCAGACAAGAGGAAGAAAGTAGGAAGAGTTGGCACACAAGGAAGTAAGGGAGAAAGTTGGCCAGAGTATAGTATGCTCATTCAGATACTGGATAAATGGAGTGAACTCACTCTAATCATGAGATCATAGACCCAAGGGAGGAAGCAAGAGTTGGGAAGAATAGAATGGAGTAACAATAGTAACAACTACTCCTCATGTAGGAAAATGACAGTATGGCATGGTTCATCCAGGGATGGCTGGTTACAGTGAACACTCACTATTCAGGAGAAGAAGATTCCAAGGCTGAGATGAACGACCAGGTCTGAAGTGGAGCAGCAAAAACAGCACCTAAGAAGCATAACAACTACAATAAGGTTTTATATAGCACTTTGAGGTTTTGCAAAGAGCTTTACATTTGTTATCTCTTTTGATGCTCACAATAACCCTTAAGGCAGCAAGTACTATTATTATTTCCTCTTTACAGGTGAGGAAATTGAGGTTGAGAATGTTTAAAAGACTTGTCCAAGCTCTTATACCTACTAATTATCTGGGGAAGGACTTAAGTTCAGGTCTTCCTGACTCTCATACTCTATCCACTATGAATTATAGTAGGAAGATGGCCATATTGCCATCTTCCATCTCCTAACATCCAAACAAGTTGTCCTCAATTCTTGGAATCCATTCTCTTTATTTTGGTCTTTCAGAAGCTTTGGTGTCCTCTGAGGGTTAGTGTAGATGCTACCTCCTCCAAGTAGTCTTCCCTGATTCCTCCAGTTAAGAGTGTTCTCTTCCTCCTCAATTCTTAATACCTCATGCAATCTAATTATGAGGGAGGCTCAAAGCCTTTTGCCTTTTCTTTTTATCTATCTAATCTACTCTATCTGTCTATCTATCTATCTACCTATCTATTTATCCATATGGGACAGATAACTGGCACAGTGGATAGAGTGCTGGGTCTAGAGTCAGGAAGACTCAGTTTCCTGAGTTCAAATCTGGTCTCAGACAATTATTTGCTGTATGATCCTGGATAAAACACTTCACTATGTTTGCTTAGTTCCTCATCTACAAAAATGAACTGGAGTAGGAAATAGCAAATCACTCCCATCTTTTTGCTAAGAAAACCCTAACTGGGATGATGAAAATTCAGACATGACTGAAGACCACTGAACAGCATTGATCTATATGGTAATGAAAGCCAGGAATGTGGCTAGTCGGCAGGAAAATAAGACTCTTGCCCTGTGGGCTTGACCCTGTATCTATCAATTCTTCCACCATGCACTTATGTATACCTATAGAGTAGAAGGGGGTTTAGATTTGAGAAACCAGGGAACCCCAAGCCCCAGAGCCTTTGGTAGTTTTATTAGAAGAATAGACCTGCATGGATGATGAGTGTGGTACAGGTTAGCCTTTGGAGATCAGTAAGGAGCAAAGCATACAGGGAACAAGCTAAACTAGAATGAGGTCTCAGAGAAATCCAAGAGCCAGTACTCAGAAAGTTCAATTCTAAAGGGATAGATTTAGGTCTGAAAGCACTAGATATTTAGCTATGGGTTTCTCTGTCCTTTATTCTAAAGATATGGGGGTCTAGGTGAAATAATCTCCTGTAAAAAACAAGAGGCCTTTTAGACAAGACTGCAGACAAAAAAAAAGACAAACAGACCATTTCTAATAGAAAACATTGAGAAATTCTTCTCTCATTGAAACTCCAAGAGAACTTTTTCTGGTCTTTTAGGTGGACAAAGAGCATTTTTCTACAATGTTCTAAAATTAAAGATCATGGCAAAATTATCTTTTATCATGAGGAAGAGAGTCAAAAATTCTAAAAGCAAAGAAAAGATCAACATCACCTAACTAGAAGGAGATTGGGAAAGGGCAAGGGTCTATGGAAGTAGCTGGCAGAGATGCATGTGTCCAATAGAGTATGATCTGGTAGAGACTAAATGTTCTGCTGATCATTATCCTGGGAGATGATGCTCCAGGCAAAGACTATCAGGGACCAGACCTGATGGGAGCAGCATGATGACATCAGCAGTGACTCAATAGCATCATAGGTGTGAATTTCCTGTGCCACAAATGCCCTGGACATGTATGAACCTTGGCTACAAATATTTTGAAAAATGATTTTCTACTCCATGTATGCATCCTTGCCACATGTGTACCCAAAGAATGTACCCTTCCACATACAAGCTATATCTTCCCTAAATGTGTGCCTAAGTGCAGTATAAGGGGAAGCTGAAGATAAGAGTACTCAAGGGGGACAAATTGTTGAAGTAAACATGATGGTAGGCATTAGGACCAGACTGAGTCAATTAGCTTCAATAGTAATGTGGAAACTTGTTAATGACTGGACAAAAATGATGGACCTTCTGCTCTTTTCTTTCTCATTTTTTTAACCACTCAGGAAACAGCATGTTATGTTACAATCTGCAGGGTCAACAATAATAAAATCATTTTGCTTTATTTTGCAGTGTTTATTAATAGGTACCTGAACTTATTGACTAGATCTAGAGACTATATTTCCTTCTGCTATTAAGATTTTCTTCCCCTGAGATCTTTTGTAATTTCAGTGTCTTCCTCTCTGCTTCTTATTTTCCCCTATTGTTAACTTTCTGACTTCCTCCCATCTGATGATGATTCCTCCCAGAAGATATCAACTGCATCTTTGATTGTCAATAAGTGGTCCTTCTTCTCATAATCTCTTGGCCCACGAAGAGGAAACATATTCCCTTCTCACTCCCACTTTAAGATTGTTTCTTTGCCGCTATTATTTGTCAAGCTGTTCTACCTTGAAATTTCTTTCATAATCCTATTGCCCCACCATCATGTTTACTTCAACCATCGGCACCTTGGAGTACTCTTTTATCTTCAATCTCTCCTTATTTAACAAAATTTTTCATGTTGTCTACAACATGCCCAGACCTTTCCCACTAACTCTTAAAAATCAAATCTTTATCCTCTATACATTCTGACTTTGAGATAAATATATTTTGCTAGAATAGAGAACATTTTTTGAATGTTATTGCCTTTTGCTTCTCTTCTAGATTGTCCTTCATGTCTACATTTTTGTATTCTTAATGAACTTTCCTCTCTTTTGTTTCTTTGGTAAGATTGACCATTACAAATTTCAAGTTTTTTGTTCTAACAATTACTTCTTCTGTGAAGGCCATAAATTTTGTTCTTAAAATTTTCATTTCTATTTTTAAATCACTTGGGAACAGAATGATATGGTTTCATGTTCTCCTTAAAATCTACAGGGTCTTGACAATCATTTTATCATTTTGCTTTATTTTGCAGAACATGTTCTGTATTCTAACAAAACATATTAATCAAAAAGACAAGATTCATAGAGCATGAGGATTATAGATCTCCCACAACAACAAGTCAAAAAAATCTAAACACCATAATGCAATAAATAATATAAGAAAATGGAGAAATTATCTATTCATATCCTATAATGCTCTCTCTTTCATTTGGTAATAAATCACACCCCCAAAATGAAAAAGACTTTTAAGTACAAAAATATTTACGGTACCCCTTTTGTGGTAGCAAAGAAGTGGAAATTGAGGGAATGCCCGTAAATTAGGGAATAGTTAAATAAGTTGTGGTAGATGACTGTGAGGAAACATTATAATGCTATAAGAAATGATGAGCAGGATGTTTTCAGGAAAAAAAAAACTAGAAAGACTTGCATGAACATCATGATGCAAAGTAAAGTGAACAGAACCAAGACAACATTGTATACAGAAAAAGCAATATTGCATAATTATCAACTATGAATGTTAGCTATTCTCAGCAATACAATATTTCAACTCAATTCCAATAGACCTTTAATGAATAATGCTATGTATTTCCAGAGAAAGAAGAACTTATGAAGACAAAAGGTAGACCAAGGCAGAGTTGTTGTTTTTTACTTTATTTTTCTTGGAATGTCTTTTGGTCTGTGTTTTCTTTTGCAAGATAGCCAATATAGAAATGTTTTGCATGATTATATGTGTATAATCTATATTAAGTTGCTAATCATCTCAGGGAGAGTATACAGGGAAGGAGGTAGAGAACTTGGAATTCAAATTTTTTAAATAATTTTAATTGCTTTAAATGTAATTATAAAAATAACAAAATATAAAAATTTTCATACAAAAAGTTCCCTCCATGAGCAAAAATTATGATATTCTCAACTCTCTCCCCACCAAAAAAAAAGGAAGGTTACAGTCTCCCCTATTACACTGTAAGTGTGTTGAGGGTAGAAATTGACTGTGTAACATTGATAGGGTCACAGCATCATATTGGAACTGAAAAGGATCTCAGAAGATGTGTAGTCCAATACCCCTCATTTTATAGATGAGGAAATAGACATTAAATGACCTGCTCAGAATCACACAGTTAGTATTTGGCAATGCAGGATTTGAACTCAAGTACTTCAATTCTTAATGTAGCATTATTTCCACTGTACTTTGTCTCTCTCCCAGATGTTAGAAAAAACCCAGTGCTTTGTCTAATAGTAGGCACTCAAGAAATATTTGTTGAATTAAATTAATAATAAAGACAATTTTATACTTGGTGATTCCCTCATTACTTGATAATTATAATTTTATTTAATTTTCTCCCTTTTTTAATTGATGGAAAATTAGATAAGAATTCTCCCCTTTCAACTTCTACCCCACCCAATATAGTGACTTTTTTATTATATTTTTCAAGTTACATATAGATATAATTTTTAATAATTGTTTTCTGACATTTTACCATCCAAGTTCTCTCATTTTCTCCATCTCCTCCCCACTTCCCAAGGTGTCAGGCAATATGATATAGCATAGACATGTGCCATCATGCAATATATATTTCCATGTTTGTCATATTGTGAAATAAGACATCACTTAAACCAGAAAAATAATCTCATGAGGGAAATAAAGGGGAAAATGCTATTATGCTATTCAGACTCCATCAGTTTCTTCTGTGGTGGTAGATAGCCTTTTACACCATGAATCCCATGGAGTTGTCTTGGATTCTTGTATCGTTGATAATAGTTAATAAGTCATTCACAGTTGATCATAGTACATTATTGCTGTTTCTGTGAACAACATTCTGTTTTTCTCACTTCACTCTGCATCGTTTCATATAAGCCTTCCCAGGTTTTTTATGATCATCCTGTTTGTCATTTCTTATGGCACAATCATATTCCATTAGGGTCATATACCAAAATTTTTCAGCCTCTCCCCAATTGATGGACATCCATTCAGTGTCCAGTTCTTCCCCACAACAAAAAGAGCAACTGTAAATATTTTTGTACAGACAGGTCCTTTTTCCCTATCTTTGATCTCTGGGACACAGACCCAGGAGCTGTATTGCTGAATAAAAGGGTATGTTCAATTTGATGGCCCTTTGGGCATGGTTCCAAATTGCTCTCCAGAATAGCTGTATCACTTCACAGCTCCACCAACAGTGTATTAAAATAATTTTCCAAAGTATTCTAATGATGCCCTTCATGAAAGCAAACTGTGTGCTGCACATGCTGTCAGCTGAAAAGACTGAAGTTATGTCTCTAAGATGCAAACATAATCATATAATTCAGTCAAGACAGGTTTTTTTAATCAGCTGGGGATTTTATGTGATGTAAACAAAACAACCGACTGAATCTTTTCTCTTTCCAACCAGTTGTTATGTGTTGTTTAGACAGCCGCAGGAAGAGACCTTGGCTCTTGAGATGTGACTCATATGTAAGCCTTAATAAATTCTGTAAAAGTATTAAAAAGCAGTGTTTTGCTGTCATAATAATATGTGAGAGAAATAACTAAAAAACTAAAGTATTTATGCTGATGGAAACAACAAAAAGCATTTTTATTCTTAAATTTTAGTTATGGTTCTGACTACACTAGTACTGCTATTGTTCACTGGTCAGTGAATAACATCTTGACACAAAAATCTCTGGTTAAACAAAAAGGCAAGGGAGATGGAGAGAGAGAAAAGGAACCAAGCTAGACAGACAGAATCCCCAAAAAGTGAAAATAATGAAGACATCCGACAGAGTACAAGACAGTTACAATGGTGCTATCTCCTTCCTGACACAGGAAGTTGAGAAAATGCTGTCCTTTGATTTTCACAACCCAGATTTCTCAAGATGACAAGTGCAATAGATTTAATTTTCATTACAATTCTCTCATTAGTATCCAACAGATGACATCTTTTATAGGACGCTCTTACATTTTTCACTTAAGTAACTGCACATCTATGTAGCCAAAAAAAAAAATGTTCCTGAGAAGGAAGACAGGAATCCTGACCCTCATGTCCTATTTAATATTTAAGTCAGCTTATTAGGGAGATCAACCCAGATTTTTTTTTCTCATTTCTCATTTCTAAGATAGCAAGTTATAATGGCATGAGCAGCCAACTGAAAGTTAGGAAGCTTAAGCTCTAATACTAGCTTGGCCAATAAATGCTTGTATGATTTGGGGGAAGTGCCTTAACCTCTCTGAACCTCAGTTTCACAGGATCAAAAACTTTAAAATTGGAAAAAGTCTGAGGAACCATCTAGTCCAAAAGTCTAATTTCACAGATGAGGGAACCAAACCCATCAAAAAGCAATGATTTAGTCAATCACATGAGAGTAAATAATTAAGCCAGCTGGCAAATCCAGGTCCTTTGACTCCAAAATCCAGTTCTCTTTCCAATGAACCACAAGTTTCCTCATCTGTAAGATGAGATTATTGAATAACCATCTCTAAGGCCCTAAGGGGCAGCTAGCTGGCACAGTGGATAGAGCACTGAGCCTAGAGTTAGAAAGATTTGTCTTCAATGGCTTCAAATCTGGCCTCAAATATTTACCAGATGTGTGACCCTGGACAAGTCACTTAATCCTATTTGACTCTGTTTTCATTTGTACAATGAGCTGGAGAAGGAAGTGGCAAACCAGTCCAGTATCTTTGCCAAGAAAACCCCTCAAAGCATCATGAAGAGTCAGACAAAACTGAACAGCAACTATAGAAAGGTCCCTCTTGATCTACTTTACAAATATTTCTATAAATATAAGCAATGAGGGCTCCCCGAACACTTGGCATCCAAATAACTTTTCATACTTCACAAACATGTTATGAGGTTGTTTGTCAAGTGAAAAAATGTCAGCGATCCAGATGAAAGATGTCAACTATTGGGATATTAATGACATAACTGGAATGAAAATTAAATCTAATGCATCTGGCATCTTGGGAAATCTTGTTTGTGAATACTAGAAGGCATTTTTTTTCCTTCTGATCCTTGCATTGGGAAAAAGATAATGCTGCTGTAATTATCTTGGCCTCGAGCAAAGGTTTTCATTATTTCCTATTTCAGTGAAGTAGCTCACTTGCTATTACAAAAGTGAAAAGACTATCTCAGAGATAAAAGGGACAGTTGTGGGAAAACTACTTCATGTCGCATCATTACTATTTAAATCCATAAATAGAGACTAAATTTGCTTCTTCCATTGAAGTACTTAGCCAATATAATAAGCTAGTATTCATATAGTGTTTTAAAGTTTACAAAGCCAAATATTGTCATTTTATTCTCCCAACAATCCTAGGAGGTAGCAGCTATTATCCCCATTTCATAGATGAAGAAACTGAGGGAGAGAATGAATACTTTTTTGCCCAGTGTCATAGTGTTTCAAGCTAAATTTGGATTCAGGAAGTCCTAACTCCACGTCCAATCTTCTATCCATTTTGCCTTCTAGTTGTCTCTGATATTCATGGGGAACTTCTAATGGAAGCTGTTGGGATTCTTAACCTAGATATGTGTCCTGGACACTTTCAGCAGCCTGGTGAAGCTTTTGGGCTTCTTCTCAAAATAATATCTTTAAATGCTTAATCAAATATACACGATTCCAACGGAAACTAATTACATTAAAATTCAGTTATCAAAATATCTTTTAAAAAACAAGTCCTGGGTTAAGAAACCCTGTAAATGAGGAGGACGATGACAGTGATGAATAGAAACTCAATTTTAACTCTGTGATTCATCCCACATGGCAAGCAGCCAAGATGATATTGCTCAAAAAGAACAATGAACTAGGAGTCAGGAATTATGGGTCCCAGGCCCAGCGTTGTCATTAACCAGCTTCTTTTGACATTAGATAACTCATCTGCTTTCTTTGGGCTTCAGTTTCCTATATGAAATGCAAATATTTAATTGGATTTTTAAGCTCCCTTCCAGCTCTGCATCCTATCATTTCTTCTATAATACAGTCATAGCACTGCCTCCTTCAACCAATTTTGTAACTTTCTATGAAGTCTTAGTGCCACCATATTCTACAACCCTGGTTCATCCTCACTCCTCCAATGGAAAACTGGTTTGTTTGTTTTTTTATTACATCCCCAGCTCCTAAGACAGTGGCTTGCACATAATAAGAGCTTAATAAATATTTGTTGAACTAGTCACAGAATGTGCCCCTGATTCCAGCCAGTCGCTTGCAAATCCCTGCACCCAGTCACAAATGCAATTGAGAGAAAGAAAGGAAACAACTCAGCAAAATCTATCACTGCTACTGGCAAAATGACTCAAAGGATAGAGTCTAAATTGTGCTAGGTCAACCTGTTGATTCATTCAGTTCTGTGGGGGAAAAATTGGAATTGCATTCAGGTTGTTTGGCATTTTGTAAACACAGACAGAATGCATGCAAGCTCAATGCCCTAAAAACAGAACTGGTCTTAGAGTGAGAATGACTCAGACTTGGAACCAGCCTCTGAAATGTGCTAGCTGTGAAACTATGGGTATGTCACTTGACATCTCTGATCCACAATTCCTCATCAACTAAAAGGAGAAAAAAGCACCTACTTCATTGTTACTATATCAAATAAGATAATGTCTGCAAAGCATCTTGTTAACCTTCAGTATTAGGATGCTTTTGATGCAATGGTAGCTATTATTATTATTATTATTATTATTATTATTATTATTATTGTGGAACGGTGGGTCAGTGGCATCATCTTCCAATACAAAAATTATCCTGTTCTTTGTTTAACCTTTGGATTTTTTAACCACTTTTAATGATTTTTAAGCAAGAAAACTCAAGCTTAATGATCTTGAAG
This sequence comes from Monodelphis domestica, assembly GCF_027887165.1. NCBI lineage: Eukaryota > Metazoa > Chordata > Mammalia > Didelphimorphia > Didelphidae > Monodelphis > Monodelphis domestica. Next base: position 194,562,849 of record NC_077231.1, on the reverse strand, counting down.
CAAGTCTTGCCGATTCAGTCCTACACTGGTTTGATGACTTGGAATGGTAATATTAAAAACATAATATTAGAGTTATTTCAATGGAACACCACCTCTGAGACCCTTTCTCCAGGTCATACTGGTACTTTTGGGGACCACCACAGAGAAATCTGTTCCTACTTTCAAGGTTTTAGGGGTAAACTTATGGGGGTTGATACTGAAAACATTAGCTCATGAGCCCACACTTGGGTGCTACCCTTTAACAATAAGACAGGAGACTTAGTGAGCTCTTTAGCAAAGTCATTTATTCAACTGGAATAACAAAAACAACTACAGTAATTACAAAGCCCTTCATCCCAAAGAGCAGGCATACTCTGCCCTAAGTACACATGGAATTTATGAGGGAAAAAGTGGACATGACTTTAAAGTATAAGAGAAAGGAAGTAGATATATAGGGAACACATGCATTCAAGTCAACTCATGACTTGGGAAGACCTCATTATCCTTTCTTTCTCTGGTGGGTTCTCATGAAGTTTACCATTAATAATTGCACTGGCAAAAGATGAGTTGCTCCACTGTTCATACAGGCTGGCTCCTTGCCCAACATCTCCTCAGATATGCATCTCAAGTGGTCAATGTCTTGACCCACAATGTGATGGATAAACTTTCACCAGCCTCAACCCTACCTTGGATAGTTGGTGCTATACTCTCTTGAGATGGAATGTTACAGTTCTCATTTGAGTAATAGTATTTCTGTGCTTTCTCAGGTAGGACAATGACTCTCAGCCTATGACTGGGAGAAGTCTATCTTCTTTAATTCCCTCAGAGATTTAGCTCTGAGAGTTGTCATCTCCATGAAGGAGATAAGAGAGTTCTGTCTCCTGTTCAACAATCCTTCCTGGTAAAGAACCAGTTCCCTCAGTCAAGTACTATACCTCCATTAATGGTGACTGGTCACTGTAATTGGTTACACTGCCCAGATTCATTTTGAGTCTCATACTAATGAGTGGCTAGAGCCAAAGGTAGGTATAAAGGCTGCATCCTACATGCAACTTCATTGTCTTTGCTGACCTCTTAATAAATAATTGAGCCTTGGACCCTTTCAAAGGGATGAAATATTTTTCATTTGAAGACCTTCTTCTTTACATTTCAGTATCTCTGCCTTCCCTTACCCCCCAAGCCCATCTCTATCACTCTATTTTTTCAGCTAGGCTGAAAACTTACAAGGGCTATTGCATCTATTACATCAGTATTAAATTGTTATCTGCCCATGGGCCTGAAGCCTAAGAGAAGGATGTTTTTAAAAGAAATCAATTATAATAAAGATGGATGAGTGTGCATGAAGGGGATAAAAGGGAGCAGAGGGTAGACTGGCATTTTTTACCAAAGGAACAGTTTCCAAATTGTATTGGTCTCTAGAGCACATGTTATTTCTCTTAATAACTATAATTTAAATTAACCAGCAAAATGTCCTTATCTGCCTTATAAACATCTGGCCTATAAATTTTTCTTCATTTCCCTCTATGCTCCTTCCCCAAAAAATAATTCACAAGGATGACTTTTAATATAAATCCTAAAACTATATTTTAGCACAAGAGAAATTATATCAAAGCATCCAAGAAATAATCAATAGTTGCAATCTAATTCTTAGAGTAACCAGGCAAATATATCTCTGTGTATATATATATGAAGAATCTGGAACCATTTCCCTTAGTCAAAAACCTAGACTCTTGGCAAGTCAACAAACATTCAAAAAGTTTTCATTCTATATGAGAATAAAAGCCCAATTAGCAGTCCCTCCTGCTCTCTCACATACTTTTTATAATGATTTTTCACTTACTCATTGACAAAAAAAATGCAATCCATATCTACTAATCACCTACATACTATGAATAGGAAGCCAAATATGAAAAAATAGAGCCCCTACCCTCAAAGAGCTGGAAACATAATAAAGGGGATATGACCTACATGAAATAAAAACACCACAAGGAAAAGTATAAATATTTTAAATAGTTTATTTTTCTATTTTTTTAAATAATTATTTTTTTATTAAGCTGACCTTTCTACTATTCCCCCCCATCCAACTGGAAAAAATTCTGGTGTGTTTTTGTTTGTTTCTAGGTTTGTTTTAGAGTAAAATAAAGTCTTCAATAAATGGCTGCTTTGTCCAAGCAAATAAATTCCATATTATCCATGCTGAAGAATATCAACACTTGAAGTTCATCATCTCTCTGTCAGGAAGGAAATGGCAAGTTTCAGGTTCCTTTTTGGATTTGTATTTTGTGATGGCTTTTATTAGAGTTCAATAGTGCTTTAAAGTTGCTATTTTTCTACTACTATTATCACCATATAAGTTGTTTTCTAAGTTTTGCTCCCTCCATTCAGTATCAGTTTAGACAAGGCTTTCCAGTTTCCTATGAAATTGCCCTTTATTAATACATACAAAAAATTTCATTAGGTTCACATACCACAGTTTTTTAGGCATTTTCAGATAGGCCATTCTCTTGGTTTCCAGTTTTTGGCTGCCATTAAAATATTTGTTATACTTGTACATTTAGACTTTTCTCCTCTTTCTTCAGTTTTTTAGCAATATCAGTCTAGTAGTACCAATACAGTTATGTCAAAGGGCATTCACAGTTTGGTATGGTGATTTTCAGGACCATCATTTCAAATTGCCTTCTAGAATGTCTGGATTGATTCATAGCTCCACCAAAAATGCATTAGCATATCTGCTTTCCTATATCTCCAACATCTGTCATTTTCCACTTTTGTCATCTTTGCTAGTCTGATAGGTGTGAGGTGAACCATCACACCTATATTTCACATATATGTAAAACATCACACATGCTTATTTCTCTAAGTATTCATGATGTGGAATATATTTTCATATGACTATTGGTAGCTTGAAAAGTGCTTGCTTATATCTTTTTGACCCTTCTTCTATAGGGGAATTGATCTTGATTTAATAAGATTAATTTTCAGGCCTTTTGCATTTTTTTCTAGCTAGCTAGTTCCCTTCTAATTTTTCCTGAATTATGATAATGTAATTTTAATTGATATAATAAAAACTGTCTATTTCATCTTTTGTGCTCTTCCCTTTTATTTTTGTCATGAACTCTTCTCCTGTCCATAGATCCAAAAGGTTATTTCTTCCTTGCTCTTCTAAATTGTTTATATGACCTTCATATATAGGTCTTGTATCCATTTGAAATATATCTTCACATATGGTATGAGACATTTTTTTCTAATATTAGATAACTTTTCTTTTATTCTCCAGAAATGTTTTTATTTTTTCCCAATCACATGTAAAAACAATTTGGGACTTTTGTTTTCTAACCTGTTGTGTTCCAAATTCTCACCCTCTCTTACTCCCCTCTTACTTCCTGACATAGCAAGCAATTCAATGTTATAGATGTGCTATGAGATGTAGTTCTAAACATAACTTGTGCCAGTCTACTATACAGTTTTCCCAACCATTTTCCCCAAAGAATGAGTTTTTACTTCATTATCTGGAGCCTTCTTGTTTATAAAATACAATCCTAGTGTGTTTTTCCCACTTCTATATGTTGCATACCTAAATCATTCCATTAATCATCCTCTTTTTAAGTAGAAAGAAATTTTTTTTAATTTTTTTAACATTATTTTATTTGGTCATTTCCAAACATTATTCACTGGAAACAAAGATCATTTTCTTTTCCTCCCCCCCCCCTCCCGCCACCTTTCCCTCTCCCATAGCCGAGGTACGATTCCACTGGTTATCACATGTGTTCCTGTTTCTAACCCATTTCCATGTTGTTGGTATTTGGATTAGAGTGTTCATTTAGAGTCTCTCCTCTGTCATGTCCCCTCAACCTCTATAGTCAGGCAGTTGCTTTTCCTCATTGCTTTTACTCCCACAATTTATCCTCTGCTAGTGGATACTATTTTTTAGATCCCTGCAGATTGTTCAGGGACATTGTATTGACACTAATGGAGAAGTCCATTACATTCAATTGTACCACAGTGTATCAGTCTCTGTGTATAATGATTTCCTGGTTCTGCTCCTTTCACTCTGCATCACTTCTTCGAGGTTGTTCCAGTCTCCATGGAATTCCTCTACTTTATTATTCCTTTTAGCACAATAGTATTCCATCACCAACATATAACACAATTTGTTCAGCCATTCCCCAATTGAAGGGCATCCCCTCATTTTACAATTTTTGGCCACCACAAAGAGTGCAGCTATGAATATTCTTGTACAAGTCTTTTTCCTTATTATCTCTTTGGGGAACAAACCCAGCAGTGCTATAGCTGGACCAAAGAGCTGACAGTCTTTTATCACCCTTTGGGCACAGTTCCAAATTGCCCTCCAGAATGGTTGGATCAATTCACAACTCCACCAGCAATGAATTAGTGTCCCTACTTTGCCACATCCCCTCCAGCATTCATTACTTTCCATAGCTGTCATGTTATCCAATCTGCTAGGTGTGAGGTGACACCTCAGAGTTCTTTTGATTTGCATCTCTCTGATTATAAGAGATGTAGAGCACTTTATCATGTGCTTATGAATAGTTTTGATTTCTTTGGCTGAGAACTAACTGCCTGTTCATGTCCCTTGCCCATTTATCAATTGGAGAATGGCTTGATTTTTTGTACAATTGATTTAGCTCTTTGTAAATTTGAGTAATTAAACCTTTGTCAGAGGTTTTTATGAAGATTGCTTCCCAATTTGTTGCTTCCCTTCTGATTTTAGTTACATTGGTTTTGTTTGTACAAACACTTTTTAATTTGATGTATTCCAGATTATTTATTTTGCATTTTGTAACTCTTTCTAAGTCATGCTTGGTTTTGAAGTCTTTCCCTTCCCAAAGATCTGACATGTGTACTATTCTGTGTTCACCTAATTTTCTTATAGTTTCCTTCTTTATGTTCAAGTCATTCACCCATTTTGAATTTATCTCGGTGTAGGGTGTGAGGTGTTGATCTAAACCTAATCTTTCCCACACTGTCCTCCAATTTTCCCAGCAGTTTTTATGAAATAGTGGATTTTTGTCCCAAAAGCTGGGATCTTTGGGTTTGTCATATACTGTCTTGCTGAGGTAACTTATCCCAAGTCTATTCCACTGATCCTCCTTTCTGTTTCTTAGACAGTACCAGATTGTTTTGGTGACCGCTGCTTTATACTATAGTCTGCGATCTGGGACTGCAAGGCCCCCATCATATGTGTTTTTTTTTCATTATTTCCCTGGATATCCTTGATCCTTTGTTCTTCCAAATGAACTTTGTTATGGTTTTTTCTAAATCAATAAAAAAAATTTTGGAAGTTCCATGGGTTTGGCACTAAATAGATAGATGAGTTTCGGTAGGATGGTCATTTTTATTATATTGGCTTGTCCTACCCATGAGCAGTTAATGTTTTTCCAATTGTTCAAGTCTAGTTTTAGTTGTGTGGAGAGTGTTGTAGTTGTGTTCATATAGTTCCTGTGTTTGTCTCGGGAGATAGATTCCTAAGTATTTCATTTTGTCTAAGGCAATTTTAAATGGGATTTCTCTTTCTAGTTCTTGCTGCTGAGCTGTGTTGGAAACATATAGAAATGCTGATGACTTATGTGGGTTTATTGTGTATCCTGCAACTTTGCTAAAGTTGTTGATTATTTCGATTAGCTTTTTGGTTGAATCTCTAGGATTCCTTAAGTAGACCATCATGTCATCTGCAAAGAGTGATAATTTAGTCTCCTCCTTGCCTGTTTTAATGCCTTCTATTTCTTTTTCTTCTCTAATTGCTACTGCTAGTGTTTCTAGTACAATGTCAAATAGTAGAGGTGATAATGGGCATCCTTGTTTCACTCCTGATCTTAATGGGAATAGATCTAGTTTATCCCCATTGCAGATGATATTAGTTGATGGTTTTAGATATATACTGTTTATTATTTTTAGGAACGACCCTTCTATACCTATGCTTTCCAGTGTATTTAATAGGAATGGGTGTTGTATTTTATCAAAGGCTTTTTCTGCATCTATTGAAATAATCATGTGGTTCTTGTTGGTTTGCTTGTTGATGTGGTCAATTATGTGGATTGTTTTCCTAATATTGAACCAGCCCTGCATCCCTGGTATGAATCCTACTTGATCATGGTGAATGATCCTTCTGATCACTTGCTGGAGTCTTTTTGCTAGTATCCTATTTAAGATTTTTGCATCTATATTCATTAGGGAGATTGGCCTATAATTTTCTTTCTCTGTTTTTGACCTGCCTGGTTTTGGAATTAGTACCATGTTTGTGTCATAAAAGGAATTTGGTAGAACTCCCTCTTTGCTTATTATGTCAAATAGTTTGTATAGTATTGAAGTTAGCTATTCTTTGAATGTTTGATAGAATTCACTGGTGAATCCATCAGGCCCTGGGGATTTTTTCTTAGGAAGTTCTTTGATGGCCTGTTGGATTTCCTTTTCTGATATGGGATTATTTAAGAAATCTATTTCTTCTTCTGTTAGTCTAGGCAATTTATATTTTCGTAAATATTCATCCATATCACCTAGGTTGGTATATTTATTGCCATATAGTTGGGCAAAGTAGTTTTTAATGATTGCCTTAGTTTCCTCTTCATTGGAGGTGAAATCACACTTTTCATCCTTGATGCTGTTAATTTGCCTTTCTTCTTTCCTTTTTTTAATTAGATTGACCAGTACTTTGTCTATTTTGTCTGTTTTTTCAAAGTACCAGCTTCTAGACTTGTTTATTAGCTCAATAGTTCTATCACTTTCGATTTTATTAATTTCTCCCTTAATTTTTAGGATCTCTAGTTTGGTTTTCTTCTGGGGGGGTTTAATTTGTTTGTTCTCAAGTTTTTTGATTTGCAATTCTGATTCCTTGATCTCTGCCCTCCCTAATTTGTTAATATATGCACTCAGGGATATGAATTTTCCTCTAAGTACTGCCTTGGCTGCATCCCATAAGGTTTGAAAGGATGTCTTGCCATTGTCATTTTCCTCAAAGAAATTATTAATTATTTCTATGATTTCTTCTCTAACTAACTGATTTTGGAGTATCATATAATTTAATTTCCAATTAATTTTCGATTTCGCTCTCCATGTACCCTTACCAATCAATATTTTTATTGCCTTGTGATCTGAAAAGGCTGCATTTATTATTTCTGCTTTTCTGCATTTGAGTGCCATGTTTCTGTGACCTAGTGTATGATCTATTTTTGTGAATGTGCCATGTGGTGCTGAAAAGAAGGTGTATTCCTTTTTGTCCCTATTTATTTTTCTCCATATGTCTATTAACTCTAATTTTTCTAAGATTTCATTCACCTCTTTTACCTCTTTCTTGCTTATTTTTTGGTTTGATTTATCTAAATTTGATAGTGGTTGGTTCAAGTCTCCCACTAATATGGTTTTACTGTCTATTTCCTCCTTCAATTCTCCTAGTTTCTCCATTAAAAATTTGGATGCTATACCATTTGGTGCATACATGTTAATTAGTGATATTTCCTCATTGTCTATACTCCCTTTTAAGAGAATATATTTACCTTCCCTATCCCTTTTGATCAGGTCTATTTTTGCTTTGGCTTTGTCAGATATCATGATTGCAACTCCTTCCTTCTTTCTATCAGTTGAGGCCCAAAACGTCTTACTCCAACCTTTAATTCTAACCTTGTGAGTATCAACCCACCTCATATGTGTTTCTTGAAGACAACAAATGGTAGGGTTTGGGGTTCTAATCCAATCTGCTATTTGTCTACGTTTTATGGGTGAGTTCATCCCATTCACGTTGAAAGTTATGATTGTCACTTGTGGATTCACTGGCATTTTGATATCTTCCCCTAGTTCTGACCTTTCTTCTTTAGCTATATCCTTTTGAACCAGTGATTTACTTTATGTCAATCCCCCTAGTCCCCTCCGTTCATATGCTTCCCTTTCTAGTCCCTCCCTTTTTATGCTCCCTTCCCCTCCCCCCTCTCCTTCCCTCCCTTTTTATGCTCCCTTCCACCTCCCCCTCCTTAATTTTCCTTTCTTTCTTGCCCTGTTGGATAAGATAGAATTCAGGATCCCACTGGATCTAAATGTTCTTCCCTCTCAGATTTGATTTCACTGAGAGTAAGGTTTAAGTAATTCAACTTCACATTCTCTTCCTCTCCTTCTCATATGAGAGTTCTTCCCCTCCCCTTCCCATGTGTATCATTATATGGGAAAGATTATTCTATTAAGTCCCCCCTTATTTCTTGAAGTAAATCTTAGTATTGTCGACAGTTCCCCCCCTCCCTTTTCCTTTCTTTGCCCCCACTTTCACCAAATCTTCTTAATGCCCCAATCTTTCCCTATGCATGTTTCTTCTAACTACTCTTATGATGCATACAATTTTTGAGAGGTACACAAAACATTTTCCCCACATATTAATATATATAATTTGATGTGAATGTAGTCCTTATAGAAGAGAGTTTGACTTAAAGAAAAAGATAAGATTTATCTCCTTTTCCCTTTCTTTCATATTTACCTTTTCATGTTTCTCTTGCTTTCTGTGCTTGGATATCAAATTTTCCACTAAGTTCTGGTCTTTTCTTAGCAAATGCTTGGAAATCTTCTATTTTGTTGAATGCCCATACTTTCCAGTCAGTTTTGCTGGGTAGTTTATTCTTGGTTGGAAACCCAGATCTCTTGCCTTTCTAAATATCGTGTTCCATGCTTTGCGGTCTCTAAGTGTGTTAGCCGCTAAGTCATGTGTGAACTTTATGGGAGCCCCCCTATATCTGAAGCTCCTCTTCTTGGCTTCTTGTAGGATTTTCTCCTTTTATTGGAAGCTCTTGAATTTGACAATTACATTCCTGGGGGTTGTCTTTTGGGGATTTAGCATAGAGGGTGTTCTATGAACCCTTTCTATTTCTATTTTGCCCCCTTGCTCCAGAACATGTGGGCAATTTTCTCCTATAATCTCCTGTAGAATAACATCGAGTTTATTGTTTATCTCTGGTTTTTCTGGGAGACGGATAATTCGGAGGTTGTCTCTTCTTCCTCTGTTTTCCAAGCCTGTGACCTTTTCATCGAGATATTTTGTGTTTTCTTCTAATTCTTTAATTTTTTTGGCTTTGCTTTATTGATTCTTGCTGTTTTATGATCTCACTTTCTTCGAGTTGCTTAATTCTGGTTGTTAGGGACTGGTTTTGCTTTTCAGCTTTGTCTGCCCTTCTATTGGATGCTTCCAGCTCTTTCTCCAGTTGAGCAGTCTTATCTATCAGACTGCTGATCTCTTTCTCCTATTTTTCTTTCCAGAAGGTTTCTATCTTTTGGGTAAGCTCCAGTTTGAGATCTTCCAGAGCTTGTTGATAGTTTCCATTTTGGGAGGCATGTTCTGATTTTGTTTGGATTTCATCCTCATTCTCTTCTTTTCCTTGTGTACTCCCACTATAAAAGTTTTTAATAGTCACCTTTCTCCCTTTCTTCCTGGAGGCTTGATTTTGGGCCATGTGAGCCATCCCTTTGATGGTTTTATTCCCCTTTCCTTTTTGGTCTGGTGTCTGGGTGATATGGGCAGGTTTTCTGTGAATTTAGGTTGCCTCAGACTAGTTCTTCCCAGCCTCCAAGGTTTCTTAGAGGGCGTGGCCCCTGATCACAGCCCAACCGCCCAGGTCTTCAGCTCCTCCCACATAATCAGTGCGTGGTTCGCCCCTGGTGTTTAGCTCCACCCAGATGCTCAGCACAACCACTCCAATTACAGCTCCGTGGGCCCCCTGTGCTCAGCGCAGGATTCTCCCATGAAACTGCCCTGAGACATTGTTTCCTGGCAGTCCCCAGATCCCAAGGACCCTGGGGTGCCCCCCCTCAGACAGAGATGTTCCCCACTCACTCGCTGTCCCAGTGAGCACTCCAGTAGTTCACTCTGGTTTGGTGGGGGAGGTGGGAGGGTAGAGTGGCTCAGTTCACGTTTCTGTGCAAGCTTTTCCTCCTTCTTATTATAGTGTGGAAATGTTCAAACCCCACGTACCTTCGCCTCTGTGGGGTACTGGGGAGTCCTTCTGTTCCTCCAAAGGTGATTTTTATGCTCCTTTGATATAGTCTATTTTGTTCGGTGCCAGGGAGAGGAAGCGTGTAGCATCTAGATTGCAGCCATGTTTACCTGGAAGTCCTGGAATTCATCAGGAAATAGGTGCGAGGCTCTGAGAGTACAAAGTCAGCAGCAACACAGTCCTTATCTCTTTGAGTTTGTAATCTTTTGGAAAGGACAAAACCATCTGCTTCCATAACTGTAGTATTAAGAGAGAGCTCCAGCCATAGAGCCGAAAAAAATTTTTAATGATTACTGCTTTGGAGTTCTGGTACTGATAAACCCCCTCTCTTCCCAGTGTTTTTATTATTGTGAGCAGGTGTAGAAAATTGAAAGACAGCAGGAAATTTTAGATAGTGTTTTGGACTTGGAATCAGAAAATCTGGATTTGAATTCTGCCTCAGATACTGGCTAGCTATCTTGCAAAAATCAACTCTGAGCTTTGATGTTCTTATACAAAATGAGTATAAGAATAGTATCTATCCCATAGAGTTATTATATCAAAATAGATAATGCAGATCATAAATCTAAAGCTAGAAGGAACAGGTTCCTTATAGTCCAATTCTTTCATTTTATAGATGAAAGAACTGAGATCCAAAGAGATTATGTGACTTGCCCAATTATATGTAAGGCAAGATATAAACATGAGTGATAAGGGTCTAAGCAGAGTGTATAAGGAGTATAAAAAGGTAGGGAATTGGAAAGGAACATGTGATGAAGGAAGATGTAGCACCTGAGATTTCATGAGATAAAAAGAATGGGATTTAATGGAAATTAATGAGATAAAAGGAAAAGAAGGGAGAGATATAGAGGAACTGTGCTCAGGTATGAGACACAAGGTCCAGGGAAAGCAGTAGATGTCAAAATAAGATAAAGAAACATTTAGGAATAGAGTTTGGGAAGGCATGAGAAAAGGAAGAAGCATTTTTATAGGACCTAGTAATAATGCCAGACAGTGTGCAAAGTACTTTCTATTCATGGTTTCTAGCAGTTCAGTTCTAGTCTCCAATTTGCTTTTTACTTCATTTGTTTTCTGTGCTTTATTTTCCATATGGGCAATGTTGTCTTTTAAGCTGTTATAAAAATACTTTTATTAAGATAATCTCTTTTGATCCTCACAACAACCTCCTAGAGTTAGGTACAATTATTATCCCCATTTCACTGTTGAGGAAAATGGTAGCAAACATTAAGTTACAGGGATACTATCTAGTAAATAGCTGAAGTTACATTTGAACTCAGATCTTCCTGATTATAGATCCAGAAGTCTAACCAATGTATCACCAGCTGTTGGAAAGTAACTGAATGTGATTATGAAATAAAATGCAAAAGGTAGGTTGGACCTAGACTATGGAATATGGTAGGAGTAAAAACTCTTTATGTACATTGAGCCAGTTTTCCTTTCAGAGGGCAGAGAGTCATTGTTGGGATCATTGTTGGTTTGGGCTTCTTACCACTTAAGACAGGAAAGGTCCAGCCTAGGAGGAAATTGAGTGTCTGAGGTTTTAGGTGAGCTCCTATTGCCTTCCAGAGGATGTCTTCCTGACCCATTGTGGCCAGTTGAGATGGTAAATGCAGAGGCAAAGAGGAGAAGCCCTTTTATTTGACTAAGTAGCCTTTTAACCTTGGGAAGTATATCCTCATCTTTTTTCACTCCAAAAGCTGGGGTGTTTGCATGTATTATCCAATAAGGTCTTGCTGTGATCTAACCTCAAACCTATGACACTGGACAAACTTAAGTTAGGCAAGAGCAAGAGTATAGAATACCTTAAATAATACACTAATTGAACTATGGTGAATGGGAACTATAAAAAGGAATATTCCTTCTTCTCTCTTCCCTATTCAATTAAACAACTACATATCACCTACTAGGAAGAAGGCCCTGCTAAGCATTAAGAGTAAAAAGACCAAAAAAAAGTCCTTAAATCCAAAGAGCTTTTTCATTTGGGTTTATATTTTATCAATAGAGCTATTGAAATTTTTTCAGCAAGGAAGTGACATGGATTTTATTGACACTGCTTTAGGGAAATTATTTTGGCAGCTTGTACCTACAATAGATTAGATTTTATGTGTCCCTATTTTCTTAAATAAAGGGTGCTGAATGTCATTACACCTTTTCTCAGTGACCCAGGTTTACCAAATAGAACATCCATTGTTCTGTTAGGTCATTCTATTCTCTATGATTGCTTTGCTTTGTTTCTTTAGTTTGCTATTTCCTACCTGATTGTCTGGCTGTCAGCTAACACTTCTAATGTTATTGTATCAAATATAAAGATTTTTTACAAACCACTCTCCCAGCCTCTTCTGTTTTTCATAATTCTAACTCTGGGCTGAGAAAGCTGGTATCCAGACTTGTTAAGAATTGTATGTTAACACCATTCAACTCCTGACAGACATGATGAATTTAAAATGCAGAAAGAGATAGGCATTTCTGGGCCTGTTTAATGTTAGAATTTGATTTTTGTTGGACAGTGTAATTGATGTGCTGAGGACTTTGGGTTTTATTGTGTTTTTAATTTGCTCAATAGAGGAAACAGATGCATCTTTTAAAATTTGCTACTTGAGAAATAAAAATAATGAACTGTTTCATGGGGAGGGGGGAAGTTGCATGTTAAATAAGTCATAAGTCCCCAGGGGTATATCTTTCTAGAATAAAGTGAAAGGCATTTGGGCAGAAGCTTTTTGAAGACTATTTAAGGAGCTCAGGCACCTTTCCCTGCTTTCAGCTCAGAACCCTGTTCCAAAGAGCTGAAGTTGCTGGAAGTTTGACCTCCAAATGAGGGAGACGTCAGCCCTTGCTACTCAGACCCCTGGGCACATGTACAATAAGGCAAACAAACAAAACACAAAAGATTGTCCTTCCTTCTTTGTCCAGGAAGACTGGTCTTCCCCAAGTGCCATTCAAGGACACTCTGGATTAAAATATCACATGTTGTGCTGAAACTATTGCTCACTTGGCCCATTTGCAGGCAAAGAAATTCCAGGATCCTCTTGTTTGAAAATGTCTGGCCTCTGTCACAAGGATTTAAATTGCCTTGAGTGTCAGTAACAAAAACCCTCTACTTGTAACTACAGGTAAGGAAGCAAGAAGCTGCTTTTGACAGAAATCTTCCATCGAGAAATATTGACCTTCAAGAAAACTTCAGGAGCATTTCCAACAAATGTCAAGGAAAGTATCTGCCACACTGAGTCAAATATTTCAAAGTTTATCTGCCACTACAAACAACTTGCCCAATAGGCTTCGTCTTAATTTCACATATCACTGAAAGAAGAGTTCTGAGAATTTTCACAGATTTGGCTCTGGTTCCTTATTCTGCCTCTCTGAGGTATCTATAATTTTACAAACCAGTTTACCTCTGTCAACTAAATGGTAAAGTTGGAAATGGAATCAAATTGCCAAAGAGGCAAACTTTGTCCTTCTTTGGAAGGCTTATTTACAGACAATTCAGAAAGGCTTTCAGGGCAGAAGGGAAGGGAAGGAAGGAACTAAAATCCACCCCCTCCCCAACCTTAACATTTCCGTAAGAGGGCATAAATAAATTTAATATTTGAAAAGTGACCATGCTCTCAAATGAGAGGAAAGGTAGTCTGTCAAGAATGTTGAATTTGAAGTCAGAAGATCTGGGTTCAAAGGTTCAAATCTCAGCTCTGCTACTCAATTCCTGTGTGACTAGCTAAGTCACATATATCCTCTGGATCTCAATTCATCTGTAAATAGCTAAGCAATCTCTGATATCTTTTCTGTAGAGAGACTAGGCAAATTTGAAGTCAAGAAGATCTAAGTTTGAATCCAGCCTCTATCACTTACTAGCTGGATATCCCTGGACAAATCAGTTAACTTCTATCTGCCTCAGTTTTCTCATCTGTAAATATGGGTAATAATAGCACCTCCTTCTCAGGGTTGTTATGAGGGTAAAATAAGTTCACTTTTATTAAAACCTTTGTAAAACTTAAAGTGCTATATAAACGCTAGCCATTATTATTTCTATTTCTAATCCGAGCATTTTCCTCTTTTCCAAGATGACATATCATCATCTTTTTCCAAATCTCAAACTAAAAAAATACAAAGCCCAGTGAGATTCCTCTGAGCATATTAGCCCAAATATAGTGTGACTTTTTCCCCCAATATGACCTTTGAAAGTCACATTCGTACTATATTCGAGCACTTCCAGCTTTATAACCATAAGCTGTATATTGTGCACCTCAGCATGCATTTTAGAGCATCTATTTATAATCACGACATCATGAATGAATTGAGAATTCATGTTATGATGCAACATTGTTCGAATGTACTGGAAATGTCTTGAGGAGAACACTGAAAATAGATTTAGGTTAAATTGTTGCAACTTCACGTACATCTTGTCTCGCAGCAATCGTCTTTCACACATATGTTGTGTTGAGATGGCAATAGACCTAATCCCAGTGTTTTTGGATTCGGTAGCTCTTACACCAAGGCTCTTGTATTTATAATTTCTGAACATTTACCCATTATTTACTTGATGATGGGTAGAGAAAATAATATTAACCATGTTGAAAAAAAAGGCTTCTTCTAAAACCCAAGTACTTTTCCACTTTCTGAGTTACCCTTCAAAACACATGGGATCGCACTATATTTGGGGTCGCATTATATTCAGGCTAATATGGTGAGACAATCTGGGGACAAAAAACTCACTTTGAAGGATATTCTACCATTTGTACTATGGTCAATCTTTCTGCCTCAATAGGATTCTTTCTTCCTTTTACCCTTTTGTAGGGTGAACATTAAAATTTTAACAATGGCTTGGGTTATATATGCTTGTTGTGGTCCTTCTCAAAGAGGATCAAGATGACATCACTGGACATGCTACAGTTTCTTGGAGCCACAAGTGAAAGCCAGAGGGCAGATGGACACCAAAGGAGGAAAATAACCCAAAAGAAGACACAGCCCTCACACCAAAGGTGATAAATTTCCCTAAACACTCCAAATACCCCAAATATGATTAAGGCTTGACCATCCACACACTTCCCTTAAAGGCAATTGATGAGGATGAAAAGGATGTTCATATCTTACAATAAATGCAGAAAGAATTTCTACTCCACCAACCACTACCACTTTGCAAGGAACCAAGATCAGGTTTAAAAAAAAAAAAAGCACTATAGAAATATATATTAACTATACCCCTTGGTTGAATCATTCAACTAATCTGGGCCTCATTTTCCTATATATGGGGGGGGGGGAGAAGGGATTAGGCTAGATGTCTAAAGCACTTAATCTCTAAAATTGTACATATTTCTGAGGGAAAAACTGTGTCACCAGTACAAATGAATCACAAGACATCAGCAAACATCACAGAGCTGTCCATGATGAGAAACTAGAAATTTTTGTGCCTGGATTTAGTGGTACAAATGGTGTCCTCATTTAGTAAATGAGAGGAGACAGAGACACCTTGTACACTATTTAAATGAAACAAGGATTGAAAAGGCATATATTCCTGAAAACCCTTTGCTAGCTCCCTATTTGGAAGAGAAGGTAAGGGCTTTTTAAAACTCCCTGTCTCACAAATCCGGTTCATGCAAAAGTCAAGTCATCACCCTCATAATATTATTGGTTCTCTTTGAACAAGATTTTAAAGAATCATTCCTCCTAAGATGGTGCTAGTTGGACCCTATGTGTCAGATCTAGGAACTCCAAAGCAGTAAATAGAAGGGCAAGATGTCTGACAACTTCAGTCTAGTCACCTCCTCTCTATTCCACTACCGCCATCCTTGTTTGAACTCAGGTGTAAAGAAGACCTAGGCTTCAGTACTCATTGTGCCACCTGCTTGTATGACTGTGGACAAGCTTTACAAATAGAAGTTCTCAAAGCCAGAATTTCCTCTTATTTCAAATCAGGAACATCTTCCCAGCCTACCTACCTCACAAAGTTGGTATGAGGATCAAATAAAATAACATGTGACAGAATTCCATAAACTATAAAGCTCTGAATAAATGTGAGTGATAATTCCGGTATTATTATCCAATTCCTCACACCTTTACTAAAGTCTGAACAACCTCTTCATTCTGTAGGCCACCTAGAACCACAGATGAGCATGGGACTTGGAATCAGGAAGACAACACCCTGTGTTCAAATCTGGCCTTGGATACTTACTAGCTGTGTGACCTCAGGCAAGTCACTTAACCTTGTTTGCCTCACTTTCCTCATATGTAAAATCAGCTGGAAAAAGAAACAGCAAACTACTTCAGTATCTTTACCAAGACATCCCCAAATTATGATAATAAAAAGGGACATTCCTGAAAACTACTAAATAGCAACAAAAGAACAGTGATAGAATGAGTAATCATTATTTTTTTAAAATAATATCAATTAATCAAGAAATATTTATTAAGTGCCAACTATGTGCCAGGCACTATGCTAGGGACTGGGGGAGTACAAAGAATAAAAGGTCCCTACTCATAATGAATTTGCAACTCTTCTCATTGACATTTCAGGGTGAGTCAGCCTCTGAGCTCTCAATTGTCTTCTCTCCACCGTCCTGCCAGGGCATCAGCTGATCTTTCTTTCCTTGTCTCAATCCGTGTTTACTTTAGATTTTTTAACCAAGAGGCAGAAACTGATGCAGAATCATTTCTTTTTCTCTGTTTGGCAATGCCATGACTTTTTTAATTAAAGTTTTATTGATGACTTTTGTTTTTACATCACAATCATTTCTGAATACAAAACACACACACACAAAATCATACATAACATTGTAACCAAAAAATATATATTTAAACAAAAATAACTGGCTCAATGATTGTTTCTGACATCACGCATGATATTCTAGACCTACAGCTCCCCAGGCCTCCAAGGAAAAGAGAAATATCTATAAACATGCATGGTCTCAATAAATGTCTTTTCCCTCCTTATTGTTGCCAAGTTTATGCTATTTTAAAAGCCCGCAGATAAAGGGACTTTTGGGTAATCTAGTCCAATTCCCTGACACTATGCCAATATAGATGCAGAGTGACAAAAGTACTTACAAGAACATATTTATACCATCACTTAATCAATAAATGTGTATAAAGCCAGCTAGAGAAACCAAATCAATTGGAGAAGGAAATCAGTTTTATCCAAATGATATGCCAGGCACTGTACTAAGCACTGAGAATACAAAAAAAGACAAAAGAGAGTCCCTAGGGGCAGCTAGGGAGCTCAATGAATTGAGAGCCAGACTAAGAGATGGGAGATCTTAGGTTCAAATCTGGCCACAGACACTTCCTACCTGTGTGACCCTGGGCAAGTCACAACCCTCACTGCTTAGCCCTTACCATTCTTCTTCTGCCTTAAAACCAATACATACTATTGCTTCCAAGACAGAAAAAGTTAGGGTTTAAAAAAAAAGATAGTCCCTGCCCTTGAGGAATTCACAATATAATAGGAGAAACAACATGAAAACAAAAAAATAGTTATATACAGGATAAGCAAGAAATAATTAACAGAGAAAATGCACTGAAATTAAGAGGTGCTGATGAAGTCTTCTTAAGAAGCAAAGAGGTATGGGTCCCACCTCTGTCATATACTCAATATCTGACCATGGAAGAAGCCTTTAACTTCTCTATGATCTGGAGCACTCTCTAAAGATGAGTTACCCATCTGTATTGGTCGAAAGAGTTTCCTCACTGGTAAGTCCCCAGACCAGAGAAATAATTGGTTCTGGTCCAAATGTTGCATCACATTTCTTTTCAAATACATTGCCTTTCGTGACCCATACACCTGCACACATGGGATACTCAATTTGCAGAGGTCTTAGTAGAGAGTACTTCCAATAGGTTATGGTCAAAGAATACAATTCAGAGAGCCAAATAGTATCAAAATAAGAGTGGTGAGATTCCAAACTGGCCTCAGACATTTCCAGGCTGTGTGACCCTGGGTAAGTCACCTAACCCCAATTGCCTTGTCCTTACTGCTCTTCTATTCTAAGACAGAAAGAGTTTTTTTTTTTAATAATAATAATTTGTTATATGTATATAACTTTAAAATTGCCTTTACCTCATAATCATAGAGAATGGTCTAAAGTTTTCAGTCTGAAGAGATTAAATGAGTTAATTGCCTGTAGCTACACAATATGTGTCAGAATCAGGATATGAACCCTTGTCCTCCTGGCTCCAGATAAAGCACTCCATTGGCCACTGTCCCTAGGAAGACACTGGTACATATTTAACAAATGTCTTAAGGGAAGCATGTGCACAGCACACACTTTTAAGTTTAATTTTTTTCAACATTTTCTCCATCAAATTCTTACGTCTAAACAATCAACAAAATAAATTAAGCCCTGATTGATTGGTCTGCCAATTTCCATGGTGCACCTGCTAACCCTGAAATTCTAACAGTCTGGATACCAGTAGGAGCTGGCTCTAAGACATCTCTGTCTACACCACCCTGCCCCTTTCTGGAGTGTAGGAAGAAACAAAGACTTAAACAGAAGACGTATGTGGCATTTAAAGAGCAGCACAATTAGAACAGCATTCCATATTCACTTGGATTTATTCTTAAATGCTTTATTTGCGGTGAGACTGAGAGTGGGAGATGGAGAGTAACAGTACTATTCTAGGATGCTTAGGGGGTACCAAAAAGTGGTGCTATTCCTAAGCACACCAATCCATCTCACCACTTTTTGGTACCCCCTAAGCATCCTAGAAGAGTGCTATTATTTTATTTATTTTCCTGTCTTCTCTCCTTTTCCTTTGTCTCTCTTTCGATTCTGGGTAAGTGAAAGCAATGATAGCAGTTATGGTGATAAATAATGATCAGTCAGTGGAAGCCAGGGATATAAACCAGACCCATTACATAAAGTTGGGAACAGTTTTGTCCAAACTATCCCATTTTCTCTCCCTCCACCTATAATCCAAATTAAGCACTGTTTATATTAATTCTATTAACAGCCACTTCCATTGAAGTCCTATTCTGATTCCTTATCTTGTGAGCATGTGATGCCTCGGTTCTTAGCGGTTATGCCAACAGATGACAAAAATCGCTGAATCTTTTCAAGTGAGAAAGCACACTGAGCGTGGAGTCCAAGAGATGTGCCTCCTTTCCTCAGAAATTCAACTCTGGGTATCCATTTGGATTAGACCCAGGAAATAACACATAAAGTTATTTAAGGATAATTAGAGACTTTTCCAAGTGTTAGGATACTGAAACCTTCCATATTTCAAAATCTTCTCTGTAGGGTATTTTATTTTTTAACTGATTGGCATGCTACAATGTGATTCCAGGTTCTTATTTTGCTAATGACAAGCCCTGGCAATCTTGCCAAGCGGGCCTCTGTCACCTGAGGACAGCCTAGCTCAGTTCAGAGAGGCCCAGTTCCAGCTAACATAAGGTTGGGCAGAAGGCAATGTTTGGATTTTTTTTAATTTGTTTCTTTTTGCCACAGCAAGTCATGAAAACACATTATTTTCACATAAAGAGGTTTTATACACAATATGAATTGGTGTATAATAAAATTACAGTTGAATTATTGATATATATTTTTATAAGGAAACTGTAGAAAAGTAGATAAAACTCTAAACTTAGGACTGGGAAAAACTAGGTTGGAATTTTGTCCCTGATACCTTAGGCAAATGATGACAAAGTTGGATAGAAGATTGGACTTGGAATCAGGAAGACCCAAGTTCAAATAAAGCCTTAGAACTTACTTAGCTGTATGACCCTGGGCAAGTCACTTAACCCTATTCACCCCAGTTTCCTTATTTGTAAAATGAGCTGGAGAAGGAAATGGTAAACCAATTTTGCCAAGAAAACCCCAAATGGACTCATGAAAAACCAAACATAACTGCAATGATTGAACAACATATTTATAGATGCAGCTAGTGATAAGAATGGAGTCATGAAGATCTGAATTCACATTCTGCCTCAGATATTTAGTAGTGATCCTAGGCAAGTCATTTCTTTTTGCCTCAGTTTCCTCATCTGTATTAGTAGTTGTACTACTGTTTTTTAAGAGTTTTACCTAGTGAAAAACTTATGTACACTCACACTGGCCAAGTTAAGAGTGATATACATTTCATTTTTGAGTGAGCACCTTTTGTGTTGTGCCTCTACTCAGCTCACACATTGTCACATGGAATGTGAACTATGAAATTATGATTTTTTTCATTATTTTTTCTCTTTATGTTTGCTATAGGATATTTGATTTTCTTTCTTTTTTCCTAATGTTGGTGATGTTTGAAGTACATGAGATCAGTATTAATGTTTTTTTTTACTTGAAGGATAAAGTTTACAGTATAATTTTACAGTATCTATTGACCTTAGTAATATGCATACCCAAAAAGCTTTCAACTATGGAAACCTGCCATGTGTTGATAAATGTTATGGGACTTTTTTTTAATGATTCTGTCTGATTCCAGGAGAAGGGAACAAAAAGAGCCATTATACAATGTCAAGTAGCACAAGGTCAAAAAAGACCAAATTCCAATCCAGGGAGGATTGTTGAACTTCTATGTCAATACAAAAGGACTTGAACCTAGTGTGCGAATGGAGGTTACAAAGCTTGATATATGTTAAGATGTAGGACTTCCTTGAAACACACTACAGGTCAATACTTTGAGTCAAGTGCCTCAGGTTGGCTATCATCCTGGCTCCCCCTATCTCTGACAGTGATGGTACAATCAGACCAGGGAATGATTTTTCCATTTGCTGCTGAACCTTAGTCCTTTCTCTCTTATAATGTGGCAATTTTCTGTAGCCCTGTCTGCAATGGGTAAAGTGCTGTATTTACTGCTATTGTCCTACAGGCCTATGGGACATAAGTTGCTTTAATTGGTTCTTGCTGTGATTCAAGAACCTGTTACAGCCTATTTTTATTTTTTTTACTCAAATTTTATACATGTAAGATTTTTTTATTCTGTATTTCTTGTTATTTTTATACAGAATTTCATTTTTTAACTCTTTTATTTGGGATTTTTTGGGGGTGGTTTGTTTTTGTTTTGTTTTGTTTTGACAATTGTTTCATATACCTCATAACTCAGTCATGTATCCCAGTGTCATTCTGGTGTTGGTCAACACCTTCCTTAGGAGGGGATTATATAATTATTCTAAAAATTCAAGGTTTAAAATTTTTTGGAGAAATGTCAGGAAAAGAAACTTGCCAACACCCCAAAATCAAGAAAGTGGATCCTTTTGGAGAAGGTGCTGTAAAGATGCCTGAAGAAGCCACACACTGCATCAAAAGATCCAGAATTAACTTTGGGATATAATGAACTGAACTGAAGGGACTGAACATATTTATTCTGAATGTAAACTCTTATGCCAAAGGGGACTGCCCCCTACTTGGCATTTTGTCAATGTGTCTATCAATCAGTTTTTGTATTTTACTCCCATCTCTAACTATTGTAACTCCCTCTTAGAAAAATGCAATATTGTATGTACTTTTAGCTAGAAGGTATTTAGAGTTATAAGATAGTTATATTTAAATGATCCATTGGGGAGATGGGTCTCCCAAAGGATCACAGGGGAAATTGTGTCAAGGAAGCTCATCCCCTCCCTCTTCCTGAGTAACTTTACCTATCTATCAAACATTTCTGACATACCACAGTTGCGCCAAGGTTGCCCAGGGTGGTGCCGGTGTAAGTTCTGTACATCAATAAAAGTTATGGTTTGGGGCAGAACCGGGGGAGACCGACGAGAAGACCATGGGGGAAGCATGAGGACAAGAAACAGAGCAGGCAGGTGAGGGGGAATAAGGAAGAAACTGGCAGGGTAGGAAGCATGCGGCCAGGTTACTTAGGAATGATTGTCTACCCTTCCTAATAAACTTTATAAAATATATATCTCTGGGTAGAAAGAAATATTACAGACCCCAGGCAAGTCACTTACCCCTCTCAATTTCCACTTCCTCATCTGTAAAGTGGGGATGAATAAAACTCTATCTACCTCACAATGTTGCTGTAAGACTCAAATAAGTTATAAATTTACAGAGCATTTCAAATCATAAATGATTATTCAATTACTTTATCATTATGTCTCAGAAGAGGTATGCATAAAGGGAAAGCCAGGTGTTCTGGAAAAAACCAGGACTCACCAAGCTCATGTTTGGCACACATATCTGTCAATAAATTTCTAATCAGATTTATCTCACATGAATAGCTAATCTATCTCCTGGCTAAATTCTCTTATCTCCACTACTAATTTGTCATTTTGTCTTTTTGAGAAATGTACAAGCTATAATTGTATAGTAATACTCTTACTATATGCATTTATCCCTTCATTTTAGGAAAGGATGTCATTTGAAAAAAACTTAGATGTTTAAATCCATGATCCATGCATTCTCCCTACTTTGGTATAGGTCCTAGTTATCCTCATGTTCTCATTATAGAGATTCTGGTCTCTATAATCCCAGAATTCCTCCAGAGAAGATCTAATCATGTCATGAAGGGCTTGTCATTAGTTCTTTTAAAATCTCATAGTTACCAGTGGTACTTGAACTGTCCATCTACTCATTATCTCTCACTCTCCCTATATGAATGTCCAAATTCCGTTTTTTTCCTTCTTTCTAATCTCCACCCAGAGCCTCTATTTAAGGAGGATGCTCAAGCCCCCATCACTTCATTTCCCACCTGTATGCACTCATCTGCACATCATTTTCTCCATCATGTCCCAATACCAAATTCCTTCCATATCCCCTACCTTTTTCAGCTTCCTTTTTTACTCCATTAGAATGTAAGATACTTGATTTTAGGAACCATCTTTTTCATCTTTGTATTTTTAGCTCTTAGAACATGTTGGCACTTAAAGTTTATTGACTGATTGTGTACTTCCTGGCTATTCACTTCTTATAAATGTTACTCCTTAGACCTTTGGGTCACAATCAATTTTGATTCTTCTGAGGCTGTTGTGTTTCATAATGAATACAAATCATTGGACAAATGTCTTTATTTTGAATATTTGTATTTCAAAATCAGATTGTTATGTCAGGATGAAATTTAAGATCATTGAAAGTAAGGGTCAACTAGATGACTCAGTGTACAAAGAGCCAGACCTGGAGACAAGAGGTCCTGTGTTCATATGTGACCTCAGATACTTCCTAGCTTATGACCCTAGATAAGTTATTTAATCCTAATTGCCTAATTCTTGCTGCAATTCTTCCTTGGAACCATTATTTTAGTATA
Source organism: Monodelphis domestica (assembly GCF_027887165.1). Lineage (NCBI taxonomy): Eukaryota > Metazoa > Chordata > Mammalia > Didelphimorphia > Didelphidae > Monodelphis > Monodelphis domestica. Next base: position 194,539,723 of record NC_077231.1, on the reverse strand, counting down.
TATTCTTAGACAGAAGGAAAGAGTTTAAAAAAATTTTTTAAAAAGATCAACTGGGTAATGACTGAACAAATTGTGGTATATGATGGTGAAGAAATATTACTGTACTGTAAGGAATGATGAACTGAAGGATTTCTATATGAATTGGAAGAACCTCCAGGAATTGATGCAGAGTGATACAAGCAGAACCAAAAGAATATTGTATGCAGAAAGGGAAACATTGTGGAACAATCCAACGTAATGGACTTTGCTACTACAAGACAATCCTAAGGGACTTATGAGAAAGGATACTATCCACGTAGAGAGAAAGGACTGTGAGAGTAAAAACACAGAAGAAAAACAAACGACTTATTTTATATGAATATATGATTGGAGATTTCAATTTTAAAAGATTGCTCTTTTGCAAAAGTGAATAATATGGAAATAGGTATAAATTAGAACATCTGTATAACACAGTGGAAGTGCTTATTGGAGTCAGCATGGGGGAGGAAAGGGGAGAGGGAAAGAAAATGAATTATGTAAACACAGAAAAATATTTTTAAAATAATAAACAAACAAATAAATAAATGGTAAAAGTAAATAAATATTTTTTAAAAGATCATTGAAAGTACTATGAAATTCATGAATTCTCTTAATTACATTATCATCCTCTTATCCAGATCTGGCCCAAGCACACTGTCCATCTGCAGTGCCTGTCCCAGATAAATGAACAGAATGAATGAACAAATGGATATCCCATCCAACTGCATGTCATAGTTCAAGCCAAGAATATTTTTCATCCATGTATTTTTCTATGTTGATTGTTAGACCATTCTTTTTTTTAGTACCCATAGATTTCATTGAGGAGACCCTGGGGTTTTATTAAATTGGCAAAATGTCATTTAATGTCAATGGAACCTCAACTGTAGAAGGAAATAACTCTTTGGTTTATATTCTGGGTACTCTATTTTCTTTGGTACCATTGGAGACTGGATAGATCATACAAACCATACAGATCCCTGATTCATGCTTGACTTTATATTAATAATTAGAGTACATTTTAACAAAATCATCTCTGTGGTTATATCTATCAAGGAACTTTTTTTTTGGACTGGACTTGGGAAATCATCAGTATAAATATCTCTTGCTGAGGGAATTCTAATAAAGATCATCATTTTCTTTACAAACTATAGACCAAGGCTTGCCCTGGTCACCCAGCCAATATATGCTAATCATGATCTGAACTCAAACTTTCTTGAATCAAAAACCTATTGACTATTCTATTTGCCTCTTAGCAAGAAAGCTTTTATGTGATTAAAAGATGCATGGGAGGGGCAGTTGGGCAGCATAGTTGATAGAGTGCCTTTTGAAGTCAAGAGGACCTGAGTTCACATCTAGTTTCAGACACACATTAGCTGGGTGACCCTGAACAAGTTAATTAACCCTATTTGCCTCAGTTTCCTCATCTGTATAAAGAACTGGAGAAGGAAATGACAAACCACTCTAGTATCTTTGGCAAGGAAATTCCAAGTAGGGTCATAAAGAGTAAGACATGACTCAACAAAAATAACTGTAATTAAATAGTGTCTTTAGCATTTCTCCTAATCTGGTGTTGTTTTGACCTTTAAAAAAAGCAGTCAGTTATTATTTGCTTAGATACAAAAATATAATTCAAAATTAATCACCATTTTAGTAATGCATCATTTGCTAACTTTAGATATATAAGAAAATTTCTAATCTTGGCCTAAAAGAACAGATACCGAAATAATCACAGATACTGAAATAATCTTTCTTCCTCCTGATTCAGAGGTGAAGGACTATGAGTATAGAAGGTTGGATATATATCTTAGTTATTTTGCCAGTCAATTTTGCTTAATAATTTTTTCATTACAAAAGAACTTAAAGTTTGGAAATGACATATCATAAAATATCTACAGTATAAGAAACAAACAAGCAAAAGAGTAAAGCTAAAAAAACTATTGCCAATGTCATTGATTTGGTGCTCACCAAATTCAATTCTTTCCTAAACTCTTGCTGAAGAGTTCATTAATAAAATTATAATAGATAAACATGAAGCTTCTGAGTAATACACAAATCATTAGAATCTTTCATATTTTAATGCCAAACCATATTTTCCAAAAATATATTTCACTCTTCTTTCTCATGCCTGTCTGTGAAGTCATCAACCATCAAGGTATATGTATAATTGCAAGCAGCAGAGATCACTCTTGAGATTAACCCATGTTTCCAGCTCTGATTCAGCTTGTAAACAAGTCACAAGCTGCCTGATTGCAGGGATCTCAACGCCCACATAGTCCAGACTCTGGTTGGATAGGATGCTTTCAAGATACCCAGTGGAGGGTGGTCAGGGGTTTAATGAGAGACATGAGATACATGATGATGCAATACAGTATAGCGAGAGCCAGAGAAGCAGGATGAAAAAAAAAAAAGGAATCCAAGCCAAGAAGCTTCCCCTCAGCTTCTTCTAACAGTGGAATGTTCTGGGGTCTGTGATCTAAAAAGGAAATGTAAAAAGATAACTGAATTCCAATATAATTGCTTTCCTTTATAATTCCGTGAATTGTATGTACTTAAAAACAGTTTTCTAAGAAGGAGTACATAGGTTTTAGCCGACTACTGAAGAGGTCTATGATACACACAAAAAGTCTTCTGTAATAGAATTGCTTAATAACTATTTGCAAAAATGAAGAGATCCTGGAACGGTTTTCATGAGAATGTTGTCTTTTGTTTAGATATGATTCGTATCTTCCAAAATTTAACTACAGCTAGAGACCAGTTTGTGCAAATAGTGACTCTATATAAAGTGATTTTATTATTTGAATTTGTACAGTTTATTTCCATTGACCTGGAACCACTTACTATATCTTATGTAATTATAACTTTGAATAGTGCAAATTCAAATATAAACAACTACTTGCAGGGATTCATTTTTTCATACTAATTTTTGAGACCTAGCTGTATACCAATATCCTATTCTGCTTCCTATCTACATTTCAAGGAAACATCAATTCCTTTTTTCTTGAGAACATATTGATAATTTCCTCTTTTGCTAAAGAAAAGATTTAACTTACTTATTTCTGCCTAGTTTCAGGGTTTTTGTTGTTATTTGGTGAGAATGGGTTTTCTGTCGATTGACTTGTTTGCTTGATCTGGACATGAGATTTCTTTTTCCTTTGGTTTTGGAAAATTCCTGGAATGGGAATATTTCCCCTCTGATATAGATGGTACCCCAGGTATCCAGTCATTTGCCAGATCTCTCTGTTTCTGCCTCCATTACCTCTCTCACATCTAACCCCTTCTCTCCATACACACAATTACCATTTTACTTGAGGCTACCATCACCTTTCAGCTAGATAATACAACAGCCTCCTAATTGGCCCACCTGCTTCAAGTTTCTGTATACTCTATCCATCCTATACTGTGATGACAAAGTGACTTTTCTTAATCCCAGATCTAACCATGAGCCTCCTTTACTTAATCAACTATAGTAGCTTTCTTTAGCCTCTAACATAAAATGGAAATTCCTCAGATGTCATTGCCCAAAATGAATTCCTATAAGTTGCGAAGAATAAAGTTAAATTATATATTTGGAGGGGAAAAAAAAGAAAAAGAAATTCTTCTCCAGTTCATTTTTCAAATGGGGAAACTGAGGCAAACAGAATTAGATGACTTATCCACAATCATACAGCTCGTATCTATGTTTGGATCTGAAATCAGGTCTTATTGACTCCCGGTCCAGTGCTTTACTTGCTACACCACCTAGCTGCCTTTTATATGTGTGTGTATTGATGAGTATGTGTATAAATATATGTACACATAAATATACTTATCGTCTCTCCCATTAGAAATAAAAACTATTTGTGAACAGAAATGAACTGCATTCTTTGTATTTGTATCCCCATAACCAAGGGCAGTAGATGGATGACCCATAGTAGATGCTCAATAAATAGTTGTTGATTGATTGGTGGATCTAACCACAGAATGATTTTCTTTTCACTGGTCTTAGAGAGGAATATTGAAACAGTGCCTCTAACTCTTCTTCCAACAGAAAGAAGTTGCTAGTTTGAATCCTATATAGGGATATATCAGATGGTCATTTGTCTAAAAGCCAAGTTTTTCCTAGCAATATCTTTAGACCTTAGTTTAAGAGTACAAGAACCAAAGTGCTACCAGGACTTCAGAGATCTTCGAAAATAGCTTCTTCATTTTACAGATGAAGAAGCCAATGCTCGTCTAAAGTATCCATGTTCCTTGCAACAGAAAATGGCCTGATTTCATTAAACCCAGATATAGCATCAAACAGTCTACACTGTGAACACAGAATGCTAGGAAGGATGACATAAAGCTTCTCCCTGATTCATTAATAAGGATCTTTATGACTCTACTATTTCATCAGCTGTTGAAATTTTGCTGTAAACCTTATTGTCAAAGTAGAAAAACCACCATTTCCCTTCCATTTTAAGTAAATAGGCCATAATGAGTGTTTATATATGTGTGATTTACAATTCACTTTTTAATGGTTTTCAGTAACGATTAAGTTAACTCATATTTTTGTTACAAGTAAAATTTAAGCTCTTCGAGAAAGGGGAATTTGAATTTGTAGACCTCACACCTAGCAGTACCTGGCACAAAGAGATCTCTTAACAAATAACTGTTGATTAATTGATTGAACTACAATTCATAGTCTTGACAGTGGCCTTGGACACTGACAGGTAACTGATACTTAAGGTCATACATGTGACACCTCTAATTCTAGACAGATTCCCCCAATTTTGCAGATGAGGAAACTGAGACTCCAAGAAGTGATGTGTTTTGTCTGAAGACATACACATAATAAGTGGCAGAGATGGGATTTTTTTACCCTAAATTCAATGATCTTTCCCCATTCCCATGGCCTTCAAATTCCTAAATGCAGTCTGAAATTAAAATGTACTTGAGGAATGTTTAACAAAAATAAATAAAAATATAATACATCATAGATAATGTTAATTTGTGGCTTTCTAAGTTACTTATGTGGCCAGTTTCTATTTAAGTTTTACATCACTGGACTAGATAACCTCTAAAGTTTCTTCTAGCTTTATCATAATCTTATGAAAATATTAAGTGAACTAAGATTTCAACCCCGGTCGTCCTAAACCCTATCATAGAGCTCTGAAATTGTATTTATCTCTCAATTTTTGTTGCAAAACATAAAAACGTTTCTCTTTTTATTATTGCTTTATGTCTCCATGCGATCATCAAGAAACAAAAGTGGTCCCACAAGCCACATATGGAAATAGTCATAAGCATCTGTCCCTTGTAGCACTGCCGAGTTTACAAATGGTTGGTGGCTTCATCTCAGACTCCACATCTTTAAGAGAGGAGGTTTGGATCCGCCAATGTCGGAGGTTCCTTCCAGCCCAGTCATGTCAAAAGTGCCAGAACACCACGATGGGAATTTAAGTTCCCTCTTGGCTCCCAACTGAGAAGCTCACATAGGCAAGATTTCCTGCTGCTAGACTGAGAAAAGTCAGCCGATATCTCTACACTATTTCCCATCTGTAATGCCAAAGAAGGTAAATGTTGTTTGCTGAACATGATCTGATCCGAGGACCTTCCCATCAATGAACAGATCATAAAGCTTTGCTAGAGAGGCTGCCTTTTGTTTTAAGTACATGTTCATTAATATGTCATAAGCTTCATTTGGCTTTGATCTCAGAGGATGTCTCAGTAGAAATGAGAACTCAGAGCTATGAATATGAATAGGCGATGTGCCCAAACAGGTGCCAGGAGCCTGAACGTAGCAATGAGGCATGCTCTGTATTAAATGGATCAAAAGGATCGTCTTAGACTCTCCATAGAATTGATTTGTTTCATCATTCTCTGTAACAGATATTGTTGAATAGAGGACGATTATCTTTGTGCCCATTGGGGTCTGAACCATATTAAAACAAATTTGAGAAATGCTTAATAAAATAAATGAAAGTACCGTAAAAATCTAAGTAAACAGGAAAGTTTAATGTGTGGGTCTTCTAAGTCAATATTCAGCCTACAGGGTCACTTAAGAACCATTTCTATTTGAATTTGATACAACTGGACATCACATATTTCCAATGATAACTTTTACTCAATAAATGGTATAAGGGATATCATCAAGGAAATCATGATCAACAAAAAAAGAAATGGGACAGCTTTGAAAAAGTTAAGAAATATAGAGCTTGAGTACAATCCTGATATCTTCAAAATGTAAGAAAACCTTTGAAAAGGCCTCCAGTTTATTGTATGGGTCCTTCTAAAAGGGATATTTAGAAGAAGAAGACCAAAAATCATACAGTATGACTTCATAAGGCAGAGGAGGCATTTGTAGAAAGAGAAAAGTTTAATTGAAAAAGAACTTGACTTTTAGTGAAATTCAAGTTTAATATTAATTAACAGTGTTATATGATTCCCCTAAAAAGTAATGTGATCTTGCAGTACAATAAAAGAGGAAGAGTTTCCAGGAATAAAGAGGTGAGAGTCTCACTGTTCTCTGCCCTTGTCAGATAACCTGCAGAGTATTATTTTCCGTTTTGGACACCACAGTTTAGGAAGGCATTGAGAAGCTGATGAAATATCCACAGTAGTGAGCCCAGGGGCAGATAGGTGGCACAGTGGATAGGGAACCAGGCCTGAAGTCAGTAGGACTGAATGAGTTTAAATCTGGTCTTAAATACTTCCTAGCTGTATGTCCCTGGGCTAGTCACTTAACCTTGTTTGCCTCATTTTCTTCATAGGTAGAAATGAGCTGGAAAAGGAAATGGCAAGCCAAGCCTGTGTCTTTGTTAAGAAAACTCCAAATGGAATTGCAAAGAATCAGACAGGATTTTAAAATGCCTGAACAGCAGTGATCTCAGTGCAGTGAAGGGCCATGAGTCCATAATACACTGAGATTGAGAGAAGAATTGAAGATGTTCATCTTGGAGAAGAGAAGACTCAGGAGGAATGTGTTGGTAGACTTCAAGAATTTCATGAACTATCCACAAAAAAGGATTCCATTTGTGCTGTTTGGTCCTATAGGATAGAACTAAGAGCAATGGGTGAAAGTTTCAAAGAAGCAAATATAGTTTTAATGTCAGTTTAAAAAATATTTATGATAATTTGAGTAATCTGAAAATGGAATAAGCTACCTAAAGAAGTAATGATTTTCCCTCATTGGCTGTCCCCAAACAAAAGCTGAAGCTTCAGTTATTTAATATATTATAGGGAGGATTTGGAGATTGGAGAAATGGGCTGAACTAGATGGCTTTCAAAGTTCTGTTCAACTCTGAAATTCTAAGATTTAGCAAAATCATGGCTGGGGTTTTGTTCTGCCCTAATGGAGCATATTAGACCATAGAGCCTTTGAAGTATTAAAACATGGGTAGGTCTAGACCATACTGACATTCTATAATTAGGATTGTAGAAGCCTCGGAAAAAAATAATAAATACCTTGACCTACTTCTTTAAAAAAGTGGGCTTCATTTGTCGTCTTGCTGCCACTAAACAAACTTTCTCACATAGTGTTCTCCAAAGCCCGATGCCATGACGGTTCAATGAAAACAACACCTTCTCAAGTAGCTCCATTTTAATTCACATCCATACTGATACAGAAAGTTTCCCATTACTCATTCATTAAAACACCTGCCCCAATTCCCCGGCAATGCCTTCTAGCCACATACATTTTTCAGGAGTGTCTGGCACAAATTTCTTTAATGACCATCCCATTGGCAAGGGAATAGTTATACAGTGGACCATATTCCTGGGGATCAAAATGAGTCATTTTTTTCTGCCCCATATGTATTTAGAAACCAGTTGATATTCTTAAAATAAACTATAAATAGTCAAGGGGTAAGAAACACAGATGAAAGTTTTTATACCCAACAGAATGACAGTCTTCACTTCACTTTGGCAGATGTCTTGTTTGTAAGGTGGCTTGGAGTCAGAGAGAGGCCAGCTCTTGAATTCTGTCTATTCATTCCAATGCTACTACTTTATGACTTTACTTTGCCCAATAATAATTCACATTTATACAGTGCTTTACATATATAACATCTCCTGCTTTTATATCTCTCCTTTCCAGAAGAGAAAAGAAGTCTCACAAAGATGAAGTGACTCATCCATGGTGACACAGCTATTAGCAGTCTCAGATGAGATTATAATCCATGTCTTTCCCACTTCAGGGACAATTTTGTAGCTATCCCCCAAACTATACTGTCTCCATGAATGGAAATAGCTAGGGGTGGGAATTACAGAGGGATTTTTTGTCTTCTCATTTCATGGGTCTAAATAAAGACATACATACATAGCCTCTAAAAATAACATACCATGCGAATAAATATAAAATCTCATTACTTCTATAAATATCCTTAAACAATCTATATTTGGTTTATCATATTAAAAAAACATGTTATATAATGCAGGGTAGGCATAATGCTTGTTAAAATAAGCCCAAATAGAGGTGCTTTTAAAAAAATAGCTCACTGGACTCTTTATATTTTCCAAACTCCAATTATCTCATTAAATGGATTGTTTTATATTTTAGGCAACATACCACTAGACTCAGTATCAATTTTGATTCTATTTTAATGGACTTATTTTTAGCAAAACTCATAATGCTATCTGGGGGGGGGGGGCAATCCTATTTCCCAGAAACCAAAAGCATTTTATTTGACTCCTTCAGAACCTGTACCCTGCTGAGTCTTTTTTTTTTCTTCCAAGATTTAAAAATCCATGACTGTGTCTGCAGAGACAAATATGATAGGGAGATTAACGAACAAATGGATCCATTCCACTTGACAATGTTTAATTTTTGCTTGTTGATATCAAATTATCTAGACTTTCATTTTGAACACTATAGCAAAAAAAAAAAAAGTCTAAAGCTTCTGCTAAGCATTTCACTTTACAATAGCATGTTTTCCATTTACTCACTTTTTCAAACAATCCTGGGGCTTTTTTTCCCAAGAAATAGGAACTCTTCTTCCTCTTCTCTACAATGGAAGTCTCTGACAGTGCAAGGCTATTTGCAACTAAAAGGTGTGTACTTGATGAAGAGAAGATGAAACAAACAGAATTTGATTGGTGATAACCTAAGAAGAGACAGGGTCACCTACTGGAAAGGGAAGCTTTAGGGATAGGTTTGGCTATGGATAGTAAGATTTTGGTTATCTCGACATAATGCTTCTCCCTCATTCCAGAAGAAAGAAGAGGGAGTGGAGGAGGAGGAGAAGCAGGAGGGGCGGGGGGAGGAGGAGAAGGAGGAGAAGGAAGAGAGGAAGAAGAAAATGATGATGATGATGATCTGGCTCAGTTCCATATTTTGTTACTTTATGGGAAAAATCATCTCTCACCAGTCAAGTCATAGTTTAGTATAGTTTCTCATTTGCCCCCCAAAGACATAGTTCTTGAAATTTCTAAGCACATCAAGTATTCGGATCTTATTTAGATAAATAATTTTCATTTGTAGTGAATGAATGATTGGAATACACTCCCCTTTTCTCTAACCATATAAATATTTCACTTCCTTCAAGACCTAATCAAGATATCCTCTCTGAAGGGAATTTTCATGTATGGCTAACCTTGTTCAGATGTTTTAATTAATATCCTAAGAGACTTGAGGTCTGGAGTCTACCCAGAATCGCTCAGTTCCCCTTTCTCATTCTTTGTTATACACAGTATGGATTAGAGGCATCTTAAAATAAAATAAATAAATAAAGTTCAGGATTGGATGGAAAATTTCAGAATCAGAATCTCTGAGCTTGAAGGCATCTGAGAGGTCATCTAGTTAAATCAATACATGGACAAGAATTCACCTCTAACATCTCTATAGTCCCTTGATGAGTTGGAATTCTCTTGCTGCTTCAGGGTATGGGGGGACCAAGGGATAAGAGGAAACAATGGCATACATCTACAGCCTGTTTGCTTTAATTGAACTAACTCTACCTATCCTATCAGGGACTTGAAGGTCGAAACCTAGAGATATAGTCAGATAAATCGTGTCTTTAAGTCAAACCTGTTTCATATCCTTGAAAGCAGGGTTTCTTGAATTTTTGTTTGACACCTAGTAAATGTCTCTTGTCACCTGATAGAGTTTTTCTTTTGCACAAATGGTGTATAGCTAATGAGAAATGCGATTTGGCCATTTGTCAGTTATACATTCTCCTCCTCTTTACAACCTGTGGGTATGATCCATTTGCATATATCTACTGTGCTCAGATAGCAACACTCGGATATATATCAGTAAATCAAACAAGCAATGTTCTTAAGAAATTACTCAAAAGAAGAACATTCTGGCCCTCATCTTCACCCAAATTCACCACAAATTTCCAGATACAGAATCTTAAGGCCATGCTATTCACTAGGCTAATAAGAAATCCTATTTGGAATAGTTTAGTAGATTAATAAATAATAGGACACAGCCACAGCCATGGGTTTCTGACATCTGCCCAGGGCAGGTTAAACAAAATATTCTACAGACCAGGAAGCAGAGAATGAGGGTAAATAGTGTAAAGGATGCTCTCATCAAACTTTTAAGATAAATTGGGTTGAGGCACTGAGTCTTGGGCAGAAACCTTTGACCTCCCCATATAGGGGAGACAGAAATCCCACTACTGACAGTATATTAAGTATGGAAGAAACTCAGGGTAAAGCTATGAAGAAGAAGCAATTACCTCATCCAGAAATTTCCTCTTTTTAAAAAATATTATTCTTATTAGAGGCTAAGCTCAGATGTTCCTACCTACACAGTACAATATCTATTACTATCATCTGAAGTTCAGAACCCAGGATAAAGTCTGCTCTAGCCCAACCCAGTTACAATTCTGAAGCTCTTTAAGGGTTTAAATCTGTATCCCACAGGTCTTACTCTTTTTCCCTTCTTCCCATCTAAATTATTTGAGTTAGCCTGAATCACTCTTTATCCTGCTATTCAAGACTCTCTATCAACTAGTCCAGCCTATCTGTGAATCCTTATTTATTATGACTGCTCAACGCAAAATGTCTAATCAGACATTTCTCTTTATAGGCTCAATAAACATATGTTCATTCTCAACTTCCATAAAGTTATTCATCCTATTCCTCCATCCTATTGGCAGATCCATAGGGATCCTTAGACATGATTTGGCAGCCTTCTTTTCTATTTGAGTTTAACACCACTGAGTCAAATAACTAGAATTAGACAATAGAGTAGATCAATGAAACAGACTAAAAAAAGGAGAATCAAAAGCATGGAACTTAATAATCCAGTATTTGATCAATCAGAAAACATAATTACCTAGGGAAAAATTCCTTACTTGATAACATCCTTGGAAAACTGCAAAGCAGCTTGGCAAAAATTAAACTTAGATTAACATAGTATATACCATATTCCACAACACATTTTAAATTGATATGCCACCTTAATATTAAAGATCATACTATAAAAATGATAGGAAGAAAAGCAGACCACTTACCTTTCACAGATAACAGATATATTCATAGACAAACAAGGGATGCAGATAATTACAAAAAATAAAATAAATACCTTTAATTTCATGAAAGTGAACTGTGTAAAAAGAATAATACATTTAGGATAAGAAGGGAAATAGTCAAATTGAGATGGGGGTAATCTTTGTATCAAAACTTTCTGAAAAAGGTTTGGCATCCAAAATATATAAAGAGATAACCCCTATGTATAGTTATATATGTAGATATATATATATATATATAAATCAATAAAACAAAAGGCATTCCCCAAAACATACATGGTGAAATGATATGAAAAAACAAGTCTCACCAGCTATTAACAACCATATGAAAGGATGTTCCAAATCACTAATAAAAAGAAAAATGCAAATCCAAACAACCCTGGGTTTACCTACACACGTCGCAAATTCACAAAGATAACAAAAGATAGAAACAGTCAATAATGGACAGACTATGGAAAGATAGATGCACTCCTGCATTGTTGGTGGAATCATTACAACCATTTTGGGAAGCAATTCATAAAATAAAAAGATTAAAATGTCCATAACCTTTGACCCAGAAATTCCACTACTAGGCTTATATCCCAAGAAGAGCATCAACAAGTTCCCATAAAACAATAAAATATTTTAAAAGCATTTTTTGTGATAGCGAAGAATTAGAAACAAAGTATATGCCTAGCAATAGGTGAATGACTAAACAAATTGTGGTACATTAATGTGATGGAATAATTCTACTGTGCTATAACAAATGAATATGATGATATGAAAAATATGGAGAACAGAAAGATCTATATGAACTGAAAATAAGTAGAGGAAAGAAAACAATATCTTTAATGACTACAACACTGTAAATGGAAAACACATGTGCACACACACACACAAAGTCAAAAGTGACAGTTTCGAATTACAAAGGACAACCATGACTCTAAAAAAGATATATAAAAAGAAATCTTCAACTGATCCTCAGCAGAGGTCAAAGATCCACTGGCTTTTTCAGTTGTATTGACTTTTTTGCTTATATTTTCCTCTATAACTTTAAATATATGTATATTTAACAATATAAATAGTAAACATATTTGTTCAAATATACACATTTGTTATATGAGATGGCTCTTTGGAAAGGGGACAGAAGGAACACTGGGAAAAGTATGATGTAGAAAAAAATAAGAAATCAATAAAAATGTATTTTAGAAGGATAATATTTATAAATCATTTTGCAAACATTAAAGCACTATATAAATGCTAGCTATTATAACTATCATCACTATCATAATTATTATTATACATATTTTTGCTAAACACTCTTGAATGGAAATTCTCTTTTCTTTAACCACCCAACTAAAATCCATCTTCCAAACATGGTGGTCCAGATGCAGCACTGAGTTAAAGTAGTTGTCCTATCCAATCAATCAGAAGAAGAAAAAAGAGTTTCCTAAAAGGCCTTTAAAATGATCTCCTGTGTCCTTCTTTTGAAACTCTTACTAATATGAAAGTTATACTCACATAAGATTACCTATTAACTAAGCTAGTTCCTTTCATCTCCTTCTAAGCTTTTTCTAAACAGGAATTTGACTGTTCTTGTAGTCTAAATCTTTGAAAACTATTTTGGATAGAACAATGTTCAAACACATTCTCTTTTCACAAGAGAAGAGAAAGGAGAATTCATTCATAACAGAAAAGAAGGCAGAGGTTCATGGGAACCAGTTTGACCTTTGGGCTTTACTCTTAATTGTGGGACCCAGAGAGCAAGAAGAAACCAATTTAAGAGCTCCAGATAGTTTCTAGGACCAGAAAGGTCTTGTTACTCATAGAGAAGAGGGTTAAAAAAATGCTTAGCCAGCCTAGAGATAAAACTGGTTTTTAAAACTAAAAAGTGTGACATGGTGGAATCACAGCACTCAGTTCTATTCTACTACTTACTATCTTGGTAACCTTGAATAAATCATTTCTTCTCTTTGTGTCTCTTATTCTCCATCTGTTAAATGAGAAGATTAAATGGAATTCTTTCTAGGATCCCTTCCAGCTCCAAATATCTTCTTTCTGTAGACTAGCATAAGAGTCAGAATAGTATAGTGGATAGTGTACAAAAGTAAATAAATAAAAAAATCTGTATCCCTCAAGCATGGTAGTTTGGTGGCAAAGTGGATAGAATGTGCAGCCTATGGTCAGTAAGAATCATCTTCCTGGGTTCAAATGTGGCCCCAGACATCTACTAGCTATGTGACCCTGAAAAAATCATTTAAACCCATTTGCCTCTGTTTTCTCAACTGTAAAACCATCTGGAGAAAGAAATGTCAAACCACTACAGTGTCTTTGCCAAGAAAACCCCAAACAGGGTCATGAAAAGTGAACTGAAGTCAACTAAGCATCCTTCAGATAACTCCCTAAGGTTTATGATAAAAAGCCTTGAGTATATTGTATTATCATTCCAAGCTGGACTCTAGGACTAAGATATATGCCTATGATATGACTGTATATTGTTTCTATTGAGATTCACCACCCTTGTGATAATAGTTTGCTTTTTAAAGATTGCCCAAAAGCCTTATAATTGTGAGAACTCATGAGAGAGAGAAAGAAAGAGAGAGAAAGAGAGAGAGAGAGAGAGAGAGAGAGAGAGAGAGAGAGAGAGAGAGAGAGAGAGAGAGAGAGAGAGAGAGAGAGAGAGAGAGAGAGAGAGAGAGGGAGAGAGGGAGAGAGGGAGAGAGAGGTTAGGGATGTTTTGTTTTCATCTTTGTTCTCTAGCTCCTACCACTATTTGTTGAATTTAATTGAATAAAATCACCAGTGAAAACTGAGGCAGAGTCTGTCCAAGTATGCCCTGGATGCTCTCATCAAATCTGACGTAAGAAGCAGACCTACAGAAAATCAATTCTATTTGACTTAGGAATACAGTATGTCTTGTTTTATTTGGTTTCCTGAAGCAGGCTGTCTTTGCAGTAACAGAGAGACAAGTTGACCACATTCTGGTATCAAAGAGGATTCTGACAAGGAAATGGTTTTTGTAATCTGTGTAGTCATTCTAACGGTACTCTTGCTTGGTATTGCATTCCTGTGAGTTGAATTTGAATCATTCTATGATCAGATCACAAGTACATCACAGATGATAACTAAATTCCATTTACTTCATTTTCTTTTAAAGGCTAGTTTCTAAAATAAACCACAGCTCTGAATGTTGCCTGAATCTCCTTTAAAAATGGCCTGTGAATTTTCCAGTTCCTAAATAATTATTTTAATTGTACTTGGAAGAATGAGGCAAAGTGAATAACTGCATTCTCATTTCTAAGAAAAGTAGGTAAACATGTTTAGTTCTAATATAATCCAATGAAACTAAGCTAACAACTGTACATAACTCTCAATATTAAATAAGATCTCTGAGCTTGATTATACTAATTCTTTTATTAATGATCTGAAGACATCAGGAGAGTACTCTTGAATGGAACTCCATGGAAAGAATTAAATTTCCTGTTTACATGAAAATAGGTGCTACTGACTAGAGAATACACCTCATAAAATATGATCTCTTTGAAAAAGGAAACATGACTTATAGAAATATTCTGAAAAACGACTGTTTATGTGTGACCATCAGGTTTTATTCAAGCCATATTTCTAAGAGGAATACCATCATATTTGAATAAGAACAGTATAGTCAGCTTTATACATTTCTTTTTTCCATAACTACAGAAAAGTTTTATTATCCTAGTTATTGTAACTTTCACTGAGTAAAGGCATTTTAAAGTAATTTAAGAGAACAAATTCTGCTCAATATCTGTTCTGTGACAATGAGCAGATTTCATCCTCCAGTAAGTTTTCCATTAGAGAAATATAAACTACAGGAAGGTCCCTACAAAGAGAGAAGCTCGGGACTTCTGAAGGTTTTATATGGTTTTAAATAAATCTTTTTTGTTACAATGTCTTAAATTTTAATTCTCATAAATATTCAGGAAATAGAAAATCTCTCCAAAATTTTCACGTAACAAAAATAAAGGTGCATCAACTGGTACCTTATAAAACAAAGGAGTAAGTCTATGCAACTCATCCTTCTTTGTTGCATTTAATCTTTTTAGTCAATGAAGATATATGTCTCTGTGTGCATATTTATAAGGAATATGTTGGAAAGAGGAACTGGAAGAGCAGATGGACTAGACAGACCAAAATAGATGGAATCCAAACTTTAATTTTCATTCATTTCTATCAATAAGTGGTAGAGATTGTTCCATGCAAATATCACATCTCTAGCTTAATGGAGATGAATAGTTTAGCTTATTCTAACCTTTCTTTTTCTGAAAGGAATGCAAGACTATATATAGTATAACTCATTTATATTATTCAATTCATTGACATTACTATCTTTATTTCTTCTCCTGGGAGCAGTCAAAGGAACCAACTCTTTTAACAAGCCAAGAAAAAATTAGTGATTATGAGGCTTAAACAGCAGAAATAACTAAGAAGTCATTTGCTTACAAGGCAAGTTTATTTTTATTGCCAGCAAGTAATTCATTCATAGGTCATTTACAAATTCTTTAACTGAATCCATTAAAGAACATAACCACAAATGATAGAAACAAAGTGATCTCCTATCTGCCTCCAAACTATAGGATTCCATCTTATCTCTTTCTAGGGCAGCAGTTATGGAGGAGAGGAAAGAAAGTGTGAGAAATTAAATGGAGCACCCACCATCTCACATCACCAATAAACCCATTTTTCTCCATCAGATAAAATAGGTAGTTCTATCTGATGTTCTCTTAAAGTTGTGAGCCACCAAAAAACACAAAATACAGAAAAGTCATGAACTGCCCCCCCCCCCACTCACCCATACTACCTCGACTGGTTTGGTTCCATGATAGTCACTCTAGCATGATTGTTGTGGCATATTGATTTGTTTGTTCCTGTGGGTTTTTAATTGGGTAGGCACAGTTCATTTGTGGTTTATTGAGAAAACAATCCCACTACATAATAGTTTTAATTGTCAAAAAAATTCTCTTTTATTTATTTTAAACATTCCATTCTTCATTATCACATCAACAGGCAAGTCAGTAAATATTTACCAGCCCCTATTTCCTTTTCACACTCTCTGTGTGGAGGCCAGGGTGGGTGTTGGATCACTGAGGGATGTTCCAATTTTTAAAACTGACCCTTCTGAAAGCAGTGAAGACACTAGCACTGAAAGCACAGTTACAAAACAAAGTGCTCCATGAGGTCTGAGGCTGTTGTTGTTTGACTATTTCAGTTGTGTCTGACTCTCCATAACCCTATTTGGAGTTTTTGTGGCAAAGACACAGCAAGTTGTTCACCATTTCTTTCTCCAGATGATTTTGCAGATGAGAAAACTGAGGTAAACAGGGCGCCTTGCCCAGGGTCTCACAGATAAGCATCTACAGCCAGATTTGTACTTAGGCGTTCCTGATTCCAGTCCCAGTGCTCTCTCCACAGCACCACATCACTTGGGTAGAACACACTCATGAAATTTCAAAAACTGAGTCATTGGGGCAGCTAGATGACTCAGTGGATTGAGAACCAAGTCTAGAAATGGGGAGTTCTGGATTCAAATATGACATCAGACACTTCCTAGCTGTGTGACCTTGAGCAAGTCACTTAACACCCATTGCCAACCCTTCCCACTCTTCTGCCTTGGAACTAATACATGGTATTGATTCTATGATGGATGGTAAGGGTTGTTTTTTTTTTTTAATGAGCTGTTCCAATGGAGGGTACAAAGTATGAGGTATGGTACCTGTCTTGTGGTCTCACTGAATAAACAAGACATGTGAATACAACAACTAGAGAGCAACACAAGTCAACATGTACTCAAATGCTAAATTATTTCTTTTAAAATTACATGTTTTCGGATTCATGGACATTTTCATGAAGGGGTGAGCTATGTGCTGGGATGATGATCATGTTGATGAGGATGATATCCCCTTTATATTTGTAGTTTATAAGGAGGGAGCTAATCTGGGGCTAGTCCTGGAGTAAAAAAACAAAAACAAAACCTGAGTTCAAATCATCCTCAAGCCCTCAGTAGCTATGTGACCAAGGGCAAGTCACTTCACCTCTCTATGCTTTAATCTACTCCAATATCTTGGCCAAGAAGACAGTTTGGCCCACAGGATCATGAAGTCAGACACAGCTGAACCACTTAGCTACAACGGTCTCACATATCCAATTAGAAACTCTGATGTTCTCCCCACATCTTCATGTGATTCTACTTCGGTTTCACCCATCTCATTCTGCACTTGCTCTTTACCCTCACTAATATTTTCCATCCCTCAGTACTTCCTCAAGCCATTACCCTTGCTTTGATTTCACTTTCCCCCTTCTCCACTCTTCCTCTTTCATCTTTGCACTCTCCTCTGCTCTCCAGTCCCTTATGCTTTTGCCCTTTGGCAATTTTTCTCTTTGCAAATCTCATCCATGAGTTACTTCCAACATGGAACTTCTCCATTCTTATTCAGTACTAATTATGAAGCTGGAAGATGTCCCCAGACTTGGCTGGGTTGGTGATGTTAATCAGCCTCACTGCAGCAAGGCTATTATTCCTTTTGTCCCTGAGTTGTGAGATGCCTGAGTCTCTGAAGAATTAGAGGTGAAGGTGTTGCTGTAATCTAGGTGAGAATTGATAAGGATCTGAACTAAGGTAGTATCTGTGGGAATCCAAAAGAAGAGTTCAGATGTATAGGATGGTGTGAAGATACTAAGATCTGGCAACTCAGTGCCTGTGTGGGGTAAGGGCATCAAAGAGGCCCATGGGGAGACTGAGTGGACCTCAAAATTATCCAAGAAGAATTAGGCTAGAAAAACAATTTTAAAAAGAATTTCATCCTCTAGGTAAATAATTGGAAAACACTGGTCCTATGGAAAAAGTGAAGTAATCAATGAACAGCTCCTGTGGTTCGTCTGATATCCTCAAAATGTGGAAAGGAAAATAGGAAGTGACTCTCTCTGTAGAGCAGAAGTCTTCAAACCTTCCTGTGACACTGATTTCTCTGCTGGTATGATAGTGCCTAGGAAGCTCTATTTGATTAATGCTTTCAAACACACAAAATCAAATATATAGGACAACAAAAGAAATCAATAGTATTGAAACAGTTAGCAATTTTTTTAATCCATGGACCCCAGGTTATGAATCCCTGTAAATGAAAATGAGAATGATGAAAATGAAGAGATGTTAAATTTTAGCTCTGTGATTCACCGCACATGGCAAGCAGCCAGGATTACATTGAGAAAGAGTACTGAACTAGGACTCGGGAAAAATGGGTCCCGGTCCCAGCTCTGCAATTAATTAGCTTTGTGACCTTATAAATGACTTGCTTTCTCTCGGTTTTAGTTTTCTTATAGAAAATGAGAGGTTTGGGCTGGATTTCTAAGGTGCCTTCAAACTCAGAATTCTGTACCTTTCTCTGAGGGCATACTTTCTTCCGACCCTTTCCCTAATTCTATGAATTTGCTTAAAGTCTCATTTCTTCCCCTGTTAAGGACCCTCAGGTAGAGGATTGATGGGAGGATTTGGACAAGAGTCCCTGAGGATAAGCAGCCAAAGATGGGTTCTGATCTACATTGCTGGAAGGAACACTCACACTAATGAGCTCCCATCCCAGTATTGATCAACCCTCCTAACACCTCAGTGATTCTGCTGTCTACTCCAACATTCCCTTTTGCAATAGAAAAGTTTCCCTTCCTGGACCCCTGATAGATTCTAAATAAAAGATTTCTCTTTGCTCATAGCAACCCTTTTCATCCTTGAAAATCAATACTGATTGCATCTCTCTTTTGAAGCTGGACATTAATCCATCTCTGAATGCCTAATGATCCCCCTCTGAGGCTAGGCTTCCTGATTCCACAGGATACAGTATCTGTCAAGGTCCTGGCACTCAACAGTATCTCATCTCCTGGCCAGGCTTTTGGAAGTTCCAAGGACACAACACGTTCAGGCCTTGTACCTGAGCTTCTGGAGGTGGTACGGGCACTGCAGCACTGTCTGCCCATGGAAGAGAAAACAAACTGTCTAATGATCTGCCTCCCCCATTCTTCTGACGCTCTGCCTCTTCCCACACCTTATTACCGCCCTCCCCAATTGAGTAATACTGGAATCCCAACTACAAAAGAACAAGTCTTCTCTTTCCTGATCCTGGCTCTCTATTTCCTCACTCTCATCCACCTCAATGATACAGACCTTGGCAATGTTATACTTCCTATCTCCCTGCCTCTTCCATTATGGTCTCTGGAAGTTCCACTCTATAATGAACAAAATCCCTTTTATTTTGACCTCTTCCTCTCCTGTTCTTCCCATCTTCTGTTTTTCACTGAGACCACCTTCCCTGAAAGTATGCTAAATCCCTGACTGTCCTTTCCAGGACCTCTTACACCTTCTCTCTTAGCCCTGACCCACGGGTCCCAGGAAAGGAGTCGGAATACTTCTTACCATTCAGTTCCACGTCAAGATTCTCCTTTTAGTATGATCACTCAGTGACTTCTCCTTTGAGGTTCATTCTATCTGACCCAAACCAGATCCTTGAGACCCCAGCCTCCAAGAATTGCCTCTCCTTTCTCAGGGATCTTGGTTTCCCTCTCTCCTCCAAGAACTCCTCTTATACTAAGGAGATAATCTCTCCAATACCTCAATTTCCCAATATCTCAATCAATTTCCATGATGACGACTCCTCCTCAGCTCTACAGAGAAATGGTCATGTCCTTGATCTTTTATCACAAAGACATTACATTCACATTCAAGAACTCGCCAGATGATCATCTTTTATCATTCCATCCTTCTATGTCTTAATCCTCCTAACCTATATGTTTATCTTTTCCATGATAGCCAATCTCTCTCCCCATCAGTGCTTTTCCCAAGCCATCGTGCCAGCTCTGCCTACATTCTTCTCTTTCTAATCTCAGTTTCTTGGCACAGATATCCAATTGCTGATATTTAATAGATAAACCTCAGAGAATTTCCTGCAGCTTGAGGAAAAATGACTATCCCAAGGCCACACAGCCAGTAAGTCTCAGGAATAGCACTGCAACTCAGTCCTCCCTGATTCTAAGACTAGGGACCTATGGATAATGCCCTATTGTTTCTCCTGAACATGGAGACAACAGAAAGGTTTCTATTCTTCTCCTCTCCCAAACAAACTCTTTGCTGAGATGACCATTTCCACTCCCAAAATGCAAGCATTCATATGTGGATGGATTATTTCTCAAGGATAGCCCCCTCCCACCCAGCTCCTCCCATCCCTACCCCAATAACCAGTCAAACTTTTTTTCCCTCTGCCCCATTCTTATCATTAGATAGATTTCAGGAGACAGCCACTAACAGAATACAAAATCTAGCAAGAGATAAAGAACAAATTGTAATTGAAGAATCCTTTGTTTTTTAATTATTCACATGATCTTTCAAAAGTAACACAAAGATGGCTTTATTCTTGAAAGCCCAAAGGGCCTCTCAACTCCAAAAGCATTTAAATCTCCCAGAGAAGAGTGGGCCTGCTAATGCTCCAGTGCAAGAAAAGTACTTTCAGAAATTCACTCCCAGGCCCATCTGCGGGTAAATGGGCAGCCAGGGTACTTGGAAAAGAGGATGACAGAACCTCAGGCTGTTCAGAGAAGGGCCGCAGGCATCACTCAGAGGGTTGGAGAACAGGCCCTAGAAAGAAAAGAGAGCAGAACTAGAATGACCAGTCTGGGGAAAGGGTGACTCCACAGGGCCCCAAAGGCCCACGACTCACCCATAAAAGAAGGGTTGGAGAAGGAATAGCAGCAAGTTCTTTGCTATGGGCACTGGGACTGGGACAAAACATTGATATATTGTAGGATGAAGGCTACAGGCTAAATGCAAAAGAGAAGGAAAAAGAGAAATGGGTATTTATTGAATACCTTCTATAGACCATGTATTATGCTAAGCACTTTACACATATGATCTCATTCGGTCCTCACAACAGCCCCAGGAGGTTGTGTTATTATTATTCCCATTTTACAGATGAGGAAACTTGGGCAGAGATTAGATAACTTACCCAGAGTCACACAGTCAGTCAGCATATGAGGCCAAGCTAGAACTCAGGGATTACTGACTCCAAGCCCAGGGTTCTAGAAGCCACACCATGTAGCTACCTCATTTTTTACAGAGAGCATAGGGAGTATTTGGCCGCTGGATGGCACATTGGATAGAGTACCAAGCTGCAGAGAGGAAGACATCTTCTTGAATTCAATTCTGGCCTCAGTCAATTACTAGCTGCCCTTAACCTTGTTTTGCCTTAGTTCCTCATCTGCAAAATGGACTGGAGAAGGAATTGACAAATCACTCCAGTGTCTTTGCCAAGAAAACACCAAATGAGGTCACCAAGGGTTGAACTGGACTGAAACAAATGAACAACAAACAAGGACTCCTCATATGGAGGGATTTTGTGAATAGATGTGTAGATTAAGATTATTGCTTAAGATCCCTCCTAGTTTTTTTTTTTTTTAACCCTGCCTTCTGTCTCAGAATCCATACAAGTATTAGTTCTAAAGCAGAAGAGCAATAAAGGCTAGGGAACTGATGTTAAATTACTTGCCCAGGGTCATACAACTAGGAAGAATCTGAGGTCAAATTTGAATCCAAATCCTCCCAACCCTAAGCCTGGAGTTCTATTATTATGCTACCTAACTGCCCCTCCTCCTAGTTTTATGATTATAAGCTTATTCCTTGCAAATGAATAAAACTTCTAGTTGGTATATTAGTTAGTATGGTATGTATTGGTATATCCAATAAAAGTATCAAATTTTTTTTGCCTTCTTCTAGAACTTCTAGAAGAAAGCATTCTGGATTTGGAATTGTGGGATCAGGTTCTAATTTTGCTTCTGTTAACTTATTAGCTGTGTGCCATTGCTTAGCTTCCCTAGATTTCAGAAATTTCCTCACTTGTAAAATGAAAAGGCTGAACTGGATGACCTATGAGATTCCTTCCATTTCTAAATCTAGCCATTATTATTCCCATAGATAATCTTTTTCCATCAAAGTTGACTAGATGTGTGCTTTGAGCTCTTTTCCCAGCAGGAATATTGAGTTTGAACTCCTCAATCCACATCCTCTCATCTCTCTCTTTCCCAAGGCTGCTAAGGATTAGGAGTGAAATCTGGGGCCATAGAAAGGAACAAAATTCATTCTCCGTGATGATAACTATGGCAGCATTAGCACTACGTTCTAAGAAAAACCAGGAAGGATGGCTTCTGGCTCTCGATCTAGCACTCTGTTCATGAACCGTGACTCACCTCCCCGATATTTCAGGCTGAGAGGATAGAAGGTAGACAGTGACAGACTGAGGAATGGAGGATATGCTTAAGACTAAGTTAACTTAAGAGGAGCATTAGCAGGCATCAAGTCCAATTCGCTCATTTCACAAATGGGAAAATTGTGCTTCACAAAGTGACTCAACCTAAGGTTACCCAACTGCAAGGGGACCAGAGTTGGGAGTATTTAGACTGGAGACATGAGAACTGGGAATATAACACGAGAGCTGTCTTCGAGTATCCAAAAGGCTGTCTTGAGAAAGGGATTAGACTTGTTCTTGTTGGCAGAATCAGGAGCAATGACTAAAAGTTATGGAGTTAAATTGAGATTTGATTGCAGGAAAAAAGTTTCTTCCCAATTAGAACTGTCTTGAAGTAGAATGGCCTGAGAAATAACAAGATTCTCCCTTTCCCTCACTACTGGAAGCCTGCAAGCAAGGACCAGAGGACTAATTCTCTGTAATGTTGGAAATTAAGATTCTTAAAATCTCAAACTCCCTTCTAGATTCAAACTTTACCTTTCTCTCTGTCTCTCTCTCTGTCTCTCTGTCTCTCTCTGTCTCTCTCTCTCTGTATCTCTCTCTCTGTCTCTGTCTCTCTGTCTCTGTCTCTCTCTCCCCTCCCTTTCCCTCTTCATCTCTCCCTTTTCCTCTCTCTCTCTGTCTCTGTCTCTGTCTGTCTCTATCTGTCTCTCTCTGTCTCTCTCTCTGTCTCTCTCTCCCCTCCCTTTCCCTCTTCATCTCTCTCTTTCCTTCTCCATCTCTCTCTGTTTCTGTCTCTGTCTCTCTCTGTCTCTCTGTGTGTGTGTCTGTCTGTCTGTCTCTCTCTCTCTTTTCTTTTCTTTTCTTTTCTTTCTTAGCCCCATGCAGGATTTTTCTCTTGAAATAACTTTGTAGAGAGTTTATGTTTACTTGTTTGTATTTCCACTAATAGTCATTTCAAATACAGGCATTTCTAAACACTACCTGCACTCTGACCATCCTCCTCCTCCCTTCCTCCCTTAGAACTCCTTCTCTCTCCCTAGACCCTAGACAGTGATAAGTGAGGTTTTACATTAGCTTGCCTAGAAACAGGAAATGAAACCATTTCCTTTCCAACACTGCTTCCCTTTTGTGAGTTGTTTTCCCTGAGTAGAATGTAAGCTCACAGAATATTATTATACCTTGTGAAATGTTTGAAGGAAGGTTTTCAGATATACAGGAAGACTTTCTTAAAATGGTCCATTTAAGTGAGCAGAAGTCAGAAAATAGTTTATATAATAACAACTATTGTAAAGACAAACTATGAAAGACGTAAGAACTGAACAAAACAAGACCACTATTCCAGAGGACCAATGATGGAGCAGGCTTTCATCCACTTTCTTATAGAGGATGATGGATCTACAGTGAATAAGTGAAAACAAGACATGCTTTTGTTGATTTGGCCAACGTGGGAGTTTGTTTTGCTTGACTATGCATGTTTGTCACAAGGGTTTTGTTTTTCTTTTTTTTCTCTTCTATTTGGGGAAGATGGGAGAGGAGAAAAGGACAGAGTAATTTGTAAAAAGAGTCTGAAGTATTTTATAACAAAATGGAAGAAAATAGAGGAAAAATTACATGTGAAATAATTGAGCTTTCCTTAATAAAGACTCAAGTTTCACTGACAATCTTCTTTTTTTGTGGTCTGGAAATGTATATTTTATTTGGTGGTTAAACAGAATTTTAAAAACTTAATGTAATGTAAACACCTTGAGGATAGAGATGACTGTGCTGACTTGTATTTGTACTTGCATAGCACAGTGCCCAGCACATAGCAAATGCTTAATAAATATTTTTTTCTTTCATTAATTCACTTCTCTTTCTAAAATACTTTTCCTTAATCAGAACTGTGCCTAAGCAGGTCCAATCTGGCAGTAATATCTAGAATAAATTGGCAAGGGAAGAGAGTAAAGAAGGAAGGGTTTGAAAGCCAGAGCAACAGTTCAAATGCAACCTACCAGGGGCAGCTAGATGGCTCAGTGAATACAGAACCAGGGCTGGAGATAGGAAGTCCTGGGTTCAAATTTGACCTCAGATACCTTCTTGGTCAAGTCATTTAACCTAATTTCCTAGCCCTTACCACTCTTCTCCATTGGAAATAATACTTAGTATAGATTCTAAGACAGAAGTTAAGGGTTTGGATTTTTGTTTGTTTTTTTTTAATGCAACTAGCCAAAGTGATTTTCTAAAAATGTTGGTCTGACCATGTCCCATGCACATCCTAGTGATTAAATACAAAACCCTCTCTTTAGTGTTCAAAATCCTTCATGACTTAGCCTCTCTCCTCATCTTCATGGTCTTCCTACACCTAATTACCCCACAGCCACTATATACACTTCATTCCAGTGGCATTGATTTCCTGATTGCTCCAGAAACAAGTCATGCCACCTCTCTCAGCTCTGGGCATTTTCCACACCTCTTCCTTCTCACCTCCACCTCCCAGTTTCTCTGTCTTCATTCAAGACCCAATAAAATGCTACCTTTTACAATAAGCCTTTTCCAATCCCTCTTCATTCTAGTCCCCTCCCTCTACATATTTTTTGCCTTATTGTCTAGAATGTCAGCTCCTCTAAGTCAAGAATTGTCTTTTGCCTTTCTTTGTAATCTCTAATATTCATTATAGTGCCTGGCACTTAGTAGGTACTTAATAAATATACCTGATTCAATAAGTGTCTGACTTGTTCATCTACAAAAAATTTCCTGATCTTTCTACCAACTTTCCCAAAAAAAAACTTTGAATTTACTCTTTATATATTTTGCATTTATTCTCTATGCTAATGTTATTGTTTCTCCTGCCCTACCCCTGCCTCTAACCCCAATAGAAAAATATGATTCTTGAGAGCAAGAATTATTTTGTTTTTGTATTCCTAGTGCCTGGCACCTAATAAGTACTTAGTAATTTTTTATTAAATCAAAGGCTTTGGGAGAGGATATTAATCAATTATTAAGAGAATATTAAATCAAAGATAGATGAAGAGAATAAAGTTGTTAGACAAGGCTAAAAACACAGAGAAAACTCAAGGTTTTGCCTACTAGTTCTTATGAATTTGTTTTTGTTTTTAAACATTTTAACAAATGAATTTCAATATAACTGGTTTCCTTTATAGTCTTATATATTTTATTTTAGGCATTTAAAAACATTATTCCTAAAAGGAATCTATAGGTTTCACCAGGCTACCAAGGAGGTCCACGAAAATAGTTAAGAACCTCCTGAGAGTCTAAAATGACTGTCCAGGAAAAGGAAATTAAGGTCAAATGGGGGTGGGAGAAGGGGTACACAATGACCAAGAATTCCTACACCTTATTTCTGGAAATTGATGAGAAAGGTCTGGACACTTTTTTTCTGAGTCCAGACAGGAATATCTACTTCCAAAGGACAGATTCCACCATGTAGTCAGAGCAATTACATGGAGTCATCAAGACAGCAAATATCATTAACCATATGAAGTCTTTTAGAGAGTTAGGAAACAATAGCCTTTTGAAGAATTACAGAGCTAGAAAGGTCATAGCAATGATCTAGTCTAGTCCAGTGCTTTTATTATACAAATGGAGGCTCTAGAAAATGAAGTCATTTACTCAAAGTTCCTGGAATAAGAATAATCTTATAAGTAACAGTTAGGGCAGCTAAGTGACTCAGAGGAGAGAGAGGGAGGCCAAGAGATAGGAGGTCCTGGGTTCAAATCAAGCTTCAGATATGTCCTAGCTAAGTGGCCCTGGGCAAGTCACTTAACCCCCATTCCCTAACCCTTACCACTCTTCTGTTTTGGAACAAACCCACAGTATTGATTCTAAGATAGAAGGTAAGAGTTTTATTATTATTATTTATTAGTATTGGTTACTATTATTAAAATAATAGTAATGGTAACAGCTGACATTAAGGATTGTAAAGTGCTCTAAACATATTTTCACACTTGACCTAATCAACAAAGCTGTCTTCAGCTTTCAGTACTTTCAGTACATCCCACCATATTTCTTTAGATAACCCTGAATTATAGCTTTTTTAACAAAAAAAAAATGCAAAACAAGATGGATTTTTCATGAGATGAGAAATAGAGGTATATAGTTAAAACAAATGAATGGAATTTTTCCCTCAAATTTTATGCAATTAATTGTTCTTTTTTCCCTTGAATGTTAGCTGTTGAGCTACTGCTACAAAATCTACTGCTACAAAATCTATAAAACTGCTCCATTTAAAATAAATCTCATACAAAGCAGAACACTGGAATTTACACAAATAAAGGAATGTTCTGTGGTGTCATCACCTTAGGGAATTAACTCTAGGGGTTAAACCACAAAATATACGTGGGTAAGACCTCTAAGGTCCCTCCAGCTCTGAGTCTATAACCCTATGGTCAGAGATCATCTAGTCATCTAGCCTCTCATTTTAAGGACGAGGAAACTGAGACCAGAGCGCTTAAAGAACTGGCCCGAAGTTTCACAGTGGCACTAAGTGGCAGATCCAGGATTCAGTTTCAGAGGGAAGATGCAACATTCTTTTCATGGAATTGCCAAAGGCTCCTAAGAGGTCAATCCACTCATTTATTAAGCATCAACTCCATTCCAGGTACTGCTTAGGGGATACAAAGAAAGGCAAAAAACAGTCCCTACTCTCAAGATGCTCACAGTCTAATGGGAAACTAACAACTATGGACAGACAAGATAAGAATGGGATAAACTACAGAATGGCAGTGGAAGGCCCTAAAACTTGGGACTGGGGAAGGCTTCTTATGGAAAATTAGCCTTTAGCTAAGACATGAAGGAAGCCAGGGAAGCAAAGAGGTAGAGAGGAAGAGGAAGATAGCTCTAGGCTGTCCACAAAAACAAGATCATCCTATCCAGGGGGAAAACCAATAAAAACATTCTGAGTTGATTAATCAATTATTTGTTCAAAGAACAGTAGGAAAACCAGTGTTCTAGAGGTTAAATAATTTACTCTGGGTCACATAGCAATTTTTATACTACATAGTCTCAAAGGCATCATTTGAACCCAGGTCTTCCAGATATCAAACCTAGCACTATATCTTTAAATAAACAAATTTTAAAAATAAATAAATGAAATTTAAATAAATAAATTATTCTGAAAAGACATCTCCGATAATATTTTCCATGCAATTAGGCCACATTCTATTATTATTAACGAAGAGATCCAAGAGGGAATACAGTATTCTTGTTCAAATCTGCACATAGTATATTATGAGCAGTGTGGGCGAGGGGTGGAAATGCTCTGCTTCTTCCATAATAGGAGATCCTTACACTAGCTAATATTTCTATTCTAGATTATGATTTTTTTAAGGTATTTGGTTCTTGTCTAGGTGAAAAAGCATCAAGACATCAAACATTCCAATTATAATTTTGCTAATGTATAGCTATGGGTGTGGCCTTGGAAGAATGACTTAATTTCTATTTCTGATCTTATTTGTAAAATGGGGATAATAAGGCCCTTCTTTCTTGACAGTATTTACTGAAGATAAAAGTAGACAATAGTTGTGGTAAAGCTAGGAAAAAAATACTTTAAAATGCTGTAGTAAATGCCACAAAAAGTAACATTATTATTTTAGGATTGCTCTTACCATTTAAAGTACTGAACTTTCAGACAAGCCCAGGAATGTGCTGGAATATTTCTAATTGGCTTGAGGAGAGTTTTAAATTCTCAGTATGAATATTTTCAACTCTGAAATCAGCAAATGCTATAAGTCAGGGTCTGATTTATTGTCTTGTTGATTTCTAGACTTAAGAAAGTGATGGAGAAAATATTAATAATGAAGATTGAAGTCAAGGAGTGTCCTACATACATTTCTCAACATACACAAAGCTGGTTGTTAAACATTTACCAGCACATACTTCAGGACAGAAAATGACTAAAAATGTGATTTTGCTAAAGATCCATAGTAGGAAAGAACTTTCTTTATGAGAATGATAACCCTAAAAGTTCAATTCAAGTAAACAAACATTTACCAAGTGCCTAATATGCATAAGGTACTGTGCTAAACCCTAGGGATAAAAAGATTTTAAAAGTCGTGATCTGGAAAGACCTTCATGAAATTATATAAAGGAAAACAAGTAGAACTAAGAGAACATTATATACAGCTACAGAATTCATGGTTGAAGAATAACCTGTGAATATCTACCTCCAGAGAAAGAACTGAAAAATAGAAACATGAAAGACATAGTTTATATGTACATTTTTTTAAGTGATGCCTTCTTTAGTGTAGGGATGGAGGGAGGGAGATACCTGGGAATTTTAATGTAACTAACAAAAAATAAATTAATAATTGTTTAAATGTTTATGCTATGATCTAGTAGAGAAGGTAGAAATTTATAAGAATAAATATGATAAAGTTAGAATGTAATAAAGGGCAGAGTGTCTTAAGAAGATCTGAGAAGGGAGAAGCTCCTTTCAACTACAGTGGGGCAAGGGTAAAGAGAAGAAAGAGGGGAGGAGCTAATCAAGACAGGTCTTATGGAAAAAAAATAATACCTGATAACATTCTGACTGGAATATATATCAGAAAAAAAGATAAGATAGTATTACATTCCAGAGGTGGACTAATCCCTGTATAAATGCCCAGAAGCTGGAGAATACAGCCCAAGGTCTTGGAATAACCAGGCATTTATTTTGACTAGACTATGAATAATGATCAAAAATTAGTGTGAATCAAATCTGACCTCAGACACTTCCCAGCTGTGTGATCCTGAACAAGTCACTTGACCCCCACTGCCTAGCCTTACCACTCTTCTGCCTTGGAGCCAATATGCAGTATTGACTCCAAGATGGAAGGTAAGGGTTTAAAAAAAAAAGTAGTGTGGACGAAGAATAGAGTTAAATAAGGCTGGCAAAGTAGGTTGGAGTCAAATTAAGGAAAGCCTTAAATGCCAAGATATGACATTTGTATTCTGTAAGATAGGCAACAGGGAGTCAATATCTTTAGTAAGAAATGAGATCCCTAGCATGTCCCTTAACCTTTGTTTGTATCCATTTCCTAATTTGTTTCTTCGTTCCTAATACATTAGGAAAATTATTTTGTCAGGTATTGGAGGAAGCATTTAGAGAGGAGAAAAAATGGAAGCAGGTTCACCAGTAAAAACCCATTCCAGGAATTCAGAATAGAGGAAAGGAAGACCTGAATAGAGTTAATAGCTGAAAGACTTGAGCAAAGCACAGAGGTTCAAGTGATATTTTGATGACAGAAGTGACAAGGCTTGACATCTGATTGACTATAAGGGGGAAGGCTTGAGAGAGAGAAGAATCAAAGATGATACTCCACAATTCCCTTTTTTGTTGTTGTTGAAACCTTCACCTTATGTCTTGGAATCTATCCTAAGTATCAGTTCCAAGGCAGAAAAACAGTAAAGGCTGGACAATTGGAGTTAAGTGTCTTGTGCCCAATGTCACACAGCTAGGAAGTATCTGAGGCCACCCTTGAGCCCAGCATTTCCCATCTCCAGGTCTCGTTCTATGTTCACTGAGCCACCCAGATACCCTTTTCAAGGTTTTTAAACTAGGTGAGTAGATTTGTTGTGATGCAACAAACAGAAAGGCAATCCAATTGGCATGTGGACAAACGACAGGGTATCGCCGTTTACCCTGACAAGGGCACCAGCCTCTCTCCCTCTAGATCATTCCTTGTGCTTACTCCCAGAGCACCAGCATTTCTAAGCTGGATCACCCACTCTGGAGCTGACTATGTTATCACAAAAGAGAATGCCAGAATGTCAGGTGAGTTCTGTGTGGCCCAGCCATCCATCTCCAGGTACCCCGGTTAGATGGATATTTTTTCCCTGTGTGTTTGTGCCTGCGTTTTCCTATGTTGGTTGTCACTGAGGATTCTCACCAAATGGTCAGTAAGTACTTTAAGCCACTAGAGCTCCTAAGGCACAGCAAACACCAACATGCCCCAGACAGCAATGACAAGGTAGGACAAGCTCAGTGGTGACAGTACCTTGGACAACACCTGCAGGGTCCTTCCCTAATGCTCTGGGGTGTGCCCAAGACGGAAGTCATGGAATTGCCTTCCCAAAGTGGAAGGAACTAAGGAAGAAGGACATACAAAAGAAGCTCCCCTCCTCCTATTACCGTAGAGGGTGTGATGTGGCAATCACAGATGGGCCTCCATGAATGAAGTGAAATAAGATGATTAGCAATAGCATGCCACTCAAGTGACAGGAGGAATTCTTACCAAACACACCTTCCTCTTGATGGCATGATTGCCACCTAAGCTACTCTTCCTTTCCCACCCAAACAGGCTCCGGCTGGAGCAGACACACAACCTGCCTAGATTCATAGGAGTTGATCTTCAAGATCCAACCTTGGATCTTCTCAAAAGCCCCAGCCATGGCAGGGGAAGTATTCTCAACAGAGCTTTTCTGACGGAATAGAAGCAAGACTTCAAGGAATTTATTATTATAATTACTAATAATAACAAATAGCTAGCACTTAATAGGGAACTCTAAGACTCGGAAAGTTTATGATATTGATATATCCCCATAACATATAAGATGTGACCACTGGGAGATGCAGTTTCATGTAGCAAAAATTAGACTGAATATTAAAGATTTGGCTTTGCTGTCCTGTAACCTTGGATGAGTTTCTTTACCTTTCTGAGTCTCAGTTTGCCTATTTTTTTAAAACCCTTACCTTCCATCTTGTAATCAATACTGTGTATTGGCTCCAAGGCAGAAGAGTGGTAAGGGCTAGGCAAGGGGGATCAAGTGACTTGCCCAGGGTCACACATCTGGGAAGTGTCTGGGGTCACATTTGAACCTAGGACCTCCCGCATCTAGGCCTGGCTCTCAATCCACCGAGCTACCCAGTTGCCCCCAGTTTGCCTATTTTTAAATGGGATTAATCTAAATATCCATTCCAACTCTAAATCCTATGCTGTTGAGAGTCTGTTTGAGGACTATGATGGAGGGTGGGGGGAAGTGTTGGTTGACCTATATCAATTTGCTCTGCAGAGTACCATCTTGCTCCAGAAAGAAGTGGTTAAAATAGAAATATTTCATAATGGCACAAATTAGGGCTTTAAAGACAATTTATAAGAGTATCCTATTCCTGGAAATAATTGACATGGTTGATATGACCATGTTACTAAATAGCTATCCATCAGCTTCTATGGATGTGGGGACAGAAAGAATATTCTAAGCCATTGGGAGGAATAAAGTTCTCAGTTCATGAAAAATGAGGATCAATCAGAGATAAGGCTTCTCTAGGGTCATTGTGCTTTCTATGTGAAATCTCAGAGCTAGTCTTAATAATGCAGACTATAAGAGGGAGCCCTTAGGAAGGAAAAGGAACCCTAAGAATGAATAAGGTGATGCCATCCATTGGCTTTAGTCTCATGAGGTAACAGCCTTATTGAGGCTCCTAAGAACTGATGTCTGCAAGGTGGGGGGCTATAGACACTTTATTCAGAGGGGCCGTAAACAAGCAACTAAGTGAAGAGGATCCATCACTGATGGAATTAAATCTATATTGTACAGCTTCTATCTTTAAAAAAAAAAGCCCTTTCTATCTTAGAGCTAATATTTTGGTTCCAAAATATTATCCAAAATATCAAAAAAAAAGATATATTGGTTCCAAAATAAAAGAGCAGGAAGAGGAGGCAGTTGGGGTTAGGTGACTTGCCATGGGTTACACAGTCAGTAAATATTTAAAATCAGATCTGAACTCAGGACCTACCATCTCCAGGCCTGGTTCTCTTCATTGAACCACCTAGTTGCCCCTCAGCTTCTCTCTTAACTGCAATTAAGGTAATTTTTTTCTTAGAAGCCAGGAGTCAAGTAAATCCTGTTTGGTTCTGGGGCCTCAAAGCTTAGTAGAGCAATAAGGTGCACCATGCCAGAAAAGATCACCCTAGGGGAAGTAGTTACAGAAAAAGGGAGACCTGCACTATAGATCTGCAGTGACCAAAAACTATTTTATAGGACCAACTCTGGGACTGATCAACCTGGGCTCTACAGTGGAAACATCAAAGCTACATCAAAATCTCTTCCTTGGTCAATGTCAAGGTCAATAAATAGTAGAGTGGAAGGAGAGATAGCTCTGGAGTCAGAGAACATTGGGTCAATCCCCTCTTCTGGTACTTACTACTTGTATGAACTTGGACAAGCCACAACTTCCTATGCTTCAGTTGCCACTCTGCAAAGTAAGGGAATTGGATTCAATGCCCTCCAAGGTCTCTTTCAGCCCTTTATTTATGACCTAGAATCCTCCCCTGAACCTGGTTCACATCAAAAACATTGAAGCCCTAAGTAGCCTAGGACAAAGGAATGAAAATAGCACAGATCAGGGCTATGTTCCACTCTGGAAAAGGAGAAATCATTCACCTAATATAGAGCAAGAATGGGGTTACTCCTTTAAACTTTATTTGAAGACCTTAAAGAGCAAGTTGTGAGGAAGATTACTTCAATTTACATTGTCAACACAAGGAAATCATGTGGTACCCAAGCAAGGAAAAGAGGACTCTCCCAAATGGCAGCTAGAGCTTGACAAGTTCACCAAGATGAAAAGTCAGCCTGTCTCAGCATGAGGAGGCCTATTTATGGAAACTTGTTTATAAATATGAGAAAATAAGGCTTTTAAACTTGGGTTTCTTAGGTAGGTAAGACATGGGAATAAAGGAAGGTATAAAAACCAGAAATCTGCCCCTCCTGTCAGGACCCCATCAACCTGCAAGAAAGGAACTGGGGATATAACTAGAGTAGCTACTAATATCAACTAGCCTTTTAAAAGATGATCAAGAAACTTATAAAGTAGCTCTGTATATGGATGCACTGATGCCCATAATTTCAGAATGGAGTGTTACCAATAACTAGTAGTAGTAAAGACCTTGACAACCACATGGAATACCAATGAATGAAGGGAAAATACCAGTGCCCTTGCTGGTGTGAACCAGTTTTCCCCAAGTACATGGAAGTAGGTCAAATCACGTATCCTCACAGAGTAGGCAAAAGAAAGGGGTAGAATTGATCTTAGAGGAGAGATACTATTACCACAATGAAGAAACTAGGACAGTGGAACTGTGAAAAGAAAGGCTGTAGTTTGTGCCAATAACACTGACAAGGTTGGACTAAATAAATGCTAAGGTTCGTTCCAACTCTGAATTCTATGAAGGGCACCAGTTCTTTTCCCCATCAATCTATAGAAAGCAAATCAACTCAAGTCAGATGAGAGCTTTCTGAGACAAAGAAGTAAAATTCTCCAAATTCGGTTACTTTGGGTGGCTTTCTCTGAGTGGTGGGTGGCCCCAGGAAGAGTTTTTTGTGCACCGAAACACCGTGAAAATTGATGGAAGTATAAAAGTGCAACATCTAGCAAATATCTCGGGTACTGATGACTCCGCATCACAAGATAGATAGATAGATAGATAGATAGATAGATAGATAGATAGATAGATAGATAGATAATATGGAAGGAAGAGCAGGTTTTAGTGACAGATTGATGTCAGTCTTATACATGTCAAATGTAAAATGCTGGCAAGATAGGGCAGCTAGGCAGCACAGTGGATAGAGGGCCATGCCTGAGTCAGAAGGACCTGGGTTCAAATCTGGCCTCAGACACTTCCTAGCTTTGTGACCCAGTGTAAGTCACTTAACCCCATTTGCCAAGTCCTTGACCTTCTTCTGTCTTAGAGGGTTTGTTTAAATTTTTTTTTAAAATATATTGACAGGTCATCTAGGTGGAAATGCTTATCGGAAGCTTTTGTTCAAAAAACTGGAGTTCAGGGCAGAGATTGTGGTATAGAGACTTAACAATTACCTGAATAAAGCCAATATTAGATAGTAAAGGGAGAGTAGACGAAAAAGAGATGGACAATGAAAGACTAGAAAATTCTACATTTAGAAATATTCCATCAGGAAGATGAATCAACAAATAAAGAAAATGAGAAGAACCAGACTATAGTAATGGCACTAAGTCAAAAGAGGAAAACATCAGAAATGAGAAAAGGTCATTAACCCTGGCAATCAACATTTGATTTGGGCTATAACTCTAGTCTGGTAGTTTTGTTGAAACACTATCACTGAGTATTAACAAAGTGAACTGTCAAGTTCTTGTTTCCAATAACAGCTTCAAGGACTTCCTCAAAGAAGCTAAGAATTAGCTGGGAACTCCAAGTATCATTTAGACTTGGTTTCCATTTTATTAGCTCATCATATTAATTGGCATGTTTGGACTCGTCAAATAACTCACCACAGAATAGATGTCATACAATACTAATTCCTGACTCTGCCTCTTACCATGTGATCTTGGAAAAGTTCCTAAACCTCTCTAGACCACAGCTACAGAGGGTTATGACTGAATAGTCTCCAATATGGCCAGCCAAGACATTTAGGGAATGCCCCTCAGTAGCATAATTCCCTTCAGCAATCTCAGCTCTGGGCAAGGAGAAACAAAAAGAGTACTTACTCTTGTTTGTTGTAAAAATGCTACAACTTTCTCTTTTATCATCATGACTAGAAGGCTAGAAAACCCTACAGGGAATGAGATGTCAGAAACAGGGATAAGGAAAGAGGATCAATGACAGAAATAACAGAAAAACTGGAGATAGCAGTTGGGAAGGGAAGGAAACAAAAAGGAATAATTATTCATATAGCATCAGTCACTATATGCCAGGCACTGTCCTAAGTGCTTTATAAATGATATCTTATTCAATCTTCATCACAATTCTGGAAGGTACGTGCTGTCATTATTCCCATCTTACACTTAAAGAAACTGAGGCAAAGAGGGGTTGTGACTTGACCAGAGTTACACAGCTAGTGTCTGAGACCACATTTGAAGTCAAGTCTTTCTCTCTCCAAGACCAGCCTTCTGTTATGCTACTTAGCTGCCTGTTATTGGTTAGTTAATTCATCCCTACAGGCTTAGTTTTCCCTACTGCCCACCAAAACCAACACTGCCAAGTTGCCCACCACACATCCTAAATCTCTACTACATCCCTATCTATGCCTCTTTCCCAAAATATCCATCATTCACCACTCTCTGAACCTTCTTCTAAATACCCTCTCCAGCACCTAGTCCTAAAACTATCCTACCCCTTCCCTGGGCATAGCTACCATCATGCAAATATGCCAACTGTTCCACTACCAACATCTTCTACCAGACCCTTCCCCCCAGGAAATAACTATTTACACCTACCCACAGGTATTCCTCCACATTCTTACCATTCCTATCTAAGCAAGTAACAAGAAGGAAAATTAGAGGAGAGCAATGAGGAGATAGTCATTAAAAATGACTGGATAGGTGAGAGAACAAGTGGTTAGAGTGGGAGTAGTCGGTCAGTAATACACCTACAAGACATGAAAATAAGCCAATAAATAAAGATGATATGATTTTGTCAGATGGGGAATTCCTAGCATGGGAAGCCCCTCTCTCTACTCAGATAGCAAAGTCTATGACTTAGTGGATAACTGCTAGGGAGTTGACAAGTTTACACAGCTAATAAGTGTCCAATGTGGAGTTTAAACCCAGTTTTCCTAATTCTAGTACCAATATTCTATCTTCTATGCCAAAAGCACCGCTCTTCCACTAGTTATTAGTACATACCATAAAATGTACCATGAGCAAAAATAATTCCTAGGTTTCCTACAGATCAAATGTCTTCTGGTCTTGAAAACACTAGCATGTTATTCTCACCTTGTAACGCCACCCAGGAGAGAATAGTGAATTATTCTAACCTTGTAACGCCACCCAGGAGAGAATAGTGAACGTTCCAGAAAGTATTGTTTTCAAGTGCATAGTTGTCCTTGACCTTCTGGCAGAATGTCATTATTGCCCTTCTTCTTGGTGTTGTTGGAAGCAAATTTCTCCCTCCGTGATATCACCTTTGTTTACGTCATCTCAGTGAGGTGGAGGTCAAAGACCACTGAGTACATTCAGGTATAGATAGCCCTCTGAGAAAGGAAGTTAGAGCACCCAGGAACCAACAAGACAGGAAGTTGATTCCACAGGCACTGCCTCCCCTGAGTGGCCCAGGCAGATTAAGAAACTAGGGTTAGTGCCTAAGATGTGACATGGGAGAGCTGGTGGATGGAGAAAAGAGTTTATAAGTGGTGACCAGGAGGTCTTTGGGGTTTTCTGACTGGAGGTCTTTGGGTTTTCTGGCTGGAGCATTGGAGAGCTGAAGGAACCACTGTGGGAGTTAGCCACAGGCCTATCATGGAGGCCAATCGATTAAAAAGCTAAGTCTCTACCTCTTTCCTACCTTTCCCTCTCTTTACTACTCCTATCACTTTGATTTAATGAAGTTATTATCACCCTCATAATTAATTATGACAGTATCAACACAATGCCTAGAAAATAGTAGTCACTATATAAATGTTTATATCCTCCTTCTTTCTCTATGCCTCTGGCCTCAGCCCAACACTCAAAACTTTTTTCAAGAAACTTAATATAAGGGAAGACAAAGATAGATAAGTCTAGGAATACCATCTTGGTTACCAGGCATCCCAGAGTCACACTGAGTTTCTCTTGTCCCTCTTGCTCTCCATCTTTCCAACCTAATCAGCTTTGGAGTCAGAGACTATGGACCACTTTAGGAAAACCAGCCCAGGGTCTGGGCTCTTCCTACTTTTGTTTGTTTATGTATGTCCCTCTTAAGAGTGGGACAGAAATTGGTTCCCTCATTAGGTTTATCAGCATCAGCTGCCACATTCTACCCCTCAAAAATCAATTGACATTGTAGCACAGGCTAATACATGACCCCCTCCATTATCATAACCCAACCTCACACACACACACAAAAAAGCAGACACATTTCCTTCTTTGCTTGCTTCATATTATATTTCTAACGTCAGAACTGTTGCTTTTATTTATTGACATTCAATCAGCATTTATTGAGGGCCTACTATGTACCAGGCATTTTGCTAAATGCTGTTGTTAACTGTGGATATTTAAATATACTATGGAATAACTGTGACATTTAAAATTCTAATAATAGACCATATGATTGTCAGAAATTCCTGCTAAATCTAGCCACAGAAACTACCATGAATTTCATTCCAGAACTCTTGGTAGCCTTGTTGAGATTAGTTGAACAAACAATGCCCAATCAGATATTCTAATGAAGGAACCCCAACAGCATCCTCCCTTGAACTTTGGGAAGCTTATGGGGCTAAACTTTAAAAGCCCTAGTCACTACTTCCTTCTCAGGAAATCTTCCCTTTGGGGAAGGCTTCACCCCACATGCCTATTTAACTTTTCTCTCCCCATAAATCCCTCTGATTTTATTATTTTCCAAGTTAACACTAGGAATACCAAAAAAAGGCAAAAGACAATCCCCATTCTCAAGGAACTCAAAGTCTTGAAACTAAGTTAGAAGGATAGTAGCTTCTAAAACTTTCAGACTCATAGCAAAAATTTTGAATCAAACTGCAGAAAATCAGCCTAGTTGAAAAGTGATTGTTGTTATTTCTTTAATAAAGTAGAGTACTCTAATGGACATCGTCCCTCTTGGAAGTCCAGAGTAACCTCCTGATATCTTGAACAGTTGTTAGGCATACTCCCAAGGAAGTGATCCTATTCCAAAACCTTCAGGTATCTGAGAGAATAGTAAAAAAAAATATTAGGAGGTCTGGTGAATATTGGTAATAGAACATGAGGACATTAGGTTAATAGAATCATAGATTTGAAGCTGAAAAGATCCTTAGAGGGCATGTAGCCCCATCTTCTTATTTGATAGATGAGAGAAATGAGGCAGGTTACCCAGGTAAAGTAGCAGAAAAAGAATTCAAACTAGGGTCTTCTGACTCCAACTTCATCAGTTTTTCCACCATACTAGACCCAAAGATGCAGTATCCCCTTCACCATGGGTACTCTCCTTCTGAAGCATAAATCCTTCTGAAGTGAACTTAACAGAAAAATTCTATTAGACAAAATTGGATCTTAGACCTTTCCTTATCTTTCATGAATTGTATATGCTCTATCTACAGAGAATATCAGCTTCTTGAAGGCAAACATTTTTTTTTCATTTTTGTCTATGTGTCCTTAGCATCTAACACACAGCTTAGCACACACAAGTGGGAATTTAAATTCTTGATGAGTAAAAATCTGGGAGGGAGAAGGGATAGGTACTAGGAACCAGGCCCTGAGTCCTTCATGGTCTCACAGCCTCTCACCTCACTCCTCTTCTTTTTTTCTGAATCCTCCCAAAACACACTACAGCTGTTTGAGCTTTCAGGCTCATCCTCACTCTCAGCCATTCTCTTTCTGTACTTATGCCAAAACCCAGAATGCACTGCTGAGCTCAGTACCCCCATGGCTGTCAATGTCTCCCAGCTGCTTTGTCTCTCCACCTCACACTAGGCCTCCTTTGTCTGAAAATCACTCACCACAACTACTCGACACTTTTTCTACTCAGTCCAGAATGTACTCACTGCAATTGCCAACTCTCCATCCATACTGCTGCATTCAGAACACTCAGGCGACTTCCAGCTTACCAGTATTTTGGCTGCTTCCCAAAAACCCTAAATTCTGCCCCTTAAAAAATTGCCATCACTCACTTTCCCTTCAGCTGTCTGCACAGTGGTAAGATATAGGCAGTAGGGAATATTATTTTGAAAGGGGTAAACCTGTTTCTGTCTTCCTCTCTCTCCATCCTGTCTCCCAAACTTCTAACATCAGAGGACCCTAGAAGTCATGGAGTTCAACAATCAAGAGGACAGGGAATAGTACAACTACAGAGAGACCCCAAAAAAAGTAAAAAGAGAACCGTTGAAAAGCTTCCTCAATATTTTCCTAGTTTACCCTTATGTCCCAAGTGCTCAGAAAAAAAAAGAAGAAAGGCAAAAAGATCAGGAAAGAAGACTGATAAATCAGAGGGGAAGAATAGAGCAGATTTCTCAGGCAGTTGAAGAATGATTCAAATCATTTTTATAGAGATGACATAAGCTTGACATAAACTTTAGAAGTGTCATAAACTTGGGAAATTTGGGGAGGAGGAATAAGTGATTGAAAATTTTTCATTTCAACAAGGAAGGATCAAGAAAACATTAAGGGAGATAAGTAAAGGTTGGGAAACAGTTTTATAAAGATTTTATGTGAGAGAGATGAGGTGGGTAAGAGAGAAGTGGGAAGGGGGAGAGAGAGAGAGAGAGAGAGAGAGGGAGAGAGAGAGAGAGAGAGAGAGAGAGAGAGAGAGAGAGAGAGAGAGAGGAGGAGGAAGAGGAGGAGGAGGACGAGGAGGAGGAGGAGAAGATGAGAAGGAGATGAGAATGCAAGACAATGTAATATGTGACTGAAAAGAGAAGACTTGAAAGGAAACTGGCAAAAACAACACATCATCAGGGAATAATTAAGTTTGGGGGTTTGGAGTTTTTTGTTTCTTCCTTTAAACGTTGCTTCCATTTAAGAAAATAAATATCCACTGTATCTCATCCTAGTAAAATGAATAATAAGCAGGTATTCTAAGAAAACATCAGGGAATGAGAATATTTTTGATAAGACTGATATATATATATATGCAAAATACTTCACTGATGACAGAATTAGACTTCTTGTGGCATCATTTTGAAAGATGAATGAACAGAAAACTGAGGTATTTTTGGTGTGAGTTGGTATTTGGGAGATTCCAATTTATCCAATTCTGATGCCTTATCACAAAATAAAGGCCACTCTACCTTCTCACTCAGGTTATTCCATTAAATTACTATGGCAATGTCTCACCATTACCTGGACCTGACACTGGGTGACCAAAACCTATGTCAACAGAATATAAGCTCTAGAAAAAGCTACCAATTGTGAAAATTAAAAATTAATATACAATAATTCAAGTATTATATTTATAAGATTTATTAATAACAACTTGAAATAAAAAGCTAGAGTAAAAACCTGCCTAACTTGACCGTGATCTTGAGGAAGAAGAGTGAGAGGGAGGAGTCACAGAGAATTATAACCAGTCATGCAACAATGCAAATGTGAGGATGCAGGGAAAAGGATGCTGTTTGATGAAAAAGAATTCTGGAGAAAATAGTCCTGAAGTTCAAGATTTTCCAACTATACACAAACTAGAAAGGCTCCAAGTATGATACTAAAGAAAAACTATGTCTGTCTCATACAAGGACCAGACTAAGATCACTAAGGATTATTACCATAGTTGTGTACAGAGTATGTACCAAGACATGAAAGCCATTGGTTCCCAGACACCAAAATGGCCATGCTTATTAACAGAATGTTTGTCAAGGGATTCTTTCTTCTTGTTCTTATTATTGTTGTTCTTGTTATTGTCTTTCCATATGTTTTGCCAAAACAACTCAAGATTACCTACTGAGAATTTGAAGAAGTTATGAGCTGAAGCTCGGAAATTCTCAAAGCACTAAAATATAAGCTTGAAATTTAATGTGAACATATGCCTAACTACATATATGATATGAGTTTTCCTTGTTACAATAGCAATTTTAAACTTTCAATATCTATTTTATGTGAATCTTTTCTTATTTTATTTATTGAAATTAAAGAGATTGCCCCTCAATACTTTTGGTGCCTGGAAACATAAAAAGTTTCACTACTTGAAAACTAATTCTGGAAAAGATTTTATCTAATATTACATTGTATTTCTACTAGGGAGGTTAATGTTCAAATGACCTAAGCAGTTTGGGAAAGTATGGGAAGGCAGGACCTAGAATTTAAAAAAGATGTGAGAGGTCATCTAGTCAAACTCCCTCAATTTCCAGATGAAGGAGCTAAGGTCTAGCGAGATTATATTACATGCTTAAGCACATACAGTAAGTAGCACCGGCATAATTTAAACAATGCCAACAAATTCAAAGCAATGACAAGAATCTTGAATTTTCCCACTGAATTTAGAATCATAGGACCTGATTTCAGATTCTAGCTCTGCCATTTCTACCTCTGTGACCTGGGGATAGAAACAACTTCCCTAGACCTCAGTTCTTTCATCTGTAAAATCAGGAGATTGGTCTAAGTAGACTCTGAGCTTCTGTCCAACTTTCTTGATATATGATTTGATGAACCCCAGGCTTTCCACGCTGCCTCTATATCATTTCAATTAGATAATAAACTTCTTTAGAACAAAGA
This sequence comes from Monodelphis domestica, assembly GCF_027887165.1. Taxonomy (NCBI): domain Eukaryota; kingdom Metazoa; phylum Chordata; class Mammalia; order Didelphimorphia; family Didelphidae; genus Monodelphis; species Monodelphis domestica. The sequence continues at coordinate 194,497,967 of NC_077231.1, read as the reverse complement.
TGACACCATAACATTTTTGAGACTTAGATTATAGCACATCATATACTTACTTCAAGGATCTATGACATTTTTTGGTATAGCCAGTACTTCCACTACCAGTTATTGCAAGCTTTTTTTACAATTAGGAGTTAACTTTTAAGAACTGCTCTGGCAGAAAGGTCATGACAGGGAAGGAAAATGGGAGATTAAGAGCTGGACTTGACTTGACTTGGCTACCCCTTACTGTCCTGAATCAACAACAAAGATGCCCAACAATGCAATAAGTTACAGCAAAAAGAATGAAGTCACTACATAATGATTCTTGGGGGGGGGAGACATTTCAGAAGAATTTCTGTGGCAGAAAAATTGACTGTCCCAAAGTCCTCCAAGCTTTTCTAAATTGATCTTCAGACAATATATGAACAGTCTGTCCCCTGGATCCTACCCAAAGCCTTCTCACCTTGATTGGATCTGCCTTCTTTCTTTTAGTACAGCTTTCAAGAACCCAGAGTCATAAAACTGCCAAGCAGAGACATCAGTACAGGAACTTAGTGGCAGCTGGCACATAATTTATTCAATAAATGGTTTTTGTTGTTATTTTGGCATAATACTGATGAAAATCTATTTTTTAATTGTTATTTACTTCAGGTATTTTGGTATTTGGGCAATGCATCTATTCTGACATGTGAACAGGAAGCTTCTGTTCCTGACATCTGAATGTTATACCCATGCACCAGTGGCTGTCAATGGGCAGGACATGGGCATTTTAACTATATTTGAGAAGAGACGGAGGTATTAGAAAAGTTAGATGTATGATTTCATTGGTGGTAGTAAACTCCCAAAGAGAACACACCTATCAATACAAATAAGTTCCTGCTTTGCAACCTAGAAAGCCTTAGAGAGTTGAGTCTTTGAGAATTTCAGAGAGTAACAATAAGTAATAATAATTTCTCAAATAAGCAAACTGATACTTTTTAAAACTACTTTTATATAAAAATTGACAGCAGAGTAACAATATTTTTCTCATCTTTTTACTGCCAGATTTCAGGGAAACTCAAGAAAAGGAAGGAGAGAGTAAGGGGAGCAAGAATGAATGGAATGGAAGAAAGTCTTTCTCAGAATATGATTTCTCCAGATCCTTCTGCCCAAATAACTGCCTACAGATTAATAGCCAATCCTGGGACTTCTATTAAACCTAGAGGTACAATTCAGTAAAAGTCACTAGTCTTATCACTAAATACTGAAGAATTAGGATGGTTTAAGAAAGGATTTAAAAGGTAGAACCTCAAAAAAATCTAATCAACCCCTTCTTTTTTTATAAATATGAAAACTGAGGCCTAGAGTAGCAATTGCTTATACATCATCACATGACTACCTAAATTAGAACTGAATCTCTAGCCTGAGAACTAAGAACCTCAGGCTCTCTCTAGTTCTAGCTTTGCCATCAACTAGCAATGTGACCTCTTTCGGCATTTGCTTTTCAATCTGTAAAATGAAGAGGTTGGATTAGCATTCCAAGGTCTCTTGAGTGCAAAAATTTTGTGATTCTATTTTGGAGAAGTCAGTGAATTTCAGACAATCAGTCAACAAGCAGTTAGTATATGCTTGAAGAAGAAACAAGATTTGGATAATAAGTTTAAATTCCAACTAGTGGATAGAGTGGCATGACTGAAGTCAGGAAGAAGACTTTAAATCTTTTTTTTTTTTCAGATACACATTAGTTTGTGACCTTAGACAGGTCATAAGTCTCTGTCTGCCTCCATTTCCTTACTTGTAAAATGGAGATAATAGCACCTGCATCACAGGGTTGTTGTGAAGATCAAGTGAGATCATATTTGTAAAGGGCCTTGAACATAGTAGGCACCTTGAGTATAGTAGGTAATGAATGCTCATTTCCTTCCTCTTAACTGAACCTCTCCCCCAAATAAACACCCTTATTATCTATTCCACTTGCACCCCTTTTCCTCTGGACCTGAAGTGTACTCCAGGACCTGCTAGGACATAGTAACTAGACATGTGGACATAGTCACTCAGGAAAGAATTCCCAGGTGGGGAGGGATAATGTATATTTCATTCTGAGAGGGTAAAACACTATAACAGTTTCTTCAGTTTTTGTTTTCCTTCCCTCACCCATCAGCTAGGGATAATAACAAAATTATCCCAATTTGAGATTCAGTCTAAAGGTGTCTTGAGATTTGGAAAGGGAAGGAAAAGGAACTAAAGTCCCATAGCTTATAGTTCAAAAATCCATATATGAAGAAGCCTAAAGAGGTCAAAAGACTTGTCCTAGTTCACCAAGCTAATACATGGCAGGGCTAGACTTACTGTCTTACTGTCTTGAATCAAAGCTGTTCTGTCTCTGCAATTTAGGTAGCTGTGTAACCTTGGGCAACCTAAATTCTCAAAGTCTTGACTTTCCTCAGTAAAGAGACTTGGATTAAATAAAGATATTTGGTGGCTGTTTGTTTTTTTACCCCAAGGAAGGAGGATTACCCTAAAACTATTTTCTCCGGTCCCCGTTATTGTCAAAGGAAATTGGCAGAGGATAATAGGAGGGAAAAGAGCAATAAGAAGGGTTCTGTCTTCAGCCACCCCTACCCCCATCCCCATCAAAAACTGTTCTAGAGTTTAATTGATATGTTGAGTGTGAATTGACAAATAACAGAAATGTTATCAGGGGAGGGGCAAGCTACTGTATAAGCCCCTCTAGTAGGACAGGACTGGTGGCTCATATTTGCTAGGTACATTTAGTCTAGAGCAGAGTTGGCTTTCAGAAGGTACATTACAAATACGGTACTGTAATTTGGTCTCCAGCCCAAAGCTTTGGTCTATGGCACTCGGCCATTCATCTCTGCCAACCATACCCTGGCCCCGTTTCCCTCATTCCAGGAAACACCCTGCCATATACACCTGTTAGGAAGTCTACACCTCACTCAGGCATCACCTGTGACTTAACACCCTTTGCTTCGGGTCCGCCAGGGAATGCTTGAAGTGGGGGAGGGGAGAGAAGGGAGACCTAGGACTGGAAGAATGAAGGGGCAGGAGAAGGAAAGGAAGCCAGATGCCAGAGCTCTTAGCAAACAACCTCAGAAGCTGCAAGTGGGGGGAGGAGGGGCTGGGGCGGGTCAGAGGGAAATGTGAACCTAAAGGAAAGGAGAAGGCTGGAGGAGGGGGTAAGAGAGATGAAGAAAAGGGATGTGAGGCAGGCTCAGAAAGCGCTTGGGAGTGTGTAGCAGCAGCTCACATTACGCTCCCAGTGTCAGCGACTGTGGGGTTGAAGCTGAAGGGTTTGTGAAATTCTCTGTATTTCTCCCTGCAGCCTGCGCGCCGCCTCCTGATTAACTTGGGCCGAGCTCCCGCAGCCGACCTGCCAGCAGCATTAGGCCTCGCACTGTGAGCCCGGGGGAGAGGAGACCTTGCCCCGAACCTGCTGCTCGCACCTTGCCCCGAGCCTGCTCCTTGGACCGGAGAAAGGATTTACTGCTGCCCAGAGCCAACCCCACCCCCGAGGGTTGGAAAGAGGAGCGGAGGGAAGAAGGAGTGCGCCTAGGCAGCAGCAGGCAGCGCGAAGCCGCGCCGGGAGGAGCCAACTGTAAGCCCCGGAGATGCAGCAGCTCCCGCCGCACAAGCGGCGCGGAGGAGGAGGAGGAAGAGGAGGTTCGGCAGAGGGCGGAGACGAAGGCTTCTGCCTAAACCTCTGCAGGCAGCGGCCGGTACCCGGTCAGGAGCAACCCGCCTCGGCCCAAAAGCTCCACTCTCCCGATGGCGAGAGAGGCTCTGGGCCGGGCAGCGCCTCGGAACTGATGCCCTTTGGCGACAGGGATGAAGTCGGAGCTCCCAAGTGGCTCGGTGCGCCCCTGGCACCGGCCTGGGGCCCCGCCGGGGTCCCCGGCAGCAAGGCTGTGGCGCCTGGGAAAGCAGGGTACGGAGCCCCAGCTACTGCAGCTTGCCCGGGGGCGCTGTCCACTGCTGAAGCCCCGGTGGTGCCCGAGGCCGAGGACTCGGCACTCCCAGCCTGGATGCGCCTATACTTCTACGGGATGCACGGCATCACCTTGGACGTGCTCATCTCCTCGGCTCAGGGCTTCCTCCACAGCCCTGACCTCAAGATGCTGGGTTTCTCCACTCCCTACCACTGTCTGCTGCACTCGCTCACCCAGTTCGCCCTGGAGAAGGTCTACCTGCAGAGGCGCCGCTGTCCCAGCACCTTCGCCTTTAATTTCCTCCTGTACCCCTCGGCCCACTTGGGGTTGCAGACCTTGGTGGGCAAGGCACTGCTGCTGATAAGCCACGGGGGGAGGCAGTTGGGCGAAGCGGCGCCGGGCACTCTGGATCTGGCTCTCCAATACTTGCTGGCAGTCTATTACTCCCAAGTGTTTCTCAAGAGGTTCCTGCGCTTGCGATACCGCCGTCCGCAGCCACAGCAACCCTGGCGCGGCCCCCCTCCTCTATCCGGCCCTGGGACAACTGCGACGCCCAGCAGCGGGCGGCCGCGGCCCCGGGGTGCTGGGGTGTTCGGGGGCGCTCCAAAACAAGGACTCCCTGACCTTCTCCGCTTTCTCTTCTTCGGGATGCATGGTTTCCTGGACGAAATCTTTTTCACTTTTTTCTTTAACCTCCTGGGACAGGAGGACGGGACCATCAACGGCCACACTTCGCTCTGGTCCTTCTTTATGTATGGCAGCTGCAGCTTCGTGGTGGAAAAGCTGTACTTCTACCTACACTATAGCCGAGGTTGGGGCACCTGTAAGAGGATTCCCATCTACATTCTCTTCATCTACACGTGGGAATTGTCTTGGGGCCTGGGACTCCGCATGTGTGGGGGCTGCTCCTGGGACTACTCTCACTACCCACTGAATTTCATGGGGCTTATCACCCTGATGTATTTGCCGGGTTGGATATTTCTTAGCTTCTACCAGGACTTGCTGTCCAATGTGTTGTGGCGTGTGCAATACATACCAGCTAAATGAACCATAGAAAGTAATAACTGAAAGTCTGGAGACACTTTTTAAAGGAAGTTTAAAAAAAGGGGATGTTTTTTAATCTTTTACTTTTTATACATTTTACTAAAGCCTCTTTAAACATGTTTTATTTACAGTTTTGATTTTCTGGGTGTTTTGAACCTATGAGTAATATAGTACCTTGAAATATGGCAGTTTGGAGATGAATTATAACTAAAAGTATTTAACTCTTCTTTAAAACGTTTACTACACACACACACACACACACACACACACACACACACACACACACACACACATACCTTCCTACCTTAAAAACTGAAAGCTGTGGATTGCACTTACCGGTAGACAGCTACTAACCTTTCATAAATGGGAAATCCTTCAATGAAAGACCAATGACTTTCAAAAGATTTAGTGATTTTCTAATTTTCCTTTACATATTAATCCAGGCTGCTATTTTCCATGTCACCAATGCCTGCTGAAGTTCACTGACCTGTACACCTGAAATTGCAGCAGCTTGTAACTCTTAAAGTGCCTCTGTCTAGCATTTAAGAAGGAAACTGAAAAATATGAGAATATATTCTAAGAATAGCATCCAAATAGGTCTTTCCCAGCAGCTCAGACAGTTGACACTGTGTTAAAGACATTTGATCTCCATCATGGAAATGACTGCTTTCCAGTGTTGGTTAGCCTTAAACACCAAGTGTATTAAAGTTGATAATATCTTACTTTATTTATGCTTGTTTTTTTAATATGCTTATAAAACAAAATGTATACCTCTAACAATGAGAGAGAACCTCCTTCAAGTTTTAAGGAACTTTTTCCAGATTAAGCTCAAATCAGTGAAGCTATAATCCTAATGAGAAACAAAACCCCAGAAGAATAAAGTATTTATCATATAATCATAGTATTCAAAACTGGAAAGGATCAGAGATCATCCAGTCTACCATCTTGATTTTACAGATGAAGATACTAGAGCCCAGAGGAGGTTAAGTGAATTGCCCAAGGTTACACACACATCTACAGTGTTAGATAAGAGCACTGTCCTCTCATCTGGCCTATTTCTGTTCCATGGCATTTTTGAAAATATAGCATTTTATCTGGGACTCTTTAATGTACATAGGTCAGTCTGAAGCATCAGGGCTTAGGAAAAATCAGTAATTGATAGATTTTTGTGACTCAATCTCACTGTCCTAAATTAAATGAAGTGGAGAAGAAAACCAAGAAACTTGTTTAGTTAAAAACGACCTTTCAGAGGTTGTTAAATCCAGGAGGAAAAAAATAGACTAGAGTTTAATGTCTGTTGCTGCTAGTCAGTCATGCCTAATTCTTCGTGACCCCATTTAGGTTTTCTTGGCAAAGATACTAGTGTGATTTGCCATTTTCTTCTCCTCTGGCTCATTTTATTGATGAGGAGACTAGGGCAAATAGGGTTAAGTGACTTGGCCAGGGTAACATAGCTACTGTTTAAGGCCAGATGTGTACTCAGCTTCTTGATGAGCCTTCCTGATGGCACTTTTATCTATTATGCTACCTATCTGCACCCACATAAAGTTAATCAAGACCATCCCAATGCTCATTACAAAGGCAGGAAAATCTGAAAGTGTTTTTCTAATATGAATGTTGTTTTATTTAAGAATGCTTGTTGATAGACAAATTCTTTGGCTTTTCTTGAGTTTTCCTCATCTGTCCTCCATAACACATTATGCCTATGAGTAAAGTAAAATTTGCCATCTTTGCTCAAAGCCAGAAAAATGTATGTGACTTGAGGACATGGACTACTCATTTTTATCTTTATATCCGCAGTGCCTTGCAAGTAATAGATTCTTGGTTAAAAATCTATTGATTTGAAATTAATTGACCTATAGACAAAATGTATAAAGGCAAAATACTAAACTCTAGCCACCAATAGACACCATTGAGAGGCAAAAGACTTGGGTTTTAGTATAGGCAGCTAAATGGTGCAGTGTTGGACCTAGAATTAGAAATGCCTTAGTTCAAAGGCTCACATACTAGATAGCTATAAATTTCTGGGCAAGTCACTTATCCTCTGTCTGCATCCATTTCTTCATAGATAAAAATGAGGATAATTATAGCACTCACCTCCCAGAGCTGTTATGAGGGCAAAACAAGATAATACTTGTTTAAACCCTTACCTCCTATCTTAGAATAAATGCTAAGTATTGGTTCCAAGGCAGAACATAAGGGCTAGGCAACTGGGATTAAATGACTTGTCTAAGGTCATAAAGCTAGGAAGTATCCAAGGCTTGATTTGAACCCAGGACCTCCCATCATCACCAGGTCTGGTTCTCTATCCACTGAGACACCTAGTTGCCTCATGAAATATTTATAAAATGCTTTGCAAACCTACCTATTATTTTCCTGTTTCAATAGCTTCATAACTCCATATCTTTATAACATTGTTTTACCTCTCTAAGTCTGTTTTCCCATTTGAAAAATGAAGGAGTTGCACAGAATGACCTTTAAAGTCCTTCCAGTCCTTACAGTCTATGATGCTACACAAGTGTATTTAGAAGTCTCCCTAAGATATGGAAACTATTTAGAGAAATAAAACTAAACTGTTTTGCTGATCTTGCATGGATTAATTCCTTCAGCCCCACAATTTCTTCGAAGAGGGAAAACAGCATAAAGGTAGTGTTATTAGCAGCAGCTTTTCCTAAAGGTAGGTCAAATGTTTACTTAGCACTGACTTAGGTAAACCATTTAGTGATGCTTAGGTACAAAATACAATACAAATTCAGGCCATCATCTTTGGGCAATGTGTTCTAAGAGAAGGGTTAAAGGGAGAAAGCAGCAAATTATTATCAGCTTGTTTTTGTCCAGACCTATGAATGTTGATTAGGATGGCAGTTGTTCGACAGCCACTGTTATCAGTCCTGCTGCAGCACCCTAAGCACCACCCGGCTTTTCTGTCTGCCCTACATCTGAATCCTCTTACATGTGTTGTCATCTCGAATTAGAATGTGAGCTTCTTGAGCACAAGCCTTGTCTTGCTTTTCTTTGTATGCCAGCACTTAGCACAATACTTGGCCCAGAGTAAGTGCTTAATATTTGCCTTTCCATCCCATTCCATCCCATTAGACAGTTGCCTGGGAGCCCTGAGAGCTTAAGTAATTGGCCCAGAGTCACATACCCAGAATGCATCAGAGGCAGGACTAGAACACAGGTCACCCTGAAGCCAATGCTGGCTTTCTGTAGCCAATATACTATGCTTGCGGGTTATGTAGGGACATCGAGTTTCTCCTTCCAAATGTGCCACATTAATATACAGAAAAGTTACAAGTCAAGACACATAAGATTCTTAACTCAGACCAGATTCCAGTACTGTGACTTTGCAAACTTTTGTAGAATATTTGCATCCATGCATTTTCCTCTGCTGCCTCCAATATAACATTTGGTACAGCCTTATATTGAGGAAGCATCCATGATCACTTAAATGCCAGGAAACTGTTTCAGAAATCACCACTCACCTCTTTATCTAGGGGAAAGTGGCATAAAAGTATGCCAACTTCACCAGTAGCTCTCTTTCATGAAAGATGTCAAGCTATTCTAAATTAACTGAGTTACACAAGCAGCTTTAGCTCATTCATAAACTCACTTATCCTCTTTATGCCTCAATTTCCCTATCTGTAAGATGGAGTTAATAATACCATTTACTTCCCAGGATTGTTGTGAGGACCAAATGAGATACTATTTACTAAAAGTGTTTTTGCAAATCTTCAAACTTATATAAATGCTAGCTGTTATTATTGTTATGTTATGTAGAAAAGTGTTGAAGTTCATAGAACCTACTCATTACACTTCCTAGTTAGATCAGCTAGAGTATCCATCTATCAAGAAGACATCTGTGATAAGACTTTCTCATTGTTGTTGTGATTGTTCTTTTGTTGTAGTTGTGTCTGACTCTTCATGACCCTATTTTAGTTTTTCTTGGAAAAGATGGTTTGCCATTTCCTTCTCCAGATCATTTAACAAAGAAACTGAGGCAAATGGGATGAAGTTACTTATCCAGGGTCACACAGCTGTTAGTGCCTGAGACCATATTTGAACACAAGAAGATGGAGCTTCCTGAATCCAGACCTGTCTCTCTATCTGCTGCATCACCTCACTGCCCTTAAGAGAGTAGCAGCTAGGGAGCAGCTGGGTAGCTTGGTGGATTTAGAGCCAGGCCCAGAGATGGGAGGTCCTGGGTTCAAATCTGAACTCAGACATTTCTTAGCTGTGTAGCCCTGGGAAAGTCACTTAACCCCCATTGCCTAGCTTTTACTGTTCTGCCTTAGAACCACTGTCTATTGGTTCTAAGACGGAAGGTAAGGGTTTTTTTTAAAAAGAGAAAGAAAGAGTAGCAAGTAGTGAAAAAATCCCAAGAATGAGAGTCAGAAATTCTGGATTCAAATCTCAAAATCTGCTACTTATTAAATGCCAAAAGTTAAAGTTTAATCACTTAACCTGTCCGTATTTCTACTTCTTCATCTGCAAAATAGAAGAGTCTAAACTAGACATCCCCCGTCAGCTCTATGAATCTAGGAAATAATAATTCACTAGAGCTGATAATTTTACCAGATCTATATGAGATAGTTCTTACTCAGGAAGTAATTATTTGAAATGTGGGTGATCCAAGATGTGAGATTTAAAATGGTTGAGGTCTTAAACTGTAGTGAGTTAAAATGGTGGAAGATATAAATTGTGATAGATATAAGAGAGGGTGAGTAAATTTTGACCGCAGAAATATGTTTCACTACAGTGTCTTGTGTTTTAAATCAAATATAAGGTGGTTGCCAGGGAAATATTCCCAATTATTCAAATACCCAAGTCAACTGGGTTTTATAGAGATTTTAATTAACAATACAATGAGTAATCAAAGAAAGAGAGAGAGAGTAAAAAAGGAATAAGTATGAAGGGCCTCAAGCCAATATGGCCTAGACCTGAGTCTTAAGAGAGAAATCAGTTTTTTTTTTTAACACTCACCACAAGGTCTGACTAAACAGGGATTCTAGTAACACCAGGCCAGCTCCATCTCAGCTGACTTCACCAGAGAGAGCTCCAGCGAGACCTCCTTAGAGATTGTCCTCCAAGAGCTTCCCTTCTCCAGAGCCTCTCTCAAGAGATTCTTCCCAAGCGGTCCTCATCAGAGATCCTCCAAAAGGCTTTCTCCAAAAGGATCATTTCCTCAAGAGATTCTGCTTTTTCTTATATAGGGGTTTTTCTCCCATGTCACCTCCCCTAAGTCTCTACATCTACCAATCACTGTAGACCCTTTCCAAAGGACTGCCCATCTAAATTCCTTCTAAGTCGACCAAATCTCCTCAGTAAGTCTGAACTAGAGAAAACACAGCTAAGTCAACTAATGTCATCAAGAGAAAACTTGCCCGACCCTTTTAGGTACCTAGCATCCCATTGTATCAATTCTAAAAACAGGCCTGGCTCAAAGAACTCCTTGCCCCACCATAAGCATGGATCCAAGTACTTTCATTGTTTAGCAAGGAGTTTCCTCCCCCAAAGCAGTCTTAAGTATGGTTGGAGTAGAGGTCCTCCCATTTCTGATCCTGGCGAGTTCTCACATCAAAATGGGGAATGTTTCTCAGTAGGGAATTTGTTCCAATTAAGAATTCCCTGATGGGGAAATTTTTAACATTCACAAGTCTGAGAGATTTCAATATTTACAAAGGCTCCTCAGTCCAGTGCTATTTGTCCTTGAGTGTGTTTCAGTTTGTATCTATATATTTTACTGTTATTTCCTATTTCACTGTTCTTTCCCACCCATACCCAAAGGAAAGCTAGGGAAAGGAAATGATAAACTAGGCAATTCTATAACTTGCTGGTGGCAATAGTACTAAAAAGTGTAATAATAAGGCAATAAAGTGATCAAAATATTTTAAATTTTTTTGTGAATTTCAATTACCCACATTACCTTTATCTCCCATTACCAGTGATCATAAGTTGTGTTATTTATCAAATTCTCCTTTATATTTTCTTTCTCTTCATTAAATAAACTGACAGGTAGAAGGAAACTGAATCTGGGACTGAGGTCAATAATATGTACTTGATCTATTTTCCCCAATACTAAGGCTCTCTATTTCAGTGACACATTCCTAAGCATAGTAGCAAAGAACTGGAGAATTTCAGTTCTGGAAAGAATATTAAAGATAATGCAAATCAACTACTTCATTTTACAAATGGGTAAACTGAGGCATAGCTAGCTGGTAAGAAAACTTGGCTCAAGTCAAAAGCCAAATGAGGGTCAGAGATGAGGATAAAACCCTCATCTTTTTTGGTCTCACTGGTGCCCCAATGGTTTTCTAGATTCTTTGCTTTATACTTCACTGTCCTTTCAAAATCAATCAATCAGTTAGCAAGCATTTAGTGCCTATTAAGTGCCAGTTGCCTAAAAACTGAGGATACAAAGGCAAAACAATCCCTGCTCTCAAGAAGCTCCCAGTCTAATGGGGGAGACAATGTGCAAATACATAACTATGTGGCAAAAGATACGATCAGGATAAACTGGAAATAATCCACAGAGGAAAAGCACTAGAATTATGGAGGATTAAAAAAGACATCAATAGTAGCTCAAGAACATCAAATAAAAACTCAATTCATATAGAACATTAAAATCTTCAAAGATATTTCCTTCCAGCACCATAAGACAGTGCAATCATTATTATTCTCATTTTGCAGATGAGAAAATGCGACCAATGGCTTACATAATTTAACCATGAGCCATGAGTTAAGGTGAGAATCAAACTCAGGTTTTCTGACTTCTTTTCTAGCATTCTTTTCACTATAGTAAACTTCTCTCCCCTCACTAAAAACTCCCCTAGTGCCTTCTTTGGCATGAAGATTAGTTCCAGGGGTGTAGTGGAGCTATCTCATACTGCACTGTTAGAGTTGCAGTGTGAGCATTTATCTGTCAGAAATTGGCAAAGCTACAAATCAGGGCTTGATTTCTTGTTTGATTGTCTAGACTCAATAAAATGATGGAGAAAACATTTAATAGTGCTAGATTAAACTAAAAACCAGCCTTGAATACTTATTTTGGGGCAGGAGAAAGCCAGTTGTTAACCATTTGCTAGCACACCCCTGGAAGCAACCCAGCTTTCTTAAACATTATGCCAGCAGGACTCAAGGTTGGAATAATTCTCCTAAGCCACAAAGATTTCAAGTGTATATCAAATGGTGGATTGTACCTCCTATCCAAAAACCAGGCTAGCTAAAGAAAGAGGCATCATTACCAGAAAGTAGGCTAAAGACTGATCAATTTGGGGCACTGATGCTCCCTTTCAAAACTCAGAAAAAGTACAATGGTGCAAAATCCAACATATTAAAACAGTAAAAGTGAATGTATTTTTATGAAGATATATTTACTTGTTTATATTCAGTAGACTGGGTTCAGAGGAGAAAATGATTCTCTGGTGAATATCCTGATAGCATGGACATCAAACATAAATATACAAAGTGACATAAGTAATACTCAGTCTCTATTAAATTCAATTTAAATCTAACATTTCTTATGTCTTTTCAGTCCAAGAATTTTAGTATCATAAATTTGGAATGGAAAGTCTCCTGAGAGGTGATATTTGCCTCTTGGTGTGACCACTGATTCTCAGAAACAAAGTTACCATGAAATGTGTGTAGTAATATGCACAGGTGCAAAAATTGATATAACTTGACTAAGACTGGCAATAATGTAGTTAATTCAGCTTCCAGTATTTTATGCCAATATTTAACAGTTCCCAGAACTAAATTTTCACCCAATGAATACAGCTTGGGAAACCTCTTGCTGGATGGGGATCAAGTTCTGTGTGTCAATCATGTAATCTCAGGGGCAGCTAGGTGGTTCAGTGGAAAGAGTGTCAAGCCTGGAGTCTGGAGTGTCAAGGTTCAAATCTGGCTTCCAACATTTCCTAGCTATGTGACCCTGTTGTTTGTCTAGCTCTTGTCCTTCAGTCTTACTAAGACTTGTTTTTTAAACCCTTAGCTTCTGCCTTATAATCAACACTAAGTGGTAAAGAGTAAGCAATTGGAGTTAAGTTACTTGCCCAGAGGCACATAGTCAAGAAATGTCTGAGGCTAGATTTGAACCCAGGACCTCCCATGATCTCTAGGCCTGGCCCCCATACACTGAGACAACCAGCTGTCAAGAGTTTGTTGGTTTTGTTGTTGTTGTTGTTAATGTAATCTCTACTTTTTGAAATAATAGGTAGGATTTGCCTCAGGCAGAAGAAAGAAATTCAAATAAACAATTGGCTTCATTTCCTTTTTCAGTAATGTATATATGAAATCGATAACAATGGAAAGGAAGTTATCTTGATTTGGAATGATGAACAAGCCACCACACCTCAGAGTAATGTCTGAAAGCAGTTTTTAAAATCTATTTTTGCCTGTATTATAAAGCATTGATATAAAATACACTGAGTTTTAAAATAATTTTACATATCCTATGTATTACCACACTAATATTTATGAAATATTATATAGATTCCATTAGGTTATTTTTCCCTAGGTTGTTTATTTGTTAAAAACTGTGATTTTGATTTGTTGGGAGTTCCCTGGTGTGGAAACTCCCTGAAATGATGCAGATAAGCCACTCCTCTGTAATTTAGAATTTTAAAGAGTTGCCTGGGGGTCTGAAAGGTTCAGTCACTCAGTCAATAAGGGTTAGAGGCAGGACTGAACCTCTACCTTCCTGATTAAAAGGCTAGCATTAGTCCTTTATCCACTAGGGCATGCTGGTTCCTCTACCGTACTTTGAGTTACAGAATAAACCTCCCCTATCTAAATCTGTACATGAATATATGTACATACACATATTCATACATATATACATACTAATATCATATAAAATATGTAGAATATGTGTGTGTTTAGTATTAGTCTAGATTCCTTTACTGGGGACAATAAACAAAGAAAAGTCAATAAGATCCTCATTGTTGTTCAATCATATTTAACTCTTCATGACCCCATTTGGATTTTCTTGGCAAACGCACTGGAGTGGTTTGCCATTTCCTTTTCCAGCTGATTTTATAGATGAGAGAACTGAGGTTAACAGGGTGAAATGACTTGTCCAGGACCCCACAGCAAGTAACCATATGAGGTCATATTTAAACTCAGAAAGAGAAGTCTTCCTGACTCCTGGCCCAACATTCCATCCACTGTGCCACCAAACTGATCCAAAAAGACTCTCAAACCTTCCAAAGGTTCTCATTGCCTACAAAATGAAGTCCAGAATCTTCAGACTGACTTTAAAACTTCAAACCTATTTCTTCAGTCAAAATTGTGCCTTGCCATTGTGCAAAGTATATGTGATAGTGTGCTAGGAATTTTTTTAAAGATTGCCAGCCCTCAAGGAGTTACAATGGGAGAGGGAATAGACATGTTGTACACAAATGTGTATAATACAAGTTAGGGTCATGATGGGAACAAAGAAGAAATCTAGACAAAGTGCCTTGGAAAAATCTGAGAGCAAAGAAAATACATTCAACTGAAGGCATCAAAGAAGAATTCACAGAGGAGATGACACTTGAATGGAAACTTAGAGGGTCATTACAGACTCTCAAAGACAGAGATGAGAAGGGAATCCATCCTAGGAGTGGTGACCATCATATAGATATAGATATCGATATTGATATAGATATAGATATAGTTAGGTATTAGTGTGTATGCTTAGAGGCAAATGGAATATAATATAAACTGAACAACTAGAAATCCAATTTAGAATGAGAAAAGTAATGAGTAATAGAGGCACAAAGGCAAGACAAGTAGGAACCCTAGTAGAGGGCCTTAAAGACTACACTTGACCTTAGAAATAGAAAGATACTGAAAGCTTTTGGAGAAGGGGTATGGGTAGATCTGTGGTTTAGGAAATTATTCTGGCATTTGTATGAATAATAAATTAGAGAGAATAGAGATTCAGAATCAAAGAGACCAGTAAGGAAGCTTTTGACAATAATCCAGATGAAAGGTTTGAACTAAAGGGCAGAAATATGGAAGGGAAAAGACATACATAGAATTAGAGGTCTTGGCAACTGGTTAAATGAGAGGAATAAAGGAGAGGGGAGTCAAAGGTGATTCCAAGGTTTTCAGTCTCAGTGTGTAAGAGAATTATGGTGGCATCACCAAGATGAGTCATTTTAAAGGTGAGGTAAATTGATATGCTGAATTTGAGTTATGTATAAGATACCTAGATATAGATGTTTAGCAGATACTTCCTATAAGACCAAAGTTCAAAGGAGGGAGAAAAAAAGATTGGCTATATAGATTTGGGACTAACCTGCATAGAGGTAATAAAATAACTAAAAGCCAGAGGAATAAAAAGGAGAGAATGCAAAGGGGGGAAAAGTTGAAAACAGAAACATAGGGGATACCTACAATTATGGACAGAAGAAGAGAGATAAATAAGAAAAAGAGAAATAATCAAAGAGAGAAGGATAAAAGATAGAAGTATTGAAGATGCCAAGGAAGGTAAGAGCATGCAGAAAGGGAAGATGTCAACAGGACAAAAGTTGCAGGATAAGAAGTAAGAAAAGGCCATCAACTGTGGTGATCCAAGTTTGAGCTGGTCAGAGTTGCTAGTCTGAATATCTGATGAGAAACAATTATAGAGTGCTGAGAAAGTGGACTTTGGGGTATTTGGGGTCAGAGCTATGAACCCAAGGAGAAAAAAGTTTGGAAATAGCCACTATGAGATTATGAGAGACCATCAGATATATAAGAAAAGATCATCAATAGGCATCTGTTGTTTTTGTACTTTCACCCTTCATTCAAGCCTTTTGCTTGGAGCACTTTCACCCTCTGGTTGTTGAAATATCACTTATCTTTTAAGTTCAAATACCACCTACTAAATGAAGCTTTCCTTGTTCCCCCACAAAAAGGAACCTCCACCATCTATCTTTGATAGCACCTCATTTTTTGGTGCTCATCTTAGGTATTTATATTCTATTTTGTATTATATGAGACATCTAAACTAAACTATGTTTCTTGATGGTAAGGATGATGTTTCATTCACTTTTGTGTCTTCCCCAATGCCTAGGAAAGTCCCTTGAACATAGCAGAGACTTTAAAAAGTGCAGAATCAATTATTAAATATTGAATGGAGGCTCCTCTGTCTCTTCCCTTTAACATCCTGCCCTGGTAAAAAGTATTTCTACTGCCAATTCTCTCTCTCTTCTTAGCCTCACTACTAGGGGAGCCAACAAAAAGTGGTAGTTTTCCTTGTGGTCATTTATTCACTAAAATTGGTCTTAATCCAGTTTTATTTAGAATCAGGTAGCTGAGCCAACAGTGAAAGTAATGGCCTTCAGGCACAATCTATCAGTGCTTTCCATTTCTGATGGAGATTCTTTATTGGTTTTATGCAAAAAAAAATCTTAATAGATTATCAACTTCTGGAGTGGAACTGGCTATATAGAAGCATTTAACTTTCATTTTCACCCTTTTGCATTTTAAATTCATGGAATTTTTTTCCTTTTAATACTGAGACTTCATAAGTATAAAATGAGCTACAAATTATAAACTATTTGGCTATTTAAACTTTGTATTTCTTGAAATGTCCTATGATATAATTTATCACTAGCATAAAAGAAGACCTTGCTTTCATTTAGGCTTCAATCCCATTCATAACACTCAATAACTCTATGATCATGGGTCATTTAATCTCTTCAATTCTCAGTTTCTTCATCTGTAAAATGGAAATAAGAAAATCTATGGCAAGAGGCAGCTAAGTAGCCCAATAGATTGAGAGCTAAACCTAGAGATTAGAGGCCGTGGGTTTAAATCTGGCTTCAGACACTTCCCAGCTGTGTGACCCTGGGTAAGTCACTTAACCTCCATTGCCTATCCCTTAGTGTTCTTCTGCCTTGTAACTGATACACAATATTGATTCTAAGAAATGAGGTAAGGGTTTTTTAAAAAATGAAAATAAAACCTATCTGATAGGGTTATTGAAAGCCTTTAATGAAATACTATATGTAAAGTATTTAAAACACTATATGAAAGTTATGTCTACTAACCACTTCTCTCAATAATGTACGAAGACTTAGAAATTAATGTGTAACCTAAATCCTACTTTTCTAAGACAATGAAATATCTCCTCAATGCAGTGAAAATCTTTAAAAACTCCCCCCCCCTTTGCTTAACCAAGCACATTTTTTAATATGGCTGTTGTCTACCACTTTACAGGCTAATTTATCTCTCTTATAACACCTCATTTCTTGAAACAGATCAGCTGACCCCAGAGAACCTCACCAGGATTAAAAAAATAAAAAGACTGATGCCTCCAGTAAAAGTTCAGTGTAACTGACTGTGGCAACAGTAATAGAACTATAATAGACAAAGAGCCAAGACCGGATTTCAGCCCAGGAAAAAAAACCCTCAGCATTAGAAATTTAGCCCACTCCACTCTCCAATAGAAATACTAGGTATAGGTTACAGCAAATAGTTTCCTATTCAGGAGCTAGAGACTTTCCCAGATCTCTTCCTCCTCTAGTTCTCAGCACTCTTTCCCTCTTAAAAACACTTAGTATTTATTTTCATGTATTCATATTATACATACCTGGTACAATGTAAGATCCTTGAGGGCAAAAAAAATTTCATTCTTGCCCTTTTACACCCAGAGCCTATCCCAGTGCCTTAAACCTGGTAGGCACTTAATATATGCTTATTAAGTTGCATTGGACAAAGATTATAGATTTAGACCTGGAAGAGAATTTAGAAGACATAAATTCCAACTTTCTCATTTTAAACATGAAGTAACTGAGACACCAAGAGGTTAAATGACTTACCCAAGGTAACACAACTAGTAAATATCTGAAACAGGATGTGAACCCAACTCTTCTTGACTCCAGGTTCTGAGTCCTATCCATAACACCATTCTCCTTATGAAATAAGGATAGATCAGAGCATAGACAAGATAGTGTTTTGATGAAGAGAGACAGGGGGAAAAAATCTAAACATATCTCAACATAGATAGATAGATAGATAGATAGATAGATAGATAGATAGATAGATAGATGGAGGGAGGGAGAGAGAGGGATAGATGGATAGATGTAGATAGATAGATAGATAGATAGATAGATGGATAGAGAGAGATAGACTGATAGATTGATAGATAGATAGATGGATGGATGGATGAATAGATAGAGAGAAAGATATGGGTAGATAGATAGGTGGATAGGTAGATGGAGAGAGAGATGGGTAGATAGAGAGAGAGATGGGTAGATGGGTAGATAGATAGGTGGATAGATAGATGGAGAGATGGAGAGGTGGGTAGATAGATAGATAGATAGATAGATAGATAGATAGATAGATAGATAGATAGACAGACTGATGGATGGCTAGAAAGAGATATGGGTAGATGGGTAGATGAATAGGTGGATAGATAGGTGAAGAGAGAGATGGGGAGATAGAGAGAGATGGGTAGATGGGTAGATAGATAGATAGATAGATAGATAGATAGATAGATAGATAGATAGAGAGAGATATGTAGATGGGTAAATAGATATATGGATAGATAGATGGAGAGAGAGATGGGTATATGGGTAGATAGATGGATAGAGAGAGATGGGTAGATGGGTAAATGGATAGATAGATAGATAGATAGATAGATAGATAGATAGATAGATAGATGGAGAGAGAGACAGACAGACAGACAGACAGACAGACAGACAGATAGATAGATAGATAGATAGATAGATAGATAGATAGAAAAATGGAGAGAGATATGTAGATGGGTAAATAGATATATGGATAGATAGATGGAGAGAGAGATGGGTATATGGGTAGATAGATAGATGGATAGAGAGAGAGATGGGTAGATGGATAGATAGATAGATAGATAGATAGATAGATAGAGCATTCACTAAACATTTATTGTTTGCCAAGACTATGCTAAGTGCTGGGGTTATAAATACAAGCAAAGTAGACAACTTTGCTTACCCTCAAGAATGCTATGTCCTAAAAAAATTAAAAATTAAAAAATTTTTTAAAAAGAATACTATGTCCAAGGAGGGAATGGTGAGTCCTAATTATCATGTGGTATGCCAAAATAGGATTTGAAGCTATCTCAAAGAATTTTGTTATGTTTTTAGCTCCATAATAATCCTTTGGCATTAATGTTAGTAGTATTGTCATTTTTATTAAGTTTTGTTCCAGAGATATATTTAAAGTTATTTCAAAGAAAAAAAGAAACCACATCTACCTCATATCCAAAAAGATATACAGTCAGACTCCAGTTCCTTAACATGTAAGGTTTTACATTATGAACAGCAAGAATTCATGACTATGACTTTCAGTATGAGTAATCTGAAAGTGTTTATTAGTAAGGGACCTTGTGCACCAAAGTTATGAAAAATCAGATCCATGGCTGCTCTACCATGATTTTTATAGCATGCAAGGCCCAAGTTCTGAAATATCTTTCACAGTCAAGGAATATCAGAAACTCTTACACTATGAAGCAATAGAAAGAGCACTGACTTTGGAGTCAAGAAATCTGTGATCAGATTCTACTCATGTCACTTATTGTGTTTCAACTCAACCTTTATCATTAGTTTCCTCACCTGCAAAATGAAAAGACTGGACTAAATGGCCTTTGAGATATTCCAAATTTATAGTTATGATCCTATCTGAGATCATACTCACAAGAGATGCTAAGTTCTCAGATGGAGAAGTCAAGATATGCCAGAGGACAAGGGATCAGGAAAGAAGAATTGAATTTTTTAGTATGAAATTGAAGATAAGAACAATTTCCTATTAGCCTTGTCTTTTTTAATTTGCCCTAACTCCATTGGAAAATAGCTCTGTATTATATGCACCCAGTTATAAATTCTCTTTTGTAAGTGCTTTTATTTCACTTAAAAAAATTTTTGAAGAGCTTGTTTATTCAAATACTTCAGAGGTTAAAGCTCTGGAAATTTTTTTTTTTATCTCAGACACTGTGTCTCCAAAACTTTATAGCAGCTGAGACAGGGCCTTAGATTTCATCTATGCTTGCAGCCAATTTGTGTGATGTCATGGAAGAGGCTTTAAGATATGAAAGTTTATGATATTGTTCAGCAGCAGGATGTCAATTTTCTCTGTATTATCAAAGAACAAATGTACTGAGCAAATGCAATTCCATCAATATTATAGGACATTGTAAAGATTTTGAGAAATATCTAATTCTAATGTATTTGTTGACAATCTATAAATAACTTCAAAAAATGCTTATGTATGCTATGATTTTCATTGCATGAACTAGTATGACTACATATCTCTCTATCTTGAACGGCTGAAAGATTTCTAAAAACAAATCAAGAAATCAATTATATCATTTTAGAAACTGCACATTAATTCCAGGGACTTATAAGGCAAAAGCAAATGATGGATTTGAGGTGATCACACCCATAATTTGTGAACTTTACTTTGTCATTTTTCTTCCAAGGAAAATAAATGCAAAAAAAAAGCTGTGAGTGTGCCCAAAAGATACACATCTATAACTAGATCCTTGGGTCAATTTCTGTTTTCATGTACTTATATAAAGAAATTACGACCTAATAAAAAATTAAAAATAACTTCATAGAAAATGATCTGTCAAGACGAAATATAAACACTTGAAGCAATTAGGAGGATATGATATGTGTTGATTTTTCATGGAGTCAAGTCATGGACCCAAAGTAATCTAGGCAAAGAAAATATTAAGAGATATTTTGAAAGATAGTGATAGTCTTCTACTCCAAAAGACCATAACTACAGTATTTTCAGTTACTAAGAAGTTCTTGAAGAGATTCATTCATAAAAGGGCTTGAAATTATGCTAAAGAATTCAAGAAACTTTAGTCTGGAGAAAGAAAGAAGAGGCCATCTAGCCCAACCTCTTTTTTGAATCATGAATGTCTTCAACAACATGCTTAACAAGTAATCATCCTGAAACCACTTGGAACATCCAGTGACATTAACTCTTATCCTGAGAGTAAGATCATTCAATTTTCAGAAAGCTCTTTCATTGTTCAGAAGTTTTATATTAAATAATATCCTCCTCTTTGTAAATTTTGTAATTTTCTTTTTCATTATGATCTCGATACATTTCAATGAATATGAACTTTTTGCATTTTCAAAGAAACAAAAAAGCCTTTATATGAAATTATGGCATTCTGTCACACTGTCTTCAAGTGAAATGCTCTGTTTGTATGTGTCCCCTTCTTCTCTTCTGAATATTTTTAAATGTTTTATAGCTGTTCCTTCTCTTTCTTTACTTTTTTCTTGCATCATTATCACCACCCACCTACTCTGACACCCAAACTTCCATGACCAACAAAATCCACACCCTCCCATTTAATAAATAAGTTTAGTCAAGTAAAAAAAAATGCATACAATGGCTATGTCTGAAAATGTATATATTGTTGTGAACTGAGGGTACCTGCTTTGTTCCCAATTCTTTGCTACAATTGATACCATAAATATATTTATTCCTACAGAGATCTTTTTCCTCCATTTATAATCTCTTAAAGGTGTAGCAATGATATCACCAAGTCAAACAGTACATTTCATTTATTGACTAACTGATATAATTCTAAAATTCTTTATATTGGTTGGAGTAATTCAAAGTTTTATTAATAGTGTATTCATCTACCTGCCCTCCTGTGGCCTATCCAGTAGCTGTCATTTTCCTTTTCTGTTATCTTTGTCTACCTATAATTTCTACTGATTGCAACTGAGATTGCTGTCTAGAACCAAACACAACAAATCTACTCCCTCCTCTATATGACAGACCTTCAGATATTTGAAGTCAGTTTTTATTAGCTCTGTTGGTCATCTATTCTCCAAGTTAAACATCACCAGTTATTTCAAATAATTCTTGTGTGTTACGGTTTCATTTCTTCCCAAAAATCTCACTTTGCACACATTCCAGCCTGTCAATTTCCTTCATAAAATTTGGTAGCCAAGAAAGGGGGGGAGGAATATATATGTATACACATATATATTTGTTAAATATGTTCTGATCAAAATTAAGTTTAGAAGAACTATTACTCCCCTCATTTTAGACACTATGGTTCCTTTTTATTAGTCTTGCTAATTACTTTAAAAGCCTATAAATTCTAATACTGCACTTCTATTACTATAGCCATAGGGGTTGGCAACGTAGAAGTTGATTTTAAATCCTATATTTAGGTTAACTTTACAATTTTCCTCTTTGATTAGTGATAGCCAGGACTCCCTCAGTACCATTTGGGCTTCAATCCATTGCTATGGTGATATTGATAACCTTATATGACTCTCATTTAGGAACTTTGAAAAGCTAAACATAAGAGTATAGGAAAGCGGAAGAAAATGTTATCCTCTTTATTTTGTCATTTTTTAAGTAAAAAAAAAATAGTATGTGTTCTGCATGATACAGTCATATTCCAGAGTGAGGGCCAGGGTCTTAAGCATGAGATCTGATCCCAAGGAGTATAGGATCAACATCCCCATGTTGGGAATAGGATCACATCCAACCCTTGCTGCAGTAACCATTGTGAAATTTGTCTTCAATATGACCATATCTTCTTTTATGTCCCCAAACTCCCTTACTTTGCATTTTCCCATGTTGTACAAGTTTCCAACCTCACCTCTTTTGAACATGCTATTGGTCTCTCAGAACTGCTACTTGCCACAGTCATGCAAATGTCACTGGGAAAATTCTGCCTCCATATCCTTCCAGAAATACCTGTCCCAAAATGCAGGCTCACAGAGGCAGATGTTCCTGGAAGGATGGGCTCTGTGCTTGGAAACAGTGATCAATGAGGAAGATTTTCATTTTCATTTCACCACTTTATGGTAGGACAATGTAAGTCATGTAAGATGTGCAGACTTGGATGAATTATGATAGGGATCAAAGATATCATGACATTACCTCTTTCCTTAACCCACCCATTTTCAGAAATTCCCTGTGATTGGTGAAGAAATCACCATCCTTCCAGTCACCTAGGCTTTCACAATTTCAGTGTCATTTTCTGCTCCTTGCCTCCACCCCTCCACCCACATATCCAAGAAGTTGCCAAATCTTGTCGGGTTTGCTTTCGTATCTCTGATATCTGCTTCTTCTCTGCTACACATTTATTTCCAACCTAAGTCAGGTCCTATTCACCTCTTCCCAGGACTTTTGCAATAACCTCCTAATTGGTCTTCCTGCTTCAAATTTTATCCCTCCTTTAATCCAGCCTCCACAAAACTGTGTCAGGGAATTTCCTAAAGCATAGGTTTGAATACATCACTCTCCTACTCCATAAACTCCAGAAGCTAGGAAAACATGCACATGTTGAGAATGCATGCTCATAAATTTTTTTCTTAGTGGGCTACAAAGTTAAAAAACTTTAGAGATCAACGAAATAGAAGACAATATAGGACAAATTGGAGCAAATTTTTAAAATCAATTATGGTTTCAGTACTATTTCAGTAGACTATGTACCATTCAAAATGGATTCAAATATCTCATGAAATAGATTATTTTTAAACATCATAAAAATTAAATGAGAAGAAAAACCTAGATTAAAAGATTGCATGTAACCTAACATAGTACAAATGCTATTGTTAAATCTAAAAATATGCTTACAGGAGCACTTTGGGGTCTGAAGCCACAAAATATACAAATAGGATCTATTTTTAATTTTTTCTGTCACTAATTTTTTTTCTTTTCCATAATTTAACAGCTATCAACTCTTCAAATTCAATAATGACAATGACAGTACAAATTCTTCCCTTAAAATTTCAAAATTCCAGAGTAATTTGATTATAAGATTATAGAGCTAGAAGGAACCTTAGGGATCATTTAGCCCAACCCCATTTCTCAAATGAGGTCTAGGAGGATTAAGTGATTTGCCCAAGGTCAGACTGATTCTGACAGAATCAGTGGCAGAGTTGAATTTCAGATTCAAGCCCAAGACCTACAACCCTAAATCCAGTACTCTTTGCACTATAGCTTTCAATATCTCCTCTCCCGTGCCAGCCATACAAAATCATTCAACAAGGTATGCCAAGCTTTCTTTGTCTGTCCCTTTCATTCTTAATAATTTCAACCCAGTGTAGACCCTCATGTACCTCATTTCCTGCTTCTGCTCACCTCAATTTTCATCACTTAATATAAGTCTTTCCAGGTTGTTTTGGTTTTATGTTTATCTCATTAGGCTTTTCTTATTGCATAGTACTATTCCATCACCATCATTTACCCTAACTTGTTTAGCCATCTCCCAATTAATGGACATCCTTCAGTTTCCAATTAATTCTTTGTCACCACAAATAGAGTGGCTATAAATTTTTTCATCCAATTAGGTCCTTCTTCCCTAACTTTGATCCCTTTGGGATATAGACCTAGTATTTGCTGAGTCAAAATGCCCTTTGGGCATGATTCCAAATTGCTCTCCAGAATAATTATATCAGTTCACAGATCCACCAATATGGTATTAGATTATGAGTTTTCCCATATCCCCTCCAATATTCATTTTTCCCTTTTTGTTAGAGTAACCAATCTAATAGGAATTAAGGGGGTACCTCAGAATAGTTTTAATTTGCATTCCTCTAATTAATAGTATTTGGAGCATTTTTATATGACTAAAGGTAGTTTCAGTTTCTTCATTTGAGATATGCCTGTTGGTCTCCTTAATTTCAATATTCATATCTATCCTCAGGCCACCTATTTTGCATCATGATGACAGGATACATTTCTTGTATCAGTATGACCAATTTGATGGTGATCAGTCTCTTTAGCCTGATAAAGGCTATTCATCAAATAGCAGATATACTCCTAAAACCAGAATTATACTTAAAGGTCAAAGGATAAAAAATCTGGAGTTGAAGGGGATCCTAGAGGTCATTAATTCCAACTACCTCATTTTATAGATAAGAAAATTGAGATTCAGAGAGAGTAAGCAACTTGCCCAATGTCACACAGCTAGGAAATATCTGAGGGCTTCCTGATTTGAAGTCTAGTATTCTAGAATCTACTATTCTATGATCTTTGGCAATTAGAACCTTCTAGATCTTATAATAGTGTTCAAAACCCAGGTCAACCTCCATGCCGTGCAAATAAGCTAACAGAATTATCTTCTTTAGAATTCCACTTTCATCATTTAGAGCAGAACCTTGAGATATGACTATGTGAAAAGAATAGATACATTAGCAGTTGTACTACAGTCTTTAAATAGAATGTATAATTAGAAGCTGTCTTTCATTTCAGCTTCTCACTTCTCTACTAATACATGAAAGAAATTTCACATGAGGTAGAAAGACGTAGTCATATCTTTTCTTGCTCCCTATCCAAGAAGTTGTTCAGTATAAGAAGTTATTCCCATGTACTCTGCTACTAGGGTAATTTCCCCAGAAATATTTTAGCTCCCCTATTTTCAAAAATCAATAGTAAAAATCACTAGTATTTATGTAGTGTTTTAAGGTTCGCAAAGCTACTTACTCTTAATTTATCCTCACAAAATCCTGGCAGGAAGGTGGTCTTATTATCCCCATTTTAGGGATAGAGAAATTTGGGCAGAGACAGGGTAAGCAACCTGAGAGCTGTTTGATTTGAATCAGGTCTTCCTCTCTCTAAATCTATCCTTTCTCCATCATATCACTTATCTATCTTAAAAAGAGAGAAGGATGATTTTGCCTTTGTAAATCTCTAGAACTGACTGTCTTTTTCAAGTTTTAAAAAGATTTTTGAGAGCTTGGCAATGTTACACCAAGATTTTCTTTCTAATAGTAGATATTTAAAAATACCATGCAAGGTATAATTTTACTCACTTATCAATTCCTCTCTATGAGATTTCCCCTCCCCTTCATACTTAATTGGCCAGGTTCAACTATATATCAACTATTTTCTTAATTAGTTTGCTATTATAAAACCCCAGACCAGTACATAATGTTTAAAAAAATGTTTTGTTGCTGCCTTTTGTTGTTTATATCATAGACATTCTAGAAAATAAACCTTTTTCAACTCCCTTCCCCAGAAAATAGAACCCATTTTTGTGACAAAGAAAAAAGTTAAGCAAAACAACCTAACAGGCCATATATGATGATATACAAAATATTCTGTCCTGGTAAACCCTTCTTGCTTTCCATTCCCTCCTCTAAGAGAAGTGAAGTACATTGTATTATATATTGTTTTGGATTATTGGTTTTTTTATTATTTAGAGTTTGGCTCTCATAATTATCTTCAGACCATTACTTTATTTTTTCTTTTTAAATATTTTTCCATGCTTACATGATTCATTTTCTTTCCCTCCTGTGTTCCCTTCCTCCCTTCCCAGAGCCAACAAGCAATTCCACTGGGTTGTACAAATGTTGTCACTTGATACTGTAAAGGGGAAAAGGGATTATTTTTTAAAGGGTTGGACTGGATTATTTAAGAGTGTGGTTGCCAGGAATTTATATTAATTCCAAAGAGATTTATTTACAACTTATTTACAAAATGTAGAAAGAGAGAAATAAGAAAATCAGGGAGAGAATAAGGTAAATCTATCCTGAGGTTAGTTGTTTTTTTTTTTTTTCAGAAAATCCAGTAGTTAAGAGACAGTTTTTCACTCACCACATGTCAGTTCAAAGGAAGAGATTTTAGAACAGCGTCATCAGGAAACAAGGTCTCAGGACCAGCCTCCACTCCAAAGAATGAAGAATTGTCTCCAGTCTCCTCTACCAAGAATGAAGAACTGTGTCTCACAGGAAGTGACAGCTCCTTTTAAAGATGCTTCTTTTGCATCACTTCCTGTGTCTTCCCCTAATTTTATATCTACCAATCATAGTTGAAGCTTTGCTTTAAGACTGCCTAGGGGCCAGTTAGTTTAATTCTGATTCATCACCCACTATCACAAATGTGGGTCACAGACCTCCCACTTAATAATTAAGTGGGATGTTTACACTTTTGGTGATTAAATCTAAAAATGGGCAGATCTCCATACTCAACTTTTAAGTAGGGTGTTTACACTTTTGGTGATTAAAATCTAAAAATAGACAGGGGTTATAATTTAATCTTCATAATCAGGGAAGAGTTAAATTTAATCTTCATAATACCTATTTCTATATTTTTCATTTTTGATATAGAGTGATTTTTTAAAACCTAAACCCCAAATCACGTACCCATATATACATGTGATAAGTGATTTCATATGTTTTTCTTTTGCATTTCTACTCCCATAGTTCTTTTTCTCAATGTGGTTAGCATTCCTTCCCATAAGTCCTTCAGGAGTGTTCAGACAAACACCCTAAAAATTGAACATTTTTAGTTGTTCAGACATTTCATTCTGTCCAACTGTTTGTGTCCTCATTTAAGGTCTTCTTGACAAAGATACTGGAGTGGTTTGCCATTTCCTTTTCCAGGTCATTTTTACAAATGAGGAAACTAAGGCAAACGGGGTGAAGTGGCTTTCCCAAGCACATGACTAGTAAGAGTCAAAGGCAGATTTGAACTCAGGAAGAAGAGTCTTCCTGACATCAAGTCCAGCACTATCCACTGTGCCACCTAACTGCCTAAATTAAACATAAGCAAGTTTTTAAAATAAACATGAAGTGATTTCATTCATTTTCTATTTATTACCAGCACATCAACCCTCTTTGTTCTTTTCTTAACCTTTGTTATCTCTCTTTTCCCATCTCTCTTTTTTTTAAACTAGCACCAACTTCTGAACCTTCTGAACACTGAAAAATTTTTCCTCTGGATCTCCAAATATTATTCTTTTGTCATAACTAATTATTCTTTAAGATAAAGATGCAGCATGGTATAGTCAAATCAGAGATGGCTTTGGAGAGGAAGGACCTCCTTTTGAATTCCAGCTCTGTTACTTAAACTCTATTACTTATGTGACCATAAGTATGAAATATTACCTAATGTCAGAGGTAAGACTATGGATAAACCACTGATTATTATATATCTTATGTATACATATATAAACATATGTTAATATCTCAATATTAAGTCACTTAATGTCCATTTAAAATTTCTGGATTCAGTTTCATCATCTGAAAAATGATAGGGTTAGACTAAACGGACTAATGTTTCTCCTAGTTCTATATCTATTCTCCAATAAAATATGAAGTACTTCACTTGGAAAACTTTAAGAAAAGGACAATTGAAAGTGCTTTTCATTTCTCTAATTCTATGGAGCTCTGCTATAAGTAACGAAGATGGAATGGTCAGGTTTTTGTTCTAGGGATAAAAAGAAAGAGAGCAGCAAAAGTATTTTCCAAAACCTGCTTCTTCCCTTGTCTGGGTCCATATTCCTGGCCAAGATTGACTCAGATCAGTTCTGAGTTGAAGGTTCAAGATGAGATAGGAATAAAATGATACACTCATATGTTATCTAATTTTTAGCAAAAGGAAGGTCTATTTAATGACATGGAAAGACTATTCAACAAGAATATACCAGTGGTTCAGTTGGACAAAGCTGTCCTGTGACTTTACATTTGCCATGATGGCAGGTGTCAAACCTACAGAAGTGCTGACTCTTCCTTGTGCACTGCACTGTTCTGTTTATTAACAAGAAACTGTGTTGACAGAGGCTTAGTTTACTGCTATTAAGTTTGCAGAGTTTTATAATTAACTTTTAGTGAGGGAAATCTAGGTAGTTCAGTGGATAATGTGCCTGACCTGGAGACAAGAAATTCTGTGTTCAATTCTGGCCTCAGACACTTCCTAGCTGTGTGAACCTGGACAAGTCACTTAATCATAATTGCTTAGCCGTAACTACTTTTCTGTCTTGAAACCAATACTTATTATTGATTGGAGGGCAGAAAATAAGGTTGTCGTTTTTTAAGAAAATAAAAGCAGTAAGGGGGAAAAAACCCTCAGACTACCAGCAGAAAAGGATGTTAAAGATCCTGGATAATAAACTTTTTGATATACAGATGAGTAACTGAAATATATAGGTAGTTTGTAATGTCCTACTTGAATTTGTCCTACTTTTTTTTCAGAATAGTTATTAAGATTAGATATTGGTGGGGAATATGTTTTACATAGGAATAAACTATGCCAATTTGCTTGCCTTCTCTTTTTTTCAATTATTTTATCATATACTTAGTAACTAGCAACAACAAAAAACCCATTTAAATAAATAAATTTATAAAAAAATTATGTGCAAAACCATAAACTTGCCATTGTTTACAACTTATTTAAAATATGTTGTATATGCATGCTAATATAAAAATCCCCTGCTTTTGAGTTCCCTTTAGATTTGTTTTAATCTACATATATTTTCTTTATATTTCCAATTTTTGTCTTTTCTAATTATATAATACAATCTATTACATTCAAATATTACAATATGTTCAACTATTTTTCTCCAGTCACTGTATTTGTGTTATTGCCAGTTATTTTTTCATTATAAGCAAAGCCTCCATTAATATTTTCATATATACATACTTTTTTTACCCTCTCAATTATGCCCTTAGGGCCTAATCCTCATAATGGGATCCCTAGGTCATTGAGCAGGAATAGCTTATGGATTCTGATGTATATTCCAATATTGTTTTCTAAAAAAATCAATTCAAAATGGCCTCTTAGAAGCAGCAAAAGTCCAGAACTCTATGAAAACTATTCCATACCAATCAAAAACTAAGTGCTTTAAGGGGACAGAAAACCAAATCTACCAACAGGACAGAGTCAGGGGACCTTCCTGGTCAATTCAACTTAAAAGGTACACAGAGAAGGCTGAATGCTTGGGTGTAAGGAAAAGGAAGAAAAAAGATCCCAGGACCCCTCCCCCACCTATTGTGCTAAGTTTCTAATGGTCACTGGAATCTGGGGGTGGGGTTCCAGCTAGAGGGAGTGCCATGCTACCACAGCTGTGCCAGGCTCAGGGTACTGACCACAACTGGCAGGGAGGCAGCTGGAGGAGAGGCATGGAAGGGAGGGCAGCCTGGTCACAGCCACAGCTCTCCATCCTGGGCTTCTCTCAAGATTTTGGCCTCAGAGCACATCCAGCTCCACAGATCAGCTCTGCTATGGCTTAATCTAGTTTATCAATAGGGCAGATAAGAAGCCTTCAGAGGGCAGGGAAGTTCAGTGTCCAAAATCCTTCCCCACTGACTGTGCTGAGAGCCACCTTAAGAATCCTGCTGACTCAGATCCCAGGGTGAAGGCTGCAACTGTGACAGAATACCTTGACAACAGGATGGGAAGCACAGCTCACTTCAGCCTCCATGCTTTCATCTACACCTTCAGCTTCTGCTGCCTGCTGGGGAAGATCCGACCTCAGGGCTCATTTATATTCAATCAGCATAATCTAGTCAATCAGCAGAGCAGAGAAGAAGCTCCTTTAATACAGAATAGCTCAAACCCACAGATCCAACAAATAATCAGAGGAGCAAGATTACAGCCAATGGCAGGGGACAAAGAAGGAAAAATATGAGTAAACAACAGAAAAAGAAAAAAGAAATTACAAATAACAACTTCTATCCAGGTAATGAAGAAAAAACAAATTTAACACCAAGGAACACCAAGTAACAACTCAGGAACTCCAGCGAATTTGGACACAGGCTTTGGAAGAACTCAAAACACAATTCAAAACACAATTAAGAGAGACTGAAGACATTTGGGAAAAGAACTTAAAAAGCAAAATATGTCATGTGGAAACAGAGGCACATGAACTAAAACAAGAAAATAGTGTTTTAAAAGCCAGAACTGACCAGCTTGAAAATGAGGCAAAGAAAGTGAAAAATGACCTACAAAGAAAAACAGAGCAGAAGGAAAAGGATGACCAAAAATCCAGGGATGAAATTCAGTCTTTAAAAATTAGAATCCAATAAGTAGAAGCAAATGGCTTTACCAGGCAGCAAGAGTCTATAAAACAAAATCAAAAGAATGAAAAAATTGAGGAAAATATGAAACCCCTCAATGATAAAACTACAGACCTGGAAAATAGATCCAAAAAAGACAATTGAAGAATTATTGGACTACCAGAAAACAATGACAAAAGAAAAAGCCTGGACATCATTCTACAGGAAATTATCCAAGAAAACTATTTCCAACATTCTTGAACAAGAATTTTATATTTCATAAAGTAGCTCATGTGGGGAGAAGACCAATACAATGGAAGGGTGAAAGAGGTAGGAAACAGTCTCTAAGAAAATTTTAATCATTACAGTGGGAAGGGTCAGAAAGTTTCAAATGGAAGGGAAACCCCCAACTCCAAATTTAATCATCATCATCAACATCATCATCATCATCATCAACCACAACAATATCATCATCAAATCAATATCATCATCAATGTCATCATCATCATCAACATCATTGTCATCAACAACAGCATGATAAACATCAACATCTAACTATTATGAAGATGGGATTAACTCTATCCTGCCTATTTTTAGATTTAATCACAAGGAGTGTATATACCCCACTTATCCTTAATTATGGGGAGGTCTGTGACCCACATGTGCCATAGTGGGTGACAAATCAAAATCAACTGACTGCACTCTGGGCAGTCCTAAGCAAGCTATAACTGCAATTACATGGACAAACAGGTCAGGAAAATTACATAACAAATAGTTCAGGAAAGATATACTTTGTTTCTCCTCATTGTGTCCCCCTTTTCTTTTTTTCCTGCCTAATCCCTCCTCAGCTGTCTAATTTCCTTTTACCAATACCACTCCAATTCCCCCAGATCCTACCTTCTCCTTCTCCTTGCTACAAAGTTACCTAGTTACAAATTTGCCCATCTTTCCAAAGGTCTCTCCCTTGTCCCTTCCCCCTTACCTTTTAATTCTTATTTTATACACCTTTTCAAAAATCCATTTCTTATTCCCCCAACCTTGCCCTCCTAACTCTTGATATAAATTTGATTTTAAAAATCCTCCCCTGTATTGTCCTAAGAGTCCTTCCTTTATGCCATCACCTTATTCTATCTCTTGATACATACTCTACCTCTAGGTATCCCTTCCCTTACTTATCTCCTTGCCCTCCTTTCCCTTAACCCATATTTCCTTCTCTTAACCCCTCTGTCCTCCCAAGGGACTCCCAGTCCCTCCCTTATCCTTTCCTCCTTCCCTTACTTATCTCCTTGCCCTCCTTTTTCTTTAATCATCTTTCCTTCTCTTATTCCTTCAGTCCTCCCAAGGGATTCCCAGTCCCTTCCTTATCCTTTCTCCTTTCTCTCCTGCTTCTCTGTATGTTGAGATTTTTACTCTTCTAATTGGGTATGTTGTTCTCTCCTTATCCCAGGTCTAATGAGAGTAGCGTTCTAATACAACCAGCCCTCCCCTTCTCTATGGCAGTCCTCTGCTCATTCTGCCCTCATATGAGATAGCCATTCCACCTTACATCCTCCTGATCTTCATTCAAATTCTTTTACCATTTTGTCTCATTTCATTACATTTAATTCAACCTCAAGTTTCCAAGTATGCACACCCCCTTCAAAATATGGGAGATGGTGCCATTCCTAGGAGTCATTGGTAACATTTTCCCATAAGGGAATCAAACAATTTGACCTGTTGGGTTGCTTATGATTAGTCTTTCATTATCTTTATATGTTCCTTATAAATCAAAACACCCAGGCAACGATGCCATTCTTGGGATCCACAGATGACATTTTTGCATACTAGAATCAATTTGACCATTTGGGTGGCTTATGATTAGGCTTTCATTACCTTTATATGTTTCTTATATATCAAATTTCTGCTGATTTCTGGGTTTCTCCCCAGGAATATTTGAAAGTTCTTTAATTCATTAAGTATCCATTTTTTGCCTCTTTTAATTATGCTCATCTTTGTTAGATATATTATTCTTGGTTGTAAGCCCATCTTTTGGTCTTTGAAATGTTATGTTCCATGTCCTGTGTTCTTTTAATGTATGGCTGCTAAGTATTGTATTATTTTGACTGTGGTTCCATAGAATTTAAATTGCTTTGGTTTTTTACCTTGTTTGAAGTATTTTCTCCTTTACTTTGGAGTTATAGAATGATGTTCCTGTGCATTTTCTTTTTTGAGACTCTTTAAGGTGGTTATTGGTGATTTCAATTTCTATATTATTCTCTGATTCAAGAATTTCTGAGCATGATTTCTTGGAGTAAGGTGTGTAAGTAAACTTTTTTATTCATAATTTCCCAGGAATCTAAATATTCTTATATTGTTTCTCTATGATCTGTTTTCAAGACCATGGTTTTTGTCATAAGATGTTTTGTATTCTCTTTTATTATTTCATTCTTTTGATTTTGCTTTATTATGTGTTGCTGTCTTTGGACATCATTAGCTTTTACTTGTCCAATTATAATTCTTAATATATAATTTTCTTCTGTGATTTTCTGGTTCTCTTTTTTCCATTTAGATAATCTCTCATAATTTTCCTGGTTTTCTTGCATTGCTCTCATTTTTTCCTAATTTTTCCTCATTCTCTCTCATTTTGTTTTTCAGGTCTCTGTTAAGTTCTTTCAAAAGCTCCTTTTCAACTTGTAATCATTATTTTATTTCTTTGCTGTTTTTGAAGTAGATATTTTTATTTCTCTGTCCTCTGAATTTGAGATGAGGTCTTCTATATCTCCATAATATCTATTAGCAGTTAGGTTTTTTTCTCCTTTACTTGCTCATTTTTATGTATTTCTTTTTTTTTTTAATTTTAATGACCAGTTTTAATTATTGGCTTTTTTTCATTTTAATGACCAATTTTAATTATTGACTTCTTCTGGAGTTCCAGGGCTCTTAGTGTGCTTTAATATAGTTTTGTTTATTTGCTTTTCCTGGATCCTATTTAGTTATTCCAATTTTTATAATCCAGAGTCTGATGTAATACCAGATCCTCTATACATGATTGATCTCAAGGGTTCCAAACAGACTAGTAGGCAGTTCTGTCACTGCAACTGCAAGTAGCCAATGTGCCTCTCCCAATGGTAGTATCTAGGGACTTCATTTTCCTGGAAGTGACCATGGCTGAAGGGATCCCAATTCTCCAGCAACCACACTCATTTGTACCTGTTCATTTCTCACCTGTGGGCAGGTGGAAAATTTGCCACACCTGAGCTACATTCCCAGCATCCTTTTAAGTTACATCCTCATTTTAAATAAGTATGCTTGGGAGCCTATCCATAAATTGAAAGGTGTCTCATCATTGGATTGTTTAAGGCATTCAAATTTAGTGCAACCATTCAGTCTTTCGGAGCATTCTTGCATTGCTTTTAGAAAGATGTCCCTAATACACTGTACTTGCATGTGTTCATTGTGATTGTTATAGTCCCAATGAGGATCTACAGGTGGCCAGTGTTATGCATTGTGCCTTCAGGCCTTATTAATGTGAGAGATGATCTTATCCCTCTCACATTCTGTGAGAAAGGCATGGAACAATTGTTCAACATCCTTATGAGAAGGATCAAAATAAAAGAATATATCGTCCATCAATTTTGTTACCAGAATAGCTTCATCTTTGTAACTGGGAACATCTCATTTAAATTCCTTAATACCCTGGGGTGTGAAAGGTCTATATTGTCTAAATGTTAAGATATCCCCATTTGGTGCTAATGTGGGTACTTCCCTTAAGAGGAAAAGAATTTCATAGGAATCAGTCAGTGATTGTGGGGGGTGTTTGTGTGGATACTGAGGTAGTACAGGTAGAAACCTGTATGGCAGGAGGATGAGGGTTTCTTGGAGCTAGGATTGGTTTTGAGATGGGAGAAGGGACAAGGCAGGATGGGGCATTGGGAGAAGGAGCAGGGGAGAGAGGTTTATCCAGGAGTTGTTCAATACAAGAGAGGAGGTTTTCCACCCGAGACATATAAGTAGGGTCTGTCTCTATTTCAGGAGAAATAGAGGTTTCCTCTCTTGGTAGTTCGGGGACAGGCTCACAAAAATTGGAATTAGACATTTGAATGGGATCCTCCTCTTCCACTGGATTGTGTAAAGAGTGTTTGAAATTTTCCAATTGAATTTGTACTGCTGCTTGTATTTTTGCTTGCATTTTCCAATTTGCGGCCTTTTGCATCTTAATATTAATAATTAGGAAAAGAAGATTTCCTAGCAGTATTAGGAAAAGGAGGCATTTGAAAACCTTAAAAGTTCTCAATTTGGTAAAAGTCAAAAGGCTTTCTCATAGATAAGTGATCATGTTGTGTGGCTTTTATTCTCTACAATAATATAGTGTGGTTGTATTGGATGTTTTTTAGTTGCTATATGTATATATATATATATATATATATATATATATATATATATATATATATTTATTTATTTATTTATTTATTATTGGTGCTGCCCTCGGGTAGCAGAAAGGTAGCACTGTAGTTCAGCAGAAAGAGGAAAAAAATACTGAGTGCTCAATACTAGCCTCTAGTGGCAGGGATGAAGAGGTTTAAATCAAGGATTATAGGCTGGTTTTAGGGGTGAGGACTCAGCTGGAGTGGGAAAAGGTTTGTGTGTGTGTGTGTTTTGTTTTGTTTTGTTTGTTTGTTTGCTAAGAGGGAGTATAGAAAGCTGGGTGGGGTGTTTTGGAAAAGGACTTAGTTAGTAGAGAGGACCAGTACCCTCCTGAAAAGGGAAAATGGATCCCCCTCTGCTGGGCTGGGGTTTGGGGCAGGTATAGTCAATAAGCTGGAGAAAGCTTTGAAGGGTTTCCCAGAGGGAGAAGAGAAAAGGAAAAGGGGAGAGGGGAGAGGGAAAACCATGTCAGGAGTAGAAATCTGGTCCCTCTAGTTCTGAAATCCCTCCATGGTTGCCAAAAATTTGTAGGAGTAAAAATGAATAAACACTCCTAGTATTTAAAAAATATAGAATTTTTTAATAATAGGTCACAAAAGAAGAAAAAAGGAAAAGGGTTCTTTCAGTCAAGTGATCAGAGCAAAGAGAGCTAGACTCACACCTGCAACACTCTACCAAAAGCTCCCAAAAAAGAGTCCCACAGCATGGGTCTCAGCCAAATTTACCTCCCAAGCATCCTTACATAAAATGAGGATGAAATGAGGATGCTGGGAATGTGCTCAGATATGGAAAATGTTCCATCTGCACATCCCTCATTTCCTATTACCACTACCCAGCTTAGAGCAAGCATCTAGTCCATATTCCTTTGGTCTCCAAAGTCACTTCTTTGTTAGCAGTGAGACTTGAGCTCCTACTCTTAGGGCCTCATAGGCTCTGTAGTGTCCATTCCTACAATCCCTAGCTGTGGGCCAAAGCCCACAGGGTCTCCATAAGTCTCTCAGGGATCTCCAGAGCCAAGGCCAAGTAGACAGCTGCTCCCAGTGCCCTCCTCCTACAGATCTCAATTGTATCATTGAGGATCCAAGTGGTGGGTTAGAAAATAAAGTGAGGTCATTGGTTATTGATTCTACTCTGTTCCTGCCCCGCCCCCCACAGGCCCTGCAGTATTGGGAATGAGGCCAAGGAAGTCAGAAACCTTCCTCCCCAATTGTTTCTGGCTGTTCAGCTTCACTCCCTACTCTGGTTTGCTTTTGCCATTTTAGTGTTGATTCTATTGAGTTATTTTTGGTTGTTTGAAGGGGGTATTAGAAGGATGAGGAATCTTCATGTTCTACTCTGGCATCTTCCCACAGTCTGCTTGCCTTCTCAATGAGGAGGAAGGGAAGAAATTTGAAACTTAACAAGTTTTAAGATTAATGTTAAAAAATGCTTTTACTTGTAATTGGAAAAATATTTTTAAAAAGGTAGATATTTATTAAGGATAGATATCAGAATAGTTTCTAGGCAATCAAGATTCTGATTCACAAAAGAAAAGTTCTACACTTTTCTAGATTTTGGTGCATATATACTTTTAAATTTCTTATGTTTTATACACATCATCCAAAAACAAATGTTAGCAACAAATGGCATGATTATGTCCAAAAGGTTCCTAAAATTTCATCAGATTTTTTTTTTGTGTTTTGCCTCTCTTTCCTTCCCTTCCTCTCTCCCTAAAATTAAACCACTCAGGATCTCTTCTCTGAAGTACTCTATAGTTGTATTTGCTCATTAAAATTTAGTGAATTCTCACTATGATCAATTACTATATATTTAGTGTTTTCCTGGATGAAAATTACTCCTCTTACATATTCAAAATAATAATACAATTTCCTCTTTTTTATGTTATCTCTGAATTTTTATTTGGTTGATCATTGTAGTTTTAATTCTTAAAATATGAACACAATGAACAGATCCACTAAAGATGAGTTTAGAGTCAACACATAAACTTGAGTTTTTCATTCCATTTCCTTTTTTGAAAAACCTTTAATAGGTTTTGATTCCAAGGCAGAAGAGTGACAATAAGGTTTAAGTGACTTGCCCAGGGTCACACAGCCAGGAATTATTTGAGTCCAGATTTGAACCTAGGACCTCTTGTATACAGATCTGGCTCTCTAGCCACTGAGCCACCTAGTTGTCTCCATTCCATTTCCTTTTTTAAAAATCACTATGGAGTTAAAAAGAATAACCAAATTTTTACATTAATACTCTGATGAATCTGAATTCTTATTGATATAAGTACTTATTCAAAGATAGATAACAATCCATTCATATCTATTTACTCTGTCTAACTCTTGCCCATATCATCCTAGAAATCTTCTGCAGGGAATGCATTGAATATACTGAAAACCTTCACCTAAATCCTTTGACATTTAAAGAATACCAGTGGTATAATATGAGATGTGTGTCAGTTATTCCTTTGATGTTCTAATATTTCCAGCCCTTCTCTTTTTCTAGTCATAAATCTCTGATCATCTCTGTTATGTAGTTTTCTATGTTTTTCAGGCTACTCAAACCCACCTAGACATTCCCTTGGAAAGACCCTCAATTTTGATGCTCATTAAAACTGTTGTTTTCCATGACTCATAGCCATATATCATCACTAGAACTATATTGTTAAACAGAGTTCATGTGAGTTTTCCCAGAAGAGAAGCTGATTCATAGT
Organism: Monodelphis domestica; assembly: GCF_027887165.1. Taxonomy (NCBI): domain Eukaryota; kingdom Metazoa; phylum Chordata; class Mammalia; order Didelphimorphia; family Didelphidae; genus Monodelphis; species Monodelphis domestica. The sequence goes on along the minus strand of NC_077231.1, from coordinate 194,460,198 downwards.
CCTTACTAGACACATTCCCTTGTCTTTCATATTTTTTTCCTTATAGATCAAGATCTATCATCTGTGAGAACTGTGATTCTGTCCTTTGGGAAGAAGGCTGGCATTAAAGCCTGGTTTCAAGTCCTCAAACATACTGTGTGAAGAAGAGCAAATCACTCAATCTCTTAATGCCCCAGATAATCCTCTACATTGCAGGGCAGTCGGGGTTATGGAGTGAAAAGAAAAATCTAGATACAGATCCTATCCTTGATAATCATCACCTGTGTGATTTTGGACAAGTCACTTCTCACCTGGGTCTCAGTTTCCTCATCTTTAAAACAAGGGGGTTGAACTGAATTTTTGTGAGGTACCTTTCAACATAACATTCATGCTCCTGTGAACCTATGTGAGCCACTGTGAAAGCCTTATTCAAAACTATGTAGACGTGGCTCTAGATGCTAGAAAGCTGTATCATCAAAAGGCAAGCTCCCAATATTGGGCTGACCCAGCAAGTGCTTGTCATCTAAATTCAAGCCTTGCTTAGATTCTCAGATTCTAGGTGATCAGTGATGGGGTAATGGTGGGAGAATCATGGGGGGAAATCGTTACAATTCATGGAGAACATCAGCTAAAGCATAGAATAGCTTTGATATCATATGTCAGACTTTACTTCTCCACCTCCACTACCCTCTTCATATATATTATATATATATATATATATAGAGAGAGAGAGAGAGAGAGAGATTTTACATTTGCCTTAGTTCCATGATCATTATTTAATATAAAACTCTAAATGATTTTTTGCTATTTAGTTTTCATTCATAAAAATGGTATACATTAATCAAAAATATGATACCATGGCTTACAATAATTCACTCAAAGCACTATTTTATTCTTATATATTGCATGAGAAGTAGCTGAGGTTGGTAATAATAAAAGCTAGGCATTGCCTTCCTTTCTTACCTCAAGTGATTAAGTATATGTATCACAGGCAAATTAATTTTCTAATTGAGAAAACTTGTGAACAGACTTTCCACAGCAGTAAATCTGCTTTGTTTTTTAATGAGTGAATTCTTATTTCCATCATTCTAATAAAACAGTTCTTTCATTAATGATCTCCTTATCACTAAACATAATCGCCTCTTCTTTGGGCTTATTGTCATTGGAACTGTTGAAGCAGTGGACATGATGGACTATTCTTTGCTTGATATTGTCTCCTCCCTTGCTTTCCTTTAATGCTAAATTATTGAGTCTCTTACTTCTTTACCCACTCCTTCTCAGGCTGTTTTTCCCCCACTTCTTCCTTTAAATAGGATAAACTCAAGTGTTCTGTCTTAGATATTCTTTGCTCTCTCATTTCTCTCTTAGTGATCCCATCTACTCTTATGAATGTAATTAATATATTTGTACAAAAGACTTCTGATCTATATTTCTTTTTTTTAAACATTATTTTATTTGGTCATTTCCAAACATTATTCACTGGAAACAAAGATCATTTTCTTTTCCTCCCCCCACCCCACCCCTTTCCCTCTCCCATAGCTGATGCACGATTCCACTGGTTATCACATGTGTTCCTGTTTCTAACCCATTTCCATGTTGTTGGTATTTGCATTAGAGTGTTCATTTAGAGTCTCTCTTCAGTCCTATCACCTCCACCCCTGTAGTCAGGCCATTGCTTTTCCTCAGTGTTTCTACTCCCACAGTTTATCCTCTGCTTGTGGATAGTGTTTTTTAGATCCCTGCAGAGTGTTCAGGGACATTGCATTGACACTAATGGAGAAGTCCATTACCTTCAATTATACCACAATGTATCAGTCTCTGTGTATAATGATTTCCTGGTTCTGCTCCTTTCGCTCTGCATCACTTCCTGGAGGTTGTTCCAGTCTCCATGGAACTCCTCCACTTTATTATTCCTTTTAGCTCAATAGTATTCCATCACCAACATATACCACAATTTGTTCAGCCATTCCCCAATTGATGGGCATCCCCTCGTTTTCCAATTTTTGGCCACCACAAAGAGTGCAGCTATGAATATTCTTGTACAAGTCTTTTTCCTTATTATCTCTTTGGGGTACAAACCCAGCAGTGCTATAGCTGGATCAAAGGGCAGACAGTCTTTTATCACCCTTTGAGCATAGTTCCAAATTGCCCTCCAGAATGGTTGGATCAATTCACAACTCCACCAGCAATGAATTAGTGTCCCTACTTTGCTACATCCCCTCCAGCATTCATTACTTTCCATAGCTGTCATGTTAGCCAATCTGCTAGGTGTGAGGTGATACCTCAGGGTTGTTTTGATTTGCAACTCTCTGTTTATAAGAGATGTAGAGCACTTTTTCATGTGCTTATTAATAGTTTTGATTTCTTTGGCTGAGAACTGCCTGTTCATGTCCCTTGCCCATTTGTCAATTGGAGAATGGCTTGGTTTTTTGTACAATTGATTTAGTTCTTTATAAATTTGAGTAATTAAACCTTTGTCAGAGGTTTTTATGAAGATTGCTTCCCAATTTGTTTCTTCCCTTCTGATTTTAGTTACATTGGTTTTGTTTGTACAAAAACTTTTTAATTTGATGTATTCCAGATTATTTTTTTGCATTTACTCTTTCTAAGTCTTGCTTGGTTTTAATGTCTTTCCCTTCCCAAAGGTCTGACATATATACTATTCTGTGTTCACCTAATTTTCTTATAGTTTCCTTCTTTATGTTCAAGTCATTCACCCATTTTGAATTTATCTTGGTGTAGGGTGTGAGGTGATGATCTAAACCTAATCTTTCCCACACTGTCCTCCAATTTTCCCAGCAGTTTTTATGAAATAGTGGATTTTTGACCCAAAAGCTGGGATCTTTGGGTTTGTCATATACTGTCCTGCTGAGGTCACATACCCCGAGTCGATTCCACTGATCCTCCTTTCTGTCTCTTAGCCAGTACCAGATTGTTTTTATGACCGCTGCTTTGTAATATAGTCTGATATCTGGGACTGCAAGGCCCCCTTCCTTTGTATTTTTTTTCATTATTTCCCTGGATATCCTTGATCCTTTGTTCTTCCAAATGAACTTTGTTATGTTTTTTTCTAGATCAGTAAAAAAAAATTTTGGAAGTTCCATAGGTATGGCACTAAATAGATAGATGAGTTTGGGTAGGATGGTCATTTTTATTATATTGGCTCATTCTACCCATGAGCAGTTAATGTTTTTCCAATTGTTCAAGTCTAGTTTTAGTTGTGTGGAGAGTGTTTTGTAGTTGTGTTCATATAGTTCCTGTGTTTGTCTCAGCAGATAGATTCCTAAGTATTTTATTTTGTCTAAGGTAATTTTGAATGGGATTTCTCTTTCTAGTTCTTGCTGCTGAGCTGTGTTGGAAATATATAGAAATGCTGATGACTTATGTGGGTTTATTTTGTATCCTGCAACTTTGCTAAAGTTGTTGATTATTTCGATTAGCTTTTTGGTTGAATCTCTAGGATTCTTTAAGTAGGCCATCATGTCATCTACAAAGAGCGATAATTTGGTCTCCTCCTTGCCTATTTTGATGCCTTAAATTTCTTTTTCTTCTCTAATTGCTACTACTAGTGTTTCTAGTACAATGTCAAATAATAGAGGTGATAATGGGCATCCTTGTTTCACTCCTGATCTTAATGGGAATGGATCTAGTTTATCCCCATTGCAAATGATATTAGTTGATGGTTTTAGATATATATTGTTTATTATTTTTAGGAACGGCCCTTCTATTCCTATGCTTTCTAGTGTTTTTAATAGGAATGGGTGTTGTATTTTATCAAAGGCTTTTTCTGTGTCTATTGAAATAATCATGTGATTTTTGTTGATTTGCTTGTTGATGTGGTCAATTATGTGGATGGTTTTCCTAATATTGAACGAGCTCTGCATCCCTGGTATAAATCTTACTTTATCATGGTGAATGACTCTTCTGATCACTTGCTGGAGTCTTTTTGCTAGTATCCTATTTAAGATTTTTGCCTCTATATTCATTAGGGATATTGGTCTATAATTTTCTTTCTCTGTTTTTGGCCTGCCTGGTTTTGGAATTAGTACCATGTTTGTGCCATAAAAGGAATTTGGTAGAACTCCCTCTTTGCTTATTATGTCGAATAGTTTGTATAGTATTGGGGTTAGTTGTTCTTTGAATGTTTGATAGAATTCACTGGTGAATCCATCAGGCCCTGGGGATTTTTTCTTAGGAAGTTCTTTGATGGCCTGTTGGATTTCTGTTTCTGATATAGGATTATTTAAGAAGTCTATTTCTTCTTCTGTTAGTCTAGGCAATTTATATTTTTGTAAATATTCATCCATATCACCTAGGTTGGTATACGTATTGCCATATAGTTGGGCAAAGTAGTTTTTAATGATTGCCTTAATTTCCTCTTCATTGGAGGTGAGATCCCCCTTTTCATCCTTGATGCTGTTAATTTGCCTTTCTTCTTTCCTTTTTTTAATTAGATTGACCAGTACTTTGTCTATTTTGTCTGTTTTTTCAAAGTACCAGCTTCTAGTCTTGTTTATTAGTTCAATAGTTCTATCACTTTCAATTTTATTAATTTCTCCCTTAATTTTTAGGATCTCTAGTTTGGTTTTCTTCTGGGGGTTTTTAATTTGTTCATTCTCAAGTTTTTTTATTTGGATTTCCAATTCTTTGATCTCTGTCTTCCCTAATTTTTTAATATATGCACTCAGGGATATGAATTTTCCTCTAAGTACTACTTTGGCTGCATCCCATAAGGTTTGAAAGGATGTCTTGCCGTTGTCATTTTCCTCAACAAAAATATTAATTGTTTCTATGATTTCTTCTCTAACTAACCGATTTTGGAGTATCATATTATTTAATTTCCAATTAATTTTTGATTTGGCTCTCCATGTACCCTTACCAATCAATATTTTTATTGCCTTGTGATCTGAAAAGGCTGCATTTATTATTTCTGCTTTTCTGCATTTGAGTGCCATGTTTCTGTGACCTAGTGTATGATCTATTTTTGTGAATGTGCTATGTGGTGCTGAGAAGAAGGTGTATTCCTTTTTGTCCCTATTCATTTTTCTCCATATGTCTATTAACTCTAATTTTTCTAAGATTTCATTCACCTCTTTTACCTTTTTCTTGTTTATTTTTTGGTTTGATTTATCTAAATTTGATAGTGGTTGGTTCAAGTCTCCCACTAATAGGGTTTTACTGTCTATTTCCTCCTTCAATTCTCCTAGTTTCTCCATTAAAAATTTGGATGCTATACCATTTGGTGCATACATGTTGATTAGTGATATTTCCTCATTGTCTATACTCCCTTTTAACAGAGTATATTTACCTTCCCTATCCCTTTTGATCAGGTCTATTTTTGCTTTGGCTTTGTCAGATATCATGATTGCAACTCCTGCCTTCTTTCTATCAGTTGAGGCCCAAAACGTCTTACTCCAACCTTTAATTCTAACCTTGTGAGTGTCAACCTGCCTCATATGTGTTTCTTGAAGACAACAAATGGTAGGGTTTTGGGTTCTAATCCAATCTGCTATTTGTCAACGTTTTATGGGTGAGTTCATCCCATTCATGTTCAAAGTCATGATTGTCACTTGTGGATTCGCTGGCATTTTGATATCTTCCCCTAGTTCTGACCTTTCTTCTTTAGCTATATCCTTTTGAACCAGTGATTTACTTTAGGTCAGTCCCCCTAGTCCCCTCCCTTGATATGCTTCCCTTTCTAGCCCCTCCCTTTTTATGCTCCCTTCCCCTCTCCCCTCTCCTTCCCTCCCTTTATATACTCCTTCTCCCCCCCTCCTTGATTTTCCTTTCTTTCTTGCCCTGTTGGATAAGATAGAATTCAGGATCCCAGTGGATCAAGATGTTCTTCCCTCTCAGATTTGATTTCACTGAGAGTAAGTTCTAAACAATACCACTTCACGCTCTCTTCCTCTCCTTCTTATATGACAGTTCTTCCCCTCCCCTTCCCATGTGTATCTTTATATGGGAAAGATTATTCTATTAAGTCCACCCCCCCCATTTCTTGAAGTAAATCTTAGTATTATTGACAGTTCCCCGCTCCCTTTTCCTTTCTTTGCTCCCACTTTCACCCAATCTTCTTGATGCCCCAATCTTTCCCTGTGCATGTTTCTTCTAACTACTCTTATGATGCATACAATTTTTGAGAGTTAAACAATACATTTTCTCCACATATTAATATATATAATTTGATGTGAATGTAGTCCTTATAGAAGAGAGTTTGACTTAAAGAAAAAGATAAGATTTATCTCCTTTTCCCTTTCTTTCATATTTACCTTTTCGTGTTTCTCTTGCTTTCTGTGCTTGGATATCAAATTTTTCACTAAGTTCTGGTCTTTTCTTAGCAAATGCTTGGAAATCTTCTATTTTGTTGAATGCCCATACTTTCCCCTGGAAGTATATAGTCAGTTTTGCTGGGTAGTTGATTCTTGGTTTGAGACTCAGCTCTCTTGCCTTTCTAAATATTGTGTTCCATGCTTTGCGGTCTCTTAGTGTGTTAGCCACTAAGTCCTGTGTGATCCTTATGGGAGCCCCCCTATATCTTAAGCTCCTCTTCTTGGCTTCTTGTAGGATTTTCTCCTTTTCTTGGAAGCTCTTGAATTTGGCAATTATATTCCTGGGGGTTGTCTTTTGGGGATTTAGTATAGAGGGTGTTCTATGAACCCTTTCTATTTCTATTTTGCCCCCTTCCTCCAGAACATTTGGGCAATTTTCTTCTATAATCTTTTGTAGAATATCATCGAGGTTATTGTTTATCTCTGGTTTTTCGGGGAGACCGATAATTCTGAGGTTGTCTCTTCTTCCTCTGTTTTCCAGGTCTGTGACCTTTTCAGTGAGATATTTTATGTTTTCTTCTCATTCATTAATTTTTTGGCTTTGCTTTATTGATTCTTGCTGTTTTATGATCTCACTTTCTTTGAGTTGCTTAATTCTGGTCATTAGGGACTGGTTTTGCTTTTCTGCTTTTTCTGCCCTTCTATTGGATGTTTCTCGCTCTTTCTCCAATTGTGCAGTCTTATCTATCAGACTGCTGATCTCTTTCTCCCATTTTTCTTTCCAAAAGGTTTCCATCTTTTGGGTAAGCTCCAGTTTGAGATCTTCCAGAGATTGTTGATATTTTCCTTTTTGGGAGGCATGTTCTGATTTTGTTTGGATTTCATCCTCATTCTCTTTTTTTCCTTGGGTACTCCCACCATAAAAGTTTTCAATAGTCACCTTTTTCCCTTTCTTCCTGGAGGCTTGATTTTGGGCCATGTGAGCCTTCCCTTTGGTGGTTTTATTCACCTTTCCTTTTTGGTCTGGGGTCTGGGTGATATAGGCAGGTTTTCTGTGAATTTAGGTTGCCTCAGACTAGTTCTTCCCAGCCTTCAAGGTTTATTAGAGCGTGGGGCCCCTGATCACAGCCCAACCGCCCAGGTGTTCAGCTCTGCCCAGATAATCAGCCAGTGGTCTGCCCCTGGTGTTTAGTTCCGCCCATGTGCTCGGCACAACCTCCCCCAGTACAGCTCCGTGGGCCCCCATGCTCAGCGCAGGATTCTCCCATGAAACCGCTCTGGGATGTTGTTTCCTGGCAGTCCCCAGATCCCAAGGACCCTGGAATGCCCCCCCAGACAGAGACGTTCCCCACTCATTTGCTGTCCCAGTGAGAGCTCCGGTAGCTCACTCTGGTTTGGTGGGGGAGGTTGGGGGTGAGGGGAAGGGCGGCTCAGTTCACGTTTCTGTGCAAGCTTTACCTCCTTCTTATTATAGTGTGGAAATGTTCAAACCCCATGTACCTTCACCTCTGTGGAGTACTGGGGAGTCCTTCTGTTCCTCCAAAGGTGATTTTTATGCTCCTTTGATGTAGTCTATTTTGTTCGGTGCCGGGGAGAGGAAGCGTGTCGCGTCTAGATTGCCGCCATGTTTACCCAGAAGTCCTGATCTATATTTCTAATTCCAATTTCTCCCCTAACTCCAGCACATTAATAGTTCTAACTGCCTGATAGATAACTCCACCAAAATATGCCACTGGCACATCAGTCTCAATATACCCCAAAATTCATGATCTCCCCTGCAAAACTTGTTCTTTCTTCTCATTTCTCAATGTCTGTTATCATCATCCTACTCACCCAAACTTATAACCTCAGTCATCATTATCTCTTCCCACTCTCTCACTCCTTAAGTCAAATCAATTACAAAATTCTTATCAGTTCTATCTCCACAATATCTCATTTCCTCCACTTCCTTTCCACTTTGACAAACCTAGTTCTTCTTGCCTACACTGTGATGATGGTTCTGCTTCCAGGCTTCCTCTCCTTCTGATCTATCTTTTGTACCTCTGTCTAAATAATGTAATCACTCTGATCATGTTGCACTCTACTAAAAATGCTTTCTGTGCCTCCCAGTGCCTATGAAATAAAGTATAAACTCTTTATTCTAGCATTCTGGGCCTTCTTTGATCTCATTCAGATCTATGATTCTAATCTTATCTAATATTTTTCCTCATTCTATCACCCACATTCTAATCTTTACCTCTACCATCTTTGTGCCTTTATGACAACATCCCTTACACTAGAATGGAACCCCCAATGTCTTCTCCATCTTTTTAAGCTCCCTTTTTTCATTAGCTCCTCATTTTTCCTTTTTTTTATTTAAAATCTCAACATAGTTGCTACATTCACTATGAAGACTTCCCTGTCTCCCTATTCCACTCAAATTTATCATAGCCCCTTGTCTAGACCTCCCCTTGGTAATAGCATTATCATCTCTATCATAATTATTTTTTCTCATATTAGATGACTTCAGTATGAAGGTGAATATTTAAGAGAACAGCAACAACAAAAAATACTTTGGAGAATATGGTTCAGGATTAAAAGGAGGGCAAAAAAGGACTAGATTCCATTTTTTAAATTGTGCAACACTTTCCAGTGATCTCAAATTGCTATCTGACCCAAAAATACATCTCCTTACATGCATTTACCTGGGATGTATATATTCTTCTGGGGATGATATAAGGTTCTGAGTCATTGAAGATTATGATCTCTGGAATACCAGATTTGAGGTGACCCAAGAAGCAATGAAAAGATGTCTGGGGATCTTGTCAATTGCAATACCTAATAAAAGACAAAGAAAGATGACATCAAGAAAATATATGATAAGAAAAGAAAAAGTACCTGTCATGTAGCAAAAGCAGATGATAGTAATAGATGGACAGCTTAAAGGATGAACTGATATCACAAGCAATATCCAAAAGCCTAGGGGAAGGTCTCCAGAACATTGAATAGCTCCTCTATGGAGGATTTATGGGTTGAATCTCACAAGAGAAGGTAAATATGGATTGTCATTTGGACGGTTGCAGGAAGACCAACATAAATGAGAGCATAAGCCCATTGCAGTATGGAAATAGGTCTTTATCTTCTATCAGATTGTAAACTCCTTCAAAATAGCTAACTTTGTGACCTGAAGAGCCCAATATGGTACCTTATCATATGGGATGCATTTAATGTCTTCACTGAACAGAATAAATTGAACACCCCTAAATATACAAAGCCATTAAATACCTCACAGTTTGAGAAAGGGGGTACTAACAGTAAGCAGAATTTCATTACATTAGTTACATTTTATATCCCTCCACATATTCTGGATCTTCCACAAAAAGTTTTTCCCAACCCCCCTAGAGAAAAGTGCTGAAGACAACTCATACAAGAAGCCAATTGTTAAATTTCCAGTGTGAGCATTTATACCATAGAAATCAAGAAATACCAAAAATCAGGAATTAATTGATTGCCTTGTTGATTTCTAGACTTAAGAAAGTGATGGATAAAATGATAGAGCATATCAAATTTAAAAGTGTGTGATCAGACTTTTTTTAGAGATAAGTTATTAAACATTTACCAGCACCCCACTGATATTATCTCCAATTTATCCTCTACACAGCTTGTTTGTGTGTTGTCTACCCATTACACTATGAGCTGATTGAGAGCAAAGATTGTTTCTGTCTTTCTTTGTATTCTCAGTGCTAAACACAGTTCCTGGCACATTGTGAGGGATTAATAAATTTATTTATTGCTGACTGCAAGGTCATCCACTGCATTCTCAGGACAGGATCTGTATCTAGGTCTTCTGATTCCAAAGAAGGTAACACTTTTCAACACTATATAAATATTGCTATTATTGTAAATCATTATTATTATTCTCAAAAGATGGAATGTCATTTTGTTGATTGAAACAGTTTCCTCACCAGGTAGATGTGCCTAAACCACTGAAACTACAGGTCTAGTTTCTATCCCTATTATCTACAGGAAATGATTTTTTTAATGCTTTTGGATGTAATTTGCCACAAAATTGGGCAAAAATGATGCAATCCATCTTTTGAGAATATTTGTTATATGACAGTCTTTTGTTGTTCAAAGGTTCAAAATATATTATTTCCTAATTGGGCATAAAATCCTAATTCTGGTTTCGATGATATTAGAAAGCAATTTAATTTCTGATTGTCAACAATTGCTTTGAATACATGAGCTTCCTTCTTACCTTTTGCACTGCTGCTAATGATGTAGCTGCATTTGAATTATCATATTAATTAATATGTCCTTTGAGAGGCTTGTACTCTGAGAGAAGGAAGCCCTGACATCTACTGAAAATGTAATTGGAATCCATTGCGTAAACATGGAACAGCTCCTAAATTCATTGGTATATGGGTTGATCTAAGCCCAGAGATGCTCTATCCCCACTCCCATGGGCACTTCTCACACCTCTAGCTGGTGCCTCCTGGCTTTTCATCACTGGTGTGAGCACGTTTAGTATATCCAGTGCTGAAAGTGAATGAGAAAAAGTAAGGAAATGGAATAGAAGATAATATCACAGTGACACTGGATGATCTCTCTAATGGGAGATAGTTATGGGAGATGCTGAGGGACCCTCTGTAAGAGTCTCATAAGGGAAAGTTATCACTATCAGGGATTGAGATCAACCCTTCTAATTATCACAAGGGAAACCCTGAGTTTGGGGCATCCTTAACCTGAATAAATTGGATGCCTATAAAATTTGTTCAGGCCCTAATGTTTACAACGGCCTTACCCCTCATCCTATCTTTTATTCTAAGTAAAATGAAAACTAGTTTTCTTAATTAAGCATTAAGTAAACACCATTTGTGTTTACTTTTTTTTACTTATTTTTTAGGATATATTAGGATGTGTTTGCATACTACACCACCTTAAGCCCTTAATTAAAATGGACTTGGGGAACAGTCAGGTGGTTCAATGGATTGAGAGCCAGACCAAGATATGGGAGGTCCTAGGTTCAAATATGGCCTCTGATACTTCCTAGCAGGGTGATTCTGGGCAAGTCACTTAAACTTATTTAAACCCCATTGCCTATCTCTTCCTGTTTTTCTGCCTTAAAAACAATACACAGTGTTTATTCTAAGATGGAAAGTAGAAGTTTAAGGGGGGAAAAGGACTTTCCATGGACACTAAGCAGGTACAATGAACTACCATAGATAGTCCTAGTAAGGGGTGAGGGATTTCAAGTTTTGCCTCAGCTGTAAGGATGCTATTTCCTTCCCTAAATATGTTAGTAAGGGTGTCCATAATTAAGCCCACCAAGTCTTAATAATAATGAATAGGTCCACATTATAATTAATGATTAATAAAAAATAATTTAAAATGTCCACAAAGCTTTATAATGACTGCCTCACAACAACTCCATAATACAGGTATTGCATGAATTTTTATCCCCATTTTATAGAAAAGGATATGAGATTTAGAGAGCTTAGATGATTTGCCTGTAGAAAGATTTGTACCTTCCAGGTATCTCCTGACTCAGGGCTCTTTTCACTACTTCACACTGGAGTCCAGAATGGAATGATTTGTTTCTTTGAGGAGAGAGGCTCAAGTAAGGGCAGCCCCAGGACATGGATTTCAAGTCAAAGCTGCCTAATGTGGTCCTTCAACATAAGCATGAGAGGAGGGGTAAAATACTGCATAAGCTAGCTGGAGAAGGTTATATAGCTTCTCTAACATCCTAAGGGGCAGGTGGGTGATACAGTGGGTAGAGTATCTTCCTGAACTTAAATATAGCCCCAGACACTCAATATCTGTGTGCCTTGGGGCAAATCACTTAACTGTGTGTTAAAATTAATGGTTTGGCTACATATATGAAAATCATAAATCATTTATTTACAAAAGAGGTGAAAAGAATGAAAGTAGAGAAATACAAAAGGATAGAGAAGACAGCCTATCTAACTAAATATTGTTCCAGTGTTCCACTCAGCCAGGACTTGTTGACCTTCAACAGGAATTAAACTCTCTCCAGAATACAGGAAGGGAAAGCCAGCTATCCATTCACCCAAGTTCCCTTTGAGCTGAAGGTGACGCCTGAGGCCAACTTTCTTCTTGAAGCCAACTGCCTTCTTGGAGTTGACTCTCTTCTGGGAGTATATTCCCCTAGCCCCAGACATTTAAGGCCTTTTATAATGGCTTCTTGTCTCCTCCCCTCTTCACAGGGGCCAATCACAACTTCCAAATTGTCTAGCACTGCCCAGGGGGAAGTGTTTGTGGGAACCAGTTTGCACCTTCTGGAGGGGTGAATACTCATCAAAAGGGTTGACAGATTCCTGATTGAACAGTTTCTGAGCGTGTGAACTCTTGTGTGAACTCTTACAAGTCTCTGACTAATTGAGTTTAAAAAAGGGCGGAGCTCTTCCAAGTATCCTGATGGATTCTCACCTAGCACTAAGTAGGGTGTGAATTCTCTAAGTGGTCTTCAAGGCTCTTCCGAGTAAACATGGCAGCAGTCTAGATGCAAGATGTATCCTCTCCTTAGCACTCACCAATATAGACTACCTCAAAAGACCAAAAAAAAAAAAAACAAATTCATAAGAATGAAGGGATTCTACAGTAGGGCACAACATTGAAGCTATGTGGAATTTGGGCATTTCAACGCTATAAGGGGTTGAAAAAGCTCCCACAAAACGTGAGCTGATCTACCCTCCCCCACCCCACCCACAGAGCCAGAGTGCTCCAGAATCAGCGAGTGAGTGATGAGCACCTCTAGAGTGAGTAAGGGGCACCTCTAGGTCCTTGGGAGATGATTAATACCACCAAAGACCTACCCCAAGAGCAGCTACACCTGAAACCCCAGCAGACTGAAGAGCACAGACCATGGGCACTTGTGGGACGATAGCACAGAGAAGGACAGCAAACAGCAGAAGTGCAGAGATTTGAGAGCTTGCCTTAGGCAAAATCCTTGCTCCTTAGCTCCATACACAGAGAGCCTGTCCTTCTCACTCAGATTTCTGACTAAAAAGGGAAGGAAAAACCTCCACAGTGATAGCAAATTGTGCCCAAGAACAACAACATCCCTCCACCAAAAAAAAAAAAACAAGAAGGGGGTTGACCCTGGAAAATTTTTTATTGAGTAAAAACCCAGGCTACAGAGGAAATAGAGGAGGAAATTCAAATAAATCCAAAACCTTTCAAAAAAATGGAAATTGTCCAATTGAAGAATTTAAGTTGAAGTTTATCAAAAAGATGGAAGCCTTCTAGCAAGAAAAGTGGGAAATAGTTCAAAGAGAAAATAACAGTTTAAAGGACAAGAACTCCCAATTGGAGAAACAGCTAGAAGCCACGAAAAGCAGGATAGACCAAACCAAAAAGGAAAACTAGTCTTTAAAGAGCAGAATTAGGCAACTGGAAGACAATGATCTTGCAAAACAGTAAGAATTAATAAAGCAAGGTCAAAAGACTGACAAAATAGAAGAAAGCATAAAATGTCTCACTGAGAAGATCACAGATCAGGAAAACAGAGCAAGGAGAGACAATTTGAAAATCATTGGTCTACCTGAAAAGCCAGAAATAAATAGAAATCTTGATATCATACTGCAAGAAATGATCCAAGAAAACTGCCCTGATGTTCTTGAACAAGGGGGCAAAATAGACATTGAAAGAGTTCATAGAATACACTCTACACTAAATCCTCAAAAGACAACTCCCAGGAATGTAATTGCCAAATTCAAGAACTTTCAAGCTAAGGAGAAAATTCTACAAGAAGCCAAAAAAAGACCATTCAGATACCAAGGAGCACCAATCAGGATCACACAAGACCTGACAGCTTCCACACTAAAGAACCGCAAGGCCTGGAACATGATATTCAGAAAGGAAAGAGAATTGGAATTTCAACCAAGGACACCTATCCATCAAAACTGACTATATACTTCCAGGGGAAAGTATGTGCATTCAACAAAATAGAAGATTTCCACGTATTTGTAAAGAAAAGACCAGAACTAAGTGGAAAGTTTGATATCCAAACACAAAGTTCAAGAGAAACATGAAAAGGTAAATAAGAAAGAGAGGGGAAAGGAGGAAAATGTTTTTTTTTATTCAAACTTTCTTCTTTAAGGGCTACAATTAGATCAAATTATATATATTAATATGTAGGGGAAATGTTATTTGTAACTCTCAAAAATTATATTCACTACTATAGTAATTAGAAGAATCATTCACAGGAAGAGATTGGGGTAATAAGTGCTATAAGATGATATGCAGAAAAAGAAAAAGGGAGGAGGAAATCAAAGATGGCACCAAGATACTTGAAGAAATAAAATAAATAAGATAATCTTTATCACACAAAGATACCCATGGGAAGGGGAGGGGAAGAATACTCTTATAAGGATAGGAAGAGAGTGCTAATACTTAAACCTTAATCTCAGTGAAATCAGTTCTGAGAGGGAAGAGCATCTAGATCCATTGTGGTCTTGAATTCTATCTTATCCTACAGGAAAAGTGAGAAGGGAAAAGTAAGGGGGGTTGGGGAGAAGAGTACAAAAAGGTAGGGAAAGAGAGGGGGAAGGAACTTAACAGATTCTAAGTGGTCTTCAAGCTCCTCTACTGAGTTCAAGTTGGTGTTGATTGAATCAAAAGGTAGACAGAGAGTTAATACTGTCTTCACAATCTAGTGAGGTACTTAAGTTAGTATTAACTCAGACAATAGAGTAGACAATAGACAATAGACAATAGACAATAGACAATAGACAATAGACAATAGAGTAAAGAATTCTCTTTCACAACTGTTTGCTTCAGTTTCCTTGTCTCTAAATTGAACTGGAGAAGAAATGGCAAACCATTCCAGTATCTTTGCCAAGAGAACCCCAAATGGGGTCACAAAAGCATCAGATACAACTGAAACAACTGAGTCATAGGTAGAAGCATACCATAATCTATAATTACCCTTTGATTTATGATATAATCACTAATACAACACTAGCACTGTAGGAAATGGGGTTAAAGTGGTATGTGACAGTGTAGGTATGAGACCTGGACTCAAGACCATCTAGAGAAAAGAGAAAGGATACAGGTTGTATGTTATTGAAATATGTCCCATTCTTAAAGTGTACTCCTCCTTCAGCTCCTCCTCCTAGAATCCTTCATTTCTTTCTAAGTTTATCTCATGTCTCATGAGTTGCTAATTTCTTCTATCTAGAAACTCATATAAATCATTATACATAAATTATACATAATTATATATAAATCATAGATATTATATATAAAACATTCTCCCCTCTTTCATATATAAACAGTGTAGTTACTGGAAAATGAAGACAAAGGACTTTCGCAAATTAAAAACTACTTTTATCCTTGCATCTCCATTGCCTAGTCCAATGTATGGCAAACAATAGGCACTTAAATGCTTCCAAATCACACATATCCTTTATAGGATATGTTCTGAACATGGTTCATGGATAGAAAGTCTCTTGGCAATAGAAGAGTGCTAAAAACATGGTCTAAGCTAGTCCAAATGAGAATTGAGGGAAAGTCATGGCATGAAGGCACAAGCAAATGGGAGACAATCCAAGCCAAACATATCAAGACACTAGAAAGAAGTCAATGTGTTTTTATGAGATTGGATGCTCAACAAGGTGAACAAAGTATTCCAATGCCCTTTCTGTAAGTGCAAAGGCTGACCCCACCCCAATGGGGGCATATTCCCCATGTTTTCATGAGACCTTGCAGAAATTTCTCCAGGACCTAGAGACTGACTAGGGTTGAAATAAAATCCTTATTGTTCCAACATGCTCCCTAAGGTAAGTAACCATCCTTGGGTGGATGGGTAACTTGGGATTCTGAAGCCTAAAAACTGTCTCACTTTTGTGTCCTCAAATCCTTAGTGCCATAACATAATAGTACATGATAGGTGGATAATGAATGCTTTTGACTGAATGTTGTGACTTAAAAACCATGCTAAATCAGGTGCCAGTGTCAAAGTAGTACTGTTGACTAAGTTATTCATATTATTGATTGTTGTTTTTGTTGTTATCTAAACACTTGTCTATTTTCTCCATCACCCTAATCATTCCTTAACACTGGAAATATTCATTTCCTATGCCAAAAATATGCTCTGCAGAACAGCTGGGAAACTGAAAGAGCTGACATTCCCTTGAAGAAAATTACTGTGATCTTTCTCTGGTCAGAGCAGTGAGACATGTTGTGAGAACCAATACATACATTTATCCCCTTGTATTTGAAGCTGCTCTGTTGCTTACCACCTGGAAAGCTGACCCATGTAGCCACTTTCTTTGCTCATAGTGCCAATAAAAGGCGCTAGTTGTGGGAAATGCCACAGCATCCCAGTATCTTTCTGATTATGCAGTGAAGAACAATTTTGCAAGGCTGATGTCATTTATCAATTGGTGGAACCAGGGACATTTGTTGATTGCTATTTATAATTAAGATTTTTCTAAAATCTTCCTTCCAATAATTTATTATGCTCTTGAAGTAATCATACATTTTTGAGGCTATGAATATGGACCACAGACTCTGATTCCATCAAAATGTTTTGAAAATATTTTTCAGAGAACTTGATAAAGAATTATCCTTCTTTCGACCAAGGGCCATCTAAAAAAATGAAAAGGCATTCATCAAAAGAAGTTTGGCCAGTAGGTGATAAGGAGTTGAGACCCCCACCCCCTATGAAAAATCTGATGGTCAAACTTCTGGGAATTAATGATTTCCAGTTTAACTAGGACGATGCTTAGAATATTGAGGTATGATGTTTTAGATAAGACAATGCAATTCAGTCAGCCCATGGAAAAGAGTACCTCCTTTGAATTCTCTATCCAGTGAAATTAGAGATTTTTACATGTTTGTGGGTTATTAAAATACAATTGCATTTTTCATAGATGAGAAACTCACAAGTCCTAAAAACACTTGCAAAAAGTGAACAAGGTTCTATGCTAGACACTGAAGACACAAAGATAAAAAAAAAGAATGCTACACAAGGAACTCCTGGGGCAGAAACTCCTTTTAATAATGTAGTTTGGCAAATGACCTCTTCCTTGTCCTACAGGAAAATGTAAACTATCTGTGATTACCTCATCAGGAAGAATTCCTGGCATTACAACCCTTCCCAACAACCCAGATTCCGTAATCAATCTATGACTTAGTATGTAAGTCCTAGTGAGTTACCTTATAAAAAAAATGCACATATAAAGATAGACCTAACAATTCAAGGAAGGATATAAATGCCAAATGACTGGCCAAGACAATAAATTCTAGGGAATCTAAAGAGTAGATAATAATAATGACAACAATTAGCATTTATATAGCACTTTAAGGCTGGCAAAGGGCTTTATACATGTCCACTCATTTTATCCTCACAACCCTAAGAGGTTGGTGACCTCATTATCCCTTTCTTATAGAAGGGAGAAACTGAGACTAAAAGAAGTTAAATGACATTTCCAAGGAGCCACACGAACTAGTAAATATCTGAGGCAAGATTCAACCTCTCATTGTGCTAATAAATCTCTACTGAGAGTTGGGGTGGTCAGGAACAACTTCTGAAAGGATATGAGATTTGAACTGGCCTTTTAAAGGATGTTTTATATTTATATAACCAGAGAAGAGTCTTTTCAAGGCCAGGGAAGCATTATTATATTATAGGGGTGGGGAATAGGGAATGTGGTAAAAATAGTATGGGTTATATGAGTCTGGCTATGCTGAACCTTTATCTGGGATTATTGTAAATGAGACTGGGAAGGCTTTGGTCAGGGAGGACCTACTAAGCTAAAGAACGTCCATAAAATTCAGGACAACATTTTCACTTCCCTAAATGACTGGTTCTCAAGTTCATCATTCCTAATCATCTTGTCTTAAGACATTTAAAATCCAAGTGCTACTCAATTTTCTTTTATTCTGCTGAACCAAGGAACAAGTTTTGCCCTTTTTCTGAATTTTTTTTCTGAAATCCCTGCAATTCTTCTGATGTTCTCATTAGAGAGGCAGTGTAGCTCAGTGGAAATAGAACTGATCTGAGGGAAAGGTCCAAGTTCAAATTCTGCATCTAATTATGGCTGTGCGAGCTTACAAATCATTGAACCTCTGTCATGTAATTCTCTAAGATCATAAATCAGATAGAGGATACCTACTGGCATTAAGAGAGGCAGTTCCACACCAACGATTCCCGATGCCAATGAAATCTCCAATCCAGTCTCTATTTCTAATCAAACAGCATTTGAGAAAGGAACATGGAACATTCTGCCAAGCAGAAAACAAAAAAAAAACAACATAAGACTGCTAGCATTCCTACATGGCAGAAAGCCTGAACTGACCTCCATTTCTATAAATTTGTACCACAAACTTCTCTCTCCCCCACTGAGCATAAATCAGGGACATGTTTGATTATTAAAGGAGTAAATTTGTATAATCTGTGTTGTGAACAAGTGATAATTACAGTGATTATCGTGGTTTTGAAACAGCCTCAGCAGTAACATTTTTGTTTCCCAAAGCATCTCAGCCATATGGAAAGAAATGCAAGAGTATTTTGTTACCATGCTGGGCTCTAGAAATACAAAGACAAAAATTAAATACTCCCTGCCCTATTAGAGCTTACAATCTATTAAGGAGTGGGGGTGCTCAGGAGTTCAGGTGGAGAATAATATACACATACACAGATAAATAAATACAAAATATATGCAATGAAAGCTTGGGGGTTGGGGTGGAGAATAATATATACACAGTGATAAATAAATACAAAATATATGCAAAGGAATTTTGGGCGACCCTAAAAACTGTGCAAAGCATATAAATAATTAAGAGTATGTCCCAAAGACTTATTTCAGTTTTAAAACTATTAAGACTTTCAGGAAACTTTGTAGATGCATGTGTGTGCATAGCTATGGAAGAAGTAGTTGATAAAGGATCAGCCTTGGAGACAGTAAGTCTTGCTTCTGATTGATGCTAGAGGGTGACACTGACTGAATCATTCAAACTCTTGGTGCTCCAGACAACAGTCTAGGTCAAAAAATTAGAGTTGAGTCCTTTACTTTGCCTGGCAGCTAGGTGGCACAGTGGGTAGAGTACCAGGCCTGGAGTAATCAAGACTCACCTACCTGAGTTTAAATCAGATACTTGCTAGCTATGTGACCCTAAACCTTAACTCACTCACTAGGTGACCTTTAAGTCACTTACCCCTGTTTGCTCAAGCTCCTCTTCTGAAAAACAGATTGGAGCAGGAAGTGGCCAATTACTCCAGCATCTTTGCCAAGAAAAGCCCAAATGGACTCACAAAGAGTCTGACACAAGTGAAACAACTCAACAACCCTTTACTTCCCAGGCATCTCTACATCGTGGTCTCTGAATGCTTTCAGTCATCCTCCCCCTCTCTCCCTCACCTGAACTTTGGATTCCACCCCTCAGTCCTGATAGGGGAACTTTTGCTTTATTTTTCATGGAACCAGGCCACCATGCTGTTTCCTAGTCATCTCCACACCATGCCACTCGGGAAACAAAGACTCCACTAACCTTTGACAGCCCCCCCCATTCCTCTTGGGTTGTATTGCCTTATTAGAATGTAAGCTCTTTGAGGGTAAGGACTATCCTGCCTGACTGCATTTGTATTTCTAGGACTTAGCACAGTGCCTGGCACATACTAAGTATTTAATAAATGCTTTATCCATCCTCTATCTATACATCTATCCACCTCCCTACCTACCTACTGATATATCTGAGTTGCTGATCTACAGCAATAAAGGGAATTTCCACAGTGAGATTTCCCCCACAATGAAAAAAATAATCACAAGACACCAAAATATACATATAACTATGAAGTTTAGGAAAGAATTTTAGGATAATAAACCCAGTTTACTATTTTAAGAAAGAGAAATGCAAAGGAATAGACTTCCAAATCTAAGTTTTTATTTTTAAGAGAGGGAATACAGTCTAAATTTAATCCATGGAGTTTTCCTGAATTCTGTTTTAAACAAAAGTATTAAGGAGAATAGACTAAGCACCTAGGAAAGAGCTATCTCTCATATAAAAAACTGAGTCAATCGATCAGTGTGCATTTATTAAGCACCTACTATGTTCAGAGCACTGAGTTAGGAGCCAGAGATAAAATAAAAATATGAAACCATCTCTACTCTCAGGCAGTCTCCAGTCTATTGAATGAAGAGTCAATAGCAAACCTCTTAAAAATGAGCATTGATTATCTATGTGCCAGGCACTATGCTAGGGATGGGGACTAGATCTATGATTTCATTAGTTCCAGAAATTCCCAGGTAAGGAAAATTCCTCTACTTATACAGGTTGGTACTTTCTCTACAACTTATAGTCTCAGAGTTGCCTAGGGCACTGACAGGTGGCTTGACCAATATCCCACAACCACTGTGTGTCAAAAAAAAAAAAACTTCAACCCAAGTCTTTTTGACTTTGAGGCTAACTTTCTCTATTCACAATGTCACACAATCTCTTTTACAAAGACAAGAGGTTAAATAGAACTTGCTCTCCCTGAACAGCATACATCATTTCCATGGGAACTTTGACTATTAACAAATGGACTAAATTTCTACTCAGATGCCTCATCAGGGTGTGAAAAAGATGTAGGGAGCAACTATATTAAAAGTTCACAAGCCCTGGCAGACCCTGACAAATTGGAGAGGCTTCAAGTATGGTCCCAGGAGCAAACTGTGTCCTACTAACACAGAGCAGCATGGCTTCATTGAGTTGTTCATCCTTCATACACAAAGAGAACCGATGACATGACATGTTGGGGTCAAGATCCAGGATGAAAGTGGAAAATTGGTCTAATATGAATTCAGAAGGCTCTGCCTCAGGTCAAGCACAAATAGTCCATTTGAAGATATGGGGTGGAGATATCTCTAGCTTTGTGTGTCTTCTATTTTTGTTCTGCATCTCCTACATCTCACAATTGGTAGTTGAGTTCTTCAAAGAGACTTTGAGAGTATCCTGGTACTCCTTCTTCTGACCTCCATTCAAGTGCTTAATTAAAAGGGGTTCTTCAGCCAAAGGCAAGCCACAGGGTAATAATAATAATAATAATAATAATAATAATAGCTCATATTTGTATACCATGTGACATATGTTATTTCATTTGACCCTCACAAAAAAAAATACTGTGAGGTCAATAGATGCTCTTATTGTCCCTATTTCTAGATGGCTCAGAGAGTTTAAGTGACTTGCCCAGAAAGTGTCTGAGGAAGTTTTCAAACTCAGGTCTTCCTGACTCCAAGTCCAGCACTCTATTTACTGCTCTACCTAGGAAATAAGTTTCATCCTTCTAAATGTAATCATATTTTCATGTTGCCTTAATTCCTTTGAAGGTCATCCCAATCCTCAAAACAGAATTGTAAAAAAAGTTAATAAATGAAAAACAAATAATGAATAATAGCCAGTAAAAAAAAACATATAAAGGGAAAGGGAGGAAACAAGTTTTACCTATAAACTGTGGAAAGGAAAACTGAGACTGATGAACCATCATTTCAGAATCCACAAAACGTGAATAGCATTCCCTTCAAACCACAAATATGTAATGTTTGGTCTAGGGCTATAAATTCATATGGACTCTTCTTAGAGACTCCAAAAGTTAATGATAGCTAACATTTATATAATGCTTTGAAGTTTACAAAGCACTTTACATATATGATTTCATTTGCTCCCCTCAAAGACCATGTGAGAGAGTTGTTATTATTGTCCCATTTTTACAGATGAGGAATTAAAGGCTTACAGAGATCTAGTGACTTGCTCAGAGTAATGCACGTAAGAGGCTCAGGCAAGATTCACACAAATTGTCCTGGCACCAGTACTATGCCACCTAGCTACCTGCTGCATTTTGTGGCCCCTGCAAACAGTAAAGATTGTCCACTATGGCACTGAGAGAGAGAGTCTATGGCAGCAGAATTCATACCAACACCACAGAAATGGTACATCCTCAAAACAGACTAGTAAACATGGAAATATTGAGGTGCAATAGGGGGAGCAGCTCTATTTTATCAGCAATCAAAGGTGCTAAATTAAATCAGTAAGAAGTAGATCTATGGACTATTAGAACTAAAAGGAATTCAGATATCAACTCTCTCTTTGTACAGATAAGGAAACTAAGGTCCAGAGATACTAAGTGACTTGCCCAAGCTAAAGCAAAGATTAGAATACTGAGGAGTCTCCTTAGTTCCAACCCAGGGTGCATATACCATAACATAAGCCTACTTTTGGAAGGCTACCTAAGAAGCACAGGAAGAAAAAAATTGTCTAAGACTTGGGCCAAGTTCTAATCTTGCCATGGACATCTCAAAGAAGCTTATCATGATTTGAAAGGAATTATCCAGATATTTTTTTCATATCTATCCTAAGCAGTATAATGATCTGACTTCAGGGAGAAATGACTACTACTGACTTCACTGAACCAGCTTCAAGAATAACAAGAAATAGTTGACATGAAGGAATATTGTCTTCCTTATGGCCTCTAGGAAAGGTCTTTGACCCTGGAAAATGCCAGTATTTAAAGGTCTCGTGTCTTAGTGAACATAGGGATCATCTTGAAAACAGTCATTTTTTTATTCCAATGTACTTTCACTATGAATAAATTATTCCCTTTGGAAAACTTAGCACATGCAGTTGTCCTTACAGGTTTACCTACACAACAGATGCATTCCTGAAAAGTTTTGAATAAATCAAGGTTTTTCTCATTGCTAACATTATAAAAGAACTGGAGGCGCTCACTATTTAAATATATCCTGGCTGGAAAGAGGATTGACTGAATACCCATTTTCCTTTCACTTAAAAATTACATAGAACCTTACTTTCTAATCTGACTTCTCTCCTACTTCTCCAATAAAAGAAAAAGCCTCACATGACATATTCAAAGAAGAGATAGTTTACTAGAAACCTTGAATCTGTTAGTTTGAAGTTGTCTCCTCACATATTGCTATGCATTCTAGACATCTCCTTTACTCAGAGGCAATTTCCATGTCTATATGTAAAACAAAACAAAACAAAACAAAAAACCCTCTTTGATCTTCACATTTCTATTCCTGATCCTTCTTGTCACTGTGTTTCACTGAGGGTTCCACTATTTCCAGCCAGAGAAAAGAAGATCTTGTCCCTTCACTCAAAGAACATGACTTTTATCCATCTCTTACATAAGTAGCTTTCCTCACATCCATCTCACGCAGCCACCATTGGTAAGTCAGGACTTCATCACATATCCTCTGGATTATCATAGCTGCTTCTTGAGTGTCTCTTTAGTTCTAGGTTCTCTCCTCCAAACCACTCTTCACACAGCTGCCATTTTCAGCTTCCACTCATTGGAAGGCATTACTCCTTTGATCAAAAAACTTTCATCTTTTTCTTCTTGCCTCTAGAACAAAATCTAGACTTTATAGCCTGCTATTTAATAGGCTCCACAATCCAGTTCCCATCTGCCTTTCAATTTCATATTGGATTATTCCTCTTCACATTATAGTATTTTCCAACCAAACTAAAAAGTTACGCATTCTAAGAAGTGTATTCGATTCCACCTTTTGTCTGCACCTCTCTATTGTCCTTATTATCCTGTCTAGTTTGCATCTGACTTAATCATGTATATGCTATATAACTACTGTTCCATTGTAATTTTCTTGAAGGGAGAAACTTTTATTCCATCTATGTGTTCCTGGTGTTTTACCACAGTGTCTTAAAGATGACCAGTGCTTAATTTCTTCTTGCTGATTGGAATTTATTGAAAAGGTGAAAATGTTGTATATTGTTTCATGAGCTCAATATCTGAAAACCATTGTTTATCAGGCCAATAGTGCCAACAAATTAGTTACACACTCTTAGGAAAACAAATGATTTCCATATGTCGATAATACTGGCATGCTTAACGAAGCTTCTTGGGGGAACTATAATAAAGCATAATATTAACAAAATCTTGTTCAGAACACAGAGGCACATTTAGGTTTAGTCATTCACTAACAAAGATGGTGTGATACATGCAAGTTTGACCTACTAATTACTTACTTGATAACTATTTACTAAGCTAAGCAGAACAATTAATTCATATCTTTGAGTTCATTATTTTAGGCTCAATTTATTTAGTGGATAAAGAGAAATGAACTTTTAAAAGGAAAGCAATATAATACAGAGGAAATGACTTCAGACTAGACCTCAAGAGATTTGGGTTTTATTCTAGCTCTTCCACTAGCTGCATGATCATGGCTAAGAAAAGTCATATTATCAACCTAGATTCAGTTCCATCATCTGCAAGTTGAAGTAACAGGTTCTATCTGTGGTCTTCTCTTTATCTACATGCTCCCTCTTGATGATGTCAAAAACTCTCATAGATTCAATAATCATTCCCTGTGCAAATCTCTCTTAGGCATATACACTCTTATTATATATATATATGTATATGTATATGTATATGTATATACATACATATTCACACACATATAAATGTGTATGTATATATATGTATATATATACACACATATACCCAAATGCCCCTTATGAATCCATAACTCAACATGTCCAGAATTTATCTACCTAAATCTACTTTTCCTCCAAAATCTCCCATTTCTATTAAAGGTAGAACAATCTTTACAGTTACCCAGGCTTTCAACTTCATAGTTATCCTCCATTCTTCTTTCTCCCTTGTTCCCCATATCTAATCATTGACCAAGTTTTCTTAATTCTGTCACTGCAAAATATCTCACAGCCATTCCCTTCTCTCTGTAGTCAATACCCTAATTCATGTTCTCATCAGATTTCACCTAAATTCTTACAACATTCTAATTGGAGTTCTATTTTACAGTTCCTTCCCCCTTGCAATTTCATCTTGCACTAAGCTGATGAAATAATCTTCCTAAAGCAAATTCTGGCAATGTCATTTCATTGCTCAAGAATCATTAATTATTTTGTGTTGCCTCTAGGACAAAATACAAAGTCTTTATCTTATCATTTTTAAATCCTTCACAATCAGATTTCAGGCTACCTTTCCAAAATTATTTTACATTTTATAACACACTCAAGGTTCCATTCAAACTGGCCTATTTGCTGTTCTTCAAACAAGGCATTTCATATCTTTCTCTATGCCTTTATATAAGTTCTACCCCCAAGCTTGAAAAAAACACTATCTTAGAATCTCTAAATTCATCTAAACCTCAGCTCATGCACCAACTTCTGAAGAGGGGTCTTTCCTGGTCCACTTGGTGGTTAGCATTCTCTCTCTTTCTCTCCCTCCTCTGTCTCCTTGAATAGAAAAAGAAAAGGACAGGTAATAGAACCAGAGAAGACAGATGTCTGCATACTATACTGTTCTCCCAATAGAACGGAATCCTGGGAGGGCAGGAAATACCTTTTTTTTTAATTTGTCTTTGTATTCTCAGAATCTAGCATAGTATCTTATAATCAATCAACCAATTATGGATCTATTAAATGACTAAAATAAGCCCAGGTTATATACTAGGTGGTGGTGATATAGTGGCACAAAAAAGAAATAGTTCCTATCCTCAAGAGTAGAATTCTGGTTAGACTGAAGTGGATTGAATTGGATTAGACTAAATCATCATTTCAAAGGACCATCTAGTTCTAAGATGTTGTAATTCTTTGGAATATTGTTTGATTGCAGTGTTCAAAAACTATTTCTGCAAATGTGATACAGGGGCAAGTTCCCTGAATCTAGTCTCAGAAAACCTGATTCAAATCTCAGCTGTACTACTTACTAGGTGACTTGCTTGAGCAAGTCACAAACTTCTCTGACCCTCAGTTTCCTTATCTGTAAAGGGAAGAATTAAAATTAGATACCTACTAGAGTCCTTTCTAGCCCGAATTCCTGTGATCCTGAGAAAACTTGCTGTTCGTTGTTATCATGTTATCATCAAAAGAACCAGTATTGGGGGCAGCTAGCTGGCTCAGTGGATTGAGAGTCAAGCCTAGAGATGGGAGGTCCTATGTTCAAAACTGGCCTCAGACACTTCCCAGCTGTGTGACCCTGGGAAAGTCACTTAGCCCCCATTGCCTAGCTCTTCCCGCTCTTCTGCCTTGAAACCAATAATACATATTGGTTCCAAGACAGAAGATAAGGGTTATTTAAAAAAAAAAAAGAACCAGTATTGAATGGTAAATAAATCAAAACAGTTGATTAAAGGAGATTCATACACATACACAATGAAGTTGGTAAATTGCTCGATTTCATTCATATTTTGTTTTCTCATTGACCTCTTCACAAATGCTGTATATTAATAACAATTAGGAAATCATCAGTAATAATTGTGAATGACACAAGGCTTGTATCCTATTTGCATGTGAAGCTCCAATATAAATAAATCGTATCATATGAAATGTGTCTTAATATTTTAAACAGATTCATTCTGGATTTTCCAAATGAGTAAATCAAAAATTTTCATTTTATAGGGTTCCATAGTGAGTCTATCCCAGATTAAATTTTAGCCTTTCCAACTGTAGTTCATGTCTCCATCCTGGAAATAGCCTGCTTAGCATCATTTTCATTAGGAAAGAGCTGACAGTGTGTTTGGCTTTGCAAAATCTGTTCAAAAGTATGCCTAGCTTCCACTCTTAGGCCAGAGAAATGAGAAGCTTCCAGTCAGCACTTCTGTTGTTTCTGAGTCCTAGGTCTCCCTCAATCATGCAAATTCTATGACTCAAAAGTAAAGATTTTGAATAGAGGCCAATTCAAATCCTGTGTAACCTACTGTGTCTTTGCTTCCAGGAATAACAATTTCTCAGAGACTCAAGTTTGTCTAATATGAATATATTTTGATAGAATCTATGCTTGGAGAGGGGGGATGTAGGTTTTATTGAATTGTGGAAAAAAGGAAATGAATTTCATACTTAGACTTGGCATAGTCAACAGGGGAAAAGGTGATGAGCCTCAATTTGGATGCCGTCACCATCTTTATATTTTTCTACAGCTTAGAACTCTCTCCAATTGCTGGCTCCTCCTAGTATATTTGTTCTCTCCTAGCCTTGAAGTTCAGGCAGAGGTGGAAGCAGCAGTCCTGTGACTGCTGTTCAATTCTGATGATCCTAACTGCCACTCCTAAGATTTAGGTTTGACTATGTTCCTCTCCCATTCATTAAGTTCAGTAGATCCTTATCACCTCTAGTGTGAAAGACAAACTCTTCTGTTTGTCATGTTAAGCCCTTCAGGCCATGGCTACAATTTATCTTTCCAAACATATACATTATAGCTTTTTGCTGTGTAACTAGAATTCTTGTTGTCCTATATAATTAACCTTCCATCTCTCATCACTGGGGCTTTGTACAAACTATCCTCCTCTGGTTAGAGTGCATTCTCTTCACCTGTATCTCCTATAATCTTTAGTTGTTGTTTTTTCCCAAAGATTAACCCAAATGCAACCTCCTATAATAATACATTTCTTCATCCTCCCCTCTATTGTTACCTAGTCCCCAACAAAACCTTGTATATATTTTGTGCATTCTTATTTTATATGTACATTTATGACTAGGTAATGGACAAAATCAGGGGAGCCCTTCTCCATATTGGCTAAAGAACATCATGGAAGTATCAGTGCAAAGTCAAGGGAAAGGTGAAATGTTTACAAAAAGTCTCACTAAACCAGAGTCCTCAACAAAGATTCACAGACCCAAAAAAATGATTATCAGAAGCCCAAGGCACTCTAAATAGATTTCAAGAAGAGAGTGAACTTGGATGGGGGAGAGGGATACCTCTTCATTTTCAATTCATTTCCCTCTTGGTCTTATGTATTTGATTTTATACATCTGAACTTATTATTCTGAGACAGGGTTCATAGACTTCACCAGACTGCCAAAGTGAAGACACTAAGACACTAAGAACTCTTTCAGTGTTTTAAATATCAAACTCTCAGAAGAGTAGAGTAGATATTATAAGACTTCATTTCATGTTTAGATCTTTGCCAATGCATGCTTGTGAATCTTTAAAGTTTTCAAGCATTTCTTCTGTGTAGAATAAATAACTATCTGTCCTATACCTTGCCTATACTGCACATCAAATACATTTCTATTCTCCTTTTTTCAGTGAGAACCTAGACATGAACCAAATCTAAATTATTATCCCAGGGAGCTAGAGCAAGAAATGAAGCAGAAAAATCTTGTGAGTTCAAGAAAAAGAATCTGACTCTTCTCCATGGGGATAGCTAAAGATTGAACCTATCATCCACATATAGATTCAGAAGTAGAAGGTTCTTTAGAAGAGGGTAAACACTACAGATCCCTAGAACCAATAGCAGTTGTGTTACATATATGAAGAAATTGGAATAGATCCCTTTGTAAACCCCTTTAAGATCTACCAATCTAGGAATTTTCATTCCAGGGATTCCATTTTAAACTATGTCAAGAAGGGATTTGAAATGTTCTTTCTAAGAGACAGAAATCTAAGAGATACTTTCTAAGAGGTAGCTCTCCTTGTTCAATGGTTATTTCTGCATTCTTTCTCTACAAAATCCCCTAATAATTAAATTAACTTCTGTGCTTCCTGAAAGCTTGTCTGACAGGTTGTGACAGATCCTAGCTTGTGAATCAAGCTTGGCTCATCCAATGAGAATAAGGGAGGGCCCAACTAAGCTCAAGGAGTTACATTTGGGTCAATTCTATTTATTAAAAAAAATTGATCAAAGAACTTCTCCTTGCATGTTTTTCTATTCAAATCATGTCACAGGTTAAAATAGTATAAATATCCTGTGCCTCCAGCAGATGATCAATCTCATGAGTCAGGATAGGTGGCAAAATGAAAATTGCCTGAAGCTCAGATGAGTTAACTTGTGTGCTTTATACCTTTACATCCAGTCATGCAGATGTGTAATGTCAAAACCATCTGCCTTCTCTTTTCCACAAGTAAAAACACCCAATCAGTTGCCACATCCTATTAATTCTACTCTGAAGCATTTCTCATAATTTCTCAAGCATAGTAAAAAGAATATGAGTTGGAGAATCTGGGTTTAAATTCCATATCTGGCATTTAGAGACTATATTTTCATTCTCTATACTTTATCACCATGCCTCAGCTGCCTTCTCTCTAGGGCCCTGTGGCCTCCTTCCACTGGTCAGTTCCCCCTAGGACCTGCATTTAAAGTAGCACTGAGACCAGCCATTAAGAGTTCACTACCATACCCTACCTTTAAGTTCCCTTTTATGTATTGAATTCTCTTATTTAAATTTAAGCTCTTTGAGGGAAGGAAATCTCTTTTTTGCAGGAATTTATATCCATAGAGATTAGCACAGTGCTAAATAAATGTTTATTAATGACTTGCGTAACTTTTTCTTATTGGTAAAATGAGGGGATTCAATTACCTGATTTCTAGAATCCCTTACTGATCTAGATCAAGGTATTCTTAACCTTGGGTTAATAAACCTCAATTTTTGAAAAATATTTTAATAACTGTATTTGAATATAATTAGTTTCCTTTTTAATCCTATGTATTTTATTTTATGCCTTTAAAAATGTTATTTTGAGAAGAGGTCCATAGCATTAACTAGACTGCCATAGTAGCCCATGACATAAAAGGTCTAAGAATATCTACTATAGTTCTATGATTCTATAATCTCTTTCCTTCAATACCATTATAAATACCCCAGTTCTTTGCTTGACTAGACTTCTCTAATAGCTTTCTCACAGGTCTTTCCATTTGCAATCTAACCTTTCTCCAATACATCTTTCATAACTGCCTAATTTATCTTCCTCTTATCACCTTATTCCCAATCTATTTTTCTAGACTTGCCTAAAAATACTTTCCTTCATATACTGTATTTTTTAATTATACCAGACTACGATCCTTCCCGTATTCAAATACTTTCTTTCTCTGTCCTGTACATCTACTTCTTTTGGCATCATTTCTGGAATGTATTCAGTCAGTCAATAAATGTTTATGGACCACTGTGCTAAACATTGAAATACAAAGAAAGGCAACAGCAGCCCCTACTCATCTGTTTAAATTACTCCTTTTCCATCAAAGCCCAATTCAGGGTCTATTACCTTCCACAACCTCAGTTGAAAATCATAGATTTGCATCAGCTACCCAAAGTCCACAGAAGGCTATATGTATTCAGTTACAATGGGCTCATTAAAGAAATAAAGAACAATTTAAATACTTAGAGGATGATTCAGTGCTCATGATTAGATGATGCCAATATAATAAAAATGAAAATATTACCCAAATTAATTTACATTTTAATACTATGCCAATCAAATTACCAAGGGATATTCAACAGAATTTGTTCGAAAATAATAAAACTCGTAAGGAAAATAAAAGATCTCGCATCCAAATGGAAATGATAAAAAAAATAAGCAGGGATGGCACAGGTAGGTGGCTCAGTGGATAAAGAGTGGGACCTGAGTCCAGGCTCAGCTACATTGTCCACTGCATTACTTGGGCTCCTCAGAGAAAGCACCATCCTATATCAATAAAGGGAGTTCATCTGGGAAATCTATGTATCATTGACATCGCAGGTCTATTTCCTGTTCCTATCAGAAGTGGTTGGAATCTCAGGGACCATGTAAACTGACACCTGACCAGGAAAACCAAATATATCTATTTTAAAAGTATTCAATTGGACTTTGTTCTCAAACCTCTAAGGAGTGGGAAACTGTATCCTCTGGAGGTGGCCCATTCTATCAATCAGCCAATAAATATTTATTCTTAGATGATTCAGTGACATTTCTCCTGAGATTAATCAAGTTTGCCTTTGCCATTTGTACCCACTTTTCTTATTTCTGCCCTCAAAGAGCAACCAAATCAAGTCAATTCCTCTCTTCCAACCCTTTCAAATGAATAAAGACAACTATCATGTCCCTTTTATCATGTCCCTCCTGAATAATCTCTCCTCCAGGATAAGTTCCTTCTAACAAAGACCTTCTGTTCTTCAAATTCCTTGTAGTTCTTTACTTGAATTTCATCTTTTCACTGATTTCCTTCTCTCTGGCATTATACTTATTTGGAAACTTGCCTTCCCAGATTCAGGGACAAGTTCTTAAAATCAGCGTCTGGGTCACATTTATCACTATGTCAGTGCCTAGAACATAGGGATTTGCACACACTAGTTTTTTTTTTAATCTTTACCTTCAGACTTGGAATCAATTCTAAGTTTCAGTTCCAAGGCAGAAGGACTAGTAAAGGGTAGGCGCATGGAGTTATGTGACTTGCCTAGTATTACATAGGTAGAAAGTATCTGAGGTCAGTTTTGAACCCAGGACCTCCCATCTTTAGGCCTGACTCTATCTATGGAGTCACTTAGCTATTTCCGTAATAGGATTTTAATACAGGTAGAAGCTGACTAAGCCCTAGATACTTCTTTAAAATCTGAAAGACATTTTTCAGGCATTATTTCATGTTTACTTCACAACAACCCTGTAAAGTAGTTGCTATAGATATTGTTATTCTCATTTTACTGGTGAGAAAACAGACAAAAAAATGTGATTTTCCCATGGTCACAAAATTATAAAAGGTCAGAGACAGGATTTGAACCCAGGGTGTGATAGAGACTGGCACTAGAGAAAAAGTGCCAGACTGAAGAGTATATGAAAGTGATCACCTCAACGGGGGGTGGGGCCCCAGGAGTGAATTTCCTGAAGAGAGAAGACTCTGGTGAGGAGAGCAGTGAGGTTCTCTCTGTCTTGAGATGTGGAAGAGAGAAGGTGGATAAAGACTTTCTCCTGAGGGTTGCCCATTTTTCCTGCTGGTGACCAAAAAACTTTCCCCTCAACACTTCACAATTGAAGGGACTTTCTGAAGAGAAACCCGAGCAGACTTTACCTTACCTCCTATTGCCCAGGGATGAGTCAACCTGACTTTCTCAGGGAGGCTCAGGCTGCCAAGACCTGAGTTCCCCCCAAACTCAAAGAGGGAGAAAAAGGATTTAGAGACAGGGACCCCTTTTCCCCACTTTCATTTTCCCATTTTTCCCTGCCCATTATTCCTTTTGTATTACCTTTATTGAGTTAAAATTAAAAGTTATCTGAGCCCCAAGTTGAGTGTGAGTGAATGGATCAAGGGGAGACTTTTTGGGTCTTGAGTAGTGGAGGGGGTACAAGAGGGACAAGAGTGACTTGGGGAGAGCAGAGGAGAAGGCAGAAGGGGGGGAATCTTCAAACCCCCTCTCTTCTCTCTGAGACAACTTGTTACATCTGCTATTCTCCACCGCCCCATACCAAAGGTCCAAGACTCCCTCGAGGGTACATTCCCTCCCTTCTCTTTCTTTATTTTTTTAAAACAAAGACTAAGTAACTGCAGTCTTCCATATATAAATGTTACCCATTATGCATGTTTTTAGATTTTTTTTAAATAACTTTTTTCCCTTTCTAAAAAATTACTATTTGTCCTATGGGAGGGAGAGAAACTTAGAATAACTATGACAATTAAAAAAACAGAAAATACCAATAAAAGCTTTAAAAATGAAGTCAGAGTAAACATGGCTGTAATATAGACGCGACTCACTTCCCCTCCCCGGCACCAAATGAAGTGGACTACCTCAAAAGAGCATAAAAATCACCTTTGGAATAACAGAGGGACTCCCCAGTACCCCACAGAGGCTAAGGTATGTGGGGTTTGAACATTTCCACACAATAAGGAGGAAGAAAAGCTCGCACAGGAACATGAACTAAGCCGCCCCTCCCCCCCCCGCCTCCTCCCCCCACCAAACCAGAGTAAGCTATCAGAGCACTCACTGGGACAGCGAGGGAGTGAGGAGTGTCTCTGTCTGGGGGGGCACACCAAGGTCCTTAGGATCTAAAGACTGCAAGGAAACGACCTGTCAGGGTGGTTTCATGGGAAAATCCTGCGCTGAGCAAAGGGGCGGCTGCTCTGAGAGGCTGAGCTGAGCAAAGGGGCGGCGGTGCTGAGAGGCTGTACTGAGCAAAGGGGCTACTGTGCTGAGCACAGGGGCCTGCATTCTAAGAAACCTCAGAGGCTGGGAAGAACTAGTCTGAGGCAACCGAAATTCACAGAAAATCCACCCACATCACCCAGACCCTAGACCAAAAAAAGAAAGTGGAATAAAACCACCAAACGGATGGCAACATGTCCCAAAATGAAGCCTCCAAGAAGAAAGGGGGGGTGACTATTGAAAACTTTTATGGGGGGAGTACCCAAGGAAAAAAAGAGAAGGAGGATGAAATCCAAACAAAATCAGAGCATGCCTCCCAAAATGGAAACCATCCACAAGCTCTGGAAGATCTCAAACTGGAGCTTACCCAAAAGATGGAAACCTTTTGGGGAAAAAAAATGGGAGAAAGAGAGCAGACGGCTGATAGGCAAGACTTCACAATTGGAGAAGGAACTGGAAGCTTCTAATAGGAGGGCAGACAAAGCTGAAAAGAAAAACCATCCCCTAACGACCAGAATTAAGCAAATGGAAGACAGCGAGATTACAAAACAGCAAGAATCAATAAAGCAAAGCCAAAAAATTAGTGAATTAAAAGAAAACATGAAATATCTCACTGAAAAGGTCACAGACCTGGAAAACAGAGGAAGAAGAGACAACCTCAGAATTATCAGTCTCCCCGAAAAACCAGAGATTAAAAAAAAACATCGATGCTATTCTACAGGAGATTATAGAAGAAAATTGCCCACATGTTCTGGAGCAAGGGGGCAAAATAGAAATAGAAAGGGTTCATAGAACACCCTCTATACTAAATCCCCAAAAGACAACCCCCAGGAATGTAATTGTCAAATTCAAGAGCTTCCAAGAAAAGGAGAAAATCCTACAAGAAGCCAAGAAGAGGAGCTTAAGATATAGGGGGGCTCCCATAAGGATCACACAGGACTTAGTGGCTAACACACTAAGAGACCGCAAAGCATGGAACACAATATTTAGAAAGGCAAGAGAGTTAGGTCTCCAACCAAGAATCAACTACCCAGCAAAACTGACTATATACTTCCAGGAGAAAGTATGGGCATTCAACAAAATAGAAGATTTCCAAGCATTTGCTAAGAAAATACCAGAACTTAGTGAAAAATTTGATATCCAAGCACAGAAAGCAAGAGAAACATGAAAAGGTAAATATGAAAGAAAGGGAAAAGGAGATAAATCTTATCTTTTTCTTTAAGTCAAACTCTCTTCTATAAGGACTACATTCACATCAAATTATATATATTAATATGTGGGGAAAATGTATTGTTTAACTCTCAAAAATTGTATGCATCATAAGAGTAGTT
Source organism: Monodelphis domestica (assembly GCF_027887165.1). NCBI lineage: Eukaryota > Metazoa > Chordata > Mammalia > Didelphimorphia > Didelphidae > Monodelphis > Monodelphis domestica. The sequence goes on along the minus strand of NC_077231.1, from coordinate 194,425,805 downwards.
AGAAGAAATATGCACAAGGAAAGATTGGGGCATCAAGAAGATTTGGTGAAAGTGGGGGCAAAGAAAGGAAAAGGGAGGGGGAACTGTCGATAATACTAAGATTTACTTCAAGAAATGGGGGGGGGACTTAATAGAATAATCTTTCCCATATAAAGATACACATGGGAAGGGGAGGGGAAGAACTCTCATATGAGGAGAGGAAGAGAGCGTGAAGTGGTATTGTTTAGAACTTACTCTCAGTGAAATCAAATCTGAGAGGGAAGAACATCTTGATTCACTGGGATCCTGAATTCTATCTTATCCAACAGGGCAAGAAAAAAAGGAAAATCAAGGAGGGGGAGGGGGAAGGAAGTATAAAAAGGAAGGGAAGGAGAGGGGGAGGGGAAGGGAGCATAAAAAGGGAGGGGCTAGAAAGGGAAGCATATCAAGGGAGGAGACTAGGGGGACTGATCTAAAATAAATCACTGGTTCAAAAGGAGATAGCTAAAGAAGAAAGGTCAGAACTAGGGGAAGTTATCAAAATGCCAGGGAATCCACAAGTGACAATAATAACTTTGAACGTGAATGGGATGAACTCACCCATAAAATGTAGACAAATAGCAGATTGGATTAGAACCCAAAATCCTACCATTTGTTGTCTTCAAGAAACACATATGAGGCAGGTTGACACTCACAAGGTTAGAATTAAAGGTTGGAATAAGACGCTTTGGGCCTTAACTGATAGAAAGAAGACAGGATTTGCAATCATGATATCAGACAAAGCCAAAGCAAAAATATACTTAATCAAAAGGGATAGGGAAGGTAAATATATTCTGTTAAAAGGGAGTATAGACAATGAGGAAATATCACTAATTAACATGTATGCACCAAATGGTATAGCATCCAAATTTTTAATGGAGAAACTAGGAGAATTGAAGGAGGAAATAGACAGTAAAACCATATTAGTGGGAGACTTGAACCAACCACTATCAAATTTAGATAAATCAAACCAAAAAATAAACAAGAAAGAGGTAAAAGAGGTGAATGAAATCATAGAAAAATTAGAGTTAATAGACATATGGAGAAAAATAAATAGGGACAGAAAGGAATACACCTTCTTCTCAGCACCACATGGCACATTCACAAAAATAGATCATACACTAGGTCACAGAAATATGGCACTCAAATGCAGAAAAGCAGAAATAATAAATGCAGCCTTTTCAGATCACAAGGCAATAAAAATATTGATCAGAAAGGGTACATGGAGAGCCAAATCAAAAATTAATTGGGAATTAAATAATATGATACTCCAAAATTGGTTAGTTAGAGAAGAAATCATAGAAACAATTAATAATTTCATTGAGGAAAATGACAATGATGAGACATCCTTTCAAACCTTATGGGATACAGCCAAAGCAGTACTTAGAGGAAAATTCATATCCATGAGTGCATATATTAACAAATTAGGGAGGGCAGAGATCAATGAATTGGAAATGCAAATCAAAAAACTTGAGAATGAACAAATTAAAAACCCCCAGAAGAAAACCAAACTAGAGATCCTAAAAATTAAGGGAAAAATTAGGGAAAAATTAATAAAATCGAAAGTGATAGAACTATTGAGCTAATAATAATAAACAAGACTAGAAGCTGGTACTTTGAAAAAACAGACAAAATAGACAAAGTACTGGTCAATCTAATTAAAAAAAGGAAAGAAGAAAGGCAAATTAACAGCATCAAGGATGAAAAGGGGGACCTCATCTCCAACAAAGAGGAAATTAAGGCAATCATTAAAAACTACTTTGCCCAACTATATGGTAATAAATATACCAACCTAGGTGATATGAATGAATATCTACAAAAATACAAATTGCCTAGACTAACAGAAGAAGAAATAGACTTCTTAAATAATCCCATATCAGAAACAGAAATCCAATAGGCCATCAAAGAACTTCCTAAGAAAAAATCCCCAGGGCCTGATGGATTCACCAGTGAATTCTATCAAACATTCAAAGAACAACTAACCCCAATACTATACAAACTATTTGACATAATACGCAAAGAGGGAGTTCTACCAAATTCCTTTTATCGCACAAACATGGTACTAATTCCAAAGCCAGGCAGGGCAAAAACAGAGAAATAAAATTATAGACCAATCTCCCTAATGAATATAGATGCAAAAATCTTAAATAGGATACTAGCAAAAAGACTCCAGCAAGTGATCAGAAGAGTCATTCACCATGATCAAGTAGGATTTATACCAGGGATGCAGGGCTGGTTCAATATTAGGAAAACCATCCACATAATTGACCACATCAACAAGCAAACCAACAAAAATCACATGATTATTTCAATAGACCCAGAAAAAGCCTTTGATAAAATACAACACCCATTCCTATTAAAAACACTAGAAAGCATAGGAATAGAAGGGTCGTTCCTAAAAATAATAAACAGTATATATCTAAAACCATCAACTAATATCATCTGCAATGGGGATAAACTAGATCCATTCGCATTAAGATCAGGAGTGAAACAAGGATGCCCATTATCACCTCTATTATTTGACATTGTACTAGAAACACTAGCAGTAGCAATTAGAGAAGATAAAGGAATTGAAGGCATCAAAATAGGCAAGGAGGAGCCCAAGTTATCACTCTTTGCGGATGACATGATGGTCTACTTAAAGAATCCTAGAGATTCAACCAAAAAGCTAATTGAAATAATCAACAACTTTAGCAAAGTTGCAGGATACAAAATAAACCCACATAAGTCATCAGCATTTCTATATATTTCCAACACAGTTCAGCAGCAAGAACTAGAAAGAGAAATCCCATTCAAAATTACCTTAGACAAAATAAAATACTTAGGAATCTGTCTCCCAAGACAAATGCAGGAATTTTATGAACACAACTACAAAACACTCTCCACACAACTAAAACTAGACTTGAACAATTGGAAAAACATTAACTGCTCATGGGTAGGACAAGCCAATATAATAAAAATGACCATCCTACACAAACTCATCTACCTATTTAGTGCCATACCCATGGAACTTCCGAAAAAAATTTTTACTGATCTAGAAAAAACCATAACATAGTTCATTTGGAAGAACAAAAGATCAAGGATATCCAAGGAAATAATGAAAAAAAAATACAAAGGAAGGGGGCCTTGCAGTCCCAGATATCAGACTATATTATAAAGCAGCAGTCATCAAAACAATTTGGTACTGGCTAAGAGACAGAAAGGAGGATCAGTGGAATAGATTCGGGGTAAGTGACCTCAGCAAGACACTATATGACAAACCCAAAGATCCCAGCTTTTGGGACAAAAATCCACTATTTCATAAAAACTGCTAGGAAAATTGGAGGATAGTGTGGGAAAGATTAGGTTTAGATCAACACCTCACACCCTACACCAAGATAAATTTAAAATGGGTGAATGACTTGAACATAAAGAAGGAAACTATAAGAAATTTAGGTGAACACAGAATAGTATACATGTCAGACCTTTGGGAAGGGAGAGGCTTTAAAACCAAGCAAGACTTAGAAAGAGTCACAAAATGCAAAATTAATAATCTGGAATACATCAAATTAAAAAGTTTTTGTACAAACAAAACCAATGCAATGTAACTACAATCAGAAGGGAAGCAACAAATTGGGAAGCAATCTTCATAAAAACCTCTGACAAAGGTTTAATTACTCAAATTTACAAAGAGCTAAATCAATTGTACAAAAAATCAAGCCATTATCCAATTGATAAATGGGCAAGGGACATGAACAGGCAGTTCTCAGCCAAAGAAATCAAAACTATTAATAAGCACATGAAAAAGTGCTCTATATCTCTTATAATCAGAGAGATGCAAATCAAAACAACCCTGAGGTATCACCTCACACCTAGCAGATTGGCTAACATGACAACTATGGAAAGTAATGAATGCTGGAGGGAATGTGGCAAATTAGGGCCATTAATTCATTGCTGGTGGAGTTGTGAATTGATCCAACCATTCTGCAGAGCAATCTGGAACTATGCCCAAAGGGTGATAAGGGACTGTCTGCCCTCTGATCCAGCTATAGCACTGCTGGGTTTGTACCCCAAAGAGACAATAAGTAAAAAGACTTGTTCAAGAATATTCATATCTGCGCTCTTTGTGGTGGCCAGAAATTGGAAAATGAGGAGATGCCCTTCAATTGGGGAATGGCTGAACAAATTGTGGTATATGTTGGTGATGGAATACTATTGTGCTAAAAGGAATAATAAAGTAGAGGAATTCCATGGAGACTGGAAAGACCTCCAGGAAGTGATGCAGAGCAAAAGAAGCAGAACCAGGAAAACATTATACACAGAGACTGATATACACTGTGGTACAATCAAAGGTAATGGACTTCTCCATTAGTGTCAATGCAATGTCCCTGAACAATCTGCAGGGATCTAAAAAACACTATCCACAAGCAGAGGATAAACTATGGAAGTAAAAACACCGAGGAAAAGCAACTGCTTGACTACAGGGGGGAAGGGGATACGACTGAGGAGAGACTCTAAATGAACACTCTAATGCAAATACCAACAACATGGAAATGGGTTCGAGCCAAGAACACATGTGATACCCAGTGGAATCGTGCATCAGCTATGGGAGAGGTGGTGGGAAGCTGGTTGGGGGTGTAAACCTCAAAATTCCTTAGACTTATAAATGTTGGAAATTTTACCATTGGGATATTTCATACTTGGAAAATTTCTTACTGATAGTCTATTGGAATGGGAACCCCATTGGCATGGGAGGTTCCTTCTCTTCCCTTCTTAAGATTACTTTAGGACAGAAACCTTTTGCTGAACAATGGAAAGGGCTTTGACCTATGCTTAAGCATAGAACAGGAATTTCTTTGAATCATGATTGATTTTAGAATTGATACAATGGAGATACTTGGAATAAATCTCCACCCTATTCAGTCCTAACAGGATTGAGTAAGGGCTGCAGCCTAGATCAAAATTTAATTATTCCAATCTCTACCCTACTCAGGTTAACAGGATTTAGAAAGGGCTGTAGCAAAGGAGCAAAGATTTAATCATTTGAAAATATGACCTTCAACAGACATGTGCAAAGCCTCTGGGCGGTCCTGGGTTAAGGTAGAGCCTCCATTGGCACAGGGAAATTGATGGACAGTGATTGGTAGATGGGAGAACTGAGGGGAGGCAACTTGGATGGTTTCCTTAAAGATCAGGGGGGTCTGAAGACTCGAGAGGGTTGAGTAGTTGGTCGGTGTGGTTCGTGTGGGCTCTGAGAAGCTTGCTCTGAAGGAAGCTGAAGGTGGGGGCCTCTGAGACTGTTTCTCCATTTTGGTCACGTGAGTAATAGGGACTGATCTCTTTTCTTTGCCCCAGCTATCTAAGGGCTTGGGCCTTTTGACCCAGCCTAAACAGAAGGGGTATTTAAGCCCTATTTCCTTCTCTCCCTTTTCTCTCTCTCTATCTCTAATTACTTCCTCCTATTATAATTAAACTCCATAAAAGATTGACGGCTGACTTAAGTTTTCATTTAGGAATTACATAGCTGATTCCTTGGCGACCTTAAATTAATATATATCAGTCTTTTAAGTGATTCCCTTGTAACAGGGGGGAGGAAAAGAAAATGATCTTTGTTTCCAATGAATAATGTTTGGAAATGACCAAATAAAATAATGTTTAAAGTAGGAAAAAAATTTAAAAATTTTTAAAAAATAAAAAAATAAAGTCAGAGACTTTCAGCATTCAAGCAAGTCTGTATGCTGCATGAAGAACTGTCCTTAGAGCCAAAAAGACCTACAAGTCCTACCTTTGGCATATACTGATTGATGCTGATGTGGAAGGCTTGCTGAAATTCTTATCTTTTGCAGTTATTGTTTCCTTTTCAAGATGGAATCCCCAGAAAACATTTGAAATCAACTTTTTAGGATGTAAAACCTAGTTCAAAGTTTGGAGCTATTTGTTACTCATCACATATACCTAATAGACAAGACAAGAATTTCAAACAAATAATTGAGGCAGGGTATCATGCCTTGCTGTAGTTCTCCCCGAAGATTTTTAACTTTCCCTGAATGTTTCCTGTTCATTTGCAAGGGAAACAGCAAAAAAAGAATATCTGGATTGAGAAAAACAAAGGCCCTAGGATCCAGACCACTTCTGGTGGCTTGTAGAAAAAGAAGTCCCTAAAATGAATGAGAGCAGGTAGATGGTACAGTGGTTAGAGTGTTGGGTCTAAAGTTCGAAAGACTCACCTTCTAGGGTTCAAATCTGGTCTCAGACATTTACTAGCTATGTGACCTTGCCAAATCACTTCACCTTGTTTCTTTTGTTTTTTCTCATTTTCCCAGTCTTTTAAAATTTTTTGTGTGTGAATTGGGAATTCTGAAAGCTACTGATTCTTTCTCCTCTACTGATGGCTTGCAGGACTCAGCACTGTGAGCTATTTTACTCTGGGTCTAGGTCTTCACCACAGGGCAGACTTGAAAGGGTCAAGTGGCTATGGACTTCTAGGCCTCACTGGAGGATGGTGCCAGGGCCTTGAACTTCAAGAGATGGGTTTGAGGCATGATATTCTCTGTTGGTGGTGTAGCCAGGCTCCTGGGACTCCAAAGTTAGCCTATGTCCATACTTGGAACCTGGCACAGTAGGTGTGAAGTTTTGCTTCCAGTTCCACTTTATACTGTGAAAATCAACTCTCTCTGACTACCTTTCTAGTTGTATTCAGCATGAGAAGCCCCTCACTCCATCTTGTTGTTGATGTTTGACTCCTGTAGTTTTGAAGCACCTTTTAAAGATTGATTTGAAAGGATTGTCAGATAGATTTCAACTTTCACTGTTTCTAAGCTGCCATCTTGGCTGTGCCCCAAGTTTAATCATTCCATATATAATATCTGTATTCTTCAGGATTATCTCACCAAGGTACATAAATGCCCAATGGTATTATATATTTCAGAGAGGTCTAATTACATTTCCTAACATAAAAATTGATTGATGGATACATTGCCAAGGAGTTATTAAGGGGGATTCCCCTTTTTCTGGCACAAGAGTTTTACAATCAAAATAAAATATAAGTATATGGGAAGGACAGAAGTAGATGGAGGATCCAAATCCTATAGTTCAATTTGTTATATACAAAACCTTACTCAGAGTCTCATGATGTAGTATCTAATTTCTGGAAACATCTTCAATTGCTATCATTGTTTTAGTCCATCTGGAATCATGATGGTCCTCCCAGTATTTTCTCCAGGAGATCTGCTTTCCTGGCCCAGGTTACTGGTGATAACTTCTAAATTTGCTTTTAAAAATTCAATCTATGAACCTTTAGGATAGTTCCACAATCCCCTGTCATGAGGATGAGATACTATTTAACCTTACATACAAGCACATACATAACTTGATGGTAACAAAAAATAACGTTCCAACACAGGGTGTATTCATTTAGAACAACAATAGACTTAATATAGGCTGTATGGCTAGGCTAATTATTTTAAAGTGCATTAAATGTCATCTAAACAATACATTTGCCTTTCCCAAAAATTAGAGATTATATGTGTGTGTATAGATATATGTGCATATATATATATATGTGTGTGTGTGATTTTTTTAAATTATAAAAAGTCCTGTAAAGGTTAAAACAGGTTTGTTTTTAAAAGGGTTGGACTGGGTTATTTAAGAGTGTGATTGTCAGGAATTTAATTAATTCCAAAGAGATTTTATTTACAATTTATTTACAAAATGTAGAAAGAGTAAAGCAAGAAATCAGAGAAAGGATAAGGTAAGATATCTAGCCTAAACACCCCCACCACCATTTTCAGAAAATCCAGCTTTTCACTCACTAAGTGTCAGTTCATAGGAACAGGGTCTCAGGAAGATCAAAGAATGAAAAATTTCTCTAGTCTCCACTTCCAAAAAATGAATAACTCTCTCTCACAGGAAATGAAAGCCCCTTTTAAAGACATTTTCTCTTGCATTGCTTCCTGTACTTTCCCCTAATTCCACATCTACCAATCATAGTTGAAGTCCTACTCTAGGACTGCCCAGAAATCAGTCAGTCAATTCTGATTCATCACCCACTATCACACCTGTGGGACACAGATCTCCCACTTCATGATTAAGTGGGATATTTGCGCTTTTGGTGAGTAGATCTAAAAATGAGCAGATCTCCATACTTTACTTTAAGTAGGATGTTTACACTTATGGGGATTAAATCTAAAAATAGTCAGGGGTTACAATTTAATCTTCACAATCAGGGAAGAGTTAAATATTTTCATTGTTATAATCAGAGGAGAGTTAAGTATTTTCATTTTCACAATCAGGAGAGTTAAATTTAATCTTCATAGTTCCTAATACTTATCCATGGTCTGGTAGATAAATTTTTTTATCCTACAAGCATGTAGGTCAGGTAAAGCAATATTGTAGTTACCCACCATCTGTCATATCTAAATAAAGTTGCCATACCAAAAAAAATGGGGACAGAAGTATGACAAAAAAAGGGAATGTGATCCCCTGGCCTGATTTCTACTCTATATAAGAGCTGAAGAGATAGCAAAATACAGTTAGAGCTAAGTGAGAATATTTTCTACAGAAGGAGATGTCCTACCAGGATAAGTCAGAATTGTTCTATCTCAGAGTCTTTGCTGAACAGTTATTCTTCCAACCCTTCCCTGAGACAGATCTCCCAAACTGTAGCACTGACATATATCACCCCACCAAGAGCTATTGACATCCATGATCATTGATTTATTAGCACTGATCACTGGCTTATTAACACTTTCTTTGTAGTTTATCTGGAATCAGACTCAATTAATTCCCAATGGCAGGTTTCAATAGTATAAGCTTTTGGGGTACGCAGTACTGTCATTGTAATCTGATCCTTCGATACCAAATATCAGGTATAATTCCATAAACTCAAATTGAAAATCACATTTAAAACGAACAAAACTAAATAGGAAAAAAATCAAAATATTATTTCCCAATCCCCATTCACCAATGTAATAAACATATGGATTTTAAAGAAATAGAATGATTACTTAAAAGTTAAATCTACAATATCTCTAACATGGCCATGATTCTCAGTATTTTTCTCTTGGAGGAAGCTTGGCATAGACTTTAATACAACAACTAAGGCAAAGACTGAAAAGTACAATAATTCCTAGAATTCAAAAGACTCATTTGGCCACATTTGCTAACAAACCCATGCCCTGTAGCCACAAAAAGTTTCACCATGCACTGCCAGATGACACATGGATCTCTATTATGATTTGCTAAGTGCCATTCATAATTCTTTGAAGTTCATGGACATTTATAACAATTCCCCTGGCTTATTTATGTAAGAACAAGAAGACTGATTAATAACAGGGACCCCTACCAGCTGTCATAAGCATAACAAGGGCTAGCCAGTTCTGTATGACTGTCTTTGCCAAGGAGTCAATCACCTCTTGGAGAAAGAAGATAGCTTTAGAAGTTTGGGAGAAGCCTTCAACTATATCCTAAGCCAATTTCTCATCCTCAGCAGAGATGTTCCTAATAGGATCTATTACTGCCATTATCCCAAAAGTGAGCATAATCACCCAGAAAAATCTCTGTGCTACAGAGGAAGTGGATACTGAATAAGACCTAGATCTCTTGCCCCATGTATACCACCAACTGGCCAGATGCCTAGCTATAGGTTTGTCTACCGAGCCAATAAAAAGATTATGTACCAGTAGTGGTGGGGTTACAGAGGCCAAGCCACAAATCCCATGCCACCCTTGGGGAAGGAAAGAGCAAGGCAAGGAGTTACAGACATAGAATTGATCAGGGGGTCACCAAACCCCATGGGAAATCTGACTTTAACTATGAAAATATAGTAGGAGTTGCAAAGGATATGCATTCATATGGCCTATAAGTTATCCTATTGAGGCATGTCTTAGCACATATAAATGTTGTGGTAGGGAATGGAATAGTGAGGCTGCACAGAGGCAGCTCTGTTAGAGCTGGTGACAGACCCAGCATCCATAAGGCCCAGTGGTTTTGTCCTGGTATAGAGTATGTCCTATTTAGTGATGTACCCTAGTAATAGAATTATCCTTGTCCAATCATCAAAAGAGAAAACAAAAGAGGAAAATGCAATATGGCTTAATACTGAGAACACTATAACACAAAATGAGGATAGCATTTTTTAACAGAATAAACTAAATTAGGCTTACCTATAAATCCCTAATCACAAAAAGACAATAAAAAATAAAACCAGACAAAAAGGCAGTTATATAAAATGAAAGCCACAAGTTCAGTTAATCAGAGTGAATAGATGGTACTGGTTTTACCTGAGAATGATGAATCTTAGAAGTTTTTTTCCTCCAATTTTAATGGCAGCCAGAGTAGTCCACAACAATTGGAAAGGGTCTTCCCAAGCAGGCTGAGTACCATGTTTGCTGAATGCGCTTTACATATACCTTATATCCCGGATGTAGATCATGAAGAGAAAAGTCCAAGGGTCCTGCCTGTACAACTGCCCCAGGGTCATGAAGATCACATAATCATATCTATGATTTGTAAAGGGTAAAAATTATGGTTGAGACTGAAAAAATCTAAATTTAAATGGTTGCCAAGGGAAATCCCAAATAATAAAATACCCAAGTCAGCTGACAAATTTTTATGGTGATTTAATTACAACAGAAGGAAGAAAATATTAGAGGGAGAGAGAGAGGGGGAGAGAAATAAAGAGGGAGAGAAGGAAAGAAGGAGAGAAGGAAAGGAGTTTAACTCAGAACCACTCTGGCTCAGGCTGAGCCAAAGAGGGTGTTAAGGCCTTGGAGAGCCAAGGCAGGGAAAGGGGTCAGTCCTTATCACTCATGTGACCAGTCTGAAGGAAAGCTGTCTGTGGGGCTCCTCCAAGCTCCAGCTCCAGGATCAAACTGAACTCTAGCCCTCCTCACAGTTTACTGTGAGGAGTCCCAAGAACTCCAGAGGCTGTTCTCTACCTCATTTCCTATATCTCACATGTGCCAATGGTGGCTCAAGCTTGACTTAGGACCACCCAGAGGTCTGTCTTTTTTTTGCACATGTCTGTTGAAGGCCATTTTCTCAAATAATTAAATCTTGAGTTTGATGCAGACCTTCCTAATCTTGTTACACTGAGTAGGGTGGAGAATGTAGTTTCCAAGACCTGATTCTGTTATTCCAAGTGTCGCTATTGTTATTGATCAGGAAATAGCTATATCCAATCTTCTAAAGAATGGTCTGAATAGGGTGGAATAGTTTTGAAATTCACAGATTCCTATATAAAGGAAGTGACATAGATTTCTCCCCAGACTGCCCCAGGAATGATGTATATGCAACAGAAAAAGGTTGACTTGAATAGGGGGACATCCAAAAAGCATTTCAAACAGTGAGACATGTATTTCTCCCCTAGATCAGTTATGCAAGTAAAACAGAGAGAAGGGGAGAATCTGGGGCCCCCTCAACTGAATCTCAGTGCATAGTTTGCCAGTGTATGGGGGAGAAATTTAAGGGTTTTTTATAAAACCTTGGACTGGATTATTTAAGAATAGGGTTGCCAGGAATTTTAATTAATTCCAAGAGATTCATTTAACAATTTATTTACAAAATATAGAAAGAATGAAAGTAAGAAAATGAGAGAGAGGATAGGGTAAGATATCTAGCCTAAGCACTAAGTATTTTGCTCCGACCCCTGGATCAAAAAGAAGCAGGGAGTTTAGTCCTTAGCTAGAGAGGCCTCAGACCTTGTAGTCAAGGACATGGAGATACAGGGAGCCTCTCTCAAGTGGATTTGGTGATGGAATACTATTGTGCTCAAAGGAATAATAAATTGGAGGAATTCCATGGGGACTGGAACAACCTCCAGGAATTAATGCAGAGTGAGAGGAGCAGAACCAGGAAAACATTGTACACAGAGACTAATATACTGTAGTACAAGTGAACATAATGGACTTCTCCATTAGTGGCAATGCAATGTCCCTGAAGAACTTGGAGGAACCTACGAGAAAAACCACTATCCACATTTAGAGGAAAAACTGTGGGAGTAAAAACACCAAAGAAAAACAACTGCTTGAATACATGGGTTGAAGGTATATTGTTGGGGATGTAGACACTAAATGAAAATCCTAGTGCAAACAACAACATGGAAATGGGTTCCAATCAAGGACACATGTAATACCCAATGAAATTTCTTGCTGGCTGCAGGAAGAGTGGGTGGAGGGGAAAGAGGGAATTAATGTGATTATTGTATCCAAGGAATAATGTTCTAAATTGACTAAATAAACGTATTCAAATGGAAAAAAAATAAATAAACAAATAAATGAATGAATGAATGAATGAATGAATGAATGAATGAACGAATGAATGAATGAATGAATGAGTGAATGAATAAATAAAAGGTCCCATATCATTGGGCTAGGGGGAAAAAAGAGGATAGGTCTCTCCTGAGACTAGTCTCTTCAGAAAATCCAGGAAAGGAGTCAGCTCTTTCACTCACCACATGTCAGTCCAAAAGGAGAGATTCAAGGACAGTCTCAACAAGTCTAAGGTCTCAGGTCCAGTCAGCAGATTCTTTATCAGCCTCCAACTTGAACTCAGAACTCCACAGAATGAGAGCACTCAGAAGTCTCAAGCAGAAAGAACTCCCAAAGACAACCTCACAGGAAGTTGTAACTTCTTTTTAAAGACACTTCTTTTGCGTCACTTTCTGTGCCTTCCTCCACTTTTACATCTACCAATCACAGCTAAAGCTTTGCTTAGGACTGCCCATAGGGTAGTCAGTTGATTCTGATTTGTCACCCACTATGGCACACATGGGTCACAGACCTCCCCCACTCAATTGTGAGTGGGGTGTTTACACTTTTGGTGATTAAATCTAAAAAATGGGCAGGGGAGTTAATTTAATCTTTACACCAGTTATGGTTTGAGGGTCTCTATTCATAGGTTCGCCTTGACCTGACCTCTGGGGATGGTGGGGTATATGCAATTTGAGAGTAATTCCCACACAAGAATAAACCTATGATAAAACAGAATCAGTAAAATGAGTGCCTTTATCTGAATCAATGCAAGTAGGTGGGCCAAATCAGAAAACATTCTCCCTCCATAGCATTTTAGCAAAAAATGCCCCTGTGGCACAAGTATCAGGGAAAGCTTCTATCCATTAAGTGAGTTGGTCCACTACAACAAGACCAACTTTATAATGTCCAACTTTAAGCATATGATGAAATCAACTTGCAAGTGTTCAAAAAGAGTGTAAGCCAGGGGTGGCTTACCCAAAACCTTGGTATAAAAAGCATGCTGCTTATATACCTGCCAGGTAGGGCAAGAAGCACATACATGGAGGCTATACTGTAATACCTGGGACCACCAAAACCCTTTTAATGGTGTCCTTGATCCCCTGAGTACCATTCCTGTAGTAGCCATTCCTGAGAACAGGAAAATATATTTGTTTGATGGTAGAAGCTTCTGGGAAGTAGGGGTTTTGCCTTTGGAAGTCACCCAAACCCCATTAATTTGTCTTGCTTTAAACTTCTGTTTCTACTTCACTTCTTGTTTATTATAAGAGAGAGAGAAATTTGATTCATCATTATATGTCAGGCTCAAAATTAACCCAGGTCCTCCTAAGGCCACAAGCCTAGCTGCAATGTCTGCCTGCTGATTTCCCCTAAAAAAGGATCAGTCCCTCTAGATGTTCAATGCCTACCTGTGTGACCCTGGGCAAGTCACTTAACCTCCAACTCTTCTGCTTTAGAATCAATACATAGGGGGCAGCTAAGTGGCTCAGTAGATACAGAGTCAGGACTAGGAATGATAGGTCCTGGATTCAAATTTGGTCTCAGACACGTCCTAGTTGTGTGACCCTGGACAAGTCACTTAACCTCTATTGCCTAGCCCTTATCACTCTTCTGCCTTAGAATCAATATACAGTATTGATTGTAAGACATGAGGTTGGGGTGGTGTTGTTTTTTTTAAAAGAACAAATATATCATATTGATCCTAAGATCAAAGGGAAGAGTTTAAAAACAAATAAAAAGGTTCTACAACTTCCCATATGTCAGGGAAGGAAGAAGACTTACCTAAAAACCTGAAATGAACAATAACCCTGAGGCCAGTAGAGCACTGTCTGGCAGTAACTACCTGAAACCAAGAGAGCGGCATCTAGCAGAGACTTCACAGTAGGGCCACATACTTGAAAGAAACTACATTCCACTTGAGACCAGGAGGGAGCAGACTCAGTAGAAGAGAGGAAAGGTGGGAGGAAAACGAGGGGATGACCATTTTTATAGTATCTTCTAAGTGCCAGGCACTTTGCTAAATGCTTTACAAATACTTTATTTAATACTCACAATCCTGCAAGGTAGCTGCTATTATTATTCCCATTTTACATTGAAGAAACAGAGGTAAACAGAGTCAAGTGATATACCCAGAGTGAAACGAGAGGTAAGTATCTGAGGATAGATTTGAACTCAGGGCTTCCTTACTCCAGGCCCAGTGCTCTATCCACTGTGCTACCATAAGGGAATGATAACTTCACCAGAAGTTATTAGGGACAAAATTGGGTTAGATGGATGAGTTACTCCTCCATGTGTATGCCCTTTCATTCATTCATATTCTTTAACTATCTTACTTTTAGAGGAAAATATTCTATTACTGTTTCTTACTATAATGTGTCCTTAGATGCCTTTACTTGGAATTATTTACCATGTAGATCAGAGGTCTCTACCTCAAATAGAAATGGAAATGTTCTTCCTAGAGGTAAACACCACACTTGAGAGGGTATAGTACCCTGGAAATCCGCTGAATGTGAAGTCAATGGATGTGAGTCCAAATCCCAGCTTTGCCCATTTCATGTGGCACTTTTTTCAAGGCTCTTAAATTCTCTAGGACTCGGTTGCCTCGTCTGCTGTAAGATAAGGAAATTGGAATAGATGGCCTCTGAGCTCTATTCCAGTTAATCTATGATCCTAGTAGAAAGTAAACACTTAGTCTCATTAATGCAGGATGCAGTGGGATTAATACTTTATAAAATCTCTATACTTTACTTCAATGTAATGTTCCTATCAATGTTGTGTTATAATCACATTAGCTTTTTAGGCAGCTATATTAAATTACTGTTTTGAATTCAACAAGCAATTTAGACTTTCAGCAAGATGGCATGGAGTGATCATGACTAAGCCTAATTTCCTTGTACCATCTCAAAACAACAAATGCATCATATTTTTTAAATAGCCACAACAAAAAAAAAAAGAAGGGGAGAAGTTGGGGGTCAGGGAGCCCAAACAGGAAAACTAACAAGATTGAAGGATGAGTAAACAAAAAAAAGAGATTCCAGTCTGAAGAGTCTTTTATAACCATGGTGAAAAGAAAATAAGGAGAAATTTCCAGAAAGAAATAATAAAAAATTGAAACCACCACAACAGGAGAGAAGATGGACATACCAAAAAAGAGAGTAGTTTAAAATCACAATAAAGACTATAAAGGAAGAGCTGTCATTTGTAAATTGAGAAACAAGATAGATGAAAGAAGAATTCAAGATAGACATCAATAAAGCAAGTATTAATTAAGCTTATCTCAGGTCAAGGAGTAATAACCATCAGAAACAGTATTTGAATGCCTAATCCCTGAATTCTTTAAAGTTCTTTCCACTTTGGTATGCTGCCTCTTACTCAAATGCCCATAAGAAACTGTATTGGAAAATGATAACCATGCATTTCACCCAAGTTCTCCTCATCTCCTTCTTATATGTATACTTTCTTCATGTGAATAAGTTCTTAGTATTTTCTTAGTGCTAAAGTATGTCCTGTCAACACTAGTTTATCTAAGGACAGCTATCTGAGCTAAAATACCTCCCAAGTTAAGAAACATGCATTTTAATTCTAGCCTTCAAAAACTATGATTTTGTCCATGTGGACACTCCTTTTCATTGGGGTTAATCATAACTTCCCCAAAACTTTGCAGAAGCTTTCATAAGTAGTGTTGGAAGTAAGCCTGGAGGTCAACTTTCTGCTGATGAGTTTCTGGGATGTTAGACTGGTTCTTAGATGACAGACTTGCAGGTCATTGCCAGATCCATTCATAAAAATCTTGCTAAGTCCTTCTAGAATTTGAATTTCTCTTTGAGTGCCCAGGATTGTTTATATACCATGAGGAGGCATTGGATTAGGGCTTTGTTTTCAAGGAGAAATGGATGTAATGAGCATGTTGCTTATTGGGGCACCATCTGACAACATGTATTCAAAATGTGTATTCAAAAATCTCAAGTTGAAACCATTAGAAACATTTATGAGACATTGTTATTGTTATTAACATTTTTAGCAATAATAAGTAGCATTTATGTAGCACCTACTTTGTGACAAGTACTTTGATGGGCACTTTATCAATATTTCACTTGGTGTTCACAATAATACTGGGAGGTACGTATTATTATTATCATTTTATACTTGAAGAAACAGAGGCAAATAAAGGTTAAATGACTTGCCCAAAGTCACAAAGTAAGTATTTAAGCATGGATTTAAATGCAGGACTTCTTGATTCAAGGTCCATGCTCTATCCACTGTACCACCTATCTACTGCCACCCTCATCCAAGAGCCAAAACCTCTTGAAGAGTCCTGGAAAAAGGATTGCATCCCAGGCTTGCCCCCTGCCCAGTCCCCACAGTCATCAGTGAAGGGAGAAATTATTATGGAGAAAAATTCTGCCTTTCTTATCACAAAGAGTAATAATTGCTCAACCAAACACTACCAACAGGCAGACAGACAGAAACTCTGTTAGCACCCTCCAGACCACTAATTTGGCTTTCAATTTAGCCCTCACAACTATCATCTGAAGAAGCAATTCCCAGACCAGTAAGGCATCCTGAGGGACACCACCTTGACCACCATCTCCCTTCAGACCATGATAGAGACAACCCAGGATCCTGAACCCTAAAGTCTTAGAGTAATAACACTTTCAACCCAAGGCAATAATAATACTTCCAACTAGCTGTCATCCTGAGAGGCAATGCTTAGAGATGCAGTCTGGCAACTGTCCCTGAAAGTGCTGCAGTCAAAGCTACTGAAGACTCAGAAAAGAAAACTCTTGCCACCAAAGTCCTCGGCATCATCAAATGGTTCATCAGAAACTAATGTAAAAAAAAACAAGAAAGAAACTGATGTGATTTTATCAGTGGAAATAACAATAAAGAAGAAACTTTAAAATCTGCTTTGCTGCTACACCCTAAGGATCCTTTTCCATCAGACTTGCATCTGAAATCTTCCATATTATTGTCTCTCCCATTAGAATGAGAGAAAGGAAATGTCTTGCTTTTATCTTTGCATCCTCAGTACTTAGACTATAGCAGGGATTTAACAAAGGCTTTTTTAAACTCATTCATTCATTAAGGATTTTACATTCTAGTGGAAGTTCTGCTATTCTTTTTAGTGTATTGTTCTGCTATCTATTGCATTATCTATATGCTAGTTTCATGTGACTCATGAATTTGGTCTGCATGCCAACCATCTTGTTGGAAAAGACTTGTGCTATTTGGCCTCAGAGGATAATAAATTTTGATAGAACTTCTGAGAAATTGCAGAGGTCAGTCAATTTAGGCTTCATGGGGGCTGAGGGGGGATCCCAATAATTGGAGCTATCCCCAATTGAAATAAACTTCCAAAAGAGGTTATACAGGGGAAGCTCCCCTCTTTGGAAGTCTTCATGCAGACACTGAATAGCCATTTATCAAGTATGTGATAAAATGGATTCCTTCATGTGGGAGTTGAAATAAGTGGCCCCTGAGGTCCTTTCCAATTCCTATATTCTGTGATTCTTCATAAAATCATAGATTCTTTATTTTTACTAAAAGGGGACCTGAGGGATCATTTAGTACAACCTCCTCATTACAAATGTAGAAACTGAGGTATAGGGTGATTAAATTACTTTCCCAAGGTCACACAACTAATAAGTAAGAGAGTTGGTATTTCAACTGTGGATCTCTCCAAATTAAGCAAAGTTCCTCCTGGATCACAATTTGTCCTAGAAATTATAATATAATTACTAAAATAACCATAAATCACAGTCTGGTCCCATGACTTCAGGTCTAGTACTCTTTTCAAATTATTGAAAAACTTTTTGAGCATGACAGGACCAAGGACAGAACATTGTGGTATGTCATTAAAGAACTTGGCCCAGACTGATATTACTACTAATTAATGTTCTGCATGGCCAACTATTTCTGGATCCATCTTAGTGCACTACAATCAGGCCCACAGCTTATAAAATAATTTTGTGAAAAACTTAAACTTTATCAAATTGGGACACTTACTGAGCACTCTTCTCTCTTCCCATAGAAGTATAAAGATAATAATAATAATAATGACTAACAATTATATAGTTTTCCCTTTATGAGTACTCAGTGTTTATTTTCTCATTTGCTTTTGATGACATTCCTGTGGTATAATTATTAATAACAAGCATTTAACTAGTGATTAAAGGTTTGCAAATTGCTTTACATATATTAAATCATTTGCACCTCATAACATCTAGAGGTAGAAGTAAAGATATTATTTTCCCCCATTTTCCACATGAAGAAGTTGAGGCTGAGTAGTTAATTGACTTGCCCAGTTTGACAAAACTAGGAAAGGTCTAAGGATGTATTTGAACTCAGGCCTTTCTGATTCTAAATTCATTGCTTTTAATTATATGCTATTATTATTAAGAGGAATCTTGCCCTATCTTGCACATTATTATTACCAAAGGTGTGATTTGAACCCAGTATTCCTATTAGTCTTGTTATGTAAACCTTAAAATTTCCCAGACCCTACTTTATAAGATTGGATTAAGACCATTCCCCATTTGGGCAGTGAACTCTAACTTAAAGCAGGAATGTGAGAATTCTACTTTACCTACTTGGGTCTGCCCTAGGGGAAGATAAAGTTGTAAACTCTTTTCTGAACAATGAAAAATACTTAAACCCATACTTTTCTTAAGCTAAGTACCTATAAAGGTCAAGCAACTTATGAATTTACAAGGAACAAAGAACTGGAAAACTTACTCAGAGCTTTCCTGGTGTGAATTACTCAAAAATCCACACCTTCTTAGGTGTGGACTAAGAATGGGCAGTCCTTTAGAAACATCTACAGTGATTGGTAGATGTAAGGACTTAGGGGAAGTGACATAGGAGATTTTGCCCTTAAATATAAGAGCTCAGAGAAGAGCTGGATCTGATTCTGAGGGAGCTCATTTTGAGAAGACTCATTCTGAGAATCTCAATTTCTGACTCTCATTCTGAAGGAGAGCTCCTTGAGAAGCTCCTCTGAGGCACTCTGTCCCTCTGGGGTAGGAGCTCTGGAGGTGCTTGAGAGAGGCCCTCGCCAAACAATCTCTGGCTGGAAGACTCTTTGAGGAAGGACGCTGGCCTGGTGTCATTAGAATTACTTACTTAGACAGATCTTATGGTGAGTTATAAAAAACTGACTGATTTCTCTTTTAAGACTCAGGTCTAGGCCATATTGGCTTGAGGCCCTTCATACTTATTCCTTTCTTACTCTCTCTTTCTTTGATTACTCATTGTATTGTTAATTAAAATCTCTATAAAACCCAATTGACTTGGGTATTTGAATAATTGGGAATATTTCCCTAGCAACCACCTTATATTTGATTTTAAAACCCAAGACACTGTAGTGAAACATATTTCTGTGGTCAAATTTACTCACCCTCTCTTATATCTATCACAATTTATATCTTCCACTATTTTAATCACTACAGTTTAAGACCTCAACCATTTTAAATCTCACAATTATCAATCTACTGCCTCGTGTGGCTAGAAAATCATCATGCTTCCTATAAAAGAAGAGAAGAAGGAATAACTGTGGCATTTAAAAGAGTGAGAGCTATAAACTGTAAGATTTAAAATGGTTGAGGTTGTAAACTGTAGTGAGTTAAAATGGTGGAAGATATAAATTATGATAGATATAAGAGGGAGTGAGTAAATTTGACCGCTGAAATATGTTTCACTACAGTGTCTTGGTTTTTAAATCAAATATAAGGTGGTCGCCAGGGAATATATTCCCAATTATGAATATACCCAAGTCAATTGGGTTTTATAGAGATTTTAATTAACAATACAATGAGTAATCAAAGAAAGAGAGAAAGAAAAAAGGTATAAATATGAAGGGCCTTAAGCCAACATGGCCTAGACCTGAGTCTTAAGAGAGAGAGAATCAGTCAGTTTTCTATCACTCACCACAAGATTTGTCTTAAGCAAGGATGTCTGGGGAACAGAGTCTCCCCAGAGGGAGTTCCAGCCAGAGTCAGCCTCCCAAGGGACTTCTTCTCAAGAGATATTCAAAGGGCCTCCTCCAAAAGGATCTATCTCCAAGGATCCTATCTCCAAGCCTCTAAGCCTCTCTTGCTCAAGAAATTCCTTTTCTTATATAGGGGGTTTTTTCCTATGTCACCTCCCCTAAGTTCTTCCATCTACCAATCACCTAGATGTTTTCTAAAAGACAGCCCATCTGAATTCCAGCTAAGTCAACTAATCTCCTCAGTAAGTCTGAACCAGAGAAAATGCTGCTGTGTCGACTAATCCCCTCAGTAAATCTGAACCAGAGAAAACAGAGCTGAGTCAACTAATCTCATTAAGAGAAAACTTGCCCGACCTTTATAGGTACCTAGCATCCCATTGTATCAATTCTAAAAAACAGGCATGGCTCAAAGAACTCCTTGCCTTATTATAAGCATGGGTCCAAGTACTTTCATTGTTTAGCAAGGAGTTTTCTCCTCTAAAGCAGTCTTAAGTATGGGTGGAGTAGAGGTCCTCCCATTTCTGATCCTGGCGAGTTCTCACATCAAAATGGGGAATGTTTCCTGTAGGGAATTTGTTCCAATGGAGGATTTCCCCAATGGAGAAATTTTTAACATTCACAAGTCTGAGAGATTTCAAGATTTCCATAACAGTAGAATCCCATTTCAGCATGGACCATATGATTTTTATTAAAACTGACCAAGGGTCAATAGAATAGTCTTCAAAATGATCTATCTTTATACGTCACTTTGAAATTTACAAAGACATTTACATATGTTATTTCATTTGACTCACACATAGAGGAGGCACCCCAAGCAATCGCCCAATTGCTCCAATAATAAGCACTTAATAAGCACTATTTGCTGGACTCTGTGCTAAATATTGAATCAAAAACAAGTGAAGTGTCTTCAAAAGATGCCACATCTTTTTTTTTTTCTTTTTAGATGACTGGAGGCTCCGTTCCTTACAATTGTGACGTAATTCTCCAGAGCAAGCCATCTTTCTGCAGGGCAGTTAATTCCACTCTGAACTTTGGCAACAAGTCATGCCTCTCGCCTAGATGTCTGGTATGTGCATTTCCTTGGTCACAAATAAGGGTGGAGGCAAAAGTGTGAAGAGAGAATATGTGTATCAATACAAAACACTCTGAATGGGAAAAAAAATACCTTTAGGAGCTACATCTATGACTTTGCAGTTTTTGTGTGCCAATAGAATCTGTAATGTCTTAGCTATGATAGGGCAGGGGGGTTCCAAAGGGAAATCAAAAGAATTCATAGCTGGAAATTGCCTTAGAGTTCATAAAGGTCACCAATTTCAGAGCTAGGAGGATCTGTGCTGTTGTTGTTCAGTTGTTTCAGTCGTGTTCACCCATTTGTGACCCCATTTGGTGTTTTCTTGGCAGAGATACTGAAGTGATTTATATGACCTTCTCCAGCTCATATGACAGATGAGGAAACTGAGACAAATAGGGTGAAGTGACTGGCCCAGGGTTACACAGCTAGGAAATGTCCGAGGCCAGATTTAAACTCAGAAAAATGAGCCTTCCTGACTCCAGGTCCAGAACTTTATCCACTAAGCTACCTACCTCCTAGAAGGGACTAAAAAAAAAACCATCTTATTGGGGTATAGTGGAAACAGGGATGAATCTGACATCAGGAGACCATGGTTTGATCCCAGCTCTGGCATTTAATAATTTGATACTTATTTACCCTCTCTGGTACTCAATATGTAAAGGGACAATAATCAATCAATAAACACATAGTAAGTAATAGGCATTGTGCTACATGCTGAAAATACAAGCACAATGAATGAAATAATCCTTCTCCTAAGCAGGAGACAACAAGGACACAATAAGGAAAATAAATGTAACAACTAAATAGTATTTCTATGTTTTAAGCAAGGCTACATTTGTGTTGTTGAATAGACTCCATGAGAAGATCTGACCCTTGGAAAGTAAATAATTGCCTAGGAAAAAAATATCCTAAATGGCATTTCAAAGGGCAGTGCTTCAACTTCAAAAACACATTTTCTTTATAGGAAACTTTTTGCTATAGACTTTAGCATTTAGCAAACAAAAAACAATAGATTCAAAAGGAATGAACATTTCCCCTGTGACCTCTGCTCCATTTAGGCAACATGACTAAAATCAGACAAATGAATGCATAGAATTGTGGGATTGCTCATGAGCTAATAAATTTGTAAACTGGATTTGAACCAAAAATAATGTCACACTGTAGATGAATCATTTAAATAAGACAATAAAACAATTTTCTGATAGCTTTTGACATCTATTCATAGCTTGATCTTGTTAGAGGCATTGTTTATTAAGGAATTTTTGTAAATCCTTATATTCAAAACTAATTCATTTTTCTCTGAACTATTTGTGCTGATCTTTGTATTTTCCTATTGGCCAAAATATTACTCTGTCTTTCAGAAATAAAGACTTTCTATGGTCATATTCCTCTTGATTATTGTTTTTGTTTAATTTTTTTCACCTGTGAGCTGCTCTAACTAAAAAAGAAACTTAAGTGATTATCAAGCACTATATCTTTTGCAGAATAAGTAATATTTTAGTTTCCTCAAACCCTTTTCTCCCATTTCTCCTTTCCTTTCCTTTCTGCCTCAACCCCACCCCTATAGCAGGTACCATACTGAAATCTGCCCAAAATTTCCAAAAAGAAGTATATCCAACCCAAGTTGGGAAAGCAAGCCAAGAGGCCAAACAGAAATTATCATACATTAAAGTCGCCCTTTGGGAGTATAAATGGAAAGCTTATTGGAGTTTTGAAAAGCAGATTACTGATTTCAGCCCGTTTAGGATGAGAAAGAATTTAACAAATCATCAAATCTAGCTTAGTCTTTTAACAAAGGAATATCCACCTATTTGACTTATCTGAAATTCCCTTCAATTCAACAGTTTTTTAAGTATCTACTCTGTGCAAATTATTTTCCTAGGGGACTGGAAATGCAAAGGTAAAATATGATCTAATCTCCTCTCTCAAGGAATTTATAATCTAATAAAGGAATAAGATGTTGTTTATAAATAACTATGATATAGAGCAGAATTTGATAAGCATGAGGGAAATCCATCCAAAGCACTAGCTGGAAATTGAGGAAGAGGAAATCATTTTCAGCTAGGGTAGTGATGGCGAATCTTTTAGAGACTGAGTGCCCAAACTGCAACCCTCATATGCATGTGAACCAACACCCCATCACCACCACCTTACCCCAGACAGAGGAGGGAGGAAGCACTCCCATTGGACTACTGAACAGGGGGTAGGTCATATGAGAAATGTCCTTAGGCTTGCATGGAGAGGGGGAAGGGAGTAGCACACAGCACACATGCCATTGGTTCACCAACTCGGAGTTAGGGGGATAAGGAAAGAACACAGGGAATTTCTTGGGCACTTAGCTGAACATGGACCCTGGGTTGATTTCTTAATCCAAGCAATTTATTCATTGGTAGGATCCCATGGAGTAACTACCTAATCTCAGCAATATCACCATCAAAAATTAAGGGGGAAAATTTTAGGAGAAAATCAACTACCATTATGCCCACCAGTCAAGAAATCTAATTTGCCTTACCCATAATAATAATCAGTGGTTAGATTCTCAGGTCTTCTGATTCCTAGTCAGCCAGGGTCCTCCACTATAGTAGGCAGTCTCTCCACACATAAATTATTCAGTGCTTTTTCCAATACTAATAGCATTGTGGGCACAAGGATTTATAAAGATGCAGATGATTCATAGACAATGGCTGATAGTAATAAAAGCAGAAATTAACTTGGAACCTTAATTTGAAAGTGCCTATAAGAAAAAATAAAACAAAACAAAACCAAGAGTTTACAAATGACATTTCTATAATCTCTCATATGTGTAATTGGTTTCTTTTAAGACATAATTCTCTCATCAAATTAATTTAAGGGCACATAAGTAAAAAAGAAAGTTAGGGATTTATGGGGATATATTAATTCTGCCAAACCAACTTGACATTATTTAGTGAGAGTATCAAGTGACATCTGAGAGACACCAAAGAATGGTGGATAATGGACTGACAGTCAGGAAAACTTGGTTTCACATCCTGCTTCTCATGAATACTATGCTGAACCCCTGAAGGGCCTGGATTTAGATCATGGGGCTACAAGAAAAGCAAGAACTGCAATGTGGTGTAATAAAAAAGAATTTTTCAGTTGAGACTAAGCTCACATTTCTAGCAATAAGAGGAAGTCCTGGAAAAGACCTCCTGAAGCAACACCCCATAGGGGAACCTTCTGGCATCACTGACTCATTTTGGACAGGGGCTTCAATGAGCCTAACTCATGTGGTCTTTTGATTTTCAGACCCACCATGGATATGCAGCCTTGAGAGTTGCGTCATTCTCCATAGGTTAATACAGTGGAAGAGGATTCATTGGTCTATTGGATTTAAACTTCAGCACTAGCTCACTGTAATAATTGATGCTTCTACTGTCCGGGTTCAGCAACTGTCACCATTAGAGCTGAAACAGATAGCGCCTTTGTTCATAGGAAGTATAGAAAATCTTTTGCAAATTCCCTGACTCCCATACTAGGTGACTATGGAGAAATAACTTCCTCTCTCAGTGACCCCCAGCTAAATCTCTAAGATGTTAAGTTACAGAAGTTGTTGATCAGCATTTATGGAAAACACAAAGTTTGTGTCTCCCTCCCTATTCCCCCTCCCCCCAAAAAATCAATGACTTTCCAGTGTGTCAACCTTTATCCAGGTAAGAGCTTCTCTATGACAACATAAATACTGCACAAAAGTATTAGTAAGGTCTTAAGTTTTTAATAATATTTTAAGAAAAAAATATAATTTTCTCATGTTGTCTTATCTTATCTTCATAAAAACTATTTGAAATGTAAATAGCAGGTATAGAATCATTATGACCATTTAAGGGTTAAGGAAATTAACATAAGGAATGGTTTTCCTAATTAGTTAGCTAGTTAATAATGTTGGGGGAGGGCAGCTGGGTACATTGAGAGCCAGACCTAGAAATGGGAGGTCCTATGTTCAAATCTGGCCTCATACACTTCCCAGTTGTGTGACCTTGGGCAAGTCACTTAACCTCCACTGCCTAGCCCTTACCACTCTTCTACCTTGGAACCAATACACAGTATTGATTCCAAGACAGAAGGTAAGGGTTTAAAATAAAATAAAATAAAATGAAATGAAATGAAATAATAAAATAAAATAAAATATAAAATAAAATAAAATAATAAAATGAAATGAAATGAAATGAAAAATAAAATAAAAAAAATAAGGTTGGAACTAGATCTGACTTCTTCCTATTACCATTTGTTTATTTGAATATGTAACTAGTGACTGGAATAGGTTAAGTTTATCCTCTAATTTCCTGGACCTCTTAGGTGCCAAAAGAAAAATGAAATCAATGAGATTACTTTGTGGTATTTAATATAAACCAAATTGCCTGAGGTTGTTCTATTGTCTACCACCAGTAATACATTTAAAAGGAATGTCATAGTGTTTCCTGAAAGATTCATCATAAAAACAAAGATGCAACAGGCCCAGGGGAGAAGGTGAAGATAACTTTAGACTGCTGTTACTCTTCCTATGTAAGTATTAGTGATCGAGGAGTTGACACTAAGATATTACCTACCAGTAGGCTCCCAGGTGATAACCCCATGAAGATGTTACCTAATAGACATTCCTAGTAGTTGGGAGCTGATGGTAGCAAACAAAAAGAGTTCACCCTCAAACCCTTTACCATTGAAATCAAAATGCTTCTGGTTCCTCCAACCAATATGTCCTTAGAAGGTGCTTAACTTGGGACAGTAAGAAGCAGATTGCCAAAAAGAGAGGAAAAGAGGGAAAGTTCAACCTGTATTAAAGTAGTGTCTAAGTTTTATGTAGCAATGCTCCATGCTTTAAAAAAACACTTGGCCCCCAAATTTTCATTAAGTGATCTAGGCAAATAATTTAATTATATCATTTTCCTCAAACAAAACCAAGGCTTCATTAAAATTTTGTCATATCTTTAACATATAATAAAAACAACAAATAATTCTTGAATTTCCAATTATATAAGAAACAATGAACTCATTAAATAGAGATGTAGGAAAAGACATATGAATTGATGTGATGTAGTCAGGAAAAGAATACCTACCATGAATATAATGGAAATGGAAATGAACAATAGCAAAACAATAGAAAATCAATATTGTCAAATTATAGCAAATAAGCATGGACCCAAAGAAAAGAGATAAGACACCCTGGTCTCCTGCTCCTTTGCCAAGGCGGGGAGTCCATGGGTGAAACATTGAATATAATGTCAGATTTTTTTCAATGCATTGATTGCTTTTGCTGGGTTTTTATCTCCTCTTGCTTTTTCTTTTCTTAGTCTTTATTGCAAGGGAGAGAGGGTGGAGAAGAATACAAGAGAAATTTTAGATAATGTAAAAAAAAGTTAGCAAGAAAAATCTTTTTAACAGAATTTATTTTAATTTTATAATGCAAAACAAATCTTAAATACACAACAAAAACAACATAAATAATTCTCTCATCCACAGGGATGTTTGAAGTTCAAACCCCTCATTTTACAATTGTAAAGAAGCTGAAAATCAGAGATATTAAGTGCCTTACACAGGGTGGCAAAAGAAGGAAGGGTCAGGGCCAAGATTTGAACCCAGGTCTTCTGACTCCAAATTCATGATTTTTTTTCTATGTTATCTCCCCAAAGATGATAGAGAAAACACATATGTACCAGATAGTCCTCCTACTCTTTAAACCTCTACAACAACCTATGGCTAATCTAGCCTGGGAGAAATGGAATGGCAGTGTCTAAGATTTAGTAGGCTGGCACCATAGGGGATGGTGAAACAACAGCACCCAATGCCTGATCCCAGGGAGTCTCTGTGGTCCATGAAGCCAGAGAGGGCAACTAGTGCCCATTCTTCTTCTGGTCACCTACCTACTACTGGAATGAATTGTCTGTCTTATTCTTGTTTTTGAAATAGATATACTTATGTGTGTGTTATATCTTTTAATGCAATAATTTGGTCATTGCCTTACATCTGCCATGAAAGAATCCCATTTCCTCCCTGAGACCATGGAGGATCACCCCTAGGGTCTATGGTTTGTTCAAGTCCCAAGTTCAAGATGTCTTTCATTTTTTATTTCAATTCAGTAAATGGATTTTCATCTAGATAGGAGTAATTCTCTGGGTCATGTTGAAGTTGGGAATGGGGTTATGATTCCCACAGAAAGGGGCATAGTAGGTGAAATAACTTCCTGTCTCCCACCAGAATTAGCTAGAGTATTTCTTTTCTACACAAGTTATTAAAGCCATCTTTGATGTTTCATTTGCTCAGGGACTAAAGTATCTAGTCTTTGATCTTTCTCCCCCAACACAACAAGGGCACAAAGAACTCTCATTCCTCCCTCATGGTGGACTATTTTGGATCACTGAGTCAGGGTTGCTGCACCTGATTCCTGTAGTACCTTTGCTAAATATTTTTTCCCTGTTATGACTAAGGAAACATTGATCCTAAACTATTAAATAACGAACTCAAGTCAGGTTTTACCTACTTCAAGGAGCAAACATAAACCAATTTAATTTTAAAACATGATGGGATTAAATGCTACCCTAAGGCAGGACAGAGAAGGAAGCTCCAGAAGAGCAAAGCAATAGAAATTCAAAGTCTGAGGATTGCTAGTTCCAACTTTGCCTGCAGTCACTCAAGCTGATAGCTCAGAGCTTGGACTGAAACCCTTTTTTTTTTAAACCCTTACCTTCTGCCTTAGAATTGATATTAAGTAAAAGTTTTAAAGTAGAAGAGTGGTAAAGGCTAGTCAATGGGGGGTTAAGGGTCTTGCTCAGAGTCACACAATTAGGAAGTGTCTGAGGTCATATTTGAACCCAGGACTTCCTGTCTCCAGTACTGGCTCTTAGACTGACAGCTCATGGTAGGCAATCAACTCAGTGCCAGTGAAAAGCAGTTTCCTCTCTATGAAGGGAATTCCTCCTCCCATATGATAAAGTATGCTGAACAGAGAAAGTTAGAAGAAAGAAAACATGCTCTAAAAACATCCATCTGGCTGAGTAGCTTTACTATAAAATTAAACCTTAAATATTCTCTCTAGATCTTTGAGAAGATCTGAAATCATGGCTACTTTCTGACATTAAGAGTGAAACCCTACAATAGTCAGGCAAAGAGCAGCCACTTTTTCTGGAGCAGCTCCAGCCTATGAATATCTTGACTCCAACCCCCACCACAGCTATTGTCTGAACCTCCTTTCATTAGAGCACCTCGTTTTACTGGACTTCATTTTATTGCACTTTGCAGATGTCACATTTTTTACAAATTGAATGTTTATGGCAACCCTGCCTCGAGCAAGTCTCACTTCTCTATTTTTCCAATCCCATGTGTCCATGCTATAATTTGGTAATTCTCACAATATTTCAAAATTATTAGTATTATTATTATTATATCTATTTTGGTGATCTGGGGCCATTAATTTTTTATGTCAGTAAATTTTGAGATTTGTTGTTTGAGGGACCACAAACCACACCCATACAAGGCAGGGAACTTAATCAATAAATGTTATGTGAGTTCTGATTGCTCCACAGACCAGCTGTCCCCTGGCACTCCCTTTCCTGGGACCTCCTTGTTCCCTGACATGCAACAGTATTGAAATTAGGCCAAGGAATAACTTACAATGTTCTAGTAAGCCTCTAAATGTTCAAGTAAAAGGAAGAGTCCATCGATGTGGCCAACTGACCGCTGGCCTAATTTAAGAAATTGCCTCACCCACCCAAACTTCAGCAACCACCACCCTAATTATCAACAGCCACCAACACTGAGGCCAAGACCCTTCTCCACCAGCAAAAAGATTACAACTCACTGAAGGCTAGGATGATGCTTCGCATGTTTAGCAATAACATTGAATTAAGGGATGAACATTGGTTTTTAAGACATAATCCTGTTGCATACTTCATCAACTACAGTCTAGAGTAGACACACCTTGTATGTGCACTGGGAAACCAAAAAGTTCATGTGACTTGCTTTGCTGGGATATTTGCTTTATTGTGGTGGTCTGGAACTGAATCCACCTACCTCCAAGGCATGCCTCTCATTCCATTGCTTTCCTCCCTGCCCGTCTTCCTCTCACTCCTTCTTCCTTCCCTTTTCCCTTCCCATGCTAAGCATCTGCTCTGGAGAGCTAGCGACAACCTCAGTGTTCTCTTTTCCTGGATCTTCACATCATGTTCTTAGAAGAGCATCGATGCTCAGATCCTTTCCTTTCCTATATGTGTTTAAACTCAGGAGAAAGCATTGTGCATCTGGGTCAGCTCCTGCTTCCATCTGCCCTGGCTCTTTTCTAGCCTTAAACAAATCAGGCAAATGCTCTCTACCTCCTGCTTGGCATGAGATGAAAAAGTCCCACTTCAGAGGGGATGGGTGAAGACTCATTAGAGCCTGGGAAGGTTTCTGAGGACCAGCAATAATCACCCCAATGGGAAGTGCCATTACTTGTCAGCATGGTTGCATTTGTCTTTTGTAAACACCATTACTTATTTTTAGAAACAGTAAACTTAAAAAAAAAATGTTAGGGAAGTTTTTGATGTCTCAGAATCCTCTGATCTCTGCTCTATACTTTATCACATTCTAAGTTTAATTGGGCGCCTTGCTCACATTCCTACTAGCCTGTGACACCCCCCTCACCACCCCCGCAAAGGCTGAGTCTGCCTGTCCTGTACCCGGAACTCACAGGACAGGGGCTCTCCACTGTCGCAGGTCATAGATGTCTTTGGCAGTTGTGGGAAGACGAAAGGCCACATCCCCCCTCTTGCAATAAGGTTCCTAAATAATTGAAGGAAATACTACATTTCACATAGTGGTTAGTAGATATAAAGATGTCTTTTCTCTTTTCCCATCCAAATTCCTGGATACACAGAAGCCCATGCATGGAGTCTTTGGAACAAAGGAGTTTTATCAAAATGAATGGACTAGGTGGTCAGCCCTAATTGTAAATGTAGAATTAATAGAATAATTAACACTATTTTACTTTTAATATTCACTAGGCTTTGCCAGGACATTTAGGGCTGGAGGGCTTTTCCTGGTTCTGAGTTAGATTGAAGTGGTTTTTCTAGTCTAAGCATGCCTTCCAAAAGACTTCAAGGTTTTTAATGAAAAGAGTTCTAAAAGCATAAAATGCACGTTGCAGCAAATAAGGAGCTTCTTGGATAAAGGAATATACTGGAAACACCAGAAATGTAAGCCTGAAGAAAAGGCAAATCGGTTAAGAGCGAGGGCTGACTCAGGGCAGCTTTGTGCTCCACTGGCATTCTGCTGCGATCAGGGCAGCTGGATGGCACAAAACGTGGACTCTCAAAGACCTAAGTTCAGAAACTTACAATTTGCATTACCCCACGGGAAGTGGCTTAACTCCCTTATCTATGAAATGGTTGTAATAACTGTTTCTTCTTCTCAGGGTTGTCGGGCGGATCAAATGAGTTAATGTGCATCAACCTTAAAGCACTACATAAATGCCAGCTGTTATTATTATTAATCACACAGTATCAAAAGATCTCATTGGTCACCAGCTCTCTGGGTAGATCCCCTGCAAATTTACCAGGGACACTGATTCATTCTGTATCAATGGAAGAAATATACAAATCATAGAGATCATGGATGCATCAACGCAAACAAACAAACCTCTCCAGAAATATTTCATATGGAAAGACTTCATTTAACTGTTCTGTTGAAAGAGAATACAGCATTGCTTATCAATATGCTTGCCCTTTACCTCTAGTAAAAGTCCTGGATTCAGGAGTACCCAGGTTCAAATCTGACCTCAGACACTTCCTTACTGTGTGACCCTGGGCAAGTCATTTAACCCCAATTGCCTGGTTATTAGCAACCACTCTTATGCTTTAGAATACCTATGGATATAGCATACCTATGGAATGAAAGAGTTTGGTTTGGTTTTTATAAACTACTTGAGGGCAGAAGATAGATCTTTTTTGTCTTTATACCTTAGGCGCCTAGAATGCATTAAGTACTTAATAAATTGAATTATATATTCTCATGTAAACTAATTGTTATGCAAAAAGAATGATGCTAAGGTAAAATCAATGACATGCATAAAGTTATCTATATTATATTAACCATCCAAAATTGAAGAAAGAATTAGATCAGCATTGGTAAGGGAGCTGGTGAAAATTCTGAAGCAATAATGCTGTCATTTTATAATTTTAATTAAAAGAAATCCACATGGACTGTGGCTAAACTGTGAATATGAATATGGGAAGAATCTATCACTTTTTCTAGTGTAGGGAATTCTCAGTGTAAAGAAATTCATTAATTATAAAATATCCATGAATTAGGAGGAGGATTATGTGGAGTTACCTGAAGCTAGAGAGATTAAATCCCTTGGATAAAGTTCACGAAGCTAGTAAATGGCAGAAGAATTTGAACTTAGGTCTTTCTGACTTCAACACTGGCCCTCAATTCACTAAGTGATTTTTTTAAATAAACCCTTACCTTCTGTATTGGAGTCAATACTGTGTATTGGCTCCAAGGCAGAAGAGCAGTAAGGGCTAGACAATGGGGGTCAAGTGACTTGCCCAGGGTCACACAGCTGGGAAGTGTCTGAGACCAGATTTGAACCCAGGACCTCCCATCTATGGGCCTGGCTCTCAATCCACTGAGATACCCAGCTACCCCTCACTAAGTGATTTTGACTCAGTAGGCTTGCATGTATTCCATTACAAAATCAAATTTACCCTTGAAATTGATAGAATGGCAGGGGAAATAAAAAGTAGAATCAAACATAAAACTGAACAGACTTGCAAACCCATGTGTGCCTCATCTTATTGATTCACCTAATTACTCTTGTCCAATTTTTAAAGAATTTCTTTCCTAAACATAATCCTAATGGCACATCATTAGTTAAAATTATTTGTTTTTATAAGATTGAGCCCTACATGGGTAAAAGGGAGGTGTTTAAAGGAGAAAAAAATGACAGAGAAGAAAAACTTAATAGCATAAACATCCATTAATTGTAGATAAAATATCTTGGGTCTAACTCCTAAAGTTTAAGTAGTCTACCTCATTGATTGTGGTCTGGCAATATTCCCCTAGACAAGCAACCATTGGCACTGGTGCCACTGAGACATAGTATCAAGTAAGGACATTAAGACTAAGATCACTTTCTTAATTCCCCATATTTCTGGTCAATTCCAATCAGCAGAGGACTGTTAGAGTCAACGTAGTACAATGTAAAAGAATTCTGAATTTACTATGAGAATACCTGAGTACTAATCATGGCCCTGACCTTCAAGAAGCCAATTAATTTTTCTGTACCTCAGTTTCCTCATTTGTCATATGGTTTTAATAATATATGTGAACTATTGTGTGTCCCTCCCAAGGATCAAATCCATATAGGTGTATATACATATGTATATATACGTACATATGTACACATATACATACATGAAAGAAAATGGGTTTTCCATCTTAAGCTTAATTTATATACAACTTTACATACATATACTTGATCCTTTTGAGGGACATAAAGCAATACATGAATATAAATATCACCTGTTATCCAGAAGATTCTCAGATTTTTTACTTCTATGAAAAGAACTGCTATAAATATTTTTATGCATGTGGATCTTTTCCTTTTTACTTTATTTCTTATTACTTTATTTCTTTGGGGCATAGACAGAGTAGTGGTAGAGCAGGGTCAAAGTAAATTTTGGTAACTTTCAGGGAATTACCTTAAATTACCTTAATAAATTACCTTCCTAAATGGCCAGGCTAATTTATAATACTAGTTAATTTACCTTTCCACTTTCCTTCCAACATATGTCTTTTCCTCTTTGTTATCTTTGTCAGTCCGATGGGTGTAGGGTAGAACCTCCGAGTTGCTTTAATATTGCTTTAATATGTATTTCTCTAAATATCAGTGATTTTGAATTTTTATGTGAGTTTTTATAGTTTGGGTTTCTTCCTTTTAAAACTGTCTATAAATATCCTTTGATCATTTATTAATTCAGGAATTAGTCTTCTCCATCTAAATCAATTCTTCATATTTCTTTAAAATGAAATGTTTATTAGAGAAACTTGTTATAAGGATTTTCCCCCAGTTACCTATTTCCCTTCTAATTTTTGATGCATAAGATTTGTGCAAAACAGTTTTAATTTATGTGATTAAAATTGTCCATGTTATGCTGTGTGATCCTCTCTGTCACTTGTTTTGTAATGAACTCTTCTTCTATCTCTAGAACTGAAGGATAATTTCTTCCCAACTCCTTTAATATATTTATAATGTAATTTTTAAAATCTAGATCTTTGATACATTTGGAGTTTGTGTTAGTATATAGTATAAGGTATTGGTCTAAACTAAATTTCTGCAAGACCATTATCTAAGTTTATCAGAATTTTTTGTCAAATAATAAGTCCTTCCCCTAGAAATTGGGGGATTGGGTTTATCAACTACTATGCTTAATGAATAAGCAACTTTATAATGAACATCTGGTGTGGGTAGTGCTCAATATTAGGTGCAAAAAAAGTGAAACAGTCACTGTATTAGAGGGGAGAAAGAGCTATGCAAGAGACAAGAGAAATAGTTCATGAGTAGAGTCCTATCAAATTCTTGCCCAAAATAAGCCCTGGGACAGGGAGATAAACTAGAGGTGAAGGGAATAGAAGGAGTGGGACAAAATACATCCTGGGACTTCTGAGGGTTTCTATACTGATGAAAATGTTACCAGCAGAAAGTAGCATCCTAAGGCTGCAAAGATAAAGCTGGGCAGGAAAAGAAGGATGCCTGTAATAACATCATCCTATGACATACCTCACAATGGACATAGTATAGTCTGGTAGTGATGACTGGGAAAATATTTCCAGGAGGTAGGATTTACATTTTTAAATCCTGGGGCAAAGCCCCACAAATCCTAGCCTACTAACACTTCTGATTGGGTGTTTACAATCTAGCTGGAGATGATATAGACAAAATGCACACAACTGAAATTTCAGAGGAATTTAGAATCAGAAATATTTAAATGGAGAGAAACTTAAAATCATCTAGATCAGCTCCTTCATTTTACAAATCCTGAAATGGAAGCCTAGAATGATGAAATTACTTACCCCAGATGTCAGGTTCAAGCCCTCATCATTTTTCTCCAAAACTATTATAGTAACTTTCTACTAGTTCTTTCATTTTTTAGTGTCTCCCTTCTCCAGGGACTACACAGCAATATACACATGCAAAATAATCTTGAAGAAAATAATATTAAGTATGGAAGCTACATGGCTCAGTGGATAGAGAGCTAAGCCTAGAGACAGGAGGTCCTACATTCAAATTTGGCCTCAATATTGATTCTAAGAGAGAAGATGAGATTTTTTTAAAGATAATATGAAGAATGAATTATGGGGCTAGAGACATGGATTAAAGGAATAAACCAAATGTAGCAGATAAAATCACAAAAGTTTCCCAAAGGAGCTGAGGATTAAGTGCAGCCTCTAATTCATAATCTCCATCCTTCAGATTAGTGTTCTTCTACCATCCCTTCCCTAAAGGACAACAAGCTATCTAAATGGACAGTTGAATTCTAATTCTCATAGGTTAGGTTAATGTTTAGTGGTACTAAGATTTGTGAGGCAAGTTTTTTGAAAAACATTCTTCTTTTTCATGACTACAAATGACCCTAAATATAGAGAGAGTGTACATACATAACTTAAGCTTTCAGATGAACTTTGAAAAGAAGTTTTCTACATCACATTTCAAAAAATATATATTACTTATTATTCCAGAGAAATGTATGAGGCGCTCAATGTGCAAGGAAAATTCCACAAGCACTTTAACCTATTAAATGTGAATAGGGAGTCAGGAAAGGAGGAAGGAAAGAAATCATCCTGTCCCATAATCCACTCCCTTTCCAAAAAGCAATTTATGGTACTTACAACAACAACAAAATCTAATTTAAACCACTCATTACAAGCAAACAAAGCAAACCCAGAATAAATATCCCAACACCCATCATTGCAAAAACAATCAAGCCACAATTATTTATATATTTTTCTCAATAATTGTAATTCCAGATGTTTAGATTTTTTTTTATCTGTAAAATAAGCCATCTAATTTTCCTATGATGACATAATGGACTGGCATGTGACTAGCTATCTCTTCTCTTTTCCAAAGCACCAAGTCATGAAGGGAAAAGAAGCTGCATTGTCAAGGCAAGAGCTAACTAAAAGCACTGTGCTGGATGCACTGGTTAGGATGGTATGCTGTCCCACTGCCCCCTGCTGGACAAAAAGTTTAGTGATTTTCTTTTTCATGAGGTCTAGGAAGCTTTCCAATGAGTATCATCCTCAAATGATCTTCCTAAGCCCCACCCAATGGCATTTCCTAGTCCTTTATTTTATCCTTTTATTCCTAAGAAAACAACATATGCACCACTTAGCATGGATTTCCCTCAGGGATATATAACAAGGATTCTCTTCATCTCTCTCTCTCTCTCTCTCTCTTTCCTCACTTATCTCATTTTCTGCCTCCGAATTCAAGCATCATTTCTTCTGGAAATCATCTATACATAATTCCCTAATGGACATTCCCAAAATCTAGCCTAGTCTCTCCTTAACACTAGACCGACAGGAGTATCTGACTCCTAAACTGAACACAAGTATATCAAAATCAACGTGTCCTCCTCAAAACTGATTATTATATTGCCCCCTAAATTCACCTCCTTTCGAAGTTCGCGGTTTATCCATGAGAGCATCACTGTCCTCCCAAGTCACTAAGGCTCATAATCTTGGATTCATTCTTAACTCTTTCTTTTCCTTCTCCACCCCCACCATATCCAATTGGTTGCCAAGTCTTGTCATTGTATCTCTTATATCTGTCCCCTTTTCTCGTCTCACTCTAATCCAGGTCCCTGACACCTCTCCTCCTAAACTACTATATTAGCCTCCTAGTTATTCACCTTGCCTCTAGTCTGACCAATTCAGTCTGCAAACATCTAATAAAACAATTTCCCTATAGCACAAGCCTGACTACATCCTTCCCTTGACCAGAAAACTTCAATGACTCCCCATTATTTCTGCATCAAAGATGAAATATAAATTCCTCTGACTATAATTTAAAGACCTTCACAATTGATCTCCATTAATTCTGAGCTTTGTTTGAAATTATTCCCCTTTACAAATTCTATAGTCTAGCCAAACTGAGCACTAATTGTTACCCCATTCCACAACCCATTTCTTATCCCAATTCAGACTGACCGTTATGCATAAAATAGTCTTTATTCATAATCATCTTTCAAAATCCTTTTCTTTTTTCAAAGCTCAGTAAATAAAAGTTTACTGTCCCGACCTCCCTCCCAGTGTTGGAGATCAATCTGGTTCAGATTGCAAGCTAGGATTCAGAGCAGAGTAGGAAGAGTAGGTGTAGCAGTCTATTGGGTCTAGCATTGATTTCTTTCCTTACTTTTTAAAAAAAATAATCTTTACCTTCTGCCTTAGAATTGATATAAATATTGATTCCAAGGCAGAAGAGTGGTAAGGGCTAGGCAATTGGAGTCAAGTGATTTGCCCAGGGTCACACATCTAAAAAGTATCTGAAGCCAGATTTAAACCCAGGTCTTCCTGTCTCTAGGCTTGGTGCTTTATCCACTGAGCCACTCTCTCAGCTGCCCTCCAACATTAAATAGCTACTCTACATCTACACTGTGGCTAGGTGCTGCTCATGGTGGATGAAGGGTTATAGTGCAAAAGAAGCAGAAGATAGCAACCCTAAATTTATAATTTCCTTTTTTATCTGTAAAGTTGATTCATTTCATTCTAGAGTTCATATCTGTCAACTTTTCTCCTGTCCTGAATTTTTACACACACACACTAAAATTTGAGAATTAATGATTTGAGCCACTCAGTTTTTCCACAAATTATCTCATGAAGATAGAACCTTAGTGAAATGGTAAGACTAATTCCTTTGTATATCTCCTCAAGAATTAAGGAGTTTCATCTTGAGTCTCCTCTTCTGTACTGGTTTTTATTCCTCTGCTACATGCATTCTTTGTTCTCTTTTATTCAATAACAATCCTCTTTGAGTAATTTGAAACAAGGCTCCCTACCAACCAACTGTCCTTTTTTTTCCTCCTCTTTTCCACTACTACACATCCAGAAATAATGGGCTATAGTCTTTGTCTAAAATTGCTTGTCATCACTCTATATCCCTTTGTGGTCTGACCTGACCCAAGAATTTCAACCAATATGGCTACCTGAAATGGAGGCAGACCACACAGCTCCTATATCTCCTCCAGCAAAAACCTGAAATTTACAACAGATAGAATAATGATAAAGAAATACAATTGGAAACTAGAATAATCTCACAGGCAATCAGATTGGTGGAAGTAAGCAAAAGTAGCCACATTATAAGCAATCAAGCCAGTAACTTCCCAAGCTACCAGAAATGGTCCATAGACACATGTAGACAAGGTTTCCAAAAGCATAAAGAGTTCAGGGTCTAGACAATACTCTTCCTCTAGAAATGCCCAAGGTGATCAGAAAGCCTTAGGATTAGGACCTTGGAAACCCTGGGGCAACAGCAACCAGTTCAACATTGGCAGCCTTCAGACTGGAGCAGCCCAGATTCCTAGAGGTTCTTTAAGTCTTCAGTGCTCTGTCCTGAGTCACCACAGAATGGCCTAAAAATTGGTCACTCCTAACCTAAAAAATACAGAGGGGAGGCCTAACCTTGGGAAGTAGAGGTCAGTAAAGGAAACCAGTGGATCAAGGAAGAGACTCATCAAGACCAATCACCACACTCAAAAACTCAACAGGGTACAGGGCCTGTCTTTTGCTCAAAGCCCTTGAATAAGGACTAGAGAAATGAGAAAGCAATAAAGGCCCCCACCAGTATTAAAACATACACACATGTAACCTCCTTGAAAGAAGGAACTCTCTTTTTTGTTTATATTTGTATCATCAGAATTTAGCTCAATAACTGTTACATAGTAAGAGCTTAATAAATCTTTCTTTGTTTCTTCCTTCCCTTACCCCCTCTCTCCTTCTTTCTGTCCTTTTTTGCATCTTTTCCTTCTTCCCCTCTTCCCACCATTCTCCCTCCATTTTTTCCATCCTTTCTTCCCTCCTTCCTCTCATTGTCCCTTCCCTCCTTCCTTCCCTCCTTTTCTTCCTTTTGTCTTCTTTCTTTGTCTTTCTCTTCTTCACTTCTTCCTTTCTTCCTTCTTTCCTTGCTTCCTCTTAGACAATTAGGAAATGGCTGAACAAGTAGCATGTGGGTCTAATGGGATGTTAATGTGTTATAAGAAATGGTAAAAAAAGTATATAATTCCAAACCATATTGAGTGTTAAGAACTAATTCAGGGGGAAGTGAGTAGAATCAGGGGAAAAAATGCATCTGAGGACAAGTATCATTGTAAAGAAAAAAATGTTTTGGAGGATTTAAAAACTCTAATCAGTGTAAAGACTAACCATTTCTCCAGAGGACCTAAGCATGGTACCCACTTCCTGAAAGAGAGATGATGAATATAAGATACAGAAAAACACATCCATTTTTGGACATGATCCATATGTGAATTCATTTGGCTTGACTATACTTATTTGTCACAAGGATTTTTTTCTTTCTTTCTCTGAGTTTTTAATGTGGTAAGGGAAGTGTCAGTAGTGATTCACCAAAAGAGAATTGTTTTATACATTAATTTTAAATTTTAATTTAATTTTTCATTTAAGAAAATTTTATTTTCTTTCCATCATACCTCCACCTAACCAATTAAAAAGCAAAATCTAATCTTTTATAACAACTATGCATAGTCAGGCAAAAAAATCCCATATTATTAATATTCAAAAAGTATATGTCCCATTCTACATCATCATTCTTTAATTATATAAGGCACAATAGACTATTTCCTCATTAGTCCTATGAAATTACAGTTGATTATTCAAAGTTCTTAAGTGTTTAAACTGTTCATCCCTACAATTGTACAAACTGTACCCGCTTCTGCTCATTTTACTCTTCATCAGTTCAGACATCTTCCCAGATTTCTCTGAACCATGCCCTTCATCATTTCTTATAGCACCATATTATTTCATTAGATAGCTATATAGTAATTCAGCATTTTCCAATTGATGACCACCCTCCCTTAGTTTCTAGTATTTTGCCTCCACAAAAAGAGCTGATATATATACATATTTGTATAAATGTGTGCTTTATTGAAACATTTTTCAAATATACAAATGACAAAGAAGGAAATTTAGAAGAAATCACCAGACAAGTAAGCCAGTTTTAAGAGCAACATATGGAATTTGTTATATATTATTTATTAACTAAGTGGAATGAAATAGAAATTAATGGTTTCACATATAATTGTCCTCCTGTATTATAAAGTAATAAAAACAAAATTTTAAATAAAGAATCTGGTGATCTTTAGATATTATCAGTTCCCTAAGTCTTGGAATTCTCTGGTACTGAGATGTCCTAATTGTCAAATGAGCACAGACTAGCCTCACATGCTCTAGTTAGTTGACTCTATCCATCCTATGCAATAATTCATATCCATGCAGTAATAATCCACCAAGAAAACCATCCCTTTCTTCCAATTTTCCACATCTTTCCCCCAAAACAGTCATCAAATAAGTACTATTATTGCCACAAGAAAAAAAGTGTCACAACCAACTTCTTTATGACACCATTTTCAGTCTCTGTGCCTCTACAAACCAAAATTCCATTCCATAGCATCCAAGTTTGTATATATGTATGCGTGTATATATATATATATATATATGACTTTACCCCATTAGAATATGTTTCTTCAGCACAAAAACTATCTTTTATATGAGTATCCCTAGACTCTATTATAGTATCTATAACACAGTGTAAGAGGGGGTTAGTGGAATGGGTGCATTTTTCCCCTTTGTCCATGTAAATTACACAGGTACACATGTGTTTGTATAAATATGGTTTAGGGAAACAAGTATACATATTTCTAGTATTTCTTAGCCTGGCTCTTCTCCAAGAAAGACATTGATTCTGAGGGGAAGCAAGAGGTTTGGGCCAGAATCTGGGCACTCTATTCTTCTCAGAGTGAGGGACACAGGAATAGAATATCTATCTTTTCCCATAAATATTATTAATCATGGGGAAGTAGTTTAGATTCAAGTTATTGATTATTATTCTTCAACAGAGAAAGGAGAGCCCCAAGTTCTATATCTAAATTTGACCAAATGCCGAATCCACAATGATCATATATAGTAAATAAATTAATTTTTCAAGTCTGTACAGTAAAACAAAAGCATCTAGTGACAAAGTGGACAGTGTCAAACCTGAAGTGTCAGGAAGGCTCATTCCCAAGTTCAAATCTAGCCTTGGATACTTACTAGCTGTGTGACCCTGGCCAAGTGACTTAACCCTGTTTGCCTCAGTTACTCATCTGTAAAATGAGCTGGTGAATGAAATGGCAAACCATTCTGGTATCTTTGCCAAGAATACCAAAAATGGGGTTACAATAAGTCACATATGCCTGAAAAATGTGTGAATAAAAACAAACTAGTAAAACAGAAATCAGAGAAAATATATATACCAGATAATACAGATTGAATCACCTCTCAGAGAGAGAGAGAGAGAGTTCCAGGTCTCACCCAAAGGAAAATACCTTTAAATCTCTAATTTAGGAAACTAAGAATAGGGACATGATTGAAATTCTACCTTCTGGCATCATCTCAGAGTTTTTCTCTCTTCAGCAGCCTGAAAAGTATTTGGAATTGCTCATCTCTTTCAAAGCTGGAAGCCAAAAGAGCCTGAAACTCTTTTCCATTCTGTTATTCTGTCTTCATTTGATGCAGGTGTGGGGAATTGATCAATGAATAACCAGACAAAAATCTCTTGAAATTGGCTTTTGGAGTCAAGGATTATAATAATATGCACCTAATAAATTTTTTTCATTCACTTATATTTTCAATTTTTCTCATCTCACAACTGTGCTTTAAAGGAAGGTCTTTCTGAAACTACTCATGGCCTCCTATCATTCAATCCAATGGCCTCTTGTAGTCATTTTTCTTAAACTCTATAATATGTGATAACTTTAATCACATTCTCCTAGTCTCCATTAGATTTCATAACACTACACTCTCCTGGTTTCTCTCCGACTTTTCTCATTTCTACTTATCTGTCTTCTTTGCAGACTTTTCCCCCTTCCCTCTTAAATGTAGGAATCTTCCCAGGTTCCATTCTTGGTCCTTTTCTCATCTCCCTAAAGTCACTCTCATAAATTTCAATTTATCACCTCAGTTCAGATGACTGCAGACTCAGTCTGCATCCCAGGGAAGATCCTAAATTCCAGACTTGCATTTCTCACTATTTACCAATTTTTTCCACCTGAATGTTCTGCCAGGCATACAAACTCAGCTTTCACCCATTAAGATCACCATCTTCCAAACAAAATCTTACACTCTTCTAAACATTCCAGTTTTTCCTCTTTGGTCACCCATGCTCCAACTTTGTGTCTTACATTTTTTTCTCCTTCATACCAATATCTACTTAATTACCAAGTTCAATTGATTCTACTTTAGAAATTTCTGCAACCTGCTCCCTCTTTCCCATTCTCATTACTACCACTGTTAACCAATAAAAATCAACAGGGAGATTTGAATTCAGAATCTCTTTGTTTCAAGGCACTGATATTTTCTCAGTACCAATTATCTCCTATGAGTTTTACCCCAAGTGTGTGAAGAGTTTCTCTAGCAGAATAAGCAGATGAGAGCAATGTCTACCAATAGCCATGAATGCAATGGAAGCAGGCACTATGGAGTACTTAGAGTTTAGTCAGACATAGAAGACCCCAAGATCATCTACTTCATCCTGGACCACTGCCAGTTACCCTGTCTCTTGTCTTACCACTGGACACCCATGACTCTGAAAGAGAGTATGAGGCTGATATCTTTGTGCAACTCTAACTCACTTAAATCTAATTCATGTAAATTAATGTAATTCATGTGCAACTCTAACTCACTTAAATCTAATTCATGTAAGAGTCAAGCTATCACCCAGTGATGTCATTGGTCCTCTCCAAAATAAAAGATGAACAGTGACCCCTGTAATCCATCCCTCATAATCTCTTGCCTGAACTACAATAATAGCCAAATGTGCTATCATCTCTAATGTCCTGATGCACATATTGCCAAACTAATCTGAACACAGCAGCCTGCTCAGAAATCTCCAGTGACACTATTTCTTTTTTTTTAAACCCTTACCTTCCATATTAGAATTAATACTACTACATATTTGTTCCAAGGCAGAAAAGCAATAAGGACTAGGCAATTGGGACTGTCAGTGTCACACAGATAAGAAGTGTGTGAAGCTAGATTTGAACCTGGGACCTTCCATCTCTAAGTTTGGCTCTCAATCTACTGAGCTACCTAGCTGCCCTGACACTATTTCTTAGTAAATAAAGTACAAACTTCTTAGATTTATATTCAAGGTCTCTATCATTTGACTACTACCTAATTTTGCATCTTTTATTGTAGACTCTGAATTCCAGCTAAAATGGACTTTATTGCTCAATTATATCAGTGAGCACTTTTCTGTCCTTTTGTTTTTGCATTCCTTGTCTCCTATACTTGGAATTTTCACTCTACATCTTTTTGCCTAGTGGCATCCTTCCCTTTCTTCAAGGCAGAACTTAGATATGGCCTCCTCCAAGGAATCTTTCATGTCCCCCCAGCCAAATTAAAAATGACCTCTCCACACATATCACTATTTGACTCATCTTATGTACTCCTTATAACATTTATCCATGTGTACTAGTCGACAGTAAGGATGATAGATTGTTTTGTCTTTGTTCCTTTGGAGCCTAACACAATACTTGCATAGAAATGTATGATAAATATCTGTAAGTTTGCATTAAATCCCAGACATGATAACCCATTCAACCACTATTCAAAAAAGAACATATTTTGGTTTATCTATTCTAACTGAAAGGTATTATACTTTAGAGTAGGAGATAATTCAGGGAATCCTCCTCCCTTTAAAAACATTTCTCCCACACTGATATACATTAC
Source organism: Monodelphis domestica (assembly GCF_027887165.1). Taxonomy (NCBI): domain Eukaryota; kingdom Metazoa; phylum Chordata; class Mammalia; order Didelphimorphia; family Didelphidae; genus Monodelphis; species Monodelphis domestica. Next base: position 194,382,511 of record NC_077231.1, on the reverse strand, counting down.
AAATATTTAACACAGCATTTTTTTTTTGCTCCTGGACCTTTGTCCATGACCAGATATAAAAATTCTTTAGCATGACTTTTGGCTTCAAAATAATTAAATTATTATTTATCTATATCAAATCTAAAATCACTTCATCCCTTGCCACTGACAATTTGCTATGGTGGGAAAAGCAACAGAATGTTTTGCTTAACCATCCATATTTTTTACAAGTGTTTTGCTTTTCTTTTTTCAACTTACTGGGAGTAAGAGCGAGAAAAAATAAATACTTATTAATTTTTGAAATATTTAATTGAACAAGCATTGGACTTGAGTACAAAGACTTAGGTTCAAGCATTGGCTTGAACCTAAGTCTTTGTACTTGAAGAGGTTTAATCATTCACAAGAGAAGTAACAGAGAATTCCCCAAAACCCAAAATCAGCAAGATTGGACTTGGAAAAAAACAAATGTTTGGAGATTTTCTTTGCCCTCATTCTCAGCCTAATTCTGAAAACAATCTGTCACCTGCATTTGGTTTAGTTCAGGTTAATGTTAAAATTGTTCTATAATTCCTGAGAACATATCCCCACCCCCAAAAGAGGAGCTATAAGCACAGGCTGGTTGGCTGAAATACAAATCCTTTGAAGCTCAATTTCTCCATTTGTCAAATGAGAATAATACTGTTCAAATCCCTTACCTCATAGGGTTTTATGAAGAAAATAGTTTGTGTTGCTGCTAAAAGTGCTCTACAAATATGAGTTCTTGGGATTAGCATACAGGATGGAAAATACAATAAACTATCAAAAGAATTCTGTGTTATCCATTGAATTCAATTGTTACCAAAGATGCCACTATAAGAAAATCATCACAAATCACATTAATGGTAAGTTATATTATTAGAATGTTTAAAAGTATGTTTCCTTTTAAGACATGTACAAGAATACCAAGGAAGAAAAAATGTCTTGTATATGCCAAAAATCTTTAGAGCCCTCTTTGGTAACAGAAAAAAAAAAGAAAAAAAATAGATGTTCATTAATGATGATATAGACAAATTGCAGTACATAAATGTAATGGAATTTACTTTATATTACATTATATTACTCTACTGAAAGAAACATTAAATACAAAGTAGAGCATAGTATACTACAACTACAACTTAAAGGAATAAAGTAAAGAACATTAAATAATATAAATAATAATCTATCTCAATAATGTATATGTAAAGGAAAAAATATCTGAATGCTCTATGACCAAGCTTGGTCTTGAAAAAGAGATAAGGAAATGTAGTTCTCCAGAAGGAAGATATGGCTGTTTTGTACATATATTATCTTTTTTTTTCTTATAACCCTTACCTTCTTTCTTAGAATCAATTCTAAGACACAAGAATGGCAAGGGCTAGGTAATCAGTATGAAGTGACTTGACCAAGATCACATCACTAGGACATGTCTGAAGCCAGATTTGAATCCAGGTCCTCTACACTCCAAATCTGACCTTCTATCCCTTGAACTATCTAGCTGCCCTCATATATATATACACACATACACACACACACACACACATTTTCCAAATTCTTCTCATGTGATTAATGTGCTGGGGTTATAAGGAGAAGGTTGAACTGAAACCAGCCAGACAACTACAGTGGGACCACGTTCACTCTCTGCATTTGACTGTGCTAGTGAAGATGACTACAGATGGACTTTCTGGAAAGCCATCTTTTATGATTAGGGCAGAAGCCCCCCAGTTCAGAAAGACCTATTACTCTCTAAGTAAGCTCCCTGGCTTCTTCTAGCTCACACAACTCTTTGGTCATTATGTGCCTAAGTCATCAAGAGTATCTACAACACGAGATAACTCCGTAATGGCACATATCCTTGGACTTATTGAGCTTCAAATGGTTTAAGACACAACTTTGTTTCCGTTTGTTTTATTTGGAAGGAACCTAGAGATGACAATATATTTTTTTTCTAGAAATGAACATGTTTTTTAGCCCTTATTGCTAAAAATATTTTAGAACATATAAGTTCTTTTCCTTTTTTCTCCTTGATCACCTTGGGAAACAGACTCAACAGTGTTATTGCTGGTTCTAAGGGAATATACAATATTTTAACTCTCTGAGCATTATTTCAAATTGCTCTCCAAAATGTTTGGATCAATTCAACAGTTCCACCAATGGAGTATTAATATCCCCATGTTTCCATATCCCTTCCAGCATTTGTTCACAAATATTGTGAACCATTTGTGATTTTGCCCCTTTCTCATTTTAGCCAATCTAATAGGTGTGAGATGACAGAATTGTTTTGATTTTTATTTCTCTAATCAGTAATGATTTAGAGCATTTTTCATATGACTATCCATGGCTTTGATTTCTTCATATAAACCTGTCTGTCCATATCTTTCTATTTCCTTTGTAATCTAATGTATTTTATCTTATGCAGTTAAAACGTCATAGTCTATTGGCTTTACCAGAGGGGTCCATGACACAAGAAGGGTTAAGAACCCTTTTTACTTTTTGTGTTCCCAAATGCTTCTCATAACTATATAGTGTACCTACAAGCTCAAATTTCCTATAGATAATCCTGAGTTTCATTTATAAAATGTATAACTCCTAATCAGGATGACAAAGAGGTAACTGTGGAAAGAGTGTGGAAGTTGGAATCAGGGAAATTTGTGTTCAAATCCTCCCTCAACTCCTAGCTGTGTGACACTGAACAAGTTATTTAACTTCTCTGTATCTCAGTTTCCTCATTTTAAAAAAGAAAGGGTTGAGCTTATTATCCTCTAAGGTCTTGATGGTGTTACCAACTTTAAATCTATAATCATCTAGAAAAATACAATTATGTGATAATCAAAATAGTATTAACATGGCATGTAATGCTAGAACTTGTTGTTTCTGAGCCAAATTGGAAGCATCATTTTCTACTTTCTAGTAAAGAACTATGGATAAATCACACCTGTTATCTTATTCCTACAGAATGTTTAATTTAAAAGCTAGATAGATTCTAATTTAAAACTCCAAATTATCTTGTCCAAAAAACTCCTAGCAAAATGGATAAAAAAAAACCTTTAAGTAGAGAACCCTTTCATCAAAAAATTGAATGGATGAATCTCTTTAAAAAGCTTTACTTAGAAAACATTCCAAGTCTTTAGAGCCACACAATAGCAGATAGATTTAACAGATAATGAAAACAACAAGCTCTCCATGTGACTGAAACATCTTTTTAAAAATAAAACTATAATAACAGTTGGTTGTGTCACACATGCTAAGGAAAGACTTATTTTTCTTAAGACTTAGTCCCAGATTTGATGTTTTTTATTGGCTATGTGTTGTGCCTAGAACAAGTCCATCTAACTCGTATCCTGGTGACAGTTGGAAGAACTTGAGATTTCTCTTTTCAAAATAATCTTGGTCCTAGCCAACATGTAAAAGCATGGTTTGAACTATTTTCTGATTGCTTTTTTAACTCTATCTCTGAAACTAAATCCAGATCTGAATCAGATGCAAAAAAAAAAAAAATATATATATATATATATGGATTCAAACCTGTATCATTAGATAAATTATTCCTTCCCCTACAGAAAATTCCCACCTGCTCTCTCTTTCATGGTGACTATAGTTGACTCAGAACCTGAAAGTGTGTGTTTCGGATGCAAAGTTAGAATAATAACAACAACAACAACATTATCATCATCATTTTGCAGAGTAGGTATTGGAATAACAATTCTAAGAATACTGTTATAGATGCAATAGAAGAGAGGAAAGAATAAGGCAGCTATAGTTGAGGGCCAGAGCATGCAGAGCCATCAGTCAGAAATTTAAAATCCTGCAACAAGGGAGGGAATTGCAGAAGCATCCTCATCATAGAGCCCTTCCAGTCCACATAAGAGGTGTTAGTGGAAATAGTAGAGAAAGTAAAGAGCTTCTTGTTCTCCATATCTTTTTCCTTTTTAAAAAATCGGAGACAGCAGAGAAAAGAAATGGCTTCCTGGATTCAATTATTGTGATCAGTTTCAAATTCTTATGCATGCAGTACCAAAATCCAGGTTCAATGCAACATCCCTGTCATGTAGTCAAGGACTGCAATTCACTACTGAAAATCATGATACAAATCAAAGAATTTGTTTAATTAAAAATGAAAATGTGAGCCTTGGCACAAAAATGCCTCTTCTTGAGTTGATAGGAAACCTACTGAGGTCTGAAACACTGCACCATGCTTTCAGTGTTAAGGTTAAGAAAATAAGGTTTGGGACTATTATTCAAAGAAAAAGCCTGTCCTATTAGGCTCATTGATTCATGAAGGACATGACAAAAATGACCACTTTTCCATTGGTGAATGTTCCTTTGAGAGATCGAATGAACCTTGAAGGTAGTTAAAAATGGAAATATCATTCATTTTAGCTTTGGATATGCCATGGAAGAAGAAATTTTTATATGCAAATCCATGATAAGGACTAACTACCAGCTAAAATAAAAATATAAGAAGAGTAGGTTATTTTTGCTTTTCCATCATACAGAAGCAAGAAGTGCATTTTCCCAAACAGCCAAAGAAAAAAGGACAAGCAGAGATTTAAAAAACCTTCAGTAATGAATAAAGTTATGTGGAGAAAAAAAATCATTTTGCAAGCAAAAAGAAAAAATCCATTCCTTGCTGTCAAATGAGTTGGAAATGTCTTTGCAATGTAAACTCTTGGAAATGACTTAAATAATTTTAAATATTTGATCCAAATTTAACATGTCTATGCTTTCTCCCTTGGTGGTGAATTATTATCAGCTGTCAAACCAACAGCAAACTTAAGTCTGTACTTTTAATCCCTTAGTTATCAAAATTGTGTATATTTTCCAAGCTGTGAATTATCTTCTATTCCAAAATTCCCTTGCCCAACAGGGGCAGCTAGGTGATGCTGTAGATAATTCACAGGAAATTAAAGGCAGGAAGATTTGAGTTCAAATTGTTCCTCAGTCATTAGCTGTGTGACTGAACAAATCACTTAACTTTCTGTGCCTCTGTACAATGAAGATAATACCACTTTCCTCAGAGGGTTGTTGGAAAGATCAAATGAGCTGACATATATACAGTGCTTTACAAATCTTAAAACTTTTTAAAAGTGTAAACTTTAAAATACCTACACTTTTTGACACTGATATGCTACTACTGGGCATATATCCCAAGGAATAAGAACCATGACTGCATTATTAAGAAATAATGAATTTGATGAAAGGAAAAGCTTTGGAAGACATATGAACTGATGCAAAGTGAAAGAAGCAGAATCAGGAAAGCAATGTAAATAATAATTATAACAATATAAATAGAAAATTTTTAAAAATGAAATTGAATACTGCAAAATTATGATGTTCAAGACTGACCCCAAAGAAGAGATATAAGAAGGTACTTCCTGCCTTCATCTGCAAAGTTGGATTATTATAAGTGTATAACACTCCATATGTTAAACTAGGTGTGCTGATTAAGGGGTTTTCCCCTCTTTTTATTCTGTACTGTACTTCCTAATGGCTTTAGGAAGAGTGAAGAAGAGGGATATACTGGGAAATTCAAAATGATTTATAAACCAAAAATAAGTGAGAAGCTCTAGGATTATGGAAGCATCTGTCATAATGAAATATGACCTGAGTCAAGAATGCTATTTTAGGGACAGAGGTTTTACTAGAAGATTATAGAGAGAAAAGAAATGGGATTAAAAGGGAAGTGTTTTCTTTATAAATACTGAAGCTATGTGTATATACCAAGTACCTGGAATAACTTTAGAAATCTCTCTTAAAAGGCTATCTTCAGCTCAGCAGCAAGAACTAGAAAGAGAAATCCCATTCAAAATCACCTTAGACAAAATAAAATACCTAGGAATCTATCTCCCAAGACAAACACAGGAACTATATGAACACAACTACAAAACACTCGCCACACAACTAAAACTAGACTTGAACAAATGGAAAAACATTAACTGCTCATGGATAGGACGAGCCAATATAATAAAAATGACCATCCTACCCAAACTTATCTATCTATTTAGTGCCATACCCATTGAACTACCAAAATACTTCTTCACTGATTTAGAAAAAACCATAACAAAGTTCATTTGGAAGAACAAAAGATCAAGGATATCCAGGGAAATAATGAAAAAAAAACACATATGATGGGGGCCTTGCAGTCCCTGACCTAAAACTATATTACAAAGCAGCAGTCATCAAAACAATTTGGTACTGGCTAAGAAACAGAAAGGAAGATCAGTGGAATAGACTGGGGGAAAGCGACCTCAGCAAGACAGTATACGATAAACCCAAAGATCCCAGCTTTTGGGACAAAAATCCACTATTCGATAAAAACTGCTGGGAAAATTGGAAGACAGTGTGGGAGAGACTAGGAATAGATCAACACCTCACACCCTACACCAAGATAAATTCAAAATGGGTGAGTGAATTAAACATAAAGAAGGAAACCATAAGTAAATTGGGTAAACACAGAATAGTATACATGTCAGACCTTTGGGAGGGGAAAGGCTTTAAAACCAAGCAAGATATAGAAAGAATCACAAAATGTAAAATAAATAATTTTGACTACATCAAACTAAAAAGCTTTTGTACAAACAAAACCAATATAACTAAAATCAGAAGGGAAACAACAAATTGGGAAAAAATCTTCATAGAAACCTCTGACAAAGGTTTAATTACTCATATTTATAATGAGCTAAATCAATTGTACAAAAAATCAAGCCATTCTCCAATTGATAAATGGGCAAGGGAAATGGATAGGCAGTTCTCAGATAAAGAAATCAAAACTATTAACAAGCACATGAAGAAGTGCTCTACATCTCTTATAATCAGAGAGATGCAAATCAAAACAACTCTGAGGTATCACCTCACACCTAGCAGATTGGCTAACATTACAGCAAAGGAAAGTAATGAATGCTGGAGGGGATGTGGCAAAGTAGGGACATTAATTCATTGCTGGTGGAGTTGTGAATTGATCCAACCATTCTGGAGGGCAATTTGGAACTATGCCCAAAGGGCGACAAAAGAATATCTACCCTTTGACCCAGCCATAGCACTGCTGGGTCTGTACCCCAAAGAGATAATGGACACAAAGACTTGTACAAAAATATTCATAGCTGCGCTCTTTGTGGTGGCCCAAAACTGGAAAACGAGGGGATGCCCATCAATTGGGGAATGGCTGAACAAACTGTGGTATATGTTGGTGATGGAGTACTATTGTGCTAAAAGGAATAATAAAGTGGAGGAGTTCCATGGAGACTGGAACAACCTCCAGGAAGTGATGCAGAGCGAGAGGAGCAGAACCAGGAGAACATTGTACACAGAGACTAATACACTGTGGTATAATCGAACGTAATGGACTTCTCCATTAGTGGCGGTGTAATGTCCCTGAACAACTTGCAGGGATCCAGGAGAAAAAAACACCATTCATAAGCAAAGGATAAACTATGGGAGTGGAAACACCGAGAAAAAGCAACTGCCTGAATACAGAGGTTGAGGGGACATGACAGAGGATAGACTCTAAATGAACACTCTAATGCAAATACTATCAACAAAGCAATGGGTTCAAATCAAGAAAACATCTAATGCCCAGTGGACTTACGCGTCGGCTATGGGGGGTGGGGGGGAGGAAAAGAAAATGATCTATGTCTTTAACGAATAATGCTTTGAAATGATCAAATAAAATATATTAAAAAAAATTTTTTAAAAAAAATAAAAATAAGAAATAGGAAAAAAAAAGGCTATCTTCACCTAGAAAGACCTAGGTTAAATATATATATATATATATACATATATATATACATACATACATACATACATACATATATATGTATATCTGAAGAGGAAATGAAAAAAGAACATTATAAAAGAAACTTATGATGGAAACAAAAGAATAAGAAAACAAAGTACACAGAAATTCTTTACTTAGCCAACACAATATCTGAACACATGACATCCATGGCAGGCAATATTTTTTAATATTTTATTATAAGTTATAATTTAGTTAAAAGACAGTAGTATAAAGTAACTTGATTTCATTTGCATCTCCATTTTCACAAAAGAAAAAACAGGCTACCAAAAGCTTTTGGTCCTTGTCAAGGCACTCAGAAACTACTCTATTTGAATCAGGAACAAGGTTCTTCTCATTTCTGGGTCACATTTTGCAGAAGTAGAGGTGTAAATTCTTAGAGGTGTAAATTCTAAAAATACATGTCTGATCATAACAGTAACTTTTAAAACAAAATTAGCTTTCTTAAGAAGGTAAAAGTATCAGATAAAAGACTGACTTTGAATTTCAAAAATATTTTCTATATACAAAAAATTATATATACTATAGTAGGGACAAATGATAAAAATAAAATATTATATTTTAGGGTCCTTATTTGCTGGTAGGTAAGGCTCTTGCCTCACCATAAACAGACTTACTAAAGCATTCAGATAATTATTTCTAAAATCATACTCCCTATTTAAAAAAAATATGATTATGGTTCTGATAGAGCCATCACAAAGATTGATTCACATTTCAAGTATAGGGTTGGCATGCCTTACTCCATGCCTATAAAAACAAAACTTGATAAAAACAATTCTACAGTTAGAAAAAGAAAAAACTTATAAGTACAAAAGTTCATAAACACTGAACAAGACTTTGAGTAAATCACTGTATATGTCAAATTGTTTTCAGATTTTGATTGATATAAAACAGGTATATGTTGAAAAGAAGCATTAGCCATGCCATTTTCAGAGTCCGCATAGGTGCCTTCAGCTGAACAGTTCATTGTAGAATTACAACTGATTACTGTGGTCTCTGAATTATTATTGCCATTGTTTGAAGAATAACCCCTGTCAATGGCATATCCATCATATTCTATGCTAGAAATCGGCTGATCCTCTATATCAGGAGAGTAGAAAGAAAAAGGGTTCCGGGGGTCAAAAATAACTTGATGTTTCCAGTTTAGGAGCCTGGAAGTATGGTCATCTGGCTTAGAATTTAAATAGGTTTCAATACAATTGCCTTCTGAAATGCACGCCTTGATGTCACGAACACTTTTTATGTTGACTTTTATTTTACACTTCGAGCCTGCATAGCAGGTGCATTCAAATTTCTCTGAAAATTCTTGTAGATCCTGAAGGTTGGGTTTTCCATAAACCACATATCTTCCATCCTGCTGAGTTCTAATGGTGAATCTCTTTGGATTCAGATGCAGGTAGTCACTAGATTTCCAATGTTTTCTAACACAAGCTCCTTGGCCCTGGCAAAGAACCTGACTACATATTTTGGCCGCCATAGTGACATTGACAATGTAAGGGTTGAGAGTCGTCCTCATGTAATTGTCTAAAGCTGTGCAAGTTTTCTGTGGGGAAAAAAATTAAATCAACAAATTTAGGATGTAATTAATTTCAGAGAAACTTTAGTTAGAGATCAAAATTAAGTTTTTAAAGTGATATCAGAAAGCGGGAAATTCTTTGCTTTATAAGAAATGAAGATATAGCAAGGAATGGATGATGTTTGGAAAAATTTTACCCTATTTCCCACTGGCCATACTTGGACTTCTCTATTATTTCTTCTTGTCCCAGGAACCAGTATCTCCTTAAAAGAAGCCTAAAACCATCTTTCTACAAGTTCTATCTAAGCTTAGCTCTACCTTTGGGGAACTAGTCAACTCCCTCTTCCAGAGTTTGTGGTTTATAACAGGAGCTCAGTGAATGTTAGTGTGTTGGTTGGTTGATGGATTGGTTGGCTGAATGTTTGGGCAGCCAAATAAGACATGTGATAGACTATATAATTATTCCATCTAATTCCCTAGAGAGCATTTATATGATAACAAATGCTTCCAGATCCTTACTCTATCTTTTGGTCTCATAATCAATGAGGAAAATGAATATTTCACTTCTTTCTTTTCTAGCCAAATGCATATAACTCCTTTATCCTTATCACTATGGCATTTAAGTCCCTCTATCCCCCTAAGAAATCCTTGCTTATCAGTGGAACTTGGGTGACTCAATTCACAGATAAATATTTATATACTGCTATATCTGAATCTCCTCTTACAAAATAACTTTATTACTTCCAAATGACAGAATTAGAGAAAGAAGGTCTTGGGAGAGATGGGGAAAAGAGCATAAAAGAGATAATCTGGAAAGGGATAAAAGTACAGATACAATGATATTTATTTGGGAAAGGTCTTGTGATACTCGAAGATATGGGGACAAAAAGAACAGAAGGGGTCATCTGGGAAAAGGATAAAAGTACAGATACAATGATATTTGGAAGGGATTTGTGATACTTGAAGAGATGGAGAAAAAAGAATAGAAAAGGTCATATGGAAAAAGACAAAAATACATAAACAATAATATTTGAGAGAAGATTTGTCATACTTTGAAATCAGCAGTATATAGAACTTACACTATTCTTTTTAAAACCCTTACCTTCCATCTTGGAGACAATACTGTGTATTGAGGCAATGAGGTTTAAGTGACTTGCCCAGGGTCACACAGCTGGGAAGTATCTGAGGTCAGATTTGGACCTAGGGCCTCCCATCACTAGGCCTGGCTCTCAATCCACTGAGTCACCCAGCTGCCCCTACAACTTATACTATTGAGGAAAAAATAGAAAATGTCCTACGAAACTTTCGTCTTTAGTTCTTAGGATAAAAATTCTCCTGAACCATTTTATAAGTGAACTAAACATCTCCTTGGAAAAGTATTTTACATTTCCTTTGTTGAAATCATATTATCTTTTTATGTTATGGATACCTTTGATCATCTGGTGAATGATAAGGACTCCTGCTCAGAATAAGGTTTTTAAATTCATAAACTAAAATGCTTAAGATTCCAAGGAAAATCAGTTATGTTGAAATATAGCTATCAGAATTTTTTTAATTTAATGAAACCATTTTAAGAATCTCTCATACAGAGGTGTTGAACCTAGCACAAATTCAAAGAGTTCTGTTATAAACCCTTCACAATGGTGATTAACAGCTCTTGAGAAAATTTCTCACTAATTCAACCTACCTGACTTTGTGTAAAATTGAGACTTCCCCACATTATTATTCCAGAGACACCCAAGGCAACAGACTCTCCAATGGTATTTACAAGGTCACCCTGAAAACATTGATATAGGAATAAATTGAGTAAAGGTAAAATAAAAATATCATACCTAGAAGAGCAGAAACAGACCTAAGCATAATAATAATAATAATAACCTAACTGTTAAATTATATATATATAAAATATTTATTTATAGGTGTTTTTCCCCCATATGACCATAAAAATCTCCATTTAGATCCGAATATGACATTTCTGGTTTTCTAATACAATGCCGTCTTTTTGTAGAAATATTAGTGACTTAGCCAAGTAGTAAAGTAGGAGGGCTAGGATTCAAACTCAAGTCCTGACTATCACTCTTACTACTAATCAATAGCATCTTAAACCACACCTTGCTCTAAGAAGATACATAATAAATGTTTGTTAAGTAAATATAGTATTTTCTGCGACCTCCACCAAAAGATCATAGGATTGTCACAAGCATACTGTCATTTTTAAGTATTATTATTGATAACAATATTTTATAATCGATAATTTCTCATTTCCTGGGTTTTAACAAAAAATATGAACTTTTGCATATTTATATTTCATATATTTTACTATACAATTACTTTCCATTCATTGAAGGGCTGCCTTGTATAGTCATACAAATATAACTGTTGATTTCTTTTTCTATAATTGCTTTCTTAGCAAACTTACAAAGATCTCTATGATGCCATTGAAGAAAACTTTTTAATATATATTTTCCCCTCTCTGTCAAATAGTGCTATTGTAAAATCTTTACACATTATCAAGTCTATAAAGTCCTTAACTTGTTTTCTAGGATGCATTTCAAATGCTGAGTTTAGTTATCTTTTAAAATGGATTTTAAACACAGAAGAAAAACAACTCCTTGATCACATGGGTTGATGGGGATATGATAGGGGATGTAGACTCTCAACGATCACCCTAGTGCAATTATCAATAATAGGGGAATAGGTCTTGATCAATGACACATGTAAAACCCAGATGAATTGCTTGTCAGCTTTTGAAGGTGGGGTGGGGGGAGGGAAATAACATCAATCATGTAACCATGGAAAAATATCCTAAATTAATTAATTAAATAAAATTTTTTCTATTTAAAAGAAAATTCTAATAAAATAAAATTCAATTTAAACACCTCCACCACCACCAATCTGACAGTTCTTGTCATAATTTACTCACCTCAGAAAGATATTGATATGAGGCATCAATAAAAACTGGACGTGCATATACAAAAATCGGAAGAGGGTTCTTGAAATGAACTACTTGAGAAATTCGAATGGCTTCTTGAATACGATTCCGTACAAAGAATTGAGTCTTTTGAGAATACTTGAGTTTCTTGGATATATAGATAGAAGGGAAAAGTGCAGTGCTCTCTTTCCACAACCAATACAAATCATTGTTTCTTCCTTTTTCTATCTCAAAGCAACGTCCAGTGTAATTGGGATTTTTGTAGTCATGGTTATAACAATCAGGGAAAAGATAATAGCCCCATAAATGATTTGGCCGCAAGGATTTCCCCAATCTTAAAGTCTCTTGCATAAAAATCTTTGCTGCCTTTTCAAAATCTGTTTTGGCAGCTTTCCAGGCCTCAATATCATTTAATTTTATATTTAGTTGATGAATCAGCTCAATAGACTGGGTCTGGTAAATGTGTTTTGTATTCCAATTCCTTATCCAATTGGGCCGCCAGTTTTCCCAATCAATAATCACCAAACCAAATTTGTCATCTGATGGAATATAGTAATCAATGTCTTTCTTTGCTTTGGCTAAATGCTTCTTTAAAGAAGCCAACTGGGGGATCCCCTCATTGAAAGCTTCACCTGTTTTTTCATTTATATAAGGATAGTAGCCCAGTCTGTCACTGTAAAATATAGTGATATTCTGATTTCTGGCTCTTTTTTGAGGGCTTCCAACAAAAGAAAAGAGGCTCAGATCCAATGTTACCTTAAATTTCTTAGCACAGACTTCAGTGGGAGCATTCCAGCCCATGACAAAAGGAAGGTCTGGGACAACAGGGGGTGCTCGGAAAGTCAGTGCTGGATAGTAAGGAAGCAAAAGGATTGTAATCACTAGGTGGCATGTTCTGCTGTAGATCACATAACTCCCAAAGAAAATCTGGGTAAGTTTTTGTATTCCCATTGCAGAATCACTGCTGAATTCAGCGTGTTCCTATTTCCTTTGAGTTAGCCGATATTTTGTACAAAACCTAAAAGGTAAGAGGAGAGAAAGGTGAAGGCTGTCTGCATGACCCAAAGCAAGTGGCTAGCACCGATTGAAGAAATTTCCTTGGAAGGAAACATACAATAAATCAGATATCTAGTAAGGGGGAGGGGGGAAGTGCCAATGACCATGTGCACCATTTTGTGACTCCTGGCAAAGGTTCAGAGCAAGGTGAATCTAGTGAAGCCCCTTCTTTTTCCTTAATAGTTCAAAACTTAGTAATTTTATCAGTAAAGATAGTAAAAGTATGTGATTCTTGAGAAAATTTACAAAACTTTCCACCAAAAAATTTAATTACTGCATTGAACCAATATAGGAAACTTAAGGAGGCAAATTCTCAGATATTTGACATGTTTGGTTGTATTTAGAGGAATAGAAAACGAACCAAAAATAGCTTTTGCTAGAATGCTCTCACCTTCACTAAGAGATAGGGTAAGTTGAAAGCCATAGAAATCCTTTTAGAGTATCCAAATAGTCTATCAAAAGAGGTTTAATGCCTATTGGGAACTTTATTCCCTTAAATTTTACAGCAGAACAATGTCTTATGCTAAATATTAAAATAATAATTTTGCAGCTTCAAAGTCTTGTTAAAAAGATTAGTTCTGGCCTAGCTTAACAATGAAAGGGATAATAAACCTCACTTTTCTCTACTTGTTCATAAATTTAAGTAAAGTTACTCTTTAAAAAAAAGTCAATGACGTTAAATTATAGAAATGCTAATTTGTTTAGGATCATCAAGACATAGTATGGCAAACTGAAATGCCTTGAGTCTAGGAACAGGGAATTAGATTTCTCTCTTTCAGTAGTTGGTATTTGCAAAGATTTCTTATAAAAAGACCATTAAAATGGCCTTAGATTCCAATGGAAAAGTACAATCTTTAGTAAGATTAGGTTGCTAATATATTGGTCCTGATTATAAATTCCAGTTAGAAGAGTTTTCGCCTCTTAGGATACTGCTATTGTTACCTAATGAAGAGGTTTTAAAATCTTATTCAGTTATCCTTCTGCCCATTCTTTTTGTCAGGCATTTAAGGGTTTCACTTGTACTGTCCCCTCTAGATGTTGCCTTCTCCCCATACCAAAGCCAATAACCCTAGGACAGAGAAGCTGGGGCTCAGAGTTCAAAGGATGGAGTCACCCTCACTGATCTTAAATTCCCCAGGCTCTCCAGCAGTTGCTTTGCACTGGTACCCCAGGGTCCAGCTCTCCGTCTTGGGCTGCCACACCTCAGCTAAAAGTGTGCTTTCTACTTCTTTCCCCAGATGCAAAAATCCCTAACTTTGACCCATGTCTTCTTCAACCAAATTCAGCCCTGTGTATCCTGGTGTGATAAAATCAGTTCCACCTCCCATCATTTCCCCACAGCAGTGATTAATTTTTTCCCTAAAAAACAACAAAAGTATATGCAGTAATTGGTTGGTCTCCCTGTCTTTTTCTCAGCTCCCTTAATGCCAGATCCTCCCATTGATTATCTCAGATGTATCCTGTATATAATTCGTTGGTACATCATTGTTTGCATGTGCTCCTTGAGCAGTGTCTTTTGTCTTTGTATTTGTTAGTAGTTGTACTTTGTAGCAGTTCGTACAGAGTTGGCATTTACCACACTTGTTTTGTGGCAGGCTACTGATGTATAAGAAGAACTCTCTTTAGGGGACAAGGAGAAGCTCCCGCTCATACAGAACTACAGGGTGCTGGAGAAGACTGCCCAGAATGGTGAAAAAGTTGGCAACTCCAGTATTCCCTGGTTCTTGTTGACTGACTTGCAAAAGGTGGACTGACAGCATGATAAGACTGAAAGTGAACTGGTTGGGTACGTTCAGCAGCCTGAGGAAGTTCTTCGCTTTTGGGTGACATGCAAAGAAAGTATCCATGCAGTGTATGGAGCTGGTGGCCACACAAGCGACCGGGTCTTTTCTGATGGGAGTAGAGTGACACCCCACACCCAAGAAACTACCTAACCTGGAACCTATCCAACCCAAAGACTGGATATGGTACCTCCTGACATCAGAGCCATGAGAATGAGAAGAGAACTAATGAGAATGGGAACACCCACCAGTGGTTATAAAAATAAAAACCATAATTATCCTATTACTACTCTCAGGAGGAATGTGATTCCCTGCCCTGATAGAATAGGGGGTAAGCAGGCCTCCCCATGCAGGAGATGGGTGTTTGCATGAAAGGTTCAAACAGAAACCTGAGTCGCTGTAGAAATAGCTCCAGAGCACATGATTAAATGGAACCCATGTTGAGAGTGATCTGCAGTTGATTTGCTGCTGATGATTTCCGTAGACTGGGGAAACAAGTGGAATTTTATAGTCAGCTACATTCATCAACAACTCCAGATGGGAACCATTGTCCAAAGATCTGTATCCTCTGATGGGGGAAAAATCAAAACTTCAATAAAGAACACACACACACACACACACACACAAAGAAGAATTGGATCCAGCTTTTAATCATCTAAGACATTTCAACTAAATAAATCTATACTGACAAGTTATTCCAGAATCTTTGAACAAAATACTTGATGGAATGTGCCACTGAGAGAGATAAAAGACCCTATTCCATACTGTGTTTTTTTTTTTCTGGGTTATACATGTATTATCATGTAAAACATATTTCCATATTATTCATTTCTGAAAGTGAATATTCTTATAAAACCAAAACCCCAAAACATTTACCCAAATAAATAAGTGATAAGTCATATGTTTTCATTGCATTCCTACTCCACCAGTTCTTTCTCTAGAGGTAGATAGCATTCTTTGTCAGAAATCCTTCAGAATTGTCTTGGATCATTGCGTTGCTGAGAATAGCTAAATCTATCACAGTTGATCATTGCACAATATTGATTTTAGTGTGTACGATGTTTTCCTGGTTCTCCTTATTTCACTCTGAATCAGTGCACATATGTTTTTCCAGCACTTTCTGGAATCATCCTGTTCATCATTTCTTATAACACAATAGTAGTCCATCCCTTTCATATACTACAATTTGTTCAGCCATTCCCCAATTGAGGGCTGACCCTTTAACTTCCGATTCTTTGCCACCACAAAAAGAGCAGCTATAAATATTTTTGTACAAGTAGGTCCCTTCCCCATTTTTTTTATCCCTTTGGGATACAGACTTAGCAGTGATATTACTGGATCAAAGGGTAAGCATTGTTTTATAGCCCTTTGGGCATAATTCCAAATTACCTTCCAGAATGGTTGGATCAGTTCATGACTCCATCAGCAATGCATTAATGTCCCAATTTTACCACATCCCCTCCAATATTTTTCATTTTCCTTTACTGTCATATTGTCAATTTGATAGATATGAGGTGATACCTCAGAGTTGTTTTAATTTGCATTTCTCTAATCAAGAGGGATTAAGAACAATTTTCATATGATTATTAAAAGGTTTTATTTCTTCATTGGCTTATTCATATCATTTGACTATTTTTCAATTAGGAAATGACCTGAATTCTTATTTTTAAAAATTCTGTTTGTTGTTTCCCTTCTAATCTTGGTTGCATTGGTTTTACAAAAAGTGTTTAATTTAATATATTTAAAAGTATTAATTTTACATCTCTTAATGTTGTTTGGTCATAAATTCTCCTCTTTAGATCTTACAGGTAAATTAGTCTATGTTGCCCTAATTTACTCATTTTAACCTTAACTGATCTATACCTAATTTTTGCCATACTGTTACAGGCTTCCTAGGCTTTTTTTACTCAGCTTCTCCTAATTTTCAATCTCCCCTTTCATCAACCACAGTTTGAGGAAATATTCATAGTGCTTCAAGACTTCTTCACAGAGATGCTGAGCAGCTACCACATTGCCTAGTACCCAACTTGAGCTTCACAGAATTCATGAATAACCTTGCAGTGGGGACAACTGCTGTGAGCTTTGGCCAGCAGCCTTCTCACCTGTTTCTATTCATTGTTCTCTGTCTCAGGTTTCACAGCAATCAACCAGATCTCTTCACTGTTGGGTCTTTTTTGGAAAATCAAGGTCAAGATGTTTCTCATGGCAAGCACATCAATGGACAGCCACTTAGACTTGGCTCCCATAAACCAGGGCACCTCACTGGTAGAACAGTGGGCCACTGCTCTCTGCAGAAGTGATTCCAGGGATTCTTTGGTTCTATAGCTTTTTTCAAAGTAGGCACATGTTCTTCTTGCCAGGGAAAACTTGCAGGGCAAAAGCACAAATCGCTTGGACACTGGTGCATCCTGAGCAACACAACTATCTGCATCCTCTCTCTCTCCAGGCATGTTTTCTATCTTCTTCCTCATTCCCAATGCCAATGACTGCATGCATCACAGCCTATAGGCCACCCACCCAGCTTTATCTCTTTCCTCAGCATTGTGGATCCATTGCTTTCTGTCGATTTCGACAGCATTTTCTCTAAGTGATGTGAGGGCTTTATGAATTATTTTCTCTATCTGAATGCTTTGGTTGTCTGCCTCTAGTTTTGCTGTAGTAATCCAGATGTGCCAATCTGTGGGAATCTTCTCATGTGCTTTTGTTTAAAACCTTGTGGACTTTCCTCATAGGTCTCCAACCTTGCCAAAACAAGGCAAACTCCACACCAGTGGGGCAGTATTCTGCAGTTTGGCTTAGCCTTATTCTAGCATCTTCAGGCTCTTCCAACTCCACAGCTGCCTTCCAAAAATGGACAGTTTGGACACGTTCAAGAGCTTTCCTTAGATCATGTTTCTTTGCTTGGATGTCTGTTCTAGCTCTTCTGCTATGATATAAATCTGGACAGACTGTGGAAGGTAACAGTTTCAGCAACCACAGCCTTGGCTACCCCTTGTAATCGGGGTATTTCTAGCTAAACATCTTCACTCTTGGGACATATTTCTGTTACTTTCATAGTGAAATTTTGGGCTACTTGTGTTTTCCAATTACTTCTTCCAGGCAAACTGAAGTAATCTGTGCTGGAGGATGATGTAAATTTGTCTTTATAATAATGAAAATAAATGTAATATGTGATAATTAAATTCCAGGTCATGTTCCTAGAGCTCTTAACCTGGGACCTGTTTGAAGCATTTCAGCAACGCTAATAGGATGGGTCAGATGAGAAGAAAGTTCACTACTCTGGGAGGAAGGGGTTCCCTTTACACATCTCTCTCACAGACTTCAGAAGTAAACAATTTTTTTAACGTCATTGATTTCTCCTCCATGTGTGAGAATCATAGAATTCAAATCTGTGAGATTACCTTTGGGATCCATCACAGTCTGCCTACTTACTAAATTAGATCCCTGGCTCAATTGCATATCCATCAAGGTTTTCCTGACTTGGCCAGTCCTCCTCATACCCAATTTACCTGTTCTTGATGTCATTAACCCATGTATTATTCCATCTGGATAATTCAGTATTTAAACTAATGGATATCTATTTTTTTTTTCAGGCAGAAGGGTGTTAAACGGCTCTTCGTTATATTTATTATTTGGATGGGGGGTTGCTTAAGCTCTTCTTTAATTTTTTAAAAATTATAAATTTTTCTTTTCTTTATTTTTTAGAATTCCCATTTTTGTGTTTAATTGGAGCTTTTTGTTTGGTTGCTTTTTTACTTTTTTAAATTACATGTCCAATACATTTAATTGATCTCTCTTTTGTTAATAATAATAATAATAATAATAATAGCTAATATTATATAGTACCTTAAGGTTTTCAAAGAATTTTACATATAATATCAATGTATTGAAGAAGTGTTTAGAATATACATTTTTGTCTAAGTATTCCTTCAGCTGCATCCCAAATATTTAGATAGGTCATTTTATCTATCTTAATTCTATTTTTTCCTATAGTTTATTCTATGACTTACCAGTTCTTCACTGTTGAATTATTTTTTTAAATATTGACACAGATTATAACCATTTCCTAAGAAAGTTTAACCAACATAAATTAATCACCATAAAAAGTAGATCAAAAGAAGCAAGAGGTCACTACTACCAGCAGACATATGCTCTCCTTGTCAAAGCATGCAATGCAAGCCAATATAAACTGATTTATTAAATGAATTAATATAAATTAGATGTCATAACATTAGAAGATAATACAAATGGTCAGTCACACTTATTAGAGTAGATGCTTTTGCCTAACTTTTTTCTTATGACAGAATACACAAAAGGATTATATATTGGGATGTAATCATTGTTCAAATATATCAATAAAAATATAAAATTTTATAAGGAGGATGATAGAAGATTATAAACAGGAGCACTTCATAAAACAGTGAAAAGAAAAAAAGAGTTTTTTTAAGGTAGAGGAAGGCTTATTTATAGTCTTAAAGAAATCTTAAATAATTTTGATAGACAGGAGGCATTTTGTTGGAAAAGAGCCAGTAAAGTTATTCTTTACTACAAATCAATTTACACTCCTTTTTGGCATTGTTATATAATTTAAATAGGTCAAGATTGATGTTGTCACAATTATAAGCAATATCTTTTTCTCGATTTTATTCTGATTAGATATTGGTTTTTAATATTTTCTTAAACAAATTGATGATCAAACTGTATGTGTACAACTGATTCAAAAATGACTCCAAAACAAATAACTTTTTGTTTCTTTGTTTCTTTAAATTTCATCAACTTAATTTTTTCTGGTGTTATTTTGTACTCTCTGTTGAATGCTTCCTTACTTTGTTCTTAGAGAAATATTCAGGTTATAATGATTAGAAGGATTACTCTGTTATTTATATATATGCTGGCCTAAGTTTTCCACTTTTGATCTTCCAACTGCTTCTAGTATTCTAGAGCTTGACAATCCTGTTCCCCCAAAACAAGTCTATTCTTCTTCTGCAAAATAGACATTAAGATATTTGAAACTGGTTATTATGTACCGCCTAAATCATTATTTTTTAGACTAAACATCCTGTTTCATCTCCTCATCCTTATGATATAATTGTATCACCCACTACTACCCTGATGTCCCATCTCTAGATGCTTTCCAGTTAATCAACATTCTTGCTAAAATGTGGTTCCATCCTCTCCTGTCTTCTTCAGCAAATTGTTCCCAATATCATCCCTTCTTCCTCTCTTTGCCCAACTTGTGGTTTCTTTTTGTTTTCTACAAGCATGTCCATCTGTCCACTGTCTTTAAGAAACCCTCACTAAACCCTGGTATCCCCCACAGGGTATTGATACTTATCTCTCCTCTTTTTTCAGAGTGAACATACAGGAAAAGCCCTTTTAGTCAAATAAAAACTGCTGACTTTTTATATCCTTTTCAACATGCCCCCAATCTACCTTTCCAAGTTTATTATACTTTATTCTTCTTTGTTCCCTCCATGTCTCATAGTGATCTTTTTGCTCTTCTTCCCTCTAGCTCTCATCTCTATGCTTTGCATTGGCTATTCCTTGTACCTGTGATGCACTTCCTCCTCAATTGTTCCTTCAGAATGAATAACTTGTTTCCTTCAAGACAAAGCTAAAGCTTTGTTTTTACATGGAGACTTTATTGGGGATAGCCAAGTGGCTCATTGAATAGTGAGCCAGGCCCAGAGATGGGCAGTCTTGGGTTCATGTCTGGCCTTAGACACTTCCTAGCTGTGTGACCCTGGGCAAGTCACTTAAGCCCCACTGCCCAATCCTTACCACTCAATACATAGTATTCTAAGACAGAAGGTAAGAGTTTTAAAAAAGACAGATTTTACTGATTCTAATAGTTTCCTCATGCCCCTTTCCCAGATATCAGTGGGCTCAAATCAACAACCTTTCAGTTAACAGACCATATAATATAACAAATGTCTATTTCTAAAACAAAAGACTATTATCATATATATATATATATATATTTAAAATTCTATATAAGACCATTTCAATAAGATCTAAGTAAAACAAAGATATTGGTGTCGTTCAAGACGTTCTGCCTGTCAGTCAGTTAATAAACACTTATTAAGCATCTGCTATGGGCCAGGCATGGTACTAAGGGGATATAAAGAAACACATAAGACAGTCTTTGTCCTTAAGTGACTCACACTCAAATGGAAGAGACTGCATGCAAACAATTATGCACAAACAGCCAATGTACAGGATATAGTGGAAATAATCAGCAGAGTGAAGACACTGAAATTAAGAAGAATTGGGAAAGGCTTCCTAGAGAAGGTAGAATTTTAGTAGAATTTGAAGGAATCCATGGAAGCCCTAACAAGACCAGAAAAACAAATGGAGGGAATAAACAGAGGGGAAATGAAATTGTCAAAGTTTATAGATAATAAAGACAGTCTTCTTAGAGAACAGTCAAGTGGTGCAGTGGATAGAGTCCCAGATTCAAAGTCAGGAAAACTCTTCTTCTTGAGTTCAAATTTGATCTCTTCCACTAGCTGTATGATCCTGGCCAAGTCTCTCAATTCTGATTATCTCAGTTTCCTCATTTCTAAAATGAACTGGAGAAGGAGAGAGCAAACTACTCCACTACCTTTGCCAAGAAAACCCCAAATGCATTCACAAAGAGTAAAGCAAAACTGAAACAACTGAACAAAATTGAGAGAAGATTAAAAATCTAAATGAAAAGTCAGAAGGGGAATTCCAGGTAAACGTGGCTCCAGAGTAGAAGCAGGGCTCATCCTTTCCTCTGCACCAATCAAGACAGAGTGCCTCAAAAAGACAAAACCAAAGTCAAATGAGCGAAGGAGATCCACAGTAGGGCACAGCAGGAAAGGTAGACAAAATTAGGGCATTTACACTCTAAAAGGGGGTGAAATATCTCCCACCATGGGGTGAGCTTATCACCCCTCTCCCACTTCACCTACCTTGCCAGAGTCTGAGCAAGCACAGGACAAACTTTTAAGTTCTAGGAGGGAGGCTGGCTGAGGTCAACAACAGACTTACCCCTAAGAGAAACTGGGACTTAGGACACCAGGAGGCTGAGGAAAAATTTAAATAGGATGTGAAGCTTGGGCAGAAAGGGGCAAATCATGACAAAAATGCCACAGAGACCCAAAAAGTAGCCTCCAGGAAAAACTCTCCAGCTCTAAATACAAAGACTTACCTACACCTCACAGTCAGACTACTTCCCAGGCAATCTTTAAGTTCTCAGGGGTTGGACCTGCCAGTAAGCACAATAAGACTAGGGACCCCAGGAGCCTGAGGAAATGTTGAGATAGGGTGGAGTGCTTGACCAGAGACAGGAGGCTTAAAGCAAAATGCCACAAAGGTCTGAAAAATAGCCTCTGAGCAAAAATCTCCTCAGCATTCAAAACAGAGACTTGCCCACACTTGACACCCAAACCTCTTTAAGGCAATCTTTAAATTCATAGAGGCTAGACCTGCCCCTAAGAGCAGATGGACACTGCTGAGATCTGGGAAAAATAGCCTCTGGGCAAAAACCTCTCCAGAGTCCAATACAAAGATCACCCACATTCCTCACTTCTATTCCTCACCAGGAAGAAACAAGCCAATGGCCACCAACTCCCAGGGGCTAAAACACACAACCACCAAAAATAAGAAAATTTTGACCCTTGATAATTTTTATGCAGAAAAAATCCAGACTAAAGAGGAGACAGAAGAAGATGACAAATAAGTAAATATACACAAAACTTCTCCAAAAAAATGAGATTGGCCACAAGTTCTTGAACACTTCAGATCTGAGATTGTAAGGAAGCTAAAAGAGATTTGGCATTAAAGTGGGAAATAGTTCAAAAAGAAAATAACAGTTTAAAAGATAAGATCTCCCATTTGGAAATTAAAGTGAAGAAAACAAATAAAATAATGAGCAACTTGAAGACCAGAAATGACCTGCTAGAAGCCATGAAAAACAGGATAGATCAAACCAAAAGAGAAAATCAAAAGATATTAGCTGAAAACCAGTCATTAAAAACTAGAATTGGGCAAGTAGAAGCCAATGATCTCACAAGACAGCAAGAATTAATCAAACAAAGTCAATAGAATGACAGATTAGAAGGCAAAACAAAACATCTCATTGAGAGGGTAGTTGACCTTGAAAATAGATCTCAGAGAGAAAATATAAAAATCATAGGCCTACCTGAAAACCTGGAAACAAACAGAAACCTTGACATCATACTATAAGAAATTATCCAAGAAAACTTCTCTGATGTTCTTCAACAAGAGGGCAAAATCGACATTGAAAGAGTCCATAGATCACCTGTTACACTAAATCCTCAAAAGATAACCCCCCAGGAATGTATTGCCAAATTTAAGACCTTTCAAGCTAAGGAGAAAATATTACAAGAAGCCAAAAGGAGACAATTCAGATATCAAGGAGCACCAATCAGGATTACACAGGATCTGGCAGCCTCCACACTAAAAGACCACAAGGCTTAGAATATGATATTCAGGAAGGCAAGAGAATTGGGCCTTCAACCAAGGATCACCTACCCCTCAAAACTGACTCTATACTTCCAGGGGGAAATATGGACATTCAACAGAATAGAAGACTTTCAAATATTTGTAAAGAAAAGAGCAGAACTAAACAGAAAATTTGATATTGAAATAAAAAAATAAAAGAGAAACATGAAAAGGTAAATAAGAGAGGGGTCTTTTTTCCCTTTAAGGACCTCAATATGGCCAAATTATTTATATTCTTATATAGAAAAATGTTATTTGTAAGCATCAAAAATTGTATTTGCTATTATGGTAGTTAGAAAAAGTATTCATAGGTAGAGACTGGGATACTGAGTGGTTTAAAATCATATGCAAAAAAAAACAAAGAAAGAAAAGAGGGGAGGGGAATAGAAGATGGCACCAAGAGAAATTTGATAGAATAAGAAAATTAGGATGATCTATACTACACAAAAAGGCACATGGGAGAGATAGGGGATGAATACAATTATAAAAAGAAGAGGAAGAGAGTGCTAAAAGTTAATACTCAAAACACATTCAGTGGAATCAGTTTCAAAAGGGAAGAGCATCTAGATCCATTGGATCAATGAATTCTATCTTACTCTATAGGGAAGTTAAGATGGGAAAATTAAGGGGGAGTTGGGGGAGTTAAAAAAACAGTGGGAAAGAGAAGAGGAAGGAAATTTAATAGACCCTAAAAAAATTAAAGAAGAATAAAAAAGGAGGGGGCAGAAATGGAGGGTGGAGAGGGAAGCAATACTAGGGAGGGAGAGTGTGTAGGTTAGCTTAAAAAGACCCCAAAGGAAAATAAGAAAGGAAAAAGAAGGGAGGGGGCATAAAGGAAAGCAAAATGAGGGTGGGGATTAGGGAGACTGATTAAAAACAGAACATTGATGTAGAAGGAAAAAAT
Source organism: Monodelphis domestica (assembly GCF_027887165.1). NCBI lineage: Eukaryota > Metazoa > Chordata > Mammalia > Didelphimorphia > Didelphidae > Monodelphis > Monodelphis domestica. Next base: position 194,358,043 of record NC_077231.1, on the reverse strand, counting down.
AAAAGAGGAAATAGCAGGACAAGGAGAGAAAATCAAAATTCTGGGGAATACACAGATAGTAATCATAACTTTGAATGCGAATGGGATGAACTCACCTGTAAAGCAGAAGCAAATATCAGAGTGGATTAAAAACTAAAATCCTCCCATATGTTGTCTACAAGAAACACACATAAGGCAAGTAGACACACACAGAGTAATGGTCAAAGACTGGAGCAAAATCTATTGGGCCTCAACTGAGTAAAAGAAGGCAGGATTTGCAATCATGATATCTAACAAAGGCAAAGTAAAAATATATCTAGTTTAAAAAGATAGAGAAGGTAATTAAATCCTGATAAAAGGAAGTATAGATAATGAAGAAATATCAGTAATCAACATGTATGCACCAAATGGATCCAATGCATCCAAATTTCTAAAGGATAAACTAGTGGAGTTGAAGGAGATACTAGATAGTAAAACTATACTCGTGGGAGACCTGAATCTCCCTCTATCAAATCTAGATAAATCAAACCAAAAAATAAATAAGAAAGAGGTAAGAGATGTGAATGAAATCTTGGAAAAATTAGAGTTAGTAGATAGGTGGAGAAAAATAAATAGGGACAAAAAGGAATATACGTTCTTTTCAGTGGCACATGGTACATTCACAAAGATTAACCATGTACTAGGGCATAAAAACATGGCAAACAAATGCAAAAAAGCAGAAATAATAAATGCAACTTTATTAGATCATAATGCAATAAAGATAATAATTAACCAGAGTACATGGAGAGGCAAACCAAAAATTAATTGGAAATTAAATATGATTCTCTAAAATCTGTTAATTAAAGAACAAATCATAGAAACAATTAATAATTTCATTGAAGAAAATGACAATGATGAGACATCCTTTCAAAATCTATGGGATGCATCCAAAGCAGTATTCAGGGGGGAATTTATATCCTTGAGTTCATATATGAACAAAATATTGTGACAAGGAAATTACTTTAAAAGACTGATATATATTAATTTAAGGTCGCCAAGGAATTCAGCTATGTAATTCCTAAATGAAAACTCAAGTCAGCAGTCAATCTTTTATGGAGTTTAATTACAACAGGAGGAAGAAAGGAATTAGAGATAGAGAGAGAGAAAAGGGAGAGAAGGGAATAGGGCTTAAATACCCCTTCTGTTTAGGCTGGGCCAAAAGGCCCAAGCCCTTAGATAGCTGGGGCAAAGAAAAGAGATCAGTCCCTATTACTCACGTGACCAAAATGGAGAAACAGTCTCAGAGGCCCCCACCTTCAGCTTCCTTCAGAGCAAGCTTCTCAGAGCACACTCCAACTACTCAGACAAACTCCTCCACTCCGACAAACTCCTAAAAACACCCTCCGTCTTCAGACCCCCCTATCCTTAAGGAAACCATCCAAGTTCCCTCCCCTCAGTCCTCACATCTACCAATCACCTGTCCATCAATTTCCCTGTGCCAATGGAGGCTCTAGCTTAACCCAGGACCGCCCAGAGGTCTCCGGCTTTGCACATATCTGTTGAAGGTTATATTTTCAAATAATTAAATCTTTGATCCTTTGCTACAGCCCAATATGGAGGGTAGAGGTCAATGAATTGGGCAAGCAAATCAAAAAACTTGAAAAGAAACAAATTAAAAATCCCCAGATGAAAACTAAATAATAGATCCTAAAAATTAAAGGAGAAATTAATAAAATTGAAAGTGAAAGAACTATTGAATTAATAAATAAGACTAGAAGTTGGTATTTTGAAAAAACAAATAAAATAGATAAAGTACTGGTCAATCTAATTTTAAAAAAGAAAGAAGAAAACCAAATTAACAGTATTAAAGCTGAAAAGGGAGACTTCACCTCTAATGAAGAGGAAATTAGGGAAATCATTAAAAACTATTTAACCCAATTATATGGCAATAAATGTGACAATCTAGGTTATATGGATGAATATTTACAAAAAAATATAAATTACCTAGATTAACAGAAGAAGAAGTAGAATACTTAAATAATACCATATCAGAAAAATAAATTCAACAAGCCATCAAAAAAAAAGGTCCTGATTGATTCATAAGTGAATTCTTTCAAACATTCAAAGAACAACTAATCCTAATATTATACAAATTATTTGACAGAATAAGCAAAGAAGTAGTTCTACTAAATTCCTTTTATGACACAAATATGGTACTGATTCCAAAGTCAGGCAGGTCAAGAACAGAAAAAGAAAACTATAGACCAATCTCCTTAATGAACATAGATTCAAAAATCTTAAATATGATACTAGCAAAAAGACTCCAGAAAGTGATCACGAGGTTTATGATCAGATGGGATTTATACCAGGTATGCAAGATGGTTCAATATTAGGAAAACCATACACATAATTGTCCATATCAACAATCAAACCAACAAAAATCACATGATTATCTCATTAAATTCTGAATTTTAGATTTACTCTATCCTACTTATTCTTTAGAATTTTAGCCACCAAGAATGTATATACCCCACTTAAGGATTAAGTGTGGGGGAGGAAGGTCTATGACCCATGTGTGCTAGCAAGTGATAAACCAAAAACAACTGAATGACCCCTTGGGCAGTCCAAAGCCAACTTTAAGCCACAGGAAGTGATGCAAGAAACTGCCTTGATAATTCATGGTCACTTCCTGTGAGGGAACTTCATCATGGAACTTGACCATGGAGGAACTCGGACATGAGACCTCAGACTGCTTCACTTGGACTGGCATGTGGTGAAGGAAAGGCTAACTCCCTTTTCCTTAGCTTTTCTGGAGGCACCAGCCTCTAGAGAGGCCCATTTTCTTGGGACCCCTTTTCCCTTGGCTTCCTGGAGGCACCAGCCTCTGGATAGACCTCTCAGCTCAGAGGAGGCCTTGTGGCTGGAAGCCATGCTAGACTTAATCCTCTGGTACCCCCTTGGCTGGGGCCTCCATACTCCTGCCTGGTTCAGACCAGCTATCTCTCTCTTTTCCTATCCCATTTCTTTAATTTCTCCCCTCTATTGTAAATAAACTACCACAAAATCCATTTCTGACTTTAGTAATTCATTGGGATTTCATAACTAAAGCCCTGGTGACCAACCCAAAATATATTCACTCTAACCATAAATTTTACCCCTAAGAAGATGCAGAAAAAACCTTTGATAAACTACAACACTAATTCCTATTGAAAACACTAGAAAGTATAGGAATAGAAGGGTCTTTCCTAAGAATAATAAACAGTATATATCTAAAACAATCAGCAAGTATGAACTGCAATGGGGATAAATTAGAAGCATTTCCAAAAAGATCAGAGTGAAACAAGGATGCCCATTATCACCTCTATAATTTAACATTGTACTAGAAACACTAACCGTAGCAATTAGAGAAGAAAAAGAAACCAAAGGCATTAAAACAGGTAATGAGGAGACCAAGCTATCACTCTTTGCAGATGATATGATGGTCTACTTAAAGAATCCTAGAGAATCAACTAAAAAGCTAGTAGAAATAATCAACAATTTTAGCAAAGTTGCAGGTTACAAAATAAATCCACATAAACCATCAGCATTTCTATATATTTCCAACACATCTTAGCAGCAAGAGTTAGAAAGAGAAATTCCATTTAAAATCACCATAGGCAATATAAAATACTTGGGAATCTATCTGCCAAGACAAACACAGTAACTATTTGAACGCAACTACAAAACACTTTCTACACAATTAAAACTCATGGGTAGGATGAGCTAACATAATAAAAATGACAATCCTAACCAAAGTAATTTGCTTATTTAGTGCCATATCCATTAAACTACCAAGAAATGTTTTTTTATTGAATTAGAAAAAATATAACAAACTTCATTTGGAAGAACAAAGAATCAAGAATATTAAGGGAAATAACAAAAAAAAATATGAAGGAAGGTGGCCTAACAGTACCAGATCTCAAACTATACTATAAAACAAAGGTCATCCAAACAATATGGTACTGGCTAAGAAACAGAAGGGAGGATCAGTGGAATAGACTTGGAGTAAGTAACCTCAGCAAGACAGTTTTTGATAAACCTAAAGATCCCGGCTTTGGGGACAAAAAACCACTATATGACAAAAACTGCTGGGGAAATTGGAAAACAGTATGGGAGAGATTAGGTTTAGATCAACATCTCACACCTTACACCAAGATAAACTCAGAATGGGTGAATGACTTGAATATAAAGAAGGAAACTAAAAAAAAATTAGGTGAACATAGAATACCATACATGTCAGATCTTTGGGAAAGGAAAGACTTTAAGAGCAAGCAAGAGTTAGAAAAAAATTACATAATGTAAAATATATAATTTTGATTACATTAAATTAAAAAGGTTTTGTACAAACAAAACCACTGCAACCAAAATTTGAAAGGAAGCAACAAATTGGGAAAAAAATCTTCATAACAAAAATCTCTGACAAAGGTCTAATTACTTAAATTTATAAAGAGCTCAATCAAGCCATTCCCCAATTGATAAATGAGCAAGGGACATAAATAGGCAATTTTCAGATAAAGAAATCAAAAGTATCAATAAACACATGTAAAAATGTTCTAAATCTCTTATAATCAGATAAATACAAATCAAAACAACTCTGAGGTACCACCTCAACCCTAGCAGATTGGTTAACATGACAGCAAAGGAAAGTAAAGAATGCTGGAGGGGATGTGGCAAAATTGAGGTATTAATGCATTGCTGGTGTTGTTGTGAATTGATCAACCATTCTGGAAGGCAATTTGGAACTCTGCCCAAAGGGCACTAAAAGACTATTTGCCTTTTGATCCAGCCATACCACTGCTGGGTTTGTACCCCCCAAAGAGATAATAAGGAAAAAAGACTTGTACAAAAATATAGCCATACTCTTTGTGGTGGCAAAAAATTGGAAAATGAGGGGATGCCCTTCGATTGAGGAATGGCTAAACAAATTGTGGTATCTCTTGGTGATGGAATACTATTGTGCTCAAAAAAACAATGAACTGGAGGAATTCCACGTGAATTGGAATAACCTCCAGGAATTGATGCAGATTAAAAGGAGCAGAACCAGGAGAACAATATGCACAGAGACAGATACATTGTGGTACAATTGAATGTAATAGACTTCTATACTAGTAGCAATGCAATGATCCAGGACAATTCTGAAGGACTTATGAGAAAGAATGCTATCCACATTCAGAGGAAGAACTGTGGGAGTAGAAACATAGAAGGAAAACAACTGCTTGATCACATCAGTTGATGGGGATATGATTGGGGTTATAGACTCTAAATGATCACCCTAGTGCAAATATCAATATTATGGAAATAGGTCTTGACTAAACATATGTAAAACCCAGTGGAATTGTGCATTGGTTATGGGAGGGAAGTTGGGAAGAGGAGGGAAAGAACATAATTTCCTTTGAAAAATTTGATTTCCTGTTGAAAGAACAGAATTCCTTTTTTCTGAATTATTTAGCCCCCATAAACACTGACAGTTCATTGAACAGACTAGGTCTGATAATACCCTGACTAACTGTCCTACAGAAGAACAGAGGGAAGATTTTGGCTTCTCTAATCCTGCTTGCATGACTTATCTCAGAAAATGTAGAGATGATGTGCTTCAAGCAATAAAAATGTTTTGCTCCAAACCCAAAGCATGAGATAAATTTGATAAATTAGTTCAGGAAAAAACAGAACATCCTGCAAATTTTATATATCATCTCTCTGAGACCACTGAGTCTATTATGGGAATAGAAAAAGATTTAGAGGAATCTGTGGCTAACGTAAGAAGACAATTCCTTAGGGGTTGTATACCACACCTAAAAATTTTTCAATATTTATTTTCCTAAATATGACACTGTCACTGTCTGACCTGAGAGAAGTGGCATCCCATTTATTTGACAGTCATAATGAACAGAATAAAAAGATGTCAGAACTAAAACAGAAATTGCAAGACACAGGGGAAAATATAAAGCAAAAAGAAATTCATGAAATTAAAAATTTGAACACAATCAAAACATACACAAAACCTTCTTACCAACAGAGGAAAATATAAAGAGAAATTAGAAAGTGCTTCTTTTGCCATAGGGCTGGACACCATCATGCCACAAGCCACTTGTATGAACATTTTTCTTCTTATTTCGCTTCCTTAATTTGGGATAGGGTAAAACCTTTTCGGGGTGCCAAATTGTATTGGGTGGTTTATCTTTAAGGATTATGGTGATGGGGAATCAGATTTGCCAAACTCCTCCCATGTCTCCCTCCTCCCTTCTCCCTCTTCCCTTCCCCTTCAGTTAGTCTCTTCAGTTGGTGACAAACTGGAAATCAATTCTGAGTAAGTTTCCTGATATTCTAATAGATGACTCACTCTTTGAATAGTTGGAACAAGGGGTTTATTTAAGGAAAGGGGGAGGAAAGGAAATTGGATGGGAGAGAGGGTTTAGGGTTTCCCTGATCTTAAAATAATCCTAAATTAAAAAATAATATTGTTGAATCTTAAATGAAGGATGTGGCTAACAGGGTTGAGGATCTTTGAGTCCTTTCTGATACAAAGAGAGAAATCAGTAAGAAGAGGATCTTCTTAGTCATTACTCCTTCCTGTCTCAGGAGAAAGAGAGACCTCCAATAGTTTGGATGTTTTCCTTCAACAGTCTTCTCCTGGTCACATTCTCTTCTGGAATGCTCCTTGATTGACAACTTCTGCAAACCTTCCTCCACTGCCTCTGTTTGCAGGTTTTCTTCAATTTACTCATTCACATTAATTAAATAAATTTTTTTTAAATCTAAATGAAAGTTAATTTAAATAATTTATATTTTCAGCAAAATATTAGGATATAAAATAAACCCACATAAGTCAGCTTTTCTATTTGCTTCCGAGAAAATCCAATAGAGAAATAAAAATAGAAGTTCCATTCAGAATAACTATAAAATATATAAAATAAACATATAAGAATTATATCAATATGTTTACAAAAACACTCTACAAAAGTAGACACCTAAATAATTGGAGATGTTCATCATTGAAGAGTGAGAAATGCCAATTTAGTTAAAATTGTAATACTACTTAAATTAGGAAGCTAGAGAGCAGAGTGAATAGGGCAGCTAAGACAGTGGCACTTGATCATACAAACAATTCATCAATTAGCATTTATTAAGCACATACTAGGATTAGTCACTGGGCTACAACTTGAGAATACAAAGGCACAAATAAAATCTTTGCACTCAAGTTTGCGTTCCTCTTTGACCCAGCAATGCCACTACTAGATTTGTATCTTAAAGAAATGAAAGCTAGAGAGAAAAGGCCTACTTGCATAAATAATAAATCTATAAATATGTACATTTATAGCAACTCCATTTGTGGTGTCAAACAATTGGAAACTGATGGGATGTCCATCAATTGAGGAAGGACTGAACAAGTTGTAGTATATAATTGTAATGGAATACTGTTATGCCATTAAGAAACGAAGAAAAGGACAACCACAAAAAAAAAAAACATGAAAGACATATGAAGTGATGCAAAGGGAAGTGAGCAGAACTACGAAAATGTACACAATAACAGCAACAATCAATTATGATCAACTGTGAATGATTTAATTATTATCAGCAATGCAAGGATGCAAAAAAAAAAGGGGATATTCCCCACCATAGAAGGAAACAATAGAGTCTGAAAGCAGATTCAAGTGTTCCATTTTCCACATTATTCCCTTCATGGCATTTTTTTCTTGAATAAGCAATATGTGTCTTCTTTCACAAAATGTTGAAACTGGAAATATGTACTGCATGATAGCACATATATAACCCATATCATATTATCTGTCATCTTGGAGAACAGGGAAAGGAGAGAGAGAGAACATGGATCACAAAATGTCAGAAAACAATGATTAAAATTTGTATCTAAATATCTAAACTGTGAAAAATGCAATAAAAATAAGTTTACATTCTACTGAGCCTATTAGGTACATATATAAATGTATACAAATGCAAATTAGTGGGGTGTACTAGCAGCTGTGGAGATCAGATACCTCTAGGTAGAAGGTATCATTTGAGCACAGTTTCAAAAGGAAAGGAGGAAATAGAGGTAGCAGTATGGTATTGAATTCAGCTCAATAAAAACAGATTAAGTACTTAACATTGTAATAGAGGGAAATTGTTGGAGGTCTCTCTTTCTCCTGAGATGGGAAGGAGTAAGGACTGAGAGGATCCTTATCTTACTGATTTCTCTCTTTGTATCAGAAAGTGACTCAAAGATCCTGAACCCTGTTAGCCACATCCCCCTTTTCAAATTTAACTGTCGTCACCTCCATTACCTTTTTTTCACCTCTATCCTTTGAATAGGATTATTGTTTTCAAAAGTAATTTCAGCTTCATTTTCAGTGAATTTTGTCTTATCTAAATAACTCATTGCTGGATGCAAGGTTTCAGCTTCTGGATTCAAATTAGATGTTTTTTTCTAAGGGTACCTTTGCCATAAAACTATTGGAAGAATTAACCGAGTTTGGTGGGATGTAATGCAAATCTTTAGCAACAGTAGCCTTTAGGGAATTGAAATTACGTTTCTCTGTATGTCTCACTAACTCCTGCTGGAGTTTCTTGTGACTTTGTCCTTTTCTTTTACTTGTACAAAATTCAATCCTTTGCTCAATCTACATTGAAAAATTTTCTCTAATAAAGATTTGGTTTCCTTTACACTCTTTTCCTGTGTGGTTACTATGCAGCTTTTCTCTAAGTCTTTTATCTCAGTTACTATTTGAAAAATGATTTCTTTTATTTCTACCTCTGTTTCTTTTACTTGTTTCTGCCTTTCTCTTACTTTATTGCATGTACTATCATTCACAGATTCACTTTCTTGCACTGGATTTTCACCATTTCTTATCTTTTGTCTACTATTTTCAGCAGCCTATTTTCCACTATTTCTTCCATCTCCATTTGTCACACTATATTCCTTAAAGGCCTGGCTTTATAACTCTTTCCTAACCATGTCTGAGTATTTAGGTTTAGTTCCAGTTTTAATGGCATGTTTCATCTCTTGCAAACCAGATGCTAGCTTTGTGGACTTTGGTGTGCAATGAGAACAAGTGGACTTTTTGTGCCTAGTTTGTGGACTTGGTGTGTTCTTACTGTTAATTTCATGTTTCTTCTTCAAGAAATAATTTTTAATGAGGTGTCCTTGCTTGTGACCAAAGAAACATTCCCTAGTTTCTGTCTGCACTGGTCTTAGTTTGTAACTAGGTTTTGTGTAACTAGATTTTGTCTAAGTCCTAATTGTGTTTAGTTTCTTGATTTCTTCTATCTCCTTTTCTTTTAGATTTTTCTCTGTTAACTCTAATTTGTCTCTTAGGTCTTGCATTTATTTGTTTTATTCTGACTGATTATCATGCAAGCAACTTGCTGTTTCACACAGTTCAATGAGGCTAACTGTATCATACTTAGGGAAATAATGCCTAAAGAAGTTCTTTAAATGAGATGTGCAACCCCTTTAAAATTGCCTTCTTACATGACTTGCAGATTCCTCACTATTTGTCTCTAGACCTAATTTTGATTCTGCCATTTCTGACAGATGGTCAATGTATGTGCCAGGATGTTCCCTTTTGCTCTGCATGATCTTATCAAATCTAGCCCATGCATTTGACTTAGAGCAATATTGCTTTATCACTTGAGGCAAATCTTCCCTGCATTTTCCTAGGTAGGACATGCTAGTAGGGTTTGCAAAGTCCAGATCTTCCCTTTGCTCCACAGTGGGTTAACTAGTAAGGTTACTATCAGTCCTGGTCTTTTCTAGGAATTGTCTTTGCTCATGGGGGCTGAACAGTTCTGAAAGGAGAAACTCAACATTCTCAAAATCAGGATCAAAAATCCTAAAAGCACGTTTCAGTTCCTTTTGATATTTGAAAGGATGTTCTATGAAATTTGGGAAATGTTTCTTTAGGGATTCAAGTTCCTGTGAGGTGAATTGTCTGTGGACTTTAGATTGTAGTACACCAGTTGTTGTGGATAGCTTGGTGACCTCCTTTAATGGACAAATCTCTGGTTCACTGTCAGGCATGATGTCATTGTCACCTTCATTTCCCTTAGGTACACTATCTGCCTGTCTATTGTTCTTGCCCTTAACCTGATCTAGCCCCTTTTCCTTGATCAATTCCTGAAATAAGATCTTAATCACTGTTTCCAGATTATTATCAACAACCAGTATCTTTTCTGCCTGTAGGGGAATCATAAATCTAAAGATCTTTCGCAAATAGGTTAGAGTCTGTAAAAGATCACATAAACTTGAGCCAGGATTTACCAGAGTATAAATTCAGTTTGAAAAGGTAACTGAAGTATAGACATTGTTTTGTTGCCAATGTAATCAATAGAGCCAAAGATCATATGGGTCATTTTACTGTAGATTATGTTGTAGACCCAGAAACAAGCAATGACTGCCATAATCACAACTCCAAGGATAACCTGCTTAAACATGTCTTCTACTTCTCTGCCTTTCTAAGGATTGTGGGGTTTAGTCTGTCTTAAAGGTGCCAGTTGTAATAGAGAGATACTCTGGGGTTTCTATTGTAATAGAGGAGATAATTGTAGTAGATACTTGTGAGGATGTCTATTGATCAATACTGGATGACTTATGGATCAAGGTTTTTCCTACCTTCCACCCTTTACCTACTGGTTTACTCCCTCTTCTGAAGCCTTTAGCTTCCCCTCCCCCACCTCCAGTTTCACTCAGGGTGCACTATGATATTCAGAGGAAATATTCTTTTATCTTGATTTCTCAAGTAAGGGGTTTATTGGGGAAGACAGGACAAGGATAGAGGATGAGGTAAGAGGGATAGGGTTCCCTAGTCTATACAAGGAGCCTTGGTTTTGAGGATATTGGGGAAATGGCAGTTCTGTCACAACTGTGACACAAAGTCTGTCAGGGAGGTATGAGGACAGCTATATGTCTTCTTTTCTTCTAACCAGCCAGGTAAATATCAGTCAGCAAAAGCTTCAAGGTCTTCACCATTAGCCACAAGTAGCTAAAACTTAGTCCAAAAGCCTCTCCCCCAGCTCCAGAAGCCAAAAGGGGTCTCAGCTTAGGTCAGAAGTCAGTCCAGCCCCATTCAGCTGCTAGCTTGGCTCCAACTGCTTTTCCCAGAAACATTCCAAAGGAACTGTCACTTGACTGACAGCTCTTGTCTTCAGTTTTCTGTCTTTCATGCATGTAAATTCTCTCTTGCATGCATGCCTCTTTGACAACATGTATAGAAAATTGATCAAAGTTTAATATAACTCTTCCATTGTGACAATAGATAGTATGAACCCATAGGCAATAGGTTTGTTGGTACTCATAGGACTGAAAAAATACCTCAGGTTTATACCTACTCATTATTTTGTCTCTAAGATGTCCTGTACTTAAACTACTCCAAAGGTAGATGATCATCCATTCTTTTATTAAAACTGTCCAATGACAGGGAATTCTATAGCCTTCCCAGCATTTCATGCTGTTACTTTATTATCATTAGACTAGCTTCTTAATAAGAAGGAATTTCAGAAGATAAATCAAATCCATCAGTGGGTCAAAGCAAAATCTAAAAGGTACCAAAATGAATTTCATTAAGGGGGAAATGGAAAGGAGAACAATCATGAAGAACCAAAAAACACTTATCATGAGTCAGATTAATAAGGAGATAGTGTAATCTAGATTCTATTGCATCTGCATAATTCAAGACCAGTTGAAGGTTGGAATCACACCTTGCTATAGCAAGTGGTATTTCTCACTTGATCTAAGAACTTGCCATCTCAATCACCTTCTTGTTAAAATCTTTGAACTTTGAATAAAAAGAAATTTTTCTGGGCTACCATGTGTAGCACAAGAAACCACTCCTTTGCCAAATGTCATGAACCCACATAAAACAAGACAGTTGGCATCACTGTGTGAGCTAAACAAACAAACAAAAAAAAATACAGAGACTGAGTGAAAATGGTCTGAAGCCAAAAAGGTTTGGACATGTTCCAAAATTACTCTAGGCTGTAACCCTGGACATGAAAACCAAGTTAGAATTGTTTTTTTTTTCTTTTTTATTTATTTAAATAGACAGATGAGAGAAGTAAGTGAAGGAAAAAAGGAAGGCAGAAAAAGAAGGAGAGTAGTTAGTTGTTTGTTAGGGCAGCTAAGTGGTGTGATGGATGTGAATGTGTACCTGGAGGAAGACATCTTTCTAAGTTCAAATTTAGCCTCAGACACTTACTAGATGTGTGATCATGGGCAAGTCATTTAACCCTGTTTGTCTCAATTTCCTTGTCTGTCAAATGAGCTGCAGAAGGAAATAGCAAACCATTCCAGTATCTTTGACAGGAAAATTCCAAATCAAATAAAGAGTCTGATAAGACTGAAATGAACGAATAATAGCAATAAGTCATTTTTGAGGGTTCAAAGAGATAAATAATCAATGCATAAGGGTAAGAGACTGTGAATCGGTGAGAGCTGGCAAACAGCTACATAAATGTCATGAGTTTTGACAGTGTGGTAAGGACTCTTTCTATATTTTAGGGATTATATATTAGATAAACTTCTATAAACCCAGAAGCACATGTGCATCAAAGTGGGAACATATTTTCCAACGCTTCCTTCTTTAAACCAGCATAGGCAGTGAGTAAATAAGTAAATTTCTCATGGGAGAAAATGATGATGACATATCAGTTGGATACTAAGATATGGAAAACCAGCCATTATCTTCATCCTGCTAATGCCATTGGCCCCTGTACAGTTTTCCTCAACATAAACTATGCAGAAGGGCTCCTTGGTTAAAGGAAGGTCAACTTGAAATTCCATTTAGATTATTGGGAAGCAAACCAGACCTAGTAGAAAAAGAACTAGTACAAGAGTGAGGAAACCTGGGCTCTGATCCTGTCTGTGTACACTTCTTAGGAGCAAGATAATACATTCTTTTTCTCATCTAATGCGAAAAAAAAAAAAAGTAATATGCTATGGGAGAAAGAGCACTGCAGTTAGAGTCAAAAGACTGAGATGCAAGTTTCCACTCCAATACTAACTAGTTATATGGACATTTTCTGTCTATATGGCAATGGCCAACTCATCACCCTCAAACCTTCCTGGCTTTGAGGCCAGACTTCTATCTACCAAGCAACATTGTCTCTATAGTTACTCGACAATGAAAAATAAAATAAAATAAAAATAAAATAGTTCCTGTCCCCAAGGAGCTTCCATTCTATCAGAGAAAGCATGTATACATAAGCTAATAAAAAATATATCAAATGTAAATTCAAGGTAATTTGCAAGTCATTAGCTGCTAGAACAATAAGACCTCATATAGAAGAGAATCCGAACTGAGCTTTATCAGAAATTAGATGTATAAGAAGTAGAGGTCAAGCAGGAATGCATTCTAGACATGGTAGGCAACCTCCTTGATAATAGAAAGTTAATTATTGGAAAAACCCCAAAAACTCCATAATCTTTATATGTCCAGGACTATTGGCCTCACTTCTTGAACTCATTACTCATTTTGCTACTCATCTTCTCTCTTGGCAATAGGCAAAGTGCATTGACTGGTATAGTCATGTTGGTTATTGGATTCCTATTATTTCCTTTTAGATAAGTGAATGCCAACTACATAACATATATGGCAGACTTGGAGAAATGCAGGTGAGGATTGTATTTATTTATTTATTTTTAAATCCTTACCTTCTGTCTTAGAATCAATCCTGGGTATTGGTTCCAAGTCAGAAGAGTGGTACAGTCTAGGCAATGGGTGTTGAGTGACTTTCCCAGGGTCACAAAGCTAGGGAGTGTCTGAATCTAGATTTGAACCCAGGACCTCCTCTCTCTAGGCCTGGCTCTCAACTCACTGAGACACCCAGCTACCCCCACCCAAGAGAGTTTTTTTAGAATTAGAACCTGCTAATGCCAAAGAGGTCCCATTATCCATAAGTTTACTATTTGTTGATTGTTTCCATTTTCTTCAGTAAGAATTTTAACCTTTAATAAATTGTCCATTTTAACAAATATTTATACCCTAAGAAACTAGAAATCAGAGATGGAATATTGTGTGTGAGGAAAAGCAAAGAGATCTGTTTGACTAAATCTCAGAATCTGTGAAGTGGGTTAACGTATATTAACCCATAGATCACAGGTTATTTGGTTATAGTAAAAGTTACAGCAGAGGAGTAAATGTGAACATGGCAGTTCAACAAAATATCTTTCTCTGCATAACCATAATCCCCAACTGTTACTGAATGCAAATATATAAAAACCATCTGCTACATGTAAACAAATTAAAAAGATAATAAATATTATATTGGGTTTTCTCTATAAATTATAGGAATTAATTATTTTCTATTTTTAACAAGAGTTGGTTAAGATTTAGCAATTTAGGATGTCCTCTGAAGCCTTTAAAAGTATTCCACCTGACCTATTGCAAAATCCTCCAAACAGGTCCACCTTACAGGGATGGTGTTTGAAGAAGCTGCAGCTATCAGAAATCATGTCTTTCTTCTAATTAGTTGAGGACAATCCAAGTAACAAAATTACAAGATGTTAATTCATTTAAATGTAAAGCTTAGAAACTCATCAACTTGAACGTACTATTAATTTAAGCCAAGAGGCCCATCTTGAGCAAGTGAGCAATATAGTTTCAAAAGAAATAAAGATGAGTTCCCAGTGCAAAATAGGAACAAATTCCATAGTTGTTAGTTAGCTCTAATAAACTGCCTTTTTCCTGTTTTGTTTTGATTCTTAGTCATAAGGGGTGAATCTCTGAATGGGAGAGGTGACAGTGAGAGATGATAGTGATATAAAAGCAAAAGAAATCAATTTTAAAATTCATTAAACAAATAAAGTAGATCCTGGGCAAATCTTCTTTTACTATTCTTTCCTGGGCTACTGACTCTTTTTCTGCCTGTGGACCTCTAGTTGGAAGAGTACTTAGGAAAATAATTCTGACTCTACATTCTTAAGGGGGAATAGGAATTCCTCTGACACCAAAGAGGAGCTTTTATGAGAATGGCTCCTTTTGAATTGTAATGCTTTTTCTCAAGTAAAAAATGAGAGGACAAGAAGCCCATGTTAAAGTGGATGAAGGATTATACTAGAAACCAAGCTTAAGACCTAAGTTTGAATTCTGGCTCTGCTATGCAAACTTAAGATTCTTATAGTTGGAAAAAGTCATCTTAATCAACTCATTTTTGGACAAGAATTCTTTCTCCAACATTTCCAACAAGTTAGCATCTAGGATTATGTGTTTGGACTTTGAGACTCCACATAGACCATCTCCTCCAATGAACCCTGAAGTCCTTACCATAGATATTCTCCAAACCTTGATATCCTCACACCACTGAAATACAATGAGAAACCACAAGTCAGTGACTTCTTCCATACCAGAACTGCACAAAACATCTTCCAGGCAATTAGAAAAGGGGTGAGGTGGAGGCTAGCAATAAAACCACAGTCTACATCTCCCAGTCCAAACAAGGAGTATAAGCTTTCCCTTAAAAAGGGAAAGCATCAAGGGAATTGTTTTTCATTGCAAAAGTCTTTGGGTAGAGAGCTGGAAAGTTGTATAGTACTGAGGTAGTAGCCACCCATAGTTATCATAACAGGACATCCCAGTCCCAGGAGTTCTGAGGTTCCTGATATCAGAGAGCATCCTGAAGATCCAGCTCTGAACCTTTAAAGATACAAATAGGTCTAATCATAGGATGTGGAGGTCAATTCAAGAATCCATGGGATCAAGGCTAAGGTCCAACATGATCAACCAACCCACCCAGAAGTTCTTTCTGAGACATAGTTCAACTCTGATAGAAAATCCCATTTCAGGAACTAAACCTTGAGAGATCAATAAATTAAAGGTGAAAATAACAACCTGTATCAGATTCATAGATCCTCCAGAAGAAGAAACAAGCAACTCCATAACATAACTAAGTAGAGACTCAAAGGAAAAAAATAGATTTTCCACAAGAACTTCATGAATTCTTAGGGAAAAGATAACAAAATGAAATAGGAATCCTAGAGGAAAGAATTAGAAGTAGAATAAATAACTTAGAAGAAAAATGTGGAAAACCTCACCTAAAAAGTGGAGTCCTAGCAAGCAAAAAATAAGAACAAACAAACCAATAACTTCTCAAGTCAGCAAAAAAACATTAGAATAAAAGCAAAATATTGAAAAACTAGGAGAACAAAATGTAAGATATATGGTATCAAAAACAATTTATTTGGAAAACTGATCAAGAAGGGGTAATATAAAAAGTATTTGGGCTTCCTGAAACACTGATATAGTAAAAAAAAGCTTGGGTACTATATTTCAAGAAATCATAAATTAAAACTGCCCAGGTTTATTAAGACCAGGAGGCAAAGTGAAAATAGAAAGAATACACAGGTCATCTCCAAACAAAAACTCCCAGGAATAGTAAAAATTCAGACTTCCCATGTCAAGAAGAAAATATTACAAGAATCCAGAATGAAACAGTTCAAGTACCAAGTAATTAAAATTAAGATTACATAAGACTTTGCAGCTTCAACCAAAAATGAGAGATCTTGGAATACAATACTTAGAGAGGCAAAATACATGGGCTGACAACCTAGAATAATCTGCCCTTCAGAACTCAGTATAATCCTATCTGGTGGAAATGCATATTTAATGCAGTAAACAATTTTCAAGAATTTTTTATGGAAAAATCAGAACTGAGATTGAAGTTTGGAATAGAAATACATGAGTCCAGAGAAATCTAAAAAGGTAAATTTATTGGAATAATTGGAAGGAGGTGCATGATGCCAACATCTTAATGGGAGAGAAAAGGAAAATTTTAAAGTAGCCCTTTAGAAGTGTAATTGTCTTTAGAAGACATTGAAATAACTAGTTTAAACAAAAACAGGTTCTGGGGAGTTTGATTCTAATCTTAAGGTTTAAAAAGAGATTTAAAAAGGGAGGGTAAAAAATATATATTCTAGAAAGGGAAGAGGGTGAGGTTTGTTATTTCTCATAATTAGAATATCTGAGAAGTGTATATAAATGGGTAAAAGTAAATTGATCACAGAAGCAAATTTTTGGTGTAGAAATATATCAAACTCAAGTGGAAAATAATTGGTAATAGAAATTACTAAGAGGAAGAAAGTATTTGGGAGGGAAAAGTCAGAAAAAAACCTCCTGGTCCTGAAGTGGGGATTAAAAGTCAAAACACTAAGAATCTAAAGTGTTTACATGGGTTCTTGGATAATTGGGAAATGGTTGAACACATGAACATAGTGGAATATTTATTGGTTCCATAGAATCCTGGGTTGTGTGAATTGATGTTGGGTGAAATGAGTAGAATCAAGAATTCAAATCAATACAACAATAATATAAAGAGAAACAATTTTGGAAGTAATAAATAAAATTGAACAACCAAGTTTCCAGACAGAAGGGATGGACTCAGAATGGATAAAGAGATCTACAGCCACTACATGGATTAATTTTGTTTGTGTCACAAGTCCTCCCACTACTTTGTGTTTTGGAGGAGAAATGAGATTCATGAGGGGTTGGAGTTAGCAATAATTATGTCTTAATGACCTTTGAAATATTCTAATTCACACAAGGGAAGAGAAAGAAGGTCAAATAGGAGAATGACAAATGTTTTGAAATGAAAGTATAGAACTATATACTTAAAGCAAATGATATGAAGAGTTCGTGGTTTCATAGAGTCTAATTTTTTGTTTTCATTTTTTGCTTTATGCATAGATACACTCCATATGTGGTTTACTTTTAGTAATAAAAGTTAAAAAAAAAGAAATAAAAGAAACAAAGCAAACTAACTGACCCAAAATAGAATGGGCAACCAAGCCAGTCAGTCAAAAGGAGTTCATTTAATGCTTGCTATGTACTACTAACTCTGGGGATTAAAAAAAGACAAATACATGTCCTATCTTCTAAAAAGGAAGACATATAAATAACTATGTATGTATAAATTACCTATATCACTGGAGTTTTTAAGCAAAGGCTAGACATTTATCTCTCGGAGATAATTTGTAAAGGACTTTTTTTTAATTCATTAGAAGGTTGAACTAAATAACCTTCAAAAATTCTTTCTCGTTCTGGGAGGCAGTGAGTTATAATCAGGAGATCTGGGTTCAGATTCCAGGTCTGCCATTTATTTGATATATAATTTCTTATAAGCCATTTAATATCTCCCAGCTTTAGCTTTAGTTTTTTATTTCCCTGTTTAAAACTTTAAAATTACTTTCCCCTTTCAGGAGCTTTGGAAGGAAAGTACCATGATAAGTAGGAGTTATTCATAAGGTTCTAAAATTCTATGCCCCAGTGCTATCTCTCCTTTCCACTTATATTCTGGTCTTCCATGATTTTATCATGAGCTCACTTTCTACTTCAAACATTTCAAGTGGAATTTGTAGAGTTCAAATGATAAGACAGTTCTGTGATAATGTTTTTTTAATGATTTTGTTCCAAAGTGATTGCTACACTGCAGAACATTTAAGTACAACACAAAATTTGCAAACCGCAGTCCTTGTGATGCCCACTTCCATTGGCAAACATCATTTCTTTTTCAAGGTTAAGTGCTATTTTTTATTGTATATCTTCTGGTGCATCAGGAACTGTGGGTGGAAGTAAATGGGGTCTGGTCCCAAGCCATGCACTCCAGCCTCCCCTCCACCTAGTTTCATCCTACAATTTTGACCCATCCAAGTCTCCCTCCCACCCACAGCTGTTGACTTTGCCAGCCCACCAGTGTGAACCAGGGTGAAGGCCAAGGCCACCAATGTCACTTGTACTTTGTTATAGTATTTGTCTATTTATCATTTAATATGTATAAAACTATGCTACCATTTTTATTAGACTCTAGCTTTTTTCATGTGTCACTCATGAAGTTTTTGATTGTTCAGCCATTGATTCTATTTTACCATAAGTCATGTAGTTTTACTGTGCAATTTTGTATAGCAAAATGATTTTTTCAGATGCATATGTCATATCTGGGATGAAAAGGTCACAACAAACAAGTTATCCTGAAATTTCTACACTAACATTTTAATTCTACACTAACATTTAAATATCTCATTTTCCAAAATTTAACTAAAAATCTTCTGTTTGAAAAACTGGACTAGGAAATTCAGCATAACTTTTTGTTGGAGCAAAGAACTGGAATCATATTGTGAAGATGGGATTGACTCTCCCCTTGCCTACTTTTAAATTTCATCAAACAAAAACTAAAAACACCCCTACTTAACACTAAATAGGGGAGGTTCACAAGCCACTTGCTAAAGTGGGTGATAACTCAAAAATGACTGACCACCCCCTGGGCAGTGCTAAGTAAATTTAAAGACTGAAATTGGTACCTGTAAAGTGGAGGAAGGGACAGAAAGTGATGTAAAAAAAGGAATATAAAAGGTGATTAACTTCCTGTGCAAGAAGTCTTCGTCCTGAATTTTTGGGACTGGGACTATGGCTTGGAGTTACAACTTGGACCTGAGCCTCTGGATCTTGGACTGCTTCTGGTAAGACTGCTCCTGGATCTTCTCCTTTGGAGCTTCAACAAGGGTAAGTGAGAAGCTGACCTTCTTTTCCTGGCTTCTGGAGAGATTAGTTCCAGAGAAGCCTCCCCTTGTTGGAGAAGGCCAGGTGGGTGGAGCCCTTGTTTAGTTTACCACTGGGTCCTCTGGTTGTGGTTAACAAGCTCTGCTAGAATTGAACAGGTACAAGAGCAAATATTTAGTGTTATAGGATAGACATCTCCTCTATCCTCTTTCTCATTTCTCTACTTTCATTCTCTCCCCTTTTTTTGGTAACTAAAAGCTACTAAAAGTCATTTTGACTTGGGCTGTATTAATTTTAAAATCAGCCACCACATTATTATATTAAAATTCTCATATATTTAGTTCAACCATAAATTTAATTCCTTACAAAATTGAAGGACCTTCAGGGGGAATGGCTCAGGAAGGTATGGTATGTAAATATAATGGAACATTACAATACTATAACAATTATAAATAATGAACATAAGCTAAGAAAGACATGAACTAGAATGAGAAAAACAATACACTCAATGTAACACTCCCCAAAAAAATCAAAACTAAATCCTCTGAAGTTATAACTAAGGTTAACCTCAAAAAAGATATTTAAGAAGGCTCTTTTCCTTGACTTCTTGACAGAGGTGAGTGATTAGGGGGTGTGGAATGCTAGAAATAATGTCAGACTCTTTTTTGATATATTGGTTAGTTTTACAATTTTTTTCTTCTTTTTTATTTTTGCCTAAAATCAGAATGGGGGCGGAATGGGATTAGGAAATCAATAAGTTTTTATTTTAATAAAAAGAAAATTACATCAGAACTCAATGTTTAAAAGTGAAGTAATCCAGAGTCATAAAGCCCATAACCATAAGTCAACTCTTGGTCTCTGGAACAAAGCAACATCAAAGACCAACTCAAATCAACTTTTTAGGATAAATAGACCTCACCCAAATGATGAGAAATATATACTCCAAAAGTCTGACAAGGTAGGCTCTAGGATAACACAAGTCTATTTCTAGAGAAGTTGCTGGGCATGACTGGCCAAGTAAGAGCTATCATTAAGAGATGTCACCCTTTAGTCACTTCCTGTTTTAATTAATTAGTCCTATTAATTAAGTGCTAAACTTAGTTGTTTCTATTTTTAAAGGGTATAATGCTGCTCTCAATTTGGATATTAGAGGCCAGAGCTTCAGTTCTTCAACCGTGCTTAAGTCTTTGATATTTCCTTCAAAGTTAAATAGAGACCAGAACAAGGACTGATGAAGAACAAGAGAGAAGACCCATTGGTTACAGTTAACGAAAAAAGTTTTTCAAGAATCAAAGCAATATCCATTCTCCAACAGACTCAGGATCATAGGACCTGAAATATGTGTGCATATGTATGTATATATGTATGTGTGTATCTTTACTCATATACACATGTGTGAGTATATATGAAACCAATCATAATAAACATTTGAAATGTTGTTCTAATTCTCTAAAAATATGCTACTTTATTTATATTAACAGAAAAAACAAAAACTTTATGTTACCAACAGATGGAGAATAACTGAATAAATTTATCTATTTAATAGAATATTATTTTGCTAAAAAACAATGCCTTAAATTTAGTAAGTAATTAATAATCTTATTTTAATACAATGAAACTGAAGCCAATTTTCAAAAGGACAAATATAAAGGAGACAAAAAACTTTGGAAAGACATTCTAAGCAATAGAAAGTAAAGATGGAAAATTACAACAGTAACCATTAAAAAGTTAGGGGGAAAAGATTAAAAGTAAATTGAAAGATAATAGAATATATTTATTATTTGCCTTAAGTTTACATTGCTTTTTTAAAAATCTAAATGGAAATATTTCAGATTTTGGTGGCTGTGGGCTCATGTTTATATTTCTTGAAACTGTGGTCAAGTTTTTAATTTTAAAAAATTAAAAAACTGGCAAGCACATTTATCACAATGGTGCTTATTAGTGCTGGACATTAGTACTGGACAATTTTGGAATTAGCTGTCATTAAAAATATAGAATAAATTAGTCTTCAGAATATGTGGGGAAAATTTGGGAGTTTTATTTGGAGAATAACATGTAGATGACCTCTTACTTTGACTATGACTCTTCAACTTTCTAGACCTCAGTTTCCTCATAGGTAAAATAAAAAGCTAGGAGGCCTTAACATTCCTTCTAACTTCAAAGACTATAATTCTTTTTTCAGTTCCCTAAAATAGAAGCATTAATAGTAACACCAAACTCTGCCAGGAAAATTTCCCTGAATTCCTACCATGAGTCCATTACTCCTTTATTTTGCATCCTTCCAAGATCAGTTCCCATCTGAATTTGTTTCCTCATCTATAAAATGAATGTGTTAGAGTAAGATGATTTCTGAAGTTCCTTTCAGCGTATATATTCCATTTGAATTTAATTTGTGTTTTTAAATTCTTGTTTCAAATGTTCTCTATTTCTCAATTTCTTTTTGTTGTTGTTATTTTTTTATTTTCATGTATTATTGTTGATCTTTCTTTTTATATGACCTAGATTTCCCCTTCTAACCTCACTCCCTGATCCCAGAGTCATCTCAGATTTTAAAACAAAATTTTTAAGAAAAAAAAATCTAACATTCTCTGTGGAAATTTCTTCCATTGCAAAGAAATTATTCTACTTCACAATAATTTTTTTGTTTGATTCTGAGTTCCTAAAGGGCAGCACAGACCAAACTTATATTCCTTCACTCCATCACCACCCTTACAGTGCCAAATACAATGTTCTACCAAAATGATCAGTTTCACAACAATAGTCAAGCATATTTATTAAATTCCTGGAAAAGGGGGCAGCTGGGTAGTTCAATGGATTGAGAGCCAGGCCTAGAGACGGGTTCAAATTTGGCCTCAGACACTTCCCAGCTGTGTGACCCTGGGCAAGTCGCTTAACTACCATTGCCTAGCCCTTACCACTCTTCTGTCTTGGAGCCAATACATAGTAATAATTCCAAGACGGAAGGTAAGGGTTTCAATAAATAAATGAATGAATAAATAAATAAATGAATGAATGAATAAATAGATAAATAAATAAATGAACAAACAAATGAATGAATGGATGAATCAATGAATGAATGAATGAAAGAATGAATGAATGAATAAATAAATAAATAAATAAATTCCTGGAAAACCCACACCAGGACTCCATTTTATTAGACTTGTTCCTTCCCCTTCTTCTATTATCCCTTTTTGTTTTGAGGGTACCACCAAACACCAGGCTCAAACTTTAGTATCATTCTGAACCCATTACTCTCATGTCCCCAGATCTAATCTGCTGCCAAGGCTGGTAATTTTACCTTCATAATAGATCTCCTATAGGACCCCTTGTCTCTTCTGATTCTGCTACTACCATAATTCATATCACCTCAAGTCTGGACTATTGCAACAGCCTCATGGTTGGCCTTTCTGCCACAAGTCTCTCCCTACTTTTGTTCATCTTTCACTCACCTATCAAAATGTCCTTCCTGAATTCAAGTCTGACCATATCACCCATCCAATCCATAAACTCCAGTGGCTCCCTATCACCTCTGAGGTCCAATATAAAATCCTTCCTTGATATTCAAAACTCTTCCTACCCTGCCCTTCTTGCCATGTTTCCAATCTTCTTATTCCTTACTCCCTCAAGATCCTGTATAATTTAGTGGCACTTACCTCCTTACTGTCCTTGGTTTTTAGAAACTTGGGAAGATTTCTAAAAATTGATGAAAGAGTAAGGGGAACAGAATGAGGAAAGAACAATCTACAGAACCATAATAATGTAAAGAAAAACAATACAGAAATGCTTCAGAACTCTGATAAATGAAGTAACCAGTCATGATTTAAAGGCATTTTTATGTCTATTTGCAAAGAAGCATTGGACAACAGGAATAGAATGAGACATGTATTTTTTAGAGGTGGTCAGAATACTGATTGGTTTGTTTACCTGTGTTATTTTGGAGGCAAAATGATAGTAATATTAAAAGAAAAGAGAATCAATAGAACATTTTAAATGAGTAATAAGAGAAAAATCATTCGCTTATATTCTTATTTCCTCAATTTTTAAAATTTTATTATTCCTGGGGATTTGGGACAGTGAGATTTGGATCCTAGGGTGTTATATTATGGGGTTAAGCTTTTAGACTGAAAACCAAGTGGCTTTGGTATTTGAAGCAGGATACTAAGAATGACATGGATTTCATATCCAACTGCTACTTCCCCAAAAAATTCACAGCCCACTCTACCACTAACTAACTGTGTGATGTTAAGCAAATCACTAAATCTGTTGAGGTCTGTTTCTTCATCTACACAAGGATGGGGTTGGTTCTCCAAAGAGTACACAGTTGGATGCTTTCTTTAAAGAGAATAGCATCAACCTGAGAAAGAAATGTAGAATGACCATGACCTGCACAGGGACTGGCATTATTATTCCAAATACATCTTTAGCAAATAAAGAAAGCACAATTACTAGACCATCTGCCAGGAAAATGCTTTGTTATTCAGAACCTTTATTTTCAATGTTATTTGTGTAATGGAAGTTTACCTACAGAATCAATTTGCAACCAGAATGGAAAACAAGACCTAAATTTAGATGGAATCCCTCTATGTTCTCTCAAGAGCAGGGGTCCTAAGTTAGAAGCAAGAACGAAAAAAGGGAAGGAAGGAAGGAAGGAAGGAAGGAAGGAAGGAAGGAAGGAAGGAAGGAAGGAAGGAAGGAAGGAAGGAAGGAAGGAAGGAAGGAGCAAAGAAAGTTCATGAAATTTCAACAGAATAAAATTAAACACATTCAATAAGCAATCAGGAAGGATGGTCCAAGTGAACACAAAGACAAAAAGCAACCTAGTCCCTCACCTTTAGAAGCTTATCATATA
Organism: Monodelphis domestica; assembly: GCF_027887165.1. Lineage (NCBI taxonomy): Eukaryota > Metazoa > Chordata > Mammalia > Didelphimorphia > Didelphidae > Monodelphis > Monodelphis domestica. The sequence continues at coordinate 194,333,719 of NC_077231.1, read as the reverse complement.
ACAGAAAGAACCTCTCTAATGACCATGTGAAAAACTGGAATATAAAGAAGAATGTGATGAGTTACAGAGGAAAATTCGGGATCATACATTCAGACCTATCTAGTCTAATTGTTTAATTTTATAGCAGAGAAAACTAAGTCCTGGAGAAGTTAAGTGACTTGACAAGATCATACAAGATAGTAATCAGTGGTGGAGCACAAATTCAAACCTAGACCCTCTGACTTCTTTTGAAAAAAATTTGGAGTGAAAGTGGTTACTTCTGGTTTGTGGAGTCAAGGAGGGAGGGGATCATGAAATATTTAATGTACATCAGAACAATTCCAAAAAATGGTTCCTGATTTCTGATTTTTGGGGAGAGATTTTGTAAAAACTATTCAACTCACTCCTTTTGGCTTTCACTTATACCTCTGGACAGTACCCTAGAAATACATATTTTTTAAGGTGATGCCAGTCAATGCCATGATTACGAGACACCAAATAATCCCACTAATGTTTGTTCACATGCATAGGTTTCCAAAAAGAATCTCCTGAATTCAGTTTTCACCAGGAAATACTTCAAAAACTATTGGCTAAAAGAAAAACAATAAAAGACAAATTTGAAGTGAGCAGTAGACACTCCCCCTCTCCCTCATATTTATTGTGTTTCTTTCTTGCCAGGTCATAGTTTGTAGAATATCACCGACAGGGCTAAATGGCTGGGGCCAGTCAGGGTGGAGTGAAGAGGAGGCTTGGAGACAGGCTGTCACTGAGTGTACTAGTGCCCTCCAAAGAATGGCTTGCCTGTACCTCTGATGTTTCAAGAGTTTCAGCAATGAATCATAAAGGAAAAAGTCTTGAATAGACTTAAAAGTGAGTGCTTAACATCCAAAAGGATAACAACATCCATGTCTCTTTCTCCCCTTGCCTTTTATAATCAAACCCTCCTCTCCCAAAAACTAGCAATAAGGTTTTCAGACAAACTTCAAACAAGTAAGATTGCTATAGTTGAAAATATCTTCTCAGACTTGAAAATTCTCTAACTCTCTAAAGAACTAGCATTTTTGGTCACTTCACAAACCATTATCCATCCTTCCTTTTCATTTTAGATACTCCAACACCCAAGTGGCACAGTGGATAAGCAGTTGGAACTTGGACTCTTCAAGGCATGAATTCAAATCTTTCCTTAGACACTTTACTAGGCATGTAACCATGGAAAGATCACTTAACCCTTCTCCTTTTCCTTATCTGGAAAATATCATTTATCTCACAATATTGTTGTGGAAATCAAATAAGATAATATTTATAACAAAACTTAAAGTGCTATAGAAATCCTAGCTACTACTATTTCCTCCCTCTCCTTTCTTCCATGCTCTCTTGCCCTTGTCCCAATCCTACCAGTAGTTCCTATAGACAGCTTAGCTATGACTATGGTACTCAGAGCTCAAGGAAAATAAAACATTATTGGCTATGCCTCTGGATGACCATGAGAACCCAACAATAAAATAATATTCAAGTTCTCTTTAACTCATAAAGTTTAAAAGAGTCTTCTTTAAAACCCCAGCAAGTTATACAGCTTGAAAGAGACCCTTATTTTCATTGCTAGTCCTGTATTCCTGGAGAATCCACCTGACAACAAGTAACTGACTTTTTCCCCCATATAAGTTCCTATATTTGAAAGAAGAAAAAATGCAGGCTACCTTTCAAGCTTTTAAATCATTTGTGATTCATTGTGATTACTCACCTGTTAAGCTCCAAGAAGCCAAGAGTCAATCCACCCTGTCTAATGTCCTGAGAAGTAGTATTTAGCCTGTTTGCTCTGAAAAAGTAGCCTTTTCCTAACCAATTAAAAGACAGACTGAATCCTAAAGAGATGGTGTAATGTGATGGGGAAGGAGGGGAGGGGAGTTTTTGAACCTATCAAATACAAGTCACAATAACTTTATTGGGGGAGATTAGGAAGAGTGTGCAAACAAACAGGAATGTGGTAAATACTTGACCTGCCATTGAAATGAGAGTAAGAACCCAGCTGTCTAATACAAGTCCTAGCCAGGTACTGTCTTTAACAACATGAGCATGCTAAGCAATAATATTCCAAAAAGTCAATGCCTGTTTAATAAGATTAACATGGGAAACAAATGAACTTTAAAACCATGTTTTAGCAGAAAATGTAGAATTTTAAACTATATTTTCTATCAGTAATAGTTTCAAAATTGTTTTAAGGGGACCTGTGAACTATAATACATAGAATCTGTTTTTTCTGGGTTCTACCAATTTAATGAACTAAGAAAAAAAAATAAACCTTTTTGCTTCTACCTGGTCCTTGGGCAGATCCAAGTTTAACCAAAAATAATAAGAACATATTTATATAATGCCTTAGGATATAGAAAGCATTTCTCAAAAATTACTATTTTAGGGGGCAGCTAGATGACTAAGGGGATGAAAGCCAGACTCAAAGATGGGAGGTCCTGAGTTCAAATCAAGCCTTAGATACTTCCTAGATGTGTGATCATAGACAAGTCACTTAATCCCCATTGCCTAGCCCTCACTACTCTTCTGCCTTAGAACCAATTCACAGTACTGATTCTAAGATGGAAGGCAAAGATTTAAAATAAATATTTTATCCTCATAAAAATTCTGAAAGAAAATGATGCTTTTTTAATCTCCATTTTATAGATAAGAAAATTGAGACAGACAGAGGGCTAAGTAACTTCCCCAGGATCATATAGTCAGTAAATATAACTACTAATATAACATTTCCAATCTCCATCTGTTCCTTCTTTGTTAAAATGTTGAATTTCATAGGATTTAGGTCTCAAATGAACGCTGAAGATCAACTAATCCAACTTCTAGATGTTACAGAAGAGAAAATAGAGGTCCAAAAATGATCCCTTCAGGTATATGGTTAGTAAAAAGCAGAGCTTAGGATTCTAACTTAGGTCTTCTGACTTCAGTATCAGTTGTCCTCTTTATCATACCATGCTGTCTACCAAAAGACCCTTTCCCTAAAACTGAATGCTTGAGCAAGTTACCAGTTCAATACTTACATGAAAGGAAACTGTAATTAGGTCTTCCAACCAAAGTTGAGTAAAAACTTGCTAAAGAATAAGTGCATACACTTGCATCTCTGATCTGATCTGGGCATTCCATCCAAGGGTGCAGAGTGTAAACCCATCCATCCTTCTCATCTCGTGCATTCTTATACATGTCCTCCCATAAATCCTCCATCAAGAATCCACCCAAGTTAGAAGCTTTCCTCTAGGTCTTTCAACAACCAAAGTGTACCAGTGCCCTATTCAAATATCTGTTATCTCTCCCTCTCATTACACAAGTCTATCTAGTTTTTCAAAATGTTTCTCCTGCATGATATCTTTGCCATTACTTCTTGCCTGTAGACAGTCATTGTTAATATATTACAGACTATATATCACATATCTTTTTAATGCTTTTTGGGTGACCCAAAGATCTGAATCTTCAGAGACTGTAATATTCCATAATTCCCATCTCCAGAATAATATTGGTGCTAAAAAGGTAATAAAACACTTATTTTTTTAACCTGGAAAAGCTTACAAGAACTGATGCAAAGTGAATTGAACAGAACCAGGAAAACAGTGTATATAGTAACAAATATTGTATGATGATAAACTGTGAAGGACCAAACTATTATCAGCAATGTAAGTTTCCAAGACATGCACAAAGGACTCATGATGTAAAATGCTATTCATAGGCAAAGAAAGAACTATTGGAGTCTGATTGCAGATCAAAGCATGCCATCTTCCACTTCATTTCCTTCATGAGTTTTTTATTATATGTGTCTTCATCATGACATGAGGAATATAGAAAAATGTATTGTATGAAAGCACTGGAATAATCTGCATCAGACTATCACCTGGTGGGAGGGAGGGAAGGGAAAAAGGAAGAAGATCTGAATCCTAAAATGTCAGAAAAAAATTGTCAAAAATTGTTTCTACATGTAAATGAAAATTTAAATATATAAATAATTTTTTTTATTTGGCACTGTAAACTAAAAGTATTATAGATTTCCTTAAATAATCCTCAACCTGCTCTCATTCTCCCATCATTTAATTATGGATTTTCTGTTAGAGGAAAAGTTCTTAATGGTCTCCACCCCATTGGTACTCCGCAGAAGCCTATGGACCCCTTTCAGAATAATGTATTTACAGGAATGAAATAAAATATATGGGTTTTAAAGGAAATCAGTTATACTGAAATACAGTTATCAAAATATTTTTAAAAGTTTCCCCCACTGTAAGAATAGCCAGAACTGTCTGGCTGTCCTTACACCACCCCCAGGTTAGAATATTTGTGCCAGAGAATACAAAACTAAGTTTTAATCAATCAATAAACATACTAAAGCCCTTATATGGGCCAGAAGTTAATAGGTGACACAGTGCATAGAGTACTGAGCCTGGAGTCAAGAAGACTCCTCTTTCTGAGTTCAAACCTGACCTCAGACATTTATAAGCTTTGTGACCCTGGGCAAGTCACTTAACTCGGTTTGCCTCAGTTCTACGTCTACAAAATGAGCTGGAGAAGGAAATGGCAAACCACTCTAGTATCTTTACAAAAACCCCAAATGAGATCACAAAGAGTCAAACACAGATGAACAATGATTTAACAACAACAAAATGTGCCAGGCACTGTGCTAAGTGACAGGAATAAAAATACAAAAAAAGAAATAATCCCTACTATCAAAAAATTTATCTATGTCTAGTCCTACTACCTATTCTGAAATGCAGATGGCTATCATTGCCTTCTGCATATTTCCATCTAGGTGTTTCATCAACATCTCAAATTCATCACATCATCACACCCCAAACTAAACTAATTAACTTTCCACCTCAAACAACCCATCTTCCAAATTGTCCTATTTCTGACAGGAATGTTATCCATCCTCCCAATCATCTAATGACACCCTGCCTTCCACATCTCTCATATTTGATGTCTTTAATAAGTCCTATCATGTCTATGGCATCTATCCTCTTCTTACCATGCATAGGATCACTACCCTTGAGTTGAGTTGAGTAGAGAGTTGAGGCACTCTCTACCTTTCACCTAGACTCTTTATTGATCCCCCTTTCCTGATGTGTCCTCAACACAACTCCCTGATACATTGTCTGATGAGGGCACTCAAAAACCCTTAATGATCCCCTATTTCTTCTAAGGGAAAAAAACTCCTCATCTTGGCACTTTCCGCTACTGGCAATCCAATTCCTGTGACATTTTCTAGCCTTTTCTCACATTAATACCTTCCATCCATTCAACAATCCAGCCAAGTGAACCAGTTCCCAAACTCAGAATTCCTTCTCCAATAGGCATTTGGACAAGAATCTCCAATCTTGGAATGTCCTCCATAGTCATCCTTATGCTCAGCTCTCATAAATCTTATCTTCCTCTGAGACTTACCCCACATGTTACCTCTTGCCTGAGTGTTTCACTAACATTCCTCCACCTTGCTATTGCCTTCTTCCACTTCAAATGACCTTGTGTTTACTTAGATGAGCATATCATATCCATTCTCATTGGAAAGTAAGCTAGCTTAAAAAGCTAGCACAGGGCCTCAGATACAATGAGGTAAAAATTAATAAATGTTTGCCTTGAATTGTACATTTCTAGAAGAGTTTTTGAACGTAGAAAATATGTCTCCAGTTCAAATTTGGTTTCAATTTTTGCAATTCAAATCAACAGAGTAGAGGCAATAAAGAACATTCAAAATTTTATCTTATTTCATAAAAGTTTGTCATGTTATATTATATAGCCAACACACTATATATATATATATATAAAATATATATATCCAACACACTGAAAAGGTTCCATATACTTGGATTCTATGTATATCTGTATAGATATAGATCATGTAATCTATTTAAGAACAGCCAATACTGCACAGAGTAATCATAATAACCAGCATCCATTTAAAAGCTCTTTAAGTTTTGAAAAGCACTCTATGTTTTCTGACTCATTTGATCCTCACATTAACCCTGAGGGGTAGTGTTATTATTATCACCATTTTACAAATAAGGAAACTGAGGCTGAGAGTGAAATTAGCCAGTAATACAGCTAAGTATCTGAGTTGGAATTTGGGGCAGTGGGTAAGTGAGTGTACAGAAGTTGGAGTCAGGGCTTCCAAACTCCAAGTCCAGCATTCTCTCCACTGTGCCAACTAGCTGCCAATATAATCATTCAATATGGGGAAATACTTTGTCATAAATAATAGCCTCCCTTAATTTGGGGGGAGGTAATAAGGTAATGAAGTAATGAAGAAGAACCTAGGAAGACATGTTCATAACAGACTACCGGTGTGAAACACACCAATTCCAAGGAGAGTTATACTTGTAGAATTCAAGAACTATGAGAAGTGCAAACTTGGAGTCGTGAAGACAAGTGCAAATCTGGCCTCGGACATTTACCAGCTATGTGAACCTGGACAAGTCATTTAACCTCTGTTAGTCTCAGTTTCCTTAGCACCTCCCTTGCAGGGTTGTTGTGAGGATTATGAATACAATATTTTGTTAGAAGCCTTTAGCACAGTGCTGGGCACATAGTAGGTACTATATAAATGCTAATTCCTTTCCCTTTTCTAGAAAAGATTTCTAAGTCTCATTGTTTCATTTCACTATTAAGGAAAAACAAGAAAGCTTAAGAGTTTTGACCAGCATCATCCAGTGATACTGCAACAGAGCATCAATCAATCAATAGACATTTATTAAGTGCTTTTGATGTTCTTGGCACTATGCTGAAGATGCCAAGGGAGCTCCTGCCCTCAAGAAGCTCACAATTTATTGTGCATCAGCTGGAGGGAGTGGTTTAAGGAGCAGAGGGAAAGATCATGAACCATAGAACCATGGGAAAATATTCTAAATTAATTCATTAAATAAAATTTTTCAATTAAAAAAAAGTTCACAATCTAGTGGAAGAAACAATGTGCAAACAAATATATACAAGGCAAGTGATATGGAGGGTAAATAGGAAATAATTAAAAGAGAGAAAGCACTGAATGATGAGGGATTAGTAAAGGCTTCCTGTAGAAGATGGGGGACAGCCAGGAGGCCAGCATGACTGGATCAAAGAGTCTATATTGGGGAGGGGAAGTATAAGAAGACTGGAAATGGTGCAAAGGGCTAGATTATTAAAGCTTTCAATGCCAGAAATTTTTGTATTTGATCCTGCAGGCAATAGGGAGCCACTGGAGTTTACTGAGTGCAGGGTGTAGGGAAGGGGAACACAACTGGACTTACACTTTAAGCTGAATGGATGATGAATTGAAATGGGGAGGCAGGGAAGGCAGGAGAACTGGCTATTACAATACTCCAGGCATGAGGCAATGAGGGTCTATGCTTCAATGGGGTCAGTAACAAAGGAAAGAAGGGAGAATATCTAAGAGATGTGCAAAAGAAAAATGGGCAGCAGGGCTTGACAACAGATTGGATTTGAAGAGGGGCAGATAGCGAGGAGCTGAATATGACACTTGGATTGCCAGCCTGAAGGAGTAGGAAGGCTGTGTTCCCCTCCTCAGTAATAGGGAAAGTGAAGGGGGAAATTGTGGGGTGGGAGGGAGTAATGAGTTCTATTTTGGAGATACTGAGTGTAAACTGTCTCCTGAACATTCAATTCAAGATGCCAGAAAAGCAGAACAGAGAGGTTTGGGAAAGATAAAAAGATCTAAATCCTGAGCATAAAAATGAGAAGAAAAATCCATAGTAACTGAGGAAAACATCAAGTGAAGTTGGGAAGGAAAGAAGAAAGGGGTCCAAGACAGAACTCTGAGGGACACCTGTGGGTAGAGAACACAATCTGAATGAGGATCCAGAAAAGGAAGCAGAGGAGTGGTGAGAGAGGAAGGAGGAGAATCAGAAGAGTGATATCCTAAAAAGCTAGATAAAAGAGAGTATCAAGGAGGAAAGAGTGGGGAATGGGATTGGAATCATGACCTAGTGAGTTCAGAATTGAAATGTGAAGGGTATGAATAGGTGTCAGAAGGTTTGTTGTTGAGGAATGGGCACAACTATTCTTCTTCAAAAAAGCGGGGGGGGGGGGGGGGGGGGAGATTGGAAAGCAGTCTGGAGTCAAATGTCAAATAGACAGAGGGATGGCCTTGATTCACAACTCCAACTTTCATCCAAATGGTGGAAATTAAGCCAGAAAAGGGTAAAACAGAAGATAGAAGTTGTATTTGTACAATAAGAGAAATTCACCAACTTTCCTCTTCCTCTTCCCTCAAGGAACAGGTAAAAGGAGATGTTAGGTCTGAGATCAAAGAGAAGGTCACTCCAATTTGCACCAGTTCTCCACATCCCTATTAGGAGACGGGACTGTCAGTTGAAGGTAGAAGTTGCCTTGTGCTGGCACAAATTGAAGTCTTTGTTTTGGGTCAGATGAAAAATGTCTACCCCTTTCTGCCTTCTCTCATGAGATACTCTATGCCCAACAAAAGACAAAAGGTAGGAAGCTTCCAGTTGAAGGAATCTTTAACTTGAACATTTGGGACTAGAACTCTTAATTGCTAGACAGAAATAACAAATAAGCAGGGGCTAGGGAATTAGAGATAAGTGACTTACCCAGAGTCACACAGCTAGAAAGTATCTGAGTCATCCTTGAAACCAGGTCCTCCTGACTCCAGACCAAACACTGTAGCCACTAAGTCATATAGCTGCCACTATACTTGATCTCAATGGTACTAAACCTTAATGTCAATGTGGTCAAAATTGAAAAGATTTATGAAAATTGCAACTTAAGCAGAACATGTCCATATTATATGTCACCTAGACCAAAATCAGAAATAATAATTATAGTTAACATTCATATGGTTTGTAAAATGCTTTAATGTTATTATATTAGATCTCAGCAAAATAGGAAACATTGCAGTTTCCCCAAATATTATTTAGTTGGCAGTCCCTTAGCTGCCACATCTAGCACTGAACTGACTCATTCAATAAAGGTTTGAAGAAAAGAAACTTAACAAACAAGATGCCAATTTGAAAGCCATCCCTTTGCGAGGGATGCTCATGGAATATCTATATAACCCCCAGCTACGCAGCTGCCAAGCTTCAGGGCTAACCTAGCTGATGTTTGACTTGGATGCTGTAAACCTGTGACTCATCCCTGCTGTAGTGGCTGCCAGCTATTAACACAAATGAGTTTGATTCAAGAATATGTAGCAATCCATTCCCCAACTGAAAAATGTTCAAAGATATGAACAGGTAGTTTTCTAAGAAGAAATCCAAAATCAATTGTCATATGAAAAAATGTTCTATATCACTCATAACTGAAGAAAAGCAAGTTAAAACAACTGAGAGGTTCCACCTTAGGTATTATATAATACACTCGCAGATTCTTTTTGTAAGCAGCTAATTTATGATGGAATTTGTTGACTTATTGAATAAAATAATGAACATGACGTTCATTAGTTTAATGCCAGTATTATTACTTGTAGTTTCCATTATGCTTATCTTTATGTGTCTTCTTGAAACTATTCTTCTTTAGTCATATGTCCTATTTTTCTATTACAGGATATATTTTATAACCCACTGAAAAATAATCCATATTGTTCATTATATATATTAGAACACTAGCTTCTTTATTAATCACATAGTCTGTTTTTTCTATGAGTTATTTTATACTCAATTAGAAAACCATGGTATTCTACCTTTTATTGGAGCATGAGTGTTTATTGGTATTTTTAATTGGAGATTTCCCTAGTTATCTTTTGTTTCAAAGTAAGTGTTCTTAATGTTGTTTAAATTTAACATTAAGTTCCTGCATTCCCTCTATCTCCTTATTGCTTCCTAGTGGCTTGTGATAGGTTTCTCTGAAACTGTTCTTTTCTTAAAAGAAAAAAAAAGAATTCAACTCTACGTTTTTCTATGAAATTTAAATTTCATTTTTTTCATTGTCCCATATACTTTCTAATGAAATCACATTGGTATTTTTTCCTAAGCCAAATTTCTAAGCCGTTCTCATACTCTCATAGGTCAAGCTAAATAGCAGTGTAATGGGGCTGACGTTTTGAAGTCTTTTGATTCCAATAATACATGGTATTCCCTCCACCTAATAGAGCCACTACTGGATCCTTGAAGACCCTTTCCTATGGAATCAGTGGGCAATTGTGGAAAGAACAGTAGAGTGGATGCAGGGAGACTTGCCTCCTACTTCTAGGAAGCTAGAACATGCTAGGTTTTAATATCCTTTACTTGGAGGTGGGGAACATTTTACTATTGAAGATACTTATTTCTTAAAACTTACAAACTTTAAAAACAACCTATTTCTCCTTTAGTATTGCTCTTCTTTTTCTCCAGCCTTTGAGAAGAATGGGGCTGAGATTGTTGAAGATAGCTTTTAGAGAAAATCTTAATTCAATTTCATTTAATTCAACAAATGTAAGGGCAAAAACTTTTTTCTTTATCTTTGTGTCTGGAGAATGAGGCACACTTTCTATTACACAGGGGGTACCCAATGACTTCTTCTTGCATGAGATAGGCAATCCTCAGTATTCTTCTCCCACTGACTATCTATTAGCAGTCCCATAGAGTCTGTTCCAAAACTTTTCCAATATCCACCAAAATCCTGTGGTCTCTCATCAGATGAGTTATTCTACTACTTTCCTGCAGAAATTATGCTGAGCCATCTTTGTAAGTTCCTTCACTGTCCCTGTTTTGTATTTCAATCTCTCCTTTCCCCCTTTCTACCCACCTCTTCAACAATTTTCTTATATCCTCTACTCCTCTATTCTAACCTCCAAGCAGAAGTGATACCTTGAAGAGGTGATAACATGCAAGAAGGTGCCAAGAAAAACCCTCTACTTCTTCCCTCAGTTCTGTCCCCTCATACTGTTAATTTTTAAAAATTAAATTAAAAATATATATAAAGACATTTACAGCCATAAATTTGAACAGAACTAGATCTGGAGTCGGCAAGACTTGAATTCACATCCATTCTCAGACATTTATTTACTTTGTGACCCTGTGCAAGTCACATAACCTCTGTTTGCCTGTTTCCTTCATTGTAAAATGGGGATGATAATAGCGCCTACCTCCCAGGATTTCTATAAATATCAAATGAGATAACATTTGTAAAGAACTTAACACAATGGTTGGCACATAGCAGGTGCTATTTCAATACTAGTTATTGTTGCTGTTAATTATTATTATCATTAAGTACCTTTCACTTCAGCAACCTCTTCCTTTAACTGGCTGGTTCCTCTCATAACCCCCATTTTATTTTTTTTAATTTAAATTAATTCATTTAGTCAATTTATAACATTATTTCTTGGTTGCAAGAATCATATTATTTCCCTCCCTCCCCTCCCCCAACCCTTCCCATAACTGACATGCAATTTCACTGGGTATTACTTGTGTCCTTGATCAAAACCTATTTTCATGTTGTTGGTGTTTGTATTAGGATGTCCATTTAGAGTCTCCATCCCTAACAATATCTCTTAACCCATGTAATCAAGCAGTTGTTTTTCTTCTGTGTTTCTACTACCACAGTTTTTCCTCTGAATGTGGTTAGTGCTCTTTCTCATAGACCCCTCCAGGTTGTTCAGGGTCATTGCATTACCACTAATGGAGAAGTCCATTACCTTCGATTGTACCACAATGTATCAGTCTCTGTGTACAATGTTCTCCTGGCTCTGCTCCTTTCGCTCTGCATCAATTCCTGGAGGTTGTTCCAGTCTCCATGGAATTCCTCCACTTTATTATTCCTTTGAGCACAGTAGTATTCCATCACCAACATTTACCACAATTTGTTCAGCCATTCCCCAATTGAAGGGCATTCCCTCATTTTCCAATTTTTTGCCACCACAAAGAGCGCAGCTGTGAATATTCTTGAACAAGTCTTTTTCCTTATTATCTCTTTGGGGTACAAACACAACAGTGCTATGGCTGGATCAAAGGGCAGACAGTCTTGTATCACCCTTTGGGCATAGTTCCAAATTGCCCTCCAGAATGGTTGGATCAATTCACAACTCCACCAGCAATGAATTAATGTCCCCACTTTGCCACATCCCCTCCAGCATTCATTACTTTCCTTCACTGTCATGTTAGCCAATATGCTAGGTGCGAGGTGATACCTCAGAATTGTTTTGATTTGCATTTCTCTGATTATAAGAGATTTAGAACACTTTTTCATGTACTTATTAAGTTTTGATTTCTTTAACTGAAAATTGCCTATTCATGTCCCTTGCCTATTTATCATTTGGAGAATGGCTTGATTTTTTGTAGAATTGATTTAGCTCTTTATAAATTTGAGCAATTAGACCTTTGTCAGAGGTTTTTGTTATGAAGATTGTTTCCTGATTTGTTGCTTCCCTTCTAATTTTTGTTGCATTGGTTTTATTTGTACAAAAACTTTTTAATTTGATGTAATCAAAATTATTGATTTTACATTTTGTGATTTTTTTCTAGCTCTTGTTTGGTTTTAAAGACTTTCCTTTCCCAAACATCTCACAAGTATACTATTCTGTGTTCACCTAATTTGCTTATAGTTTCCTTCTTTATATTCAGGTCATTCACCCATTCTGAGTTCATCTTGGTGTAGAGTGTGAGATGTTGATCCAAACCTAATCTCTCCCATACTGTCTTTCTATTTTTCCAGCAGTTTTTATCAAATAGTGGATTTTTGTCCCAAAAGCTGGGGTCTTTAGATTTGTCATAGATTGTTTTTGCTGAGGTCCCTTACCCCAAGTCTATTCCACTGATCCTCCTTTCTGTCTCTTAGCCAGTACCAAATTGTTTTGATGACCACTGCTTTGTAGTATAGTTTGAGATCTGGAACTGCAAGTCCTCCTTCCTTTGCATTTTTTTTTCATGATTTCCCTGGATATCCTTGATCTTTTGTTCTTCCAAATCTAGGACCCCCATTTTAAAAAATAAAAACTCTTACCTCCTTAGAATCAATACTAAGTATAGGGTCCAAAGAAGAAGAGTGGTAAGGTCTTGACAATGGGAATAAAGTGACTTGCCCAAGGTCATATAGCCAGGATATATCTGGGGTCACATCTGAACCCAGGACTCTTCTCTAACCCTCTATTCACTGAACCACCTAGGGGTCCCACCCAGAACCTCTATTTTTAAAATACCCAGGTCTGCTAGATCTTCCAGACAGAACTTCTGATTCTCTAGACTTTCTCCAAAATACACATCCCCCCAACTACCCTTTCAACTTCCTTTTATGTATTGTTTTTGAACACATGGACTATCTTTCAGTTTTAAATTGTATTCCCTGGGCTTGGCAGAATACCTGAAAGATAGCAAGCACTTTGCTTGCCAGAAGACTCGTGTTCCTGAATTCAAGTCTGGCCTCAGACACTTACTAGGTGTTTGACCCTGAACAAGTCACTCTACCTTGTTTGCCTCAGTTCAATGAACTGAAGAAGAAAATGGCAAATCACTCCATAATAGCTCAAACACGGTCACAGAGTCAGACATAATTGAACAACAAATAAATGCTTGTTGACTTGTTAACTTGAAATGACATCAATAGCAAATGTGGTTTGTGTTGACATACTGAAAAGCATGATTCTTCTAGAAAGAAAATGAATTGCTTCAATCCTTAGGCAAGCTAAAATGATTAAAGAAAGTGGTCTTTAAGGAAGAAAACTACATTTAGAGTCAGCAAAATGAAGTGTAAATTCAAGCTGTGCCATTTACTACTTGTGTGGCATTGAGGCAATTCTCCTTCCTTTTGATCCTTGGTTTTTTTATTCTATAAAATGACAGTTGGAATTGATGATATCTCCATTTTCCTTCAGGTCTAAACTTCCTTTTCCCATAAAATACTGTTAATGTTGAGGTACCAATTTAATCTCCTCTATAATAGTAAGGCATTCCTGTTAGAGATCTGAGATAGCTCTAGTTCTAGATATATCTAACATATTAGATATACTATATTAATATATCTAATATAATAATCATAATATATCAGAGATTTCTCTTGATCATAAGTGAATATATACTGAAATTGAGCCAGATTATAAGTATGACTTGTTAAACTGGAAAAGAAATACAGAACCATTAAATAGTCAGAAAAAACACATCTTTAGTCAGGAAAGGAGTACTTTACAATTTCTTTGGCCTCCACATAGAGCCCCATGCTCAAAATCCGCACAGAGCCCCAAGGCTCTGGCTACTCTGGGTACTAAACTCTAGGGGAAATCACCATGCAGGATGATAGCTCAAAGGAACCATGAATATTGGGGAACTTATATACCTCTTGGAGAACTGAGGACAAGAGTATAGTTGATTGGCTTTACAATGGCTAGAAAGAAAATGAAGTGTTCTAGATAGGATTATCAGCAAGAGGTTAATGCCTTACAATGGACACAAAAAGGAAAGATCTAGCCAAGGCCTGGGCTACCTGAGAAAGGACTTTGATACAATAGGAAAACCTACTAGGACAAAAAGGGTACTTAACACCTGACTGAGCTTGCTAGCTCCACCTAAAGTACTTTAAAGTCTATTGTTAGTCTGAAACTCTGAGTCTAGGATTTCCCTGTGTAAAGATAGGATTAACTCTCTCCTCACCCACTTTTAGATTTAATTGTCAGAAGGTATACAACCCCACATTTCCTTAAGTGAGGCGAGGTCCTTAACCCATGTGCTAGAGTGGATGACAACTCAGAAATGACTGACTTCCCCCTGGACAGTCCTAAGAAAATTCTAAAACTGCAATTGGTCCATGTAAAGTGGAAGGAAGGCACAGGAAATGACACAAAGAAGGATCTTTAAAAGTAGTTGTAACTTCCTGTGACCAACTCTTTAATCTTTGAACTTGACCTTGAAGGATCTCGAGCTCATTCTCAGATTCCCAGATCCCTTGGCTTTGTGTGTTTTTTAGGCATTTGACTGTGTGGAGGTTGAATATAGAGCACTATCTCTTTCCTGATTAAAGACAGGTTTTCTGACTACTTTAAGTAGTTAACACTATTAAGTTAACACTATCAATTCTACTCAAAGTGTATTCATCACTAATGTGAACCTCATAACTGTGTCTGACCTTGGAAACCTTTTGGATTCTTTATCCTTTGAAAGCCCTGGAGCAACAGCCCAAGTGCCCAAAGGCTCCCAGATATTTAATACTCTGTTCTGAGGTACTATAGAGGGACTTGAAGATCTGGAACTCTTATTCTCAAAGAACTACAGTGGGAGGAGTACTGTTTCTCCAGTGGCTCCTGCTCCTGGTCTTTCGCTCACCTGGCCCAGCTGATCCCCGCACCTCTGGCCTCTGACCCAGATGGCTCATCACCCAGGCCCAGGACTCATTTTTACCAGCTGGTAAAGACTTGGAGGTAATTTTCCCTTAGGCTAAGATTAGCCTCAACGTGGACTGGGGGATCATAGAAGGGGAGAAAGAAAGGGAGAGAAGAGACTTTTCCAAACAGGAACTTACAAGCATTGGGCTATTTAATAGGATATCTTTTGACTCTTTTGGTAATTTCATTGATTTCACCTGTGTGCCAGAAAAAAAATTCAGCCTCCTGCAACCCTTTAGCTAACTTTGGGGAGGCAGCTGGGTGGCTCAGTGAACTGAGAGCCAGGCCTAGAGATGGGAGGTCCTGGGTTGGAATCTGGCCCCAGATACTCCCCAGCTGTGTGGCCCTGGATGGATCATTTAAACCCCATTACCTAACCATTCTCCTGCCTTCTGATAATAGGCATCTAAATGGATAACAACCCAAAGAACGTTAAAGAGACTGGAGGTTATAGTTTTAAGGCATTTCAGACTCCAGTGGTTTATAAAAATCTCTGTATTCTATTACATTTTATTGTTTGTTTTGTTTAAGATTTAATTTTGTGATTTTAACTTCATATATTACTGCATTCAATATTATTTTGTTACACTGAATCATTTTAATATACTGAGTTTTAACTACTGTTATATCCTGTTCCTTTTCCCCTATAACCATACTGAACAAACATTGATTAAGCCCATATATGAAAATAGCCTTTCTAATTTTGACTTTGTAAAGTGTCACATAGAGGATAGATGGACTCCATCAGAACATTGCTACAATTGTATAACAACCTTTGGAAAATGTAATGTGCTAAATATCTGGATTGATTTTAAGGATTTTTTTAGACATGATTTTTAGAATTTTTTAACAATCTCTGGTCATTTTTGCCTTCCCCTAACATGAGGTGCAAGGCCCATTCCAGTACCTGAAGTGAGATACAATTATAACCCCAACCTCCCTCATTAAAAAAAAATGTGACTGGAAGTTGGGCAGTTAATCTCAGGGCATTTGTACCCCTAAAAAGCCTCCAAAAAAGGAGCATATCACATTTATACTCTTCAGCTTACTTCAACCAGAATGATATCTAGATTTCTTGATGGTGTTCTAAACCCAAAATGAGTTTTACTTTGTTTAAATATGAAAGATTTTCTACACCTGAAAAACTTGTGACAAATATCCATCGGTTCATAGGCTTTTAAAAAATGCCATACAGCAACTTATGTAAAAAAATGATAGTGGGTTTGTTTGCTATTGTAATTAATTGGGCTATTGAGAATGTTGGGGATATTGATACTACATATTTGTGCTACTGTTCAATTCATTTGCTTATACTCACAGTGGATCATGGCCAGATATGAAGAGTAAATAGATCTCATTTTTTATGAGAAAGCCTTGTATGCTATATTTTCTTAGCTGACATGGTGTGTCAATGATTATAAGCTACATTTTTGAATTTTAAAACTCTTTTATTATATTTTTCTTGCATGTGCAATATATTATTTCAGTTTTTTTTATTTTTTCTCTCTTTTTTTATATTTGAAGCACATGTCACCAGCATTAAGATTTTCTTTAACTTTTTGATTTTGCATTAATATAAGTTTAAAATACATTTGCTATAATACTAATGCATGCCCCAAAAAGCTTGAGACTATAAAAATGATGCCACTAATGATTTAAAATAAAATTATGTGACTTTCCTTAATAATTCTGTCTGATTCCAGGATAAGATATACACAAAAGAGCCATTGCACAGGGCCAAAGATAAGCCAATCCAGGATGGAATGATGCACTTCCAAG
Source organism: Monodelphis domestica (assembly GCF_027887165.1). NCBI lineage: Eukaryota > Metazoa > Chordata > Mammalia > Didelphimorphia > Didelphidae > Monodelphis > Monodelphis domestica. The sequence goes on along the minus strand of NC_077231.1, from coordinate 194,316,690 downwards.
CCAATGCAAAGGTCTTGAACCTAGTGTGAAGACTCGAGGTTACTATGTTTAACATTTGTTATGACATAGGCTTTCCTTGTGTCCACACTCACTCTGAAAATACTTACAGACGAGTATCCCAAACCTTGATTCTTATAATCAGGTCCCTTTTTCTGTCTTTCATAGTGTGGAAACTTTCTGTAGTCCTGGCTACTGACTGGGTAAATGCATCATTGCTTAGATCATTTTAATTGGGCCCTGATTCAAGGACCTGTTATAGATTTATTTTTCCTTTACTTGGAATTTTTACACCTAAGACTTTGATAGTCTATATTTTCATCCAGAAATTTTATTTTTTATTTTGATTTTTCTGATGTCTTTTAATTTCTCTTACCAATTGATTCATATACCTCATAACTCAGCCATGCATCCCTAAGTGATCCTGTGTTTTTCAATCACATCAATATGGGGAAATGTAAAAAATATTATTATTTAATTTGCAAAGTTTAAATTCCTTTTAATAAGAATCTTAGGTAAAGAAAGATGCTACCTCTCTGAATACAGAAACTGAACTGTTGGAGAAGACACAATGAAGAAGCTTCCAGACCACAAGCTGCACAAGAAGATCAAGAATGAACTTCGGGTGTGGTTGATTTAACATTTATTTGTTTGTATACCTTCATGCCAAAGGGGACTGCCCCCTAACTGGCTTTTTGTCAATGTGTCCAGCAATTATTGGGTTTTTTTTCTTTTTTTCTCTCTTATCTTTAAATTATTGTAATCTTTAAATTGATTATGTCTTCATGATCCTCTGGGAAGTTCTTCTTCCCAAATGATCACATGGAGAAATATAAAAATGGAGATTTGAACCTAGGACTTCAATCCACAGAAGTCCTTGCACCGGTTCCCAGGATGCTTTGTAACCTCACCTGAATTCTCACCTGGGAGAGAACAAATTATTATTTAAAGAGTCTACTCCTACAGCTCTTGCTCTTCCTACTTCTGCCTCCAAGCTGACAAATCTCATTATGTAAGTGAAATTGAATGGACCTCTTGGCCCTCCTAGCCACGTGCTTTCTTACTTGTACTTTCTAATGTTCTTAATCTTTAATAAACCTCATAAAATATAATTCTTCTAGCAGAGAGAAACTAATTTTTACCTGCCACAGTTTGGCAATTTTAATCTTAACAGAAGAAACTCAAAACAAACAATGGAATTTCCACAAGGACTACATGAAAACCTAGAAGAAATAATAGAAGAAATAAAAACTGAAATAAAAACTCTGGAAGAAAGAGTTAGGAAAAAGATTAATAATCTAGAAGAAAAGTGATAAACTTAACCAAGTAATGGGTAGCAGAATTTACTGGGCTACAATCTAAACAAAGAAGGCAGAAGTAGTAATTATGATCTTAGTCAAAGCTAAAACAAAAATAAATCTTATTAAAAGAGATAAGGAAGGCAATTACATCTTGATGAAAGGCAATATAAATAATGAAGAAATATCAATAATCAACATAAATGCACCAAATGGTAGAGCATTCAGATTTCTAAAGGAGAAACTAAAGGAATATAAAGAGGAAATAGATAGTAAAACCATAATGGTGGGTGGGGGGCATAGGGGTGGAAAGGAAGCCTTAACATTCTTCTATCAGAACTAGATAATTCAAACCAAAAAATAAATAAGAAAAAAAGTAAGGGAAGTAAATGAAATGTTACAAAAATTAGAGCTAATAAATATCTAGAGAAAAATAAATAGGAATAAAAATGAATATACCTTCTTTTCATCAGTACATGGTGCATATACAAAGATTGGCCATGTACTAGGGCATAAAAACAATGCAAACAAATGTAGGAAAATGGAAATTATAATATGCAATTTTTCAGACCATAATGCAATAAAACCATAATCAATAAGGGCTTGTGGAAAGTCAGATTTAAAATTAATTGGAAACTAAATAATCTATTTCTTCTGAATTGTCAAAGAACAAATCAAAGAAACAATTACTGATTTCATTTATGAGAATGACAATGAGGAAATAACTTGGCAAAATCTATGGGATGGAGACAAAGCAATACTTAGGGGAAAATCTATATCACCAAGTATGTATATCAACAAATCAGAGAGGGAAGAAGTCAATGAATTGGACATGCAACTTAAAAAATAGAAAGATTACAAATTAATAATCCCGAGATTAAAAACTAAGTTGGAAATAATAAAAATCAAAGGAGATATTAATAAAATTGAAAGTAAAAGAACTATTGAACAAATAAACAAGACTAGGAGCTGGTACTTTGAAAAAACAAATAAAATAGATAAAGTACTGGTTAATATAATAATAAAAAAAAGAAAATCAAATCAAGTTAACAGTATCAAAGATGAAAAGGGAGACCTCACCTATAATGAAAAGGAGATTAAGGCAATCATTAAAAACCATTATACCCAATTAAATGGCAATAAATATGACAATCTAGGTAAAATGGGTGAATATCTACAAAAATATAAATTGCCTAGATTAGCAAAAAAGGAAATAGAATACTTAAACAATCCCATCTCAGAAAAAGAAATTGAACAAACCAAAAAGTAATTCCCTAAGAAAAAAAAATGTCCAGGGCCAAATGAATTCACAAGTGAATTCTATCAAACATTCAAAGAATAGCTAATCCCAATAATATTCAAACTATTTGACAAAATAAGTAAAGAAGTTTTACCAAATTCCTTTTGTGAAACAAATGTGGTACTGATTCCAAAGCCAGGCAGACTTAAAACAGAGAAAGAATACTATATACCAATCTCCTTAAAGAACATAGATGCAAAAATCTTAACTAGAATACTCGCAAAAAGACTCCAGCAAATGATCACAAAGATTATTCCTTATGATCATGCATGATTCATACCAGTAATGCAAGGATGGTTTAATGTTACAAAAACTACCCATATAATTGACCATATCAACAACCAAACCAATAGAAATCACATGATGATCTCAATAGATGCAGAAAAAGCCTTTGACAAAATACAACATTCATTTCTATTGAAAACACTAGAAAGTATAGGAAAACATGAACCTTTCCTAAAAATGATAAAAAGTATACATTTAAAATAATCAGTAAGCATCATCTGCAATGGGGCTAAATTGGAAGTCTTCCCAATAAGATCAGGAATGAAATGATGATGTCCATTATCACCTCTATTATTTAGCATTGTACTAGAAATACTAGCAGTAGCAATTAGAGAAGAAAAAGAAATTGAAGGTATTAAAATTGGCAATGAGGAGATCAAGCTATCACTCTTTGCAGATGATATGATGGTCTACTTTAAAGAATCCTAGAAAAACAACTAAAAAGCTAGTGGAAATGATCAACAACTTTAGCAAAGTTGCAGGATACAAAATAAACCCACATAAATCACTAGCATTTCTATATATTTCCAACACAACTCAGCAGCAAGAGTTAGAAAGAGAAATTTCATTAAAAATCACCCTAGACAATATAAAGTATTTAAGAATCTACTTGCCAAGACAAACATAGGCATCATATGAACACACCTACAAAACACTTCCCACAAAATTAAAACCAGATCTAAATAATTGACAAAATATTAATTGCTCATGGGTAGAATGAGGTAATATAATAAAAATGACAATCCTACCCAAATTAATTTACTTATTTAATGCCATACCTATCAAACTACCAAGAAACCTTTTTACTGAATTACAAACAATTATAACACAGTTCATTTGGAAGAACAAAAGATCAAGAATATCAAGGGAACTAATGAAAAATGTGAAGGATGGGGGCTTAGTAGTACCAAATCTTAAACTGTACTATATAGAAGTTGTCATCAAGACAGTATGGTACTAAGAGACAAAAGGGGGATCAATGGAATAGACTTGGGGTAAATGTCCTCAGCAAGATAGTAAATGATAAACCCGACAAAAAATGACTATTTGACAAAAACTGCTGGGAAAATTGGAAAACAATATGGGAGAGATTAGGTTTAGATCAAAATCTCACACCCTACACCAAGATAAATTCAGAATGTGTAAGTGGCTTAAATATAAAGAAAGAAACTATAAGTAAATTAGGTGAACATGGAAGAGTACACTTGTTATATCTACAGGAAAGGAAATAATTTAAGATCAAGCAAGAAATAGAGAATATTACAAATTGTAAAACAAATAATTTTATTACATTAAATTAGAAAGGTTTTGTACAAACAAAACCAATGCAACCAAAATTAGAAGGGAAGTAACAAATTGGGAGGGGGGGGATCTTTATAACAAAAGCCTCTGACAAAGGTCTAATTTCTGAAATGTATATAGAGCTAAATCAATTGTACAAAAAATCAAGGCATTTCCCAATTGATAAATGGGCAAAGGACATGAATAGACAGTTTTCACATAAAGAAATCAAAACTATCAATAAGAATGTGAAAAAAAGTGTTCCAAACCTCTCATAATTAGAGAAATGTAAATCAAAACCACTCTGAGGTACCACCTCATCCCTAGCCTAATGGCTAATATGACATCAAAGCAAAGTAATAAACATTGATGGGGATGTGGCAAAATTTGAACCTTGATGCATTGCTGGTGTTGTTGTGAATTGACACAACAATTCTGGATGGCAATTTAGAATTATGCCCAAAGGGCTTTAAATGAAATCCTGCCCTTTGACCCAGCCATACTGCTTCTGCGTCTGTGTCCCAAAGAGATAATAAGGAAAAAGTTTTGAACAAAAATATTTATAACACGCTCTTTGTGGTGGCAAAAAAATCAGAAAATAAGAGGATGCCCTTTGATTGGGGAATGGCTGAACAAATTGTGGTATCTGTTGATGATGAAATATTATTGTGCTCAAAGGAATAATGAACTGGAGAAATTCCATGTGAACTGGAATGACCTCCAGGAAGTGATGCAGAGTGAGTGGAGCAGAGCCAGGAGAACATTGTACACAGAGACTGATAGACTATGGCACAATCAAACATAAAGGACTTCTCTACTAACAGCAATGCAGGTCCAGGACAATTCTGAGGGACTTCTGAGAAAGAACACTATCCACATCTAGAGAAAGAACTGTGGGAGTAGAAATGCAGAAAAACATATAATTGATCACATGGTTTGATGGGGATATGATTGAGGTTGTTGACTTCAAATGATCGCTCTATTGCAAATAGTAATAATATGGAAATAGGTTTTGAATAATGATACATGTAAAACCCAGTGGAATTGCCCGTTGGCTCTGGGAGGAGAAGGGGAGAGGAGGGAAAAAACATAAACCATGGAACCATGGAAGAATAGTCTCAATTAATTAAATAAATAAATAAATTTAGGGTTTTTTTAATTAAGTGAAAAAAATAAATTTTTAAATTTTTAAATCAGTGACTCCATAGGACAGCAATAAATGTTAGATGGGTTCTATTTTAAGGGTTTTAAGACAAGAAAGTGAAGGAAAGGTAAATGGAATAATATTATAGAAAGAAAAAAGAAAAGGATGGGTAATGCAAATTCTCATAATTGGAATGCAAGAGAAAAGCACACAAATATGGAAGAAAGAGCAAGTGGAGTGAGCATCACTCTTATCTAAAATAGATCAGAAGGCGGAACATACACAGTTTTCTGAAGAAATGTATCATGCTCAACAGGAAAAACAAGTGGAAATATAGAGTAAGGTAAGCAAAACACACTTTCTAAATCTGAAGAGGGGATCAAAAGTGAAGAAAAAACTATTATCTAAGGGGAATTCTTGGGCAATTGTGAAATAGCAGACAAACTGTAGCATATTAAAGTAATGGAATATTATTGGGCTATAAAAGACAATGTAAGAGTATCCTGGTTCTCTGATGAAAAGTGAAGTGAGGACTTCTGGGTAAACATGGAGGCAATCTAGATGCGAATTTCTTCCTCTCCCCTGCACCAAACAAAATAGACTACCTCAAAAGAGCATAAAAATCATCTTTGAAAGATCGGAGGTACTCTCTAGCAGGTCACAGCAACAAAGGTACGTGGGGTTTGAACATTTCCACACTATAAGAGAGAGAGAGAACTCGCAAACAAGCGTGAGCTGAGCTGCCCTCCCCGACCTCACCTATAGAATCGTAGTAGGGACCAGCGCACTCACTGGAGACAGTGAGTGAGTGAGAAAGGTCTTGGCAGTGAGTGGGGAGCACTCCATGGTCCTTGGGATCTAACGAGAACTCACAGGGAACTACCCCTCACAGCAGTTTCACTGAAGAGCACAAAGACCTTGGGGGCTCTTGAAAACTGCAAACTCTAGAAACAGCCTGAGGCAAAATCTCCTCCACTCATCACAGTAGTGAGGGGGGAGCACATTAGGTTCCCTGGAAAACAACAAGGTCTACCAGGGAACCACCTGAAAACCCGGAGCAGTTTTACAGGGGAAGCCTGCGTGCACAGGAGAGAAGAGACCACAGACCGCGTAGGCAGGTACACTAACAAACTGCAGAGGCTGGGAAGAACCAGCCTGAGGCAAAAACATCAAAATCCACCCATCTCACTCAGATTTCTTACTAAAAAAGGAAAGGGAAAGCCACCAAAGGGATGGCTCAGAGTGCCCTCCAAGAAAAAAGGGGGAAAAATGACTATTGAAAACTTTGGAGGGAAAACGCAGGCTACAGAAGAAAAAGAGGATGAAATGCAAAGAAAATCAAAACACGTCCCAAAAAATGGAAATTATCCACAAGCTCTGGAAGAACTCAAAATGGAGCTTATCCAAAAGATGGAAACCTTCTGGCAAGAAAAATGGAAACAAATTCAGAAAGAGGTCTTCAGCCTGACAGACAAAACACACAATTGGAGAGAGAGCCTGAAGCCTCAAACAGAAAGGCAAACCAAACTGAAAAGCAAAACCAGTCCTTAAAGACCAGAATTAAGCAACTGGAAGACAATGATCTTGCAAAACAGCAAGAATTAATAAAGCAAAGTCAAAAAATTAATGAATTAGAAGAAAACCTAAAATATCTCACTGACAAGGTGACAGACCAGGAAAACAGAGGAAGGAGAGACAATTTGAGAATCATTGGTCTACCTGAAAAACCATAGATTAACAAAAACCTCGATGCCATACTACAAGAAATCATCGAAGAGAATTGCCCTGATGTTCTCAAACAAAAAATATTACAAGAAGCTAGGAAGAGAAACTTCAGATACAGAGGTGTGTCAATAAGGATCACACATGACTTAGCAGTGAACACGCTAAGAGACCTCAAAGCATGGAACACGATATTCAGACAGGCAAGAGAACTGGGTCTTCAACCAAGAATCAGCTACCCATCAAAACTGACTATATACTTCCAGGGGAAAGTATGGGCATTCGACAAAATAGAAGATTTCCAAATATTCATAAAGAAAAGACCAGAACTCAGTGGAAAGTTTGAAACCAAACACAAAGAGCAAGAGAAACATGAAAAGGTAAATATGAAAGAAAGGGAAAAGGAGAAAATGCCTTTTTTTTCAAACTCTCTTCTATAAGGGCCACAATTAGACCAAATTATATATACTAATATATGGGGGAAATGTTATGTGCAACTTTCAAAAATTGTATACATTAATAGAGTAATCAGAAGAATAACTCATAGGGAAAGATTGGGGCATTAACATGATTTGGAGGGAGGAAACAAAACAAAAAGAAAGATAAAGGGGGGAATGAATGAGGGTACTAAGATATACTTGAAGAAATATAAATAAATTAAATAGAATAATCTTTGTCACACAAAGATATATATGGGAAGGAGAGGGGAGGAAGTCTCTTATAAGAAGGGGAGGAAAAGAGTGCTAATTGGTATTTCTTAAACCTTACTCTCAGTGAAAGCAACTCTGAGAGGGAAGAGCATCTAGATCCATTGGGAGCTTGAATTCTATCTTATCCAACAGGGTAAGGGAGAAGGGAAAACCAAGGGGTTAGGGGGAGAAGGAACATAAAAAGAGAGGGAAGGAGAGGGGGGAGGGGAAGGGAACAACAAGGGAGGGGATAGAAAGGGAAGCATAACAAGGGAGGGGACTAGGGGGACTGATTTAAAATAAACTACTGGTTTAAAAGGTAATAACAAAAGAAGAAAGGTCAGAATTAAGGGAGGATATCAAAATGCTAGGGAATTCACAAATGACAATCATAACATTGAACATGAATGTGATGAACTCACCCATAAAACGTAGACAAATAGCAGAATGGATTAGAATCCAAAACCCTACGATATGTTGTCTTCAGGAAACACACACGAGGTGGGTAGAAACCCACAAGGTCAGAATTAAAGGTTGGAGTAAGACCTATTGGGCCTCAGCTGACAGAAAGAAGGTAGGAGTAGCAATCATGATATCTGATGAAGCCAAAGCAAAAATAGACCTGATTAAAAGGGATACGGAAGGTAAATACATCCTGATAAAAGGGAGTATAGACAACGAGAAAATATCACTAATCAACATGTATGCACCAAATGGTATAGCACCCAAATTTCTAATGGAGAAACTAGGATAATTGAAGGAGGAAATAGATAATAAAATTATACTAGTGGGAGATCTAAACCAACCACTATCAAATTTAGATAAATCAAATAAAAAATAAATAAAAAAGAGGTAAATGAGGTAAATGAAATCTTAGAAAAATTAGAATTAATAGATATATGGAGAAAAATAAATAGGAACAAAAAGGAATACACCTTCTTTTCAGCAGCACATGGCACATCCACAAAGATTGACCATACACTAGGTCATAAAAACATGGCATACAAATGTAGAAAAGCAGAAATAATTAATGCAACCTTTTCAAATCATAAGGCAACAAAAATAATGATAAGTAAGTAAGGGTTCATGAAGAGCAAAATCAAAAATCAATTAGAAATTAAATAATATGATACTCCAAAATCAGTTAGAGAACAAATCATAGAAACAATAATTTCATTAAGGAAAATGACAATGGTAAGACATCTTTTCAAACCTTATGGGATGCAGCCAAAGCAGTACTCAGGAAAATTTGTATCCCTGAGTGCATATATTAACAAATTAGGGAGGGCAGAGATGAATGAATTGCACATGCAAATCAAACAACTTGAAAGAGAACAAATTAAAAACCCCCAGAAGAAAACCAAATTAGAAATCCTAAAAATTAAGAGAAAAATTAATAAAATTGAAAGTGATAGAGCTATTGAACTAATAAGACAAGAAGCTGGTACTTTGAGGGAAAAAAATACAAATAAAATAGGCAAAGTACTGGTCAATCTAATTAAAAAAAGGAGAGAAGAAAAGCAAATTAACCATATCATAGATGAAAAGGGGGGCCTTACCTCCAATGAAGAGGAAATTAAGGCAATCATTAAAAACATCTTTGCCCAATTATATGGCAATAAATATGCCAATCTAGGTGATATGGATGAATATTTACAAAAACATAAATTACCTAGACTAACCGAAGAAGAAATAGAATTCTTAAATAATCCCATATCAGAAAAAGAAATCCAAAAGGCCATCAAATAACTCATTAAGAAAAAAATACCCAGGGCCTGATGGATTCTGTAAAAAATAGACTCGAATACAGGACTACAATCCCCATGAGCCTTTGCTCCACTTCCCGAGAATGCCTTGTAATCTCACCTGGGCCAAGATCGAGAAGGGATTTAAACTGAGGAAAAGGCTCTTGGGCTTTTTGGACTTCCGTTTTGGAGCAGACACGGCTCTTTCCATAATGTAGGTGAGGTCTAGGCCTCTGGCCTAGACACGTGTTTTTTCTTATCCTGTATTTTCTTTTAATCCTTAACTTTAATAAACCTCTAAAAAATATAATACTCCTTGCAGAGAGAAACTAATTTCTACCTGCCTCAGATGCCTCAGTCTCCCCATATTCCATAAATTTTAATCTTTACAATTCACTAGTGAATTCTATCAAACATTCAAAGAACAGCTAACACCAATACTATACAAACTATTTGACATAATAAGCAAAGAGGGAATCCTACCAAATTCCTTTTATGACACAAAAATGGTACTGATTCCAAAGCCAGGTAGATCAAAAACGGAGAAAGAAAACTATAGACCAATCTCCCTAATTAACATATATGCAAAAATCTTAAACAGGATACTAGCAAAAAGACTTCAGCAAGTGATCAGGAGGGTCATTCACTATGACCAAGTAGGATTTATACCAGGAATGCAGGGTTGGTTCAATATTAGGAAAACCATCCACATAATTGACCATATCAACAAGCAAACCAACAAAAACCACATGATTATCTCAATAGACGCAGAAAAAGCCTTTGATAAAATGCAATACTCATTCCTATTGAAAACACTAGAAAGTATAGGAATAGAAGGGCCTTTCTTAAAAATAATAAACAGTATATATCTAAAACAATCAGCTAACATCATTGCAATGGGGATAAACTAGATGCATTCCCAATAACATCAGGAGTGAAATAAGGATGCTCATTATCACCTCTATTATTCAACACTGTACTAGAAACACTAGCAGTAGCAATTAGAGAAGAAAATTAAATTGAAGGCATTAAAATAGGCAACTGAGAAGACCAAGTTATCACTCTTTGTGGATGATATGATGGTCTACTTAAAGAATCCTAGAGATTCAACTAAAAAGCTAATCGAAATAATCAACAATTTTAGCAAAGTTGCAGGATAGAAAATAAACTCGCATAAGTCATCAGCATTCCTATATATTTCCAACACATCTCAGCAGCAAGAATTAGAAAGAGAAATCCCATTCAAAATCACCTTAGATAAAATAAAATACTTAGGAATCTATCTCCCAAGACAAACACAGGAACTATATGAACACAACTACAAAACACTCTCCACAGAATTAAAACTATACGTGAACAATTGGAAAAACATTAACTGCTCATGGGTAGGACAAGCCAATATAATAAAAATGAACATCCTACCCAAACTTTAGCTATTTAGTGCCATACCCACTGAACTTCCAAAAAAAATTTTTTACTGAATTAGAAAAAACCTATAACAAAGTTCATTTGGAAGAACAAAAGATCAAGGATATCCAGGGTAATAATGAAAAAAAATACAAAGGAAGGTGGCCTTGCAGTCCCAGATCTCAAACTATACTATAAAGCAGTGGTAATCAAAACAATTTGGTACTGGCTAAGAGATAGAAAGGAGAATCAGTGGATTAGACTTGGGATAAATGACTTCAGCTAGACAGTCTATCACAAACCCAAAGACCCCAGCTTTTGGGACAAAAATTCACTATTTGATAAAAACTGCTGGGAAAATTGGAAGACAGTGTGGGAGAGATTCGGTCTAGATCAACACCTCACACCGTACACCAAAATAAACTCAGAATGGGTGAATGACTTTAACATAAAGAAGGAAACTATAAGTAAATTAGGTGAACACAGAATAGTATACATGTCAGACTTTTGGGAAGGAAAAGACTTTAAAACCAAGCAAGACATAGAGTCACAAAATGTAAAATAAATAATTTTGATTACATCAAATTAAAAAGGTTTTGTACAAACAAAACCAATGTAACCAAAATTAGAAGGGAAGCAACAAATTGGGAAACAATATTCATAACAAAAACCTCTGACAAAGGTCTAACTACTCAAATTTATAAAGAGCTAAATCAATTGTAGAAAAAATCAAGCCATTCTCCAATTGATAAATGGGCAAGGGACATGAACAGGCAGTTCTCAGCAAAAGAAATCAAAACTATTAATAAGCACATGAAAAAGTGCTCTACATCTCTTATAATCAGAGAGATGCAAATCAAAACTCTGAGGTATCACCTCACACCTAGCAGATTGGCTAACATGACAGCTATGGAAAGTAATGAATGCTGGAGGGGATGTGGAAAAGTGGGGACATTAATTCATTGCTGGTGGAGTTGTGAATTGATCCAACCATTCTGGATGGCAATTTGGAACTATGCCCAAAGGGTGATACAAGACTGTCTGCCCTTTGATCCTGTCATATCACTGTTGGGTTTGTACCCCAAAGAGACAATAAGTAAAAAGACATGTACAAGAATATTCATAGCTGTGCTCTTTGTGGTGGCAAAAAAAACTGGAAAATGAGAGGATGTCCTTCAATTGGGATATGGCTGAACAAATTATGGTATATGTCGGTGATGGAATACTATTGTGCTAAAATGAACAATAAAGTGGAGGAATTCCATGGAGACTGGAACAATCTCTAGGAAGTGATGTAGAGTGAGAGGAGCAGAGCCATGAGAACATTGTACATAGAGACTAATACACTGTGGTACAAGAGAATGTAATGGACTTCTCCATTAGTCTCAATGCAATGTCCCTGAACAATCTGCAGGGATCAAGGAGGAAAAAAAAAACACACCCACAAGCAGAGGACAAACTGTGGGAGTAAAAACACCGAGGGACAACAGCTTGACTACAGGGGTGGAGGGGATAGAGGAGAGACTCTGAATGAACACCCTAATATGGAAACCAATAGCATGGAAATGGGCTGGGGTTGAGGATGCATGTGATTCCCAGAGGAATCACATATAGCCAATGGGAGGTGGGGGGGGGAGGGGAGAGGGGGAAAAAAAGGTGATCTTTGTTTCTAATGAATAATGTTTGAAAATGACCAAATAAAATAATGTTTAAAAAAAAGTGAAGTGAACAGAACCAGAACAATTCGTATAGGGACAATAATATCAGAAAGAAAGAAAACAATTTGTAAAGGCTTATAAAGTCTGATCAATACAATGACTGACCATGTTTCCAGAAGACCCATGATGAAGCATGTTGTCCATTTTCTAGTAGAAAGGTGATGGATTCATACTACAGAAGGAGACATATATTTTTGGATATAACCATTGTTTAGTTTCATTTTGCTTGATTGTACAGATTTGTTGCAAGAGTTTCTTCTTTCACTTTTTCTTTTTCTTAGTCTTGTAATGCCAAAAGGAAAAAAAACAAAACAGGCAATTGAGACTTTTTTTTAATGCACACAAAAAAACAGAAGATTGTTGAGAGGAAAGCACAGATGAGAAAGACAATTTGAAAATAATACTTGGAATTTATCATAAACTTTTTTAAAGCAGAAGATGAAATGGAGCATCACAGTTATATATGTAATCTTTTTTGTGTTCTGCTATACATATATATATATGGTCCCTTTTTCAGAGCTTAAGTTCGGAATTTTTAAAAATTAAAAATAAATCAACTAGCATTTGAAAATTCTTTTTTATATTTTATACTTGGAAACTTCTTCATTCATAAGGAAGCAAAAGTTACAAATTTGTATTAATTTCATGAAGTTAACATTTTATTTTGTATTAAGCTTATCTGTACCAATTTCATATCCCCTACTTTATTTGCAAGCTTATTCTCTATCTTAAGATAGTGGCCCTATCTTATTTATCTCCTCCAACCCATTGCAATCTCAATATTCCTGGTACCTCAAATCTCTTAAATTTCCTGGGAAAGTAATTTATTTCTTTTGTGGTCACTCTGCTCATGTGCAAAGTGAAAGTTGGACTTTATGACCTCTGAGTTTCCATCAAGTTCTAGTTCTAATCTAGTGAAGATTATTTAAGATAGGGGACAACTGAACTCATTTGTGGAGAGAGGAAAAGAACCAAGTAACAGAGAGAGCTGGAAAAAAGGAGAGGGTTAATGATTTATGGAAGCAAGTTTCTAGAGGTTGTGAGAAGGAACAGAATTGAGGGAGGAACCAAAGTTTGTCTTGGCACATTCTTGCCTTTTAGTAGTGATGGCCCAGTTGAGATCAAATAACATTTAATAAGAGGCAATTATTGAGTACTTTTAATGCAATGGAGATTGTGCCTCACTTTCAAAACACAGACAAAAGTTAAAGTCCTTGGTCTTATATTTGCTGCCTTAAGTGAACTTGAATTCAGATTTTCTCCAAAAACTATCTTTCAACAATCCTATCCCCAATCTTCTCTCAAAGACTAGAGAAAAAGAAGAACAATACTAAAAGACAAATTGGGTTTAAGTTTTTTAAGTTTTAAGAAATAAGTATCTTTAGTAGTAAGCTTTTTTTTTTCCCTCCTACAAGTAAGAATATTGAAGCCTAGCAAAGTGCAGTGGCTTGCCAGGACTAGAAGGCAAATCTTCCTGCACCCAGTCCAGTAGTCTATCTGCTATCTCTCACTTCTACAGGAAAGAGTTTTCAGGGACTGAGTAATGGCTCTATTAGGTGGAGGAAATAGTAATTCAATCTGTCATTCACTTTCAGTAAATCCGTCATATGCATTTTCATTTAGACTACCAGAATATGGAAATATATCTGAGAGATCTGGTTTAGCAAGAAATACAAAATGGAAATGGAAGGGTTGCCATGAATTCACTTAAAATATCCAGGGTATTAAAAAGAATCAAATGTTAATTTTTTTTAAAGTGACAGATTTTTTAAAAATAAGATAAATTAGCTTGAGAAGAATCCATCACATATGACAGATAGCAACAAGCAGAGATATGAGAAGGAAGGAGTCTGTTTTTAGAATTAAATAATATTTAAGATCACACAATTTTAGACAAAAGATAAATTGAGAAAACTCTGTTCAATACCAATAAATATTTATATTCCAATAAAAAGTAAAACATGGTATTTTTAGAGGTTATGAAATATTTCAGAGGGAAGGAAAAAGGACATGCAATTAAGGCAGACAATGTTTCAAGAAGACATATGAAGATAAATATAAGGAATGCTGTAAGTACTAATAGTGGCATTAAACTAATTACCTTTATGTTAATTATTTTATCCAAAAAGCAATAAATTCAGTCATAAATTTATCTTGTCACAATAAGAGCCTGAAAAGTAAATCTATTATAGAATATATTAGAAGAGATGTGAAAAATCTAAATATTAAAACAAATGCTGGTTTCAAAATTATTACTTAAAAGTTTATCATTACTGGCTTATTCATAAGAATTTTTCATAGTTTGTTTATTCTTTTGTTTTTATACCAATAATTTCTTAATATACTGACCTCATCCCATCAAAGCCTTCCTTATAAAGCTCAGGCATTGAGGCTACCACTCCATACTCACTTATTCTAGAAGGCTGATTTAGAACATAGCTGTTAAATCTCCCCTCAGGGAAATAGAGGTTGCCCCAAAGTATTAGTGGGATGCCTTTACTAGACACAGAGCTCCTGAATCCCTATTAATGTGTTTCCTCCATTGATTATTAGTTGAATTCAAGTAGTCATCCAGAGGTGATTAACTTCTAGCTAGGGGTATTTCCTAAAGTAGGAACAATTGTACAAAACATCACCCTTCCCCTAAAGTCTGTATGTGGCCCTCTGTCACACCAGAAGTACCTTCTCCCTCTGAACCTCCCTTTTAAGGCAGCCCAGACCAGTCATGTCTTCATTCCTCTCTAGACTGACTCATCTCCATAGGACTTTCTCCATTCCAAGTATCTTCACCATCTCCTAACTCCCACCCCTTTTCAGCTCCCTTTTATGTTCAGTCTTCCCCCTATTAGAATATGAGCTCTTTAAAGGCACGGAATATATTTCTGTCTGCTTGTATTTGCATTCTCAGCACTTAACACAATGTGAGGCACATAATAATTGCTTAATACAAATGCTAGATCATTTGATTAAAACTGGAAATCTTCCTTTCTTCATTACATCCAGCCTAGCCACCAACCTCTGCTGTCCTAGGGATAATGCTAGGACTAGAAGACCATTGAAAGAGTCTAAATCATCTAGTCATGAGGTCTTTCTCTGACCAGTGTGGTGGGGAAGTGGTAGGTGGTAGTGGGGGGCCCTTGCTTCCCCCCTGTAGGATTCCCCCTAAGGAGTTCTTTCTCCCCAGCCTCCACCACTAATGTGCTAACTGCTCAACTATGATATTTCCAACTAGCTTCCTGGTATTATACAAACCCTACAGTGTGTGACCAAGTCTTTCAACCATTCAGAACAGATTTTCTGTTCTACTTAGTTGCAATGAATGCTCTGTTAGTTCCTCAGATCTTGTTCACAATTCTTATTGATTTAGTCAAAATCCTGATGGTTTGTCTCCCTGCCAGAAGTTTCTCCCCATTTCACCCATCATCCTACTAGTTGTCAAAGTGCTATTCCTAAAGAGAAACACACACACACACACACACGCACACACACACGCACACACACACATACACCCTACTCAATAAACTCCATTGGTTACTTACCATTTCCAAGATCAAATTTTAAATCCTTTAGAGCAAAGGTGTCAATACTCTTGCATGTACAGAAACAGATTAAAATATAATTGGAAAATATTTAACAAACTAAACACAAACATAATTAAAATAGTTAATATCACTGTGTTTTTCAAAGTTAATATGAGGGTACACAGAAATTACTTTAGTTAGGCAACCCCCATTTTTATTTGAGTTTGACCCCAGTACTTTAGCATTTAAAGTCCTTCATAACTTTCACACACACACACACACACACACACACACACACACACTCTCTGGCACCTCCATATTTCAAGTCATTTTCACATTGTCACCCACACCTCCACCTGTCTCCTTGCTATTCCTCAAACAAGAATCACTATCTATTATTTCCAAGCATTTCCACTGCCTTCCCTACTGGCTGATCTGTACCGCCTGGATTCCCTAGCTCCATTAAGTCCCAGGTAAATCTGCCTACTATTGGAAGCCTATCCTGATCCCCTTGATCCTAGTGTTTTCCCTCTGGTGATTATTTCAAATTTATCTTGTATGTAGCTTGTTTTTACCCATTTGTTTGCATTTTTTCTCCACCATTTGACTATGAACAGACTGTGTTTTACCTTTTTTCTGTACTCCCAAGCAATTACACAGCCCCTCGTATACAGTAGTTGCTTAACAAATGTGTACTGATTGTCCTACTGAAATGGAGTGGGATAACCAACCAATGGACTCTTACTTCTATATTTATGAAAGGATTAGACTAGATGGTCCCAGGTCCCTTCCAATTCTAATGCCATCATCTAATGAAGCCCGTAGCAGAAAACAGCAAGTTCAGGAGCTGGAAACAGATCAGAATGATAAGAAGAGCTAAGGAAATATAAGGAAGATCCTTAGGTGGAGAAAAACAAATCTACTAATAAAGTAATATGTGAGGAAAAAATTGAATGAGTAGGCAAGATTATAGAGGGCAAGATGGAAACTATAAAAAGAACTTCTTATAAATCATTTCATTTGATCAAATATAAAAGAGAATCATATTAAAGAAAGAAATGAAAAAACGAACAAGCACAAAATCATTTAATTCCAAATTTAGGAATGAAGGCTCAGGAAATCTCTTTAAAATGTTACCGTTTGTGGGAGAACATTTTTATAACAAAACTCTGACAAAGGTTTAATTTCCCAAATAGATAAGGAGCTAAGTCAAATCTATTCCTCAATCGACAAATGGGCAAGGGACATGAATAGGCAATGTTCACAGGATGAAATAAAAACCATCAAAAAGCACATGAAAAAGTGTTCTAAATCCCTTCTGATTAGATAAATGCAAATTAAAACAACTCTGAGGTACCACCTTATATCTATCAGATTAGCCAATATGACATCAAAGGAAAGTGATAAATGCTGGAGGAAATGTGGCAAAATTAGGACATTAATGCACTACTGATGGAGTTGTGAATTGGTCCAACCATTCTGGAGGGCAATTTGAAACAATGCTCAAAGGGTTTTAAATGAATGCTTATTCTTTGACTCAGTCATACCACTGCTGGGTTTGTACCCCAAAGAGATAATAAGGAAAAAGACATGTACAAGAATATTCATAGCTGCGCTCTTTGTGGTGGCAAAAAAATTGGAAAATGAAGGGATGTCCTTCAATTGGGGAATGGCTGAGCAAATTGTGGTATATGTTGGTGATGGAATACTATTGTGCTCAAAGGAATAATAAAGTGGAGGAATTCCTTAGGGACTGGAATGACCTAAAGGAATTGATGCAGAGCAAAAGGAGCAAAGCCAGGAGAACATTATACACAGAGATGGATACATTATGGCATAATCAAGTGTAATGGACTTCTCTACTAGCAGCAATGCAGTAATTCAGGAATTATTATCCCTGGAATTATTGGATTCTTGAGTGAACTAGGATGTTTGGATTTGTCATTTCTTCCCATCTAACTGATTAAAGATTGTTTTTACTTGATGTTTTCATCTGCCCATTTACTGCATGCAAACTGCTACTGCTATCCAGAATTGAAACCTTTGATTCCTGCCTTCCTTACAGAGGGACCTTCACTACTTCCTTTTTTTTCTTGCATTCTAATAGGTGAGGTTTGGGGGGGCAGCTGGGTGGCTCAGTGGATTGAGATCCAGGCCTAGAGGCAGGAGGTCCTGGGTTCAAGTCTGGCCTCAGACACTTTCCAGCTGTGTGACCCTGGGCAAGTCACTTGGCCCCCATTGCCTAGCCCTTAACACTCTTCTGCCTTGGAACCAATACACAATATTGATTCCAAGATAGAAGGTAAGGGTTTAAAAAAATAAATAAATAAAATGTTCTTCAATATCAAAAAATAATAATAATAAAAATAAAGTAAAGCAACTTCACCTATTAGCCTCTAAGAGGCTAACCTATCATGTGCTCCTCCTCTGTATGTCAGGAAAAGGAGCTTAAGCTGGGAACATGAAACAACTCAGTTTTCTTTTCTTCTTCCTCCAATATATGGCTTTATAAGAGGAGTTCACTGTCTTGTCAAGACCTGTTCCTCACAATTTCCCAACTGATAAATGGTCAAAGGATCTGAAGAGGCCATTTTCAGAAGAAATCAACGCTATTTACAATTCATATAAAAAAATTCTCTTAATCCCTACTATTTAGAGAAAAACAAATTAAGATAACTCTGATGTGCCTCTTCACACCTATCAAATTGGCAGATGTGATGGAAAAAAGGCAAATGGCAAATTGAAGGGATATGGGAGACTCTAATGGGCTTTTGGTGGAGTTGTGAACTGATACAACCATTCTCAAGAGCAATTTGGTACCATGCCCAAAGGGCTACAAAAGTGTGCATACTTTTTGATCCAGCAATACCACTACTAAGTCTATACTCCAAAGAAATTAAAGAAAAAGGGAAAGGACCTATATGTAGACAAGTATTTATAGCAGCTCGTTTTTTTTTGTTGTGGCAAAGAACTGGAAACTGAGGGCATACCCATCAATCGGAAAATGGCGGAACAAGTTGTAGCCTATGGATGGGTTGGAATGCTTTTGTGCTATTGGAAATGATGAACAGGGTGCTTTTGGATAAACCTGGAAATATTTCTATGAACTGATTCAAAGTGAAGTGAACAGAACCAGTAGAACAATGTATGTAGTAAGCAATATTGTATGATAATCAAATATGAATGCATAGCACAGTTCCTGGCCCATAGTGAGTGCTCAAAAATATTTATTGACTGGCACAGAGCAAGCTCTTAAAATACTTAATAAATTGAATGTTTTTAGTTATATATTTGTTTTTAAAATGCTATTCCAAATAACATTCAAGTCATAAAATCTAGAGCTGGAAAGGACCTTAGAGACCATCCAGACCAACCATTTCATTTTATAAATGAGGGATCTAGGTTAAGAGATTTATCCAAAATAACACAAATAGGAAGTAGAGATGCTAATATTAGAATTCAGGCATCACAATTCCAAGTTTAGCTCTCTTTCTACCATGCCATGCTACATCATGATCATAGTGCCTGCAAAGACATAGAGGACTTTGTAAAATGCTTTATGTTCATTATCCCTTCAATCTTTGCAACAACTCAGAGAAGTAAGTATTAGAATGGTCAGCTAGATATCTCGGTGGATAGAGATCCAGACCTAGAGGTGAAAGGTCTTGGGTTCAAATCTGACCTCAAACACTTCCTAGCTGTGTGACCCTGGGAAAGTCACTTAATCCTAGCTGAGTAGCCCTTAACTCTCTTCTACCTTGGAATCAATACTTGGTATTGATTCTAAGATAGAAGGTAAGAGTTTAAAGAAAAAGAAATATGATCTCCCTTATACAGAAGAAGAAATTGAGGCTTAGAAAGATGTAAGTAGCTTGCTAATAAGCATCCAATTCCAAATCTGGTTTATCCAGACTCCAAATCCAGCAAGCTCTTCCCATCATGCCATTCTGCCTCCCCTACCTTCCATCATTTTCAACCATTGTCTATTTAGTCACAGAACTGTACAATCAAAGAAGGGGTTCAATTTCTACTCCATAATTGAGGAGAAATAACTGTTACCAAAAATCTAAGTGGTATAGTAATGGTGGACCAGTCAAATCATCTCCCTATTGGGATTTTTAGAATGTAGTATTAAATATGGGACAACTAGGTGGTACAGTGGACAGAGCCCTGGACCTGGAGTCCAGAAGGTCTGAGTTCAAATTCAGCCTCAAAGACTAGTTGTGTGACCCTAAGCCTTTAATTTTGCTTGCTTCCGTTTCTTCATCTGTCAAATGAGTCAGAAAATAAAAGAGCAAACCACTCCAGTATCTTTGCCAAGAAAACTCCAAATGGGGCTACCAAGAGTCAGAAAAGACTGAACAACAAATTCAATATTACCCAGGATGTATCACAAGAAATTTGTAAGAGCCAGCTTTTAGGATAAACCCATTGTAAGTGCCCAAAAGCAAGAGAGAGTCTTATGAGATAAAATCCATGAAAACTACAATCTCACAACAAATCAAATACATTTACCTTGGAGAATGGGAAGAACAAGTAGATTTGTTTGCTTCCTAGCCAAGAACAAGTTGGAGAAGAAATCACAATGCTTCTTAACTAGAAACAGGGGAAACAGGAAATACATTGCCAAATAAGAGGGCAGAGTATTTACAAAGCTGATTGCTGCTTGGGAGTGTCAGCAAGATGCACTAACCGAGAAAATACAAAGGGACCGATGGGAGAGGCTCCTGAATGGAGCTGGACAATGAAGCAAGAGGTTCAAGAAACAAAATTGAATTTTTACCCAAATGTCTTAGAGGGATTTGGATTGTAGAGATTTTCACCTCTGGTATTTTAAAGTGCTTGAACTCAAGGATTTAAACTTGATAGGACAAAAGTTTTTTGAGTTTTCTAAATGCCATAGATGACAATGTAAAGAAAATCACTTCAAAGGCTTAAAAGATTTTTCAAAGCACACCAGCACTATGTTCTAGAAGTTACAGGAAAATAAATAAGTCTCTTGAGGCTGCATCTAATTAGTACCTTTCCTATTTAAATGAATCATTAATGCTGATTTCCTCTCCCCCCCAACAAAAAAAAATGAAAAGCAATTGCTAGTTCTGTTGAATTTGTCATTTAGTTTTAATCCTAACCCTACCTCTACAACTGTTTCTATATCACATAACATAAATTACACTATAACTACAAACATAAATTACACTATAAATAGAACAATAAATGTGTGTGAGTTTTAAATTCTGGGAAAATTTCTGGTTGATGTCAAAAAAAAAAAGGAAAATATCCCTAACAGATGATGAAGTGATAAAGTTTTAGTTGAACTTCTGGCACTCATCTGATGAGCAGCTGAGAAGAAAGTCATTTAGTCCTAGATCCAGGAATCTAGTATTTTCCTTAAGAAAAATGTGAAACTTTGGGTTTCAAAGACCAACTGAATGGAATTGGCCATCATCAAGCTTAAGAAAAAAAAACTTCCTTCAGATGTCTACCTGGTACAATTTAGTTATTTTGGTTGTGAAGGTTAAATGTATGTGCATGTATGTGTACATATTTAGATGTGTGTACATATATATGATTGTATATGTGTGTTTATGAGCTAGCCTTCAATGTTTTTGTCTTTGTGGCAGTATCTAGAAAACTACTTATAATTGTGTGCAAATAAATGAGAGTCAGTATGATGTAGTAGTGCTTAAAGAGACATTGAGGAAGTCAGAAAGATTTTTATTCAAGTCTAACTTCTTACCCAAGTGATTCTGTACAAGTCAGTAAACTTCCTAATGCCCCAGTCAATGTTTAAAAGTATCAGTAATGAGTGAGATGCTAAAGGAATTTCTACATGAGGAGTTTCCACCACTTATGAAATCATAGGTCAAGAAAAAAATGTTTTAGAAAGATTTTTGCATTTTTTGCATTATTTCACTATTTGCGCTTCAAAATAACCTGAGGGAGGGTCAAAGTCAAGAGGAAACATTTTTGCCTGGCTCTCCCTACATATTTTTTCAAAATAGTCTAGAATATATAGCAGGTTGAATTGATCTCTGGCAAGCCAAGAAAAAAATAGTCATTTTTCTAGTCCAGGATAGCTTAGGAAAACAAATAGAGAAAGGTCTGTAGGTAGGACTGCAGGGGAAAATAATAAACACAGTAAATTGGCAATAGCAGCATTCCAGAGCCAAGAGATGGAAAGGGAACCAGGTTAGAGCACCAGGATAGAAAGAGATGCCAGAAGACTTCTAATTTAGGTCTAGAAGGAGAAAGACAATGACTTGAAAACATGGACAAGCAAAATATCAAAGGGGTAAAAAGTGTAGATTGGGCATGAGCCTTATAAGAATTCCTAGAAGAGTTAAAGAAAGAGCTAAAGAAAGAGTTGGTTTTTAAGAGTTAAAAAATTTAACTAAATAAAAGTAGAGGAAAATATAGGAAAAAGAATGAGAATTAGCCCAAAAAGTCATGAAAAGAGAATTAACAGCTTGGTTAAAGAGATACAAATCCTGGGAGCAGCTGGGTGGCTCAGTTTGAGACCAAGGCCTAGGGATGAGAGGTCTGAGTTCAAATCTGATCTCAGACACTTTCTGGCTGTATGACCCTGACCAAGTTACCTAACTCCTATTGCCTAGTCCTCACCACTCTTGTACCTTGGAACCAATACACAGTATTGATTCTAAGATGGAAGGTAAGAGTTTTAATTTTTTTTTAAGAGAGAGATACAAAACCATACTGAAGAAAATAATTCCTTAATAATTAGAATTGATCACATATAAGCTAATAATGTTAAGAAATAATAAAACAAAGTCCAAAAACAAAAATATGGAAAAAAATGTGAAATATCTAATAGAAAAAATTAGCTGATCTACAAAATAGATTGAAGAGAGATTATTTAAGAATTAATGGTCTTTCTAAAACCCATGAATAAAAATTGAGTCTAACATTATCTGGAGAAATTATAAGGAAAACTTCCCAGATATCTTAGAATCAGAGGGCAAAATAGAAATTGAAAGAATCCACCAGTCACATCCTGAAACAAACTGCAAAATGGAAATTCCCAGTAAGGTTGTATCCCAAATCCAGAACTGTCAGGTCAAGAAGAAAACACTGCAAGAAGCTAGAGAGAAAGATGTCAAGTACCATTAAGTCAGAGTCAAGATCACAGAAGACTTAGCAGTCACCATTATAAAGAAACAGAAGTCTTAGAAAGTGGTATTCCAAAAAGCAAAGGAGCTAGAATGACTAAGAATCAAAAATAATACACTCTGCAAAATTGAGAATAATCCTGTTCAGGAAAGGAGAAAATTAACATTTAATGAAAGAAAAAAATGTTTAAGCAATCCTGATTTAAAAAAAAAAAAGCAGTGCTGAATAGAAAATTTGAAATAAGACTTAAAAGAAGCATTAAAAAAAATAAACTATCATAAGGAACTAAGCAAGGTTAAACTGTTTATATTCTTATATGGGAAGATAATACATACAACCCCTCAGAACTCTTGGCATCACCAGGTATCTCAGAAGAAGTCTAATTAGACAGTGAGCCTAGATGTGTTTTTACTATTTTTGAATGATCTCAGAATAATGGAAAATTGGGGAAGAGGAATCCTCTGGAGAAAAGAAAGAAGAGAGAAGAAAAACGGGGGAAATGATCTCAAATGATGGAGCAAACTAGGAAGAATGAAAAGGACAGTGGTAGGGAATAGATCACATTTGAACCTCACTCTCATTTGAAAAGTTCAAGGAAGGAAAAAATATACATATGCACACAGTTGATTACAGAAATTCATCTTACCCAACAAGGAAGGAGGAAAAGGGTTTAAGAGAAAAAGAGGGAGGGGGAGGGGGAGAAAAGATAGAATAATGCAGGCAGTGGTCAGATACAAAATAGACTTTTAAAGAGGAGACAAGGTTTTAAAAAAGGAAGCACAGATATAAGAGAATATGATGGAGGGAAATAGACAGTTAACAATCATAACTATCATTGTGAATGAGATAAACTCACTCATAAAACAGAAGAGGAAAGCAGAAGAGATTAGAAACAGAATCCAACAATACATTGTTTACATGAAATACACTTGAAACAGAGTTTAAATAAGGGAATGGAGCAGAATCTAGTATGCTTCAGTTGAAGCAAAAAAGCAGAGGTAGCAATCATTATCTAAGACAAAGAAAAAGGAAATGTAAACCTAATTAAAAGACATAAACAGAGAACCACATTTCACTAAAAGATGCCATAAACAATGTGGTGCTATCAATACTACACTTGTATGCAACAAATGATATAGTTATAAATTTTTAAAGGAAAAGTTAATGGGTTACAGGAAGAAAGAGCAAAATTATAATAATGGATAACCTGAGTTTGCCCTATCTAATCATAAAACAAATTTTAAAAGAAGTTAAGGAGATAAATAGAATTTCTGTAAAGTTACATATGATAGACATCTAGAGAATATTGATTAAACTTGGAAAGGAAAGAAATAAAAGAAAATCTATTTCTTGGTTGTACATAACACCTTCACAAAAACTGACCAGGTATTAGGACATAAAAATTTCATAAACAATGCATAAAAGCAGAAGTATTAAATGTATCTTTTTCTGACTAAAATACAATAAAAATCACATTCAATATAAGGCCTTTCAAACATAGATTTAAAAAATACTTGTAACCTAAATAAGTTTAATCCAAAAAAAGAATAGGTCAAACAACAAACCATAGAAAATATTCAAAAAATTATTTTAAGAAAATAACAATGAAACAATGCACCAAAATTGGTGAGATGTAGCCAAAGCAGAAATGTGTCTAAATGCATTAATTAAGGAGAAGGAGCAAATCAATGAATTAGACATGCCACTACAGATTTTAGAAAAGAAACCAACTAAAAAACTCTAACTGTAATCAAAATATAACTGTGAAAATTGAAGTAGAGACTATCAAAACTGAAAGTTAAAAAAACTGAACCAACAATTAAATTTAAGAACTGCTTTTTAAATAAAAAATATAACCATTAGCTAATTTGATTTCTAAAAAGAACCAAATTTCCAGTATCAAAAATGAAAAAAGTAAATTCCCAATCAATGAAGATCCAATAAAAACAATTATTAAGAGCTATTTTGCCCAACTACATGCAAAGAAACTGACAATTTTGATAAATATATAACACAAAAAAACTAAATTGCTCAGGTTAACAGAACAAGAAATAGAATATGTAAATAACTCTATCATTGAAAAAGAATGAGCAAGTCATAAATAAACTCTTTAAGGAAAAAATATTCCAGGATTCCACAGATTTACAGCAAATTTTATTAAGCATTTTAAGAACAATTCCATTACTATAAAAACTGAAAAAAAATGGACAAAGAAGGAATCCTACCAAATTCTATCTAGTGTGCAAATATGGATTTGATACCTAAACCAGACAGTCAAAACACAAAAAGAAAACTGTAGTCTAGGTTCCCTGATGAATTTTAATCCAAAAATTCTAAATAAAGGAAATTATAAGAAGTATCTTGATGATTATGCACTATCACCAGGCCATATTTCTACCAGCAATATAGGTTTGGTTCAATATTAGGAAAAACTATAACCCTAATTGACCACATTAACAACAAAAATTATTGAAATCATATGATTATTCTGATATAGAAAGTGTTTGCAAAATACCACACCCATTCCTATTTATAAAGGAAAAAAAACTAGAAATCATAATGATAAACAGAACTTTCCTTAAAATGATAAGTAGTATCTATTTAAAACTACAAGTAAGCATTATCTGTAAAGGGGTTAAACCAGAAGCTTATCCAAAAAGATCAGACAGGTGAAATGAGAATGTCCATTGTCACCATTACTACCCAATATTATACTAAAAATGCTAGCTGTAACAATGAGACAAGAAAAAATGTTGAAAGAGCAAGTCTAGGCAATGAGAAAACAAAACTATCATTTCTTTGTAGATAAAATAAAGATAATTAATTAAATATTAATAAAAGCAATTAACAATTTCAGCAAAGTTGCAGGACATGAAATAAACCCAGATGAATTATTAGAATTTCTATGTATTACCAACAAAACCCAGTAGGAGATAATAAGAGAAATTCCATTTAGAACAACTACACTTAATATAAAATGCTGGGGAGTCTTCCTGGCAAGATATAGTCAGAAATATATGAACACAATCATGAAGCATTCTCCACAGAAATAAAGGTATGTCAGGACTGCCTGTTTGGGATCCAAAGGAGTAAGAATGTAAATGAACTCAGAAAGACTGATGGCAATCAGTGATATATTAGATTATCATAAAAGTCCCTTTCAGATCTATTATTCTATAAAACAGACTCTAACCCAAGTGTAGAAGGCTGAAAATCAAGAAACCATAAGCTCTGCTTGATTCAAAACTAATAATAATGATAACTAATGGTTACATATTGCTTAAAGTTACAAAATTTCACATAATATAATGTTTGCTTTATCTGTAGATAAGGTTTCTATACATTATCACCCTTGACTACCTGTTGTAGTATATATTAGAATCCTTATTTTATAGAGGAGGACCCATACTTATCCAAGGTCACAGCTAGTTGGGGGCAAAATCATAATTCAGCCTGTCTATTCTGACTTGAAATAGTCCAGCACTCTTTAAAACATTTGATTATTATTACTGATATGTTTTCCTTTTATATCACCTACATTTCTAATATATACCCACTTAACTAAATTTCCAAGGAACCATTCCTTATTAAAATTTTTAAAGAATAATATTTTAAAAGAAGTTTTAAAAATCTAACAGGCATGTCAAAAAAGTCTGGCATTATATGCACATACATAATCCCTCACCTCTGAAAAGAATTATATGGGAAGTTGTCTTCCAATACCTCTTTTTTGGCACTAAACTTGGTCATTGTTGTTTCAGAGTTTGATTTTAATTGTTATTATTGTTCCTTCTGTTCATATAATCGTAGTCACCATGTAAATTGTTTTCCTATTTCTACTTACTTCTCTTTGATTGGCTCATATACATCTTCCCATGTTCCTCTGTATGCACCACTATAATTTCTTAGGATGCAGTATTTTTCCATTATATTCATTTATTATAACTTGATTGACCATTCTCCCATCAGTGGACATATACTTTCTTCCTAGTTTTTTGTTACTACAGAAAAATAGTTGAATATTGTGTTGTACATGGAGGTCTTTCTTTTTTGTCTTTCTGTTTCTTAGTAAAAAATATACACATTGCTTTCAGTAATTTGGTAGTCTAGAATGCTTCACTAGATAAATGGCCTATTTCATTCCATCCTTATGACAATCCAAACAGGTCGGATAGATGTTCTTCCATTGTGTAGCCTAAGGAACTCAGATTCAGAGAAGTTTCAGCTTTTTCTGCCCTAATTTCCCCCTCTACAAAATGAGAATGATGATGTTAATCTTCCATTTCTATATGAGGGTATCCAAGAAATTTGATTGAAGGACTTGAGATCTGGAAGTACCTCTCAGATCATCCCATCTAACTACTCCCCCATTTTTTAAAACCCTCTCCTGTCTTAAAATCAATACTAAGTAATAGTTCCAAGGCAGAAGAACAGGAGGGTTAGGCAACTAGAGTTAGAAACTTGCTCAGGGTCACATAGCTAGGAAGTATCAGGATCTCCCATCTCCAGGTGTGGCTTTCTATCCACTAAGCCATCTGGCTACCCCTAACCCATCTGTTTTACAGATGTAGCAATTGAGTCCCAAAGAATTTAAATGACTCACCTAAGATCATACAGGTAGTAAGTAAGAAGTCAGGATTCTTAGAGTCAGGATTTAAACCCAGAACCTCTGCCTCCAGATCTAATGTCCTTTCTACTAGCCCATTTCTTCTTAGGATGCTCTGAGCTGCACAAGTGAAAGAAACTACATAGATTTAAAATAAATGAGTATTTACATGCCCCCTTTCATTTTAATGATTTTTAATGATTCCCTACTGTGTCAACAGTGACACATCACAGACAGGTTATATCAGTTAATCATCAGAACACAGTCAAACACGGGTGGAGTGTGCCTAGTCGGTTAAGCATCCAGGAATTCTCTGAGGAAGCAAAACGTAGCTATGAGTCCCATGAACTGTAGTGCATCAAGCCATCATCACCCATACCAAGTATGATGAGCTAAACTTTCTCAATAAATAGGCCAGTAGAGTATAATTCTCTCACATCTGAACAATGGCACTAAGGACACTTTCCATTTAGACAAGGTGCAGAGACATCCAAAAATCCCCAACTGACCAATGGTCAAAGGATATGAACAGGCAGTTCTCAGATGAAGAAATTAAAATTAAACTATCTTTAGTAAGATGATAAAATGACAAAACACTATTAATTAGAGGAATACAAATTAAAAACAACTCTGAGTCACCACCATATACCTATCAGCCTAACTTATATGGCAAAAAAAGGAAAATGATTAATATGGAGAGAGATGTGGGGAAATTGGGAAATTAATATGCTGTTGGTAGAGCTGTGAACTGAGACAACCATTCTGTAGAGCAATTTGGAACCATAAAAACCATGCCTGCCCTTTAACCCAAAAATACCATGACTAGGTCTATATCCCCGAGACATCACAGATGGGAGAAAGGACCTACTTGAACAAAAAATATTTGAAGCAGCTCTTTTTGTGGTGGCAAAGAACTGGAAACTGAAAGACATCCATCAATTGGGAAACGGCTAAACAAGTTGTGGTATATGTGGTATACTGTTGTGCCATAAGAAATGACAAATAGGATGATGACAAAAAAAAACTGGACAAATATAAAAAATGATGCAAAGTGAAATGAGCAGAACACAATAACAATAATGTAATTAACTGTGAATGACAAATATTACCAACAATGGTAATATTTAATTAATATTAATAATATTTTAATTATAATAAACAATAATTTAATTAAAATTAACAATAAAAATAAGAATTCATTAAGGTCCAAGAGGACTCCAAGAGACTCATGTGGAAAAAAATTCACTGCCATAGAAAGAACTCAAGGATTATATATGCAGATTGAAGTATATCATTCTTCACCTTATTTCCTTCATGAATTTTCCTCTAGTGTGAGTGATATATGTCTTCTTTCACAGGATGATGAATAAAGAAATATGTATTGCATGATAGCACAGGTAAAGCCTGTATCTTATTACTTGTCATCTTGAGGAGAGAGGAATTATAAGAGGGAGGAGGAGAATATGGATTGTGCAGTCAGAAAATAATTAAAATTGTTTCTAGGGGCAGGGAGATGGCTCACTGGATAGAAAATCAAGCCTGGAGTTGGCAGATCCTAGGTTCAAGTCTGACTTCAGACACTTTCTATCTGTGTGAAGTTGGGCAAGTCATTTAACCCCAGTTGCCTAGCCCTCCTGTTCTTCTGCCTTGGAACTAATGGAACTAATTGATTCTAAGACAGAAAGTAAGGATTTAATTTTTTTTTAGATCTATAAGCAATCTAGAAAAAAATACAAAATTTTAAAAAGAGAGAGAAAAAAAGCATCCCAAGTTCCCTGTCATTCTTCACTACATTAAAAATAATAGCATGGAGAGTCGGGTGACTCAGTGGACTGAGAGTCAGACCTAAAGACAACAAGTCCTGAGTTCAAATTTGGCTTCAGACACTTCCTAGCTGTGTGACCCTAGACCAGTCACTCCATTTCCTAACCCTTACCACTCCTGTGCCTTGGAACCAAGACACAGTATTGATTCTAAGACAAAAGGTAAGGGTTTAAAAAAAGAAGAAGAATATTTTATATTTAAGTAGTCACAAATAAAAAGCACTTTTGAATAAACTGATTTATTTGACCCAAACAACAACCCTGCAAGATACTTAGAGTATTGCTATCCCCATTTTACAGATGAAGAAACTACTGACAAGAGAGGTGACACCCAATGTATTAAAATACCTACCAGCTGCAAAGAACAGCTCCCTATTGCCTTCAGTATTCTATATGAAGTCCTCTGCTTAGCATTTTGAGCTTTCCCAATTTGTATCCTCACTGCCCTTCCAGGCTTCTTACACTTTGCTCCCTTCCATCACTCTACAATCCAGCTACACCAGCCTACTTACTTTTCCTCACAAGTGACATTCCATCTCCTCCTCTATGAGCATCCATGTCCAGCATGCTGTCCCTCCTTCTTTCCACTGCTCAGCCCCTTTTAAGTCTCAGCTCAAACCCTGCTTTCTAGAGGTGGCCTTTCTCAGTCTTTCATTGGCTCTTTCTTTCTCTCTGAGACTTCCTCCTGACTACTCTTTAAATATTGTGTACGTACTTTCTAATCTATGTGTTGGTCCCCACATCAGACTCTAAGCTCCAAAAGGATAAGGACCATTTTTGCCTTCCTTGGCATGCCCAGGGCTTACCACAGTTCTTGACATGTGATGAGTGCTTAATAAACGTTCCTCCACTAATTGGGAGAGATAATGAATTTCCATGAGAGGGGGTCCCTGCCCCAACGAGGTCTGCAGTCAAGTGACCTCAGCCAGTAAGTGACAGAGCTGGGGCCAGTATCACTACCTAGACCCCTTCTTTCACTTCAAACGCCTCCTTCTCAACCAAGGCAAAATTGTAAGATTTCCTTATCTGGGAGCTCCATCCGAACTTCTGCTGAAAGGCATAACCTGAGCTCCCAACCTCTCTTGACCCCATTCCCCATTAAATTTTACCTGCGTGCCCGGCTGGGTAACTAGAGAGCAAGTCAGATAAACTAACTTAATTATAAGATGTTAATGGGTGACACCAACATTGCTCTAGCTAAAGAAAATATTTTCATTTTAATTGGAACTTCAAAGTCTTCCAGGAGAAAATAACCCAGTTTCTGCCATGTTGCTGGGGAGGAGAAAAAGGGAGTGTTCCAGTCTTTACCATGTATGCCTTACCAACTCTGTTTCTGGGTAAATTGGGTCTGCTGAGCTCCACTGGCCATAACTCTCTCCAAGACTCCTTAAGAATGACATCTCCTCTAGGTTCTGATCAAGGATGCATGTAATACCCAGGAAAATTGTGCATCAGCTATGGGAAGAGCGGGACAGGGGAGGGAAAGAATATTATACTTGTAACCAAGGAATAATGTTATAAATTGAGTCAATAAATAAATAAATAAAAATTAAAAAAAAAAGAATGACATCTTCTCCATCCCTTATTATTGGATCCTGCTTCGATGGGATCTTATACTGGACGCTGAACACAATTGCTGCTCAGTATGTTATCCCCATTAGACAGTGAGCTCCTTGAAGACAGGCATTCCCTTTTTCCTAGCGTTGCATCCCTTGCACTTAGGACAGGGTCTAGCACATAGTAAATACTTAATGTTTATTTGCTTCCTAGATTGACTGAGTCAGATTATGAGCTCACTCAAAATTTGATCATTTTTAACTTGTTATTGGAGGGAGAGGGTAGAACAGAGAAATGTGGCAATAACAAGGGATGAAAACAGATTCACTGTCTTCTGGTTTGGTACCAGAAATTTGAGGATAGGAAGGTGGAGCAACAGATGAGAGAAAAAACAGTGTGCAATTGGCTCTTAAAACCTACCCAAAGGTGACAGCTGGGTGGCTCAGTGGATTGAGAGTCAGACCTTAAGTTCAAATCTGGCCTCAGACACTTCCCAGCTGTGTGACCCTGGGCAAGTCACTTTAAGCCCCATTGCCTAGACCTTACCACTCTTCTGCCTTGGAGCCAATAATACACAGTATTGATTCCAAGACAAAAGGTAAGGGTTTTAAAAAAATCTACCCAAAGCAAGCAAATCCCCACTTCATTGGAGGAAATAATTACAGATAAGAGGACTGAATTGGGAGTCAGAAGAGCTGAGTTTGAATCCTGCACTCCCCTCACTATTTATGTGACATTGGGTAAGTGACCTGATACCTCTGGAACCCAATATTTTTATCTGTAACATGAGAAGATTGAACCTGATGACCCTAGCACTTCCAAATGGAGGTCACTCTGCTGATTAAGTGTTAGTCACAAGAAGGGAAGGGAGACCTACACTACCCTGTGGACGTCATTAGTCAGACATAGTGCTGTAAGAGTCATCAGAGGGGTAGATCCTTTTCAGTGGCTGGAATTCTGTTAAACATAGGTTCTAGGTTTTTGAAGGTCCGTGAAAGGGAAGGTTGGCGGGGGCTTTTCTAAAGCTAGAACTCTGAAAGAAGGCTCTGGTTAAACTTTTGAGGAAGAGTATCTCAAATTTCCCAACACATCACCTCTGGCAAAGAATATTTTTGCACAGTTTTCAGGAAATTATTATAATCTATGCAATGAAATTGATATTCCAAACTAGTTTTCTCCTTGATGGAACCAGAACTGTTGTTCAAAGTTATTTTACTTATGATTTCTCAGTCAACAGATGGACAGGAAAAAAGCAGGGGATTTCTAAGATTATCTTAGGTTTATATAAGGTTTCTAGTAGCAGAGGTCTAGATCTTCTGCTAATGTTGCTCTTAGTGGCAGTGTGATAGCAAAAGTCAGGGCTCCTTCAGTAGGGCATGCAAGGACAATCTACTTCCATTGATCTAATCAGATGCTTTGAGGTGTTTTTATTAATACTAAATTTACATTCATTTTTTTAAACCCTTATCTTTCATCTTAGAATCAATACTGTATATTGGTTCCAAGGCAGAAAAGTGGTAAGGGCTAGGCAATGCAGGTTAAGTGACTTACCCAGGGTCACACAGTTAGGAAGTGTATGAGGTCAAATTTGAACCCAGGACCTCCCTTCTCTGGGCCTGACTCTCAATTCACTGAGCTGCCTAGTTGCCCTTCATTCTTTTATTTTAAACCCTTACTTTCTATATTAGTAACAAGTCCAAGACAGAAGGGCAAGGGTTAGGAAATTAGAGTTAAGCAACTTGCCCAGGATCACACAGCTAGGAAGTGTCTGAGGACAAATTAGAACCCAGATCCTCGCACTATCTACTCTGCTCTCTACCTGCCCCTATTTTCATTCTTTTCTAAATGTTGAGCCATTCTTGCACCCTTATAGAAATTCAGCTTGATCACAAAGAATAATGTTTTGGATATTTTGCTGTAGTCATTAAGCTGAGTGTATTTAGAATTTTTAATGTATATACATTGTAGATGGAGAGCTAACTTTGATTAAAAGGCTCAGTTTCAAGTCCTGACTCTGACACATACTAACGTTGTAACTCTTAACTGTTCACTGTCCCAGACAACTCTATAAAAACTACAAATTGTAGAACAGATGCTTTTAAGCTTTGATAAATGAAGTTTCCGATGCCACTGAAATCACAGGTTCAGTTCCCATTCCTATCAATCTATCAACGTTTATTAAACACCTACTATATGCCAGGCATTCTGCTAAACACTAGGGATACAAAAAGAGTCCAAAGACATATCTCACCTTCAAGGAGCTCACCTCTTTGTTGGGGAGACAACAAGCAGATATTTTTAAATAACCTACATATGGGGTAAATAAGAAGGAAAAGAGAGAAGGCAGAAGAATAAGAGGGGTTGAGAGAATTTTCCTGTAGAAGATGAGATTTTGATTAAAACTTTAAAAAATTGGAGAAGAGGCAGAAGTGAGAAGGGGGTGCATTTCAGGCAAGGAGACAACCAGAGAAAATTCCTGGAGCTGAGAGATGGAGTGTCTTGTTCAGGGAACAGACAAGATACCAGTGCCACTGAAACTAAGATTATTTGTTGGGGAGCAAGATATAAGAAGATTGGAAAGGTGGGAGAGAGGTAGATACTGAAGGGCTTTAAATGCCAAACAAAGATTTTTGTATTTGCTTCTAGTGATTAGAGTTTATTGAATAGGAGGATAACATGGTCAGAGCTGTGCTTTAGGAAAACCACTTTGGTGATTGAATAGAGATGGACTAGACTGACAATAAACTTGAGCAACCAAATCCAACAGCAGGCTGTTGCAAAAATCTAGGAATACCTGAACCAGAGTGGTGGCAGTCTCAAGGGGGAAAGGGTGCATAATTGAGAAAGAGTACAAAGGTGAAATCAAGAGGCCTTGGCCACAGATTAGATCTGGGGAAATTGTGAGGAGTTTTGGATGACACCTAGGTTGAAAGCCTGAGAGAGTGGGAGAACAGTTTTACTCTCTTCAGTAATGGGGAAGATGGGGAAAAGTTTAGAAGAAAGATGATCAGTTTTAGACACATTGGGTTTACAATGTACTGTAGGACCTCATTTTAGACAAATAGCACACAAGTATTCAGATATACACAATCAGCAGTTTTTAAAAAGGCAGAAAAATACATAAAATAATCATTTTTTATTATTTCTAAATACATGTCATTTTCCCAAGTGATATAAAGCTTCACAGCAATTAGCCTACTCATGCTCATTCTTGCTCTGATAAGCATTAGTGTGAATCATTGCATTGTTTTGAGCCAAACATTAGGTTCCTCATCAGTCTTTGTCCAGAGTTCTTCCTTGTGGTATCACAGCAATACTTCTTTGTTTCTTTAACACTATTTAGTTATTAATAATGACCTCAAAGTACAAGGGTAGTGATGCTGGTAGCTGGTAGTGAGCCAGGCAGTTGGTAGCCTAAAAAAAAGTCATAAAGTGCCTATGTATATTAAGAAATACTTATTTAATAATGGGGTTCACTATTATGCATGATTTTGAACTTAAACAAAAGGTCTTAGAATATATTGACCCCTTAAAATAAGATCCTGCTGTATATTGGACATCCAGTTTAATACTGAAAGGCAGTTATAGATGCTAGATTAGAAGTCAGCAGAGAGGTTAGTGTAGAGAACTATTAGCATAGATACGGGAATTAAATCCATCTAGCAGCTTAGATCTCCAAGTGAAGCACTATAGAGAAAGAAGACCCACCAGGGCAAAACCCTGAAGGACATCTACAGTTTCAAGGCATGATCTAGATGAGAATCCAGCAGAAAGAGTCTTAGAAGAAGCAATAAGATAGCTAGAAGGAGACCCAGGAAGAGGGAAAGTCCCAAAAACCTAGAGAGAAAAGAGCATCATGGAGAAAAGGGTGATGGATGGTATCAAAGACTGCAGGGAAGTCTAGGGAAATGAGGACTGAAAAAAAGGGGATTGAATTTGGCAATTAAGAGATCATTGGATAGAAATATGTTTTGCCTAGATTTCCAGGTAAACATGGCTCTAGAGTAGAAGCAAGCCTTGTCCTCTCCTCTCCACCATTTGAGACACAGTGCCTCAAAATGACAAAATCAGAATCAAATGAGCAAAGGAGATCCACAGTAGGGTACAGCGTGGAAGGTAGGCAAAGTTAGGGCATTTACACACTAAAAGGGGGTGAAATTTCTCCCATCAAAGAGAGAGCTCATCACCCCTCCCCCACTGCACCTACCCTGCCAGAGTCTGAGCAAACACAGGACAAATTTCTAAGTTCTAGGAAGGAGGCTGGCTGAGGTCAACAGCAAACCTACCCCTAAGAGAAACTGGGACTTGGCACACCAGGAGGCTGAGGAAATGTAGAGATAGGGTGGAGAGCTTGAGCAGAGAGAGGAGGCTCAAAGCAAAATGCCAGAGATCAGAAAAATAGCCTCTGGGAAATAACCTCTTCAGCACTCAACACAGAGACTTGCCCACACTTGACATCCAAACCTCTATAAGACAATATTTAAGTTCTTGGGGGCTGGACCTGCCCATAAGAGCAGATAGACACTGCTGAGGTCTGGAAAAAATAGCCTCTGGGCAAAAACTTCTCCAACACTCAATACAGAGACTTGCCTATACTCCACACCCAGAACTCTATAAGGTAAGTTTTTAGTAGATAGACACAGCTGGGAAAAATAGCCTCTGGGCAAAAACCTCTCCAGAGTCCAATACGAAGATCACCCACATTCCTCACTTCTATTCCTCACCAGGAAGGGACAAGCCAATGGCCACCAACTCCCAGGGGCTAAAACACACAACCACAAAAAAAAAAGAAGAAAACTTTGACCCTTGATAATTTTTATGCAGAAAAAATACGGACTAAAGAGGAGACAGAAGAAGATGACAAACAAGTAAACACCCAAAACTTCCCCCCCCCAAAAAAAATGAAGATTAGCCACAAGTCCTTAAAGACTTCAAGTCTGAGATTACTAGGAAGGTGGAAGAGATTTGGCAAGAAAAGTGGACAATAGTTCAAAAAGAAAATAACAGTTTAAAAGACAGGATTTCCCACTTGGACACTAAAGCCCAGAAATCAAAAGAAATAGGAAGCAACTTTAAGACCAGAAATGACCTTCTGGAAGCCATGAAAAACAGGATAGATCAAACCAAAAAAGAAAATCAAAAGATATTAGCTGAAAACCAGTCATTAAAAACTAGAATTGGGCAAGTAGAAACCAATGATCTCACAAGACAGCAAGAATTAATCAAACAAAGTCAAAAGAATGACAGATTAGAGGTCAACATAAAATATCTCATTGAGAAGGTGTTGACCTGGAAAATAGATCTCAGAGAGAAAATATGAGAATCACAGGCCTACCTAAAAACCTGGAAACAAACAGAAACCTTGACATCATACTATAAGAAATTATCCAAGAAAACTGCCCTGATGTTCTTCAACAAGAGGGCAAAATAGACATTGAAAGAATTAATAGATCATCTGTTACACTGAATCCTCAAAAGGCAACCCCCAGGAACGTAATTGCCAAATTCAAGAGCTTCCAAGCTAAGGAGAAAATATTACAAGAAGCCAAAAGGAGACAATTCAGATATCAAGGAGCACCAATCAGGATTACACAGGATCTGGCAGCCTCCACACTAAAAGACCACAAGGCTTAGAATATGATATTCAGGAAGGCAAGAGAATTGGGCCTTCAACCAAGGATCATCTACTCATCAAAATTGGCTACTGTAACAGTTTGAAAAGTGGTTGCCTTAAACTAGGACCACGAAAATATGGTTTCAAATCAAAATTATAGTGGTTGCCATGGGAAAATTTCCAAATATTAAATATACCCAAGTCAGCTGGGTTTTATAGAGATTTTAATTAATACAAATAAGGAATTAATGAAAGAGAGAGAGTAAGAGGAAACAATGAGAAAGGAGATAGGCCAGCCTAAGCCAGCCTAGGCCCACCTAGGCTTAAGCCTTAAGAGAGAGAGATCAGTCATTCCTTAATCCACTCACCACAAGATTTGTCCCAAGCAAGATTCTAGTGTTCAGAGAGACCCACCAGTTCAGCTTCTCAGCTCAACTAAGTTCAACCACTGAGCCCTTCAATTCAGCTTTGGCAAACTCCACCCCTCAGAAGACTTTCTGACCTCCTTTTAAAGAGAATTTTCTCCTATGTCACCTCCCCTAAGTTTTCACATCTACCAATCACAGTAGATGTTTTCCAAAGGACTGACCATTCTTAATTCACATCTTCTTTAGTTCTCAACTTCTCTGGGTAGATGAAAACTTCTGATTAAGTTCACACCTCTTTGCCCCTTGCAAGTTTGCAAGTTGCTTGACCTTTTAGTGACTAATTTGACCTTCATAGGTACATAGCACCCTTTTGTATTAGATCAAAAAATAGACCTAGCTTAAGGGCTTTTGCCTCACTATAAGTATGGGTTAAGTACTTTTTCATTGTTCAGTAAGGAGTTTACAATGTTGTCTTCCCCTAAAGTATGCCTAAGTATGGGTGGAGTAATGTAAAGTTCTCAATACATTCCTGATCAAGCACCTCCATTGTTTAAAATGGGGAATGGTCTTAACCAAATGTTCTAAGGTAGAGTTTGAGAATTTTTAACATTCACAAGACTGAGAAGTTTTAAGATTCACACTATATACCTCCAGAGGAAAGTGCGGGCATTCAACAAAATAGAAGACTTCCAAATACTTGTAAAGAAAAGACCAGAACTAAACAAAAAATTTGATATCAAAACATAAAACCAAGAGAAACATGAAAAGGTAAATAAGAAAGAGAGGGATCTTATTTTTTTTCCTTTAATGGCCTCAATAAGGCTAACTTGTTTATATCCCCTACATAGAAAAATGTTATTTGTAAGTCTCAAAAATTGTATTCACTATCATATTAATTAGAATAATTATTCATATATAGAGATAGGGATACAAAGTGGTTTAAAATCATATGCAAAAAAAAAAAAGAAAGAAAGAAAAAGGGGTAGGAGAATAGAAGATGGCACCAAGAGAAACTTGAAGAAATAAGAAAAGTAGGATAATCTATGCTACACAAAAAGGCCCATGGAAGGGAGAGGAGAAGAATACTAGTTTAAGGAGAAGAGAGTGCTAAAAGATAATATTCAAACCATACTTTCAGAGGAATCAATTCCAAGAGGGAAGAGCATCTAGATCAATTGGAGTAATGAATTCTATATTACCATATAGGGAAGTTAAGGGGGAAAACTAAAGGGGGGGCAGGGAATTAAAAAAGGGAGGGAAAGAGAGGGGAAAGGGAATTTAATAGACTATAAAAAAATAAAAGTGGAATAAAAAGGGAGGGGTCACAAAGAGAGGGTGGGGAGAGAAGCAATACTAGGGAGGGAGAGTGTGTGTGATAGCTTAAAAAGGCCCCAAAGGAAAATAAGAAGGGAATAAGAAGGGATGGGGGAGAAAGGAAAGCAAAATAAGGGTGGAGATTAGGGCAACTGATTAAAAACAGAACATTGGTGTAGAAGGAAATAATGAAAGAAGAAATGGCAGGACAAAGATAAAATTAAAATTATGGGGAATACACAGATGGTAATCATGACATTGAATGTAAATGGGATGAACTCACCCATAAAACAGAAGAAAATAGCAGAGTGAATTAGAAACTAAAATCCTACCATATGTTGTCTATAAGAAACACACATGAGGCAGGTAGAAACACACAGGGTAATGGTCAAAGGCTAGAGCAAAATGTATTGGGCCTCAACTGAGAAAAAAAAGGCAGGATTTTCAATAATGATATCTGACAAATCCAAAGTAAAAATAGATCTAGTTAAAAGAGATAGAGACAGTAATTACATCTTGATAAAAATGAGTATAGATAATGAAGAAATATCAGTAATCAACATGTACGCACCAAATGGTATAGCATCCAAATTTCTAAAGGAGAAACTAGTGGAGCTGAAGGAGAAAATAGATAGTAAAACTATATTAGTGGGAGACCTGAACCTTCCTCTATCAGAACTAGATAAACCAAACCAAAAAATAAATAAGAAAGAAGTAAGAGAAGTGAATGAAATCTTGGAAAAATAAGAGTTAGTAGATATGTGGAGAAAAATAAATTTAGGGACAAAAAAGGAATATACCTTCCATTCAGCAGCACATGGTACATTCACAAAAATTGGCCATGTACTAGGGCATAAAAACATTGCAACAAGTGAAAAACAGCAGAAGTAATAAATGTAACCTTTTCAGATCATAATGCAATATAATTAATAATTAGTAAGAGTACATGGAGAGCCAAAAAAATTTAAATGTAAATTAAATAATATGATTCTCCAAAATGGGTTAAAGAAAAAAATAATAGAAACAATAATTTCATTGAAAAAAATGACAATGATGAGACATCCTCTCAAAATCTATGGGATGCAGCTAAAGCAGTACTCAGGGGCAAATTTATATCCTTGAGTTCATATATTAACAAATTAGGAAGGGCAGAGATCATGAATTGGGCATACAAATCAAAAAACTTGAAAGGGAACAAATTAAAAATCCCCAAATGAAAACTAAATTAGAGATCCTAAAAATTAAATGAGAAATTAATAAAATTGAAAATCAAAGAACTATTGAATTAATAAATAAGACTATAAGCTGGTATTTGGGGAAAAAAACAAATAAAATAGATTAAGTACTGGTCAATCTAATAAAAAAAAGGAAAGAAGAAAACCAAATTAACAGTATCAAAGCTGAAAAGGGAGACCTCACCTCTAATGAAGAGGAAATTAAGGAAATCATTAAAAACTACTTTACCCAATTATATGGCAATCTAGATGTATGGATAAATATTTATAAAAATATAAATTGTCTAGATTAACAGAAGAAGAAATAGAATACTTAAATAATCCCATATCAGAACAAGAAATTCAACAAACCATCAAAGAACTCCCTAAGAAAAAATCCTCAGGACCTGATGGATTGACAAGTGAATTCTATCAAACATTCAAACAATTAATCTCAATGCTATACAAACTTTTCAACATAATAAGCAAGGAAGGAGTTCTACCAAATTCCTTTTATGACTCAAATATGGGACTGATTCCAAAGCCAGGCATGTCAAAAACAGAGAAAGAAAACTATAGGACAATCTCCTTAATGAAGATAAATACAAAAATCTTAAATATAATACTAGCAAAATGACTCGAGCAAGTTATCACAAGGGTAATTCATTATAATCAGGTGGGATTTATACTAGAAATGCAAGGATGGTTCAGTATTAGGAAAACCATCCACATAATTGGCCATATCAACAAGCAAACCAACAAAAATCACATGATTATCTCAGAAGATGCAGAAAAATCCTTTATTATTTCCTCATCATTCCTCATCAACACTCATTCCTGTAGAAAACACTAGAAAGTATAGGAATAGAAGGGCCTTTCCTGACAATAATAAACAGTATATATCTAAAACCATCAGCAAGTATTATCTGCAATGGGGACAAGTTAGAAGCATTCCCAATAAGATCTGGAGTGAAACAAGGATGCTCATTATCACCTCTATTATTTAACATTGTACCAGATAACAATCAGAGAGAGGAGACCAAGCTATCACTCTTTGCAGATGATATGATGGTCTACTTAAAGAATCCTAGAGAATCTATTAAAAAAACTAGTGGAAATAATAAAAAAAACTTTAGAAAAATTGCAGGTTACAAAATAAACTCACATAAATCATCAGCATTTCTATATATTTTCAACACATCTCAGCAGCAAGAGTTATAAAGAGAAATTCCATTTAAAATCACCCTAGACAATATATAATTCTTAGGAATCTATCTGCCAAGACAAACACGGGAACTATTTGAACACAACTACAAAACACTTTCTACACAATTAAAACTAGATCTAAATAATTGGAAAAACATTAATTGCTCATAGGTAAGACGAGTTAACATAATAAAAATGAAATTCCTATCCAAACTAATTTGCTTATTTAATGCCATATCCATTAAACTACCAAAAAATTAATAATTTATTTATTTGAATTGCACCAGTAGAGGGCATGCTTACATCTTTGAGATTATGGAATCACTGAAAGATAATGGATATTAATTAGGCAATTTGAAAATTTCCCCCACAAAATACTTCTTTATTCAAATCAGTTCTTTTCTCAAATAGGTACAGTCTATCATTAAACATAGGGCATTTTTTGAGACATTTGAATAACTGTCTCATTCTGATCTCCTTTATACCTTTTTTTCCTCTTTTCAAGAACAAACTGATAGTTTCTACTCTCAATCTCGATCCTGCATATTCTTGAACAAGTTACAAAGAATTTCCCAGAAGATTCAACCCAGCAATCTCTTCTTGCAAGCCATGTGAACAGTTCTCATGGCAAAATGCCCTATTCAATTCCTTCCTCAATTTGCTTTACATCATATATATTTTTGTATTTATTAGATCTCACCAGTAGAATGTAATATTGAGAAGAGAGGAGAGAATGTTTTATTTGCTTATTCATACTATTGGCATCTAGTACAGCATATAGTAGATACATAACAGGTAGTTTATGAGTTGAATGTTATTAGGGGAGAGAAAAAATCCAACATTATCTTATTTTGTCATTTTGTATTTTTTTTTACTTTGTGCAAGATGAATTTTTTAAAGTTATCTTTTAAGGTTATAGCCTACAATATATTGACAGAGTCTGAAAGAATAGAGGGAGTAACAACACCTATTAAACCATAAGTCCTGGAAGTATTGAATTATGTAGTTATTGATTTTTAAAGTTTATAAGATGTTGAAGTTATTGAGCTGCTAAGATCAAGGAGTCTTTCTTTTATTTACTTTATATGCTGCAAAGTCTCATTAACAACTGTAGATTGGGGTGGGGGTGGGGGAAGAGACTGGTTCTAAATCCAGAATACCTGGGTAAAATTATGGTCCTACCATCAGATCCACAACTCCTTCATCTGCAAATGGATATAATAATACCTGCCTTGCTTACCCTGTAGGGTTGTTATGATCAAAAGAGATAACTTTTTGTAAGTCATTGGTAAACTTCATATATACATGTAAGTATATATGTATTATTTATATATGTAGTTTTACATAAACATCCCATTAGGTCTGTCATCCCACTATTTTTTGCTTACTCATTTTCTTTATTAAATCTCAATATGTATTCTAAAGTTATCAAAGGAATTAAGTTATGTTTTCTCAAAAATAAAAAATCAAATTTTCTCTCAATAATTTATCAATTAGCTCAGAGCCTCCACCTAATTTATTAAATAAAATGGAGAAACTCCTTTTCCAATAAACTTACTCTTTCATTTATTTTTTCAAACTCAGAGGAGTAAATAGATATCAATAACACTGGCTACAGAGGAATGAATAGATGTTGACATTATTAGCTATAGTGGCAACGAGGTGATTCAGTGGATAGAGAGCCAGATCTAGAGATGGGAGTTTCTGGATTCAAATCTGGCCTCAAATATTTCCGACTGTGTGACCATGGACAAGTCATTTTTTCAATTACCTAGCCCTAACTGGTCTTCTGCCTTGGAACTGGTACATAGAATCACTTCTAAGACAGAAGGTTTTATTTTTAACTTATTAATAGCTATAAAATTTATCAAACAGCAAGTATCATCTGCAATGGGAACAAGTTAGAAGCCTTCCCAATAAGATCAGGAGTGAAGCAAGGATATCCATTACCACCTCTATTATTTAATATTTTACTAGAAATGCTAGTGATATCAATTAGAGAATAAAAAGAAATTAAAGAGATTAAAGTAGGCAATGAGGAAACTAAACTGTCACTCTTTGTACATGATATAATGGTATACTTAAAGAATCCTAAAAAAATCAACTAAAAGGCTAATAAAAGGAAATAATCAGCAACTTTAGCAAAGTTGCAGGGTATAAGATAAACCCACACAAATCATCAGCATTTCTATATATTTCCAACAAAATTTAGCAGCAAGAGTTAGAAAGAAGAACTCCATTTAAAATCACCCTTGACAACATAAAATATTTAGGAATCTATCTACCAGGACATACATAGGAATTATATGATCGCAACTATAAAAACACTTTACACGCAGCTAAAATTAGATCTAAACAATTAGAAAAACATTAATTGCTCCTGAGTAGGACAAACTAATATAATGAAAATGACAATCCTACCCAAATTAATCTACTTATTGAGTGCCATACCTATCAAACTACCAGATTTTTTATAGAATTAGAAAAAAAATTATAACAAAGTTGATCTGGAAGAACAAAAGATCAAGAATATCAAGGAAAATAATGAAAAAAAAATGTGAAGGATGGGGCCCTAGCCATACCAGATTTTAAACTGTCCTATAAAGCAGTGGTCATCAAAACAATATGGTACTAGCTAAGAGACAGAAGGGTGGCTCAATGGAATAGACTATGGGCAAATGACCTCAGCAAGCTAGTGTTCAATAAACCCAAAGACCCCAGCTTTTGGAACAAGAACTCACTATTTGACAAAAACTGCTGGGAAAAATTGGAAAACAATATGGGAAAAATAAGGCTTAGAGCAACATGTTACACTCTATACCAAGATAAATTCAAAATGGATAAATGACTTAAGTATAAAGAGTAAAATAATAAGTAAATTAGGTGAACTTAGAATAGTATATCTGTCACATCTGTGGGAAAGGAAGGAATTTAAGACCAAGCAAGAGAGAGAGAGAACATAACAAAATGTAAAATAAATGACTTTGATTATATCAAATTAAAAAGGTTTTGAACAAA
This sequence comes from Monodelphis domestica, assembly GCF_027887165.1. NCBI lineage: Eukaryota > Metazoa > Chordata > Mammalia > Didelphimorphia > Didelphidae > Monodelphis > Monodelphis domestica. The sequence continues at coordinate 194,272,732 of NC_077231.1, read as the reverse complement.
GTCAACACAACCAAAACTAGAAGTTAAGCAACAAACTGGGGGGGAAATTATAATAAAATTTATTAAAACAATACAGACATACTTAAATGTTTTGATGATGTATTGCAATGAGAAAGATCACAACTAGAACCAGCTAAAACCACTTACTACAATTATTGACTTTTCCACAAATCAAAGGCCAATAATTCCAGCTTCTTGGAGTATTGAAGTCTGTTCTCAAGGCTTCTCTTCATTTTTTCACAAAATAAGTCTTAAATTCATTTCTCTCAGGAAATGACTTTTTAGAATACTCTCACTCAGGAAAGAATTTCCTAGCCCTTTCCTTCAATACCTTATATGGTCTCTCTAATCATGATGCATCTCCAGATAACAGGTACATTACCATTCTATTATCCCCAAGTTTCCATTCTCTATTTTCTAAAACCTTACATTCCATCTTAGAAGTAATACTATGTATTGGTTCCAACAGTGGTAAGGGCTAGACAATGGAGGTTAAGTGACTTGACCAGGGCCACACAACTAGGAAACCAATCCTCTCTCAAAGATACACTAAGAGTATCTATAATATATATAGGAAGGGGCTATTAAAGTATGTATACATATATACCTAGATGCTTTGAGTGGCACTATTATAACAATCTCCCAATATACTTATTGGATTAAAATTTGCTAAACTAGAAACAGTAGAAAATCAATAATATAGCAAAGTGTATATTCTTATCCTTTCTTCTCATTAGGCATAAGATTACTAGTAATATTGATAAAATATTAAAGCTATTCGAATGTCCTTGTTTTATACATGAGGAAATGAAGGCTTCTAAAAGTGAGGTTTCTCAGCCAAGCTCCTCGAACACTTCTACACCCCAATCATCAGAAGGATGATTCAAGACACCAAAATCATCCAAGACACCAAAATTGGCATCTATACAACTATGATAACTTTTCTTAAACGTTTTTTAAAAGTTTTTATCAAGAAAGAAGTTTTCTTCATCTTCTTTTTCTTATAACATTACTTACTCTCTCTTCCCATTGGCATCTGCCAGTCTTCCACAAAAACACAATAGAAAAATAGTCAAACCATACATTTTTAAGATTCCAAGGCTTCAGAGAATAATGGTTTCCTTTGTCATAGAAGCTATAGAAATTGATATTACAACAGATTTAGCTCAGTCACTAGAATCGACATCTATAAATTAATAATTGCTGCTCATGGTAATGAATTCCACTAAATCATAGGAGTTAGAAAGACACATTAGAGAGCTCCTGTGCTGAAATATTCTCATTTTACGTTGTTATTTAGGCATTTTCAGTCATGTCTGACATTTTGTAAAGCTTTTTGGGGTTTTCTTGGCAAAGATACTGAGGTGGTTTGCTATTTCCTTCTCTAGCTCATTTTATGGATGAAAAAAATTGAGTCAACAAAGTGGCTCATTTTAAAGACTGAGAAATGCCATTCCCAATAAATTATCTTCTCTGTTGACTAAATTGCACAGTTCAGATTTTAATTCAATCATCTGACTCCAGATAAATTTTTTCCTGTTATATCACTGGAATAGTCTCAGAGGTCATGTAGTCCAGTGTCTCCATACAGAGAAAGAAACTGAGACCCAGAGAAGTGAAGGAATTTATGTAAAGTTACACAGATAATAAGTAACCAAGTTGTGATAAGAACTCAGGTCCTCTGACTCTAAGAGTAGCATTTTTCTCACTATTCCATGTCACCTCATACCTGTCTTTCAGCGTCCTAGAATGTCTTCTGAAACATCCAAGGAAGATTTAATTATGTTCAATATGATTTGTGGTGCTAAGTATATTTTATTAAAGTTTATCTAATCATTCAAAATATAAAAGTCATGCATAATACTATGGCTTCAAGAATAAATCCAAATTTCTAAACTTCCAGGTAGATTTGTCCTAGGGGAAGGTGATCCATGCAGCAATCTGAGGTGTTTTTGTTTTGTTTTGTTTTGTTTTGTTTTCAGAACCTTCATGGACATGATTGGCTGTGGAAATATGAATTAGCCCCTAAGTGAAGAGTTTTGTGTTTGGGAAAACTCTACTAAGATTTCAAATCTCTATCTTAATTAACTTTCACCTGTCACTAACTAAAAAGGAAAAGGGGGGGTTCTCTTTCAAAGATGCTTCCCCCACTTTCTCTTTTTCTTTAGAGGTACTCTTTCCAGCCATTATCTTTGCTATAGTTCAGACACAGTCCAGTCATTTGCAGGGAGGGAATAAAAGATTTAGAGTTGAAGAAACTTCAAAGGTTATCTATTCAAGGTGTTCTTTGTCTTTCTGTCTACATCATGGATCTCTTCAGCAGTCTGGTGAAACTTTGGAACCTCTTCTCAGGATAATATTTTGAAATGCATAAAATAAAATGCGTAGGATTACAGAATATTTCAATTATGTTGAAATACCATTATCAAAATAATTTTTTATACATGTCAATGAATTCTAGGCTAAGATCTAACTCTCTAATTTTATAGATGATGACAACTGGAGTCAGAGAAAAAGGAATTGCCCAGTCACAATCAGGACAGATTTCCCTCTTCCAAATGTTGCCCAAAATTGCCCCTGTTCCTATAGTGTCCTCCTACAGTATCCTAGGCATGTTTACACAAAATAGATTTTTTTTTACCTTAAATGACTGAGAGTATGATGCATTGTGCAGGGAAATATTTTATTGTGTTGTTAGGAAAACTTTATTAATATTATTTAAACCTCTTGTTGCGTCTTGATGTGTCTAGAAACTGGCAGACCTCAGACACATTCCCTGGGAAGTCTGATGACTGGCTGCAGGGGATAGAAACCACCCAGGTCCAAGTTCTCCACAATGCTTGTGTTTTGGGTATCTTAAATTTAAATATGTTTATGCTTACATCTCAAACAATCTTAATTTGAATGTTTCTGTTTTCTGATATATATCTCAATGGATCTTGCCTGGAAACTGCCTTCACTACAACATAGCTTTTTTTGTTTTTGTATGTGGCTGGTGTGCTAGTCTTCTTCTCTGAAGTTCTGTATAACGTAAATTTTGCAGAGAATGAGGAGAGAGTCTTCTGGCTTTCCTCCTCTACCAAATGAACAAATAAATTCTTACTGAAATAATTTCAGATTTGGGGGTTGGTTCTCATGACCTACAATTGACAACTCTTTCAAGAGATAATAACAATAGCAATAGCTGACATTTCTATAGAATGTTTTGAGGTTTGTAAAACATTTTACATTATATTATATCATTTGATCCTCATGAACTATGAGAGAGAAGTGAAGGTGGCCAAAAGGTCAAAACTAAAGGGCATATTGGACATTTATTGCCTAGGGATGGCAGTTAACAATGGTAAAGCAGACAATCTCTTTGGTAATGTCAAATTTTTGACCCATATCACTTTAGCTATTAGATATAGGGCTCCTTGAACCGACCAACATATGGTGAAAACTCCTCAAGGTGGCATCTAGTTTCCTTGGTGTGGGATATTGGATATCACAGTCTACTAAAATCAGGGATAAAGATGGCAAACATCAAAAGGGGAACTTGAATTTCTATGAAAAATGCTTTTTTATTCATTCTGGTTGAGGTACAAGTTAGATTAGATGACTTCTTAAGTCTCTTCTAACTCTGACATTCTTTCCTTTGTTATTTTGCTCCCTTACAAGATTGAATAGGCTGTGATCAGTTTAAAACCACATGGCATATACTGCAATACAAACACTAATATATCTATTTTCCATCTCCAAAATAAGGAAAACGTAAGATAGGAACTCCCTGGGTTTTTCCAGTGCCTCGCCTGAAATTAACAAAAGTGACAGCTAGTCTGTCGTGGCTCTCTTTATGTTATTTGTAAGGGCTGCATACCTTATCATATTGAACTTTCCTTAAATATCTGGGAAAAATTTTTGGCCCAAAAGTTTCCAGAATTCTCAAATGTTTTTTAAGTCCTTCATTTATGGAATCAGATAACTTTAAAGATGAAAGGGACCATGGACATACTTTTATTTAATCATTATACTTTAAAGCTGAGGAAACTGAGACTTAGAGAAGGAAGAGGATTCTTCAGGTTAACAAAGCTAATATGAGACAGAAGCTAGTATCTCTGCCCCACTCCATCCATTCCAGTACACATTGAGTGAGCACCTAATATGTGATAGGCACTTTGCTAATCACTAGGGATACAATTAGTAAAGACAGTCTATGCCTTCAAAGAATAGATAAGAGGAGTGTAATGATGGGGATTAGAAGGGATACAGATGATGAAGAGAAAGGAGGAATGGGATTGAGAGGGTGAAGAGATTGTTCTTCCCCTCCCTTCATTCTGGGGGGAGATAGCCAAGTCTTGCCTCCTTGAAAGAGGGAGTATGTTTCCTCAGAGAATGTTTTCTGGGAGATGGAGGACAGGAGACCAGAGAGGGAAGCCTTAGTGAGTTGACAAGATGCCCCCTTTCTGAGGAACCTTGAGTGACAAGGTGATTTTCTTATGCCTCTGCTTCCCTCAGGGTCATCAACTGTCTGTCCTCTTCAGGATCTTAGGGCTACTCCACTGCCAAGGAGAGCTGTCTATTCCTTGGGTCTGGCAGTCTTAAATCATTGGGATCCAGAAGTCAACCCCCCTTTTGAGGAGAGAGGTGACCCTCCCCAAAACTTCACTCCCCCTTACTATTATTAGAAACTGGCCCAGATCTAAATCTTGAGTAACAGATGATTTATTTGAGGTCAAGCAAGGAAAGGGTGATAAAGGTTTCAAGTAGGAGAGTGATAAATAAGGAAACCCTGCAATTACCCCCCTCTGGCAGTTGGCCCTCCAAAGTCCAGGGGTTCAAGGCTTCTCAGCCTTGATCCCTCTTCTTGCCACTGCCTGTCGGTCCCTACTCCTAAGCTAACTAACTTAGAGATAGGAGTCCAGGGACAGGTAAGGGAGAGAGAGATAGAGAGGGAGATCCTTGGAAGGGATTTGTGAAGGGCTCTCTTCAAAGTCCCAGTTCACAAAATCCACTGATGACTTTAGATTGCTGTTATTGAGAGTTGAGTGAGAGGTATCCAGGGGTTCAGAAAGAGACAGTTGATCTCCAGAGAGACAAGCTTCTCAAACCATTGTGTCACCTCCCTGCCCTCTTGTCTTCATTTTAAGATCAAATAACTAAATATGTTCCTATAAGACTGCTAGAATTTGAAAGAGATTAAGAATAGAACTTCACTGACTCTTCTGCCCTCTGGTGGTGTACTCCAATTCACAAACTAGCTAATGTTAGAGAGTACCCTACTTACTATTCTTATGTTTATAGAAAATAAATCTAAAAATAAATAACTGCTTTTATCTTAAGTGTAAGTGGAAATGGAACAAACCCATCAGATCATCTCTCAGTCTTTAATTATAAAAAATTAGAAAGATTAATTAATCTTTAATGCAACTTCATTCCCACATATCTGCCTATTTTATGCTTTGCTCAATATTGACAGAGTATCACGGAAGTTATCTTCATTTTTATGTCTCCAGGAATCTTGTATGATCTTAACATCTACATGGAGGAAAACCATTTAGGTTGAATTTTATCTACTGATTCAATTTTTTTTGGTATTATCAATAAATTATAAACACAGTGAAAAAACCTGCATTCTCTGTACCTGTATATATATATCTATCACCCCCTATCTGTATAGCTAGAAATAGCTACAAAAATATTTTGTGCAAAATATTTATCCAACCATACTTTTAATGCATTTGTAGCTCCTTCTCATAAACCTTTTTTTTTTAGTGATGAGAGCATATGTATAGAGTCAGAAGTTAATGAAGTTCTCTCATTTGCCTTTTCCTGTAGTCTTCCCTCTTGAAAATTAGGCCCTCGATGCCTGCAAAAATTATGTTGCCTCCTGAACAAACCTCATTTATATATTTGGTCTGTTCAACTGTGTTTATTTTCATGGTTTATTGCCATTTATCTACATGTTCATGCAGTTTGTCAGAGACATGAATTGCTAGAATCTAAAGATGTCTAACAGAAATGTTGAAAGATCTCTTCCATTGTTCATCATTTTATTCCTGCTTCATCTTTACATGACCTCAACATCATCTGGATTAATTACCTCTCATCTCAAACAAATCCTTTCTTTAGTTCTTTAAGAAAAACTTCTTGAGAACCATCCTTCCATGGGGCAGCAACATCAGTTACTACATTGTCATTCATTTCAAGTTCTGATTTGTAATGAAAGAAATAACATTTTTGGTTAAGGATGATGAATCATCAAAAAATTATAATACTTATTGCTTCATGTGTACTTAATATAATGTTATACTAATTGATTATTTCCTATCATTTCTAATGATATCCTCTTCACAAATAAACTGTAATTTCTTTGAGAATTTAGGGAAAAGGTATTTTACATCCTCTGTATCTCACAAGTTCTAGTTTGGCATGCCACACACAATGAATGATCAGGAAATGATTGCTAGTCCATTAACTTACCCTTAGATCTGATTAGGAAGCAATCTGTTCTGAAACAGCATGACAAATTCCCATGGCACTTGGGAAGATGAGGAAACTCTTTAGGCAGAAAATTCCTGAGATCAGAGGTCAGGAAAATATGACTTATCTAATGATGATTCATTAGGGGAGTGAATTAGTGGGGTATGATAGAAAAAAAGCTCTGGCTCTGGAGTCATAGAACTTAGATTTAATCAATCAATCAAAAAGCACTCATGTTCTAAGCATTGTGTTAAGTATTTAGGATACCAAGAAAAAATGTGGAACTGTGCTTCCCTTAAGGAGTTCACCGGCTAATAGTTGAGAGAACCTCAGCATTGTTCCAGGTTAGGAGCTCAGGATATAAAAATGTAAAATGTAAACCTCTCAAATGTAAAAAAAATGTAAATAATACTATGTTCTACCACACACCATAACTTTTGAAAATTGTGATTGATTGCTCAACACAAAAAAAACAAGTGAAACAATGCACTGCACCCATTCAAAAGTTATAATTTCTACTTAAGAAAGATTAGTATCTCACACACTCTGCTGCCTTTCCAAGGCAGATGTAGCTGCAGTGACTGTTCCTGCTAAGAAAAGTACAAGTACAAAAGTACACCATCGCTATGGAAGTCTGGATGGTAGAGACAAAAAGATGATGTTCCCAAAGAGAGGGTCTAGCCCATAATTCCTTAACACTCTGAAACCTTTAACAAAAGTTAACTGCTTATAATAAACTTATGTATATTTGTTTATGGTAGTAAATTATAAATTAAATTAATAACATAGTATTTATGCATTGATGACTTGCTAAATTCTTTTGTTTTCTTTATATATGTGCATCATCTGTGATTTTCCATAGTGTGCTGCAAGTCTCCAAAAATTTCCATTTTATTATCAATGGCCAACCCCTGAACAACCAAAACTATGAATGTGAAACCTATGAATGTTAAGAGATAACTGTATATAGATATATGTGTGTGAATATGTATGGCCATATGTATTTATGAGTAAATACATGTGAAAAAGTTAAATTAGTCTCTAGTAATAAATATTATATTTTAAAAGGTTTATTAAGGATTATTAGAATTAAAGATATAAAATAATAAAGAAATCAAGGATATAAAATAAAACCGTGTTTTTGCCCATGGCTGATTAGCCCAATCAGAACCCCCATGCTTAGCTTACTTGCTACATCATTTTTCGTATGATCATCTTCATGAGTGGGTATATGTAGTATGTTGTAGTATAAATTATTAGATATGTTATTATTATGAATTTGATATTCTCTTATCTTTTGATATTTGAATAATTTTCACAAGGTAATTTATTGTTTGCTCTCTTTGATGTTCATGTTAAGATGTTGACTTTTTGAGGTTTCTTGGAGATAGCATTTTGATATGTTTTGTTTGATCACAGAGTTATGTTTTCATGTTAAATAACTTTGTTACTTTCTTTGTTCTTAAAATTGTTGGCAGAAACTTTGTATAGACTATGTAGAGAATTTTCTTTGGAGATAATTTTTAAAATATCTGTCTTCCTTTTCTATCTGTATTACTGTCTATGTTCCTATCTGTAGCTATTTCATTTGCTTTAGCAGTGCTTTTCTGTTTTATTTTAACATGTGCAATGTTATCTTGTCTGTTCTTTCTATTTTGTCTTTCATAGCTTTCCTTTCATAGCTGTCCTTCTTAGGTTTCCATTCATAGCTTTCCATTTATATGGACTGTTGTTGATTATTGCTAGGGCTATTGCTGTTTTTGATTATGACTAGGGGTATTTGTTTCAGATGTCATATTTATGTATCTCCACTGATGTTAATGTTATGGGTATGATGCAATTTTATGTGTGAACATGACCACATTGTTATTTCTTGTGAGATGTCTGAAACTATGAGGTAATATCTTCATGGTATACCCTCCCTCTCTTCCTTCCCCTGGTAGAGATTTGTTTTTTGGATGAAGATTGAGAGATATGGGCAACCTGTTTCAGTTCTCATCTATAACTTGATGTAAAAGTCTTTGATGGGGCAGCTGGGTAGCTCAGTTGATTGAGAGCCAGGCCTAGAGATGGGAGGTCCTAGGTTCAAATCTGGCCTCAGCTACTTCCTAGCTGTGTGACCCTGGGCAAGTCACTTGACCCCCATTGCCTAGCCCTTACCACTCTTCTGCCTTGGAGCCAATACACAGTATTGACTCCAAGACAGAAGGTAAGGGTTTAAAAAAAATGTCTTTGATAACAAAGTCATCCAATGTGGGTAAATGCTCCAATAGCATCCTAGGTGTTTCCCATCTTCCATTACTGTAGTTTTTGTATTTGTCATAGTTATGAAGTTGGAGTTTGCTACTAAAAGCTTAGGGGTTTTTTTGTTCTGATTAAATTCCTTAGTTGTTCTTTTGCCAGAATATTTTTTCACTTTTTTTTTATATACCTAATACTAGTCTTTATTCTCACAAGGTTTTGTGTTGTATGTTACCCTATGGAACTCAAACTAATGTTGGTTTCGCTTTTTCTCCACAGATGGTATTTGTCATGTTTTTGAAGTTAGAGAATAGATGTGAAATTGTATATCTATCTCCCCTCCAGTTTGTTTTTTAATGTTTCTTCTCATTCATAATCACTCTCTGTATCAGCCATGTAATTCAATTTCTGTACCAATTCTTCATAACTGTCAACTCCTAACCTAGCAAATATTTTCTTTTTTTTTTTTAAATATATTTTATTTGATCATTTCCAAGCATTATTCGTTAAAGACATAGATCATTTTCTTTTCCTCCCCCCCCACCCCCCATAGCCGACGCGTAAGTCCACTGGGCATTAGATGTTTTCTTGATTTGAACCCATTGCTTTGTTGATAGTATTTGCATTAGAGTGTTCATTTAGAGTCTCTCCTCTGTCATGTCCCCTCAACCTCTGTATTCAGGCAGTTGCTTTTTCTCGGTGTTTCCACTCCCATAGTTTATCCTTTGCTTATGAATGGTGTTTTTTTCTCCTGGGTCCCTGCAAGTTGTTCAGGGACATTACACCACCACCAATGGAGAAGTCCATTACGTTCGATGATACCACAGTGTATTAGTCTCTGTGTACAATGTTCTCCTGGTTCTGCTCCTCTCGCTCTGCATCACTTCCTGGAGGTTGTTCCAGTCTCCATGGAACTTCTCCACTTTATTATTCCTTTTAGCACAATAGTACTCCATCACCAACATATACCACAGTTTGTTCAGCCATTCCCCAATTGATGGGCATCCCCTCATTTTCCAGTTTTGGGCCACCACAAAGAGCGCAGCTATGAATATTTTTGTACAAGTCTTTGTGTCCATTATCTCTTTGGGGTACAGACCCAGCAGTGCTATGGCTGGGTCAAAGGGTAGATATTCTTTTAGCACCCTTTGGGCATAGTTCCAAATTGCCCTCCAGAATGGTTGGATCAGTTCACAGCTCCACCAGCAATGAATTAATGTCCCTATTTTGCCACATCCCCTCCAGCATTCATTACTTTCCTTTGCTGTTATGTTAGCCAATCTGCTAGGTGTGAGGTGATACCTCAGAGTTGTTTTGATTTGCATCTCTCTGATTATAAGAGATGTAGAACACTTCTTCATGTGCTTGTTAATAGTTTTGATTTCTTTATCTGAGAACTGCCTGTTCATGTCCCTTGCCCATTTATCAATTGGAGAATGGCTTGATTTTTTGTACAATTGATTTAGTTCTTTATAAATATGAGTAATTAAACCTTTGTCAGAGGTTTCTATGAAGATTTTTTCCCAATTTGTTGTTTCCCTTCTGATTTTAGTTATATTGGTTTTGTTTGTACAAAAGCTTTTTAGTTTGATGTAGTCAAAATTATTTATTTTACATTTTGTGATTCTTTCTATATCTTGCTTGGTTTTAAAGCCTTTCCCCTCCCAAAGGTCTGACGTGTATACTATTCTGTGTTTACCCAATTTACTTATGGTTTCCTTCTTTATGTTTAAGTCACTCACCCATTTTGAATTTATCTTGGTGTAGGGTGTGAGGTGTTGATCTATTCCTAGTCTCTCCCACACTGTCTTCCAATTTTCCCAGCAGTTTTTATCGAATACTGGATTTTTGTCCCAAAAGCTGGGATCTTTGGGTTTATCGTATACTGTCTTGCTGAGGTCGCTTTCCCCCAGTCTATTCCACTGATCTTCCTTTCTGTTTCTTAGCCAGTACCAAATTGTTTTGATGACTGCTGCTTTGTAATATAGTTTTAGGTCAGGGACTGCAAGGCCCCCATCATATGTGTTTTTTTTTCATTATTTCCCTGGATATCCTTGATCTTTTGTTCTTCCAAATGAACTTTGTTATGGTTTTTTCTAAATCAGTGAAGAAGTATTTTGGTAGTTCAATGGGTATGGCACTAAATAGATAAATAAGTTTGGGTAGGATGGTCATTTTTATTATATTGGCTCGTCCTATCCATGAGCAGTTAATGTTTTTCCATTTGTTCAAGTCTAGTTTTAGTTGTGTGGCGAGTGTTTTGTAGTTGTGTTCATATAGTTCCTGTGTTTGTCTTGGGAGGTAGATTCCTAGGTATTTTATTTTGTCTAAGGTGATTTTGAATGGGATTTCTCTTTCTAGTTATTGCTGCTGAGCTGTGTTGGAGATATATAGAAAAGCTGATGATTTATGTGGGTTTATTTTGTATCCTGCAACTTTGCTAAAGTTGTTGATTATTTCAATTAGCTTTTTGGTTGAATCTCTAGGATTCTTTAAGTAGACCATCATGTCATCCGCAAAGAGTGATAACTTGGTCTCCTCCTTGCCTATTTTGATGCCTTCAATTCCTTTATCTTCTCTAATTGCTACTGCTAGTGTTTCTAGTACAATGTCAAATAGTAGAGGTGATAATGGGCATCCTTGTTTCACTCCTGATCTTATTGGGAATGCATCTAGTTCAAATATTTTCTTTATTGATAAAGAACTTCTATGCCCTAGGATCTCATCATCATCATCATCATCATATTCATAACATTTTGATTGTTCTGGGTCTAGGTATTCAATTTGCTCATTTGTGTCCCACACATCCTGATCTCTGTTAACTTCCTCATAAAGCTTGTAAAATTCATAGGGTTCTTGTTCTTGATCACTGTTTTGGTTCATTATTATTACACCATCTAGTATTTCTTCTGGATCTGATTCTGATTCTGGGTCACTGAATTTTGTAATCTTTATGTTATTCATTGGATTTTGTTCAGTGCCATGTAAACTTGTGTCAGATGTTGTTAACTCAGGTTTTCTGTGTTGATCTAACCCTATGTCCCTAGCTTTTATCTTTCTCAAATCTATTTCTAGTTGTTCTTCATTAATAAGTTCTAGATTTGTGTTATGAAGTGATAAACTTGATGTTATGGGGTCAACTGCTTCTTGCAGATATGCAATGCTGTTACTAAAATTAATAAGTTCTACCCTATCATCAGCCTGAAGTTTTTGTTCACCTTCACACTCTTGACTGTGTAGAGATAGAAACCTTTCCCTCTATTACATTATTTTCTGGGAATGTGTTCAGTACAGCTGCATTTTCTCCTGTATCACTAGGATGTGTGTATTTATTATTCCACACTATACTCCATACATATGGTTCTGGCTTTTGTATAGATATTGAATTTATTGTTATTGAATCACTGTGCACTGCTTTGCTACGTTCTGCCAGTTGTATGGTTGAACTAGTTAAATCTTCTTGATTTAAATAATTTCTTATGAGATCTTCATCAAAGTTTGATTATATTATATCCTCTGCTTCATTGGAAAATGAATTTAAATCATAGCTATGGTTAATCTCATATAGTTTTACTTGGCCAGACCTCTCCCCTCCATTTGGAATGTTGGTTTCATGCTTGTGACTTGAATCCTTGACTGTTCTATCAGTTGCTAAGTTTTGCATTCTAGTTATCTTTTCAAATTTAACTGCTATTCCATCTCTATTACTTTGAATATGATTATTATTTTCAAATGTAATTTCAGCTTCATTTTAATGAAATTTTGTAGTTTCTAAATTAGTCATTGTAGGATGAAAACTTTTAGCTTCCGGATTCAAACTAAATGTTTTTTCTAAGGAGATCTGTGCCATATAGCTATTTGAAGAATTAACTTTTTCTTGTGGGTTTTTATGTACATCTGTGAGTGTTTTTAAATCATTTACAGCTCCATTAATCTCATTTGAAACAATAACCATTTGCTTTGATTTTCTGCTACAGTCATTTTGCTGCAGGGAATTGAAATATTGTTTCTCTGTGTTTTCCACCAGCTATTGCTTACATTTATGTAAATTCTGACTTTTTCTTGTACAAAATTCAGTCCCTATGCCCAATCTGCACTGAAAAAAAAATGTTTTCTAAGTATGTTTTAACTTGTTTTCTACTTTTATCATGATGAATACAGTTTCTCTCTAAGTCTCCTATCTCAGTTTGTATTTGAGTAATGATGTTTTTAACTTCATCAAGTTCTTTAACTTGTCTCTGCCTTTCATTTGATTTATACCTCTCAGTACTCACAAATTCAATTTTCCGCATCACCTGTTCATTGACCCTTTTCTGTTTTATCTTTAATTATATTCCAGCCTGCCTTTTACTATTTTGGACTTCTTTATCTCCATTCACCAAACTAAATACACCATAATTCTGAATTCATAATTCTCTCCTAACCATGTCTGCATATTTGAGCTTAGTCTCTACATTTATAACTTCCTGCGTTTCCTGAAGGTTTGCTGCTTGATGACTTGATCTTAATGAGCAGTGTCTACAGCATGTAGATTTCTGCTGTAACAGTTAAAATTAGTTTCTCTGCTAAAAGTATTATATTTTAGAGGTTTATTAAAGATTATTAGAATTAAGAAATAAAGAAATACAAAATAAGAAAAGCACGTGCAACCTACTCACTACATTTTGCCTGCCTGGTAGAGAGACTCATGAGTCTAGAAGCAGAAGCAGGGAGAGGGGTGAAGTAGGTGGAGAGTCAGTTTAAATACAAATTGTGTTCTGATACTCAGGTGAGGACTCAGGGTGATATTATAGGGAATTCTGGGAACTACCAAGGACTTCTGGGAATTGAAGTCTGGGGTTCAAATCTCCATTTTACATTTCCCCTGTTTTATCATTATTGGGAAGTTTCCCCAAAAAGGATCATGAAAACATAATCAACTTAAACATTACAATAATTTGAGGATAAGAGGAAAAAACAAAACCAATAATTGCTAGACACATTGACAAAAAGCCAGTTAGGGGGCAGTCCCCTTTGGCATAAAAGTATAGATACAAATAAATGTTCAATCAACCACACCCTGTAAAGATTAAAATTTAGGGGAGGCTGAGGAGACTGAGGCAAGTAGAAATTAGTTTCTCTCTGCAAGGAGTATCATATTTTTAGAGGTTTATTAAAGGTTAAAGATTAAAGAAAATACAGAATAAGAAAAAACACATGCTTAGGCCAGAGGCCTAGACAAGATAACCTCACATCATGGAAGAGATGCGTCTGCTCCAAAACGGAAGTCCAAAAGAGCCCACAAAAGCTTTTGCAATCAGGTTAAATACCTTCTCCATCTCGGCCCAGGTGAGATTATAAAGCATTCTGGGGAAGTGGAGCAAAGGCTTGTGGGGATTGAAGTCCTGGATTCCAGTCCATTTTTACATTTCCCCCATTTGATCGTTGTTGGGGGTGAAGTTTCCCCAAAAAGGATCATGAGAACATAATCAACTTAAACATTACAGTAATTCGAGGATGAGAGAAAAACAAATAATTGCTGGACGCATTGACAGAAAGCCAGTTAGGGGGCAGTCCCCTTTGGTATGAAAGTATACATACAAATAAATGTTCAATCAACCACACCCAAAGTTCAATTTTTGTGCAGCTTGTGGTCTGGAGGCTTCTTCATGGTGGCTTCTCTAACAGTTCAGTTCTGGATTCAGAGAGGTAGCATCTTTACCTGAAATTCTTCTCAAAAATAATTTAAACTTTGTAATTTAAAATAATAATATTTTTTACATTCCCTCCATTAAGAGGGTGATTGACAAATACAGAATCACTTAGGGATGCATGGCTGAGGTATGAGGTATATGAATCAATTGGCAAGAGAAATAAAAAAAAATCAGAAAAATCCAAAGAAAAGAAAAAATTTCTGGATGAAAATATAGACTATTAAAGCCTTATGTGTAAAAATTCCAAGTAAAAGAAAAATAAATCTATAACAGGTCTTTCAATCAGGGCCCAATCAAAATGGTCTAAGCAATGATGCATTTACCCAGTCAGTAGCCAAGACTGCAGAAAGTTGCCACACTATGACAGGCAGAAAAGAAAGGGACCAGATTATAGAAGCCAAGTAGGAGCCAAGTTTGGGGACACTCGTCTGTGAGTATCTTCAGAGTGAGTGTGGACACAAGGAAGGCCTAAATCTTAACATAAGTCAAGTGTCACAACCCCAAGTCTCACACTAAGTCAAAAACCTTTATATTGGCCTAGAAGTGCATCAATCCATCCTAAATTGGCTTTTCTTTGGCTCTGTGCAATGGCTCTTTTGTGTATATCTTGTCCTGGAATCAGACAGAATCATTAAGCAAAGTCCCATAATTTTTTAAATAATTAGTGGCATCGTTTTTATAGTCACAAACTTTTTAGGGCATGCATTAGCAAATGTATCTTAAACTTGTAGTACTGAAAAATCAAAAGGTTAAAGAAAACCTTAAGGCTGGTGACATGTGCTTCAAATATAAAAAGGAGAGAAAAAATAATTTTAAAAAACCTGAAAAAGTATATTGCACATGCAAGAAAAATATAATAATAAAAGAGCTTTAAAAAATTCAAAAATATAGCTTATAATAATCGACACTCTGTCAGCTAAGAAAATATAAAATGCAAGGCTTTCTCACCAAAAATGTGATCCATTTCCTCTTAATATCTGGCCATGCTCACTGTGAGTAGAAGGCAAATGAATTGAACAGTAGTACAAATATGTAGGTATCAATACCCCCAAAATTCTCAATAGCCCAATTAATTACAATAGCAAACAAACACACTTTCATATTTCACATAAGTTGCTGTATGGCATTTTTAAAGTCTATGAATTGATGGATATTTGTCACAGGTTTTTACAAACATAGCAGTCTTTCAACCTTGGCAATAAACATATTTTTAAACAAAGTAAAACTCATCTTGGGTTAAGAACATAATCAAGAAATCTATATATCATTCAGGTGGAAGTAGTGAGCTGAAGAGTATAAATGAGAGATGCTCCTTTTTTGGAGGCTTTTTAGGGGTACAAATGCCCTGAGATTAACTTCCCAACTTCCATTCACATGTGGGAAGGTTGGGGTTTATAAAATATATTTCACTTCAGCTAGAATTGGCCTTACCTCGTGGTAGGGGCAGGCAAAAATGACCAGAGATTGTTAAAAAAAATTACAAAAATCATATTTAAAAAACTCTTAAAATCATTGAGATATTTAGCATATTAAATTTTCCAAGGTTGTTATAGCAATTGTAACCAGTTCTGACGTCCATCTATCCTCGGCAAAATAGAAAAAAACTGTTTTTCATATATGGGCTTATTCAATAATATTTGTTCAGCACAGTTATAGGGGGGAAACAACAGAATTTTAAAACTCAGTACATTAAATGAACAGTTTAGCAGAATAATATTGAATCCAGTAATATATGAACTTAAAATCACAAAGTTATATCTTAAACAAAACAATCAGGAAAAATGCAATAGAATACAGAGATATTTTTATAAACCATTGGAGTCTGAAATTCCTTAGAATATAGCCTTTAGTCTCTTCAAAGTTCCTTGGGGTTTTTTTGTTTGTTTGTTTATTTTTAATTATCCATTTAAATGTCTTATCAGAAGGCAGAGTGGTAAGGGCTAAGCAATGGGGGTTAAGGGCCCCACAGCTGGGGAGTATCTGAGGCCAGATTTTAACCCAGGACCCCATGTCTTTAGGTCTGGCTCTCAGTTTGCTGAGCCACCCATTTGCCCCTTCAAAGTTAAAGTTGCACACAGGTGAAATCAATAAAATCACCAGAACAGTCAAAAGGTATCCTTTTAAATAGCCCATTGCTTTTTAGGTTCCTGCTTGAAAAATCTGTTTCATCTCCTCTCCCTTTTTTCTCTCTCCCCTGCTACCATCCGCCCATGTGGCCAATAGTTACCAGCTGGTCCTGTGCAATCTGCTCCAAGGATATGGATGATGAGCCGACTGGGGTGGGTCAGGCAGGGCCGGGAGATTGGGCACCAGGTGAGAGGCCAGGAGCAAGAGCCAGAGCCAGAGTGGGCCGCCAGAGTGGGCAGGGCCAGAAGCCAGAGTACCAGGTGAGGAAGATCAGGGCTGCAAGCAGGAACTCACGAAAGCAGGGCTGGGAGCAGAGCGGACAGCCCGGGTGGGCAGGTGAGCTGCAATCTGCGAACAGGTCTGGATCGGGGGCTGAATGCCCACAGGCAGAAGTGGCTGAGCCGGGTGGGGGAGTTATCTAAGGGCTGGAACGAGCAGCAGCTTTGTGAGGGTAAAAAATAAAAACCTTGACCAGAGAAACGTAGCTTAAAAAAATTTTAGGCACTAGATATTAAAAGCTGAACTAAAGATCAGAAAAGAAATCAGAAGATTGAGATATTTCGTTTTCCCAAAGTGGTTATGCCAAATGTAAAGATTAAAATTTAGGGGAGGCTGGGGAGACTGAGGCAAGTAGAAATTAGTTTCTCTCTGCAAGGAGTATTATATTTTTAGAGGTTTATTAAAGGTTAAAGACTAAAGAAAATACAGAATAAGAAAAAACACGTGCTTAGGCCAGAGGCCTAGACAAGACCTCACCTACATTATGGAAAGATCTACGTCTGCTCCAAAATGGAAGTCCAAAAGAACCCGCAAAAGCTTTTGCAATCAGGTTAAATACCTTCTCCATCTCGGCCCAGGTGAGATTACAAAGCATTCTGGGGAAGTAGAGCAAAGGCTTGTGGGGATTGAAGTCCTGGATTCCAGTCCATTTTTACAACCCAAAGTTCATTCTTGATCTTCTTGTGCAGCTTATGGTCTGGAAGCATCTTCATGATGTCTTCTCCAAACAGTTCAGTTTCTGGATTCAGAGAGGTATCATGTTTCTTAACCTAGAATTCTTCTCAAAAGGAATTTAAACTGCAATTTAAAATAATAATATTTTTACATTCCCCCATGAAGAGGGTGATTGAAAAAACACAGGGATCATTTAGGGATGCATGGCTAAGTTATAAGGTATATGAATCTATTGGCAAGAGGAATTAAAAAGACATCAGAAAAATCCAAATAAAAAAGAAAATTACTGTATGAAAATATAGACTATCAAAATCTTATGTGTAAAAATTCTAAGTAAAGGAAAAATAAATCTATAACAGGTCCTTGAATCAGGGCCCAATTAAAATGATCTAAGCAAGTAAGCATTTACCCAGTCAGTAGCCGGGACTACCGGAAGTTTGCCACACTATGAAAGACAGAAAAGAGACTAGATTATAGAAGCCAAATAGGAGCCAAGTTAGGGATACTCATCTATAAGTATTTTCAGAGTGAATGTGGATACAAGGAAGGCCTACATCTTAACCTATGTTAAGCATCGCTACCTTGAGTATTCATACATATCCTGTGTGCTCTTTGTGACACTAATCAGGTTTAGCTTTGTGTTTCATTGGCCCTGTGCAATGGCTCTTTTGTATATCTTGTCCTGGAATCAGACAGAATCATTAAGCAAAGTCCCATAATTTTTTTAAACAATTAGTGGCATCATTTCTACAGTTTCAAGCTTTTGGGGCATGCATTGACATTATAGCAAATGTATTTTAAACATATTACTGCTAAATCAAAAAGTGAAAGAAAATCTTAATACTAGTGACATGTGCTTCAAATTTTAAAAGGGGAGAAAAAATAAAAACTGAAATAGTATATTGCACATGCAAGAAAAATATAATAAAAGAGTTTTAAAAATTCAAAAATATAGCTTATAATCATTGACACACTGTGTCAGGTAAGGAAATATTCTATACAAGGCTTGTATTCTATACAAAGCTTTCTCACCAAAAATGAGATCCATTTCCTCTTCATATCTGGCCATGATCCACTGTGAGCAAAAGCAAATGAATTTTACAAGGTAACAGTTTTTTGTTATAAAGAATAGTAGTATAAATATGTAGGTGTCAATATCCCCAAAATTCTCAAATAGTCCAGTTAATTACAATAACGAACAAACCCACTATCATATTCCACATAAGTTGCTGTATGGCATTTTTAAAAGCCTATGGACTGATGGATATTTGTCACAATTTTTGCAAATGTAGCAATTCTTTCAACCTTGGTAAACATATTTTTAAACAAAGTAAAACTTATTTTGGGTCTAGAACATCATCAAGAAATATAGATATCATTCTGGTGGAAGTAAAGTAGTGAGCTGAAGAATTATAAATGAGAGATGCTCCCTTTTTGGTGGGGGAGGTTTCTAGGTGTACAATGCCCTGAGATTAACTTCCCAGCTTCCATTCACATTTTTATAAATGCGGGAGTTGGGATTATAATTGTATTTCACTTCAGCTACTAAAATGGGCCTTGCCTCATGTTACGGGCAGGCAAAATGACCAGAGATTGTTAAGGGAAAGTCTAAAATCGTGTCTAAAGAACCCTTAAAATCAATTTGAGATATTTAGCGCATTAAATTTTCCAAAGGTTGTTATACCAATTTTCTGATGGAGTCCATCTATCCTCTATGTGACAATTTACAAAGTCAAAAATAGAAAAGTTGTTTTTATATGGGCCTTCTCAATAATGTTTGTTCAGTATAGTTATAGGGGAAAAGCAACAGAATATAACAGCAGTTAAAACCCAGTACATTAAAATGATTCAGTGTAACAAAATAGTATTGAATGCAGTAATTTTTGAACTTAAAATCACGAAGTTAAACCTTAAACAAAACAATCAGCAAATGTAATAGAATACAGAGATTTTTATAAAACATTGGAGTCTGAAATGCCTTAAAAATATAACCTTCAGTCTCTTTAAAGTTCCTTGGGTTTTTATCCATTTAGATGCCTATTGTCAGAAGGCAGAAGATTGGTGAGCAATGGCGATTAAATGACCTGCCCAGGGCCACACCACCAGGAAGTGTCTGAGGCCAGATTTTAACACAGGACCTCCCATCTCTAGGCCTGGCTCTCAATCCACTGAGCCACTGAGTTGCGCCCCCCCCCCCCCACATAGTAAGGGTGGATTTTAGGAATCTCAAATTTGGCTAAAGAGTTGCAGGGAGCTGAATTTTTCCCCTGACTCCCAGATGAGCTAAGTGAAAGAACCAAAACAGTCAAAAGATATCCTTTTAAAGAAGTTATGCTTATAAGTTCAAAAGTCTCTTCCTTCTCCTCTTTCTCCCCCTCTGCTATCCCCTGCCCCTTGCCACATGGAGGCTAATCATAGCCTAAGGAGAATCACCCTCATTTTTTACCAGCCAGTGGAAGTGATTCCTGGGCCTGGGGTGATGAGCGATCTGTTCTGAGGTCAGAGTTGCTATTGGGTCTGGCAGGTCGGGACCAGGTGAGTGAGAGCACAGGTTCGGATTGCTGGAGTGGAGAAACAGGCAACAAGAGCCAGGCCAGGCCAGGCAGGAAGGGCAGGCTGGGACCAGGTGAGAACAATCTGGGTCCGGATTGTAGGCAGTAGCCGGGCAGGCAGGTGGGTGGGGCTGGGACCAGGTGAGCGGCAATAGCCAGGAGCAGGAGCCAGAGCCGGGGTCAGAGCCGGGATGAGTCAAGAGGCTTGCTAAAAAGCCTTGGAGAAACATGGCTTTAAAAAAATCTAGGCAGTAGCTATTAAAAGCTGAACTTAGACCAATGTAACTAAAATCAGAAGGGTAGCAACAAATTGGGAAACAATCTTCATAAAAACCTCTGACAAAGGTTTAATTACTCAAATTTACAAAGAGCTAAATCAATTGTAGAAAAAATCAAGCCATTCTCCAATTGATAAATGGGCAAGGGACATGAACAGGCAGTTCTCAGCCAAAGAAATCAAAACTATTCATAAGCACATGAAAAAGTGTTCTACATCTCTTATAATCAGAGAGATACAAATCAAAACAACTCTGAGGTATCACCTCACACCTAGCAAATTGGCTAACATAACAGCTATGGAAAGTAATGAATGCTGGAGGGGATATGGCAAAGTAGGGACACTAATTCATTGCTGGTGGAGTTGTGAATTGATCCAACCATTCTGGAGGACAATTTGGAACTATGCCCAAAGGGAGATAAAAGACTGCCTGCCCTTTGATCCAGCCATAGCACTGCTGGGCTTGTACCCCAAAGAGATAATAAGGAAAAAGATTTGTACAAGAATATTCATAGCTGCACTCTTTGTGGTGGCCAAAAATTGGAAAACGAGGGGATGCCCTTCAACTGGGGAATGGCTGAACAAATTGTGGTATATGTTGGTGATGGAATACTATTGTGCTAAAAGGAATAATAAAGTGGAGGAATTCCATGGAGACTGGAACAACCTCCAGGAAGTGATGCAGAGCGAAAGGAGCAGAACCAGGAAAACATTGTACACAGAGACTGATACATTGTGGTACAATCGAGTAATGGATTTCTCCATTAGTGTCAATGCAGTGTCCCTGAACAATCTGCAGGGATCTAAAAAACACTATCCACAAGCAGAAGATAAACTGTGGGAGTAAAACACCGATGAAAAGCAACTGCTTGACCTGAGGGGTGGAGGGGATATGACTGAGGAGAGACTCTGAATGAACACTCTAATGCAAATACCAACAACATGGAAATGGGTTTGAATCAAGAACACATGTAATACCCAGTGGAATCGTGCGTGGGCTATGGGAGAGGTGGTGGGAGGGTGGGGAGGGAAAAAAAGAAAATTATCTTTGTTTCCAATGAATAATGTTTGGAAATGACCAAATAAAAATTAAAAAAAAAAAAACTGGACTTAGTAACAGTAGAGAAAAGATTTAGAAGATTGAGGGTATTTCATCACAAACGACATGGTTAACCAAAACTGTAACAGTTAAAATTAGTTTTCCTGATAAAAGTATTATATTTTTAGAGGTTTATTAAAGATTATTAGAATTAAGAAATAAAGAAATACAAAAATAAGTAAAGCACGTGCAAACTACTCACTACATTTTGCCTGCCTGGTTGAGAGACTCGTGAGCCTAGACGCAGAAGAAGGGAGAGGGGCGAAGTAGGCAGAGAGTCAGTTTAAATACAAATTGTGTTCTGACACTCAGGTGAGGACTCAGGGTGATATTGTAGGGAATTCTGGGAATTACCAAGGACTTCTGGAAATTGAAGTCTGGGGTTCAAATCTCCATTTTACACTGCTTATTATATTTTCCTTGTGTGTTCTTATTATTATTAACCTCATACTTTTTCTTGAGAAAACAGTCTTTGATAGGTGTCTAGTTTTATGGCAGAAAAAGCATTTCCTGGTCTTTCTCTGTACTTTTCTTTGTTGATAAACAGTTTTGTTAATGTTTTCACAGTGTTCAAATTTTTTATTTCTTCAATTTCTTTGTCCTTTAGATTTTGCTTTGATTCATGCAATTTCTGCTTTAATTCAGATAACTGTCTATTCTGATATGTGTGACTGTCAAATATGTGTGATGCAGAGTCTCTTCGTTCTCTAAAATTCACTGTATCATATTTTGGAAAGTAGTGTTTAAAGAAATTCCTAAGGTGTGGTATGCAACCTTTCAGAAATTGCCTTCTAATGTGAGCCATGGATTTGTCCAAATCTTTTTCTATGCCCATGATAGCCTCTGCTGTCTCAGAAAGATGGTCAATAAACATAGCTGGATGTTCTCCCTTGTCTTGTACCATCTTATCAAATTTACCCCAAGCATTTGGCTTGGAGCAACACATCTTAATAGCTTAGAGCAAGTCCTCTCTGCATTTCCTCAGATTGGACATAATAATAGGATTAGAGAAATGAAAATCTCTCTTTGCTCCTCAGTTGACCAGCTTGTCAGGGTGCTTTCTGATCTTGTTCTGTCAATAAATTGGTGATGTTCATGGGGGCTAAACAGTTCTACCAAAAGGAACTCAACATCTTCAAAACTGGGATCAAAAATACGGAAAGCCCTTTTTAAATCTTTATGAGATCTATATGGCTCGTATATAAACTTTGGAAATCTTTTCTTTATAGAATCCAATTCCTGAGTTGTGAATTGCTTATGGACTTTGGAGTGCAACACACAAGCTGTATCAGAGATTTTGGTAATGTCTTTTAGTGAAAGAATTTTTTTAGCTTCTTTGTTTGCATTAGTGTCCTTGTCCTTATCATTTCCATTTGCACCCGACTTTTCTTGGTCTTCTTTTCTTTATCATTTGGTACCTTATATGCCTGTCCATTTCCTTTATCCTTCATCTGATCTAGCCCTTTTGCCTTTAAAAACTCCTCAAACATGTTCTTCACCAGTATTTCCAAATTGGTATCAACTACCATGATCTGCTGTTGTCTTTGGGACCACAAATTTATAAAAGTTCTTCAGGTAAGTTAGAGTTTATATTGCAGCCATTACAATAATGTAAACCTGTGTCAGTACTTGCCATAGTATAGTGTCTTTCTGAAATGGCACATTTAGTATGAAAGCTGTGGTATT
Source organism: Monodelphis domestica (assembly GCF_027887165.1). Lineage (NCBI taxonomy): Eukaryota > Metazoa > Chordata > Mammalia > Didelphimorphia > Didelphidae > Monodelphis > Monodelphis domestica. The sequence continues at coordinate 194,249,641 of NC_077231.1, read as the reverse complement.
TGTAATAAATCCCATGGAATCTAAAATTATAGTTGTCATGGTACTATACAGGATATTGTATATCCAATATCCTGCAATCACTGACAACACTACCATCCCACAGGTTACTTGCTTAAGCATCTTGTCTTCTTTTTTACTTTCTCTATATTAAATATGAGTACAGTCTGTTCAGGGATTATGAATACAGTCTGCTCAGGGTGCCAAATTGTAATGGGAGATTATTTAATTGAGAATTGATAATTCAAGATCAGATTTGTCAATCTCCTCCCTTCCTCCCACTTCCTCCCTTAAACTCCCCTGGTTACCTCCCTCTTCCCTTCTTGTCCCTCCTCCCTTCCTCCCTCCTACTTCCCATTGATTCTTCTGTTGATCTCTCTAGTTCAACTCAGAGTGAATATTATGGTATATCAAATAAATCACTCTTTTCTCTTCCTAAGATTAAGTAAGAGGTTTATTAGGAGAAAGGGGAAGATAAGAAGATGGAGGGAAAGAGGGTTTGGGGTTTCCCTAATATTAAAATAATTCCTAGGTTGGAGGATGGTGGAATATAGTTCAGATTGGGAAAATTGGTTAACAGGTCTTAAAATTCAGTCACTGTAATATAGGAAAGAGAAATCAGAGAGCTGGACTCTTGTCCTTCTTCCTTTCTGTCTCCAGGCAAAAAGAGACACCTTCTTCCTTTCTATCTCAAAGGCAAAGAGACCCAGTTTTCAGTTTGTCTCCTCCTTTCTCTATAGTCTTTCCTGGTCACCATTCCAATTAGAATGTTCTCCTTGAGTGACAGCTCAGCAGTCTCTGCTTCTCCAGTCTTTTGCTGCAAACATTTTTCCTTTCTCTTCTCCAGAATATTATAGTACTACTGATGGATTATATATTATCAATAAATCTGATAAGAGAGTAGACAATATTTATTTATAAAATGCTTTAAGATTTGAAAAACACTCTATATATATTGGCTCATTTGATAGTTCTAACACTGTGAAGTCAGTACTATTATTATCTCCATTTTATAGATGAGACAAAGTTAAGAAACTTGTCCAGGGACACACAACTGGTAAGTGTCTGAGATGGGATCTGAACCCATTTCTGTCTGACTCTAAAGCCCAGCATTCCATCCATTATGCCACTCAAACTGCCTAGATTTAAGGATAATTTCTTTTTCTAGAGACCTAGAACTGGACTAATTTAGTGACAAATATACTTTGACTATTTAGTTCAAATATGGTATTTTCTGTAGTGCCCTTTTATCTCAAAATAGAAAAGTATAATATAAGCTCTTTTCCTGACTATAGTTAACTATCTATGTCATACATGGTAATTCACTACACAACTCTTTGGATTTGAGTTTCCTCATCTGTAAAATGGGGATGATAAAACTACCTTATCTGCTTCACAGGATGGTTGTGAGGGCAGTGAGGTAACAGAAAAGTGTTTCAAAAGTACATACACAGTATTTTTACACTGAAAATTTGTTAACCCAACATGGTAGAATCTGAATGCAGAAAGGGCCAAATATGGTGGTCATCCATTGATTCATATCCATACTCCCCAAAGAAATCTCCTCTACAACATACTCAATAATTTTTCATCCAGTCTTTGTATGAAAGCTTCCAAGGTAAGGACACCAAGATCACTCATCCCATTTTTTAAAAACTTGAACTGTTAGGGAAGCTGTTTCTTATGTTAGGACTAACTCTGCCTCTTTGCAATTCCAACTCACTGTTAAAAGATTTTCTCTTTGAAATTAAATCAAATAAATCAAATCTCTCTTTCCCATGAGCTACCATGTTTCCCCTGTTCCTTTCTCCAAGTCAACATCTCCAATTCCTTTGATAAAATCCTCATGGCATGAACTTAGCCAAATCCCAGTAACTCTCTTCTGGACATTTTCCATCTTATCCATGTCCTTGCTAAAATATGGTACCCTAAATTGAGCAAAATATTCTACATATAGTCTTACCAGGACTACCTTTCCTAATTCATAAACTTGCTTTCCCTTAAGGAAGTTTCAGATTACATTAATTTTTTGGGGCTACATTACATTATTGACTTATTAAGTTTATCGCCTACCTAAACATCAAGATCTTTTTCAGATAAATACATTTCTTTTCTTATTTTGTTTTATGAATTACATTTCTAACCATACTTCCCAATCTTATTCAATGAGACTATGTTAAAGTCTGCTGAAAGTGATTTTATTTGGGGAAGAACATAACTGACAACATTTTGTCCTATGTTTGATTTTCCTTTTTCTTTCTGAATGGTGTGTTTTTGACAGTGCTGAATGTCTTCTCTGATACTTCCCCTCCCTCAAGATTATAAAAGATGAGGTATAAATAGATATGCTAAAAAGAACAGTCTTTCCTTCATAGAATCCTTTTTGTTTTATTATCTTTTTCAGCCTAGGCCCTTTATGTGTTCTTAGAGTTTTGTAAAAAGCTAATACTCTCTCTAGCTCAAGTAGTTCAAAAGGAGAGAATGCACATATGTCTATCATCTGCAGAAATATGAGGTAAGTCTTTAAGGCTGCAATTCACCAAATAATTTAAATACTTTTTTAGTCATAAAAAAGAAACACATTGAGAGCTTGTGTTGTCTGTATCAATTTTGAAAATTCACTAGACCCTGTTCACATTCAGGTCTTCCTGCCCTTTTATGAGACTGAGTAGTCCTCAAGGATCATCACTCCCTCCCAGACCCTTTTGCCTTTTACAGGAATTTGAACTACTGTAGCTGCAACTCTGGAACTGACCCAAATCAGCACCAACCAGTTGGGACCTGCCTTAGCATTCCTGATTCTCTGTATCCCAACCTTTAACGGAAGACCCACCTCCAAACCCCACCCAAAACAAAACAAACAACAACAAAAAATTCCCTTGTCCAGTTTCTGCTCTGGTTTGTTGTCCAAAGTCTGGGCTATCATCTTGCACCTGAATTCTAGCAATGAGTTCTTCTTAGTCCCAAGATATAAGGAGGGGAGGTTGCTGCCAGTCCCATCACTTAATTTCCAGTCAATCATTTTGTATTCATGTACCATGCTCTGTACTTTATAGTTTTCTGCTATTATAGGCCCCTTTCCTGGAAGAGGCATTGAGCAGATTTAATGCTCTGGAATTAACCTGTCCCTGAGTCTAAGTGCCCAATAAAAATGCCTGGCTTACTTCTAAATCTGACCTACCTTAGTTTACACTATCAGCCAATGTGCAGCTAGAAAGATATACAGAATACCATAGTAAATTGTTTGCACAAAATATTCATCCAGGATATCCTTAATATATCTGTACATGTGTCATTTGTAAAACTATGAAATGCATACATATTATATATATATATATATATATTACACTCTTGAATAAACTGTAGCTTACCTAGCTATATTTTTTACTGCCTTATTTGAGCAGTGACTAGTCAGGACCCTGAAAATTGTCACAACAGCCTGATAAAACAAACAAGTCCTAGACTTCCTTAGGCTAGTAAGGCTAAGTAATTTGGGTTGCTGAACTAGAAAGGAAAAGAGAGGCTTTTACCAAACATAATTTGGCAACAGTCACTCTGAGATCAAATCTGAAGCCTAACAGTTGAATCCACCTACCAGATCATTGTTGTTATTATGGAAATATAAAAGGAGGGGGGAAAACTCTGACTAGAACAGGAAGTAGACTACCTGTGCCTATAAATTTAAATCCGTGACCAAAGAAAGGACAATACCTGAAGCACAGTACATGAAGTTCAAATTCAATGTTGACCCATTTGAAAATCAAAGAAAGATGTTCCAGGAAGAAAACACTGAGAATCTTTTCATTCTGTACTTGTTCCAAAGGAGTTACTTTTGCACCCTAGGTTCAAGTTCTTTGAAAGAATAGGTGTGGGGAAAGGAGTAGAAGCAGAATCAGCCATATGCAGAGAAATTGATAGAAGGGATTTCTTGTGAAGGTGGGAAAATAGAAAAAAAGTTCTGAATTTTCTATTTACAATAGAAAAACAGCAGCAAATGGGTCTTTGGGACTTCCACCAGATTAAACATAGGCATTCTACTGAGCCCTTTGCTAGGATTTTGAATGCAGGAGTCCCCAAGGTTGATGACTAATTGGAATGAGTTATACTCTGAAAGGAAATCCTGGTGAGGAGGTCATTAGATATGCTAAATGAATTCTCTTTGAAAGTTTGTAATAAGAGATGCTTCAACCCAAGGACCTGTTCCCCAAGTGAGATGGTCAAATAGAGCAGGTTTGAGGTGACCTTTGAAGCTATGGTTAAGGGAAAGAATCTTGTAAATCTAGTCCTTCTTCCACCCACAGCTATAAATCATAGAGATGCTATTAGATACAAATGGGAGGACAAGGGTTTTGCTTAAAGGAACCTATTCACCTCAAGGGGTACAGCATTCCTCAAAATTAGCATTGATATGAGGGGACTGGTACAGACAGCCAAGAAAAAGAAGAGGAAATGTGAAAACAGGAAACCTTAAAAAGGACATTCTAGTTTTGAGGCAGTAAACTGAGTGCTTCCATGAGCACTTGACAGGGTAGGTGAGAGAAAAGAACTAAATAAGGGCATGTTGAAAATGTCTAGATAGAACTGTATAGAGTGAATTAGATGTCCTTAAAGAATCTGTCCCATGATCTTTTTTTTTTAATAAAAAGATTTAGATTTTTCCTGCTTCCTATTCTTTACCAAAAAACTGAAGGGTACAGCAAGGTGGCTCAAAACCAGGCCAGTGACAGGAGGTTTGGGGTTCAAATGTGACCTCTGAAACTCCTGGCCGCAAGGCCCTGGGCAAGTCACATAACCTCCAACTGGTTTAGAACCAATACACAATATTGATTCTAAGATAGAAGTTTTTGAGGGTTTTTTAAAAAATTAAAATAGATTGTGTTATCTTTCATTTTGTCATCATCCAAATCAGTACATAAAAAAATGTGATTATTTGCTATGAAGCCACACTTTGACAAAAGAATAGGAATAAGTCTTCCCTCACATCTCTTCTTTGGGGCCAAGCTTATTCATTATAATTTCTCAAAGCAGAGTTTTATTATTTTGTAATTGTTCTTTTCATTTACATTGTTGTAGTAGTTGTGTATGTCATTTTTTCTCCTTGCTAACTTCACTTTTCTTAAGTTGATCGAAGTCCTTCCAAGATTCTTGGTCTTCATCATGTCCATTGTTTCTTATAGCACCAACTATACTATTACATTCATGTACCACAGTTCATTTTTCCATTCTATAGTTGATAAGCATCTTCTTTGTTTTGTAAACCTCAAATTTCCTTAGACTTATAAATGTTGGAAATTTCACCATTGGGATATTTCATACTTGGAAAATTTCTTACTGATAGTCTATTGGAATGGGAACCCCATTGGCATGGGAGGGTCTTTCTCTTCCCTTCTTAAGATTACTTTAGGACAGAAACCCTTTGCTGAACAATGGAAAGGACTTTGACCTATGCTTAAGCATAGAACAGGAATTTCTTTGAGTCTTGATTGATTTTAGAATTGATACAATGGAGATACTTGGAATAAATCTCCACCCTATTCAGTCCTAATAGGATTGAGTAAGGGCTGCAGCCTAGATCAAAATTTAATTATTCCAATCTCTACCCTACTCAAGTTAACAGGATTTAGAAAGGGCTGTAGCAAAGGAGTAAAGATTTAATCATTTGAAAATATGACCTTCAACAGACATGTGCAAAAGCCAGAAACCTCTGGGCGGTCCTGGGTTAAGCTAGAGCCTCCATTGACAGGTAAATTGATGAACAGTGATTGGTAGATGTGAGGACTGAGGGGAGGCAACTTGGAGGGTTTCCTTAAAGATAGGGGGTCTGAAGACTCAGGGAGGGTGGTGGAGGTTTTGGTCGGTGTGGTTCCTGGGCTCTGAGAAGGCTTGCTCTGAAGGAAGCTGAAGGTGGGGGCCTCTGAGACTGTTTCTCCATTTTGGACACGTGAGTAATAGGGACTGATCTCTTTTCTTTGCCCCAGCTATCTAAGGGCTTGGGCCTTTTGGCCCAGCCTAAACAGAAGGGGTATTTAAGCCCTATTCCCTTCTCTCCCTTTTTCTCTCTCTCTATCTCTAATTCCTTTCTTACTCCTATTGTAATTAAACTCCAAAAAAGGCTGACGGCTGACTTGAGTTTTTCATTTAGGAATTACATAGCTGATTCCTTGGCGACCTTAAATTAATATATATCAGTCTTTTAAAGTGATTCCCTTGTCACAGTTTCCCATCCTTTGCTACTACAAAAAAAAGTGCTGCTGTAAATATTGTTTGTGTATCTAGAGTCTTTGTGTTAAATATTTCACTTAATAGTGGAATCTCTATGTCACAGGTATAGACAATTTTAATCATTTTGTTTGCAAAATTCCCAACTACTTTCTAATGGACAGATTAATTGACAGTTCCATCATCAATGCATTAGTGCACCTGTCTTTGCATACCCCCTACAACATCTTTTCTTAGCTTTTGAATTTTTCTTATTAGTGGCTAGAAACATTTCACACAATTGTTAATAGTTTACAATTCTTTTGTGAATTGTTTCTTGATATCTTTTGTCATTTCTCTACTGTGGAATGGTTTTTGATCTTATCTCTTTCCATTAGGAATCTATATGTCTTGAAAATGAAACCTTAACAGTGATATTTGATACAAAGACTTTTTCTCACCCAGCCATTTTTCCTTTTGTCTTAGAGGGTTTGTCCTGTTTGTGTAAAAACTTTTCATTTTCATATAACCAAAATTATCTATTTTGTAACTTGTAATTTTCTCTACTTGTCTAGATAAGAATTGATCCCCTGACCAAAGCTCTGAAAGATATATGAACTACTTTTATTTTAATTTTTATGGTATAATCTTTAATATTCAGGTCATATGTCCATGTTGAATTTACTATGGAATATGGTATAAGAAATTGTTCTATACTTAATTTCTACCAGAACACTTTTATTCTTATCAAATAAGGAGTTTTTTCCTTTGGTAATTTATGGAGGAAGGAGGGAGTATCAAATATTGGATTATTGAATTCAATTTCTGGTTCTTTCTTCTCTAATCTATTAGTTTAACTTTTCTATTTTTAACTAGAACCAAACAGTTGTGATGATTGATATTTTGTAACATAGTTTGAAGTCTAAAAATGCTATTCCCCTTTAATTACTACATTTATTACACTATATCCTTAATATCCCAATTTTTTTGTTATTATTTTATTTAGCATACTTTGGCATTGCTTTAAATGTACTTTTAATGATCTTTTTTTTTTCACTCTCTGTAGCAGTCCACCCCTAGCTATGGGCAAGGGAAACAGTTAGTATGTACAGAGTGGCTTAGAAGAGAGCATGCTCAGTATTGAGCATGGCTGGGAAAGCCTCTGACCCTTGACCCCAGCTTCCCCCAGGTTAGGCGGGAAAACAGGTTTCTTTGTGTTCACCTGGCTAAGAGAAACCACACCTATACCTTGTCGTTAACCAATGATAATCATCCCTATGTATTGTGCATATTTGCATATCAAAGAGATTAAATACCGGGCCACAGCAAGCTCTGCCTTCTCTTTCTCTTGGATCTCAGCTCTCACTGATGCCTATCCTTGCTGAGGCCAAGCTCCATCTTTGATTCCTTTCCTTATCTACTTCTCCCACCTGGGACCTGGCTTTTTGGCCAGGCACTTTCTTCTCTCTATCATGTTTCCTACCTGTGTGGTATTAAATTTGGATCTTTGGACGGGTATAAGCCTTCTGAGTAGTCCACTGATCGGAGTTTTTGCTGTGGCTCCTTGATAATTAATAAGGCCTAGATTTCTGACTCATTCCTGCCACCTCATATCTCTAACTTGGCTCTGCCATCCCAATCGCGGCATCCAGAACTTCTATCCTTCTTCTATCTTCCTACCTTGAGGCTTCTCCCCGGTTCGGGAAGCTTCACTCTCATTACCAAATTTTTTGTTTCCTTCTATGAAGCAAACTATCCATGGGTAAGAAAAAAAATTTTAATTTATTTTGTTAATTTAGAATATTTTTCCATGGTTACATGATTCATGATTCCCCCCCTTTTTCCCTCCTCCCTCCCAGTGCTGACAAGCAATTCCACTGAGTTATATATGTATCATTGTTCAAAACTTATTTCCATGTTATTCATATTTGCAGTAGAGTGTTCTTTTAAAATCAAACCCTAATCATATCCCTATCAAACTACATAATCAATCATATGTTTTTCGTCTGCATTTCTACTCCCACAGTTCTTTCTCTGGATGTGGATAGTGTTCTTTCTCCTAAGTTCCTCTGTATTGTCCTGGGCCATTGCATTGAGGCTAGTAGAGAAGCCCATTATATTCGATTATACCACAGTGTGTCTATCTTTGTGTACAACGTTCTACTGGTTCTGCTCCTTTCACTCTGCATCAATTCCTGGATGTCATTCTAGTTCACATGGATTTCCTCCAGTTCATTATTTCTTTGAGCACAATAGTATTCCATCATCATCAGACCACAATTTGTTCAGCCATTCCCCAATCGATGGACACCCCCTCATTTTCCAGTTTTTTGCCACCACAAAGAGTGTGGCTACAAATAATTTTGTACAAGTCTTTTTCCTTGTTATCTCTTTAGGGTGAAAATCCAGCAGTGATATGACTGGGTAACAAAATTTTTAAAACAGAGAAAAAAAAAAGAAAAAAATCAGCAAAACTAACCAATACATTTATGGTGTTTGACCAGTATTTGCAATAGTCCTCCATTTCACAAAGAGAAGAGAGAGGTACATTTTCTGAACCCCACTTATGGTCCATGCTTGGACATTATAATTACACAGTATTTTGTTTCAGTCTTTTCCTTGCCATTTATATTGTTGTAGTGATTGTATATGTTGCTTTCCTGGTTCTGCCTATTTCAGTCTTAATCACTTCATATAAGTTATCCTTTGATTCTCTGAATTTAATATATTCATGTTTTTATAATAATATGCCATTTCATTCATTTACCATATTTTTTAGACATTACCCAATGCCTACTTTATTTCTAGTTCTTTGTTAAAATAAAAAGTGCTGCCGTGAATATTTTTGTGTATTTTTGAGTCCTTTCTCTTTGTCTTTAACCTCCCTGAGTTACATGCCTAGCAAGCAGTAGAATCTCTGGGTCAAACAGAGATGGATATCTTAGTTATTTTTTAGGGTGATTCAAAACTTCAAGAAATATTAGTATATTTCTACTTCCACATTATTTTCATCTTTTGTTATCTTTGCCAGTTTCATGGGTGTTAGGTAGAACTTCACAATTGTTTTGATTTATATTTCTCTTGCTGAACTAATGCTTTGGAATAGCCTCCCTTGTGGTTATTAATAGCTTGCAAGTCTTCTTTTGAGAACTATTTATTCATATCCTTTGACCACCTATCCAATAGGAATTACTTTGGGGATATAACTTTTATATATTATGAACATCAATTTAGAGTTTATTATAGTATATGGCAGTGATGGCAAACTTATGGCATGGGTGCCAAAGATGGCATGCAGAGGGCTCTCTATGAGTACTCAGCCACCCTCCCCCATTTCCTCCTCCACCCTCAGAGTTCATTACTAGAAAAGCAGAGGGACTTGGAATCTCCTCCCCCTCTCTACCATGCCTGATGACATTTTCACATTTCCCATCCTTCTGCCCAGCAGCCCATGGGAGCTCACAGATAGCAGAGCTGGAGGCAACAGAGCTTGGGCCTCTCCCCTCCCCCTCTCTACACTTGCTGAGGATATTCATCACTTCACCCACCCCTCTGCCCAGCAGCCCAATGAGAGCACTTTCTCCCTCCCTTGTGTGGGGTAAGGTGGGGCAGGGAATGCCTGGCACTCGTGGCGGGGAGGGGGATGGCACACAGTTGGGTCAGTGGGATGGGACCTGGCACTCTATCTCTGAAAGGTTCTCCATCACTGGTATATGGTATAAAATGTCGGTCTAAATCTATTTTCTGCCAGAGTACTTTTTAATTCTTGTCAAGGAGGGAGTTATTCCTTGAGTAGTTTGTATTCTTAGGTTTACAAAATATTGAGATCCTGGCTTTGATTATTTCTGGGTTATGTATCTCTAGTTTGTTTGTTCTATTCTTCTATATAAATTTTCTTTTTCATCTAGTACAAAAATAGTTTTTATGATTACTGCTTTATAATATGGTTTGACAGTGATGCTATGCTCTCTTTATTTCTATTATTTATTTCTCTTGAGAATCTAGACCTTTTACTTCTCCAAATAAATTTTATTTCATATTTTCTGGTGTGAATTCCTCTTATTTCTCTTATTTTTATTGCTATACTATGTTAAATAATAATGGTAAGTATAACAGAGGCAATAAAATGGCACCATATATGGAATAAATACCTTCCCCAAAAGTTGACTTCCAACTTGTATTCTGCTTATTGAAACACAAAACTACCAATATGAAACTGAAAATGTGTACATGTTGATAGTAATAGAAGGGAAGTAGTAAGAAATAAACCAGCTTCTGTGATGGAAGTATTGGCACAATTCTTTCCTTCTATTTAAAAAAAAATAGTAGGAAGTTACCCTCACTCTTATTTCAGAAAATTCAATTAATTGTAGCTGTTCAACCATTAGTATTGGGAATATTGAATTGGTAGCTCTCCCTTGTTGCATCTTAAATAATTCAACAGGTAAAGTTGGGAACATATAAGAAAGTTTGGTAATATGAAGCCCTTTACCAGAGAGAGAAGAAGGGGGGACATGAAAAAAAAATAGCCAGAGTAAATAATGAACCCTTGGGTGTAGCCACCAAAGAGTCATATCTCCTGAGAAGTATTTCATTATCTTGCTTCAGTGAAGTGGTTGGACTTAATGACTTACCCTACTTTTTGCATTTGTAAAGAGCACTTAGTTGAGTATAAAAAACTGTCTAAAAATATGTGTTCCTGGTTCTTCTTGTCATCTGACATTTTATTACTTCTACCCCCAATTTTGCTGCTCATGTTTCCCCCTGGAAATAGAGTGCCTTGACTGATCCATTCCAAAGGAATGAGAACAGAGCCACCAATGAGTGAGTGGAAGGGTGGTCCAGGCATCCTATTCATGAATTTGGTTTTGTTTATTTGTGTTGTAAGTCAGAAAGATGGCCTCCCTACTTGGACTTACTTAATAACATTCTGTTAATTCCTGGCTCAAAAACTATTTACACCTGCTAGCATCTTCCCAAAATGAGTAGGTATACTTCTTCCAGTCCTTAGTGAATAGGGTATGAGGTAAGAAGAAAATCATGTTTAGTCCTAGACCTTAGAAATTAAGTCCAACTGTTAAATTTTATAGAAAAGGAAATCGAGATTGAGAAAAAGAAAATGCTTTGCCTAAAGTCAAAGCATAAGTCCAAATGATTCCCTTTTCTACATAAATGTGACCTAATTCTCCTGCTAGTCAACCACATAAAGCATAAAGGAAAAAAGACCAACTGACTATACTGGAATTGTTTGTACCTCCCCAAAAAGGTGACAGCAAAAGAAGGAAATGACAAGAATGAACTGTACTCCCCCACAACTACCTGATAAGATCTGAAAATGTGCCTAATACACTACAAGGAAGAGGGGTGAAACATTGGATGTGGCTGGAGGAGATGCCAGGGCTTTCCACTCATTCCTACTCACTTTGAGGGAATTACAGATGAAGTTTAATTCTGTAGCCAAGGAGTCCATGAAGCAAAAGTAAGGATAAAGTAGTATTGGGGAAGGAGGTAGATGTGTTTGATTCTTCTCAATTGCCTAGAGAATGGTCCAAAATGATCAATGAGTTTTTATATTCATTTGTAATGTACTTGGACCAACCATGTGGTTCAGTGGATAGATCACAGAGGACTTGGAATTAGGAAGACTCATCTTCAGTAAGTGTCTTTAATAGTGTCTTCTAACACTTCCTAGCTGTATGACCCTGAGCAAATCACAACTATTTACCTCAGTTTCCTCATCTATAAAAATGAGCTAGACTGGTCAGCTGGATGGCTCAGTAGATTGAGAGCCAGACCCAGAGACAGGAGGTCCTGGGTTTAAATCTGACCTCAGTCTTTTTCTAGCTGTGTGGCCCTAGGCAAGTCACTTAGCCCCCACTGCCTAGCCTTTGCCACCCTTCTGCCTTAGAACCAATACATAATATTGATTCTAAGATGAAAGGTAAGGGTTTAAAAAAAAAAAGAAAGAAAAAATGAGCTAGAGAAGGAAATGGCAAACCACTCCAGTATCTCGGCCAAGAAAGCCCCAAATGAAGTTACAAGTTAGATACAACTGAACAACAACATAGGTAATAAATATATATATATAGATATGGATTTAAAGGAAAGAGTATGGGCAGCTATGAAACAGTGGATTTTATTTTAAAGGACCTGGCTTCAAATAATGTAACTTCTCTCCCAGTGTCACTTTCCCTGTCTATAAATGATGGTATGTGACTTCAAAGATCTCTTCCAGATCTAAAACTATCCAGCTTGTGGAACCATGACAAAAGCATGCCATTCCTCTGGGGTTTGGTATTTTCAACTGTAAATTGCAGGAATTGAACAAAGTATCCTCTTTTCCAACTCAAAATCCTTATAACATGAAAAAAAAAGACTATTAAGAGAACTGTGGCAGTGCTTTTACTCCTATTTCAGAATCTAGAGATGATCAAGTCCAAATGAAGCCATCTGTTTCTTTTCCTCCACTACATAACATATAGTGAAAAGCATTGACCTTAGAGTTAATAGAGAAATAAGGTCCTGTTACTACTTATAACATTTATCAATATCATTATTTAAATGCTGTAAGCCTCAGTTTCCTCATCTATAAAATGAGATTAATAATATACTGTTGAGAGATAAAGTGACTTGCCCAAGATCACACAAATCCGTATGTATGATTGCAAAACTTGAGCCATGAACAAGGTAACCCTGGACAAATCACATAATCCTTCCTTGCCCCCCAAACAACCCTTTAAAACTATAAATTATTTAGGAAGTCCCCATCTTCTTTGGTAAATGGAGATTACTCATTGGTAGTTCCCTATACCAGGAAAATCTTAGTTTTGGCCCAATGATTCTAAGATTTACCTCTTATAATTATTGTAAGAATTAAATGATATAGTAGATGATGTGCTTTGGCAACACACACACACACACACACACACACACACACACACACACACACACATTTTAAAAGCCATGTAAATGTCAGCTTTTATTACACCTGCTGTCATCTCAACAGATATGAATAGAGGAGGAAATGATCATAATTTTCATCTCTTATCTAACTGGCTGCTCTAGAGACCAATTACACCTTTTCTTCTAAACTCACTTATCTTAGCACTGGAGGTTCAGATAATAAACTAATACTAGAAGACACTGTCCTATTCTTGACCCAGAGGAAGGAGAAACCCCAGAGTGGTGGCCAGATGTCTTCATTTCCCTGCAATCCTTTCCTCCATATCCCTGATAACAATGACAAGAAAATCTCTCTGCCATCACTTTCAAGTCTGAATCAGAGGGTTCTCCTTTCACAGCAAAGTCTCCATCATCAGAGACCTCTATCTGGCAGTTGTCGGGGTTCAGGTGGAGATAATCTGCCGCCTTCCAGATTTTTCTTACACATCTTCCATTATTCCTACAGAGACGTCTGCTGCATACTTCAGCTGCTTTGGTCACATTAACGATGTAGCTCCCTAGATCAGAAGTAACAAACTGTTTCACCTTTGTACAGTTGCCCTAGAAGTAGAGAACACAAAAGTTCCATTATTCCTCCAAATAGTAACATGGTTACTGCCTCTATCCCAGCACTGAGAATATTTGATTGGATTGCAAAGCCTGCTCTGGTTTTAATTAGTGGACATTTAGACCCCTCAAACACAGTGATCCCTATTGCCCACACATGACCCAATGGCACGAAGGTCTCAAACTTGAATAGGAGAAACATACAATAGGAATGGATCTGGAGTGACCAATGAATGGCCAACCATGACTATAGTGCCAGACTCTGCAGAAATTCTATTGGCCCCTGTGTTAAGTCTTATCTGACTCATTCAAAGCCTCCTGTTTCCTTCTTTTAACTTAGTATAAAAATTCAGAGCCCTTAGGATTTGTGGGCCACCCCCTGGTTCAGCTATTATCATCTGCATCACAATGATAACTGACATAGTTCCCAGGACCTGGCTTGTGTCAGGCATCTCATAGATGGTTAATAAAAGCTGGTTGATTAATTAATTGATATGGCACTTTAAAGTTTACATATTGAACAACAAACTCCAGGAATTGATGCAGAGCAAAAGGAGCAGAACCAGAAGAACATTATACACAGAGACAGATACACTGTGGCACAATCAAATGTACTGGCAGCAATGCAATGATCCAGGACAATTCTGAGGAACTTATGAGAAAAAATGGAATCCACATCCAGAGAAAGAACTGTGGGAGTAGAAACACAGAAGAAAAACAACTGCTTGATCACATGGGTCGATGGGGATATGATTGGGGATGTAGACTCTAAATGATCATCCTAATGCAAATATTAATAATATGGAAATAGATCTTGATCAAAGACATATGTAAAACCCATTGGAAAATGTTTTAAATCAATTATTTAAATAAAAATTTTCAATTCTAAAATAAATAAATAGATGTTTACATATTAAATAGGTCTTGATCAATGACCCTGAAAACCCAATGGAATTGCATGTTGGCTAAAGGAGGAGCATGGGAGGAGGGGAGGGGAACAACATGAATCATGTAACCATGGAGCATTCTTCTTAATTAATCAATTAAATAAAATTAAACAAAATTAAGTTTACATATTCTTACTCTGACATTTTGGAGTAGTTATGAAGTATAGTCTGATTTCATCAAATCAAATGAAGATGGGGACTCAGGAATGGTTGTAAGACAGAGAGACATATGCCTTATCACCTTCTTATATAAGTGAGCATGTATACAAGGTTTTTACACTAACAACCTTATTAATCATTAAATTAGAGTAACTTAGTGGGAGGTTTTATCTGTGTTTGTTTAAATTGTTATGTCTCCTTAACATGGTGTTTGAGCATGGAACTGTTTCCAGAAGAGACATCAGACACTTGTCCTTTTAGCTGCAACCCAAAATTATTATTGCTTACCACTTCCCCTATCAGCATTCCTTTGACTAATTTTTGTTAGTATCGCTGATGCAGCATTTTTCCATCACCTTGGACAATACTAACCTTTCCCTATTGCCAGGACACAAATTTACTGAATCTCACGATCTTCTTTTTCCTGCTCCCCAATCTAATGGGAAGAAAGGCTGAATAATTTGAAATTATGTCACTGCTGAGTTCTTATCCCCACCCAAGACTGCTTTTCATTGTGTTGGTGCCACTCACACTTTAGCATACTTGTCAGACTTATTGCCATACATAATCTGTCTGGAGACTTTCCAAGATTCTAGATAGAATAAGTGCTCAGGTGGAAACCTCCCTAGGCTATTCCCTTCTAGGTTATGTCCAAACAGAGCAAAGAGATGACCATAAAACTCTTAAGATTGGTCAGGCTCCTTTTTTATGTGAAGTTATAAAGGGGCTACAAGGTCTGTCTCCCTGACAAATTAAAAAAAATAGATTAAAAGAAAACAGATAAAGATTTTTCAGCAGACTCATATGAGCTGAAATCATGGACATGATTTCCTCCACTTGTCATGACCTGAAAATCATCTTGCCTTGAGTTTTCTGGTGCCAGCCCTGATTCTATCATTCCCCTGACTTTAACTCTCTTCTTTGGAGGTATCATTCCAGGCCCTAATAGGAGATGAGGATTAGTGGATTACCCTAGCTTTGGAGGAGGTATATTTGGGAAGTGGTAAAGGATGAGGTATGCCCTGCTTAATCTTCCTGTGATGCTTCTCCCTCATATGTAGCACTGCCTTGGGTATCTCCAGATAAACTACTTGACCTTCTCTTAAAGGCACCAAAGAAAAAGCTTCTAGCTTTAGCATTGACTGGTTTTTTTCCCTAATTCTTCTAATAATCCCCTGCAGTCCAGGAATGTCTCTCCAAAATTTTTTTTTAATCTAAAACTCTGTACCAGGACACTCATTTGGATTTCAAGAAGAAGTATGGTCTTCCTGGTTCTTTTATATGGATGGAGGGATGTTTGGTAGCATGTTAACAGAACTAGTTCCATGAAGCCATCTAATTGAAAGTCCAAAAAAAAAAGCCAACTTTTCCAGTGAAAACCATGGTAACATCATTTGATCATAACATCTTGTAGGCTTGGAAGAAATGCACAAGTCATTTTTAAAACTGCTATTTTTAAAATTAATGTTTCCATAGACAAAGCATGCTAAATATGAAAAGAAAGTAGAATCTTCTCCCTTGAATTTTCAAAAGCCAAAAATCACTGGGTCTATCTTTACTACTGTACTATGGGAACCATAGGAACTTGGAAGAAAGTAGGCCACTTAGAAAAGAGAAGACAGTGGGCAGCTGGGTAGCTCAGTGGATTGAGAGCCAGGCCTAGAGATGGGAGGTCCTAGGTTCAAATCTGGCCTCAGACACTTCCCAGCTGTGTGACCCTGGGCAAGTCACTTGACCCCCATTGCCTAGCCCTTACCACTCTTCTATTGGCTCCAAGACAGAAGGTAAGGGTTTATTAAAAAAAAGAAAGAAAGAAAAGAAAAGAGAAGACAAATACATTTCCTTTTATAAAATATTCTACTAAGGCACTGACTTACCTCAGAGGAAGTTAAATTCATGTCTCCCCAAATAACAATGCCTGCAGCTCCCAAGGCAGCACTTTCTCCTATGGTACTAATTAGATCTTGCTATAATGAAAAAGAGACATCATTGTCAATCTAACTATAAAACATCCCACCACATTTTTTTTTAATTGCTTTTGACTTAGCAGGGAAACATCTGAATTAATATACTTTTTTTTAAAAATAATCTATTCCTTGCCATTCTAGAGCAGAACAAATTCTGCTCTAAAATAAACTTTATAGAATAAATGAACAAACTTTATAGAATATAAATAAAATTTCTAGAATATAAAGGTTATGGGATCTTGTAAACAAAGAAAGCAGTTATTTCTAAAGGTTTGAATTAAAACAAAATTGCATGTATTTTTAATAACATAAACTTAAGTAAATACAGTTTACTCCATCAAACTCAATGGAATGGTCTGTACTGTGTTGTCATCTTGAATCACCATTTCCTCCCCAACCCACCCCCACAAAAATAAATAAATTCAACAATCTAGTTGAGCACATGGCTCACAAAATAGAATCCAGATGTTCTCTTTCTCCAAATTCCATAGTGAGCCCTTTCATTTCTGTTTTCCAATTTCATTTTTCAATATTCCATCTAGTAACTCACTTTCTACAATGATTTTGATCATTGTAAGTTATTTGCGATCCAAATTCAAGGCAAAGGATCACGCTATTAAAAGAAAAAGAAAAAGCCAGGCTCAAATTTGTTCAGGCCTCCAGAGCTCCTTTAGAGAGCCCCAGAAATTATTAGTGTTTAATTTCAAAGAAAATGCTTTGATGGTTTTCAATTTTTAAGTCAGCACCTTCATTCTAAGTAGCTCTGCTTATCCACAGATATAATGTGAAAGATAAGGGAAAGAAATGTCAGAGAAGGAAATTTGTGTTTCCAAAATCCTAAGGGAAAGATGGCAGTTTAGAGGCAGTAACTCAGGAATAAAAAGGTAAGCATAAAAGAGTAATCATTCCTGTGTGGGAAGATGGTACTTGTAACTCCAAAGAACTCATTCCTTTTTAGAGTAGTTAAAAGGAGTTTGCAAAAACAGAAGGCAAGGATATGAGTTGATCATGTAGACGTGATATCCAAAAAAATGAAGGGGTGAAAAAAAGAGGAATATTCTGAGAGAAAGGAAAAGAGAGAAGTAAAATGGAGGAAAATATTTCACATAAAAGAGGTATGCAAGGAAGACCTTTTACAGTAACCAGGGAAATGTGGAGGTGGCAGGCAGTGCTTGAATCTCTTATTGGAATTGGTTCAAAGTTGAAAGCACAATTGTTTATAGACATGCAACTTTCCCAACAGAGTAATAGGAGAAAGAGCTGAGAGAAGGGGAGGGACAGAAAGGAAGGGGAGAATGACAACAGAGAGGGAAAATAAAGGAAGGCAGTGGTTAAAAGTAAAATAGATTTTTAAAAGAAACTCTTTCCTTCCATCTTAAAATTGATACTAAATATTGGTTCCAAAGTTCCAAGAATGGCAAGGGCTACACATCTGGGATTAAATGACTTGCCCAGGGTAGCATGGCTAGAAAGTATCTGAGACCAGATTTAAACACAGGACCTCCCATGTCCAGGTCTGGCTCTGTATCCACTGAATCACCTACTTGCCTTACAAAACAGACTTTTGACTAGGAACAGGATAAAATGAGAGAGAGAAAAAGAAACAGAAGAAAATGAGATGGATAGAAATATACCATTTGTAATCATAACTGTGAATGTGAATGGAATGAGCTCACCTATAAAATAGAAGCAGATAGCAGAATGGAACAAAAAAACAGAATGTAACAACATATAATTTACAAGAGACACACTTAAAACAGAAAGATGCAGAGATAAAATATTACATGCAGAGATAAAATTCTGCCAGAGCAGAATGTAATAATATGCTTCAGCTAAAGTAAAAATGACAGGGCTAGCAATCATGATCTCAGACAAAGCAAAAATAGGCTTAATTTAAAAAATAATCAGGGAAACTACATTTTACTTAAAAACACTATAAACAATGAAGTACTATTAAAAATTTTCACAGCAAGTTTCCTGATAAAGGCCTCATTTTTCAAATCTAAAAGGGACTGAGTAAAATTTATTAAAATAAGAGCCATTGCTCAAATGATATATGGTCAAAGGATATGAACAAGCAGTTTTTTTCAAAAGAAGAATCAATGCTACTTAGAGGCATATTTTAAAAAGCTCTAAATGACTACTGATTAGAGAAATGTAAATTAAAACAGCTCTGAGGTATTCCACTTCACACCTATCAGAAATGATAACTGCTGGAGGAAATGAGAGAAAATTGCTATACTAGAGTACTTTTGGTAGAGAGTAAAGTGGTCCAACTACTCTGGAGAACAATTTTAAACCATGCCCAAAGGACTATAAAACTGTGCATTCCCTTTGCTACTATTTGAACTCTATCCCAATGAGATCAAAGAAAAGGAAAAGGATCTGTATGTACAAAAATAGGGCAGCTTTTTTTTTTTTTGGTAGTAACAAAGATTTGGAAATCAAAGAGATGTTCATCACTTGGGGAATGGCTATAAAAAATGTGGCATAAAGAATATTTACTCTTGTGCTATAAGAAATGCTAAGTGAGGGTGGGAAGACTTTTTGAACTGACACAAAGTTAAATGGGAACTAGTAAATCACTGTGCACAGTAACAGCAATATTACTATGATGATCAATTTTGAAAGACTTGGCTATTCTAATCAATGCAATGATCCAAAACAATTCCAAATGACCCATGATAAAAAAAAATGCTATCCAGTTTCAGAAAGAGAACTGATAACTATGAATACAAATTGAAGCATAATTTTCTTTATTTTTCTTTCTTTTTTGCAATATGGCTAATATGAAAATATGTTTTGCATAATTTCACATGTATAATTGATTTCATATTGCTTGCATTCTCAGTGAGTGGGAGGGAGAGAATTTGGAGCTCAAAACTTTAAAAAATGTTTAAAATAAATAATAAATTTTAATTTTAAAAATGCCTAAGGCAAAGTCTCTGAGTGAAGAAAATTCCCACTCAAAAAGTTTCCAATGATAATAAAATCACAACTCTTTCATATAATTCTTTTTCTAGAAGAAAAACATAGAGTGGAGGGATTTGAATAGTCAGTAGTAAGTAGAGGCTTAAAGCTGGGGCATGAATCAAAATAAAGGTAGAAGTGGGAAATGAGACCATAGCTAATAATGGAGGGTCAAGAAGTCATGCTAAAAATAAAGAAATAATTTAGGGAAGGGAAAAGTAGAAATAAAAAAAACACTGTGAAGATCTTAGAAATAGATGATGATCAAGTATAAATTATAGTCATGCCATTGAATGCCATGGAAATGAATAACTTTGGAATTGAAGAAGTTGAGAAACTGTGAGGCTAAAATTCTATTAAAGTCAGAAACATAGATTTTAAAAGGCAATATTATGGTACCAAATTCATTCCTCCTCACTGAAGGTTTTCAAACAGAGACTTTGTCAGAATATTTTAGAGGAGATTCGTTTTTCAGAAAAGGGAGGGGCCCCTTTCTAAATCTAAGATTCTAAAGGAGTTCTCTGATGCTAAAGTCCCTGAAGAAATGATAGAATAATCATAAAGACATATTATGGGCAAGTAAGTGGTGCAGTGGAAAGTGCCAGCTTAGAGTCAGGAAGATTCATCTTTCTGAGTTCATGTCCAACCTCTGACACTTACTTAGCTGTGTAACCCTGAGCAAGACATTTAACCCTGTCTGCCTCAGTTTCCTCATCTATAAAGTGAGCTAGAGAAAGAAATGGCAAACTACTCTAGTATCTTTGTAAGAAAACCTGAAAAGGGGTCAAGAAGTATTGAACATAACTGAACAACAATGACGAAAACTATGTATAACCCACAAATTTCAACAAAATGTTGTTAAGCAATGGGAAAAAAGAAAGGGAAATATAAATATGTTTTCCTCTGCTCCTGTTCCTGTGTAAGGAAGGGTATGGTATGAGGCAAGTCTTCCATTGTTAGCTTTTCTGAGAAATATTGTATTGACTGTGTGGCATTTTACCACATTTTACCAAAAGTCACCAAGTATCCACAAAAGAGCATCTTGAAAGTTAACTAGGCCCTAGTTGTCCAGAATCAGTATATTCATTCATTATCACCCACTGGCTAGCCTATAAGACAGCCCACTATTTCATAATTCTCTGATTCCAGTTACAATGGATATTATTTTAATAACCAATGTGCAAAACTAGAACACGTTTAATTCTTAGCTCTTGGTGTGGCACATTAAGGAACAATAATTAGACAGAGAGAGAGATCCCTTCAGTTAAACAAATACATCTCTCTTTGAGTAGTTTGACTATCCACATTCACTCAAATAGACTTCACTTAGGTTATCAGTTTTAACCCAGATCCATACTCATTCCAGAAACAATTGTGTGCCTTATATTTTTTAAGATTAACATGGATTTTGTTTTCACTAGGTTAGGCACTTAACCTTCCAGGACTCTGGTCAACTTTCTAAGACTATAAGTTGCAGAAAAGGTGCCCACCTGCATTGGTAGAGGGTATTAGTTTATCAAAGAACTCTCAGGTCCAGTGCCTAACCCTGCCCTTATATAGGAGACATTTTTGATAAATTTGTAAAGGTGCTATTAGGTTAATCTTCTAATTAATGGGCTATGTACTTGCTATTAGTTCATTATTGCTTTCATTTTTCCCTAATAATCCATGTAGATAGCAATTACCATTAAACATTTCTCAAGCAAAATTGTGTAAATTTTCATGGAGTTCGGTTACTTAATGACCAGGGTCTAAAAATCCAGAATTTGACTCTTGACAGACTTGGAAATGTGGATTATTTACTAGTTGATATAAGTTGAGAATTTCTCCTCTCCTAACAGGCTGGTTATCCATGCCTCATGACCAAAAAATTCTACCTTTGAATAGCATTCCTTCAGTTAAAAGCAATGATTGTTAAAAATTATAATTCCTGGCTAAGGGTAAATCAGCAAATCAGAAATCATTTATAAAGGGCTTGCACTATACTTTGGAAAGACCAAAACTGAGGTCCTGGCCCTTAAAGAGTTAACATTCTATTCTATAGGAGATTCTATCCTATTAAACTACACATATATATGTAAGACACATTAAATAGGAAAGAAATACAATATAACTATATTTGGGCAGAAGTACTATTATCCCTAGAGTTGACATTATGGGGCAAAGAATTGGAAATATAAATTATCAGTCATTTATATCTTGGCAAGAATGTGTTTAATATATATTTCCTTGTCTGAGTTTTGAAAGAGGGTAATAAAAGGGAGGAGAAAAATTGTTCTGGAACAATAAGTATAGGGGAGGAGGGTACCCAAGGCATACTTATTATCTTTCAAACTGTCTTTCATGACCTCCCTCCTAAGTAATGATTTGAAGCCTTGCATTGTTTGAACCAAGGGAAAAGGAAATCAACTACAATTAGTTCTAGCAATCTTGAGTTAATCCTCTGAAATGAATGTTTTGTACTTTTAGAGTTTATTACTAAATCCCAGGGAGATAAATTTATTATCGCTTGGGAAAAGATTATTCTCAAGCTACAAACAGAATAGGAAATCTAGCTTTGTATAGTTGGAGATGTAAGTCATGAATATTTTGAAACATTCAGATAGGATTCTATTTTGTTCTTTTGAGCTTGCAGAGAACATGGAGTTGACAACTCCCAATTATTTCAAATACTGTTACACCTTTCACTGGTTTCAAATGACTCCTTTGTCAATCTGCGGTGAATTCTTTGATTTTCTTGGGAATTTTTTGGTCTAAATATTGACATTCAAAAGTCATTCTTCATTAGTTATTTAACTAACATTGTAAAATACCAAACATTTATCTTCCCTTTCAGAAACAAAGGTAATAAATAGGCATGACATTTCTTACTACACATGAGCCAATTTTAAGTCATAGACTGAGAACTGGAAGGAACCTTCAAGTTAATCTAGTCCAAATCTCTCATGCTACAAATGAGAAAATCAAGGCCCTCTTTTAAATTTAGACCAATAAATTTCCAGAAAAAAACAAAAACAAAAAACAAGGAATTCTTTGCAAATTGACAGAGGACTCAGTTGAAACCAGTGAAAGAAATGAATAAGTGACTTTTCCAAAGTCACAAGGTAGTAAGTGAAGGATTTTGGATTTGAACCCAAGCTTTCTGACTCAAAAGTCAGGGTACTTGCCTCTGTGCCCTTCAGGAGAATCTGCTCATGTGATATGTACATACTAAGTTCAAAGATGTATATACTTGGACTGGTTGATATTGAGCCTCAGATTCAGAAATATGCACTTTGGGAAGTCTATTTTTTGTATTTGAATGCAATACTTATAGTCAAACTTCACAACAATGGAGAATGAGGAAATGTTCAATTTAATATTCCTCATAAACTCTGGTGCCTACTAAACCGTTCAATGGCCACATCATAAATATAAAGAGACAGATAAACCAAGTGGCCCACACATAGTATATTTATCTATTGTTCCTCAAAACTGAAGCTTGAGTAGGATATGCTTTCTCCAGATGTTTCTATTTAGGGGTGGGAGTGAGGAGAGAGCAGCTGGTTGAAAAATAATCTAAACCAACTACAAGTTGCATTGATATTTTCTTTGAGGAACTGTGTGCAAGCCTGCATATGTGTGTGTGTGTGTGTGTGTGATATAATGAGTACACAGTGAGACAAAAAGATAGAGAGATTAATTGGTAAATGAACTTTAGGCTTGTAAAACTCTCTAAAAACTTTTCCTTGCTGAATTCCAGAGGTGGTATTTCTATTGCCAGCAGTGTATCCAACAAACTTTTAGGTCTATACAGGTTCAAGGACAATATGGATAACTGAACCAAAACTTCATTTTAGGAGTTATAATTTCTTCCTTCCCTGCAGTTTAAGATTCATCTTCTGCTTTATCCACCACAATATGTGAGATGATAGAGATACTCTGAGAGACCCCAGTGAGAGAAGGAACATCCTTTATTACTTTCTAGTCTATCCTTCATTTTTTTTTTACAAGTGGTCCTCAATCACTTGACACACATTTATTAAGTATCTTCTATGTATCAGACAATGGACTGAGCACTGGAGATACTGAAGAAGAGGTGGAAAAAAAAACCCTTATACTTTGCCTCAAATAGTTGTGTAATAGTAGAGTGATGTCCTTAGAGTTAAACAGGTTTGAGTTCAAATACTGTTTCAGACACTGTTGGCTGTATAATCCTGAAGAAGTCATTAGCCTCTTTCAGGATTAGTTTTCTTATCTATAAAACAAGTAAAATAATAGCACCTACCTCAAAGGATTGGTTATCAAGATCAAATGAGATAAAATATGGAAAGTGCTTTGCAAATTGGAAAGCACTGTATAAATGCTATCTGTTGATAATACCCAAGGAGCTTATATTCTATTTATATGCTGCCTTCTCTTTCTAACAACCCCTAAATGTGCCAGATGGGTAAGGGAGCCTTCCTGCTCTCTTCTATTTTCTGAGTAGCTGGCAAAATAATATTCCTGAAGTGCAAATCTGACCTTGTCCTTCCCCTTAGAAGTTTGAGTGGTTCTGTGTTGCTTCTAAAATAAAATACAAACTCCCTTTTCATGTAGAGCCTCCACAATCTATTTCCAGACCGCCTTTCCAGGGTAATTTCATATCATTCATCATGCCACTCTATATTCCAGTCCAACTAGCCTACATGCTTGTTACTCCTACTCTAGAGCATAATATTTCTCACTCTGTGCTTTTGCATGGGTGTCTCCCTTACCTGGAATCTCTCCCTCCTTATCTCTGCCTCTTGGAAAACCCAATTTCATTAAAACCTTAGCTTAATTATTACCTTCTAGATGAGTCTATCCCTGATTTCCCCATTTGTCAATGTTCTCCTCCACCCCAAATCATTATATATATATATTTTTTTTTTCTCATGTACTTTAAATTTACTTATCTCTGTACTTGTTCGTCACCTTCCCCACCAGGGGAATATAAGTTCTTTAACAGTTTCATTTTCATAGAACCTAGAACATATTCATGAATTTAACAAATATGTTGGATTGAATCCAGAATGAATGAATATTTTGTTGACAGAATAATCCCAATGTCTTTTGGGGCCATTTTATATCCTTCCACTATTTGCTTTCTGGTGACATGTGTTGTGATAAATGCCTTAAAATGAGGTCACAGAAAAGAAGGGGTTCAAAATGTTCATATTATCCTCAAACTGTATGATCAGCCAAGAGTTCATTCCATCTCTTCATTTCACCTACAGTGACTCAGGGATTCTTCAAAGGGAACACTTGCCAATAGGAGGTTTGATGGAAAAGGAGGAGAGAGATCTTCCCCTGAAACCAGAAAATTGATCCAAATCATAGAACTTAGAAATCATCCAGCCTCAAGGTCATCATTTTATAAATCCTTACCTTGGAAAGAAAATATAATGGCTCATCTCTGTATCCCAGCCTTGTATAGACAAATACAGGCAGAGCATAATCATGAGATGTCATGGTAGAAATCCGCATTGATTCATTTACCCTAAACTGAGAGAAGCGTAAAATGTTTCCACTGTTCCCAAAAGATTTCTTGACTCCAATGGAAGGATATAAAGCAGCACTGCTGTTCCAAAGCCAGGAAAGCTCATTGTTCCTCAAAACTTCATCTTCTGGACATGAACCAGTGTAATTTTGGTCATAAATGTTGTAATTGTGACAATCAGGATATAAATAGTAACCCCAAAGACCCCTGGGGCGACTTCGAATTCCCAACTGGATGGTTTCCTTCATGAAAGCCTTTGCACTTTCCTCAAAAGAAATTTTGGCTAAATATTCAATTTCACTAGCTGACATGTTCACTTTTACTTCAGAAATTAGCTTTCTTGACTTCTGCCTGTATACATCTTTTGTGTTCCAATTCCGTGCCCATTGAGGTCTCCAATATTCCCAGTCTATGACAGCAAGTCCACTGAAATCCTCAGCTGGAATATAATAATTGATGTCTTGGCCAGCTTTTTCCAGATGGGCTTGCAAACTAAAGTTCTGGGGAAGGCCCCCATTAATAGGAACTCCTTGTGATGTATACCAGGGATAATATCCCAATCTATTGACATAAAATATGGTAACATTTTGCCCTCTTGCCTTGGCCAATGGACTGCCAATGATGTGAAACATTTTTAAATTCAGCATTATATTATACTTTGTTGAACACTGATCTGTTGGAGCATTCCAAGCAGCTATAAAAGGTTTCCTTTGATAAATTGGAAGTTGTGCAGGTTTTAAAGAAGCAATAGGTTTCAAAATAAATGACACAAGTAACCACGATGTGAGATATGATGGTTGTACAATATGTAGTATTAATCTTCTCTCAGATAGTGTTTTCATGATAAGGAAAAGTGTGATATCTTCTAATTTAATGCAGCCTGAAAGACATAAATTGACAGGTGACTTAATATAGGTGACATCTTTGAGAAGACATGCTGAAAGAGTAAGTGCTTACATCGTCATAATATCTGTTTATGAAGTACCTTTTATTCAAAGTCTACAAAGAACATTCTGTAGAAATCTAGGTGCAAACACCAACTCCACTTTATAAACAAAGCAGCATAGTCTAAGGGAAAATATTCAAGGCTCTGGTAGTTTAGCAAATATTTTTGTCTGGATGAAGGCAATGTGAGAAACAGGGGAAGGAAGAAGAGATGCTTAACAAGGAAAAGAAAAAATTCAGAGCAAGGAATATTATAGCAATTTCTAATGTTTTTGCAGGGCTGTGGTAACGAAGAAGGATTGGATTTATTCCTCTTTCCTCCAGAGGACCTAAGTAAGAGCAATAAATGGAAGCTGAATATAAGCAGAGATAGGTTTAAAGTAGAGAAAATCTTCATTAACAATTAGATCTGTGCCAAAATGAAAATAGAGAAGTATCCTGGGGGAAATCTGATCATCAGGGATCTTCCAGTGAAGGCTAAATATTGGAGATGCCTAGGAAAGATGCAGGTTGGATTAGATAGTTTATAAGGTCCCTTCCATTTCAGATTTTATGTGTTATTAGTCAATACCTATCCTTAACTGCCCTTTATCCTTTTGATCCTTCTCTTCCTTGATTTTGTTCTATTTTCTGTATGAAATTTATTGTCAAAGGGTAACTAACATTTATCAAACTTTTTTCTGAGTTTTTCCATAGTGATATGCCTAAGGCTGTGTCTCTCCTCGCCCCTAACATTAAAGAGGAAGGGCACTTAATTAGTTAGTTGCTGCATGGGCTGGTTCATTGAGGCTGGTATCTTTCCACTACCTGATATTTGAGAAGTTGAGTTTGGGAACGTTCCCACTACTGCAAGGAAATGTGAGTTCTTTAAGGCAGTATGTAATGATGACTCATTACCACTAGGTGTCATCAACACAACCTCAAAGCACTTCCTAGACTTCTAGGAATACTAGGACTTTAGAATTGGAAGAGACAAGCCTGTAAGATCATAAATTTAGAGATGGAAGGGACCTTTAGCTTCATCTAATCCAATTCCCTCACTTTACATTTGAGGCCCAAAGAGGTGACCTATACATGGTCACCCAGGTATTGTTATTCAGTCATTTCAGTAATATCAAACTCTTCCTGACTTCATTTGGAGTTTTCTTGGCAAAAATACTGAAGTGGTTTGGCATTTCCTTCTCCAGATCATTTTACAGATGAGGAAACTGAGGCAAACAGGGTTAAGTGACTTGCCCAGGGTCATATAGCTACTAAGTGGCTGAGACTAGATTTTAACTCAAAAGATGAGTCTTCCTGACTCCGGACCCAGTGTTTTATGCACTATGGCATCACCTAACAGCCCTAAAGGTCACAATTGTCTTTTGTAAAAGAGTCAAGATTTGAATCCATGTTCTCGAATTCTAAGTTCCTCTTTAGAGCACTTTAGGGATCCATCCTTTCCTATGAAGACCTTCTACACGTATTGTTGGGCATTTATAGATATGTTATAAAGCTAGGTAATTTATTCATTCATTTGACATTTTTGAGCACCTCCTATATGTAAAGGGTGGGGATAGACCTTAGGAGAATTTTTAAAAGTCACTTTCATTCCTATTTATATCAAAAACTCAAATTACATTAAAAGTATAAATTATTGTTTAAAGAAAACAATGTTTTCCACAAAAAAAAATGACCTTCTGAGTCGTAGCGGAGGGAAATGTCCTTTTTAGAACTGCCACTTGTCTCTGATTATCAGTTACAGTGCACTGCAGAGTAAGACTTATAATTAAATATAAGCTGCTTTAAGCTCCCAAAGAATGCTTTTATCACATCTCCAGTTCTGTCCATGTTGAAGAATCTCATGTACCACAATTTACCATACACATATTTTTCTAAAGTCTAGAACTAAAGAAAAGTTTTTTAATCAATCAATAATCATTTATTAAGCATTATTGTCTATAAATCATGGTTCAAGGCACTGGGAGAAATATAAAGTTTAGATAAAGCTGTGGTCCCCTACCTAAAAGAGCTTACAGTCTAACAAAGAATGGTAAGGCAACAAAACATAGATAGTCTTAATATACAATACTAAATAAGGTTCTTATTTCAAGAAACAAGTTTATCAATGAATATTAAGTGGTTCCTAGGTGCCAAGCTATATGAAATGAAGAGAAAATAAATACAAATAATAAAATAATCCCTACTCCTAGGCTGCTTAAATTCTATTAGGAGAGACAAGGGCACCTAGAAATACATAGAAATCAAATATAAAGAGAATAAAACAAATACATGTTAGTGCTGTTGAGTCATGAATGCCTCCATTTGGGATGTTCTTGGCAGAGATACTGAAGTAGTTTACCATTTCCTTATCCAGTTAATTTTATAGATGAGGATGAACAAGGTTAAGTGACTTGCTCAAGGTCACACAGTTAGGACATGCCTGAGACTAGATTTGAACTCAGGTAGATGAGTCTTCCTGCCTCCAGGTCTGGTACCACCTAACTGCCCTAAACAAATAAACACAAAGTAATTAAATAAGTAGTCTGGAAGAGAGGGCACTAGCTTTTGGATAAATCAAGGGAGACTTTAATTCGGATGTGAGAATGGGACTAAAGCTGTTTCTTGAAAGAGGAGATGAGGCAGAAATAAGGAGGGAATGAATTCCATGAATAAGGAATGGTCAGTGTAAAGGCCTGGATACAGGACAAGTTTGGCTACATCCTGAACTCTGTGTATATAGAGGGGGAAGGGAGGGTATAATGTATAAGGTGAGAAAGAGAGATGGGGCCAAGTTGCAAAGGAATTTAAAAGCCAAACAGAGGAATTTCTATTTTATCCCAAAAGCAGGGAGCCATTGAAATTGATTGAGTAGTGTAGTGACATAGATACTGGATAAAGGATAATTCCTTTGGCTGCACCTTAGAGGGAAGAGACTTAAAGCAGGGAGAACAATTAATTAGAAGGCTATTTCAATAATCGAAATAAAAGGTAAAAAAGGCTTAAGTTTAGGTAATGGTTGTAGGAGGAGGGAGAAGAGATTGGATGCTAGAGAGGCTGTGAGGTTGAAACAGCCAGCTGTGACAACTGATTAGAAATGAGTCATGGAGGAAAGTGAGAAGTCAAGAATGATACCCAGGTGATGAACCTGGGAGATTGGAAGGATAGTGCAGCTTTCACCAGAAATAGGGAAGTTTGAAAGATGGAAGAGCCTGCAAGCAAGGAGATATTGAGCTCTGGGTTGAACATGGTAAGTAAAGATGCCTCTGGAGGCAATTGATGAGACAACTTGGTGGCTCAGCAGATAGTCAGGAGGACCTGGGTTCAAATCTGAACTCTGACAATTCCTAGTTATGTAACCTGAGGCAAGTCACATAGCCCTTACCGCTCATATGTCTTAGAGCTGATAATTAGTATCAGTTCTAAGACAGAAGGTATGGGTTTAAAAAACATAGCAGCTGGTGATGTGGATTTGAAGTTTAAAGGAGAGGGAGAGGGAGCCAGTAATCAACTCAGTACATCTGATTTCTCATCCTCATTACTCAGTTTTGCCTTCCTGCATTGTTTTTCCCTATTAGATTGAAAGGGCAACTAGGTGGTACAATAGATAGAGTGTTGGCTTTGGAATCAGGAAGACTCATCACAGTTTCTAGTTAAGAAAGTGGATCACTTGTGGGGAATGGTTAGATCCAGTTTATAACCATTTGTTTATATTGTGAGTTAAATGGAGTAAAGGAAAAAGTCACAAGATTTCTGACAACTGAAGAATTGGAAGATTATGAAGTCTGATGCATCCTCAGTGTGAAGGTTAAAGTTCCTCAGGGTAAGGGAAGGATTTCAGTAGGAGAGAAAGATAGGTGCTGAACTACTTGAGAAAAGAGGGAGAATGAGCTATGGGATTAGATGAGCCACCATAGTGTGGATTGAGGGGAAATTTTTAATTCTATAGACTTCAAGAGACAAGAGATTGCTGAGTAATGGTCGTACAAGGAGGAGTGTCTTCAAGTGACAGTGAGGAGCAAAGACTATTACAACTCTTCCTCCAACAACTCTGTATGAGCATTCCAGGGGGGGCACCCTGGAAAAGAATAGTAGGGATTAGAATGAGACATGGGTGGGATAGGGGTGAGGAGGAGGAGGATCATAAAAGAAAAGAAAGTGAAGAACAGTGCGAGTCCTCTAAATGACTGGTTATTGATTAATAAATATGATTACTACTGTTTTCTAGATGATAAAACTAAGGCTGGAATCTCATCTGGAAAATAAAGGATTATAATATTATCTACCCTACATGTTTGTTGTGAGGAATGCTATTGTTTCATGGAACCATAGATGAGAGCTAGGTGGCACGTGGGCACCAAAGGAGGAAAATAGCCCTGAGAAGGGCTCAGCAAGCTCTTATACCAGTTTCTAGTTTTCCCTGAACAATCCAAACCTCTTTCCATATGATATGTAATTGTGTGTATTATATATTAATTATATTTTCACATATTACAGTTGAATTTTATTTTATAACTACTCAAACCTTTAAGTTTTGTTACTCTGGCATCCACAAATAACAAAATTAGATGAACCAATGTTTGAATATTGTTTTGGGGCATACTTCTTTTAGTAATATGAATAAAAGATGTCAATATTCAAAGTCTAGAACTCTTTCAATTCTTATTTGACTTGGGAGTTGTGTTCCCTTATTTTTTTTTTAAACCAGATCTGTGATTGTTTGGGATAGCAACCTCCCAGTGAAGAAATTCCCTCTACTTATGAAGGTCAGAACCTCCACTGTAATTTCTTGTCTTAGAAAGTTTCCTGAGGCACCAAGAGTTTAAGAGACTTCGACAAGGTCTCAAAACCAATATGCACCAAAAACAGGTTTTGAATTCAAGTCTTTCTGAACCTTAAGCCAACTCTCTAAGTCAATATACCAACCTATCAAACTCACAATCTTCATATAGGGTAAATTACTAAGATGCAAATAACTTGTCCACCTAACCTAAACCCCACACAGGTTTTATGAACAGTATCTGGTGGCCAAGAATCTAAGGTGACATTCAGCAGAGGTAAAATTATATTTCTAAAATACCATTGGAAAAAAATTCTTCCTCATTCATAAATCAATGAATTCAATATCACTAAGTCAATAGTGAATGGTCTTTTTGCTGCTAGGTAAATGGCAAATAAGTGCATCAACATTCATCAGAATCAGAAGCAAAATGGAGCCAAGAAATTTAGCATTACCCTATTTATTCTGCAGCACTATTTCATTCTCAGTGACTTTACTTCATCCTCATCAGGCAATTTCCAAACTGCCCTCCAAGAAAAGACTGTAACCAGCAAATAAAGGGCATCCATTGTCTTTCTCTGATGGATGCTGCTTTCATAGCATAATCTTTGCTCAATGTTACTCTGGTAGGAAAAAACTGGTTCTTTTCCAGGTGTCCTATGCTTCTTTCATTTCATTTTTCATACTAATCACAAAACTATTTTATTCAAGAAAAGAATCACTATGAGAGGGAACTTTCTGGCCTCTGTACTTGCACTCATTCAGTTCTTATGCCTGTAATGCCCCCTTTTACCCACGGTTATTCCCCCCTGATGGTCACTCATCTACATTCTTCAAGACCCAAATTCCATTAAGTATTTCCCATCCCTCAGGCGTCACTTATGTTTTCCCTTTCTCAGCACTTTCATAGAATATGCTTTGTATCTTTGTGTACCATTGTTGTTCAGTCATTTTTCAATCATGTCTGTCTCTCCATGATCTCATTTGGGATTTTCTTGGCAAAGATAATGCAGTGGTTTGCCATTTCCTTCTCCAGCTCATTTGACAATTGAGGAACTGAGGAAAACAAGACTAGTAACTTATTCAGGGTCACACAGTTGGTAAGAGTCTGATTTTAACTGAGGAAGATGAGTATTCCTGGCCCCAGACCTGTACTCTTATCTACTGCGCTACCTAGCTGCCCCCTCATTTACTACTACTGACCTATTTTGTATTTTAGTTTTTTGATTATGGATTTTCTCCTTTTGTATGTGCAGACTCCCTAAGGGATGAAAGCCTGTTTTATTTCTCTTCCTATCTCACTAAGCAAATAAGTTTTCTAAATATAGTATAAATATATATATATGGTATACATAATACATATAGATTAATAAATATATTTTACTAACAAATGCTTATTAATATATTAAATGAAGTAGGGTATTGATAGATGAAGTGGTGCCTGATCAACTGACATCCCCTTCCCAACTTCCTAATTAGACTGAGAAAATAAGGAGCAGATTATCAAGGCATTGATGTGTTACAGATGTCCCTGGAGAATCTTTATGATTTTTGAGTCTTGTGTAATTGTGTCATGAAAGCCTATTGTTCAGATAAAACTGGAAAACTTGTTTAATAAATGTAGAGTGAAGTGAGCAGAACCAGTAAAAACAATTTTTACAGTAATACTAACACTAAAGAAAAACCACTTTGAAAGAGTTAAGAATTCTGGTTAATACGATCACCAGTCATGACTCCCTGAGGACCTCTAGTAAAATATGCTACCCGCAGAAGGGTGAGGGACTCAAGACATTTGAGACTTGGAGTTGAGTCCCACAGATAAAAATTGTAAAATCTTGTGATTTCACACTCTAACTATTCTAATCTCAGAATTTAAATTGAATTGAGGTTGACCAAATCACTAGAAAGGGAAAAGAAGTTGTAGTGAACTGCTGTAACCCCCCCTGAGACCTGAAGTTGTGAGCATAATCAGAGTTTAAATAGATAGGACATAAAGGAGGGGGAAGGAGAGAGAGGAAAACAAAGTAGAAAATGTAAACACACATGCTATAAGCCATATAGACCATTTTGACAATAGTCCAAGCAACCCTGTAAAGCATCCAGAATTTTAGAATAAAAGCAATTGAAGGGAGAAGGGCTGTATCTCTCACCCTTACCTCAGGCTGACTTTCGTGATTATGACCTATAATGAGCCTCAGACTAGAGGAACAACAAACTGCATACATAGTATAAGGATGATATTAGAAATCGGGTCTTGTTATATTAGTTTAGACATAAGAAGTAGAGAAGCTGGCTTGGAAAGAATGGGAGTTTCAAGCATAGCTGAGACGGGGTCAATTTCAAATGTTGACAGTTGTAAAGATTTTGCTCTGGTAGTTGATCTCTGGCAGTTGGCAGTCACCCACAAAGACTCTTGTTCTGAGGGTTTTGAGGAGGTAATATCTTTGCTTCTCTCTCTCTCTCCCTCCCTCTCTCTCTCTCTCTCTCTCTCTCTCTCTCTCTCTCTCTCTCTCTCTCTCTCTCTCTCTCTCTCTCTCTCTCTCTTCTCTCTCTCTCTCTCTCTCTCTCTCTCTCTCTCTCTCTCTCTCTCTCTCTCTCTCTCTCTCTCTCTCTCACTGTCTAAGGGAAAGACCTGAAGTAGTTGTGTTTTCTTTTTCAAACTTGGGAAACACTATTGACTATCTATTACTGTCTTTATAGATTGTTTAACTCTGAGAAGACCAAAGAAAGACTTGGTCTTTGGTTTAGACTCTGAATCTGCTAAGGCTCAGAGTTCTAACTTGATTCTTGTTGAGACTCAACCAGCAAGCCTTTGTTATTTTTATAACTTGGAGGTGAATAAAAATTAAAAGGATAATATTGTTAGTTTTATTTAGAATAGTAAAAATTTGGGCTAGTCAGTTCAGGAAGGATTAGTGTAGCCTGTGAAAAACAGGAGAAGCAGTTCCTTGCAGAACCAGGGAGTTTTATTTGGATGGAGTTAGAATCCCTTGGTGTTCGAAATACTTTTATCCTTATATATTTCAATAAATATTTTATTTTTTATAACCGGAGCCCTTTGTGCCTGGTCCTGAAGAGAAGTTCATTTATGAGCTTCACTTCACTGATATAAACTGAGGATACTTTGTGATTGCAACCAGCAGAATATCTGACATCAGTTTATGATCAATAATCAAACCCATTGCTTTATTAATTTGTGTAGTCTCACTTTTATTTTAGGCAGTCCATCCACTGAAGACAACTGTTATGTGTTTGATATTTAATCATGTATCTTTGCCCCATTACAAGCTCAGTAAATAAATTATATGGGTGCATATATATATGTGTGTGTATATATATACATGTATATACATATATGTGTGTATGTATATCTATATATACAAATGTTTGTATATAAAACATATATGTATATATTATATATCTACCACTGAATACATATACAGAAGGAGCTAGATGGTACATTAGTTAGATCTTAGAACTTAAGAGTCAAAAAGACATGAATTTGAATTCTGCCTCAGAAACTTACTGGCTATGTGACCCTAGGCAAGTCACTTAATTTCTGCTTGCCTTAGTTTTCTCATCTATAACATAGTGATAATAATTGCAACTATCTCACTTGGCTAACGTGAGGGTCAAATGAGTTAACATATAAAGCACTTTGCAAAGCTTTAAGTGCTTTATAAATATTAACTGTTATCACTGGCATATGTATGTTTATATATTATATGTATATACTTGTGTATATGTTGAACATGCACATATGTGTATACATATATGTTGAACTGAGTCATTTTCATCACCTTTCTCATGCCTGAAGTTAGGAAGGAAGTGACTTATTAGAGGAGGACAATGACAAGGAAGACTAGGAGGAGGAGGAGGAGGAGGAGAAGCAGAAGAAGCAGAAGAAGAAGAAGAAGAAGAAGAAGAAGAAGAAGAAGAAGAAGAAGAAGAAGAAGAAGAAGAAGAAGAAGAAGAAGAAGAAGAAGAAGAAGAAGAAGAAGAAGAAGCAGAAGCAGAAGCAGAAGAAGAAGAAGAAGAAGCAGAAGCAGAAGAAGAAGAAGAAGAAGAAGAAGAAGAAGAAGAAAATTTACACTTAGTCGTTCATTTAGAAGGTATTGATGACATCATAGGGTAGCTAGCTGTTTGTTTGTTTTTTTGTTTGTTTGTTTGTTTTTATTAAAGGATCAGCCAAACTCCAAGGGATTTTAAAATATAAGCTAGCATTTTCCAAGAGAAAAAAAAACTTTCAAGAGGTATGAACAGGATTTTTTTTTCCAAAAGAAGAACTCCAAGTAATCAATAGTTCTATTATTAAAGAAATGCAAATTAATGCAATTCTAGATTCCACTTCATATTGATCAAAATGACAAAGATGACAAAAACGGAAAATTACAGTTGTTGAAGGAACATGGTGAAATTGGTCACACTGATGAATTAATTGGTAAAAGTATAAATTGATCCAGCCATCTAAAAATGAATTTGGGACTAGGCTCTAAAAGTAAAAATTAACATTACATGCAGATACAGATGTAATATTTGAAGAATGTCTTGTGAATGTTCACCTCTAGAGAATGAACTGAGAAGTGGAAACACAAAAGACATAATCTATTTTTCTGGATGGTGACTTCTATGCTGTGGAGAGGGGGAAAAAGAACTGATTTTTTTTTAAGTCAAATGGAAACTATGATTATCCTTTGCCCCATTGAAATCACTACAAGATCCATACCACAAAGAGATCAAAGAAACAAGAAAAATGCTCACATGTACAAAACTATTTATAATTTCTCTTTTCTGGTGACCAAGAACTAGAAACAGAATTTGTCCCCATCAGTTGAATATATTAGCAAATATATGTATATATAAAGTAATATAGCATAAATATGTAGCTGTGTCACGAGTCTATTTTTCAGATAAAGACTTGAATAAACTAATGTAGAGTGAAATGAACAGAACCAGTAAAACAATTTTAATAGTAATTACATTGTAAAGAAAAACAACTTTGGAAGACATAATAATTCTGATCAATGCAAAGACCAGCCATGCCTTCTAATAAAATATGCTACTCACAGAAAGGTGATGTACTCAAGACACGAGACATATTTTCAGACATATGTGATTTGTTTTTGTGGACTATGATTATATCGTGTAAGTATTGTATTTTTGTTTTTATTATGAATGGAACTGGGGAAGTGTAGATCTAGGAATTGTGGTTTGGGGGGGGGGGTGGTTTAAATAGGGTCACTGAAGCATTTTTCTTTTTTTTCACTGAGACATTTTTAGAATGCATGGAAGATAGCAGAAGAAAATCCAAAAGGAAAGGATATATAGTTATGTAAGACATACTGAAAATAACATACTGGATTTATTAAATTTTTTTAGGAAACTATCTATAATAGTGTAACATACCTCTTGAGATTCATAGGCTCAAATTACACACCAACTGGCAAGTTGGGTCCCCAGAGGGGTAGCTATTATATAACTTAGGATTTTAGGAGTAATTTTGTAGTGAATATCCACCCAAATGTTGGCTCACAATCCCCCACCAATGTGCTTCCTCTTGGACAGACAGTAGATTCAACTCTTTAACAAGTTTGTTTATTCCAGGGGCATATCAGGGCCACATTTTGCCACAAATACACCCAAAGTCTGAGAGTAAAGAGTGGACAGGAACTTAAAATGTAATTATAATGAGACATAGAAGTAGGAAACCCATTACCAAGGCAATTTACAACTCTGGTACTGCAGGACCTCAATGTCCTTTCTCTTTAGAGAGAATGGTCATGAAGTTCACTACAAGTTGCTTGATTGTTTAGTTGAGCTGGCCTTTTATATGTAGGACATGGCTTCTCTGACAGTCCAGTGGCCCAATTGGGCTTTCTCATATTAAAGTGTAGTGTCTTAACTAGAAAGACCAATATAATCAAGGAGGTTACTTAGTGGCTGTGCTGGCTTCTCATCAAGTTCTACAGCTGCTGAACTAAAGTGGACTGATTGTTCAGTCAGAAACAGTTGACCTGTTTCTCTAAAGGCACCACGCTCTCAAGGAACAGGTCAACCCAATGGTCTCCTGGACTTGCTCTTCAGTGGGGAGCTTTTCCCACCTTCATTCAATAGCTGAACTGAGGGATTTGGGGTTGAGATCTTTCAACTAGAGCAACAACCCTTAGCTTTTTGGATGAACTCTTTTTAGTAAATAAGTTCTATTCCCCTACTTCCCCCCACCCCCAATAAACAATTCATGTTGCCACAGGATTGTTGTTTAGTTGTTTTTCAGTCATGTCCTCAGTTGGGATTTTCTTGGCAAAGATATTGAAGTAGTTTGTCATTTCCTTCTCCAGCTCATTTTACAAATGGGGAAACTGAGGCAGAGTTAAGTTACTTGCCCAAGGTCACACAGCTAGGAAGTGTCTAAGGCCAGATATGGATTAAACTAGGTTGAAGATAACAAGTCTCAAACCTGTCAGTTAGTTTGAAGGTTTATCCATCCCAAATATGTGAAGGTGGAATAGGCAGATAAGAATAATTTGTTTCAAAGGCTATGAAAATAGAATAAGCAGGCACTGTGGAACACTTAGAGTAGGATTAGACATTGAAGATGTCAAGATCATCGACTGTTTCCCAGTCCATCATCTGAACTTTTGACTTGTCACTGGACTTTGATGACTCCAGAAAAGAGAGTGAGGCTGAGGTACAACTCTGCCTCACTTAAATCCAACTCATGTACAAGTTAAAACATCACCCTGCAATGTTAGTGGTCCCCTTGGAAAACAAAGGACAAAAAACAACCTCCACCACCTAGCTGTTTGGAGCATCCAGTTTCAATTAAGTCATTTTTACCTTTCCAATGGTTTGGGGTAACATAAAGTAGGTGAGATGTGGATTCCGTCTGTGCCTTGGGGACACATTCACAGTCTTTCTGGTTATTTGTTAAGCATTAAAGAAACACTTTCCTCTTCACATTCTTTGGCCTCCTTTTGCACCACTTACTACAAGTTATTGCCAAAAAGGGCCCCTTGGGCAGCCATTGAGAGACACTTCCTTATTCTCTCCATATTCAGGACCTCTGGCTCTGATTCTTATCTGGATTAGGGTGAGGGATTTTCTTTTACTTCTGGGTTTCAGGTGCTGGCACTATGCCCCACCACACAGTCCTTGCTTCACCTCTGCAGTTTCCTGAGCCTCGGGATAAACACATCTTTGTTGGACTTTCAATTCCCCTTTCTAGGATAAGGAATGTCTTTTTTGTATCAAAAGACTTTCCCTTTTACCTCCCTTCTACCCTCTTCAGATCTTCATTTTTGTTGAAGTCTTATTAATGCAGTTACCACCTCTGACTACTTGAACAGAGTGCTGCCAGAACTAGATTAAAATGGAATTGGGAAATGTTCATCAAAAATGAAAATAATAATAACAATACAATATGGATAATGTTAATTTGTCTCTTCTCTCTAGGTTTTCAAGACACCACTCTTTCCTGGTTTCCCTCCCACCTCTCTAATAACCCTTTCTTCTTATGTCTCCTTTGTTGGATTCTACTCCAGATCATGCCCCCTAATGGTAGGTGTTCCTCGGTGTGCTTTCCTGGACCCTCTTCTCTTGACTCTCTCCTCTTTTGCCTGTACTACTTTGCTTGGTGATTTCATCAGCTCCCAGGGATTTAATTATCTCATTACTGATGATTCCCATATCGATTTTTCCTGCCCCAATCTCTTTGCTGACCTTCAGTCTGCCATCTCCTACTTATTTTTAGACATCTCAAACTGGATGTCTGTTAGACATCTTAAACTGAATTTGTTCACAATAGAACTCATTGGTTTTTCCCTCGTACACCCTCCCTACCTCCTTTCTCTATTCCTGTAGAGAGCAGCACCATCTTTTCAAGACTCAGGCTCACAGCCTAGGAGTCAGTCTAGACTCCTCACTAGTTCTTACTTAGCCCCACATTCAAGCAGCTGCCAAGCTCTGTCAATCCCACCCTTGTAACATCTCTCAAATAGGTCCCCTTCTCTTCTCTGGCACTGTCACTACTCTGGTACAAGCTGCCATTCCTTGATTACTTTAACAGCTTTAACAGGTGGATCTGCCTGCCTCATATCTCCCCATTTCAATCTAGTCTCCATTTAGGTACTAAAGTGGTTTTCCAAAAATTTCAACCATTTCACTCTTCCCTCACACCCTCCACTCAATAAATTTCAGTGGCTCCCTAGTGTAACCCCTCCCCCCCATCAATAAAGTCCAGTGGCTTCCAATTGCCTCCAAAGCATATACAAAATGGTTTGGCATTCAAAGTCCTTTTCTAAGCTAGCTCTATCCTACCTTCTGGGTTTCTTTTATTTTACTCCCTAATATATAATCTTCCATTGAGTGAAACTGGCTTCCTGACTACTCTGAGAATAAAACCCTCCATATTTCTGCTCTCTGGCTACCCCTATGCCTCCACTCTAATTAATTACATTCTTGGCTTCCTTTAAGTGCTAACTAAAAGCTTATCTTCTACCTGAAGACTTTCCTCATCCCTTTTAATTCCAGGGGCTTCTTTCTAGTAATTATTTTCTATTTATCCTGTATTTAGTTTGCTTGGTGTATATTTGTTTGCATATTGCCTCTCCTATTAGTTTGTAAGCTCCCTGAGGGCAGGCACTGACTTTTTGCCAACTTTGGTAACCACAGAGCTTAACAGAGTACCTGAAACTTAACTGGCAATGAATGTTTATTGATTATTTTACTAAGTCAATATGGACTGCAATGATTTTTTTTTTTAGTTTGACATCATTGCACTAGAACATCACCCTCTCCTTGCAGTTAAGATATTACTGCACCCAGGGGAATGGCATTAAGACACAATGAAAATGATGGGGAGCTGCAGTACCAGAGGTATGTATTGCCTTGGCCATGTAACTCTATTAGTCAACAGTCAGCTAGTATTGAAGAGTTTCCTACAAGTGTTTTCTATGTTTATGCCTACCCTTCCCACTGATGTTTTGTGAGCCTGTAGGAACACAGACTCCAAGTTTAAGAGGATGTACTTCCCGATCAATCACTTTCCCATTTTAGAAAGCAGAGAATATTGTATAGGTATTTATTTTACTGCCCATTTCCAAAAGTACCTTTGCTTTGAGCCAACTACAAATGGTTGAATATTAAAGGCAAAGGTATGGGTGGTACTCAAGAACTACAGTCTTGGGAATACAAATCCGCAAAGAACCTCGAGCCTAAAGAAGTCATCCCTGAGAGTACCCAATCTGTGAGCATGAATGGTGAAAGAGAAGTGGCATAGAGGAGAGCGTTGCATAAATAAAAGTTGGGCAAGGAAATAAGTCTCTAGAAAATGCTTTAGAGATCACCTAGTCCAACTCTAATTTTTTTCATGTGATAGGGATAAAATTCATTTCCAGGGGAGGTGGAGAGGTTGGTGGCAGAGAAAAGCAGCTTCATTTGCCCTCCCCCACCCAGACTCTGCCAAGTGTTCTGGTATCGCAACTAAAGCCTAGCAGAGCTTTAAGAGTATCTGCATGACACTCTATGAGGGGAATTTTAAGACTCAAGAAGCAAGCATATGTTTATCCCCAGGCTCAGTAAGCCATGGAAGTGAGGTTAAGATGTGAGACATCCTATCCCTGAAATAAGGAAGAAGTAAGAGAAAACCCCTTGCTCTAGCTCAGAGAGGAGTCAGGGCTGGATGTCTTATGGACAAAAAAATCAGTTAGACCTTTGAGAGCAGGGATTCTTTCATTCTTTTAATTTGTGTCCACAGTGCTTAGCACAGTGACTAACACGCAGTAGGTATTTTTAAATGCCTATTTATCCATTGAATCTATTCTATTTTCAAAAACAAGAAGAAAAATTTTAGTTTCCTCTTCCATAGTCCATTTGGTCTCCAACTTTGGTCATTTAATGGAAGAGGAAAACAAATATTTAACAATTATTGTTAAATGACTAAAGACTAAACTTTTTCTCCTCTATTTTCAAACA
The DNA here is from genome assembly GCF_027887165.1 of Monodelphis domestica. Classification (NCBI taxonomy): domain Eukaryota; kingdom Metazoa; phylum Chordata; class Mammalia; order Didelphimorphia; family Didelphidae; genus Monodelphis; species Monodelphis domestica. The sequence goes on along the minus strand of NC_077231.1, from coordinate 194,208,718 downwards.
TAGAATAGAGTCAATGAATCAATGAATCAACTAGTCACTGTGCTAGTCATTGGGGGTATAAATAAAAGAAATAATCCCTACTCTCAAGGTTCTTATATTTGTTTTTTGTTCCTTTACCTTCCGTCTTGGAATCAATACTTTGTATTGGTTCCAAGGCAGAAGAGTGGAAAGGGCTAGGCAATGGGGGTCAAGTGACTTGCCCAGGGTCACACAACTGGGATGTATGTGAGACCAGATTTGAACCAAGGACCCCCCATCTCTAGGCCTGGCTCTCAATCCACTGAGCGACCCAGCTGCACCCTCAAGGTTCTTATATTTGAATGATCTATGATTGTGATCTTTCCTGTGGAGACACACACACACACACACACACACACACACACACACACACACACACACACACACCACTAGCTAAAAAGAAATAGATTAACTCAGATAACCACTTAGAAACACTTAGAGTGACTTTATCATTTCAGATTTAGTTAGAAAACCACTAAATTTTACTCTCTATTTTTATTCAAGTTGCAGGGAGGTGGCACATTGGGTAGAGAGTCAGGCCTGGAGTCAGAAAGACTCATCTTTCTAAATTCAAACCTTGACTCTAACATTTATTGTGTGACCTGGGAAAGTTACTTAACCCTATTTGCCTCAGTTTCCTTGTCTGTAAAATAAGCTAGGGAAGAATATGGTAAATGACTTTAGTATCTTTGCCAAGAAAATTCCAAATGGGATTATGGAGAAGGTGACTTAACTAAATAACAATTCTTATTCAAGAATACTTTTATGGGAACTGTAGTTCATAGTAAAAAGCTACAGAGAAGCACAATGAATGAATTACATAAATGTTCTCTTCCTACTGAAGACATTAGCTGCAATATATCTATCTGACAAATAGCTCATACAACATTAGCTACAAAAGAACTATAAAGAATTTTTTTAAAGAAATAGAAAGTGTTTTTCCCTTTCTAAAAATTATAGCCCGTGAGTTATTTTCAACCTTACCTTTTTTTTCCCATTAAATTACCATTAAGACACTGAAATATCTTAAGTAACTTAGGAGTATGTGAATGTGGAGATTATTGTAAAGAAAATCACTGACCTGAGAAGAAGGTTATAAAAATGGCAGCTTGCATGACTTCCTAGATCTTAGTCTTCTTCTTTTAAAATTATAAAGTATACCTAAAATTCAGACATTTAATTTTCACTATGTTATCTTCAGAGATTCTCCACCTTTTTAAAAACATATCATTATACACTGACTACTGCTTAAGTTGACCGCCTATTTCTTGTCTTTCAAACTACTGACAACTCATTTTCTTAAGAAAGTCTTCTAGGACTGATAAGGAGAAAGAAAGCTAATAAATAACCTTGTTGGGTTATTTATTAGTATGGAATGGTATAGTTTTTTATTTATTTATTTATTTATTTATTTATTAGTATGGAAATATATATATTTATTTGTATGGAATTAGTATAGAATGGAATTCCTACTTTTGTTTCCCCACATGCACCCCTTTATCCTTGCCCAATTTGCACCTTGCCTTCTACCCCAAATTATTGCATATTTTTGTTTCTGACTTCTCTTAATATTAGGATTATGGTTATGTCATTGGAGCTAGAGAGAACTCTAAAAATGTCCAGTCTTGGATCCAGGAGAAACTATAGTTTGAATCATGGCTCTATTACTGATGGAGAAACTTTGGCCATGTCACTTAACCTTTGAGAGCCTCAATTTCCTTACCCATAAAGTGGATGGGGAGGAGTTATTAATATGAACCCTACTTAAAAAAAACACAAGAAAACACATTGTAAATCTTAAAGCATCATCTAAATGTAAACTTTCATCATCTTCATCTAGTCAAATGCCTTAATTTTAGATATCAGAATAATTCAAGTATGTTATAGTACTCATGTTATTTTTATTATTTTTTATGTGTGTTCTTGACCTCTGTGTGCATTCTGTTTAGCATGTGCATTGCTTGTCTGCTCACAGAGAACAAGGACTATGTCAAGGAAATTGTCCACTTGGAATCCCTAGTTCAGCATTTTTAAATATTGGATAAATTATTTTGACTATTCTAGTAAAATCTCCACTAAAGACCTACTATTATTAGGTTTAGCCTGAGTTGACTTAAAGGCCACACCCAGCTTCATGAAAATTCTGGAAGAATTCAAGTATTGAATCCAGCCATAGACTAGATGCCTTTTGTCCAAGAAGCAACCTAGTTAAATCTAAAAAGTCCCTCTTCCAAAAGCTCTCCTTTCTTGGGAGGATTTTTTTTTTCAGCCACAGTAACTCTAAAATAAAGGGAATATTCCCAATAATGGCATCACAGGTCCCTGAAATATTTTTAAGTAAATTATAATGAAGAAGCAATTCAATCCATATCCTAGCCAAGTTTTTTGAGTTAGAAATATTGTCATCCATATTGTTTTTCTTGAGTCATTATTTAATAAGTTGAGTCATTTTTCATTCTGGTCTGACTCTTTGTGGCCTCATTTAATTTTTTCTTGGCAAAGATACTGAAGTGGTTTGCAATTTCTTTCTTCACCTCATTTTACAGATGAGGAATTTGAGGCAAACAGATGTTAAGTGACAGTTCTAGTAATGTAGTTAATAAGTGACTGAGGGTAGATTTAACTCAAGTCTTCCTAATTTCAAGCCTGAGGCTTTATCCATTTTGCCACCTAAATGTCCATTGTTATCCATATTAGGTGCCATTAAAGATTAACCAGATCATTAAACAATTGGAAAAACTTTCATTGCTCAAGGATAGGCCAAGTCAATATAGTGAAAATGACAACCCCACCTAAATTAATTTACATATTTAGTGCTATGCTAATCAAACTACCCAAAAAAATATTTCATAGAATTAGAAAAAATAACACAAAGTTCATCTGAAAGAACAAAAGGACAAGAATATCAAGGGAATTGTTGAAAAGAAAATATGAAAGGAGACCTGACTGTATCAGATATCAAATTGTACTATAAAAGCAGTAATCATCAAAATAATCTGGTAGTGGCTAAGAAATAGAGTAGTGGATGAGTAGAATAGAGGAGATAATAAACACATGGCAGTTAACGTCCTTAGCAATTTCATGTTCAATAAAGCCAAAGATCCAAGTTTTGGAGGGAAAGAACTCACTATATGACAAAAACTGCTGAAAAAAAATTGGAAAGCAGAATGATAGAGACCAAGATCTCACATATACACCAGGATAAAGTCAAGATTGATCTAAAATTAAAGGATGATACCGTAAAAAAAAAAAATGGGATTTGGGGAACATGGAAAAGTTTAACTATCAGACTTCTGGATAAGGGAAGAATTTTTTAATAAACAAGATATAGAGAACATTATGAAAAATGAAATAGACAACTTTTAATACATTAAATTAAAAAGGGGTTGTACAAATAAAACCAATTTAACCAAGATTATAAAGGAAACAACAAATCTGGGAAAAAATTATAACAAGAGTTTCTGACAAAAGCTTCATTTCTCAAATATGTAGAGAACTGAGTCAAATCCATAAAAATACAAAGCATTCCCTAATCCAAAAAAAAAAATAGTGGAAGGATATGGAAAGTCATTCTCAAATGAAGAAATTAAAGCTATCCCTAGTCACAGGAAAAAAAGACTCCAAATCACTATTGTCTAGACTCTAGAAAAATGCAAAATTAAAACAACTATGAGATACTACTTTATACCTACCAGATTGATTAACATGACCAAAACAGAAAATGATCAATGTTGGAGGGAATGTGTGAAAATCAGGGCACTGATACACTGTTAATGGAACTGTGGCCTGATAAAAACCATTCTGGAGAGCAATATGGAATCAGGCTCAAAGGGCCACAAAACTATGCATACCCTTTGCCCCAGCAATACCACTACTGGGTCTGTATCCCAAAGAAATTAGGGATAGATAAGGGAAAAGGAACTACCTGTACAAATATATATATATATATATATATATACACATATATATATATATACACATCTTTTTGTAGTTGTGAAGAATTGGAAACTGAGGGGTTGCCCATCACTTGGGGAATGACTGAAAAAATAAAATTGTGGTAAATTATTATAATGACATACTATTGCACTATAAGAAACAGTAAACACAATTAGTTCAGAAAAACCTAGAAAGACTTACACAAACTGATGCAAAGTGAAGTGAGCAGAACCCGGAGAACGAAATATACAGTAACAAAGACATTCTAAGATCATCAACTGTGAAGGACTAAACCATCACCAGCAAAGCAAGTCTCCAAGATAATCACAAGGGACTCGTGATGAAAATACTATCCACAAATAAAGAAGGAACTGTTGGAATCTGTGTGCAGATGAAAGCGTGCCATCTTCCACTATATTTCCTTCATAAGATTTCTATTGTCTGTGTGACATGTCTCTTCTATCATAACATGAGCAATATGGAAATATGTGTTACATAAAAATATGGGTATAACCTATATCAAACTATTCACCTCCTGGAGTGGGGAGAGAAAACTTGAATTCTAAAATGTCAAAGAAACAATTGTCAAAAAGTGTTTCTGCTTGTAACTGAAAAAAAAAAGATTAACCAAATCAGAAATATACTTGTCATCTTATATTAATCTCTGGTAATGATTTAATTAGGCTATTTTGTCACATCTGGCCTGATGAGATTTTAAATATGTTCCTCATTAAAGACCCAAGAAAGGATCAGAAGGAGAATTGAGCATCTATAAGCTACCAATAACTGTAATTTTAACATGAAATATTTTTAGTATTTCATTGACAAAGCTATTTTAAATCCTTTATACTGAACTTGTATCTAAATATATGTATTTTTTTTCAACTCATTCTAAATTCTTGATAAATATCCATGTCATTTCAGAGGTAGAGTAAAAGAAATGCAGAGAGAACTTTATCCCCTACAAGGGTAGTACAGGGAAACAAAATCTCCTCCAAAGAGACTGGTTAGATGAGAGTATTTGTAGCACCCTGGTGAAAGGCTAGGTGTGGTCTCTTGGGAGAGGAAATGTGAGTATATTCTAGCAGAAAGAGAAGAAAATGACAGCTGTGACTTGAGCTCTAGGAGCCTATTTGGACCTGGATGATGACTAGATGACATTTTCTTAACAATAATCACCACATACATATGCCCTGGAATACTTGACCCAGCAATGCCACTGTCTACATCCCAAAGAGATTTTTTTTTTAAAGTGGACATTTTCTTACAAAAATATTTGTAGCAGCTCTTTTTGTGTTAGCAAAGAGTTGGATTTTGAACATAAGCCCATCAATTAGGAAATGACTGAATAATTTGGGGTATATGATTATGATGGAATACTATTGCATTAAAAAAAAACTGAGACTTATGTAAACTGATGCCAAGTGAAGTGAGCAGAACCAAAAGAACTTTGTACATGATAACAGCAATAGTATACAATGATCAACTGCAAAAAACTAAGCTATTTTGAGCAATACAATAATCTAAGACAATTCCAAAGGACTTATGATGAAAAATCATTCAGAGAACAGATAGAGTCTGAATACAGATTGAAATATACATTTGAAAGTTTCTTTTTCTTTTGGGGGAGGGGGAATCTATGTTTCTTTTGCAACATGGCTAATATGGAAATATGTTTTACATGTATAATATATATAAAATCACTTGCTTTTTCAAGAAGGTGGAAAGGAAAAGAGCTATAGTGTTTTCTCTTTCAAGGAGTAAGAGAATTTGGAACTCAAAATTTTAAAGAATAAATGTTGGGGGCAGCTGGGTGGCTCAGTGGATTGAGAGCCAGGCCTAGAGATGGGAGGTCCTAGGTTCAAATCTGACCTCAGACACTTCCCAGCTGTGTGACCCTGGGCAAGTCACTTGACCCCCATTGCCTAGCCCTTACCACTCTTCTGCCTTGGAGCCAATACACAGTATTGACTTCAAGACAGAAGGTAAGGGTTTAAAAAATAATAATAATAATAAATGTTTAAAAAATATTTACATATAGTTGAGAATTTTTTTTCAATAAATAGGAAAATAAATCAGAAGGAATAAAACATATCGATTATGGAGTCCTACTAATTATGTCAATCTTGCATTCTATGAACAAAAACCTATGCCAGTGGGGGGGGCACCAAATTTATTTTCTTGTTCAGTGGTTTGTATTTCCTATTTCAGTCTCTAACACATAGGTAAAATTCACAGAGAAGCCCTCTATATATTTAGATAGAGGTAGGAGAATATGACTCCTACTCCCTCTTACAAAGAGCTTACATGCAGAGTTTTCTCTCCCACACAACTGTAGGGAGTAACATTACATGTCCTGAAGTTCTGGAATGGAATTATCAAGCTATTAAAAACAATTACCTACCAGCTTCTAATTTATTAAATGCTTAACATAATGAGTTGTCCATGGCCTGAAATTCAATCTTAGGCTGTTATATCTGGGCCATGTCCTTTATGGATATAAACTGGTATCCAGTGGGGTGCCTCAGATGACTCTCAGGGAACATCTTTATTAATAGTAACCTGGAAGAAAGCATAAACATCAAATTAAATGAGTTTACAGATAATGACAGCTGGTGAGATGCCAGAAAGATCAGCAAAAAGTACAGGCAAGTCAAGCTAAATTAGAAATGCATTTTAAAAGTAATTTAGGAGAATGGTTCCACTTGAAGATATAATCTCAAATCCTGGGGGGAAACTTTATCTCAAAAAAAAAAAACTGGTTAGTGGGCAATTCTTAGAAATCAAGATTGCTAAGTGAAAGAATGATGAGTCAGAAAAAACACACTTAATAAATACTTTGTAGTGTAATAAGAGTGAGCAAAAGTAGTAGAGCAAAATTTCTCAATAAAGGATATTGAGACTTTGTTCCACTATTACATTGGCTTTATGCTATATCTAGAGTCCTTGATTTTGTGTTATAAATAAACCAAATCAATTGGACAAAATTCAACAAAAATGATCAAGTTGTTGATGGGAATCTAGTTAGATGTTATCTTAACTTTGGGGCAGAGACTTCATTCATTCATTATCCAGGTTTCCTTTCCTCTTCCTCATTGCCTTGCTACCCTGGAGAAACTTCCACACCAATTAAAATGTAAAGTTCTTGACAACAAGGACTATTTTGCTTTCTTGTATTTTTTTTCCAATCATAGTATAGTGCTTGGAATATAGTAAGTGTTTCATAAACTCTATCAAGCCATCCTTTTATCTATCCATTTACTTATAGACTATCTATCTGTCTATCTGTCTATATGTCTGTCTGTCTATTTATCTATCGATCTGTCTGTCTGTCTATCTATGTCTGTCTGTCTGTCTATTTATATATCTATCTATCTATCTATCTAGAAATTATTGTGTCTGTAGCAAATTCAATTGAGTGGAGTGAAAGGGTTAGGACTGGAAGTGATCTGAGGGATTGCCTCCTAGTCTATTACTCATCTCCATGCTATTCCTCTTCCTGAAAGAATAGCTAAATCTCTGTCTTCCTAAGAGTTAAAGGCTTTGAAAAGTTATCCTTTCCCCTGTAAGCAGGTCTGGGAAACTGCTCCCCAGCCTAGAACTTGTCCTCAGAAGCTGTGGGGCTTCCATCCCTATGCATAGGGCAGCTAAATTATCCTCATCTGGATAATGCTGCCCTTGTCTCTGGAGGGCATGAAATGCTGAAGTGCTCCTACCTATGGGAAGTTTATGATTGGAACACTGCTGCCCAATCCAGTACTTTTCCTTGGTCCAGACACACACATATATATGATCAATGAACTCTTTGCAAGATGTCCCTTTATATAATCTCTAAAAGGTTTTCCCAACTAACTCCATTTGCCATTGGCTGCTCTGCTTGGTTTTGACACACTAGACACCATTACCCAGCACCAGGTACTTTCTGGCAGCACCCTCCCTTTTCAGTTTCCTTATGTGTAATATCTTCTCCCATTAGATTGGTATCTCCTTGAGGGCAGGGACTGTCTTTCTCTTTCACATTTGCATTTCCAAGGCTCATCTCAGACCTGGCACACAGTAGGCATTTAATAAATGTTTACTAGCTGTCTAATACTCTCTGCTCTTATAAGCCATGTTCCATCTAGAGGAGAAACATTTCTCCATCAGACCCTTTCCCTCTATCTAATCTTTGGACTGACCCTTTAGGGATATAAGATTCCTTTCCTCTGAGAAGAAGATTGCTATATAAGATATAAGATTCCTTTCTTCTGAGAAGAAGAGCACTACTCCACATGTCACTGCTCTGGGGCAAGTCCCTAAGGACTCTACCCTAGTTATGAAATCCAACTTGGGGGGGAAAAGTCAAAAAACAACACAAAACCATGTTACTGCCATCAAATACTTGTGATTTTTTAAAATTCATGTGTCATGAATATTGCTTAGTGGATAGGGAAGCTCTAGATTCAGATCTTGCTTTAAATACTTACTAGCTGCATGGTTCCACTTCAAAGTATAATCTCAAATCACTTAATTTCTCTGTGCCTCAGTTTCCTCATCTGTAAAATACGAAAGTTGGACCACATTATCTTTAAGGCCCCTTCCATGAATGTATGATCATCTAAGATAAATATTGATGATGGAGAAGATCAGAATAAGAATTTAGTTTTCCTCAAATGGGTAAAATTGGAAATAAGATAGGGATAAGGATGTAGACTGGATTTGTGAATTCGTGAGTATGAGGATCTCCCAGGTGAGACAACTCCTACCAAAGCAGGCCAACATCCCTTCTGCAAATTTTAGTCTTACAGGGCTGCCAATAGAACTGAGAGAATAATAATAATTTTTTAAACTTAAGGCAAAAACAAATTAGATTGAAGATTTCAAGGGGGAAAAAGAGATTTTAAAAAAACCCTTAAAACTGAAATCACACCTTACTTCTCTCAGAGCAGAAACTGAAACTAGACCACAGTTAAAGAATATTGTCTATAAAATTTCAGATGTAATCACTGTGTTATTTGCTTTTAATTTAGTGTTATTCATCATTTTTACAAAGAATGGAGTGATTTGGGGGAAACTACTATTGAAAAAAACACCATTAGCAATAATAATAATAAATAATAATAAAACTTTTTAAAAAATAAAAAATGTACCTGTAAAATGACATCCTAAGAAAACTGACAGAATTGCTTACAAATGTACTTATAAGTTATTTGGATAAATAACCAAAGAATAGCATCCTGTGATAAAAAGGAAACAGATCACCTAAAAACACATTTTTCAAACCTGAGTTCTCTGTGTTTAGTAGTAGTTTTTCTACTAGGATCAGAGTGTTGCCATGCTTATAATTAAATTGGATGAATTTAGCTACAGTACATATTTTTTCACTTGTAATAAATAATGTGTTGATACCACATGCTGCAATTTGCAGTTCATAATAACACTAATCACTTTTTTCCAACCCAGTCTTCAGGGTGGCTGCTAAAAAGCTGTTGAACTCTAAGCACCCTTAGCTTTTTCTTTCCAGTAGTAATTAACAAACCCATCATTAGTTGTTAATGGCCACCTGTCAGAAAGCAGACTCAATTGAAATCCAATGGTTTCATGGGGTTCTCCCTCTCCTAAAAAGTTCCTTTTGACTTAAATAAAGATTTTTCTTGCCAAAGGAACAGATACAGTCAAATTTTAAGTGCCGTTCAAAGTATTCATAGAATGTTAGAGATGGAAAGAATTTTAGAGAGAATTAGTACAACATTCTCATTTTTTATAAAAAATAAAATGAAGTCTAGAAAGGCTATGACTTGCCCAAGGTCACACAATGCCCTGTTATATCATTTTATAGTTTGGGGTTTTACATGACTAAACTTATATCTGTGACTTACAGTGCCTCATAGGCACTAGATCTCCAGTTCAGAAAATCACCCTGTCTTATGACTACATTCATCCACCAGGGAAGATTTCCTCAGGAATAGATAACTGAGATAAATCAGTATGTGAGTTAATCAATTAAATCATTACTGCAAAAATGAACTCTTTAATAAAATCCTAAATCACCGATATAATCTGTAATATATGTATTATAATATATAGTATATAATTTTGGATTATAATTAATCAATATTTACTAATATTTTCACATGTTTGTAAAGAGGGACATAGAGCAAGATTTATAGAACTACAAAACTGTTGCATAATTAAGTATCTTCCTGTCTAAATTTCTATTTTCAATGCAATTTTCTTCCTAATCATAATTTAGTCAAACCTCTGTTTTCCTGATTTCAGATATTTAAAAAGTCCTGGAGAACCTCCCAACATATTTGAACTTGCTGGTCCTTCTTGTTGCTGGCATAATCAATACTTCTTCAAATTAACATATAAATGATGATTGTGTGAAATTATATTGTGCTAATTTCAAAAATGGTTTGAGGTCTTCACTTCCTATGCATAAGAGGAAACTACTTTTAATTCATCTGGTGCACATCTAGCTCTGTTTTGTTCAATTGTGGTTTGTAACATGATCATACATGACTTTCTCAATCTTTGTAAACCTCATGTGACCCATATAAATTCTAAGGATCCTTATGCAAGGTCCCACTCTCACAGACAAGTGTTGGGTCCTGAATGAGGCTACATATCTCTCTCAAGGTTCTAGGGGTCCCTCTGAAGCATCAAGGATTCTTTAATACCATCAGTTCAAGTCCCCACTATTATACTTTCCCAAAAAATTATCAATTGAGAATCACTTGAGTAAGGCAGACTGTAAGTAGCTTTTGAAAAGGAGTTTGGTCAAGATGATACAATAAAAAAAATCATCCTCTCAAAATTCTTTGACACATCCTCCCACAAATACATGAGTCCAGAAGAAATTAAACTCAAGCTTAGAGAATACATGTAGCAAAGGAATAATTCACAAATCTTGGTTCCTGGAAGTCTATTCATTGGATGCTCAAGAAGTTCCTCTTCTGCATAAGAGAGCTGTGAATCTAATATATACTCTGCCCTCAACTACCAATATAGACACTGCCATTGGCTGATCCAGGAAGATAAAAGAACTGAAGTCCAACACCCTTGACTTTTCTTACTTCACTAGAATTGTCTCAGTACATTAGGACATCCAACTGGAGTGTGGACAAAATTTTATAGTATACAAGGGCTTCACAAAGCTTGTTTATATTTTCTGAGCCTTCTGATAGGCAGAACAATAGAGAGGAGAGAATATTACTAATAGCATAATAAAATAGCAAATTACAATAAATATAAGCATGACCAATACAGCAAGTAAGACTGATGAAGTATCTTCAGTGTAATATACAAGTCCCAAAGGTCTTAATGCAGTTTTAAGTTTTAATAGCTAAAAAGACCTTAAGTACATTCTATAACTGCATAATTAACTACTTTGTACTTGTGTACAAACTCTAATTTAAAAATACCCATATTAGTCAATGAGTTTGTCACAATTTGAGAAATATATTCATTTCGAGATTGTTATAATACAGTTCCAAAAAATAAGCACATTTCCTCCCATGGTAACTATTCAGGAATAAGATTATTTGAAAAGTCCTTTTCTTTGTAGTGTTATATGTTATAATGTAGATGTAGCAGTCCACCCCTAGCTATGGGCAAGGGGAACAGTTGGTCCTTAGAAGAGAGCATGCTCAGTATTGCACATGGCTGGGAAGGCCTCTGACCCTTGACCCCAGTTTCTCCCAGGTTAGGCGGGAAAACAGGTTTCTTTGTTCTCCCCTGGTTAAGAGAAACCACACCTATGCCTTGTCATTAACCAATGAGAATCATCCCTATGTACTGTGTATATTTGCATATCAAAAACTATAAGTAGCCCAGCAAGCTCCGCCTCTCTCTCTCTCTCTTCTCTTTCAGGCTAGCTGATGGCTGTCCTTGCAGGAGCTGCCAAGCTCCATCTCTAATCTTTCTCTATTCATCTCTCTGACCTGTGTGGTATGGATCTCTGGCCTGGAAAAGCCTACGGAATGGTCCTTTGATCAGAGCTTAGCTGTGGCTCATTGATAATTAATAAAGACTCATTCTGACCACCTCATATCTCTAATTGGACTCCGTCATCCCCCTCGTGGGATCCAAAACTTCTATCCTGTCTCTATCTTCCTACCTTGTGGCTTCTCTCCCCTCTGAGAGAGCCACAGTAGATATGTCTTAAAATAATTAATGAGAATCAAAGAAGACCTTAGAGATTATGGGAAATCTTGAAGCCCTTCTTTTGGGGGCTGTGAGAAAAGAGATGCATTAATATACTGTAAATTGGGGACTGTAAATTGGTCTAGCCTTCTGGAGAGCAATTTGAACTATGCACAAAAAGTTACCAAACTTTGACTCAGTCACACTCTTACTAGTGTCTATATCACCAAGAAATCAAAGAAAGAGGAAACGGATGTATCTGTGTAAAGATATTTATAGCATCTCTTTTTATGATACTCAAAAATTAAGGCATCACCCTTCAAGTTTGAGGGGCTAAACAATTTAGAGAATATGAATGTAATAGGATATTACTGTGCCATTAGAAATCATGAAATGGGTAGTTTCAGAGGACCCTAAGGAGACCTCTGAACCAACAAAGAGAAAGTGAGTATAATGAGGAAAAGAATTTATACACTGATAACAAGAATTTAGAGAAAAACAACTTCTAAATGTTTTAGTACAATGATAATTGTCTAAAAGCATGAAGAGGGAACATGCCACTCAACCTTTTTACAGAGAGGCAATGAACTTAAAATGCAGAGACATCCATTTTCAGACATGGCTAATATGCTACACCATGCAGCTAAATATTGAAGACTTTATTTTGCAGATTTCCATTTTTTATTTGTTCAGCTAGGACAATAGAAGGGACAGGTTATTCTAAATGTTTAAAAGAAGGAAAAAAGAGATTAAGCAGGTACTTAACTAGAGTAACTAAAAAAACTAATTTACTGTGTACATTATAGAGAATAAAAGTAACTTGTGCCCTACATGAAGAGAAAAAGAAGAGAAGCAAAAAAGAAAAGTAAAGCTAAAAGAAGAAAAGGAATCCCTCCATTTACAAGGTCCAGAGAAGTCAAATGCCTGGGCTAAGATTACCCAGTGAATTAGTGTCAAATATATGTCTAGAACCTAGAGTTCTTGCCAGTGTTCTTTCCATTTCATCACTCTCTTTGACTTTTGAAAGACATAAAGGGAAAAAATGAGCCATATTCCGAGTAATTCCATGGTAAACTATTTCAAGGAACACTCAATCCTCCCAATAAGATTCAAAGAGATAAAACTGGATGCATCTAGTAAGGACTAAATTTGTTGTGGTTCAGTTTTGTCTGACTCTTCATGACTGCATTTGGAGTTTTCTTAGTAAAGATACTGAAGTGGTTGGTCATTTTCCTTCTTCATCTCATTTTATAGAGGAGAAACTGAGGAAAGCACAGTTAAGTGACCTGCCAAAGTTTACACAACTAGTAAGGTTCTGAGACCAGAGCTGAGCTTGGGAAGATGAATCTTCCTGACTTTAGACCCAGTACTTGAACTACCGTACCACCTAACTTTTCCTATTTAAATATAAACCCAAATGAGAATGTCCATCCACACTATTCTGTCGAAACATCTTTTCTTTCTAGGAGAATAATGTTTAAAATCACGTACTGGCTAAAGGGAATGGAATAATGCCATTTTACAGTCTGCAAAAATACTATCAAGAATATTAATTTGGGCATATTTTTAGAATCCATGAAAAGATAGCTACCCAACTCAGTGGAGCATATAATCAGAACCTCACCAGATAATCATATAATTTTAATCCATCAAAATAATGGGCAAAGATCTGACTCTTCTGCTGACTCTCATTTCTTGAATTCCCCTCACATCACATAGCATAGCTTTAAAAGACAGCAAAACATAGTGATTTAGAGCTGGAAAGGGCCTTAGTTCCACTAGTCCAATTTTCTAATATTTAAGCAACAGAGGACATATAACACTATATAAAATTAAAACAGAAAAGGCAGTTTTAAAAAAATATTTCAGTGTTTCCACACAGAGCAGAAGCTCTGGAGCTACTCTGTCAATCTATGTTCCCATTGGCAGGCTGTATTATAGCTTGGCCAGCTATTTGTCCCCTCAGAGTTCTAGAGGTAGCCCTAAGAAGTATGTGTATGTGAATGGGAGATGTCTTTTTAGTTCTGTATCTCAAAACACCACATGAGTATGTTCTTCCCACCATAACTATCAATAATGATAAGTTGTTTAAAAAGTTAGACTTAATTTGCTTTTATAAAAATGATATAACTAGAACAAAATAGCTTCTCATAAGCATGGCACATTCCCCAATTAACAAAGGGTCAAAGGATATGAACTGGCAACTCTCAGATGAGGAAACTAAAATTCTTCATAGTCATATGAAAATATGCTCCAAATCAATATTAATTTAGAGAAATGTAAATTAAAACAACTCTGAGGTACCACCTCATACCTATCAGATTGGTTAATATTGCAAAAAAGGGAAAAATGACAACTGTTAGAGGGAATGTGGGAAAATTAGGACACTTATATACTGTTGGTAGAGCCATGAACTGATACAAGCATTCTAAAGAGCAATTTGGAACTATGCCCAAAGGGCCATCAAACTGTGTATACTCCTTGACCCAGCAATACCACTACTAGGTCTATATCCCCAAAAGATCAAAGATAGGGAGAAAGGACCTACTTGTACCAAAATATTTATAGCAGTTCGTTTTGTGGAGGCAAAGAAATGGAATCTGAAGAGATGTCTATCATCTGGGGATTGGCTGAACAAGTTGTGATATATGATTGTAATGGAATATTATTATGCTGTAAGAAATGATGAACAGGACGATCAAAGAAGATCCTGGAAACATGAAATTATGCAAAAGAAGTGAGCAGAACCAGGAGAACACTGAACCCAGTAACAATAATGTACTATGATCAACTGTGAATGGCAACTATTATTACTATTGCAAAGATCCAAGACAACTCCAATGGACTCATGATGAGAAAGTTGCTACATACCACCATAGAAAGATGGAGTCTGAATGCAGATTGAACCTTATTATTCTTCACTTCATTTCCTTCATGAACTTTTCTCTACTATAAGTGATATGTGTCTTCTTTCACAACATGGCATACACAGAAATATGTATTGCATGATAACACATGTACAACCTATATCATCTTACCTGGCATCTTGGGGAGGGAGGAAATGGGAAGGAGGGAGAGAATATGGATTGCAAAATATTAGAAAATGATTATTAAGAATTATATCAATATGTAATCTGGAGTGAAATGTATATGAGGCTCTCCCAGAAACTCTCTCATTTTACAAAAGAGGTCCTGAGGATCAGAGAGGTTAAGTGACTTATTTAAGTCGCCTATAGCTAATGTGTCTGAAGAACAATTCAAACACTTCCTGGTTCTAAGTTCTAATTGCAAACCTGCTGACACAAGATCTGCTGGATAAGCACATCTTTCCCCAGTAGGTTTGATATTTATAATGACAAGTGCAGCATAGTCCTTTAACAATACCAACAAAATTATACTGCTTATTCTAGTGCATTGAAGAGGAAATTATATAGTCTCACCACTTTTTCCAGAAATTACTTGATATCTCAAATCCTATCAAACACAGCACTTTCTTTTAGGGTTGTTGTAAGAGATTTTATATTAAGGCAGCCATCTATGCAATAATACATATTTCCCATTAACAAGCCATAATATTGTAGAAGAAATATATAATCTTCCAAGATATTACTCTGGTCAGATCACATCTGAAATGTTGTTGCAAGCTCATTACCTCTAATCTCATTGCCAGGTTGCTAAAGCAAGCTTTGAATGATTGTACTTCCTTCAGTCTCCTCTCTCCTCTGACTGGAGTCCTTCTAATGCCTTCCCTTATAGAGGGCAGAAGAGAAACCTTTGGGCTCTCTCCATTCTGTACCTGCTATTCTGTCTGGTTTCAGTATCAGAGCACAAGATGCACTAAACCAAGTGTCCCCATGAATCACCTATCCCACTCCTTGCTTTCTTGTCTTCTTTTGTACCTTCTCTCCCCACTATGAGACAGTCATCTCCTTGTGGGCAAGGACTGCCTTTCTTTTCATTAATTGCTTCAGAAGCTCTCCGCACAGTCCCTGGCACATAGTAGGTGCTTAGTTACTGTTTACTAAACTGAATTGCATTGGCTAGGTACCTCAAAAGTTAACAGACCCAACAATACCAATTAAAAATGGGATTAGGAAGGCTGGAGACAAGAAAACAAAGGGAGAACATGATAAGTATCCTCACATCTCTAAAGGAATATCTAATGGAAGAAAAATTAGACTCATTCTGTGTGGGTCCAGAAAGCAGAACTAGCAGCAGAGATTGAAAGAGTGGTACAGGGAAAAAAAAATGGATTCGAGTCAGAAGATCTGGATTCAAACACTGACTCTGCTAGTTAATACCTGTATGATTTGGACTCTCTGGACTTCAGTGAACCCTAGATGAAAAAGGTTCTAGGCAAGCTTATCTTCAATTCCTTCTAGCTCTAAAATCTTTAATCTGGCATTAGAAAGGAATATTTAGGTTTAACATAAGGAGAACAACAGGAGCAGACTAAAAACATGAGTTTCCTCAGAAAGCTGTGAGTATCCATCACTGGAGTCCATTAGGTGAAGGTTGAGAACTCTCTTGTCGAGGGAATGTTGAAAAGAGAATTGCTGTTAAGGTCCTGTGTAGCCACCTGCTCCCTCTTCCAGTTCTGAAGTTCTTTAATCTATTCCCAGAGACTGCTGTTTTTTAGAATATCCACACTATCATTTTGATCGTATTTTAAGAATGACCTGCATGTGCTACCTGCTTTACTCAGTATAGTTTAGATCCGAATAGGTCAGTGCTTTCGCTGACTGAAAATGGCTTTTGAAATTGTATTCTATTCAAGTTTACATAAGTCACTGGATTTATTAAGAGCTCTAGCTACTATCTTGCTATGGAGATGCTGAGACTTTAATACATTAGGGTAGGGAAGCTTTTTTTAAAGTCTAGCTCAAGAACCAGCTTTCAGGATCCCCCAGTTTTCATGCTCTCTCTCTCTTAAAAAATGCATCGTATTTCTTCATGTGTAGGTTACATTTTTTTTCTGCTAGAATATAAACTTATGGAAGGCAGGTACCATTTTTTGGTCTAATATAGCCAGTCTCCTGCAGAGTGCCTTGCTCACGCTCAACACTTAACAAATACTTACTAAATTCCATTGAGCCGTCAACGTGGAATCTAAAAGTCCCCGGATTTGTAACCCGGAGGGACTGGGTGAGGTCCAGTCCATCTTAGTTTTAGAGGCGAAAGCTTCAGGTTTGAACCTGTTCCTGTGAGAATCCGCCCCGAGGGAAATCTCAAGATTTAACAATCCACTTCAGATAAATTCTAAGCCCCAA
Source organism: Monodelphis domestica (assembly GCF_027887165.1). Lineage (NCBI taxonomy): Eukaryota > Metazoa > Chordata > Mammalia > Didelphimorphia > Didelphidae > Monodelphis > Monodelphis domestica. Next base: position 194,191,367 of record NC_077231.1, on the reverse strand, counting down.
CCCAAATCGGGTGACTCTTTGACGCAGTAGGTAGCGCATCAGTTTCTCAGGCAGGTCTCGAGCTCGGTCCTCAGAAGGAGGGTGTGATATACAGGGAGAGACTTCTGGAGACTCTCCACTTCGGCAAAACTAAATCACCCGGTCCCTCCAGGCTACAAGTCCGGGGACTTTTAGATTCCACGTTGACACAGCTAATCTTAGCACATAATTAGAACCCAAGTGGTCAGAATAAACATGGACATGTAGATTAGATATTGTTAAACTGGGAAAAAAACAACAACAGAGAACTACTCAAGTAATCAGAAAGACCAAGTCTTTAATCCGGAGATGAATAAATCCCATATTCGGCCACATGCAGAGCCTTTACAGGGTCTGCACCCTGGGACTCGTGGGACAATATCCCTGGGAGTATCATGCTTGAGATGATGACTCTCAGCAACCATGAAGCCTGGGCAATTTATATACCCTTTGGTGAACTGAGTGCAAGACAGTATGGCTGATTAGATTTACAATGGACACAAAGGGGAAAGATCCAGCCCTAGGATTTTGAACCAAAGGGATAATCTACCAGGACAAAAGGGTACTTAAGACCTGACTAACTCACTTCTTATCCTCAATTTCTTTATCTATGAAATAGAGAAAATATTTGTATTACCTGCTTTACAAGGTTGTTGCCAAGAAAGCTTTGTAAATCCTAAAATATCATCATAGTATGAGCTATTATTATTATGAATTTTCTCATTGTGGAGGTGAAGAAGACCTTGGAGAGTTGCTCAGACAGCAGTGAGATGTAATCAGTTAATACTTAAAGAAATTCAATCAGGCTATTCCCTGGAAGGTCAAACCCTGAAGCTGAAGCTTAAGTACTTTGGCCACGTGACAAGAAGAGGGACTCATTAGGAAAGACTCCATTGTTGGGAAAGAGTGAAGGTGAAAGATGATCACATGATGACCACAGAAGATGAGATGGATAGATAATCTAATGAAAGCAACTAACATGAACTCAGACAGGCTTCAAGAGATAGTGGAGGAGAGATCATGTTCCAGAAGATCAGGAAGAGTCAGACATGACTGAAGGAATCAACAACAGCTAAGAGTGTTAGGGTCTGGGTTAGGTCCTGTTAGGACTGAATCTGGTCCATTTGAATCCAGAGCAGAGACCCCCTTTTGGGAAAAATATTCAAATCTCAGATATCTGTGACTTCTAACAACTTCCAAGGTATCAGAATCTATGAAACCTGTCTGCAAAGTTGTTATCAAACTCCTTTTATTTCAAGGCTCCTACCTAATGACTATTCATTATTAGTTGTTTGTTGTTTCCCTTAGGATCAAACTGTCTGAAGTCTGGACTAGGCTGAAATGTGAACTAAATCTGACTATCTTTAGACTGGATAGAACTAATATTTAAAAACCCAAAGAATGGTTTGGAATCCTCATTGTATCACCAGATCTCTGTCACAGCATTTTCCAAGAAATGCCATCAAAAGCTCTCTTTCCTTTCATTGAGTTGTTGCCTGCAATCATAAAGTTTAAAATGATTGATATGTCCTATTTCTTTGTTCACAAGGTCAGAGATAATAACATACCAGAGAGGAAGCAAGGAAAAGAAATTAGAAGATAAATTTTCAGATTTAAAGGACTTTCCATCCCTTACATTATAGTCTAACTATCCACACATTAAAGCACATACACTTACTAAATGAATGAATGAATAAGCATTTATTAGCTGGGGGTTGGGGGGTGACAAATTACCTTCTCCATATCAAATTCATATTATATATTGTGTCTTGTTTACTCTCCTTTGCAGGGGAAACTCTAAATATAAGCTGTTGTCTAAGTTATAAATAAAATTAGCTACGGATAAGGGCTTAATGAATTGAAAAATGTGAGAAAAGGAAGACTTCACCCACTGAAACTACTGTAAACCACATATCTGAATAAAAAACAGGAAGGGGAACTTTGCTCCAGCCCCTCTGGACTCAGTAGCAGTTCTTCAAGGTTACACTAATTTCTACAAGTGAAAAGAGTTAATGTAATGATTTAGATTTTTTTTCAAAGTCCTATTAAGGGAAAAGAAATTTTGTCCTATGTGATTTCTGTTTTGTAGAAAGGGAAGTAAAGAAGTTGAAAGGGCCTATTTTATTGGAGATGGGGCTATTGAGGCTGGCTATCTACATAATTTCATTCATACACCATATGGTGGATGTCAGTTCTTTGATGGTGACCACTGAGTTATAGCTGTCAACTAAGTTGGAATTTTTTCTATTCTTAACCATTAGAAAAATTCCTTGATGATAAAACTATTGTTTCTACTATTCCATTGGATTAGATATTCTAAGACTAACTCTTCCCATCATGCATCTGCATCTTTACTGTTGGTCCACAGGAAGCCTAAAAAATTGCAGAGGCTTGACAATTTGTTAGGAGTGTTTCTAACGATAAAAAAAAAGGCTTAGTGAACCTTTTTAAAAGAAAATTTCAAAAGTTTCTTCCCAGACCTTCTCATTACTATTTAAACACAGCAGGAGCTCTTCAATAGTTAGACAAGAGGGAAATATAACTTAAGGCAGGAGCAGTTAAGCACTTTTTTGGAAAGTGAGAAAGTGAAACAGAGACAGAGGCAGAGAGACAGGCTGGGGAGAGAGTAAGAGACAGAGACAGAGAGAGAAAGAGGCAAAAAGGGAGAGAAAGAGAAAAGAAAACAATTCCAACCCCAAAAAGGTTTAAGGAAACCAGAAAATGTTTTAAATAGTTGTTATAGGGAATATACTCAGGAGTCCTCTAGAGATGAATTTTTAAAATCCCAGAGCACTGAAATTCCAGATGATGTTAGATAGCATGAATTGTAGGATTCAACACATGTTATCATGGGTTTATAGCCCTCTAGATTTCCTAGTAGTGTAATAATAATAATTTGAATAGTAATATTGGACCCGTATATGATTTGTAAGTCACTTTAAATATATCATGTTATTTAATTTTCCCAACAACCCTGTAAGACAGACATAGGTATTATTATTCCAAAATCAACTAATAACTATAAAATTCTTCAACATAATTTTGTGGATGCATAGATATTTTTCTACATGTCTATTCATATAGATGTATATACATAGATATATTACATATTCCTATACACAGACACAAACAAACATGCCCTTTCAATATTAATAGCTTCTCTAAAGAAATACAGCAATTGTTCCAAATAATATTTCACACACACACATTCAGGCCATCTAATACCATCACCATAATGAAAGGACATCTTAAAAAAAAAAAACATTAGTATCACAGATCTCTAAATGGAATGGATCTTAGAGGTGCCCTACTTGAGCCCCCTTGCTTGACAAGGAAGCTGTCATCCAAAAAGGGTGAGTGCCTTTGCCCAAGGTTATGCAGGAGATAAATGATAGTGGTAGGATTTAAACACAATTTCTCTAACTCCCAGTCCAATGTTCTTTTCTATTCTATAATAAATCTTCACAGATTATGAAAAATTATTACTTTGGCAAAGAACTACTATACAGCCATTCCTAGAAAATATTTCATTTGCCTCCATAAAATTACAATGAAAAATTTTGCAGTTATCAATAAGCTAAAAATGAAAGATGTGATACATTGATGCATATGTTCATACTGTTACAACCATAGTCAGTTTGTACTCATGTACCTCTATTTTCCCTTTTCTCCAATTAAATATTTGGAGATTATAAGGCTACATCATCATCATAAGCTATTTTTCAGGGCAATAACACAAGCAACACCTGGTTAATAGAATTATTGAGAAGTAACGTAGCCCTTAAACCCTGATCCAAGTGAGCATCATTTTCATTTCATGGCAGACCTTTGGAAGGCATTCACTGTTATGTAGTTTAATTGATCTCAGCAACAAATGTATTCATACAATCAAACGCATTGCAAAAGAATACAATTTCAAAATAGAATACTAACATTAAAATGAGCTTTACATAGGTCAAGAACATGCTAAAGAAGCTGTTAGATTTAAATTTAAAATTCTATGTACTTATTTCCATAGAGTTTATTAATAATTACTTGAAATAGAGAAAGTAGATAGGCATAAATTTAAAGACTCTTTTCTACTCTAAGTCTGAACCATGTGTAGATCCTTTCTCAGGATTCTCTGTCTGTCCCCCCTGCCAGATTGAAGGAAGTATAGAGAAGTTAGTCATGTATCACCCCACACCTTTATCCTTTCTCTTGAACCCAGACCTGTAACCTTTAGTTCTGGGTCATGTTCCTAGGGCTCTTCACCTGTGACCTGTTTGGAGCGTTCATGTGACATCCAACCACCCAGCAAGGTGGGGACAAGCTGGGGACGAGCTGGGGGGAGGAGCAGATTCTATCTATACAATCCCCCCTATAATCCTATTGGAAGACAAGCATGTTGAAATCTCCCAGGTTTACATGTCTAGTCTCCCCAATGAATCATTTCACATAACCAGCTTATACCTCTAAAGATCCTTCGCAGATTCTATCTAGACAAAGCTAAATTTTATTGATTCTCTTTTCCACTTCAAAGAGCATAATTTTTTTAAATGCCTAAAAAAGCTTTTAAATGAAATAAAAAGTCTATCATTTTCTCTTTTACCTTTACTCTCGATGCTGGCTCTTCCAGATACCTGGTACAAAGAAAAAGTTGTGTGGCAATGATTCAGAGAAACATGTCATTACAGGGCTGATTCAATGTTCTAAGTAAACTGGAAGTTTGCATTCAATCTCTATTTTAACTAAAACTAGTCTTTCCTAAGAGAGTGTTGCTGTAAATGACCATTGGCTTCTGAAAATATCCACTTAAATTCCCTGCTTCTAAGTGGAAGAAAAGAAAAGTTTACTTTGATTAAAGCCTTCCATGAAAAAAATAGAACTGACTAAGGCAATAGAGACATGTGTACATTACACAGATGATTTCTAGCTTCCAAAGACATCAGAAAGAATTTTTGCATCTGTTGTTGGAAAAATACATTCTAAGAAGTGCCTGGGTAATGGTGTACATTAAAATGATAGCATTGGGCCTCCTTTAATAAGAATGATAGATGTGCCATCAATCTGGGAACTATCTCTATGCCACCTTCACTCCATCTCCACTCCACCCATTAATTTGCACCATTTTCTTCTTATTTCTCCTTCTCTGAGACTTGATGATGATGATGATGTTATTAATAATGGAGAGTCAATATTGTCTAGAGGATAGAGAATTTGTCTTGCAGTGAGGAAGAAAGTTCCAGACAAAATGACCTTCTTGCTGTTCCTTATATATAATTTACCTCTCATCTCTCTGACTTTGCACAGACTTAGAATGTACTTCCTCCATCATCTCTGTCTCTCAGAATCCCTGTTTCTCATTGTTGTTGTTCAGTTGTTTTACTCTTGTCTGACTCTTCATGACCCCATTTGGAGTTTTCTTGGTGAAGCTACTGGGGTGGTTTGCCATTTTCCTTCTCCAGTTCATTTTACAGATGAAGAAACTGAGGCTGTAGCAGTCCAGCCCATAGGTATTATGGAGAGACAAGGATTGTGAGTGAGCACATGGCCACCCTGCGCATGGCAATGAGCTCTATTCCCAGCGTGGCTGAAGTTAGGGCGCGAAACCTTGCTTCCTCCTGTGTCGCTCACCCGAGGATAATATAACCCCACCTTCACCTTGTCATAAGTTGCAATTATCCAATAGCAATATACTATGTAACTCATCTATATGTATTGAGGTATCATGTAACTGATCAATATGTATTGAGCTCATTTGTATATCAAAGAGAATAAAGGGGACGAGACACAGCCAGCCCGCCCACTTGGAGGACCTCGACAGGTTTGCAAAGGAGCAACTTCTCCCCTTTCTCTCTCCTCTCTATCTTTCTCCCTGAGGCCTGGCCCTTCGGTCAGGCCTTCCTGTTTCTCTCTCTTTTCCAATGCTAATACCTAGCGTTATCTACCTCCTTTAGTTTCTAATCTCCTTTCCTTCTGAGCTAGCATTATCCTCTGACCAGTGCAGTGTTAAATTGAGATCATTGGGTGGAATAGCCTGGATAGTAACGCCCAATGGTTGGAACAGGCTGTGGCTCCCGAAAATCAATAATTGATTACTGACTCGATTATTTACATCTCTAAAGCTGGCTTGTTCACGCCCTTCGCGGGATCCAAAACTTCTATCCTGTTTCTATCTTCTCTCCTTGAAACCTCTCGAGGGCCGGGAGGTTTTAGAGGCAAACAGGGTTAAGTGACTTGTCCAGAGTCACACAGCTTGTAGGTATCTGAGGCCAGATTTGAACTCAAGAAGATGAATCTACCTGATTCCAAGCCTGGTACTTGATCCATTGTACCATCTAGCCGCCTTCACTGAAAATCCTTGTTCTAGTATGGCTAAGTAAACTTCCATTTTTTAATAGTAAGATAATCTCTGAGTACTTAATTTTCTTTTAATATAGGACCAAAAATACTAGAAGTTTAGTTTGAGTCACCTCCAGGAAAAAGGAAACAACATATTTATAGAAATATATATACATATATATATATATATATATACACATATATATATATATATATGACATATATTAAATGCATAGGAATGAGAGCACTAAGTAGGGAAAATGAGAAAGCTCTCATAAAAAGGTACCATATTAGCTGAGCTTTGAAGGAAGCTAGAGCTTCTGAGGAAGTAGAAGTGAGTACTGGGTATGAAACATAGCACAGGACTTGGAATCTGGGAAGCTAAGTTTCAAATCTTGCATAAGAAACCTACTAGCTGTGTGACCCATGAGTTTCTAGATATGTCTTTTCTTCTCCCTACAACTTTCTCTATCCCACCCCCACTTCCTAGTTTCTAAAGATACTGTGTAGTTTAATTAGTGGATATAGCAGTAAACTAAAAATCAAGGGTTGTAAAGTCTTTTCTTAGATTGTTGAGACATCATTGAGCAAATTATTTCCTCCTTTCTTTATCTGAAAAATGCTGATATTTGATTCTTCCTTATCATGGAGATAGCCTGAAAATCTCAGGCCTGATATGTTGGTTGTGGTCACTTTTCACATCTATGATACTAGTGAACCTTCCCATGTGGTAAACACATGGGAAAAGTATTTCCTAGAGTACTTCCATGAAGAAAGGCTAGCTTTCCCTATTTTCTTGACATAAGCATTTAGAAATATAAAGTTCATCCTAAGTTCAGCTTTGGCTGCATCTCATAAATTTTGATATGTTGTCTCTTCACTGTCATTCTCTTTAATGAAATTTTTTATTGTTCCATGATTTTTTTTCTTTGACCCATTCATTCTTTAAAAAAAAAAAAAAAAAACTCTTGCCTTCTGGCATTATGTACCGGTTCCAAGGCAGAAGAGTGGGAAGGGCTAGGCAAAAGGAGTTAAGTGACTTGCCCAGGTTTACAAAGCTAGGAAGTGTCTGAGGCCAGATTTGAACCCAGAACCTCCAACCCTAAACCTGACTCAATCCACTGAGCCAGGCAGCTTCTCCCAATCCATTCATTCTTTAGGATAAGATTATTTAGTTTCCAATTAATTTTTAGTCTTTCTATTTCCCTTTGGGGAATATAATTTTTATTGTATTATGGTCTGAAAAGGATACATTTAATATTTCTGCTACTAGTTTTCGCTAAGGATCTACTTCCATGCCAAACAAATAAATTATTTTCCTTAAAAAGTACTGAAACTCTACTGAGACTTAATTGGCTCAAGGGACTGACTTGGATTGTTAACATGGCTTCCTGTTGTCCTGAATTCAAGAAACTATGAGAAACTTCAATTCCTTCTTTTAGGCTTTTGACTGCAAATGAACAGTACAAGTGAAACCAGGAAACTGGATTAAGCTGAATCAACACCATATCTTTCTTGCATATCCTTGTTGAATATACTTATCCTACTATAGCTAAATAAACTTTCATTTGTTAACTATTAGTTCATCTAAGAGTGCTTCATTTTATTTTCATATTAGACTCAAAATACTAGTGATGTTTCTTAAGTCAAAGCTAGCCCTTAATATTATGACATGAATTTTCTATCTCCTCCCCTTCTACAACTCAGATAAAAGGACAAGAGGCAGAGAAATTAGTTTTCCTCTGGGAAGGAAAGAATAGATCCAGGAGCCCTATTTTGGGCTGTGCCTATTCATTACTGACCTCCTCTTTACCTTGGCCACATACCATCTTCCTAAGCTTGTTTGCTCATCTATAAAATGAAGGGGTTGACTTAGCTGACCTCTTAGGTCTCTGTCAGCCTCAGATCTATCATTTTATAAACTTAATCTTTTCTCCCTTTACTTCTCTTAAATCTCCTGGTGAAGACAAGCAAGAATTATACTTGGCCAAATGCTGTTTTCCAATATTTAGCACTGTGTTGTTGAAATAGAATATGTTGGATTACTTTGAGCTCTTGGGAGAAGAGCATTATTATCAAAACTTTATTATCACCTTAGTAGGATCCTAATGGTATAAGAAAAAGAACAGAATGGCTTTGATTTATCTAAATAATGTTCAGTCTCCTCCCTCTCACCTACCTCTTAGCTCTTGATATCCATGCTGCTAAAGGTAGGGGAAAGATTCAGCAAGGTCTGAATTTAAGTTGTACCTCTGACAAATATGGATTATGTGAGCCTTGGAAAGACACAACATCTCAGCTCTCCAGGGCAACCACCAATTGCAAGGAGTCCATTCCATATTTGGACAAGTTCCTTAAATTAAATAACATTAAATAAAACCAAATACGTTAAGTGGACAGCTGCCTGCATCTCCCTCTCAACCATGGTTCAGATCAAGGGAGAAAAGAATATCCAAGAAGTCCACTAAAAGGTATTTTGGACCCTTGTGAAGAGATATGAAATGGAATCCTGCCCTGCTCTCCCTGTAAATATTATTCCTCCCCCTTTCCTTTTCTCTCAATTCAAGTACAGGCATACTTTAGAGATATTTTGAGTTTGGTTCCAGACCATCATAATAAAGTGATTATTGCAATAAATAGAGCCACACAATTTCTTTTTGTTTTCCAGTACTTGTTATTTATTTTACAAACATTATGAGTAAATGAAGGGGCAGCTAGATGGCACAGTGGATAGAGTGCCAGTCCTGGAGATAAGAAGACTCATCTTCCTGAGTTCAAATCTTACCTTAAATGAGCTGAAGAAGGAAATGGCAAAGCATGCTAGTATCTCTGCCAAGAAAATCCTAAATGGGATCACAAAGAGTCAGACAGGACTGAAAAGCAACTGATTGAATGGTTAAAGAACCTAGGAATGCAAAGTATATCAAGATATTATGGGGAAGTGGGGGAAGGTAAACTGGGTGGCTCAGTGGATTAAGGGCCAAGCTTAGAGACAGGAAGTTCTGGGTTCAAATCTGACCTCAGGCATTTCCTAGTCATGTGACCTTGGGCATTGCCCATTGCCTAGCCCTTGCCACTCTTCTGCCTTGGAACCAATACACAGTATTATTTCTAAGACAGAAGGTAAGAGCTAAAAAAAAAAAGATGCCACCCACTGGGGAGGGGGGGAACTTCTGCCTGATTCCTTCCATTGCTACATTTCAGGGAACTTCAGACACATGTACGCATTAATGGTGTGTGTATGTATGTATATATTTATATCATATATGTATGTTATAGTTATACAATATAAATCAATTATGTAATTTATATCTTATAGTATAAAATAATCATATGTAACATTTATTATATAATTATAATCAGTACCTGTTTATTAATAGGATTACATACTTAATGATACAACATATACCACTTTATATACAATAATCATGTTATAAGCATATATGATTATACTATAATTTAAATATTATATAATAATTGTAATTATATGTGATTACATTATACTATTGCTATAATTCTATAATAAACATCACATATTATGTAACAAATCATATGTGCTTATATAATAAAGATAATGTGTTATGTGATATATCATGTTATATAATAAATTAAATATAGAAAATAAATAAATATTTGATATTTCTATTATCTATATATACATATATGCCATTAATGCATGCGTATGTCTGAAGTCCACCGAAATGCAGCAATGAAAGAAATACAACAGAGGTTCCCCACTCCCATCCCCAATAGGCAGTATCTAGGCCTAGTTGAATAAATCCATACCCATCTCTAAGGCAGGTAGGTGGCACAGTGGATACAGTGATTGACTTGGATTCAGGAAACCTGAGTTCAAATCCAGCCCCAGAAACTTCCTGTGTAACCTTGGGCAGTTGCTTAATATCTATTTGCCAGTAGAGAAGAAAATGGTAAACCATTCTAGTATCTTTGCCAAGAAAACTTCATGGCAGGGCAACTTGGTGACTTAGTGAATTGAGAGCAAGGTCTAGAGATAGGAATTCCTGGGTTCAAATCTATCCCCAGACACTTCCTAGTTGTGTGACTCTGGGCAAGTCACTTAAACCCAATTGCCTGACCCTTATTGTTCTTCTGTCATGGAACCAATATTTAATATTGATTCTAAGATAGAGGGTAGGGTTGGTATTTTTAAAGAAAGAAAAAGAAAACCTTATGGACAGAGAGGTCCATAGAGTCATGAATTTAGGCAAATGTGATTAAAACAATTGGGCAAAAATAATATGTATACCTTTAGGCTCACAAAACAAGTGCTGCCACTCATGAAATGGAGCAAAGAAAGGGGAAAGAAACAGCCATCCCACCGAGGCCATAAGGTGTTCAGGGTTTCCCTAGAATGCCCAGGAGTGGAGTGTCCAAACACTGCAAAGAATATGTGCTTAACAGCATGTGGCTCTTGTTATTAAACAGGATTGAGTAAGTGACCAGCAATGCATCTGGTGGTTCAATTTATAAAAAATCTCTTCTTTTACTCTCAGACAATTCAGAGAATTTCATTAATTTTAATTGCATTTTCTTTAAAGTCTATTAATTGTGTACATATATAAAAAGGGACACAAAATCAAACAATGATAGTATCCTGAATTCAAAAACATTTGAAATTGCTGGCATGGAAAGGATCAGAGGCCACAGATATAGGAGTAGGAAGAAAAGTAGATTCTTTTTGACTGATTCCAGAGAACTTAGAGTATAGTGGGATAAAAAAAGATCAGCAGAGTCAGAGGCAACATTAAAATTAAAGAGAAAAAGATATTTGTATCAGAGCAAAGAGTTAATTGCCTTGATCCAGAGTGGTGGTTATCTTTCCATGCACAGACTTTTCCATTCCAGTGAGTATAGCACTGACAAATAAACTCATTCTTCATGTACTGTATATGTTCTTTTGAAGCCCTTTGAGAAGGGAAAAACTTCAGACCCTTCTTTAACTTATGCCTCATGATACTGCCCATGGGCATGTGCAGATAAGAGAATGACTCCGATTGTTTCCTAACACATCTTCCATTATTGTTACAAAGAATTCGGCTACAGCGCTGAGTAGCTGCTGTCACATTGACGATGTAGTGACCAAAAACTCCATTAACAAATTTTTGCATAGATAAGCAGCTGTTCTATTAAAAAAAAAAACAGAAATCATCTCAAACTAATCATAATACATGCTATTTCCTATGTAACGCTGAATGTAATTAACCCAAATTTATCACTGAGAAGGTGTCTGGTAGTGTGAACAGAATTCCAGCTTTGGAATCAAAGATTAGGGATAAATTCTACTTCTCATGAATACTAGCTGAATGGTCTTGGACAAGTCTTTTAATCTCTCAGTACCCCAGACAACTCTCTAAGGGAAGGGGGGTGGGGGGGAGGGACCATTTATTTATTAGTCACTTGCCATGTAGTAGGCACTGTGCTCAGTGCTTTACAATTATTATCTAATTTGATCCACATTTCCTCCCTGAGATAGTAGGGTCTATTATTATTCCCATTTAACAGCTGAAGAGACTGAGGCAAATAGAAGTTAGATTTGCCCAGTTTCACAGAGCTATTAAAAACCTTAGGCAGATTTGAACCCAAATCTTCCAGCCTGTAGACCCAGCATTCTATCTACTGAAACACCTTGCTGCCCTTAGACAGCTTTATAATTGCTTCTATAAATATATTTTTAAATAAAGTGTCCAAGACCTTCCCTTCTCCCATTTACCTTTTCATGGTCAAGTTAATAATGAGTAACAAAGTTGTGGATTAAGTTTCCAAGGGATGAAGAGTCAGGAGTAAGAAAAAAAAGTCAAGCATAAAGTCTGTGCACAGTTCTCACTCTGACTATGAGTATATGATCCATATCTCCCTTTTTCAGAATTTCTGCTGCTCTTAGAGTACAGTTAGCACTCCTCTGGCCATAGTTAGCACCTGAGTATTCTCTAAAGAGTTCATTCCTGTTAAAGAAACAGCTAGTATAATGGGAAGAACATTAGACTTGAGTCAGGATTTGGGTTCCAATCAGACTCTTCTAATTTATAATCTATATGATTTGGGGCAATTCACCTACTCTTCATGAGACAATCAGGCTAGATGACCTCTAAGGTCCCTTCCCATTCTCAAAGTCCATGACTCGATGTACTGTCTTTCCCAGCTGCATTAGAATCTCCTAAGAGCTAGGGCCTTCTCTCTAATGATTCTCCTTAATTTGTTCTATATATAATTTGATTGGATATAGTTGTTTTTCATGCTTCTTCCCCACTATATTGTGAGCTCCTTAAGAGCAAAGATTGTCTTTTGTTTTTCTTTGTCACCCCAAAATTTGGCATAGTGCCTGACCAGTACTTAATCTTAATCCCTGTGTGGTTTTCTTGGTAAAGATACTAAAGTGGTTTGCCATTTGCTTTTCCAGATAGGAACTGAGGCAAACAGGGTCAAGTGACTTAAATCAGGTTCACACAGCTAATATCTGAGGCTAGATTTGAACTCAAGGAAGATGAGTTTTCCCAATTTCAGGGCTAGAATTCTATCTAGGGAGCTACCTAATTTCCTTGGTTAGTAAAGTACTGGGTACAGAGTGGGCAACTAGAAAATCCTACTTGTTTGCTAGGTAGATTGAACAATCTTGTACTAGGTAACTATAGCAGTGTTGAGTTAAAAGTAGGGAACTAAGCTGGATTCTAGTGGAACAGTTAGTTGGTGGCCAGTTCTAGCCCTAAATCTATGACTCTATGAACTTGTCTTTCAAGATGCTGATAGAAAAATAGAAATGAAAATGGAACTTACTCTTGAATTGGAATGGTCCATTCCTCCCCATATTACTATTCCTGCTGCACCCATTGCAGCACTTTCCCCAATGGTATACAACAAATCATTCTGGAAAGAAGAAGAATCAGAATCATTCCTAAAACTTAAATGGGTAACAGTAAGGAATAAGATTCAGTCCACCAATAAGAATGCACTCAGACACCAAGAAGAAGTTTATTTTTCCTTTTGTTAACTTACTCTGACCTAGAATGTGCATGACTAATAAAATACTTAGATAAATAAATCCTACATTTTAAATATAGTGCCTAAATAATGAATGAAAATGAATTGCAAATGACTTTAAATTCTATCATTCTAAAAAATACACCTTTAAAAAAGGAAAAATCAGCTTTTCAGGATTATGTTTTTATTTATCTTAAGAGATGTTATATCATGAAATACATGCACATAAACATAGCTAAGATTATGAATAAAAAATTATCTCCCCTCTTGAGTGACTTCTCAGATTAGAAATAATACCTGAACATAAACTACTCAGAACAAGGTATTTGAAATATATGCTTAGAACTTCAATGAATCATTGACACATTCCTCCAGTATTGTAGACTATATGCCATTATGGCTTCTCCTAGGCAAGCCTTCTCTACATTTACTCATTAATGATCCATAGAGTATCTACACAAAATCCTAGACCTCTCCTCTAAGTGTCTTAAAATTTTCTAAATACCGATGAAGCACTCATGCTGTCCATTCATTATCCCTCATTACAGAGCAAACTCACCTTCTTTTCTCATCACCTGTTTCCTGGGTGGTATTTCTTATTGCTATCTATATCTTTCATACAGTTCTCTGTAGCCCTCTGGTATCCTGAAAATTGTGTTCAATCCAAATTGTAATATATCATGATTGACAGTCATACAATTTTCCCAAAATAATAAGGATATTTAAAAGATGTATTTTTATTTGAAGTAGTAGCTTGGGATTGCTGAAAGGGCTGTGCATTTTTCCAAAGGAAATCTAGCTCACCCACTTCTTCCTGTTCAATTTCGGGCCCAGCCATTGCCTTTCTATACCTATTGAACATAAATGTACAAATAGACTATCTCAAAAGGATACCTTCCCACCAGCATGTCAGAGTTGATGCTAGTGGTGACCAACTCAAATAAAAGTAGGGCCACTAAATCACACATAACTTAGGAAACCACATGTTAATATTATCTATATTCTATTGTATTTTATCTATTTTATTTACTATTTCTCAATTACATTTTAATCTGGTTCCAAGACAGACTCCATGTTTGATATCTCTGATCTAGGCAACATTATTATTTTAGCAGGATTCCTTTTATTAAGATTATATATATATATATACATATATATATGTATGTATGTATGTATGTATACATATATAGGAGAGAAACTGATACATATATATTTCACCAGACTTTAAATGATTCTTCTAAGTGTCTGTTACATATTCTGATTTTTTCAACAAAATTTTTGTTACCATATACAAGGCACTGGTCTAGAGCCTGTGGGAGATACAAAGATGAATAAGACACACTCTCTGCCCTCAAGGAGCTTAAAATCTAGTAAGAGAGAGAAGACAAAAAACATGAAAAGTTAAGTAATAATGTAAGGCACATATAAAATACAACAGTACAGAAACTGTCTGATACAACTGCCTAAAACTAGCACAAGAGTGATAGTATTTTATTAAGGGGAATCTCAGGGTAGTGAGAAAAACTCTGAACTTGGAGTCAGAAGACTTGAGTTTGAGTCTGAATTCATACATTTCCTGGTTATGTGACCAGGAGCAAGTCATTTAAGCTCTCTGAAACTTAAATTTCTTCATGAGCAAAACAGTAATAATTACATAAACTTTCTACAGACTTGTTGTTAGGAAACATTTGAGAAATTAAACCTCTCTAAAAAGGTGAATTATTATTATTGATTCCCATTGAAGAGCTGGGAAATAGCATGGCCTTTTGGATAGAATATTGATTTGAAGTCTGGAAGATCTGGGTTTTAAATCCTGTTTCTAACACTCTTGTCCTGTACCATGATCAAGTCAAAGAATTTGATGTCCTTAGTCAACTACCTAAGGCTGTAAGTAGTTACAGACAAGTTGCTGATAGGTGAGGAAAGGGAGTCAAGGGGTCCCACACATCAGTTAAGTCACAAGCCCAAATTTTTATCATAAAATGATATGTACACACTATAGTTTATAGGAGCAAGAGATTACTGGAGGCAGGAGCAATCTTACAGAGGCTTAGGCCAAGAGCTGAAGGATAGATTGGATTTAGATAGGGAGAAGTAGGAAGAATTCTTCAGTCAGAAAGAATGGCATAGACTTTGCTACTAGCAGCAATGTAATGATCCAGGACAATCCTGAAGGACTTAGGAGAAAGACCGCTCTCTACATTGAGAGAAAGAACCGTGGGAGTAGATACACAGAAGAAAAACATATAACTTATCACTTGTTTATAGAGATATATGATTTGGGATTTTGGTTTTAAAAGATCACTCTATTATGAAAAGGAATAATATGGATATATAGGTATCGAGTGATAATACATGTATGACCCAGTGGCATTGCTCGTCAATTCTGGGAGGGGGTAAGTAAGAGGGGAGAGAAAGAAAATGAATCATGTAACCATGGATTATCTTTTAAATAAAATTTAAAATAAGAAATAAATAAGAAAGAATGGCATGGAATAAAAGGAGGGAAGTTATAAGAAATATTAAGGAATGGAAGTGGGACAAATTTAAAGTTATAAGAAAATAAGTGGAGACAAAATAAGTAAGCTAGACTGTAAAATTTTGGTGAATAGGCTAAGAAATATGAAATTTATCCTATATGAAATGGACAGATAGTAAAGGTTTAGCAGAAGTAGTTAAGGAAAATCATGAAATTTCACTTAGTATTTCACTTAGTATCCCAACCATATGCCTCAACTGTATGTCTACCTCCAGAAAAAGAACTGATAAAGGGAAATAAGCAAGGCATATTTTCTATAGATATATTTCTTTTTGTCAAATTATGCTTTCTTTAATTTGAGTTAAGGAAGAAGGAAAGAAGCTACCAGGAAATTTTAATGTAAGTAATTAATTAGTTAATGAATTATTTCTCATGTTTCCCACTACAATTAAAATATATTACTTGGCGATTTTGTTGTAATTGGCACTGTTCTTCGAAGTTAGCTTGACCTCTAAAGGAATGCATTCCTATAATAAGTAGGGGAGGAGTAAATCCGATAATTCATTAAAGAAACATAAAAGCTTTGTGAAAAAAAATTCTCTTGTGAATATCAGATTTCTATTTTGTATTTGTTATAAACAAACAAACAAGCACATATTTCAGGGGAATGGAAAACAAGAAGGCTTACCTTAGTCAAGGGCTCAAGACCATAGGTATAAAATAGCCTGGTATAAACAAAAACAGGCAAAGCATAGTCCTTCTTAGCCTTGTAGGAAATTCTCATGGCCTCTTTGACCCGATAGTGAACAAATTTCTGGGTATGTGGACTATTCCTCAATGCCAGTGGTAAATATATGGAAGGATAAAGAGCAGTACTTGCTTGCCATAGCCACTGGAGGCCATCATTGCGGGTAATTTCAATTTCTGGACATTTCCCAGTGTACGTTTCTGGTTTTTTTTTGTAATCATAATTGTAGCACTCTGGGTAAAGGTAAAAACCCCAGTGTCCTTGTGATCTGAGTGCTGACCCCAAGCGGATAGTAGAATTCATAAAACTCTTGGCAGCACTTTCATATTCTTGTTTTGCTGCTGCCTGCATTTTACTTTCTGACAATTCACTGTGGAGATTTTTAATATGATTTAAAGCCTGGATTCTATATATATTTTTAGGACCCCAATTCCTGTCCCATTGAGGTCTCCATTCTTCCCAGTCAATAACAGCAAGTCCTTGGAATTTTGACCCAGGGATGATGTTCTTGATGTCTCCAGTGCTCTTTTCAAGGTGCTTTGAGAGTTTCTCATTCTGAGGTATTCCTCCATTGAACATCTCTCCAATTTCATTAATATAAGGGTAATGCCCTAATTTTTTTTCATAAAATATTGTAACATAGGGTCCATTTAATGTCTCATCAGGGTTAGCTATAATATCAAAAGCCTGGAGATTTAGATCCACACCAAAACGTTTCTTGCACATTGTCGTAGGAATATTCCAATATACAATAAAAGGTTTGTACTCTATTATTGGGGGATTTGATTCTTTTAAAGTTTTAGCATTGACTGCGAATGAAAACACTAGCATTAGTAGCCATTTCATCTGCAGATTTGTAGTTTTCACTGACACTATCATAATCGTTTCCTTTAAAAGAGAAATGAGAAAAAAAATGTACATTAAAGATAGATATAGTATGGGATGTAGCTGTAGCTCTACCCCCATTTACCATATTCAATGAATAGTTGCCAGGTCAGAATTTCGTGGTTTTGAATTTCAAACAATCAATATTTATTAAGAGCCTACTATGTGCCCAGCACTGGGGACAAAAAGAGGAAATCCAAGGCAAACACTAAACCAGTGACAAATGAATAGAAAGATGTGTAAGGTTTATTACCTTTCATGAAAGTTATGCCCATGCAATAGTTATGAGGGGTGAGGAGAAACGGACAATTCCTGTATAGTTTTATGATTGGACTTGAATTGTGAGAGTGGCTAAAGAGTCACCATTCTTTTTTTTTTAATGTTATAAAATCATCTCATTGCTTCAAAGTATTTGCCTGGAATAAATTATCCCACTCCCTTATGAAAGAAAGGCTGACATGATACTCAACCCAACCCTACTTCCTTTTTCTGTTAATAATCAATAAATACTTCTTAAGAGCCTACATTGTGCCAGGCACTATGCTCAGTACTGGGAATACAAAGAGGAAAAACTGTCCCTACCCTCAAGTAGCTTTCAATCTAATGCCACTTAAATTACTCCTCTCCATCAGAGTTGGCCCAGGAATAGGATTTCCTGACCTCAAAAAAATTAAAAGTGGAGAGAGGGCAGCATTTAATAACAGGAGATCTGGTCAAACCGGTTACTAAGAAAGGATGAAAAGAAAGGAAGATGTAATTGGCATTACCTGCTGTTGCTTGTGGACTTCAGGGAAACCCTCCTCCCCTTACCCACCTTCAGATTTGATAATCTAAAATCCTATTAGGCCTTTGATTCTAAGACTTAGTCTGAAGACATTTGGACCGGACAATCTGATAAAACTTCAACTCATCAAAACCAAAATGAGCAATGGAATTTGGGGCCCACCTTATGTTTGGCCAGTTGTTAGGTGAAATAACTGCCAAGAGATTATTGAGTCACAAGAGCTTAGAATATTAGAATTATATTGAAGTCAGAGGTCATGCAGTCCAACCATTGACTTGAAAACAAAAAAGGAATTAATTCCATCTACAAGATTCAGCTTATATCTGAAAACTTCCAGAGATAACAAAATGAAGTTACTCATTCCATTTTTGGACAGTATTTAACTGTTAGAATAATCTTCCTTATGTTGAGCCAAAATGTATCTCTTCATAACTTCTATTCACTTGTCCTACTTCTTCATCTGGAGCCATACAGAATAAATTTATACTGTCTTCCACAAGAAATTCCTTCAAATAAGCCTAAATCTTCTCTTCTTCAGGCTAAATGTCCCCAGATTGTCCATACCTTTTCTGAAATTATTTTAAGTCCTTGCGATCCTCTGCTGGCATATCTCAAATGATCAGGATTTGTCTTAAAATATGGTGCCCAGAATGAATATTTCAACTCAGCCATACCTGAGAATTTTTCATATCTAAGCCAAATACCACAACCCAGTCAAATGTAACTAATGTGACTTTCTGTTGGGGTGGGCGTGTTAAAAAGTGCCCAGGAGAGTCAAAGGTCCTAGAATAGCACAAAAATACTGAGGAGGCTATCTACTCTTTCCACCCTAACCAACCAGTCCCAAGAGAATCTGGGCACTTGGTAGCTTCACAGATCACAGAGAGCACTCAAGTCATCTAGCCCAAACTCTTCACTCTCCAGAAGAGTAACCCAAGGGCCAAAAAAGTGACCTGGCCACAGTTATACACAACACAAACCTAGTTTAAACAGTTAGAAAGTAGCAGAGCTGAGATTGGAGTTCAGATCTCTAAAATCGATTCCAGTGTTCTTTCTACTACACCATGTTGCCTCCCATTTTAGTAAGTATTCAAATCAATGCTTTATCCATACCTGACTTCAGGGTTGTAGATGGAGCCGTAACCCTTAGAGAAATGTGACAAAACGAGAAGATCTCATTATTGCTGAAAAAAAAAAGTATTAATATTTTGTTGTCTAGAAAAAAGTCCTTATCCAATTTTGGATGTTTAGCAAACAGAGGAAATAAGAGCCTTTCATTCTTTCAAGTTGCCTTCCCACCCAAAGCTCATCACTCTATTGTCTCCCTCTCAGTCAAATTAAAAAGAGTAGTTCTCAAGGTGTGGTCTGTGGATGCCTAGGGATAACTCAGATCCTTTTTGGGGGTTCACAAGGTCAAAATCATTTTCATAACAATGCTAAGTTGTTATTTGTCTTTTTCACCATATGTGGAATGGAGTTTTCCAGAGGCTACATGATTTGTGAATTAAAGACTCACAAAGACTGAATTAATATCTTGCCTTCAGAATTGTATTTTTGCTTTACAAATGGATAAATGTATAGATATGATTGGTCTTGTTTTGTTTGTATTCCATTATCAGCAATAAGAATCATTCAAAGATGTTCTTTTACTGGAACCACTAGGCAACAATTACAAATTGAGCTAAAAAAATTTGAAGTGTTGATTGACCTTTTTGAGTTTTACAATTCATCTTGGAATAAATATGCTGATATTCATAGTGATGGTACAAAACCAGAAATCAGTAAGATTGTTGGCACCTTTGCATGAATCAACTATTTTAACAACTATTATTGTTCTTCACTGTCATGCACACAAAATAAAAACAAAGGCAACTTCACATAAGAATATTCTTGATGAAGTAAAAAACATTATGAATTTTATTAAATCTAGACCCTTGAGTACATCTCTTTTTAATGTGACAAAACAAGAAGACCTCATTATTGCAGGGAAAAAAACATTAATATTTTGTTGTCCTTACCCAGTTGTTGGATGTTTAGCAAACATTTTCTTTTTTTTCTTTTTAATTTATTGTCATTTATTTCATTCTGGGCAGTGAAGTGACAGAGTAGATAGAAATCCAGTCTTGGAGTCAGGAATATCTGAGTTAAAATCTTGCCTTAATCACTTTCCAGCTATGTGACCTTGGGCAAGTCATCTAACCCTGTTGGCTTCATTTTCCTCATCTATAAAATGAGCTGGAGAAGGAAATGGCAAACCACTCTAATACCTTTGTCAAGAAAACCCCAAATGAGGTGATGAAAAAGTCACAACTGAATGACAACAAACATTTATTTCATTAAATATTTTCCAGTTATGTGGAAAAAATTAAAATTCATTTAAAAATTTTTGAATACTAAATTTTCTTCCTCCCTCTGACCCCTTGAGAAGACAAGCAAAATGATATTGATTATACATGTGAAGTAATTCAAAACATATTTCCATATTAGCCATGTTAGCAAACATTTTTTTGAAAATGAACAAAGAACAGGGGGAAGGGTCAGCTAGGTGGTTCAGTGAATTGAAAGTCAGGCATGGAGATGGGAGGTCCTGGTTCAAATCTGAACACAAACACTTCCCAGCTGTGTGACCCTGGGTAAGTCACTTGACCCCCAACTTACCACTCTTCTGTCTTGGAATCAATACACAGTAGAAGGAAGGTAAGAGTTAATATATTTTTTAAAAAGAAATCACCATTTACCAAGTATAGTACTGTCAACTAGAAAAAACACAGAACTATTAAATAGTCAAAAATCACTCTTTAATCAAGGGAAAAGGGGTTAGCGCTACTAATACGACAACAGAGCTGCTTTCCAAGACTGCACAGAGTCAAGACGCCCTGGTCACTAGCCCCTGGGAGTGCCACTGACTCAGGATGGACTCCAAGGAACAAAAGAATTTGGGGAACCTATATACCACTCTAGATGACCTGGGGGGTTTAGGATTCTTTACAATGACTTTACAATGGTAAGAAAGGAAAATGAAGAGTTCCATACAGGAATAATAGTGAGGGGCTGGGGCCCTACAATAGACACAAAAGGGAAAAAAAAAACAAAACCCAGGGCTGGGCCACCTTGGTAGTGGACCTTAGCCTAGGGGAAGAAACCATTGGGACAAAAGGGATGCTTAATATTGGATGGGATTAGCTGTTCCCACCCAAACTACCAGGAAGTTCACTTTCTGGTGAAGAGGGACCTTCCCTCAGGGGGAAACCTCTCCTGTGACAAGGTCAAAACCTGGGGTTTCTACACTCAAACTAAATAAACTGGGGATCTCTAGATTTCCATGTTGACAGTACAAAAGGAATATCCAGGAATATCTGAAAAAGTTATTAGAATTCTTCCCATTTTTTTCTTTTATTAATTATTATTTTATTTTTCTCACTTATGTATAAAAACAATTTTTAGCATTTGTTTGTAAAAATTTTGAGTTTCAAACTCCCTCTTTCCTTTTCCCCCTCCTTGAGAAGGCAAGGAATTTGTTATAGATTTATACATGTGCAGTCACATAAAAAACAGATTTCTAAATTAGCCATGTTGCAAAAGAAAACACAAAAACAAGAAAAATAAAGAAAATTTAAAAAGTATACTTTGATCTGCATTCAGATTGTCAACATGGAATTTAGGAATCCCAAACTTGTGGCCTAGTGGGATCTGATGAACCCCAATTTTAGATTTAGCTTGTAGATTGGAGACCTCAAAGCTTCTACTTGTTCCCTGTTCCCATGGGAATCTACCCTGAAGGGAAATGATAATGTTGGTTGGGTGAGATAAGCATATGCTAAGGACCCTCTTTGTTTTAGGTAGCGTCCCCTATTGTATTAGAACCTTTCTCAGGAAGGTCAGACCTGGGCAGGAACCATCCTTTAGTATCCATTGTAAGCAGCCCCTTCTCTTGCACCCTAGCTTCTAGCTATGATTCTTTTCCCAAGCTTGATTGTATCCCATCAGTGTAGTTTTAACTCTCCCATTTTCCTTGTAGCCATAGTGATGTCAATCATCTTCCCCTGCCCCTGGACTCTCCAAAGGGTATATAGGTTCCCCAACTTCTTTTGTTCCTCGGAGTCCATCCGGAGTCCATCCGGAGTCCATCAGGAGTCCATCAGGAGTCGGTGGCACTCCCAGGAGCTAGTGATCAGGCGTCTTGACTCTGTGCAGTCTTGGAAAGCAGCTTTGTTGTCGCATTTGTAGCACTAACCCCTTTTCCCTTGATTAAAGAGTGATTTTGACTATTTAATAATTCTGCGTTTTTTCTAGTTGACAAGATCAAATTTATTCTTTCTCTGGAAGTAGAGAGTACTTTTCATTATAAGTCCTTTGGAATTATCTTGAATCACTGTTTTGCTTAGAATAGCTGTTGACTCAGAAAAAACACAGAACTATTAAATAGTCAAAAATCACTCTTTAATCAAAGGAAAGGGGTCCAATACAATAATAGGCCTAGACACAGAACTACATGCCACACGACAGCACAGAGTCCGAGGATTGAACTCTGGTCGCTCTGGACACTGACCCCTGGGAAAGCCAACCACGCTAGATTAGACAATTCCAAGGAACAAAAGAATTTGGGGAACCTATATACCATTTGGGGGGAATCCAGGGGCAAGGAAAGATAATTGACATTATAGCTACCAAGAAAATGGGAGTGTTCAAACTACACTGACAGGATACAATGGTTTTTCTGAAACCACCCTACTCATCCTTTCTTATAGTGTTCTAACACAACCATATACCATAACTTATTCAGTCATTCCCCAAATGATATACATCCTCTCAATTTCTGATTCTTTATGTCTAAATCATGTGCCCACTCTACCTTATTTTGATATACAGCATGAGATGCTGGTAAGTATATACCCAATTTCTACGAAATTGCTTTCCAGTTTTCTCAACAATTTTTGTCATATCCTGAGTACTTTTTTCTAAAAATTTGGCTCTTTGCATTTCTCAAACATTTGATTACTATGCGGTGGCAGTACTGCAGTGGGCACAACTCTGGGGCTTGGCTGTTGACCGCTTCTAACTTAAAAAAGTGAAATAGAGGATTTTGAGGGGAGAGGACTACTGTATTAAGCTGAACATTAGAGATTTGCAAAAAAATATGTAAACAAATTAAATTCTCAATAAATGAGGCTCCACTGTTTCAATGGCAGAGCTATGAACCTCACAACCTCCCTTTAAGGAGGAAATTCAGCTCTGAATAGTTCCTTATTTCTCATACTCACCACACTTTACACTTCTGCTAGATTGAAAAAGCAGCTAGGTGGTGCAATAGACAGAGTACTGTGCTTGAAATCAGGAATCTTCCTGAATTCAAATACAGAGAGACACTTACTAGCTATGTAACCCTGGGCAAATCACAGCCCTATTTGCCTCAGTTTCCTCATCTGTAAAATGAGCTGTAGAAAGCAATGACAAATCACTCCAGAATCTTTGCTAAGAAAACCTGAAATAGTGCCATAAAAAGTTGGACACAATTGAAAATGGCAGAACAACAATAAAAAAAAAGCTGAAAGGCAGTTAGAGATATGTGATTGGAAATGAGCAGATAAGAATCATTATCATAGAGATGGAAATTAAATACATGAGAACTGGCAAGATGTGAATGAGAAGAGATGTAAGTGAAATAGTATAGCAGGAGAAGAAAAGAGAGCCCAAGATGGACCTCTAAGGGACACCAATAATTAGAGGGCCTGATCTGGAGAAGGATCCAGAAAAGGAGACAAAGGTGTAGTCAGATAAGTAGAAGGAAAGCCATGAAAGAATGGTGTCTTGAAAACCTAAAGAGAAGAAAGCATTAAAGAGGAAAGTGATCAACTGTGAAAAGGTCGAGAATGAAGATTGAGAAAAGGCCATTAAAATTTGGTGATTTGGAGAATGGGATAGTGATTTTGGAGCCCGTAGTTTCAATGGAATGATAAGCTCAGAAGACAGGTTGTAAGGGGTTAAAAAAAGAGTGGGAGGAGAGAAAACAGATACCTATTGTAGGTAACTTTTTTTCAAGGAATTTAGCTACAAAGGGCAGAAGAGAAATTGAGATGATAGCAGAAATGGAAAGACTTAGAAAGTTTTTGTTTGTTTTTTTTCAGGAAAGGGAAAACATGGGCATATGTTAAACAAGAGAAAATGACTCAGCAGAGTGGGAAATAGGGAATATTGAATTTAAGTGGGAGAGTGGAGAAGAGAGAAGGGGTAATCTGTTTGAGGAGATTCAATTTAATGGGACCACTAGCATTGGTAGAGGAGTTGACCTTGGTAAAAAAGTAAGGCCATTACATGAAACAGATGAAGGAATAGATTGGCAGAAGGTACCAGAGGGATAGGAGATGGGGAGGAAGAAAGAAGATGAAATTCATAGTAAATAGTCTCAATTTTTTTGGTAAACTCGGAGTCAAGGTTCTCAGGTGAGAGAATGGGGGACATTGGGAGGTTGGAAGAAGAAAGAAAAAGTTTGGAAGAACCACTGTGGAGAGTAGGATAGAGTCAATAAAGGAACTATAGTAATGGGGACCAGCAGTGGGGTTATGTAAACATAAATTTTTGTGGAGCCAGTAAGAATGGTTGCATGATTTTCTCTACTTTTGATCAGTAGTATGTGCATAGTAAATGATAGGAGTGACCCAAGATTAAGGTTTGGCTGGCCTATTCTGCAATATAATAAAAGGGCTAGGGATTCTAGAGAGGAGGACAGGATAGAGTAGAATTTGACATGGGCACTGTACCCCAGAAACCCAGGCGAACTATTGTGAAGGGAACTTCCTTGTTGTTTTCCTGACTCTGAGACTAAAAACACCTAATGACCCCACCTAGAGTCCTGAGATGACTACCTTCCTTTGATCATCCTCTAGATGGTCAGAAAGATGCACTTTCAGACCACACCTCGATCCTATCAGACATCTGTTTGTCCCCTAAAACTAAGGAATCTTTATGTCCCCAGGCAGACCCCAGTACAATCACCCCACCTCATGCCTGAGTGACTAACTGTTGTGAAGAATGTATAAAATCCCCAGAACCGATGTCATGGGGGGAACAGCCTTTCCTTTCATGCTGTCCTCCCAGGGAACTGCTCCCCATCTTGCTGTTCTACCTTGCTATCCTCCTGGCCACTCTCAACATTACTCTCTAAATGAATAAATCCCTTTTTGTTTTTAAGCTAAGTTTTGGAGTCATTGCATGCTTGCAAAAGGCATCCTTCCCGAACCCCAAAGGGTATCCTTCCATGCCCATAACAGAATTGATTCACTAAAGGGTCAAGATGGGGAAGAGAGTGGCTAGAACAGGCGAAATGACCTAGGAGAGAACTGATGAATCAAGGGATTGGAGGTCAGGTGGAAGATAAAGAGGATTACATAAGGGAAATCAGAAGAGGTGAAAAGTCAATAAATTAGAAGATAAGGAGATTTCAGAATTCTTAAACATGGAAGTGGTCAATTGTGAGGGATGGCAAGATTAAGTATACAACCATCTGTGTGTATAGCTGTATACCAGCTTTGGCTGGGTTCTGGGAATATATAGTCTATACCCTCAAGGAGCTTACTTCAATTTAATGTAAATATAACCAGAATCTATGCAAAATGAACAAAAGGCAATTTTGTGAGAGAAGTGTAGCATTCCAAGCATAGTCACATCTATGAATCATGAATGATTGTATGATTACTGTGTCTTCAGGCATAAGGTTATACCAATGATGTTTGTGAATGTAATCTTGACCTGGCCATGTGGCCCTTGCCTAGGACAAACCCATTAACATGCTCGGAGTCAATTCCCCTGGGAAAGCGGGTTTGTAATCTACACGCCCAAAGGCGTTACCTCTACTTTACCGACCAATCTTATTTGTCAATGCTTTATGATGTGATCACTACGTGCTTGGGAGTACTGCCCAGACCAGATAGGAATAAAAGCAAAGGCAACCTTATGATAGATCTCTTGAACGTCCTCTCCCCTTTCTTGGAGCTCCGCTCTGCTCCT
Organism: Monodelphis domestica; assembly: GCF_027887165.1. Taxonomy (NCBI): domain Eukaryota; kingdom Metazoa; phylum Chordata; class Mammalia; order Didelphimorphia; family Didelphidae; genus Monodelphis; species Monodelphis domestica. The sequence goes on along the minus strand of NC_077231.1, from coordinate 194,165,129 downwards.
AATCCTCTCTCCCTCTTTCTCTCTCCATCTGAATCTCTTCCTCCCCCGAGGCTCCGTCCCCTCTGGGCTTACACTCTCCACCCTAATCTCCTTCTCAACCTCGGATTCCATTGATCCTCACATTTTCCTTGCAAGGAGAAAATCATAGGGGTTTGCCTGCCCTACTCAATCACTGACTTGTCCGTGTCTGTCATTCTTCACCCTGGTTCCCCGATTCCCTACTTCTCCTCGGGTCCCTCTCACAAAGGACAACCCCCTCTTGTAGACCCCGCTTATCAGGGCTCTACAAGAAGACTCTGGCATCCATGGACATCAGAAAAGGGTTCATAGAAAAGGTCCCTTGAGCTGGGTTTTGTAGGACATTCAAGATTCCAAGAATTGGAAGTGAGGAAGGTATGAGGAAGGGACAAGACTTTATCTGTCTCCCTCAATTCAAGGACATCTCTCTGTCTATGACAATATACTGCCTCTCAAACTGGATTATGTGTCCCTGAAAACGTGCACATAGGGTGAAGCTGTACAACGATCCTTTTATACTCCTTAAATTGGCAGGAGATATCCCTTAGCAACTCCTAGATTCATCTGACCTTAGTCTTATGATGGAGAATGAAAAAGCGAGCCAGTGTAGCCTATGTAGCTACACATTGAAGAAGGCAACATGACTCAGTGCAAAGTGCATTGAACTTGTGATCATAGGACCTGAGTTTGAATTCTGGTTCTCATTTTTATTCTACTCATGTTACCTTGGAGACATCATTTTACTCCTAACTGCCCTAATTTGGAAAATAAGAGGATTAGACTCTAAAGCCTTTAAAGTGTTTTAGACCTATGATCATTACCTAGGATCACCCCTTCCAAAATTGATGATAAGAGCAAGAAAACCAAAGGCACAGTATGAAGTTAAAAACATTGGTAGAAAAGTGAGTAGGAGACAGATGGTGGGTAGAGGGGTGGGGAGTGGGGGTGGGATTGGTCATAGCCCAGATGGTACATAAGGATCTCTTACTTGGTAGATAAATAAAAAAGGTTTCTTATCTTGCTCTTTAAGTGTAAACTTCCTAAAATAAACAGTAGAATACTTACAAAACTCTTAATCAGATTACCTGATTTAACAATAAATTAGATTTGGTGCCAAACTTCCTTTAAAACCCACTTGAGACTTCCTGCTTCATCTTATTCCAAGAAAGCTAATGTAATGTAAGACTTTGTTGCAGAATGAGTTGAAGGAAAATTCAGTAAACTCAGCATGGGGTTTTACAGGGGGTTTTTTTAATGCTTTGCAACCCACATGTAGTAAATAGTTTTATGACAAATTAGGTCATGTTGCTTTCTATTAAACACATTTCTCCTCACAGTATTGTTTGCTTTACTGAGACATGACTCAGGCCACAAAAAATGCCTCTAAGAATGCAACAATACACTCAAGGCCAGGTTCAAGTCTAGAATTAGCCAAGGCCAACCCTCAACTGGAAGCCTATTCAAAGTTGGAATAAGTATGAAAAACCTTGAAATCTCTTATTTTCTAAAACTGTAAAATAGTGCTCTGTGAAAGCTCTGAGGTTTGGAAATTCAAGGAAATACCTGTAATTCTTAATCCTAGTTAATGCCTCTGCTTATAAACTGGAAATTTAGGATCTTGGTCTCCTGCTGAGAGGAGGAAAATGCTCCAAAGTTCCCGTTTTCTTGTTTCCTAAAAAGCAATCTTCCAATTAGATCAGAAAGTATATAACTCTGTGCGGTGACTATAGATACTCCAACTCTTCTATCTCAGCCTCTGCTTCCTATGGAAGATTTGGTAGTTAGGTAGGATGTTTAGCTAGGGATGGAGTGAGAAAAAAATTTTTTGGTTTATTTAAGTCATATGATTGCACTCACTATATCTTGATTCATTTTATGGAATGCAAGATGATGTACTTCTTGTAATTAAGAAATAAGTATTGCAAGAAATAAGTATTGCACAATGCCTCCTGAAAGGCCCCATGCAGAAGTTTCATGATGGCATGAAGATGACTCTGGGATCTTGAAAACTATGACAATGGAAAGTAAAATTATATAGGTTCTGAGAACCCACAGCACTGGGCAAATGGAGCTTTACTTCAGGGTGCCAGTTTCTGGGAGTTACACTTCCGCCTGTGAGAGGAACTCCATGACATCTACCTATTCTTACTTCATCTTACAATTCTGCTAGCCTATGGTACCATATATTGAGCCTCTCCATCCACTGAGCCACCTAGCTGCTCCCCAGGCCCTAACTTCTTTAGGAGTAGTTCTAAATAACCCATCAGGTTCCAAATGCTTCCAAATACAGAAAGCAAGAAAAAGAATAAGGGAGCAAGCTGCTTGCTTTTGCTTATCTACTGTATCAACAACTCTTCTTCAGCACCCCACACCATGTTCCCCATTATGTTACCTCTTTTACTGCCATCCCTTTTTGGTTCTAAAGCCAGAATCCTGGATTTTATGAAGAGACTAACCTCAGGAGAGACCTATTCTCTTGAGAGAGGCTCCTTGCCTCTTCTCCTTGGCTACAAGGGCCACGGCCCCTCTGGCTAAGGACTAACTCTCCCCTGCCTGGGTTGAGCCAGGGGCCGGAGCAAAATACGTAGTGCATAGACTAGATATCTTACCCTATCCTCTCTGGCTTCTTACTTCACTCTTCTATATTTTGTAGATGAATCTCTTTTGAATTAATTAAATTCCTGATGACCCTATTTTTAAATAATCCAGTCCAACCTTTTTTATAAAAACCCTCTTTCCCCCCCTTAACAACACTTGCTATAAAGATTCTTCCTAGTTTGTTGTTTTTCTTCCAGTCTTCATTGCATTGGTTTTGTTTATTCAAAAACTTTTAATTTAAGGTAGTCAGTTATCTATTTTATTTCTTATAATTTTCTCTTTGTTTTATTTGGATGTAAATTCTTCCCTTACCCATAGGTCCAACAAGTAAACTAATTTGTGCATCTCTAATTTATTTGTAGTATCCCCCTTTTTTTCTGCAGCATATCCATTTTTACTTACCTTAGTATTGTGAAAAGTGAATCAAACTTTCTTTGTCTATCAATCAGCAATTTTTAAATTAATCAAGAACTTAAAGCACAGTGCTAGGCAAATTGAAAGTCTGTGATTGGTTCCCATAAAAAGGAGGAAGAGGGTGCAGCTGGGTTGCTCAGTGGATTGAGAACCAGGCCTAGAGACAGGAGGTCCTAGGTTCAAATCTGGCATCAGACACTTCCCAGCTGTGTGATCCTGGGCAAGTCACTTGACCCCCATTGCCTAGCCCTTATCACTCTTCTGCCTTGGAGCCAATACACAGTATTGACTCCAAGATGGAAGGTAAGGGTTAAAAAAAAAAGGAGGAAGGGACAGGAAGTGATATGGAGGAGGCTGTGTTGTTGGTGGAACCCTTGCTAAAGACATCACCTGGTCCTCTGGTTGAAAATTATCAAGCCCTGCCAGGGCTAAGCCCCATACTGGAGCAGTGCTTTTTTTTTTTTTTAAACCCTTACCTTCCATCTTGGAGTCAATACTGTGTATTGGTTCTGAGGCAGAAGAGTGGTAAGGGCCAGGCAGTGGGTGTTAAGTGACTTGCCCAGGGTCACACAGTTGGGAAGTGTCTGAGGCCAGATTTGAACCTAGGACCTCCCATCTCTAGGCCTGGTTCTCAATCCACTGAGCCAAACAGCTGCCTCCTTTATTTATGTTTTTTGCGTCAATATTCATTAGGGAAAGTAATCTATAATTTTCTTTCTCTGTTCTCATAGTAGTTTTGGCATCAGCACCATTGTTAGGTTTAAATTAATACTCCTCGTACTTATTTCCATACAGTTTATTAATAATCACTTGATATAGAGAAAGCAGATAGGCATAGATTTAGTCTTTTCTACACTAAGTCTGACCATGTGCAGATCATCCTGTACAATTCTCTGTCCATCTCCCCTGTCTCATTCAAGGAAGGAGGGAGAGCCCAATCATGTCTCACCCCACACCTTTTATCCTTTCTCTTGAACCCTGGACTTGAATCCTTTAGTTCCACATCATGTTCCTAGGACTCTTCACCTGTGACCTATTTGGAGCATTCATGTGACATCCAGCCATGCTGCAAGGTGGGGATAAGCTGGAGGGAGGAGCAGATTCTATCTATATACCATATTTGTGCCATAAAAGGAAGTTGGAAGAGTTCCTTCATCAGCTATTTTTCTAAATAGTTTCTATAGTATTGGAATTAATTGTTCTTAAAATGTTTGGTAGAATTCAGTTTTGAAACCATCTGGCTATGGGGCTTTTTTTTCTTAGAGAATTCATTGATGGCTTGTTTAATTTCTTTTTTGAGATGGGGTTATTTAAGAATTATATTTCCTCTTCTGCTAATGAGTCATTTTTTTATTTATTCATCTAGATCGCTTATATTAACAAATTTATTGGCATATGATTGGACAAAATAATTCCTAATAATTCTTTAATTTCTTCTTTATTCATTGGTTGTGGATTTGTCTTTTCCATCTTCATACTGTCAATTTGGTTTTCTTTTTTTTTTAATCAAATTAACCTTTGGTTTATCTATTTTATTGGAGGGTTTTCATGAAACTAACTCCTTATATTATTTATTACTTCAATGATTTCTTTACTTTCAATTTTATTCATCTCTACTTTGATTTTCAGGATTTCTAATTAGATGTTTGATTAGGGATTTTTATTTGTTTTTTTCCTAGCTTTTTTTTTAAAGTTGCATGCCAAATTAATTGATCTGCTCTTTCTCTCTTTTGATATAGATTTTTAGAGGTAAAATTTTCCCCCTAAGTACTGCTTTGCCTGCATCCTCAAAATTTTTGTATGTTGTCTCCTTGTTATCAATCTTTAATAATATTACTGATTATTTCTATGATTTGTTCTTTGACCCACTCATTCTTTAAGATAAAATTATTTAGTTTCCTATTAAATTTTAGTCTTTCTTCTGCAACTCTTTGTCAAATATAATTTTATAGCATTATGACCTAAAAAGAATGCATTTAGTATATTTTTGCTTTGCTGCATTTGGTTATGAGACTTTTAAGTCTTATCAGATGATCAGTTTTTGTGAAGTGCCATATACTATTACTAGAAAAGCAAATTCCTTTCTATTCCCATTTAGTTTTCTCCAGAGGTCTAAAAAATTTATTTTTTCTAAAATTCTATTAACCTCCTTAATTTCTTTCTTGTTCATTTTTTGGTTTGACTCATCTAATTCTGAGAAGGGAAGGCTGATAACCTTAAGTAATATAATTTTATTGGCTATTTTCTCTGGTAACTTATGTAACTTCTTTAAGAGTTTGTATGCTATGTAATATGATTCATATGTGTTTAATAATGATATTACTTCATTGTCTATGGTAACTTTTAGCAGGATATAATTTCCTTCTTTGGCTCTTAATTAGATGCACTTTCATTTTTACTTTGTCTAAGATCTTAATTGCTCCCTACCTCTTTATTTTTACTCTGTGTGTCTCTCTGCTTTAAATGTTTTTTTTTTCCTCTTGTAGACAGCATATTATGGGATCCTGGCTTTTAATACACTCTACTCTCCTATTCTGCTTTCTGGATGAGTTCAGTTTGCCAGACTATGTAGATCATTTCTCTATTTTGTATTGTATCTACAAGAGATTGTCTACCATGCTACCTCTCTAATATGTTTTTCTCAATCACTTCTGACTTTTAGTGACCTCATCTGGGATTTTCTTGGCAAAGATACAGGAGTGGTTTGTCATTTCTTTCTCTAGCTCTATTTACAGCTAAAGAAACTAAACCAAACAAGTTTAAGTGACTTGCCCAGGGTCACACAACTAGTAAATGTCTGAGGCCAGATTTGAACTTAGGAAGATGAGTCTTTCTGATTCCAGGCCCAAAACTCTATCCACTGTGTCACATAACTATCCTCTAGTATAAAACTAGCATATTAAAAAACTATTGCTTATCTGGAAAAAGAAGAACCTTAAGTCACAAAGTTATGTTTTAAATCCTAAACATCCTTGTCCCATGTGCTCATCCACCAGAAGAAACAAGGAGTTTGTGTGTGAAGTGGAAAGGATTATATATGACGCAATCCATTAGGTTTGCTCTCACCCACACTATTATTTCATACTGCTTTTCTTGAGACAACTTTCCATCAATCTTCTTTTATTCATGGGGTAAATAATATTCCTCTATCCCTTCTTCCCTCCCACCTTCACTCATTTTAATCCCCTTATTTTTTCTTGGGGACAATTACAAGTCTTTTTTTTAGTGAAGGAAAGAAAATCAGTCTACAATAATGATAATTTTGCACATACATTTATTTAGATAAATGTTTTTGTTTTCTGGAAATTATTTTATAAAGACAATAAAGAAGGAAAAGGAAGAACTAAACTTCAAATAATGAATTTTGCTTCTAAAATTTCATTTCAAGAAGAGTTCTGATAAAGTAACTCTAAGCATTAAAAAACCCTTTATAAAAAGTGATTGAGAATACAAATTTTTCAGTATTATATCTTTACTTATTTATCCTGTGAATTTTGAAATCTAAGTTATCTCCTGTTAAAATCATATTGAAGATATAAGTACCCAAATATAACAATGCTCTTTATTTTCCTTTGGCTATACCTGAGGTATATATATGTTCTTGACTAGAAATTTAAAAGATGCTAAAAATCAGATCCTGTTAACATAGACAAAGAAAAATTTTAATTTCAATTCAGTCATTATTGGTAGGGGGAAGGTCTTAAAGTGCTTCATACAAAAACATGGTAATAGTTTAATATTTAAATTTTAAAAAGGTTTACAAATTTAAGTTTATACCAAAGAAATTTTTGTATGAGACTGTGTGAAATTAACTTGTCTTTTTTTTTCTTTTTCTTTTATTACCTGTGCTTTATTTCTCACTAAGAGAAGGAAGGACACTGTGTTCATGGAGAATATGTTCCTGTTGATATGTTAACGTGTCCTTTAGAGAAGTATAAAAGTTTCTTTCATGAGTGCCTTAAAGATCTATTGTCTGTGGGCAAAAAGATCAAAGTAACCTAGTTTTCCTTCTTCCTACATTGTCTCAAAGGAAAAATTGTAGGTGGTATAGGATGAGGGAACTCCTCAAACACAAAAGCCATCCATTTGGGCAAAGCTGTCTAGTCACCACTAACTGGGACCTTCAGCAAATCACTTCTCTTTTTAGATTCAGTCAGTCTCCTTATTGATAGGGCTGAAGTGTAATCAGTGCTTCCCAACCTATACTATGCTTCAGTCTGGCAATGTATCCAAATTCTGTAGCTTTTTCTAGTGAAAACCATTCCTTCTACTGCAGGGGAGGAGAAGTAAAAAGTGGTGTGTTAAAGGTAGCAATGAATCTTTATAACTACAAAAAGAAGTTTGGATCCCTACATGATAGTAGTTGAACTGTTAATAACTGTTAATTGAGAACCTGATAAAAATGAGTATGAATTTGGCAATGCTTTTAAATTAATTTATACTTTATTAGTCAAAATAGCATTGACATACATTAGAAAAATTCTGAAATGCATATATGAAAAACATCATTTAGTATGTAGCTTCTTTGCTATATTGATGCTGTATATTTTATTTACAAATTTATCTTTTTAATGTATCAATATATTTAATTTATTAATGCATACCATAATGGTAATCCATGTGAATTGCTAGGCCTTTTGTTGTTGTGGTCCTTGAAACCACTCCCCTACAGTGAATAATCTTGTGTCAAATCCAACCAATTGACTTTGCCATCATTGTCCCCATGTAGAATTTAAGATCCCCTCACCCTATTAGATCAATACCAGTTCCAGGGAGGAAACATATTCTTCCATATGACTTGATTCAAGCTCCATTGTTGGGGCTAATGAACCATGCCTATTGCCCAAAACCCTTGCCTAAATTCTACCCTTGTATTTCTTAAACTCTCTGTCTTGTGTTTTTGACCCTTTGTTTCAAATATTCTTCCTAGCCCTTGATTTATTTTCCTTGGCCTAGGTGCTAAATCTCAGCTACTTGATCCCCTGGATTCTGAATCTTGCATTCCCATTTTTTTCTATTTTGTCTTGACCACCCTAGACTCAAACTCTTACTTTCTTTATTTTACCTGTTCCTTTTAGCCTTAGTTAATTTCTACAGACAAGATATTTGATTCATCTGATTCTATAACTCCCTTAAGAGTTATGCTGGAGCCAGCACATAGCAGCTGGAGAGTCAGTTGATAAGTTTTGAGTGTGAGCTTTCTAAGATGCCAATACACTTGGAAACCTGCAAATACTATGTATGAACCAGGACATGATTTATGGTTTGTTCAAAGGATAAACAACAAAAACATTTTTTATTGATTGTCTACATAGAAGAGAGTGGAGAAAATGTTAATAATGCAAAGTAAACTTAGAAATCTGTCTTAGATGTGGTGCTTTTTTTTCCCCAAAGAGCCAGTTGATAACATTTCCAACACACTTCAGTAGACCAGAAAGTTGATGATAAGCCCTGAGACTTTGAATAAATGTTTTTGATTCTGATGAGTTACTACTTTCTGAGTTCAACCTATGATTTAAGAGTGAGAAAATTCCTTTCAATTGCTCTTCAGTACTAAAAAAATTACCTTGTTGTGAGTCTCAGTTAGCAAAACTATAGAAACTAGGTAGAGATAATAATTTGAAGTCCAGCATTTCTTCCAACAACAGAATCACCATGCTCCCTCCTGGAAACTATAACAACAATTAGATATAGTTACATTCGTTGTATTAAAATTTGACATACATCATTCTAATAGAATTTTTTAAGGACACCTAGCAAAGTTAGGCAGAAAGGGTAGTCAACCTGGTAGTAAGAATGGTAGGTAGTTTAAAAAAGGAAAAGACCTCTACCTCCTCTACCTTGCTGGGACCATCTGAGGACACTACAACTGGGATTCCTGATATCTGACCAACCATTGACTCTGTGTGTGTGTGTGTGTGTGTGTGTGTGTGTGTGTGTGTGTGTGTGTGTGTGTAAAATTCTGGGTTTACTGTGGGATTTATTCTTAATAGTCTTTAGTTAAGATAGTTAGACAGTGTAAGCTTAGATAATAAAATATAGTGGGTAAAAAGTCAGATATTACCCTTTCCTTTATTCCTTCCCCAACATCTTCCCCTTCTCTGTTAATAAATTCAAGTTATTTAAATGTGATTTTCCCTTGGGTATAAACCCTTTCCCCTTTCGTAAAATCCCCATAACACTATCAAAACCTAACAATTTATATGATACTTTAAAAATAGTACAAAAGAAAATTCCTCTCCAGCATAAATTGTAATATTTATAGAAAATGTTATTAAAATTGATAAACTTGCCCTAAGATTCTCTCCGTGCCAGTACATGTAACTCAATTTCTTTTTCTTAAGATAGGTAGAATCATGTTTTCTCATTAGTTGTTTTTTTTTTTATTTCAATTTAGTAAACATTAACTGAGTTCAACTGATTCACCAAGGGTCAAGATGACAAAAGAAGGCAGAGGGAGAGGTAGAAAGCAAATAAATTATGATCAGATAAAGGGACTTCAGAATTCTTTAGCATGAAGATGGTATGTTTGTAGTTGATGGTATAAGAATTAAAATTAATCTATAATATGTATAAAATAAAATATATTTTATAAGATTTATTAATAATAACTAGAAGTAACAAAATAAAAAGGTAACAAAACCAAACCACATGCCCATGGCTAATCTACCTGTTCAAACAGTCCATTCCACCAAAGTCATGACCCAGGAAACAAAGAGACCTAGCCATGAAAGACCACCCTATTTAATCTCCTGTCTTTGTCAGCATGTAACAACAGAAAATCAGTGGGCTCTTGAGAAATGTAGTTCAAAAGCACAAGATTTCCAATTACACATACCCCTCTAAGATTCCTTGGAAGACTGGTCTCTCCAATGGATCTTGTAAGCATAACCAACTTTTAAATTACAATAATTTGGGGGTGAAAGGAAAAGAGAACAAAACCAGTGATTGCTAGGTGCATTGACAAAAAAGCCAATTGGGGACAGTCCCTTTTGGCATATAAGTATACATACAAAACAAATGCATTCAACCCCACACAGTTCAAATAATCACATCCCAAAATTCACTCTGGATATTCTGGTGCAGCATGTGGTCCATGCAGGCATCTTCATGGCACCTTCTCCAAACAGTTCACATAACTTATGGTTGAAATATAGATTATCAAAGTCTTATGTGTAAAAATTCTAAGTAAAGGAAAAATAAACCTATAACAGGTCCTTGAATTAAGGCCCAATTAAAGTGATTTATGTAATTATGCAGTTACCTTATCAGTAGCCAGGACTACAGAAAGTTTACCACACTATGAAAGACAGAAAAGGGACTAGATTATGGGAGTCAGGAAAGCAGCCAAAGTGAGGCGCTTGATAGAATGCGGGGCTCAGGGAATATCTGCCTCTGACATATGTCAAAATAGCCACAACCTCGAACCCCAAAAAAGTTCAAGTCCTCTTGTCTTGGCTCAAAACTTTATCAATCCCAATGGGATTAGTTGTTCTCTTTGACCTGTGTGTTCTTTTGGCACTATGCAGGGTAGCTTTGTGCTTCTTTGGCACTATGCAGTGGCTCTTTTTTGCATTTGTTTCTCTTGGAATTAGACAGAATCATTAAGCAAAGTCCCATGATTTTTAAACAATAAATGGCATTATTTCTATAGTCTAAAGCTTTTGGGGGTATGCATTGACATTAAGGCAAATGTATTTTAAATTTATATTACTGCAAAATCAAAAAAGGCTAAAGAAAAATCTCAATACTATTGACATATACTTCAAATACAAAAAGGAGAGAAAAATAAAACAAATATTATATTGCACATGCAAAGAAAAACAATAATAAAAAAGTCTTAAAAATCAAATATATATATAGCTTACAATCAGTGACACATTGTGTCAGCCAAGGAGAGGTAGAATACAAAGGTACCTCACCAAAAATGAGCTCCATCTCCTTTTTTAACTTGGCCATGAACCACTGTTTGAGTGCAAATGATTTTTACAAAGTAACAAATTTCTAAAACAGTAGTACAGTAGATAATACACATTTAAAGAAAGTATCAAAATTCCCAAAATTCAGAATAGCCCAGTTAATGACAATAGCAAACAAACACACTATCATATAGGATTCACATGAGTTGCTGTATATAGTCACTTGTTATATGACATTAAAAAATAAAACCTATGGGGGGGCAGCTGGGTAGCTCAGTGGATTGAGAGCCAGTCCTAGAGACGGGAGGTTCTAGGTTCAAATCTGGCCTCAAACACTTCCCAGCTGTGTGACCCTGGGCAAGTCACTTGACCCCCATTGCCTAGCCTTTACCACTCTTCTGCCTTGGAACCAATACACAGTATTGACTCCAAGACAGAAGGTAAGAGTTAAAAAAAAATACCTATGAACTTATGGATATTTGTCACACATTTTATAGGTATAGCAAATCTTTGAACCATGGCAAAGATATTTTTAACAAAATCTATTACCAAAATTTGGCAGAAGAACCTAGAAAAAACACAAACCTCTATTGTTAAATTTTTATTATGAACTGAATATCTAATAGGTGCTTGCCAGGGATTTTAATTTATAAATCCCAAAATGAATTATCAAAGTAAATGGAATTTATGGTATTTTATTTATAATAGTGGGAAGGAGGGGCAGCTGGGTAGCTCAGTGGATTGAGAACCAGGCCTAGAGACAGGAGGTCCTAGGTTCAAATCTGACCTCAGCCACTTCCTAGCTGTGTGACCCTGGGCAAGTCACTTGACCCCCATTGCCTAGCCCTTACCACTCTTCTGTCTTGGAGCCAATACACAGGATTGACTCCAAGACAGTAGGTAAGGGTTTATATATATATATAATAGTGGGGAAAGGAGTCTCAAGACAATGGGCCTTTCTCAGAGGTTCACACCTCCAGAAAGGCAGGGAAACTAAGTCAGCCTTTAACTCACCATGGTGACTGTCTAAAAGGAAAGCAGTCTGAGGTCTCCTGCACAAACTCCTCCAGGGTTGAATTCCACAGCCAAGTTTGAGTGTCTGTCTTCTAGTCTCTCCTCCTAGTGACTCTTCACTCCAAGTTTGAGAGACTGATCTTCCAGTCCAACTCTGAGTCAGAGTCCTTTGATCTATTTCTTCTGGCCTCTGTGATCCTCTATTTAAAGATACTTTTCTTTTGTGTCACCGCCCCTAAATTTCACATCTACCAATCACAGCAGACACTCTCTCCAGGACTGCCCACTCTTTAGTTCATACCTTTTTTGGTTTTATTATACCATACCTTTTGTAGTTAGTTCATACATTTAGTAGTTAGTTCACACCTTTAGTTGTTTGTTATTTTTTTGTAGATTAAAATGGGTAGATCCACTTCAAATACTGAGTTAACACTTTGGGGATTAAAATCTAAAAGTAGACTGGAGATTACAATTCAATCTTCACAACAAAGGAAGAGCTAAGTGCCTTCATTGTTACAGTCAGGTGATAGCTAAATCCAATCTTCACAATATACTGCTGATGAAAATCTTTTTGGGGATCTAAAACATCACCAAGAAATCTAGATTGTTCTGGTGGAAGTAAATTAAACTGAAGAGTCAAAAAAAATGCAGAAACTTACTTTGGCTTCATGGTTTATATAAAACTTGTATGACAGGAACTTCTATTTTGTTCTCTACCTTTAATACAACATTCTTTATTATATATATATATATATATATATATATATATATATATATATATATATAAACCATCCATTCACAAGCTATTAGTTATGTAAACATCATTTCTGAATACCCCTTAAAATTAATTTAAATTCTTAGTTCATTAAATTCTCCAAAGGTTGTATACAAGTTGTATCCATTTTTTTAATGAAGTCCATCCATCATCATCTATGTGACAAATGCAACATCACTAAGGAGTTTTTCTACTGAAAAAAAAGTGTTTATGGGCTTTCACAATGATGTTCTTCAGTACGGTCTTAGGGGAAAGGTACAAATAAAACACAATGTAATAATATATCTAATAGACAAAACATAGCAGATTAAAATGATTCAATGAAATAAAAAGATATTGATTATATTAATATAGGAACTTAAAAAATTAATCTTTAAAGCAATCAGTAAAAACAAGAAGCTTTGACAGGGTACAGGCAGTGAATTCAAAAATCCTTTTCTCCAATTCCAATAGACTTGTTTGCGATTATGGAGGGGAACAAACTGAAAATAGTTAGCAAGCAACAAAACAATGGGGTCTGAAAAGGTTTAAAATTCATCTCCAGATCTCATTGTTTTCTTCCCCTCCCCCAATATTTATTATCCATTTGCATTTCTTTTTTCACCCCTCTCATACAAGCACTGGGCAAAATCTCCATTCTGCATGTTGAGAGTATTTAAGATTTTTTAAACTTTGTCAGAATATTCCATTTTGGTCTGGAATTCAAGCAGCCTAGCTTATTGCTGCATATTTTTAAGAAGTAAATAAAGTGGGAAATCTCTAAAGAAAATAAAAACTCCCAGGAAAAGAAAAAGAAAGCAGATTCAAACTGCACTTTTTAGCTCTACCGACTCAAACTGTTGTTTCAGAGTTTCAAACATGCTTTGAAACAGCATTTTTCCTCAAAAAAAAAAATGGAATGAATTTTATTTACAGGGTAAATGAACTAGGAGGCAAAACTTTGAGGGAGAACAATAGCATATTTGCATAGGAGAGAAAGAGTACTCCTTAGTGTTTTGGGTCAAGAGAAAAAATCAGGCTTATTCCTCAAAATTCTGACTTTAAATCTACTGATTTGGACTAAGTGCCCTCCCTGTGAAAAACCTTTAGTAACAGCCCTCTAAACTAGGAAACCAGGGGTAGCTTAAGAAACCTGCTTAGAAACTAGAAAGGGATGAGGCTGAATATCATGGTTTCACTTCTCCACAATGAAAAATTGCCAGGGCAGGCTGGAAAACCCACATGTGGGGGAGGTGGATTCAGGGTGGGAGCTTTTTTTTTCTTTTTTTTTTAATACATCACCCTCTGTGGAAAAAAAGGTGGTTCAGAATGGCAGGCTTTTGTGGTGGGTCTGGTCGTGGCTGCAGATTGGGTGAGGACCACTGTAAATGATAATTTTAACGTTATGACTTTAAAAAAAATCTAAATTAATTTGGTTACCAGGGAAAATCAAAATAATAAAATACCCAAGTCAGCTGGAAATTATGGTGATTTTAATTAATATAGAGAGAAGGAATTAAGGAGAAGAGAGAGGGACAGGAAAAGAGTTAATTTAAACTTCTCTGGCTCAGACTGAGCCAGGCAGGAGTTAAAAGGCCTTGGCCAAAGGGGCCTCTCTGAGCCCAAGGGAAAAGCAGTCAGTCTTTTATCACTCACCACGAGACCATCTCAAGGAAGCTGTCTTAGTGAGCTCCTCCAGGCTGAGTTCTGAATATCTGAATGCCCGCATGTCTGAAACTCCAAATGTCCCAATCTGAACTTTTCATCCTCTTTTATAGACCTTTCACTCTTGTGTCTCCTCCTCTAAATTTTCACATCTACTAATCATAGCAGACACTTTTTTCCAGTACTGCCCATTCTTTAGTTCTCACCTTTTTGGTTAGATTTTCTCCAGGATTGTCAACTCTTTAGTTCTCACCTTCTCTGGTTAGATTATATATTTTGAGCTACTTCACACTTCTTTGTTAAATTCACCTTTTGTTAGTTACTTGACCTTTTTGTGATTAATTTAACCTTTATAGATACTTAACATCTTTTTGTATTAGATCTAAAAATAGACTTAGCTTAATGTTCTAGCTTCACTATAAGGTGAGAACTAAGTACCTTCATTGTTCAATCAGGAGATTACAACTTTATCTTCCCCTAAAGTATGTTTAAGTAGGGTGAAGTAATGTAAAGTACTACAAGACATTCCTGATTCTGTTAAAGAGAGTGTCTTCATTGTTACAATCAGGAGATAGCTAAATCAAATCTTCTAAAGTACCATCTGAGTAGGGTGGAGTAGTTTTAAAATTCACACCACCTAGGCAGTGTTTGGTCAAAACCAGGAGGCAGCTGGAAGAGCTCTAGAATATCAGTTGCGGCAGCAGCAGCAGTAACACAGGCAGCAGTGCTGGGTGAGCGCAGGGAAACCCAGCCACCAGGCTCTCATGATGGGCAGAGACCAGGCAAACTTACTATTGTTACTGAAAAAGCTATCTGACTAAAAAATTTGAGAATTCATTTTCCAAAGTGGTTATCAAATGGGAGAATTAAAATGAGTATACAATAATTCAAGTATTATATTTATAAGATTTATTAAAATTTTTAAAAAATGAGTTAAAAGGGAGCTAACTAACTTAAGCCATAGTCTCAGGGAAGAAGAGAGAGAAGAGTCACAGAAAGTTATAAACAATCACATAACACACAAATGTGAGGACACAGGGAAAGGGATGCTGGGAGATGAAAAATAATTCTGGAGAACATAGTCCAAAGGTAGAAAATTTCCACTTATACAATGGCAAGATTGAGGATATAACTATCTTTCTGTGACTAAGGTAGGGTGGAGGAGTAATGAGTAAGTTTAAGAACTGAATAGTTAGGGTTTTTAAGGGAGAGTCAACGTGTATGTTGAAGCCTCCTACTGTGAGGGCAAGAGTTGGGGAGGAGAGAAAAATTGTGAGCCAGGTACAAAACTCTTTGATTAAGGAAGGGGAATGACTTAAAGTCTAAAGATAAAATCAACAGGATTTTGACTCGGTGGTAAATATGAATAGCAAGAACTACAGAGAAGAGGAAGCTCCTAAGTAATAGAAGTAAAGGAAAAATCTGAAATTGATCATGGGAAGAAAGAAGGTTTCTAACTCCCCCGTTTTGACCAATGAGTTGAGGAGAATAAGTGAAGATGTAGCTAATACTAGAAAGGGGTTAAGGGAAGCTTTCATTAGGACACAGTCAAGTATTAGTGATTACTAGAAGATAGAAGGAGTAAGGGAGGAAAAGATATAGGATGAAGGAAAGTTTGTTGTCTGCAGCACAAATATTCCAGATGGCACAGTGGAAGATTTATGTAAATGTATTTTATGCTCTGTGACTTTTCTAAAGTTATTATTTCCATCCATTTTAGTTAATGCTTCAGGGTTTTGTAATTACACTATCATACCATGTACCAAAAAAAGTGACAATTGTATTTCTGCCTTCCTTGATTTATTTTTCTTGTCTTATTGATATAATTGGTATTTCTAATAGTGGTTATAAATGGAATTGTTACTTTATCCTTGATCTTACTGGTGTGAAAGAGAGAAATATTGAAGGAAATACAAGGACTGGATTTGCAGTGTTATCTCATGAAAAAAGGAGATAGAACTGTGGTTGCCAATAGGGGATGGGAATGGAACTTCCAGCTAAGAAAAGGAGAGGAGCAGTTGAGGATTCAGGTTTTTCCCTTTTGAACTGAAAAGAGGAAGGAGCAATTTCCACTGAGCATATCTAGCTATAAATCCCTCATTCAAAAGAAAAGATCTAGACTATCCATCTGTCTCATAGTGAGTAGATAGAGACTTTTCCCCTTTGGGGATAGAAATAGCTTATCCTTCAGAAGACTCCTTCAAAGCTATATCTCTGTGCCAAGAAATACAATCATCTTGAACCTACAAAGATACTAAGATTGTCTGGGACTTAGTCCCTAGACTTGAGCTTTAAATTCCTGAAGAAACCATAGGAGGAATATAGTTCAGGGACTTCCTGTTCCCTCTTTCCTAACCTATTATACCAAACCCTTTATCTAATAAATAGATATTTTAACTAATTAATAAATCAGAGGTGAGGAGAAGTGCTGCCATGCAGCTTCCACACTCCCTTCTCCCGGCCAGTGAGAGGTGTCTATGGGGCCGCCGCTGAGACTTGACTCTATGGCAAGGATGAGGCAGAAGAGCACGACAACTGTATCAGTACCAGTGGAGGTACAAAAATAAAGATTAAGAAAACTTATTTTATAAAACAACTCTTCAATCAAGTGTAATATTTTGATGCTCGTTGGCATCTAAACTCTTTGCATTCCCACTATGCCAGCAGTGACTGTAGATCATAGCTAAAGAATTTGTGAAGTTTGGGCTTACAACCTGGATGATGATATGAAGAAAACTCATCAAGTTATATGGAAGTATAATTATGCTGCCATGGACACTGAGTTTCCAGGTGTGGTTACAAGACCCATTGGACAATTCAGAAGTAATGCTGACTCTCAGTACCAACTTTTGAGATGTAATGTAGACTTGCTAAGGATAATTCAACTTGGATTGACATTTAAGAATGAGCAAGGGGAATACCCTCCAGGAACTTCTACATGGCAATTCAGCATCAAGTTTAATTTAATGGAGGACATGTATGCCCAGGACTCCATTGAGCCTTTGACAACATCAGGGATCCAGTTTAAAAAGCATAAGGACGAAGGAAATCGAGACACAGTATTTTGCAGAACTTCTCATGATATCTGGTGTTGTGCTGTATGAGGGGGTCAAGTGGCTTTCATTTCATAGTGGCTATGACTTTGGCTATTTTATCAAAATTCTGACCAACTCTAACCAACCTGAAGAAGAGCTGGACTTCTCTTTGAGATCCTATGATTGTTTTTCCCAGTCATCTATGATGTCAAGTACCTCATGAAGAGCTGCAAGGACCTCAAGAGTTCTGCAGGAAGTAGCTGAGCAACTTGAGTTGGAGCAGATAGGCCCACAGCACCAGGAAGGATCTGAGTCCTTCCTGACAGGAATGGCTTTTTTCAAAATGAGAGAAATGTTCTTTGAAGATCTTATCGATGATGCCAACTATTGTGGGCACCTGTATGGCCTTGGTTCAGGCTCCTCCTATGTGCAAAATGGTAAGGGGAATGCTTATGAAGAGGAGGCCAGCAAGCAGTCATGACATGAAATAGATGGACAAGAGGCCTTGGTGTTTGGAGCTACACATGTGCTATAGGTTCATATAGGTTTTATCTCCAGTTAAATCCCTTGGACAGTAGACAATAAGGCTTTTTCTTTTTTTACCCTGCCTTCTCAAACCGGTTTCTCTTTTGTCTTTCAGTACTAATTATGACCATTCCTTCCACAGATCCTGATAAGTAGAAGAGTCTTCAGGTTAAATGTGGCTGTGTAATTAATCCATCAGTTAGTAAGCATGTGTGGCCAAGGGGAACATCCCTATCATACTCAATCTCTTGGTAAACATATTTAGTTGGTCTTAGTTTGTACCCCACACCTCTTCCCCCATTCCCAGATTACCAAGTACTGACTGTAACTCATTGCCCTGTTTCATGTCGGTCCCTTCCAGTATGCAAGAGTTTTAGCTATTTGAGATAGTGAACCATCAATTTTGCACATTAGAGAGTGACTCAGAACTACCGTTTTAGCAGAAGTTTAGGTTTTCCTTGCCTGAAATTTGATCATTTGCCAGTTTCTCGTTTTGGACCCACGGAACAGTCAATTTACTGTGCCGCAAAATGTTGACTCGGCAAAGTTCTCCCACAAAGGAAGAGGGGCTCTTAAAGAGTCGAACCCCGCTCGCTGTCTGTCCCTGGCGCTTCATGAACCCAGCTCACCAGGTCTGGTGGGTTTCAGATCGGTCCCTGGCTCTGAATGGGCTTTGGGACTGAAGAAGTGCTTTGCGGCAGCTTTCCAAACATGTGCCAGTGCTGCTATGCCTCTGCCTTGGTCCTCTTCCTCCCTCGCAACCCCCTCCCCAACTATCCTTCCCCCCTCCCCTGTGATAGTCTTATTTACTGAACCCTTGTTTTGGCGACTCCACAAGTCAGTAAATCCAAAGAGAGCAAGTCACCTTGGGTATGTCTTATACCAAATTAAATTAGAAGAGACGAGATTATGCTTTTGTAGTTGCTACAAAGACGAAAATGATTAAGAGATTTGTTGTAAAACAACAAAACGACAAGACAGGTTAGCGTGAATAAAGTCACCTGAGGAGCATAATACTTGTTTATTTTGTGTGTATATCTTTGCAATGTATTTTCTATATATTGACAGAATAACTGTGAAATACTTTCTTAGCCATGTAGACAGGAGCATGTGAGCAGACCAGAGCATGTGAAGGAAGGAATGCTTTGGTAATGGGTAACTTAAAGGCTACTCAGAAATGGATGGGTGGAAAGTCATGGGTGTGTGTGTGTGTGTGTGTGTGTGTGTGTGTGTGTGTGTGTTACTTGCACTTAACTCCAATCATATCAGTTGTTTGCCAGGTTGGCTTTTTCCCTTGTACTTTAACATTCTTTTCTTGTTGAGTTGCAGTAACTGGGTAGTCCTTCAGTTACTTGCAAAACAGAAGGTATTGTTTGTTTTTAAAGCTTTTGTAAATAAAGGCTTCAAAAATGTTTTCTTACATCTAAAAAATAAAAGAAATCAGATATCTCCAATGTACTAAAGGGGATCATAACCACAATCAACTAAAGAAGAAAATAGGAGAAGAGATTGAAGGGGATTTTCTCTTACCCTTCAGCTCTAGTCAGATCCAACTCCATTTCTCTAGGCAGCTCTACCTGGCGGGGAAGTGGTATTCCTCTTTATCTGTTCCCTGCCTCTCAGCTGCCTGTAAAACTTTAGCTCCTGATCACCCTCTGGTACACTAGAAAGACTTAATTATTTATTATGTATTTATTTTGGGTTTAGATAAATATTATTTACTATATATTCACAATATTAAGTAAAGGCTATTTATTCTTATGCTTGCTAGAGTTTTTAACAAAAAAGAATGTTGAATTTTTATCAAAGGCCTTTTCATCATCTATTGCTATAGTCATATACTTTTTGTTGTTGTTGTTATTGTTCAATTGTTTCCAATTTTTTGTGACCCCATTTGGGTTTTCTTGGCAGAGATACTGGAATGTTTCACCTTTCCTTCAAGGAAACTAAGTCAAAGAGTTAAGTAACTTACCCAGGATCACACAGCTAGAAAGTATCTGAGGACAGATTTGAATTTGGATAGATGAATGTTCCTGACTTTTAAACTCAACATTCCATCCATTATACTACCTAGCTGCCCAAGCATGTGATGGATTCCCCTGGGGGAAGATACACATGAGAACATTTTTTTCCAATGGTTATGAAGGTAGTGGAAGCAGGCACTATGGAGAACTTGGTACTTGGTTAGGCATGAAGAAGCCAAAGTCATGCACTTCATCCTGGGCCATCACCAGTTGTTTTGACTTTTGTCTTATCACTGGACTTTGATGGCTTTGGAAGAGAGAGTGAGGCAGATGCCTTTGTCTATCTCTGCCTCACTTAAATCTAATTCATCCCCAAGTCAAGACATCACCCCATGATGCCATTTGTCCTCTTTGAAAACTAAGGACAAACAATAACAACAACAGTAATGGTTGTTATATTTATAGTCTTCCTGATGTTGAATTTTTGCATAAATCCAATCTGGTCCTGGTGTATTTCTGACATGCTATAGCTTGCTTTCTAACTTTTTAAGAGAATTTTATAGCAGTATTCATTAAATATATTGGTCTAGGAGCAAGTAGGTGGTTCAGTAGATAGAATGTGAGGCTAGAAGATTGGAATTCCTGGGTTCAAATCTGGCCTCAAGCACTTCCTAGCTATGTAATCCTAAGCAAGTCACTTAACCCCAATCACCATTCTTCTGCTTTGTATCCTATACTTAGGATCAATTCTAAGGTAAGAAGAACTATAGTTTTCTTTTCCTGTTTTGTCTCTCCCTAATTTAGATATTAAGATAATATTTGTATCTTAAAAAGATATTGGAAGAGTTTCTTTTCTTTCTTTTCTTTTTTTTTAAATAAACCCTTACCTTTCATCTGGGATCAATACTGTGTATTGGTTCCAAGGCAGAAGAGTGTTAAGGGCTAGGCAATGGGGGTCAAGTGATTTGCCCAGGGTCACACAGCTAGGATATCAGGTCATATTTGAACCTAGGCCTCTCTAGGCCATCTCTAGGCCTGGCTCTCAATCCACTGAGCTACCCAGCTGCCCCTGGGGGGGGGGGAGTGGGGGGTTAATGTAGTTTTGTAGTTAAATTTTCTCTGAGTGTTGCATAGAATTCACTTGAGAGTCCTTCTGATTCTGGAATGTTTTTTTCTTTGAAGATTCTTTTATGGTTTGTTCATTTCCCCCCCTGATATTGGAATATTTAAATAGTCCATGCAATTTAACTTCAAAATAGTTATTGAATATCAATTATGTACCTAATACAGGACTATGCACTGGAAGGAATACAAAAGTATTATATCCCAGCCATCCAGCCCTTATATTTGTGACACAGCTATTCAAATCAATATAAGATCTAGGTGTAACTATTATATAAATGGAGATTGTGAACCTTAGACTTCATTCCCCAGAAGTCCTTGGTATTTCCCAGAATTCCCTATAATCTCTCCTGTGTCTCCATGTTGGTGAGATCACATTATTGGTATTTAACTGGCAGTAACACTTACCATGTCCTCTCTTCTTGCATGATGTAGCATCAGCAATGTTGGTGGGGATAGCTGAAATGGCTAATCAGCTGTGGGCACATGGTCTTTGTTTTGTATCTTCTTTATTCCTTGATTTCTAATGATCCTTACTAAACCTCATAAAATATAATATTTTTATTATTAGAGATTATGAATTTAATTTTTACACTATCCAGAAATATCTATAGATATTGAGTCAAGATAAGACAACAGTAATAAAGGTGATGTGAAGAAATTAATTAGGTCATCACAGATGAGCCTCAGAGATAAGGGCACAGATATCACATTCAGTACTGGCATTTAGTAAGTAGGTGCCATTGGAGGAAGTCATTTAACTTCTCTGGGCCTCCTTTTTTTCAACTTTATTCCAAGATCTTTGAACTAAGAGGACTTGATAAAAACTTCAGAGAAGGAAGTTTCAACTCAGAGTATAAAGGTAGAGCTATCCAAGAGAGGAATGGATTGCTTTGAGAAATAATTTCCCCTTAACTTGAAGTCATCAAGAAAAGACTAGACAACACAGTTCGTTGGAGATGGTGGAGAAGGGATAATAATGGCTCCTACCTTAAAGGATGATTGTGAAGATCAAACATGTACCTAGCACAATGCCTAGCACATAGTGAGTATTTATATATATACAATATATACTTATATTGTAAATGCTTATTCTCTTGCCATTTGTCACTAATCTTGTTAGGAGAAGGGGAGGGAAGTTTGAAAAATAAATTAAGGGTTATAGTGGGGCACCTATCCGGAAATGAATGTGATATCAAAACAAAAGTTATGGACAAATTTTTTTTTAATAAATGTGTCAAAATTCCTCTTCCTCCCCACCTCAACCTCTTCCCAAAGACAGACAGGAGTAGGACTGGGAGGGAAGAGTAATGGTTTAATGTTTGAACAAGTGGTAAATAATTTAAAAATATTATTGTCTAAAAAATTGGAATGGATGGGAGAAAAATTAGTTTGTAATTTGTCTGTAATTTTTACCACTATGTAACAGCCTTTTATTTAACCTGCAACTTATCTATGCTCACAGTGGACATATTTCCTATCAGTCAGTGAAGAACAATAGGCCAGGTAGTGAAAGATGACAAAAACCCACTCTTCCAACCTAGAAAAGAAGAGAAAACAGAATCACATAAAGAACTAAAAGAAAATGCTGCACACAGTGGCTGGAAGAAGGGAAGTATAACAGTCTTACATTTCAAGATAATACTTTAAGAATTAAGATGCCTAGAAAGCTAATGGAGGAATTATTAAGAACCTACAATGCAGAGAAATCCTTAGTGAATTCTAATTAAATCACAGCAGGTGATAAATTTATTTGATAAAGAACATAAAAGAAACCCTTTTCAAAGGACAGTAATATATTCAGGGAAAGAACGTATACTCAGAAAAGAAGGAAAGAGGTTTTTTTAAAAAACAAAGTCAATTTATAGGCAAAAAAGTGATGAAAAGAATAAAAGTGCCTGAATAAATTAATATATTAACAGAAGAACTCATAATCACTGTAAACAACTATTAAAATGTATCAGAAGAATAATCTAAGAAAAAAGGGCCTGCCATAAATGAAGTTGAAACTTGGTTAAAGAATAACTGAAATGATAAACTCTTTTCTGAATTGTCTTTTAACAAGAGAATTAAAAAGAAAGAGAGCATTTAGGAAAATTAATGACTTTACAAATGACTATTGACAAAAAACTAAGTAATAGAATACTTAGAACACAAACCAGGCAGTAAGAAAGATAATTTGAATCTAGGGATATGCATGAGGTTTTCAAGGAACATACTGAAACTTATAGTTATTCTAAACAAATGTGGATCAGTAAGGTTGTAAGAAACTGTTATTAATTACTGTTGCACAGTAAAGTCACTCAACTTCCAAAAGTAAACAACCATTTTATTAAACACCTACTATGTGTCAGGCACTATGAAAGATCCTATCAGTTTTACCAATTAATGGAATGCATGACTTTGTCAGAGGCAGTCTGATATAGTGGGTAGAGAACTGGTCTGGGAATCAGAACTTGAGTTCAGGTCCAATTTCTGACACATACTGGTTGTAAGACCCTGGACAAGCCACTTGATTTCTCTTTGCCTGAGTCAATTCTAAAAGTCTGTAAATTGAGGAGAAGTTACTAAAAGGAAGCTCCTTATTGGAAGCTCCCTTCATTAATGGTCAGAAAATTAAAATTATTTTTAGGAGAGTATCTATAAACATCTTAAAGAGACCCAAATGATGAAAAAGTCATTGCAATTGTATCAGATCAGCTCAACAAATTGTTTCTTCAGAATTATTTAAAAATAAGTGGACCAAGACAATAATTTTTCTTATATGATTGATTTTTTGTGAGAAATCCAGTAACCATATTTGATGAATTTCCTTTAAAATTAGCTTCAAAATGTGATAAATAAAGCATGAATTTTCCTTCTATTCCCACTGTAAATAGCAGGCTGTTGATATATATATATATAAGAAAATAGATCCAAGTTCTTCACATTCATCACTGTTAACTTCATTCCTGTCCTGTAGCCCAGGAAAGTGATGGAATCTTTACTTTCATCTCTAATGAAGACAAAGCAAGCAAATAACCTGACTCGTGATAAGCACCCAAAAAATCAAAAGGAGATTTAGGTTCACTACTTTGCAGGAGAAAATAACGGGAAACAGAAATTACAGAAATAAAAGACATTCAAAAAAATGAGTACTATAACTGACTTACAAGAGGTTGTGAATTTCATTCATAATTGGAAAGGCAAAATTATTCTAGTACTACTCTTAAGAGGATATCAGATAGCATATGATAATATATCATAGGACCATAGAATTTTGGAACTTTAAGGAACTTTAGAGAGATTCTGGTCCAGCCTCCTCATTTTATAACTAAAAAAAACAAAAACAACTGGGTGCTAAAGAAGTAAAGCCAGTCATATATACACACATACATATATATATATATATATGTGTGGGTGTCTCTCCCACATTCAGTCTTTCTAATTAGATAGAACCTGTACTCTATTTTCATAACTTTCCAAAAACAGCATAAGAAAATGTCATTCTAAGAGCTTAATTTTTTAAATTTGTCATTCTTTTGTATATTATATTCCACTTATGTAGCTATGCTCTAAATTGCCAATCCTTTCCAACATAAGTGGACATGTAAATTGTTGCCAGGTTCTTATTATTAGATACAGAACATAGAAAATTTAGATCAGAAGAGGTTTTAGAGATCATCTAGTCCTGTTATTATACAAATAATGAGTTAGAGGACCAAATTTGTAATGTTAGACTTGTCAGATATAACATGGGTAATAAGTGGGCATAGAACCTAGGCATTATATAGCAGTTATATATTTATATTAATATACATATAAAGAATGTGGATACATATACATATAAGGAATCGTGCATATCTGCATAGACATATAACTGCTATATAAAGAGATGTAGACATCTTCCCACAGCAACTTTTTAATATATTCAACAGATTTGAATAACTTAATTTCCTTTTAATAACATCATGAGGTCAATGGGTATCATTTCTATAATTCTTATTAAATATTACCAGATTATTCACCAAAAGATAGAACAAATTTACAGTCCCATCAACAATACAATAGAGTACAATACAATCACAAAATATCAGAAAATTATTATTAAAATTGTATTGATATATAATCTGGAAAGAAGATTAATTTGTTAAAAGAAATAAATTTCCAAGTAGCTAATAACAAATAGCAAAAGAAACAGCAATGCAATAGAAGGCCTATTCATATTCAGCCTTGTTAACAAATTAGTTTTTATATTTTTTAAGGCATATTTAACCAAATTAATGAGTGTGAACTAGCATTTTGAAATTTTTTAAATTTGTACATGTTTATTTATTAAGGCAAACAAAGAATTTTTAAGTGCTTGTTTATTTGGAAGAATATTTAAAATCTAATTTTTAGAACCTTCTTTTAAAAAGTTTTTATTTTCAAAATAAGATTCTTAAAAGAAGGTTTAAAAGCCTTCTTTTGAAAACTGAAAATATTAAGAAATAATATTTTTCTATAAAGCTCTTCTAGACTTCTCAGAAAAATTCCTCCTCACCTCCTTGAAGGATAGATGATCACTTTTTCTACAGAGAAGAGATTAAGTTTTTTTAGTCCCTCTGTTTAATTGTAGGAGTAAGGGGAGTAGTCAAGAAAGCCTTGGCTGCTCTGTTATAGAATGTCAACTCAGACTGTAGTTTAAGATCTCTCTCTCCCTATTTTTGTTGTTGTTGTTGTTGTTGTTCAAGATTCCTATAAAGGACCTTAAATCTTCTTGGGTGAGACTATGCCAGTTTGGATATTTCTCTCTCTAAGCTAGTGTAGCAGTCCACCCCTAGCTATGGGCAAGGGAAACAGTTGGTATGTACAGATTGCCTTAGAAGAGAGCATGCTCAGTCTTGAGCATGCTCAGTATTGCATGTGGCTGGGAAACCCTCTGACCCTTGACCCCAGCTTCCCCCAGGTTAGGCGGGAACACAGGTTTCTTTGTGCTCACCTGGTTGAGAGAAACCACACCTATACCTTGTCATTAACCAATGATGATCATCCCTATGTACTGTGTATATTTGCATATAAATAGGGCCCAGCCAGCTCCGCCTCACTCTCTTCTGCTCTTCCTCCCTTCCAGCTCGCACTGATGCCTGTCCTTGCTGGAGCCTGGCCAATACACAGTATTGACTCCAAAACTGAAGGTAAGGGTTTAAAAAAAAAATTCTTTCTCTACTATATCATGATGCCTTAAAATTTTTTAAGATCCTAGATTTAACACTAGAAGAAATCCTAGAGACTATTCTAGCTCCACCTTCTAATTAAAGAGATAAGGACATTTAGTTCTCAAGGGATAGAGTAATTTTTCAAATTTTACACAGGTAGTAAATGGTAGAGCTTGGATTTGAACTTAAGTCTTGTAATTGAAAATGTACCACATTATCTCACAATGGATTTATCTGGTGATTATATTAAGAGTAATGGGAATAGGGGCAGCTAGGGTGGGTCAGTGGTTTGAAAGCAAGACCAAGAGATGGGATATCCTGGGTTCAAATCTGGCCTCAGACATTTCCTAGCTGTTTGACCCTGGGCAAATCACTTACCCCCCATTGCCTAGCCCTTACTGCTCTTCTACCTTGGAACCAATAAATAATATTGATTCTAAGATGGAAGGTAAGGGTTTAAAAAAAAGAATAATGGGAAAAAAATAACAAGAGCATGAGTAAGTATTTGTTTACTTATAGTAATCACAACTTTCAACCTGGGGTCTCCATTCACAAAAAATCGCCCTGACTTTAGTTAACAAAATTGCCTTTGTTTTAGTGATTTCTTTTTAAATTGGGAAGGAAGGAAAATAGATATGTAACTTCCACAAGTTACTCAACATTTCAAAGGAAAACTTTAAAAAATCAATTATATATAATTACAAGTATTCAGCTTGCATTATTTGCAAGGCACTGAGCAAGGTGAATCATTTTATAATGGAAAATGAACTTATAATCAATTAAGGAGTGAGGAATGTAAATAAACAAGTAAGCATGATGCTAAAGAAAATAACAAAACATTCTATCTTCCTGCTCTGGGTATTTTCTCTGACTTGTTCCCCATGCCTAGAAGACTGTCTCTCCTTATCTTAACTTCCAGGATTCTCTGGCTTCCTTTCCAGTTGAAAGTCCTACCTTCCACAAGAAGCTTTTCCAAACCTCTCTTAAATGTAATACCTTCCCTTTTTTTATTATTTGATTTTTTTATCTTGTTTATAGCACGTTCACACATATTTGTTTGCACGTTGTCTTTCCCATTACATTGTGGGTTCCTTGAGAACAGGGACTGTGCACTGAGTCCAGCAGATAAGAGGGTCTTAATAAATACTTATTGAGTATCTGAGATCTACTCAGAAGAGACCCCATGGACTGTAAGAAAATTTGAAGAGAAAAAGATGTCTTTTAGCTAAAGGAATAGGACGTCATTGGTGAGTTAGAAGGGTGTCTACTCCAAGCAAGTGAAAACTTCCCCACTTAGAATGTGTGGATGAGAGCAATTCATTCCAAATGAATGTGAAGGTAGCTGAAGCAGGTGCTGTGAAGCTCTTAGAGCTTTCTCAGATGTCAAAGGAGCCAAGATCATCCATTGTATCCTGGGTCGTTACCACTCACCTTGACTCTTGTCTTGCCACTAGACTTCGAGAGAGAGTAAGACTGATGACTTTGCCTAATTCTGCCTCACTTAAATCCAGGTCATGATTGAGTCAAGACATCATCCTCTTGGAAAGGAAGGATAACCGACAATATGTGCATGTGTGTGTATGTTTACATGTATATAGATACGTACATATGTAATACTCATGTGTACACATGGCCATCACGTACACTTTGTAAGTAGATACTGGTTTATAAGCAGGTGTGTTACATATATGTAATACTCATACATGAATATATAATGGTCTTATGTATATGTATACATATATAAGCATGTGTATATGTGAGTACAGTGGGAGAGAAAGAGAGGGACAGAGAAGGAGAGGGAAAGAATGGGAGGGAGGGGGAGAGACAGACAGACAGAGAGAGACAGAAACAGAGACAGAGAGAGAAAGAAAGAGAGGGAGAGAGATACAGAGAGACAGAGACAGAGACAGAGACAGAGACACAGAGACATAGAGAGAGAAAGAAAGAGAGGGAGAGAGATACAGAGAGAGAGATTTGAATTTAAATAGTTTATTTCCAAGATATTTGTAGGTATGTGTATGCTAATATATACATATATGCCTATATATTTATATAGACACACACATACTTTGTGTATATGTATACAGTTAATAAGGAAAGTTTTTCTCTTTATTAAGCAAAAAGAGGAAATATTTAAGTACTTAATGCAATAAATGATTTCTTAAACATTGTCAAAATTCTGATTCATGGATAATAAATTACTTCCCAAAAAGGAAAGTTCTTAAGCAAAGGAGTGATGTGGTCAGAACTATATCTTAATTTGGTATGTAATAAAAGGATATGTTTAAGAGAGAAAAAGATAGGGGAACCAGCTAGGAGAATGTCCAGACAAAAAGGTAAGAAGTCCTGAAAAAGGGTAGTAGATATTAGTTGAGGAAAACCAGTAAATGCAAGAGATATCATAAAAAACAGAGTAACATGGGCAGCTAGTTGGCACATTGGATAGAGTGTTGGGCCTGGAGTCCGGAATACTCATCTTCCTGGGTTCAAATTTGGCTTCAGACACTAAATCTATGTCCCTAAGCAAGTTGCTTAAAACTGTTTACTTCAGTTTCCTCATCTATAAAATGAGATGGAGAAGGAAAGAGCAAACCAATTCAGTATCTTTGTCAAGAAACCCCTAAATGGGGACACTTCCTATCTGTGTGACTCTGGGCAAGTCACTTAACCTCCATTGCTTAGCCTTTTACCACTCTTCTGCCTTGGAACCAATACACAGTATTGATTCCAAGATGGAAGGTAAGGGTTTAAAAAAAAAAGAAATAAAGAAACCCCTAAATGGGGTCATGAAGAGTCAGATATGACTAAATAACAACTATATATAATCAGGAAATAACTATGTGATATTTTCTTTGTTATAAATATGGGTTCTATGTATATATTTGTGTGTCTTTCTGTTGAGGGGAATTATGTGTAAACAAAAAGTAGCAATAAAAGGAAAAGGGAGGAGTTGTGCTCTATAAGCATTTATTGTATAGATTTTTAATGACATCATGTTATTCTGAAAACATTATCGTTAATGTTTTTTTTTCTTAATGTAATTCAAGGACAAAAAAGGCTGTTTGATCATGGCAAGGAGCCAGGCAAGAAATAATATTTAAAACCCAGTCCAAGAGGTTCTTAATAGATGCAAGGAACTGCCCATTAAAGACTGTGACCACCTGGACCACCTTCTGGACTAAATGCACAAGAGAGACCTAAAAGTAAAAAATGAATGTTATTGCTAGTATTAGGTAGTTAATGTAAGGCAGCCTATAGTGAGGAGTGTTGTGAGGCTCAAATGAGATAATGCACATAGAACCCTTTTTGTATTAAAGTATTATATTTTAATTAAAGTATAAATTAAAGTATTATATAAATGCCAGTTATTGTGATAATTATCATCACTATCATTAGCCAGCAGTCTTTAGTCCTCCAGTCCAGCTATGATTTCATTGCCTGAACCTTCTACTGCATTTCTGCTGGGCTTAAGCTTTTTTTTATTGTACAATACAGGAGGGTATTGATAAAATTTTAACAACCAGGTTGGGAGTCCAGAGAATAGAAGGCAAGTATGCATACTTTTAAATTTAATCTGTGTTATTAACATTCTTAAAGACTAGACAAAGAACAAAACAATAAATCAAGACCTGATTTATAGCAACTTCAGATTTCTGAGGTATAAATAAATGCTCACAGTAAAAATTTAACAATGGGCTCTCATAAGCTGGCTTTCCAGCACATCCTGGAATTTTTTTTTTAATGTTTCTAATGACTTCGATGCTAACAAGTTTCATCAAGATTGTCCCCAATAAGTTTTTGTTTGTTTGTATGTTTTTTTTAAACCCTTACCTTCCATCTTAAATTCAGTACTGTGTATTGGCTCCAAGGCAGAAGAGTGGTAAGGGCTAGGCAATGGGGGTCAAGTGACTTGCCCAGGGTCACACAGCTGGGAAGTGTCTGAGGCCAGATTTGAACCTAGGACCTCCCATCTCCAGGCCTGGCTCTCAATCCACTGAGCTACCCAGCTGCCCCCATCCAATAGGTTTTGTTAAAAGAACACTCTACTGCAAATATGAATAACTTGGAAGTAGGTTTTGAGCATATACATATAGTATAACCCAGTGGAACTGCTTGTCAGTTCTGTGTATTTTAATTTAAAATCTAAGAATTTTTTTTTATTTTTGAATTTTTTGTTGTTTGAGATTGTATTTTTATAAAAATCCAAAAATTTTGTTTAAGATTTTACTTTTATAAAAAATTCAAAGATTTTGATTCTGTTTGAGAAAAGATCTTCAAGAAAGAAGCTTGAAACTTTTATATCCAGAGAATGAACTGTTGCAGAAAGATGCCGAAAACCTACACTTCATCAAGAAGATCAAGAATGAACTTTGGATGTGATTGATTGGACTGAACTTTTGATTGAACATTTATTGTAACTGTACACATTTATGCCAAAAGGGACTGCCCCTAATTTGGCTTTCTGTCAATGCGCCTAGCAAACATTGGTTTTGCTTTCTTTTCTTTTCTATTTCCTCTCTCACTATTCTAATTTCTCTTAGAAAATTGAATATTGTGTATATCTTTAGTTAGAAGTGAATTTAGAACTACAAAATGATTATGTTAAATGATCAATGGGGAGACTAGTCTCCCAATGATCATCAGGGGGGATTGTAAACCTTAAAATTTCTTAGACTTATAAATGTTGGAAATTTCACCATTGGGAAATTTCATACTTGAAAAATTTCCTATTGATAGTGGGAACTCTATTGGAATGTGAACCCCATTGGCATGGGAGGTTCCTCCTCCTCCCTTCTTAAGATTACTTTAGGACAGAAACCTTTTGCTGAACAATGGAAAGGGCTTTGACCTATGCTTAAGCATAGAACAGGAATTTCTTTGAGTCATGATTGATTTTAGAATTGATACAATAGAGATACTTTGAATGACAGAACCAGGTCTTGGAAATTACAATCTCCACCCTACTCAGTCCTAACAGGATTTAGGAAGGGCTGCAGCATAGATCAAAATTTAATTATTCCAATCTCTACCCTACTCAGGGTAACAGGATTTAGGAAGGGCTGTAGCAAAGGATCAAGATTTAATTATTTGAGAATATGACCTTCAACAGACATGTGCAAAGCCACAGACCTCTGGGTGGTCCTGGGTTAAGCTAGAGCCACCATTGGCACAGGGAAGACATGGACAGTGATTGGTAGATGTGAGAACTGAGGGGAGGGAACTTGGATGGTTTCCTTAAAGATAGGGGGGTCTGAGGACTAGGTGGTTGGTTGGAGAGGTTTTTGGTCTGAGAGATGGTGCTTTGAGGATTGGCTCTGAAGGAAGCTGGAGGTGGAGGCCCCTGAGACTGTTTCTCCATTTTGGTCACATGAGTAATAGGGACTGATCTCCTTTCTTTGCCCCAGCTATCTAAGGGCTTGGGCCTTTTGGCCCAGCCTAAACAGAAGGGGTATTTAAGCCCTATTCCCTTCTCTTCCCTTTCTCTCTCCCTCTCTCTCTCTATCTCTAATACCTTTCTTCATCCTGTTTGTAATTAAACTCCATAAAAGGTTGACTGCTGACTTGAGTTTTCATTTAGGAATTACATAGCTGAATTCCTTGGCGACCTTAAATTAATATATACCAGTCTTTTAAAGTGATTTCCTTGTCACATCTGGGAGGGGAGAGGGAAGGGGGATGCAGTGAATCATGAATGATTTATCCATGGAAAAATATTCTAAATATTTTTTTTTAATAAATAAGCAACTGTTATAAATCAGGGAGGGCATTTATTATCTTGTTGATTCCTAGACTTAAGTGATGGAGAAAATGTTTAAAATGCAAATTAAAATTAAATGTGTGTGCTGCGAAAAAAAAAAAGATGGTCCCCAATACCAACAAATATATTTACATCTGTTTGAATGAGCCACCTCAAATAACCGTTATTACAATTTTCAGTTATTCCCATTCCCTAAAAATACCACTAAAGGCTGTTGTTATTCACTATAATCTTAAGGAAATAGCACCATCTGGTGGATAACAATAAGAATTTTAAGGGTGTTTTGGGCAGCAAAGAGTAGATGCACCAGGAATGGTGTGTATATTTGTTGTCATGGTTACGGATGATGTGAAGTGGTCTGGAATTTGGCAGCCTTTTCTCAGAAACTCAGCAAACAAGTCCCCAAAACAGGGATGTGCCCTCTCTGTGCAACTTTCACTGACCTCTGTCCAAATACGGCCCAAGTAGATTGCAGAAGGCTCTGGTAAAAGCAAGGTAATTTAAACCCTGAAATGATTACTCCTAAAGTCCTTCACACATTGGTAGTTTGGGGAATATCCTAGTCAAACCAATGAGTTTAAGCCTCCTGCTCGTTAACGTTTATCCCTAAATCACCAGCAGAGGGCAGAGGGCCTCTCTTCAAACTTAGGAAGTCAGTAAACAAGGGCACTGCCCCCTTTTTCTAAGATAAAGGCAAAGTGTAAGTCTCCCATGCTTAAAAGCATTAGGAAAAGCATGAAGGGTTTATTTCCATCCAAACCTGGATCATTGAGCTCTAATACTGAAAGAGAAAACCTGAGAACTCATCTGATCTCATCTCCTTATTTTACAACGCAAAAATGAAGACCCAGAAATATGAAGTAATTTGCTCAAATACATTGTTATGCATTTTGGAGCAAGTACTCACACCTAGGTCCAACCCTAGACGACTCTATCTCAAATCTTTCATTTTAGAGATGTTCACTGGACACAATTTACTTTGAGAAAAAAAAGGCATTATAGCAGGTCCCTTTTGCTTGATGCTTTTCCATTTTCAGAGCATGTTCCTTACCCCAAAACTGTGATTTAGGTGGCAGATGTATTATGATGCTTGTTTTAGAGATGGGGAAACTGAGGCACAAAGCAGTCAAGTGAGGTGTAAGAAGGCAATACTAAAACCAATATCCCTTTCCCCAAAATCAGCATATGTTCTTGGAGACAGAACTCTTCACTTTCTTCTATCACTCTGGCTTTTTCTTTGTGGTTGGGGGGGGGGGGTTCCTTCAATTAGAGAAGTGACACAACTCATGTAAGGGATGAAGCATCAGTATGAAAACAAACTTCTGGGACCAGCCAAGTTCACGGCTCTCATGAGTCAACTCCTTCTATAATAACTGTGTGATGAGGCAAGGAGAGACATGTTAGTGTGCACAGTAATTGAACCCTGAAAGTTGGCCCTCAAATGCTAGTTATCCTGAGTAAAAAAATGTTTTGTTTTGTTTTATTTTAATTTTATTTAGTCAATTTAGAACATTAAGAAAATGTTTTTAATGAGAGCTTTGTCACAGATTTCTTTTTTATTTTGCATAGAAGAAAATGATTTTTCACAGTCAAAAATGACAATGCAACAAATGCCAAACGAAAGTATGCCTCGGGACAGAAAGAGGAATGGAAAAGAGAATGTGAGTGGCCCAGGACTTTGATGTCATACTCAAATAAAACAAATCCATGTCCCTGACATATTGACTTAGAAAATCACAAATACATATGTTGATTTCTATTTTTATTTGTTTTGTCAAACATTTCCCAACTACTTTTTAATTGGATTAGTATCAGGAGTTGTGCTGTGGGCCTGGAGATCGATACCTTTGGCCAATCATCATCAATACACATTTATTGAGAATCTATTATGTACAAAGAGCTGAACAGGTTTTGGTGATACAGATATGCCCAAGACTGCCTTCAGGGCCTGCGTATTTAGGGAAATTAGGACACGTGCATAAAAATATGAAAGGAAATACAAGGTAATACATACAAAGTGCCAGGGAAGTGGCATAGACTCTAAGAGAGATGGCAATATAAATAAACACTATAAGAAAGATCATATAGGGTAAGGTAGAAAGGACATTGCATTTGGAATTAGATGACTGGCTTTCAGCTCCACAACTTATTATTGGATGCCATGAAGAACATTACAATAGCTGGATAGCACAGCGTCCCAGGTCTGGAGTCAGAAAAAATTATCTTCCTGAGTTCAAATCTGGCCTCAGATACTTGCTAGCTGTGTGACCCTGAGCTTGTTTGCCTCAGTTTCTTCATCTGTAAAACGAGTTGGAGAAGAAAATGGAAAAACCACTCCAGCATCTCAGCCAAGAATACCCCAGATGGGGTTGCAAAGAGTCAGTTGTGACTGAAAATGACTGAACAACATAAACATACACATATGAAACTATATAATATGTGTGTATATAAGCACATATAACACAGGAATATATATATATATACATATATATATATATGTTCTATTTACCTTTTTTATTGTGAGGAAGAAAATAACTTTTAAAACATCCCCTAGGTACACTTAAGAAAGGCATATAATCTCTCTCAGCCTCAGTTTCTTCATTAATAAAATTACTATAAAGGACCCTTCTAACTCTAAATTCAACCTCCTAAACTGTGTGGAGGGAAGGAAACAAGCATTTGAGTACCTATTGTGTGCTAGGCATTTTACAAATATTATTTGATTTGATCCTCATAACAACCCTTCAAGGTCAGTATTATTATCATCCCTATTTTACAGTTAAGGAAACTGAGACAGACAGATGGAAGAAAATAAGCAACTTTGCCCTGAATCACACTGCTAGTAAGTGTTGTAGGCAGGATTTGAATTCAAGACACTAGGACTAGTATTATATCCCTTAGACCACCACCAACCTCTAGAGAAAGAATAGTGGAGTAGGTGATAAGAATGTATGCATTCTAGAGCTCGTTTTGCCATTTGCTGGTTCTGTAATCTTGCTTGTTGAGGATATTTCAGATGAGACAGTATATTTAAGTGCTTTGTGAACCTTAAAGAGCTATCTAAAAAATGAGCTACAAATATCAGTAAGGTAGAAAATAATCCAAAGCATTTAAAACTTCAGAAAGTCCCAGTTTACCAAGAGCAGCTTTTCTAGCATTCCAAGCATTGCAATATACTTGCAAAGTAGGAGGAAAACAAACCAAAAAAATAGATATGATCTAAATAATGCCTTCAATTATTCTAATGAAATATGAAAGGATACTTAAAACTTTTAATTACCCTTTGAAATCTGATATTCCCAAATTTTCTTGAGCTAATTGGTTCAAAAGCAAAGAAATGTGATGATAATCCTGGAATGTTCGAACCAGAAAAGAACTTAGTTCAACCCCCTTATTTTATTCAGACTCAGAAAAGTTTTAAGTGACTAGTCCAAGGTCACTCAGCTAATAAGGTGGCAGAGTCAAGTCCATTCAGTACATACAGATTTTTATTCTGAGGCTTTGGCTAAGATGGTTTACCTTCTTTGTTCAGGGCACTCAGTTAACAAGAATTCAGTTGTTCACCTTCCCTGCAATTTAGGCCAAGCTGCTTTAGTAATAGGTCATCCAAGTAATCAGCAGTTTCAAGTGCTCAGATTTTATTCAGCTTATGTGTATTGGTGCTGATCAAGCAGAGAACATTTACAAGGCAGTTAGAGGATGAAAAAGCCACTGTCACGGTGTTAGTTTTTAGTGATCTAGAGAATGATCCTGGAAATTGACTTACATTACATATTTCATAAGGAAAATAAAATTAACAGAGCTTGTAAAATAGTGCTAGCTCTGATGTGCACCCTGGCACCTGAGCATTTGCCACCAGGGAACTTCCCCTATCTCAAATGAAATGTTTCTGATATATCTCTTTGATACAAACTAACTTCTCAGTGTGTATCAAAAACAGAGCACAAGTATCTGCATGCCCATCTAGTTCATTCCTGCTCAGGCATACCCATGGGCACTTCATGTACTCTTGACATTAAGCCATCATACTTCCCTAATCTCATTTATTAGGAGGAAAAAATGATGCAGAGAAGCAATGGGTTCTCAAGGTTGCAAAGGAGGCTCCCCAGCAGAGCTGACCCATCCAAATCCCAAGCCTCATAATAGCTCCAAAGTCTAACTCAGAGTTAGTAAGCCAAGTATAATGGATATCACACTGGCTGTACTTGGAGGCAGGAAGACCAGGGTTCAAATCCCATCTCAGACACTTACTGTGTGACACTAGGCAAGTTTTTTCCCTATTCTCTAGCCACAGTTTCCTTCTCTTATTTTATGATCCTAAATGTGTTCCAAAGTCATATATATGTGTGTGAAGCCTGGAGAAACTCATCCCCAAAAGGTAGGTTATCAGGTAATGGACATTTTGGTGGCAATAATTCATGATCTCCCAAGAAGAGATCTGCATCAAAGGATGAAGCATCCAGGCCAGTATAATCACTTTTTGAGGTATCAATGATTACAAATATGCAAATCAGAAAATTATAATTTTACTTTGTCCCTTGCTTCTTTGGTATGGGTTGCAACATCAGGATTACTGATATTGGAAAAGTTAGCCTAGCTGAGTGGAAAGAAGATTGGACCAGGTGTTTGGTTCCAAGTCTGCCACTAACTAGCTAAGTAACCTTGAGCAAATCATCTAAGTTCTCTGGGCCTCAGTTTCCCTGTCTGTTCAATAAGAGTTGTACTAAATAAGTTCATACATCCATTGCAACACTGAAATTCTTTGATACTATTCTAAGCTCCTCTGATCAATGGTTAACATTAGGAGACATTTCCAGTTTCCCAAGAGATGGGTCTCTGCCAGAAGAAACAGCTATTTGATTCAAATGTGTTATCCAATATTAACTTTGAATTTCTTTTGCCTTTCTTTTGTATTTTTTAAGTACATGTTGTTTCTCCCAATCAAGCATAAGGATCTTTGAGCACAGAGATATGGTTTCCTTTTTATTTTGTCTTTGTCTACATAGTTTCACAGATTTTAAGCTAAAAGGGACCTCATGTATCATTTGATCCATTCTTCTTGTTTCACCAATGAAGAGACTGTGGTCAGAGAAGTGAAATGACTTGTCTGATGTGACTCTAGGGTAATAAGCAGTAGATATAGGACCTCTGATTCCAAACCCAAGACTTTTCCACTGTGTCACACACAAAGTGCCAGGCAAATGTTGTTCTTCAGTCTTTTCAATTGTTTTCTTTTCTCCATGGCCTCACTTGGGGTGTTCTTGGCAGAGATGCTACAGTAATTGCATTTCATTTTCCAGTTCATTTTACAGATGAGGAAATTGAGGCAAACAGAGCTAAGTGTATGAGGCCAGATTTTTACCTCATGTCTTCCTGACTCTAGGTCTGGCATTGCACTAGCTGTCTGGCAAATAGAGATTAATACATGTTTGTTGATTGAAGTGCTTGTTGTTTTTTTTTTTAAAGCCATAAATATCTGTACAGGTTTACTATTATCTGAATTTTTTTAATTGTTGGTTATATCCTCATCATTGAAACAAACTAGAACATGAAGGTATTTATCCAGATAATACACATCTACCTATGTATATAAAAGCCACCTTGCATTTTTTCATAGGGCTTAACCTATCCAAAAAATACAATTAACCATGTTGAATTTCATAATAAAGTTGGCACTACCATCACCTGGCTTATTCCAGAATCCTGAAGCTCAGTTCTGGGTTTGTCTTTGCCAGCCACTCCCATGTCTCTGTGGTCATGCCAGAAGGCCTTCCTGCCTTGTATCTTAGTAGTAAACTTCAGGCGGAGAAAAAATGAAAAGACAGGTAAATGTGTGTGTATGTTTCTTAAAAGATTCACCTAGTTGATCTAGGCTACATCAGTGGTAAGAAAGGTTACAGAATGTAACTGCCTTTTGAAATGATTGTGAAGAAATGCCCTTTGCCTCAAACTGGTATTTATTAAACACTAATGTATAGTCATACTGACATACATTTCCCCTCAATCTTATTTCCCCACATCAACATTATTAAATAAAGCTTCTGAAACCCCTTAGATGTTTAACCATGAAACAATTTCAGAATAATTGGCTTTGAATGCTGAAAGACTTGTTTTCTTCCTGATGTCTCATTTCTGACCTCAATGATTCTCATCTTCAGCAGCAGTGGGAATATTTGAAAATGGTTCTTTCCAAGTGCTGTGTGTCAGCAGCTGTGAAATTTCTAAGCCTCTGGGTTTTGTTGTTGTTGTCGGCTACATTAAATGAGATCGATGTGGGAATATTCTGAAACACACAGGATTATGTCACTCTTTAGGGTCAAAGAAGTAGATTAACATTCTTAACTAGTGAAAAAAATATTAAGAATCAGGTTTTTAGGACCAAGAATTTTCCTTTTTTTGAAATTTATTAGAGAAAATGACACAATACAATTTTGGATAAAGATATTTCTTGGAAATCATTTTAAGGTATTAAGGTATTTTTATATATTATTTTTTATTTTAATTTATATTTATATTTTATTTTATTTAATTTATATTACATATTAATTTATATTATTTAAAATACATATGTTATATATATTATATATATGTAAATATAAATATATATTTAAGGTATAAAAATATTTAAGGTATTAAGAAACCTGAATAAATAAATAAAACGAAATGTGAGAAATTAAGACAACACTATCAGCTAGTAATAGTTATCCTTTTAAAAATCACCATAGGCTTTTGCTAAGAATCCTAAAGTAATCTTCACAGAATAATTTCCATAGTATAGGCATAGATGCTCATGATTACCAAAGCATGATTTTTGACCATAGATAAACTGAAGTGAATGATGCTGTTGCATTTAGCATCCGGTTTTGTCATAGGATCTTAAAAGAAGGATTTAATGTACTAAAATCACTACAGATAATAACACTACAAAGTGTTTCACGTGAGAGACTAGAGGCCTCATCTCATAGTGTAAGTCAATTCTCCTCCTAACAACCAAGAAAACTATCTCTGGGTCACGAATTGCCTAGTGAACAAAGTCTCCGCTGCCTAATTCTTGGCCAGCTCCCTATTTGAAAGTAGTTTTAGGCTATCGTGTCCTGGCTTCCTGTTTACCTAGGACTTAAAGGCAGAAAGAAGGACTCTAGATCTTATTTCATAACAACATTAGATCTAAACTATCTGACTGGACTGTCAGGTCCAGCCAAGGACAGTTCAGAAATGTAGTTTATGAAAACTCTTTCATTTATGAGGAGGGGCAGAGTGCCATTGTGTATATCCTACAACTCTTATTGAACAGATAGGGAAACTGAGGCCCAGAGAACTTAGATTCAACCTACTTTATGACTTTGGCAAAGATTAAAAGGTCTTAGAAAGTTTATCATTGGAATCCCATATGAAAAAAGAAAAAAAAATCCCACACAACTGGTTCCTCAATCTTGTCATAATTAGTCTTATATATGGTATTTAGAATACTCTTATACAACTCTAAGAAATCTCATGGAACATCTGGTCCAAAGTCCTCAATTTACAATTGAAAGATCTGAGGCCCAGAAAGGCTACATGACTTATATAAGGTTACAAATTTAATAAGAGATAGTATGATGTGATGGGAACAGCTCTGACCCTGGAGTCCGGAGAGATTCTCTGGTCAGAACATTTCTAGAGTGTCTCGCTCAGCTCTGGGAGGCATGTTTTTCAGGTAAGAGATTGATAAATTGGAACACACCCAGATTAGGGCAACCAGAACTGTGAATGGACTTGAGACCATGCCATATTAAGACTGGTTGAATTTGTAGAGGCAGCCCTTGACTTCCCAAGGCAGCCCATTAAGTCAATCAATCAGCAACATTTATTCTATCAGTGGACCATTTTACTGAAGCTTGCGTCTCTCCTAAATCCATGCCACTAAAGATTTGAGCAAAATATGGAAACTTGAAAGTAAGTCTAGAACTTGAACTCTAGACCTGAGCCTGAAAAACAAGTATATGTAAACTTAACTAGAGACTAACATACCTATTAAGGGTTAGGACACTTACACACCATTATACTTGCTCGCACAATAACACACCTGATGACTCTTGTTTGATGTGTAGGCACTCCCTCTTTCACCATCCTTGTTGAAGTATTATTTCATTGTGTGTCACTCCATGAGAGCAGTGAGACATGATAGGGTTTGGCTTCACATGTCCCATTTCAATACTTCAGAAGATCTATATTTAGGCACCCCCTTCCCCAGTCTGGATCTTCCTTCCCTTAATAGACTACCATAATGAATTGTTATGACCCAAATATGTTGCCATCATTTAGTCTTTCACAACCTTTTGGTGATGATGAATCTATCCGGATTTAGCTGGACTGGTTCCTGAAAGACAGACAAAACATCATTTGGAAAGGATTTTCCAGGGTTTGAACCACCTCCCCATGACAATGAATCATGATGTAGAACTTCTGTGAGAACACATTTCAATTATCTATATATGCTTCCTGACAAGTAAGTAGGTACCTTATAAGTAACTTACTAGGCATGATTGTCTTGTCTTCAATAATTGCACACATTCCAGGCATAGAAACACAGAATATTTGTTATAAATGACTTTATGTTATAGTTTCTTCAAACTTCATTAATCTGAAAGTCTATGAACTCAGAATGTGTAATAATCCTACCTAGGCTCTTTACCTTTGAACTACTTTAAAGAAATAGAAATTTGCTAAGCAGTTTCTTTGGGAGTAGAGAATCGACCTATAATTTCATTAGTATGAGAGAATTCCTGGTGGGAGTTCATTGATGCTGATGGGTACATCATCCATAACTGACAATGCTAGAAAGTTTCCTGAGATGCCATAAAATTAAGTGATTTACATAAAGGCAGTGTGCATCAGAGGCAAGATTTGAACCCAGATCTTAGTAAAGAAAATCAAGGGGCTTGTCTTTAACCTACATAACATGCTGAAATCTTTTGAAATGCTTTAGTCCTACCTATTAACAAAAGATAAATTCTATTAATTTACTGCATATTCGTCATTTTAAAAGGTTGTTAAAAAGTCTTCACAATGTGAAAAGACAGTAGTTTAACTTTCAATGTGTATTTAAAAGTAATAAAACTAAGAACTCATTTCAACAAATATTTATACTGGGTATAACACACTGCTGGGTTCCATGGGAAAAACACAAATGAAAAAAGGCATTACTCTTGTCTTCCATCATTTTATTTTCCAGCAAAAGAGACAAGGCACATAAGCAATTCCTATAAAAGGCAAAATCTTGCAAGTATTATAGGAAAGACATAGACAATACTATGGAGAAGATAAGTTCCGAGTTGAGAGAGATTACATAGACGACATGATATTTGATCTGGGGCCCATGGGGGGTGGGGGAGAAGGTAGACATTTTAAAAGGTTTAAAAGACATTTGGCAGTTGAAGTCTGGAAAAGGAAAGAGGAGATGTAATAAAGGCTATTTCACCTTGGAGGTAAACAATATGAACAACAGAGCATATTGGAATCTATTCTGAAGTAGTGTGGGAACCCTGGAAAAGTAGGTTCAAATAGAGCAGTGATAATGAACATTTTGGAGAATGAATTGCCCAAACTTCAGCCCTCATGTAATTCTCCTTCTTTCCCCCCACCCCTCACTGACTTACCCCAGACCGGAGAGGGAGGAAGTGTTCCCATTAGGCTGCTAGCAGAGGGGTGGGTGATGGGAGAATGGGAGAAATTTCCTCAGATGTGTGTGGAGAGGAGGAGAGGAATAGCCCTCTCCAGGCACATGTGCCATAGGCTCACCAAAACAGAAATAAAGACCTTGAAAAATATGCTTGGAAATTTGGACTTTATAAGCAAATTGGAACCTTTTTCACTAATTCAGATGTTATTTCCCCTTAACTGATTTGAACTCACAAAGTTTTACATAAATGATAAACAATGTTTCATAAGCAAAATTATTTTAGTATTGTATCAAATCAAATCTTACTATTTTAAGTCACTCCATTAAAATAATTATTCCATTACCCCCCCCAAAAAAAAACATCAACTTGAACTAGATATAGTTAATGTCTGATGTAAATGTAAATGCCCATTTCCTGTTACATTCCCATTGTGAGTAGTCACATTGGTACTGAGAGAGAGACAGAGAAAGAGAGACTCACTATTCCACTTAAGTTCTTCCTCTTTGTTATACCATTGCCAGTGTGCTTTATTAATTAATAAGTAATAAAATCTTAACAAAACTAAGAAAAAAACTGAATACAGTTAAACAAAAATTGCATAATGACTACATAAAATGTGACTTTTGACTTTTCCTTTGACATTTCCTTCTCTATAACATTACCTAGTGACAAGAAAGATTTTATTTAATTTTAAATTTTCTCTCATTAAAAATAATAGATAAAAGGAGCCACTAGGTTGCTCAGTGGATAGTGTTAAGATCCAGAGGCAGGAGGTGCTGGATTCAAATCCAACCTCAGACATTTTCTAGCTGTTTGACTGTGGACAAATCACTTTACTCCAATTGCCTAGCCCTTACTGCTCTTCCGCCTTGGAACTGATGCTTAGTGTTGATTCTAAGACAGAAGGTAAGGGTTTAAAAAATAATAACAGGCAAGGAGGATAGGAGCAAAAACATATATATATATATATATATAATATATATATTTCTATATCATGTACATTCCTATATATAAGCAACATACATGTTAATTACTCAATTGATCCAGAAACTGAGTGTGCATACAAGAGGTACTAACTATTCAAATTCAAAGCTTTTTTTTTTTTCCTGGTGATGATGTAGGTGAGATAGAAGCCTGTAGGTGGGGAGGTCTCAATCCCTCCTAGCCCTACCAAGACTATTATGTATCCTGTGAAGATACTGGAGATGGAACAACTTTGCTGTGTTTCAGAATGTCAGAAGACCCGGCAGATTGCCTACAGTTGTAATTACGTTGGGCTTGAGGAATGAGTCACTTGCTTCACCTAGCCCAGAAGCAGAGTAACCCAACAGCCAATATGCAAGAAAGCAATTTTGTCCATTAGTTATGCTACATTCTAAAACAAACTTGCTCAATCTGAAAGTTTTGTAGCAATTGCTTTAAGTTTGGGCCTCTCTCCTCAAGGACTAAGATGGAAGAGGAGAGAAGAGAAGGTGACTGATGCATGAGGATATTTTAGTACTTTAGTTCTTGCTCTATCTTTTCAGTAAATATCCTTTTGCAAAACTAATTGACGTTAGTTGGTTATCAATACTGTGGAGGAAATGCCAACTAGAAGATGAAAATAGTCATTACTTCTGATAACTGATTGGAGAGAACACACTAGAATGGGCACTTCTGGATATGACTATATTAGGAAGACACCCTGTACCCCTCAGGAGTACTTCCAGAACCCTGAAGAGCCTAGTTCTGGGGACCTGAGCTGCTACGGTGCATTTAGAGGAAGAATAAGTCCAGAGTCTCCATAAATTATGTTCTGACCCAATCAGTTGCTTAATGTGTTCAAGTACTAAGGCATGTCCTTAGACAATTATAAAAAAATATTTTCGGAAGCTCAGAAACAGTATAAGTGGCTGGATCCTATGAAGATACTTTCCATTTTGCTTCCTCTGCTCTTCTTTCTCATCCCAAGGCAATGGCCACTTCTCTGAGAAATAATTATTTGAAATTACCATCTAATTTTGATTAATAACAAATAGCTAGTTAGTGGCTAAATTCGAACTGTGAAATCCAAATTAAAGATGACTTGCTTTATAAGAAAAGCTAAACTAGATGATCATCAAGGTACTTTTGAGCTCTAATATTCCTCCTCTGCTCAGAATGTGTGCTTATGTTGGGAGGGCCACCCTCTCTACATGAAGGATGTGGATGTCATGGTGTGTCTCAAAAGGAGACAGAATAAACATCCTAGCCTCTTCTCTCTCATGCTTTTCAAAGAAAACTTTAGTTCTTGCCAGGACAGAGGAAGTTGGAGCCATTAATGTTGGCTGCCTTGAGGGATTATTGGACTAGGACACTTATTAGCTGTGTGACTCTGGACAAGTCACTTAACCCTATTGGCTTCCATTTCCTTATCTGTAAAATGAACTAGAGAAGGACATGGCAAATCATTACCAGTATCTTTGCCAAGAAAACTCCA
The DNA here is from genome assembly GCF_027887165.1 of Monodelphis domestica. Taxonomy (NCBI): domain Eukaryota; kingdom Metazoa; phylum Chordata; class Mammalia; order Didelphimorphia; family Didelphidae; genus Monodelphis; species Monodelphis domestica. Next base: position 194,121,046 of record NC_077231.1, on the reverse strand, counting down.
AATGGTATCAACAAAGAGTTGGACATGATTTTAAAAAGACTGCAGAAAAAATAAGTCTAAGAAAGGTTCTATGTTTCACCCAGGATCAAAGCATTTTTTCATGATTCACTGTGTACACTACACTGTTTTAAAGTTGTTTGAATAACTATCATAATCAGTGACTGAGGCCTTCTCATCCCTACAGTATCCTTCCACCAGGATGGCTCCATTAGTGAGTTCTAATTAGGACCTTCAGTTGGGGGCACAGGTCCAAGTTCCTCTATGGTGTTTCTGACTTTATGGACTTTACTATCATCCCTCCTTACCTCATTACACCACCACCCCTTTCCCATGTCAATTTTATGTGTTATTTCCCTTGTTAGAAGGTAAGTTCCTTGAGGGCAGAGAATCTTTTTAACCTGTGTTTTCAGCCCCATTGCTTAGCACAGTGCCTGTCACGTAAGTGCATATAATAAATACTATTTGCTTATATAATCATGACAATGATAAAATAATCTCCTTAATATTGACCAGGTTTTGTTTTTATTTTCATCTTTCTGTTTGCTTTCTCTTTATCATGTGGTTCAAAAGATTAAGTAATACTATTTGAAGGAGCAGAATTAATGATTCAGTTTAAAATATAATGTCTGCAAATGGTTTTTTGGTTTTATCTGTCTTAACTGAGAAGAAATATCACCAAAGGGTTTGTTCTGAATCTCCCACCACTGTCCTGTTATTGCAGAGTACGTTTTTCTATGCAAGATAAGAACTGTCTCACAGAATCAGCAACATATTCACAATTAAGGTGAAACAATTAAATAGCAGATTAGAAATAGTTCGTATGCTTGTAGCAAGCTCACTTCACTTTCTAGAAAAGCTGTTCTTCATCCTAATATTTAGCAAAATAAGAAAGGTTCATTTCCAGTTACTTGCCTTATTCATACTAATGCACTGATAATGATAATATTTGAATCAGAATGTTGGATTCCTATAATCCTATATTATTTTTCATTAGTCTTCCTTATCTTTAAAACACCTTCATTTTGTGCTGTAGTATCCTACCATTTTATCTCTCTTCTTCATTTTTCTGATAACATTCTTGAACATATTTTTTTTTTATTGTACCTATTCCATTTGTCTCGGTTTCCATTGTCTCAGCACTCTCATTCATATTCTGTACTCTCTTCAACCACTACCATTCTATTAAAACTAAAACTTTTTACAATATCCAATGACCCCTTTGGGAGGCAAGGGGAGAGTTTCACCTTTTAAAAAATTAGTTTATTTGTTCTTTGGTTACATTAAAAATCTCACCCCCTCTCTTTCCTTCCCACATGATAGAAGGCATCACCTGACCAAAAAAAAATTACATATATAAATTATGTCTCTTGTGTTTCTATATCAGTTCTTTCTCTGGAGATAGACATTCACAAGTTACTCTTCAAATACTAACTTTGGAGCTCTAGATAACATTCTCTTGGTTCTATTTGCTTTGCTCTTCATTAGTACATGTAAGACTTTCAGTTCTTTTTATTTTTTATTTTTACTTCTTTTTTAAAAATCCTTACCTTCAGGGGGCAGCTGGGTAGCTCAGTGGATTGAGAGCCAGGCCTAGAGACTGGAGGTCCTAGGTTCAAATCTGGCCTCAGACACTTCCCAGCTGTGTGACCCTGGGCAAGTCACTTGACTCCCATTGCCTAGCCCTTACCACTCTTCTGCCTTGGAACCAATACACAGCATTGTCTTGGTTCATTGTGATGCTGAAAATAACTAAATCATTCACAATTGGCCATTGTACAAAATCATTGTTACTGGGTACAATGTTCTCCTAGTCCTACTTACTTCACTTTGCATCATGTAAGTTCATGTAAGTTTTTTTAAAATGGAAGTGTTTCAATTAATAGTCTCTAAGGTTCCCTCCCAGATCTAAATTATGTAATCTCTAATTGTGTTTTAGATATTCCCACTTGGCTTATCCATATAACCTTAAATTCAATTTAACTCCACCCTGCTACAAGACAATCCTTCCACTTAGAGGTCTGATCTCATCACTTTTGCTTAAAAACTATACATGGCTTCCTATTGCTTCCTAAAAAATTTTTTTTACTCTGGCATGCAATATGATACTACCCACCCTACTGATGAATTTAGAGAAGCTCCAAAGAAGTGCATAGATGCTCTCAGATAACTTGAAGAAAAAGGATTAGTAAGGAATAAATGAATAAATTGGACTAGCTGCCACTTCCTGACCTTTAAGGAGATTTGGTTATTTCCCAAATGAAAATCAGACCCAGGTAAGCCTCTTAGAAGTGAAGAGGGGGAAGAACTCAGAAAGATATGACAACATTACCAGGTTTTCCCCAACATGAGCTTATTTCTTTGTGTAGTGCATAGCCCAAAGCAGAAAAATGGGAATGACTAAAAATAAAGTGGAGTGTTTATCATTCCTTTGTCCAGCTCTTTTTCCAGCTAAAGTTGGATCCTCCCCAGTGATGAGGTCAGTCCACTACCCAGTAAAGGCAGAAGTATATGACGACAAGGTCATTCATAACCTAGAGGGCTAAGCAGGAAGTTTTTGTGGAGGACAAAATACTTGAGTTGGAGAAGCACATGGGCTTTCTGGTTCAAAACAAGGGAGAGGGAGACAGGAAATCACAGTGATGACCTGATCTAAGGCATTTTGTCTCATTCCCACGCTGAGAAAATGCAGTCAACATCTACCCTGGGAGAGGGTGGAGAGCAGTTTAGTGATCATCCCAAACCCACTATAGAAAAGCCTAGTACTCCCTAGAGCTACCTACAAGTTTCCTTAGCAGTTTTCCAGGAGTTACTGATTAATTACCTCTTCAAAACCAGCCCCAAACACTCCTAGCTATCTTGGGGATGCCAAGAAGTTAATGGAAGCTGAGATAAGTGCTCCACAGGGCACAAGAGTGATGGTAGTAGTCATTTTGGGATGGATGCAAGGGTGTTTAATACCCAATTAAACTCCACTTTACCTAGTTATTCTAGTTCATTAAATGTCTTTGCTTTTAAAATCATGATCAGGTTAGACCTTATAAAAGAAGCATCGATGGGGGTTCCTCAACTCTAAGTTCAAATAGTATCTGTGCTATATGCACAGATGAATATACCCCAAATACACAAACCCATGTGTATGGAAGGATTTGGATTCTGGTATCATAGGATTTAGAAATGGAAGTGATCTTAGAGATTATCTAGCCCAACCCCCTAATTTTATACAACCTTCCCCCACCCAAACACACACACACAATCTGAGCCCTAGAAAGGGTAAATGTCACACAGCTAGTAAGTCAAAGACCAGGAATTTGAAGCCAAATCCTTTCCACTACAAATCTTGGACTCTTTCTGCTCCAGACAATCCAGGTTATATATTTCTGCTCTGGTATAATTGCTCTGAATCCCTGGTCCATCATGCTAAGAGGATCTCTGAGAGACTTAGAAATAATTTGGACTTTTCTAGTCTTCTCTGGATATTCCATGTGCCAACAAAATTGGACCACTCTCTGTCTCCTCTCCATGCTCCTACATTGCATGTCTTTGAGCTCTCTCATATAATTGAAATATCCTCCCTCTTTATCTCTATCAAGTGAAGTTTTACTCATTCTTTAAAACTCAACTCAAAAACTACCTTTGCAATAAAAACTTCCCTTATACCCAGAAGTGTCTAAAGGCAGCACAAACTGACTCTTGAACTGCCAATTATTTCATTAGTCAAGGCAAGTATTTACATCTTGGAAATCAACAAATACTACAAACCTGGCCTTAATTTATTGATTGTCTACACTTGAGAAAATGTTAATAATGAAGATTTAGCTTAAAAGGATGTCTGACATTTTCCCTCTAGAGAGCTGATTGTTAAAAGTTAAGAGTACTTTGTTTTCCATTCTTTAATGTACTTGACATGTAGTCATTTGTGAGTACCTGTCCCTTTACTAGAGTCTGTTCTGTAAGAGTGTTGGCTGTATCATATCTAACTTTTGCATTTCTCCCAGCACTTAGCAAAGAAATGTATACCTGATAGGTATACTTAAAAATGTCTTTAAAAATGTCTATGGCACTTAAAAAATGTCTATGGAATTGAATTGAATTTCCCAAGTCATCTAGGCTTGGCCCTGTGGAAGCTTCTTTAGTTTCTACCTCCCCCTCATCATCACCTCTACCCAAACTAACTAGTCCTCAAATCCTATTCAATCTTCTTCTTTAAGAGGTCCTTTTTATCTATGCCTTCCCTTCCATTCCTATTGTTAATCTTCTGGGTCAGGCCCCTATCACCTCATGCCTAGACTATAGCAAAAGTCTACTAACTTGCCTCCTTGTTTCCAGTCTCTCTCTCGTCCCCTCTAGAGTGTTCTACAAAGAAATCATGAACTAGTATCTGCTTTCTAAGAGCTAAGCCTCCCTGACTTTTTTCGGGTTCTGGTTAAAATCTTTCCCCATTCCAGACAACTTTCTTGAATGCTGCTAAGGCAGCTAGTGCCTCCCTTCTGTTGATTATCTCTGATTTATCTTGCTCATAGAAGTACAAATATGTGTCATCCACCATCACTGCAGTGTATTCTGAATATATCATGATAGGAGCCAAAGTTTATCATATTGCGAACTGGTTTGATGTCACTTAGTTTCAGTTCATAGATGACAAGTTCATTTATACATTGCAAGTAGACCAAGACCCAGATTGCAGCTATGTGCCTGGACCACAGTAAGCATTTAATAAATACTGATCAAATGAATGAATGAAAAGCAGGAAAAGGAAACTGATCTAGAATTAAAGAAAGGGAATTTAGACTAGATCTATAGTAACAACAATAGCAATGCAGTTTCTTATGAAATTAGTCTTTCAATTATTAACTTAGTAAAAGAAGAATATGATTCTCACACAAGATCAGATTCTAATTTCATTGAGTCTAGAATTATCTTTGGCAGTTAGTGGGAGGCAATGATTATTTAACCTCCTTAATATTAACCTCAAAAGTTATGAGTCTAGGGGGCAGCTGGGTAGCTTAGTTGATAAAGAGCCAGGCCCAGAAATGGGAGGTCCTGGGTTTAAATCTAGCTTCAAACACTTCCTCACTGTGTGACCCTGGGCAAGTCACTTGGCCCCCATTACTTAGCCCTTGCCACTCTTCTGCCTTAGAAACTCTAAGGCAGAAGAGTGGCAAGGGCTAATATATAGTATTGGTTCTAAGACAGAAGGTTAAGGTTAAAAAAAAAAAAGTTACAAGTCTCTCCTCAAACATCATAATTATCTCATTTTTTATCCTTCATATGTGATTTTATCTATACTTTTGGAGAAGCAATTATTTTTTCAATATATATAAATTTGGGGGGGGAAATTCCATAAATTCATTTCATGGTGTATTTTTCCATTTATTTGTCCTAACTTTACCTTTTGCAAAGTTGAAGGATTATCACTTAATTGTAGTGTACTCAGATGTGGTAAATATCTTTTATCCCCTTTATATATTTTTATTTATTTTAAAATTACTTAAAAATTAAATTATAAATTTTAAAAAGTACTTATTTTTACCAATTACACATAATAACAGATTTCCACATAAGTTTTCCAAAATTATATGATCTTAATTGTCTAACTCCCCACTGCCAGAGTTGGCAAGCAGTTCAATCTCAGTTATATATGTATTATCACACAAAATGTGGTAAACACTTTTTCACCAGCCTTCATTGTTAATTGAGAAAATTAAACTTTTAGCACCTTACCCTCAGTACCATTTAGCAATTATGCAAATATTTTCACTAATGAGACTAATATGAATTAAGCATTTTAGTACCCTGGTACCAGAAAAAGAAAATTCAGAGGATCAAAAGTGAGCTACTGGCATAATAAAAATGGATATTTTGGAATTCATTGGGGGCTAAACCAACAGTATCTATGTATGGTTTGATCTTAATACAGTAGCATGAAATATCTTGGATCATAGTACCATAGAGATGGAAGAGTACTTAGAGGTCACTTGGTCCAACCCCCTCATCTTACTTTTGAAGATACTGAAGATCAGAGCGATGAAATGATTTATTTATCCAAGGTCACATAGAATATGGTGTTCTTTTTTCTGTATCATAGTGCAGGGAATAGGAATACTCTTAAAGAATAAAAAAGTAGAATTAGAACATTAAAAAAAATTTAACTGATGAATCATGTAACCATGGAAAAATATTCTTAATTAATTAATCAATTTTAAGAAATTTAACTTCCCAGTCCTTCTATAAAGTATGACCCACACAATTTGGTTGTTTTTTTTTTTCATGGCAGACTTTGTATAATAATAAATATTATAACGCCTCAGTCTTTGGACTTCAAAGCCACATGAGGGTACATCAATAGATGATAATGCACAAAGACAATTGTCATTCTCGGTCACCGAGAGACTACTACTAATAATAAGTAATAACAAATAATAATTTATTGCCAATAAATTGCTAATAAAAGTAATAATAATAAACAGTAATAATAACATATGTACTTGGATATATTATATGTAATTTATATGTATTAATATGTATACATGAAAACATTTTAAACTTTATGTGTATATATGAGATTTTAAAATGTTTTTAAAATATTACCTAATTTTATCTTCGCAGTAACCCTGGGAGATAAGTGCTATTATTTTTCTCATATTACAGATGAGGAAACTAAGGCAGGCAGAGGTTAAGTAACTTGCCCAAGATTATTACACAGCTAGTAAGTGAGGGTGAATTTGAACACAGATATTCCTGACTCCAGGACCACAATTTTATTGGCAGGCTACTTAGTGATGAGCTGTTGACTATATAAATACCAACCTAAAAGTTTGTTATTTTGAAGGCTGCAAGAGCATTTTTGAAAAACCTAAACATTTAAGCATAAAACCATGTCTACTGGCATCTATCTTATGGCATAGTAAATACATTCAGCTGAAGTGGTGTCAACACAATTACTTAAATATTAAAAGTGACCAAAGAATGGATCCAAAGCTGCAGCTCAATCTATTTTTCTAGATTTGCTATGGGAAATGGCCTAGAGACTGAAAAGGATAAGAAAACAAAGTTAATTTCTATCTGTGCTGATTAGTGCTTAATTATATTAAATTTAAACAGCTGAAATAGTGATTAACTTAATTTATTAATCAAGTAAGCCTCAGCTGATATCCTGTGTTCCCCAGCTCTGTGGAATTCCTTCCTTGAAAAATGCACAAACAGGCCAGCAAAAAAGAGCAAACATGACATTTTTGTATTAACAGCTCTTCTCTGGACCATCAGGAAAACTATAGAAAAAAAACTGAAAACATTATACCAGCTTGCATTAGGAAAACAGTACAGCCAGCCAAATGGTTTTCATTGTCAATATAGTTATTTTGCTTACATCTCAGCTCTCTGCAATCTGACTTTCAACTTCAATATTCAACAGAAACTGCTGTCTCCAAAGTTACCAATGAATGAAGTCTCATTTGCCAAATCTGATGGCCTTTTTTCATCCTATTCAAACTCTACAGCATTTGACGCTGCTGACCACTTATTTCCTCCCTGATATTATCTCCACTCTGGGTTTGCATGATACTTGGTTCTCCTACCAGTCTGACCACTTCTTCTCAGGCTTCCTTGCTGGGTGATCATGTAACACCTCCCCACCTCTAACTACTGTGGCTGCTCCCTCTGGCTCTGTCTTAGAACATATTCTATTCCCAATCTATTATCTCTCCCTTAAAGGTTCCATCAGCTCCTGCATGTTTAACCATAATTTCTACGCAAATAACTCCTGAATCTATATATTCGGCTCTAGTCTCTTGAGCTCTGGTTGCATATCTTCAATTGCCTACTGGATTGTGAAAGAAAAAATATTTTCCTTTTGGACTTTTTTCTTATGTTATTTTATTAATCAATGAGGCAAAACACATGCTAAAAAAATTAAAAAAATAAAAAATAAGACGAGAGAGGAAACTAGGAAGCCCAATGGAGAGAGTGCTGGGCCTAGAGATAGGAGGTCCTGGGTTCAAATATGGCTTCAGATACTTTTTAGCTAGCTCACCCTGAGCAAGTAAGTAACCCCTGATTACTTAGCTCCTGCCACAATCCTGTTTTAGAACTGATATGAATACAGAAGGTCAGGGCTTAAAAAATAATAAGGCAAGGTAATAATACATTAACAGAATGATTGCTGGAGACCAACAAGTTTTACAAGGTGGGACAGCTTTTCATAATACAATTTTCATAATGAGATAAAGACAATTCTGATAGGTTCATCAACAAAAGAAGTTGTGCCCTTGCAGATCAGTTCTTCCCCAAGAATGGGACACTTTGCTCTGCTGGGCCCGTGGGGTCTTGCTTGACGTGCTAATTTGCCATATCTTAAGGGATGTGAAGATGCAGACTGATGCCACCCCTCAATATTGATTGCCTGGCAGGGCTGAGAACAACGGGTCAGAGACAAGATATCTTTCAATGAGGTATTTTAAACCATCCTATAAGCATCTCAAACTCAACATGTCCAGAATAGAACTCATTATCATGCACCTCCAACTCAGCATTTTCTAACCCCATTATTATATTTTATACATTTAGCTTGTACTCTCCCTTTCATGCATTCTATACATTGGCCAAATGCCACCACTTCAATCATCTCAACTAGAATTTATCTTTTCTTATTCTGAGCTCCCTAGTTCTTTGTACTTCTCTTGAGGCACTTATCCTATTTTTCTTTGTAGCATAGTTGTTTGTATACTAGTCTTATTACAAAACATAGCACAATGCTTTGAATATGGTAGTAATTCAATAAATAATTATTGGATGAAAGCGTGGAGAGAGGGGGTATAGTGGATAGAGTGTTAAGCCTAAAGCCAGAAAGACGCATCTTCTTGAGCTTAACTATGGTCTCAGACACTTATTAGCTATGTAAATCTGGGGAAACCACTTAACCCTGTTTGCCTCAGTTTCCCATATGTAAATGAGCTGGAAAGAGGAGGAGGAAATGGCAAGCCACTCCACTATTTTTGCCAAGAAAACCCCAAATGGGGTCACAAAGAGTTGGACACAACTAAAAAGACTCTATAACAACAACAACATGGAGAGAGGAGGGAATAAAAAGAAGAAGGAAAGGAAAGAAAAGGAAAAAAGCCTTCTAACTAAAATATAACTTTAAGAAATAAATATATAAGTATACCTATGTTTGAATACCACAAGCATTTACATTTTAAAGCAGGAAGTACAAGATACCACCAGCTGGATGACTAACATAGGGAAGTGACCCAGGCATCAAGAGCCTCCCACAAGTTTGACAGGGCACACTGGGCTGCAATGAGTTCAGACTGATTCTGAGATCAGTCTGGGGTAAAGTGGGGTGGGGGTAGGAAGTCAGAGGAAGACAGCCAAGGTAGAAGATTCTGCCAGCAGAAGAAATATAAGAGCTGTCAGGAAGGTAACTTGAACCAGGGTCAAAGACAAGGAGGCATTACAAAGATGCTGAGACCAGATGGCAGAGGCAGCTTACAATATTTGGTATGAGGTCATTGTTCATTTAAGAGCCTACAGCATGCTGCCTGCTTTTTTCTTATGAACGCTACCTATTTCTAATCCTGACTATCCCACTGGAACTATGCTGAAGCTCTGAAGACAAAAGAGACTTACATATATTGGCTAAGATCAAAGCAGAAAATCCTGAATGACTACTTGATAAAGCATGAGAAATAAAGGTCAAGCAACAATACAATTCATAAATTTTCCAATTAGTTATTCTTATTTGAGATAGTAAATAAAGTCCATTCTTCATCTGTAATAATAATTTGAGAATATTCCTCTGATTTGAAAACTATTATAATTGAAGACTGTTTTTCTAGAAGCTGCCTAACAGATCAATACCACTTGTTTTTGTAAAATGTTGGATTGCCAACCAGGTAGGAGTAGTTTTATAATCTCACTTCTTATCAGAACTAACTAAACAAATCATTCTACCAGTTAAAAAATGTCCATGCACCACCGCCCAAAGAATAGAAAGTAAACTTCAAAAGTTTAATCTTTTATATATCTAGGCTAGGTAAAAAGAAAGTAAGCAGCACATTGAGAAGAATGTTGAACAAGAATAAGGAAGCTCTAGGTTCAAAATCTACTTTGAAAGGGAAACTATACCATATATATATATGTATATATATATATATACATGATATGTAGTTTATTCATAGTTTGTAGTTTCTATATGTAGTTTGGCTAATAATATTAGTAGGTAAGATTTCCTCACTGCTTTAACATTTGCTAACTACTTTATAAATGTGATTTCATTTTATTCTAACAAAATTCTGACCTGGCAGACAGGTGCTATTTTACCCTTATTTTACAGATGAGAAAACTAAGATAGATAGAAGCCAAGTAGCTTTGCCAAGGGTCACAAAGCTAATAAGGCAAATTGTGAACTCAGGTATTCCCAACTCCAGGTGCAGCAGTAAATTCACTGAAGCACCTACCTAGTTACTTAATTACACTATATAATTTCCATTTGAAAAACTTCTCTTTAATAATGCAATACTTCTTTTAGACGTTTCTTTAGAGTGGTTATCTAGTTGAGTACTCTAGATTATTGGGAATCCTTGGGGGAGAGCTTTCAAACTTATTTTTCTTCCCCAAAATAACCTTTTTAAGAACAAAATTGGCTGAAAGACTATCAGGAAATTTGATGCTGGAGGCAAGGTAGGCTGGTTCATTTCTACTAATATAGCAGAAAGTTTAATAGTATTTAATGCTTTTGAAATCAGTAGTTTTGATTGTAAATATGTTAGAATATGGAATTGTATATAGAGCTGCTAGTTTAGTAACTGGGCACTTTTAAGTTAAAGATAAACTGAAACTGCCAGTCTTAGCCTACTCTCTTACTAACTTAACATGTGCAGCAGAAAAATAGTAAGACCAACCTTTGGAAATATATGCATATCCAGTAGTCCTCCATATAATGAGTTCTCAAAATGACAGAATCATCTTAAATGACCTTTTGCATGACATCCTTAAATAATCAAATATTGCAAGCAACTATATATCTGTCAATGGCAACAATGATCTCAAGGACTTGATTCATAGGAAATCCTGATGGTCAGGAATAGAATAACCAAACTGCAAAAACTGCAATATATTCTCCAGCTTCTTCATCAATAACTTAAAATGCAGGAAGTTGTTAAACCACTAAGATCATCATGACATTTGCTTAGCAGACCTTTTTAAGTGAGTTCTTTCAAAGGTAAAATATTAACAGATAATAGGATATATGCAAGGAAGAATCAATGAAGTTCCAAGTCATATAGTACTTATAGATGGGCAGCCAAATGCCCAATGCACAGAAATGGGGAATAAGATGTTTTGGGATAACATTTTAAATCATTTTTTAAAAATAGGCAATATACTGCAGTCTTATCATTTATAAAATATGTGAACTAAGTTCCATGGACTTAGAGGGTGGAAATATATTTGTTTTGTTGAATGGCAGTAGAAATAACACAAAGGCTGTGGAGAGATGTTAATAGATAACTATCCACATGTTACTGTAGCAGCATGGCCTAAACTTGCCAATTAATGATATCATGAAATTGGAAATCTGCTAAGAGTCCCATAGAAAATCAAAAGTAATTCTAAAACATATAAACACATTTTGTGGCTTTTGTCTTCAGTTTCAAGAAAAAAGAAGAAGAAAAATGCAGAGAATTTAAAAAATGACACTTAATTCTATTTTAACAACCAGTTAATAAAGTTGGTGTTTCTTTTGAGAGTTTACTGGATTAAATAGCTCTCTAAGAAACAAAATAGTAGTGTGTCAACTAGGTGGCTCAGTGAATTGAGTGCCAGACTTAGAGATGGGATGTCCTGAGTTCAAATTTGTAAGATCCTAGGCAAGTCCCTTAACCTAACTGCCTAGCTCTTAAACACTTTTCTATCTTATAACTAATACTTAGTATCAATTCTAAGACAGAAATGAAGGTTTTTTTAAAAGAAAAAATGGTAGCCTAGGATCCTTAGAAGTGTGGAGAATAATATATTTAGTAAGAATATCTTATGGGTTTACCTAAAAAACATCTTACAGATCCTTAAGTTTTGTTAATTTTGGGAGACTCAAAGAACATGGAATATGGGTTGCAGACACTGCAAAACTGCTGTTACCAAAAGATTTTTATACCTATTTGTGTCAAGCCATTCACACAAAAGGTCATTTGTATACTCAAGCTGGAGTAGACTCTGTGAAAAGGCAATGGGTAGCACTGGGAGTAAGTACTGTTGCAAATAAGATCTGTACAAGTTGTTCTGTTTGCCAAAAATTCAACCAAGGTGCATTCAGAAAGAAAGGTTTGGGTGGTAGACCTTTGGAATATTGTCCATTCGAGAGTTTGCAAATTGATTACATCAGCATGCCAAAAGCTGGAAGATAAAAGTTTTGCCTGGTAATTGTGGACAGGTTAACAAAATGACCTGAAGCTTTTCCATCAAATACAGCTAACTTTGTGGTAAAAGTGTTGATTAAGGAAATTATTCCTAGGTTTGGTGTACCACTTACCATAGACTCTGATAAAAGATCTCATTTCACCAGGATATCCTGAAAAGAATCTATGAGAATCTAGGAATAATACCAAAATAACATGTTCCTTATCACCCACAAAGTTCAGGTCAAGTGGAGCATGTAAATAGGGAACTCAAGACTATGGTGGGGAAAATCTGTGCTGAAACTCATCTAAAATGGCCAAGTATTCTTCCTATAGCTTTGTTTTATCTATGTACAAGACCAAGAGCAGATTTACATATATCATCTTATGAAGACCCTGCTCCTCCAGAGAATTTCCCAGAAGTCCTTGTTCAGTTTCCAACTGTTGTTCCTACATTCCAATTTCCTCTAATGGTTTTTTTGTTCCACTCCCCATCATTACAGTTAATTCCATTGATTTATGAAACAAGAGGGTGAACTTTTGGCATTCTTTACCAGATGTCCTAGACAAAATTAACATCCTTTTGAGAACTCCAAGTTTGCATGTGCCTTCAAGTACACAAACAAGTAAAGTGAAAATTTTCATTAAGAAACACAAAGAATTTCATTGTCTATCAACTCATGCTACCACCAATCTACTGCATACAAAATTCAAGGCCGAAAATGTTATTAGTGATAGCATTGTTTGGCACATTTACCTGGACCATAAAAGAAGCAATACTCTTAGATTTAGCAAAATATAGATATCTTCAAGAATTTGGTTCAAGAATAGCTAGGATGCTACCAAGCATATCCCTTAAAGACAAACAATTTTCAAAGCTATAAGAACTCTGATCTTCCTGATGATACGAGATTCAGGGTCTAAAGCAAGATATATATATATATATATATATATATATATATATTTTTTTTTTTTAGTATGACCAATAAGGAAAGTTGTTTTGTTTGACTATGCATATTTGTTTCAGGGAATTTGTTTTTCTTTTTTTTTTTAATATGATGGAGTGGGAGGGAGAGAAAATAGATTCTATTAACTAACAAAAAACTTTAATTAAAAAAAACAAAGCACTAAAAAAAAAGATTGACCTATAAGAAATCTCAAAGAGACGGCTTAGAAAAAACAGAGCTTTAAAACAGCAAAGAGATCTTTGGATAAAGCAAAAAATACTGTTCATGCTAAAGGCAAGAATGGCAAGTATATTTAAAAAAAACCACTTGAAAATGGAAAAAAAACTAACAATGATCTTCATCTACTAAAGACATTAGACATTGTATGGCACATGAAGAGACTTTGCTACATGGGATGAAAGTCCAAGTAATGATGGAACTGGTTCTGAATATCCCAAAGTATATCAAAATGAGCTCCATAATGCAGTCACAGAGAGATTCACAGGATACTTTACTAAAGTTTCTGAGGCAGGGCAAACAGTAACAAGGATCCTGCTTCAATAAAAAGTGACCTGAACATTTTTGGCAACTTTCACCTCATTATTTTATTCTCACAGACCTATAAAGTCTTTACACAAATCATACTCTTTTCATAGTTCTCATAATCAATTGATGAGTGGTCCAGCTTTCATGCTGTTTGTTCCTTGATCACACACGTGCAATCCTGTCAATCAACTTGAAGAAAAAAATAAAGAATATTGACTTCTTGTACCACATGCTGTATCTTTGTAGATGCAAAAAGAAGTCTGAATCAATGGGAACCACCACAGTTTGGGATGCATTATACAATTAAAGACAATATTGACATCATCAAAGATGTAAACATCAGCCTTGGAAATGAAATGAAGTCATTTGCGGAGAGCTGAGAAATTATATCCATAATGAGGCTTTCCCAAAACTATTCATTGCAATATTGGAGACACTATTTTAGTGTTTTGACTGGAAAAATATCACCCTCCAAGATCTCCAAAAATAGCTTCATGAGTTAGAGACAAACTAAACCAAATGGCTCCAATATGAAACACAATGGCAGGAAAATGGTTACAAAGCCCTGCATATGTAGATAACTTGAGGATCAAGCAAATACTGAAATATTTGTTCCTTAGGCTCCAACCTTGACAAAATAACAACATGGATGGAAAATGGGCTGAAAGACAGAAAGCTACAAAGATTGATTTCAACCACAGAGATAAAATGTTGATTGAAAAGGAGGTATTGTAAACCACTGGGGCAAAAGTATTTAACTCCAGCAAACTGCTTGTATGATCTACATATCAGAATGGTAACTAAAACAAAATCAAAAGCAGAAGTTTGGGTACATTCAATGTGTAATGAAAAGAAAAAGGTACAAAACTTCGAGTGAACCGATGTTACAGTGGAGAGAGATAGGACCTTAGAGTCAGGAAGACTTGGATTCAAAACCAGCCTCAGACATTTCTAAATAGAAGAAGATCACCAAAACAGTCAATACTTGAAAAACTTTGAAAATATGTACACTATATCACAACTCTGGACCATCCACCTCTGTAAAGAATTGAGATGAGGGGAGAAATATTTATAGATACTCTTTTGCAATAAGATTTATGTGTTTATGGGGGTAGCTGTGTAGCTTAGTGGATTGAGAGCCAGGTCTAGAAATGGGACGTCCTATGTTCAAATCTGACCTCAGACACTTCCCAGCTGTGTGACCCTGGGCAAGTCACTTAACCCCCATTGCCTAGCCCTTACTGCTCTTCTACCTTGGAACCAATACATAGTATTGATTCTAAGATGGAAGATAATGAGGGTTTAAAAAAAAGTTAAGAAATCATCTATTCCTTACACCTTGCCTCTTTTTTTTTGCAGATGAGAAGTTATAGAATATTATAGACATTTACGTTAAAATGAAAGTTATTTTTGTATAGAGAAAATAATATTTTTCTGATTATATCAATAATAAAATTTTAGTAGCATATATGACTACCTGTTCCTAGGCATTTTGTAATTGCTTCATACATAAGAAAGGTAAAATTACTAGCCATAGGGAAAAACAAGTAACTTCCCAGCTGATAAATGGTCAAAAGATATGAACAGGCAGTTCTCAAAGTAATTAAAGCTCTCTATAATCATGCAAAAAATGTTCTAAATCTGTATTAATTAGAGAAATGCAAATTAAGAGAACTCTGGGGTACAACCCTGCACCTACAAGATTGGCATTATGACAGAAAAGGAAAATGACAAAACTTGGAGGGGTTACGGGAAAGCTGGGACATGAATACATTGTTGAGAGAACTGTGAATTGATTCAATCATTCAGAGAGCCATTTGGCCCTATGTTCAAAGGGCTATAAAACAGTACATAACCTTTGACTTAACAAAACCATTACTAGGTTTGTATCCCAAAGAGATTTAAAAAAAGGGGGGGGGGGAGGACCTATAGATACAAAGATATTTAAAGCAAGTTTATTTAGGGAGGCAAAGATTTGAAAAGTGAAGATATAGCCATCAATTGGAGAATGACTAAGTTAGAGCATATGATTATAATAGAATACTAATGTGCTGTAAGAAATGATAAGCTGGAGGAACTCAGAAAAACCTGGAAAGACTTACATGAATGGAAGCAAAGTGAAATGGGCAGAACCAGGAGAACATTGTACAGTGACAGGAACACTTCACCATGAATAACAGTGATTCTCAGGAATACAATAATTCAAAACCATCCCAAAAGGCTCATGATAAAAACTGCCATCTACTTTCAGAGGAAAAGAACTGAGTTTGAATCCATGCCAAAGCAAACTTTTTTTCACTTAATATTTTTTCTCTTTGAGTTTCCTTCCACAAAAGGATTCATATGGGGAAATATCTCATGATTGCACACGTAAAAACTATATGAATTGCTTATCATCTCAAGGGAAGTGGGGGTTGGTGGGAGGGAGGAAGGAAGAGAATTCGAGATAGTATTATTTTTTTTAATGTTGGCAACTGTTTTCACATATAATGTGGTGGGGATTAAATTCATTTCTTTTTTAAAAACATATAGGATCATGAAGAATCAGATACAATTGAACAAAGAGGTCTTAGGAATAATGATGGGGAAGTCACCCTAGGGGCAGCTCACTATCTTTCCCTGAAAAGGATCCCTACCTATCTCCTTTCTCCACTGAAATAGGAAGAAGCAATATAGTGACATTACCACTTTTCAAGCATGTTTGGCATCTTCTGTATGCAGGTACACACTATACTCATTTCTGTGATTTGAATCATTAGGAAAACTAAGACTCTTTCCTCCAATTTTTAAAACCCTGACTTCAACAGTCAAACCATCTGATACTTTACGTGTTTGGTTTGAAATTGTTTACCACTATAATAATGTCCACCACCTATTATAACAGATATCCACAAGAGAAAAATCATTGTATGACTATTTGTAAATTGTACAGTGTACAGTGTAAAGTGTAAAAAGTACAAGTACTTTAAGGTGTTTAGAAGAACATAAAAAAATCAGAAGCATGGAATATATTTTAAATAATAATGATAGTGCTTTTTTGAAGTGCTTCATATGTGTTATCTCAAAACTATCTGGAAAGGTAGTTGCTATCATTATGCCCATTTTAAAAGCTAAGAAACTGAAATGCAGAAAGCTAAGTAACTTGTTCAGGGTCATAGAGCTAGCCTCTTGGGTAGGATTTGAATAATAATAAAGCTGAATAATAGTAATATACATAATAAAATTTAATAAAATAATATTAATAATAAAAGTATTTTAGCAAATGTCAAGAGAGAAGAAAGAATTGGTGACATACAAGCAAGTTGCCAGTTATCTTTGATTTAATAAAGACAGTCAAAGGTGAATATAGTTCACACAATGCTGGATCAAATGTCCCTAGCCATATCCTTTGGCTTTTTTGTATTTTTCATCATCTATAAGAAATCCATAAATATTCACAAAATGATAATGCTAAATGTCTTACAGGGGAGGCTAAGGGCAGGATTAATTTAACAATTTAGAAACATATGAAAACCTGATATTATGTATGAATGATCATTACAATGATCCTATGTATTAACAAGCATTATCAATTACCCAATTTTCTTTCCTCTGGACTAATTTTTAATGCTTTTAGCCTGGTGGCTAGAGTGATACTTCTACCAAATTTCCCTGATTAGTTAGCTTCATCTATCTTTTATTTCATTTAGTCAACCCTAAAAGTACAAGGCAGCAGGCATATTTATTTCTCTACTTCCCAAAGGGTATATAAATAATGGAAGAATCTCATATTATTTAAATCTCGTTAGGGCATCACTTTGTTTCCTGACTTTTAGAAAATTTGAATAATAGCAGGCCAGTAACCTGGTTGGATAAAGTGTGATTTTAAATAGAGTGTTAGAGTTGAAAATCATCCTTAGAGATAATCTAGTCCAATGATTCTAAAAATTTTCCCATAATGGTAGAACCATTTAATTTAAAGAAAACTTTGCAGATCCCTTAACATGAAGCCCTTTAAAATGATTATTTTAATGTTTATTAAACATAAGTTTCATTTAAAAGAAAAAACTGGAATATTTTAGAGTCCCTTGCGGCATAGTTTGAAATGTATTGATCTAGTCTAGTCCTTTCATTGTGTTAATGAAGCATCCAGTCTTTGCACTCACCAATCCATACTTCCCATGGTTACGAATTAATATTCTAAAAGCATAGGTCTGATGATGTAACTTCTCAAGAAATTCCATTAACTCCCCATTGCTTCTAAGATAAAAACTCCTCTGTTTGGCATTTAAAGTCTTTCACAATCTGGCTCCTGCTTAACTTTCCAGGCTTAGTGCACATGAATTCCCTTCACACACTCTCTGCTCCAGCCAAAGACCTACTTGCTGATCCCTGAATGTAGCATTTCATCCCTCACCTTCCCACTTGGCTCCCTTGCATGGAATGTGCTCCCTGCTGTGCCCTCCCCTCCCTTCCAGTGCCTCTAGGAACCACTAACTCTCATACAACTCAACTTAAGTGCCCCCACCTTTAAGAGGTTTTTACTAATTTCTCTAGTCTTTAGAACTCCTCTACTCCTCATTTTATATTTTTTACAGAATCTATTTTTGTTTGTCTGTGATAAACATTCCTCTAGTAGTTTGCAAACTCCTTGAGGACAAGAACTTGAGGTCACTTTTAAATTTATTTCCCTAAAGCCTTGCAGAATGCTTGGCACTTAGTAGGCACTTACTAAATAAATGTTTGTTGATGAATTGAGAAACCTCAGGCCCAGAAAGGTTCAGTGACTCAGTCCAAAATCACACAGATGGGAGTAGAGCTGTGACTCCAGCTCAGGACTCCTAATTCACAGTCCAATGAAAAGTAACTAGAAATTAAAAGATTAATTAATTAGTGAATTAATCTCAGTAAACTGAGATCACATTTGTAAAGTGCTTTATAAATCTCAGAGTGCTGCCTATTATTATTATTTCCATTTTCCTGGAGAGAGTATGATTCTGAACTAATAAATCTTTATAGATAACCCAAAAAACAATGTTCATCTTCCATAATTCTGATGAAGGAAAACAATTTTCAATTAAAGTGATGAAAAATCAATATGCCAGAATAGAAATACAAAGTAGCTATTCTGTTTGTAAATTACATTTGAAATGTCATTTTATAGAAATATATAACATGTTAATAGAAATAGATTTAAATCTGGTAAAAAAAAGTATACAAAGTCTTTTTTTACCATTTATAAAGCCTCACTTCCTTGAAATTAAGGTGAGAAAGGAGAAGGAAGACTGAAAGATTTCAAAAATGGATGAAAACAAATATAACCTCATCTTCAGTAACCCTTCTCACAGAGACTTTGGATATTGTCTTTTTACCCTCCAATGGAAATAAAGAAAAATATTTAAAGGTTATATACTATTTCATAGGTGGGGGGAGAGGAGTGATCATTTTTTTTTTATTATTAGAATTTACTTATAAGTATCTTAACCCTCTCTCCCTTCCCCACATGTTAGAAGGTTCATCTGGGAGATAGATATGCATATATAAATTATGTCTTTCATGTTTCCAATTTTCCTTTCATTCCCCGGAGGTGATAATCACAATTTATTCTTCAAGTATTAAATCTGTAGCTATATATAAAGTTCTCTTGGTTCTACTTATTTCACTATTCATTATCCCGTGTAATTCTTTTTCCTTTTTAAAAAAAAAAATTAGCCTGCTCATCATTTCATATGGTGCAATGATAACTTTGGATATTGTTACTATACCTTTAAGAGAGATGAAATAGAATCTTGTGGGCTGACAGCAACTGCTCTTATGAAAGGAATCTCAAGGCGTCTAAATAAGCAAACCATCATAGAGAAACAATTTGTGAAAAACAATCATCTTTGAAAGAGCCAATGAGACTCTAAGAGAAAAAAATTTTGTAAAGAACACTAGAGCTATTAATTGCATCTGTGAGAAATTTAGAGAATTAATTCGTTTTTGAAAGAGATGAAAGAAACTTTTTTAAAAATTCTTGTTTTTCTGTCTTAGAAGCAATACTAAGTGTCTGTACCAAGGTAGAAGAGCAGTAAAGGTTAGGAAACTAGGGTGAAGTGACTTGCTTAGGATCACACAGCTAGGAAGTATCTAAGATAAGATTGGAACCCAGAACCTCCCAAATCTAGGCCTAGCTCTCTATCCACTGGGCTTCCTAGCTGTCCCTAAAGAAACATTTTGAAAGAACTGTTTAGCTCTTATTTTGCAGAGAAGACATCTGAGAAGAGACTTGAATTGGCATCTTAAACTCCATTGCTGTGGATTTTTAAAAAAGAAAACCTAAAGCAATTCTTTAATTGAAATTAAACATTAAACAGACATTTGGTTTTTGCATGTATAAATAAGTGAGCATAAACTCAACTAACCCAGTACATCTAGACCAGCATATCATATTTCATATCCAATCAAACCACCTTCCCTACAATCACTTCTTGCTATTCATTCTCTCCACTACCCATCCCTACATGCACACCTTTCCACTCCCTGCTTTGGGCTTGGCCATCAAATGAATACTATTATATTACGGTTGGGAAAGAATTTCTCAGAAATTGGGAAATTTCTTGGGAAAGAATATTTCAAACTGCCTGATAGATCAATTCATAATTCTTATAACTTCCTAGATACAGTTAATCCTCAACATTCAGAAGTTGAACTTTTGCAATTCCAAGCATTCTGTTTTGGAAGGGTCAGCAGTTGCTGTCATTGATCAAAGTGACTCTGGTGATGACTCAGAACCAATATATTGTTGAAATATTTATATATGTGTATACAAAACCCACAAATATATGAATATACATATAATAGCTTTGCATTATATGTTATTGCTAATAAATTATATAGCCATTAGCACTGAGACCTGGGTTGGAGACTAAGAGAAGAGAGAAAGCTTATGGGAAAAGAGATTACTCCCATTTTATAAAATGGGGTGGAGGCTTAAACTAATTAATAAAGGAGAGAGATTTTGCATTGTGGAGGGCTCTATGAGGAAATTTTGGAGCATACTCCTTAATTGACTTTGGACTTACCTGGAGAGAAAGAGAAGTAATGAGGTGAGATGGCCAATAGCAGGCTGAGGGGTAGCATTTAGTGGGTTTGTTTCCTGAGAGCACCATAAGAGTATTGGTTTCACCTTACAACACCCCATACTCTCTTCCATGGAATTGCTACATGTGAGGCATCAGAAGATAAAATAAAACAAAGCCCAGCTACACAAACTAAACTATACAGAGAAAATAGGCAAGTGCCAATGGCCATAGCCCACAGTGATGATTGTGACAAGGGAATCACTTTAAAAGACTGATATATATATAAATTTAAGGTCGCCAAGGAATCAGCTATGTAATTCCTAAATGAAAACTTAAATCAGCCATCAATCTTTTATGGAGTTTAATTACAATAGGTGGAAGTAATTAGAGATAGAGAGAGAGAAAAGGGAGAGAAGGAAATAGGGCTTAAATACCCCTTCTGTTTAGGCTGGGCCAAAAGGCCCAAGCCCTTAGATAGCTGGGGCAAAGAAAAGAGATCAGTCCCTATTACTCACGTGACCAAAATGGAGAAAGTCTCAGAGGCCCCCACCTCCAGCTTCCTTCAGAGCAAGCTTCTCAGAGCCCACACGAACCACACCGACCAACTACTCAACCCCCCCTGGAGTCTTCAGACCCCCTATCTTTAAGGAAACCCTCCAAGTTGCCTCCCCTCAGTCCTCACATCTACCAATCACTGTTCATCAATTTCCCTGTGCCAATGGAGGCTCTAGCTTAACCCAGGACCGCCCAGAGGTTTCTGGCTTTTGCACATGTCTGTTGAAGGTCATATTTTCAAATGATTAAATCTTTGCTCCTTTGCTACAGCCCTTTCTAAATCCTGTTAACCTGAGTAGGGTAGAGATTGGAATAATTAAATTTTGATCTAGGCTGCAGCCCTTACTCAATCCTGTTAGGACTGAATAGGGTGGAGATTGATTCCAAGTATCTCCATTGTATCAATTCTAAAATCAATCATGACTCAAAGAAATTCCTGTTCTATGCTTAAGCATAGGTCAAAGTCCTTTCCATTGTTCAGCAAAGGGTTTCTGTCCTAAAGTAATCTTAAGAAGGGAAGAGAAGGAACCTCCCATGCCAATGGGGTTCCCATTCCAATAGACTATCAGTAAGAAATTTTCCAAGTATGAAATATCCCAATGGTGAAATTTCCAACATTTATAAGTCTAAGGAAATTTGAGGTTTACATGATAAGGAATGGGATGGTGGTATAGCTATCCCTTCTCTCCTCCTTGATACTTTCTGAAGCTTGTGGGACTTGGGACAAGTACCATTTCCATACTATTAGTAGTATTATATCATTATATTATCTATCACATGACCTAGAGAACTCAAGCAAGAAGAGAATGCATGTATAGCTTTCCCCAGGAAGGCTACAGTATTCAGGGGACCTAAGTTATCCGGTCCATGGTGCCAGTGAAGGAAGATATAAAGAGACAGCAGCAATATCCATGTCATGTGGCCTGATAGAGGCTTGGGGTCCTCTTTGGGGTAAATGACATGCTTAGGGAGCAAGCAAGAGCTTCATGTGGAATCAGATGCAAGTAGTGTAGTCATTGGAGATGTAATGTCTAGAAAAGAAATTTTTTGCTATAACAAAGTAAATCTGGTTGAAGAGTTTCTCTGGGCCCAGGAGATTTCTAAGGTTCAAGCAAAGATGAGAAGATTGCTTAAATGTCTTTATCATTTCTTACTCCAACATCCCATGACCCATCTTTGTTTCCTTCCCCCCCATCCCACCCTCTAAAACAGGAAATATTTTTTTCTTCTGAATGTAGAGCCATAGATAGGAGTCACAAAGAGGCGAATTTAAACTTAATATAAATGTGTGAGATAAGATTAAGTATGTAAAAAACTTTAACACAAAAGGTTATATCAGAAAGTGAAGGATTCCTCTCAGTGGAAGTCATAAGCCTATTTTAGGAGTGATTTCTTTTGGATATGGGTTACAGCAGATGATCACTGAACTCTAAAATCCTGGGATTTTGAAAGTTTCCTATCTGCCATATTCTTATTATATCCTCTATTGCACTGTGGATAGGGCTTACTTGTTAAATATTCATTATATGGCACAGTATCTTTATGTATGCCTTACATCCCTCTATTTGATGTTGCATCCCCCTATTTAATACCAAACTCAAAGAGGACAGAGACAAAAATATTAATTGTATTTGTTTCTCTTTCATTGCTTGTAGAGTACTCTATATATGGTAGGTACTTCCTAAATGCTTCTGAATGACTAAATATATGAGTGGATTCTGGGATGGCAGGCAGGAATATTAACAGGATAACAAGAAAGGTTGTTTGGGGTGTCCGGTTCTTTGGAGCCTGTGGCTACGGTGTTATGACACTAACTAAATGAGTGGATAAAGAAAAAAGCAAAAGGGCTCTAAGAGTTGAACAGGAAATTTAGACCAGAAAGTCAAGAGATCTGCATCACAGAACAATTTCTGAAGACTTGCCAGATTTCTCCATTTTAAATTATTTTGTATTTATCTGTTTTACCTTTTGCCTCAGGACCCTTGCCCTAACCCTAGCTAAAGTCCTTGGTGGCAAAGACTATTATTTTCCTGATTTTTTTTTTAATTTTGGTATTCCCATTTCCTGGCACTGTCCCAGGTATATAACAAGCACCTGGCAAGTATATATTGATTTTAATTGAATGCAGAAACAAAGTCAGGTGGGGTCAAAGTAAGAATGATGGCTAAGACAAACTGCTCTCTGACAGTGCCTCTTTATAGGCCAAGTCTACTAGAAATTGCCATATTCCCTTTAGTACATTTAAAAATTCAACAGCATAATAGGCCTAAGGCCCAAAATGGTTGTCGAAATCCAGAAAGAATTTCCTTGTCTCTGATTGGGAGGGAGAGAAAAGAGGAGTGGAAGTTACTGTTTAGCTAATAAATGTTCAAGGTTTCTGCCCTCTCTGATTCAACAAGCATTTATTAAGTACCCACTCTGTGTATGGTGCTGTGCCAACCACTTTAAAGCAGGTTTACATGTAGGGAATGGAGCCACAGTAATCAGAAGCTGGAGTCATGAAATGCTGCTTTACTGATAAATTCTCATCATCTTTCCTCCCCTTTAAGGTCTATGAACTTGCTGGGTAGAGATAACCTTTAACACACAGATGTACAGTACAAATCCCTGAATCTGGATATTATAAAGGGATAAAACACATTGTGTCCTGGGGAAATGAATGGGGAAAAGGAGAGGGAAAAAAAGCAGAGCTGGGTAGAACCAAAGATGTTTTTAGTGCAAGAATCAGAAAACTTTTGAAAGGATACATGTATGGTTTTAGCAACTTTCCTGAAGGCATGAGGGGAGGTGGTATAAGTCATATGTAAGCAGCCCATCACCTCACAATTGTGGAGGAAGCTTGTAAATGCTGCTGATTCTCAAAGGAAGAGAAGCACTAACTCGCCATATTGGTTATAGCACCAAACTGGTGGAGACATGGTCACAGAAAGAGCAGTCAAGTTTGCATAGCAATGAAAATAGGGCCATTGTTGTACTACATCTTGTTGGTTAGCAATATAAAATTTTCTAATTTTAGAGAAAATTAAAATTATAGCATGTTAGAGCAAGAAAGGATATTAGAGCTCATTCTAAAGACCCATCCTGGCAGAAATTCCTTATGTAATGTCCCCTATATAAGATTACTGGCCATCTAGTTTTACTAAATCATCAAACAGATAAGAGAAAAATAAGAGAAATCGGAGGATTTACTCAAAGTACAGAGATGAAGATATTGCCACTAGAAGATCATAGAGTCTGCAAGGGACCACGAAAGTCATTTAGTCCAGTTCCCTAATTTTACAGATGAGAAAACTAAGGTTCAACAACATCATAAGACTTGCCAAAGGTCACATAGCCAATAAGCATCAAAAGCAGGAATTGAATCAAGGCCTGCTTACTCAGTGTTAGACTTTTCAAGTGCTACTATAGATTCCTATGACAGAACTAGGAAAAGATACCCTTCATTTTCCCAGTGGTATTATGCCAATTTTAATTTATGCCCATAAGGAAGCTCTGAGTCCTTTACCATTTTCCTTAGTGGTAATAGTAAAAAATAGTTGATAATGAAAATTACATGGAAGTGTCATTAAATAGTTGAAAGTAATAAGAAAATACTACTGAAGATATTCAATTGCCCACAAGAAACTAAAGTTGTCATTTATTAAGAGCCATTTGTGTTAAAGCCTCAGTTACATAGATGGGGCAAATAGATCTTAGCAGGGAATGATTATGGACTTTGAGAGGAAAGAAGTTTCCTCATGACTTCTTTGTCAAAAAATTTTCTAGAACAGAAGTGGTTACTATTGAGAAATTGTAAAAAATAATTTAATCATCACAAAGTTTCTCAATTTCACCCAAAAGCAGAAGGCCAAAAAGAGTTAATTTGGTTTGAAGCCTCTCAAAATGTTTGGACACAGGATGAAAAATATATGGAAGTTTTCAAAGCCTTTGATAGCTGCCTCCTGCGTATTTGGGTATTTTTGTCTGCAAATACAAATAAGGTTTTTATGTTATATCTCAGTAACAGCATAAAGAAATTGGTAGCAGGTTTTTTGTTTGTTTGTTTGTTTAGGACTCAAAGGCTATCAGACATCTATTATATTTAAGGAGGAACTAAGATAGTCTCATTGTCTAATTCATAAATCAGAAATCTTACTTTAAAATGAGTTTTCATTGATATATTTTGGGACCTTGCATACAATATCAAGCATAGAAGGACATTAATCTACTTATTAATATTTTGAAACACTAAATTGGATGCTGTCAGTCAAAGAAATCTAGGATATGTGGTAGGTAACAGCGTTGGCTAACTATGTGTTACTCACCATGAAAAACCAAAGTGGATTCAGATAACCACTCCTATTGGCCTCATGTACCAGAAAATTTGGTTATTCTCAAAGAAGGGGCAAAAGTGATCTTTGACATGGGGAAGCCAGGTCACAAAAATTCATGGCTAATGACTAAATTCATGTCTAGCTCTTGGATTTCCTCTAGAGAGTGTTCTTGTCAGAAGTAAATGTTATGCTATTGGAGCAATCCATCCTGACCTCCTTGCCTTTGGATATTTGGTGGTAAATAGCTATAAAATGAAGATCTACAAGAAATGATATAGACAATGAGGGCGTGATTCTCTGAGTATAGGAATTTTGCAAAGGAGTACTATACTGGAGGATTTTCACCAAATCTACTTGAAATATATGAAAGCAGTTGATGCTATGCAAGACCTATCAAGCTGTAAAAAGATTTCTTGGATCAAGAAAAAATTCTCTCTGGAAGAGAAAAGGAAGAAGATAAGCAACATGCTCATGGTGGTAGATTTCTTCACCCAGTATACATAGTCCTTCCAAGCAGGAACCAGATTCCACAGTAGCTAAAGTGTTATGAGGGAAGTATTTTGTTTGGTATGGCTTCTCTGCCAGAATCTACTCTTATCAAGATTAAAATTTTGAGAGAGAAATTTCTTAAAGAGGGGTTAGCCATAGAAGGAGTTTAGGGGGACAAAAAAAGGAGTTTAGAAGTCTAAAACTTCAGCATGAATTGCCAATGCCAAAATGACTATGGCTAGAGCATTGAAGAGCAATGTCGGAGTCAGAAATATCCAGATATGTTTTATTTGTGAAACATATACCTAATGTGATCATGAGCATATTACTTGACATCCAAGTACCCTAAGTAACTTTCCAATACAGTAAATTACAGACATGGTACTGATCTGAATCATGGAAGGTGTTTCTAAACCAGGATTTCCCAATGCTGTTGAAAACACAGGCCAAAATACATACGCAAAAACATCAACATAGACCCCACAAAAAACTACACTCTACCAGGATTTCATCACATATAGCTGTATATTCTAGGAATCCTGAGCTCTCAGCAGAAAAGGGGGAGTTAAGCATGTGGTCTTTCTAGGACATGAATTTGATGTCGCTAGAAACATTGACCCCTTATCTGCCTGTGCTTTGAAGTCTCTGAAGACAGGAAGTTTCAGAGGATTGAAACCAAGTAGTATAGCACTTGGTTGAGAAATCAATTTAAGAAGATCTACTGCTTAACAATTGCCTGAGCTCAGCAAGGCAAGGAGAGGAACAAGTGCCATTGTGATGGGCCCATAGTGATAGGAATTGAGCATTGGTCTCCCAGGTGTCTAGCTTGTGTTTTGCCAGAAACAGTGCAATACAATGGAAAGAACATGTATTTTACACAATGTTCTTACCTTTCCAATGTTGGACTTTGGACTTTGTGGCCCTAAATATTCACTAAGGATGTGATTCTAATCCCCAGAGTATTTGCATTGACATTGTTTATTCTATTCCTTTATTGTGTTCCAACTCTATTAAACTCTACAATACATATTCCTTATCTTTTCTACTAAGTTGGTACAAAGTGAATTTATCAGTTAGAAGTTTCCAGCTGAAGTGAGATGGGGACTTGAGCCAAATGACTTATGCTCACCTCAAATTGAACCCAATAATCCTGATGAATACAGGGGTGAGTGGTGGTCAAGTTATATAAGCTCCAGATATCCATCATCTCTAGTTCCCTAGAGTGCATCTATACCTGGATATGCCATCAACACCTTAAACTCAGTACCTAAAGCCCAAGCTTCTTTCTTATTGTTCAATTGTTTTTCAATTGTGTTTAACTCCTCATGGGGTTTTCTTGGCAAAGGCACTGGAATGGTTTGCCATTTTCTTTTCTAGATCATTTCACAGATGAGAAAGCTGAGGCAAATAGGATTAAATGACTTTCCTAGGGTCACACAGCTAGTGTCTAAGGCAGAATTTGAATTCATGTCTTCCTGACTCCAGGCCCAGTGTGCTATCCACTGAGCCACCTAGCTGCCCAAGGAGCCCATGCTTATTATTATTATTTTTTTTTTGCTGTATACTTGGCCTTCTTCCCTAACTTAATAGCTTTCATTTATATAGTGCTTTAAGATTTGCAATACCCTTTTGCAAGGGGTCATGTAAAATCCATATTTCTTCACAATAGTCCTTTGAAGACACTGATATTCTAAAAGGTTAAGTGATTTGTCACATACAGCTGCAGCATGTTATATACCAATATGGCATGTGTGGCATGACTACTCATCCTGTCACACATATTTGAAATCTTCAATTACTTTTGACTTCTACTTCGCCCTTAGTTTAATTAGTCCTGTTGATTCTACCTGTATAACATCCTTTGTATTCAGTTGTTCCTCTTCATTGCCACTGTACTCTCATCTAAAGGTCATCACTATCACCTGCCTGGACTATTGCAAAAGTATTCTAATAGGTTTCTCCCCTTTCCATTCCATCTTCTATTTAGATGCCAAAAATGACCTTACTAATACTTAGATCTGGCTATGCTCCTCCTCTGCTCGAAGATCTTCAGTGGTTTCCTAATATTTTCCAAGGAGAGTTCAAATTACTCTTAAGGAGAGGGCTAGGTAGTGTAGTGGATAGAGTGCTGGGTCTAGGTTCCAGAAGACTTGATTTTAAAACTGACTCAGACACTTAACTAGCTATGTGATCCTGGGGCAAGTCACTTCATCTCTGCCTCATCTAAAATGGAATATAATAGTACTTACCTCGCAGGGTTGTTAGACGGATGAAATGAGATAATCTTCGTAAAGTACTTAGCACAGTTCCTGGCACATAAAAGGCATTTAATAAAGGTTTCTTTCCTTCCTTCCTTCCTTCCTTCCTTCCTTCCTTCCTTCCTTCCTTCCTTCCTTCCTTCCTTCCTTCCTTCCTTCCTTCCTTCCTTCCTTCCTTCCTTCCTTCCTTCCTTTCTTCCTTCCTTCCTTTCTCTATCTGAAATTCAAAATCCTCCAAACCTACCATCCAACCTAACCAAACTTGTCTTAGATTATTATCCTCTCCATACTCTCCTCTAACTAATTTCTATAAAAAGACCTTCTATTTCCTATGTGATCATCCCTGAAGGCAATCACCCACTCCCCCAATGCCCTATGTAAGTCTCTGAGACATTAAGCTACAGACGTTGCTGATCTGCATTATAGACGCTGCTTCTAAATCAGGAATTCTTTGCACTGGTGAAACCACAGGCTAAAATAAGCACACGCACATAAACAAAAGTAAACCATAGCATCATCGAAGAGATGCATTTGCTCACATTGTTCTGTATGCCTCCTTCCTCTTTTGTATATTATAGCTATCTGTGCTTGAATTTTATCATCGTACGTGACTGTGATCATATGCTCTAGGAGGCCAGAGTGCTAGACTATTATAAATAAATGTCTGTTGAATGATTGCATAAGAAACTAAATCTAACAGAAGTGACTTGTAGAAAGTCACACAGTTATAAACCACTCATTTTTAAAAGAAAAAAACCCAAACTAAGCAGCTTCCTTTCTTACTAACCACTAAATAATCCATAGAAGAGACAAAAAACTTGTGAAGATTGGATTTGGCTCTCCCGTGATTGTAACAATGAGCTAGTGGGTTGTTTGTCAAGATTTGCTGATGAAAAACGAAAGAATTCAATATATGCCCTGGGAGTGTGAGGACAAATTCTTTTAATTGCTACTATATGTAATGTTTACACAAAGATTGTTCTAATAAAGTGCACAACTTAAACTTTTATAAGCTACTAGAACTTTAGACTGCACAATTGAAAAATGCTAGCTCATTCTTCATGCAACCCTGTGATTCTGTGGGTTTGGGGGTTCCATATACATGAAGCCTAACACACCAAATCAATTGATACTAGCAATTATGGCAGCAGGGGTGGTTAACAGTGCCCTCTGCGCAGCTGGCCTACTTTACACTCCCCCACACTGAAGGCTGTCACTCCATTTAAAGTACTGTACTAAACATTAGCAAGAGGAACAGAGTGTTTTAGGGGACTTTGTAACAGGATATAAACAATGACTCTTTTGTAAGAAAAAAAGACGGACAACAGGGTTGAGACAACAGAAAACTTCAAAGTACAGTGATAACAGCAGGAAATAGCATCTAAAAATATGCTTTTACCTTCATATACATAAATAAGAATCTATGCAAGGTAGAAGTTTTCCTTCACATATTCTACTAATAATGTAAGGGTGAACTAAATGATAAATAAATAAAATAAAGGATTACCACAGAGTTGTTACCAACAAGCTCTTATTAAAAACAAGAAAATGGAAAGAGGGAAGGAGGAAATGTACCTGAAAGAAGAACCTGCTCTGGTTTATATGCTAGAGGCATGTTTGAAGGGTTTTTAATTGTTGCTTTGAGTATTTAAAATACATGCTTATGAAAACAAAATCTCTACAGTCTTCTTAACTTGCCTTACATGGTTTGAGATAATCATTTGGAAGGAAACAAAACCCTTTTTATTTCCTGGATTAAATCCAGTCCCTCTAACTGGGTGAAAAGAACGTGAGATAAGAAAATCACTTGCCAAAGAATACAGAAAGAAAGCTTTCTTGTGTTTTGCCAAATGGAAAGTGTGCAATGAAGGAAAAAAGCACCTGCTAAAACTTTTTCAAACACATAAAAATAATAGTGATTGGTATCAGAATAAAAAAGTTTTGAAGCCTGCATAAATATTAAGATACCAAAGAAATCTTATATTCATGTTTAACAATGCCCCATTAAAGGAATAAGATATGTAAGAGCCAGGAAGTTATAATTTCAGCATATACACATTGGTCAGACCTTAGAGTATTATGTCCTATTTTGGTCTCTATATTTGAAGAATATTGTATTAGAAAAGGTCCAGAAGGTAGAAAAAAAGTCTTAAAGTGTTAGGGGTAAAGACCCCAAAAACTTAGCCTAAAAATATCTTGGTTCTTCAAATAATGATGAAAAGGAATTGTTCAGGGGGGAAAAAAAGGCTTAAGGGATGGTGATTGACTTCTTACATATGAAGTGCTATTTAAGGAAAGATAGCTAAGTATTCTTCATTTCTAAAGAAGAAAGAATAAAAGCATTAGAAGTAGACAAGCAAAAAATAGCTTAGATGGTAAGAAATTCCTAAAAGTGTAAGCACAAACAGTGATATAAATTGATAAGTGAAACTGAATATTTTATTTCTAGATATCACTAATGATGAAATAGATTCTTCCCCTTTATCTCTCTCTCTCTCTCTCTCCTTCTCTCTCTCTCTCTCTCTCTCTCTCTCTCCATTGTCTATAGATTCTTCCAAATGCTAAGCAGTCCTCACTGTCTTGAATCCAAGCCTTTAAAACCTGACCTAATAAGCAAATAATTCATAAGACAACAAAGGCCAAAGACCATTACTCTTTATTATTTCAGTCTACCAGGTATCAAATCCTATGATTTTGCTATAGCTTTGCTTTCTAAACTACTCTAGGAATTAAACTATTATTTTGGCATGTTGGAAAAATGAAGGTTAATCTTAAATTTTGGTTAACAAGGAGCTATACTTAATGGAGAGAGAGAGAGAGAGAGAATAAAATCATTATTAAGCAATCAAATACTATGTTCCAGGAATATTGAGTGATAAGAATTCAAATATAAGCAAGCAAGATAGGCCCTGACATCAAAAAGCTTATATTCTAAAGGAAGCTTAACTACTTAGTAATCTTATCAGACTTAGAGGGCCTAGGGATTCATTTATTCAAAAATTACTTACTACACATTTATCCTACTATGTTAATACTAAGTAGTACTAATGAAAATACACATCTGAATCAATTTATAACTTTGTAAAAGGAAGAAGGAAAAATCAAGCCAATTTTAGCTTAGAAGGAAGGGAAGGTTAAGTTTTTTAAAACTTTAAGAAATTTAAATTAACTTGTCCTTTCCTAAGAATTTCTGATTCTTTCTGATTGCCATATCTGTATTGTAAACATGTATAGACCCCAATTTTGTAATGAGGCAAAAGCCTTTGGATTTATTTTGCTGGCTAAATTATCCAGAGACAGAGGTAGTTGTGGGAAGTAGTTGTGGGAAGAGACCCAGGTAGTCCTTATTTTGCCATCAATTCACCATGTAACCTTAGATAAATTATTCAACTTCTCCTGGAAGTCGGTATTCTCTCTCTACAATGAGGGGAAATGATGAATTAGAAGACCTCAAAGATCTTTTTCCAGGTTCAAAATTCTGTTTTGTATTACTGCCTTTCTAGATTTAATTACATTATGAAATACTTTCCAAGTACCCTACTGCTTTGATTTTTTTTCCACCCACACATGCAACTAGTTGCCAAGCTCTGTCAAATTATCTCTACAACAAAGATTTTTAATCTGGGGTCTGTTTGATTTTTTAAAAAGATATCTTATTTTCCCAATTACAAATAACAAGTATTTTCATATAAGTAATATGAATTTTCAACATACATTTTCCAAAATTATAAGATCCAAATTGTCTCCCTTCCTCTCTTCCCCCACCAGAGATGGTAAGCTATTTGATCTGGGTTATATACATGTATTATCATGAAAAACATACTTCCATATTAGCCATTGATATACAAGAATACTCATATAAAACCAAAATAAAAAATAAATATGAAAATTATTATGAAAAAATAAAAATAGTAAAAATTTGAACTGCATTACAACTGCAATAGTTCTTTCTCTGAAGATGGATAGCATTCTTAGGCATAAGTCCTTTGGGACTGTCCTGGATCATTGTATTCCTAAATCTTTCATAGTTGATCATTGTACACCACATTGCTGTTATTGTGTGCAATGTTCTCCTAATTCTGCTTGTTCACTTTGCATCAAGTTCTTGTAGGTCTTTCTAGCTTTTTCTGAAATCATACTATTTACAAGGTTACAATAGTGTTCCATACACCACAATTTGTTCAACCGTTCTCCAGTTGATGGACATCTCCTCAGTTTCCAATTCTTTGCCACCACAAAAAAAGAGCTGCTACAAATATTTTTGTACAAGTAGGTCTTTCCCCCTTTTTTATGATTTCTTTGGGATACAGGACTCGGGCATAGTTTCAAGCTGCCCTCCAGAATGGTTGGATTAATTCACAACTCCATCAAAAATGTGTTAGTGTCCTAATTTGCTATATTCCCTCCAAACCTTAGTACTTTCCTTTACTGTTAGCTTGGCTAATCTGAAAGGGGGGAGGTTGTGAGAAATGTTTTAATTTGTTTTTTTCTAATTAAGAGTGATTTAGAATTTTTTTTCATATGATTATTGATAGCTTTGATTTCTTCATCTGAAAACTGCTTGATCATTTGTCATTTGGGGAATGACTTGCATTCTTATAAATTTGACTTAGTTCTCTATAAATTTGAAGGATTAGACCTTCATAAGGGAAATTTGCTATAAAAAACTTTCCCCACTTTTTTGTTTCCCTTCTAATCTTGGTTACAGTAGTTTTATTTGTACAAAAACTTTTTTCATTAAATATAATCAGAATTATACAGTTTATATCTTGTAATGCTCTAAATCTCTTGTTTGGTCATATATTCTTCCCTTCTCCATAGATCTACCAGACAAACTTTTATGTTCCCCTAATTTATTTATAGTGTTGCCCTTTATATCTAAATCCATTTTCACTTTATCTTGGAATAGGATGTGAGAGATTGGTCTATACCTAATTTTTGCCATATTGTTTTCTAGTTTTCTTAACACTTTTTGTTACATAGTGAGTTTTTATTCCAGAAGTTTGGGTCTTGGGTTGCTTAGGTCATTTACCCCTGTATATTGTGTATCTAATCTATTCACCATTCTATTTCTTAGCCAGTAGCAGACTGTTTTGATGATTACCACTTTATATTGGCATCTGGTTCTACTATGCTAAATTCCTTCATATTTTTTTCATTAATTCTTTTGATATTTTTGACCTTTTCATCTTCCATATGAATTTTGCTATTATTTTTTCTAGTTGTATAAAATAATTTTGGTAGTTTGATTGGTGTGGCACTGAATAAGTATTTTAATTTAAGTAGAATTATTATTTTTAGTATATTAAAATGAATATGAGCAATTAATATTTTTCCAAATATTTAGATCTGACTTCATTTGTATGAAATGTTTTGTAGTTGTATTCATATAATCCCTGTGTGTGTGTCTTAGAAAGTAGATTTATTTTTTTATTGAAAATTTTTATTTAATTAATTAATTTAGAATATTTTTCCATTGTGACCTGATTCATGTTCTTTCCCTCCCTCCTTCCCCTACTCCATAGCCAATTAGTAATTCTACTGGGTTTTATATGTGTCATTGATCAAGGCCTATTTCCATATTATTAACATTTGCATTAGGGTGATCATTTAGAGTCTACATCCCCAATCAGATCCCCTTCAATTCACATGATCAAGAAATTGTTTTTCTTCTGTGTTTCTACTTCCACAGTTCTTTCTCTGGATGTGAATAGCATTTTTTCTCATAAGTCCCTCAGAATTGTTGTGGATGATTGCATTGCTGCTAGTAGAGAAGTTCATTGCATTTGATTGTGCCATAGTGTATCTGTCTTTATGTACAATGTTCTCCTGGTTCTGCCGCTTTCACTCGGCATTGATTCCTGGAGGTTGTTCCAGTTCACATGAAATTCCTCCAGTTCATTATTCCTTTGAGCACAATAGTATTCCATCACCAACAGGTACCACAATTTGTCTAGCCATTCCCCAATCCAAGGACATCCTCTCATTTTCCAATTTTTTGCCACCACAAAGAGTACGGCTATATTTTTGTACAAGTCTTTTTTCCTTATTATCTCTTTGGGGGTTACAAACCCAGCAGTGGTATGGCTGGATCAAAGGGGAAGCAGTCTTTTAAAGACCTTTGGGCATAGTTCCAAATTGCCTACCAGAATGGTTGGATCAATTCACAACTCCACCAGCAATGCATTAATGTCCCAATTTTGTCACATCCTCTCCAACATTTATTACTTAGAAAATAGATTTCCAGTTATTTTTTATTATCTAGAGTTATTTAAAATAGTATTTCACTTTCTACTACTGTTAGACTTTGTTGGTAGTATGTAGCAATGCTCATGATTTATGTGGGTTTATTTTGTATCTTATAACTTTACCAAAGTTATTATTTTAGCTAGTTTTCTAGTTGATTCTCTAGGATTGTATACTCTAAGTACACGATTATATTGTCTGAAAAGAGTGATACTTTAATTTCCTCACTGCTTATTTTAATTCCTTCAACTTCCTTTTCTTCTCTTATTGCTAAAGCTAAGACAATATTAAATAATAATGGTGATAATGGTCATCCTTGCTTAGCTCTGATCTTATTGGAAAGGCTTCTAACAAATAATACTTGCTAATGGTTTTAAATAGATTCTACTTGTGATTTTAAGGAATGGTCCTTTTATTCCTATGCTTGCTAGTGTTTTTAAAAGGAGTAGGTATTGTATTTTGTCAAAGGCTTTTCCTGCATCTATTGATGTAATCATGTGATTTCTGTTAGTTTGGCTATTGATATGGTCATTTGTGCTGATAGTTTTCCTAATATTATATTAAGCCAGCCTTGCATTCCTGGTATAAATCCTACCTGATCATAGTGAATAATCCTTGTGATATATTGTTGTAGTCTCCTTTCTAGTATTTTGTTTAAATTTTTTGCATTTATATTCATTAATGAAATTGGCCTATAATTTTCTTTCTCTGTTTTTGCTCTTCCTGGCTTAAGTATCAGCACTATATTTGTGTCATAAAAAGAAATTGGTAGGGCTCATTTTTTGTCTATTTTCCCAAATAGTTTCTATAGTATTGGGATCAATTGTTCTTTAAATGTTTTATAGAATTCACTTGTAAATCCATCTGATCCTGGGGATTTTTTCTTAGGGAGTTTTTTGATGGCTTGTTCAATTTCTTTTTCTGGGATGGGATTATTTCAGTATTCTATTTCCTCTTTTGTTAATCCAGGCAGTTTATATTTTTATAAATATTCATGCATTTCACTTACATTGTCAGATTTATTGGCATTTATTTGAACAAAATAGTTCTTGATGATTGCTTTCCTTTCCTCTTCTTTGCTGGTAAAATCACTCTTTTCATTTTTGATGCTGATAAATTGATTTTCTATTTTCTTTATTAAATCAATTAACCAATGCTCTACTTTTTTTCTCTCACAAAACCAGCTCCCAGTCTTATGGTTTTCTTACTTTTAATCTACTAATTTGCCCTTTAATTTTAGGATTTCTAATTTAGTCTTTAACTGAACATTTTTAATTTGCTCTTTTTCCAATTTTTTTTAGTTCCATGCCCAATTCATTAATCTGCTTTTTCTCTATTTTATTAATATAAGCATTCAGAGATATACATTTTCCCCTAAGAATTTCAGTGGCTACAGCCATAAATTTTGCTATTTTTGTTTCCTCATTGTAATTCTTTTAAATGAAATTATTGATTATTTCTATAATTTGTTCTTTGACCTGTCCCTTTTTTAGAATTAGATTATTCAATTTTTAGTTTGTCTTTCCATGAACCCTCATCAATTATAATTGCTATTGTGTTATGATCTGAAAAGTATACATTTATTATTTCTGCTTGTTTGTATTTGCTTATGAAATTTTTATACCCTGTTACATGGAAAATTTTGGTGTAGTTGCCATATAATACTGAAAAGAAGTTTTCTATTCCCATTCAATTTTCTCCAAAGAGCTAACTTTTCTAAAATTTTGTTCAATTTCTTCACATTTATTTTTTTTGTTTGATTTATATATTTCTGAGAGAGGGAAGTTGAGGTCCCCCACTAGTACAGTTTTACTGTCTTCTCCTGAAACTCACTTAATTTCTCCTTTAAAATTAATGACTATAACATTTTGTGCCTATGTTTAGTTTTGATATTATTTCATTGTATATTTTACCTTTTATAAAGATGTAAATTCATTCCCTTAGCTCTTTTAATTAATCTATTTTTCCTTTAGCTTTGCCTGAGATCATGATTGTTACTCCTGGGCTGTTTTTTTTTTTTTAAACTTCAGCCAAAGTACCATAAATTCTGCTCTAACCCCTTATTTTTACTCTCTGTGTATGTGTATGTTTCCCTGCCTGAAATGAGCCTCTTGTAAACAGGTTACCATTGGATTCTCCTTTTTAAACCACTCTGCTATCCACTTCCATTTTATGGATGAGTTCATCTCATTCATATTCACAGTTATGATTACCAACTGTGCATTATTCCTCTTCATCTTATTTCCCCTTTTGATCTTGCTCTCTCCTTTCACTCTGGCTCCCCTCAAAAGTGTTTTGCTTTTAATCAACCTCCACTTTCACCTCTCTTCTATTTCTCCCCCTCTGCTTGCCTTGGTCTTCTCTTACTTCTTTATAAGGTAAGATAGAATTCTATAACCAAATGAGTACGGTTGTTATCCCCTCTCTCAGCCAATTCTGATGAAAGTAAGATTTTAAGCATTGTCCATCACCACTCTCATCCTCCCCTCACTGAAATATTTTTTTTTTATGCCTCTTTAGGTTAGATAGTTTATCCTGTTCTACCGCTTTCCCTTTTCTTTCAGTGCAATCCTTTTTTACCCCTTTATATTTTTGCATATTATACCATCCTAATCAGCTTATTCTCATACCCTTTGTATATTGAAATATGTGAGTTATTTCTCTTATAAAGATGATAAATTGATAAAGTGATGTTCTCTTTCTATGTCAGGCTGGTAGGCAGAAATGTTAGGCCTCAGACCTGTCTCTGGGATAAAATGCAATCTGACTGTTTTTCTTGATAAACAAAAGGGTTTATTTGAAAAGTTTTAAACAGGGAAAGGAAGGAGGGCCAAGGGAAATTCCCTGTCTCTAGGTTTTTTAATTCTCCTCCCTCCACCTAATAGATTACACATCTTTTCTTCTGATCTTGATGCTATCTGAAAACCTACTCTCTCTCTCTGTCCTTTATCCCAAATTTTCCCTATCTAGCTTTTCCTGACTATGGCCTCTCCAAAATAGTATTGATAGAGAAATATAGTTCAAGTTGCTTTGATAGGGTGCTGATAGAATGGTAAAGTCACCCTTAAGGGCTCCAGTCAAGAGGCTGCAGTCTCCCTTGATAACAGACAGGTATTATCTTCTCAGGTTGACTTCTTCTCAGTAACTCAGATATAATTAAGAAACTGGAACTCAGGAACACAGGTGGCAGGAACAGATGAAATCCAGTGAATAAATCTTTCTTTATAGACCAAATGGATGATTAGAGGAACCTCAGAGGCAGGATTCAACAGCTTCCCACAGAAAGTCAGTAACCCTGATAGGAAGTGATCTGTATCAGCTCCAGAGAGACAGGAACCAAAGAGAGCACCCTACAAGTACTCTGGTCCTCTTTATATAAATCTCTGATATTCCTTGGAATGTTGTCCTTGTGTTTCTTGCATTGGCCAACCTGGATTGCAAAAACAAGTCTCTACCTTTTGCAAACTTCTTCCTTCTTTTCTATATTTTAATAATACTCCTAACTGCTTGAATATTGATAAAAATTTAAGAGGTATAAATATCATCTTTACATGTAGAAATGTAAACAGTTTGACCTTACTGAATTCCTTAAGTTTTCTTTCTTATTTACCTTTTTATGCTTCTTTTGAGTCTTGTATTTGAACATCAGATTTTTTGTTTAGGTGTGGTCTTTTCATCAGAAATGCTTAGAAATCTTCTATTTTATTAAACGAATATTTTTCCTCCAAAACAATATACTCAATTTTGCAGGTTAGGTGATTCTTGGTTATAACCCTAGTTCCTTTACCTTTTGGAATATCATATTTCAAGTT
The DNA here is from genome assembly GCF_027887165.1 of Monodelphis domestica. NCBI lineage: Eukaryota > Metazoa > Chordata > Mammalia > Didelphimorphia > Didelphidae > Monodelphis > Monodelphis domestica. Next base: position 194,082,448 of record NC_077231.1, on the reverse strand, counting down.
TTTAGGTCCTTTAATATGGAATCTGCTAAAACCTTGTGTAATCCTGACTGTGGCTCCAAGATATTTGAATTGTTTTTTTCTGATTCCTTGTAGTACTTTCTCCTTGGCATGGGAGCTCGTGAATTGGGCTATAATATTCCTTGGAGTTGTCATTTGGGGATTTATTTCAGGAAGTGATTGGCTGATTTTTTCAATTTCTATTTTACCCTCTTGTTTAAGAACATAAGGGAAGTTTTCCTGAGACTTCCTTGTGACATGATATCTAGGCTTTTATTTTTTAAACATGGCTTTCAGGCTTTTAAAACTCATGTCCATAATTCTTAAATTATCTTTCCAGGATCTAGTTTCCATGTCATTAGTTTTTTTCAATAAGATATATCATGTTTTCTTCTTTTTAAAAATTTCTTTTGATTTTGTTTTGTTTCTTCATGCCTCATGAAGTCATTAGCTTCTTGCCCAATTCTAATTTTTATGGCATTATTTTCTTTCAAGAGCTTCTGAACTTTCTTTTCTATTTGGCCAATTCTACTTTTTTTTTTAAACCCTTACCTTACTTACTTACTTACTGTATATTGATTCCAAGGCAGAAGAGTGGTAAGGGCTAGGCAATGGGGGTCAAGTGACTTGCCCAGGGTCACAGAGCTGGGAAGTGTCTGAGGTCAGATTTGAACTTAGGACCTCCCATCTCTAGGCCTGGCTCTCAACCCACTGAGCTACCCAGCTGCCCCCCAATTCTACTTTTTTAAAGAAACTTTTCTTCATTGAATCTTGGTACCTCTTTTTCCATTTGGATAATTCTGCTTTTCATTGCTTTCATTTCTCTTCTCCACTTCCTCTGCTATTCATAATTGATTTTTGAAATCATTTTTGAGCTCTTCCAGAGCCTGAGACAAATTCCAATTTTCTTTGAAGTTTTACATGTAACTTTGCTCTCACTATCCTATCTCAATCTTTGTCTTTTTCCTTTTTTGTCTCCATAATAATTTTCTATGGTTGTTTTTTTAATGTTTGCTCATTTCCCCAGTCCTTTTATTGACTTTTACTTTTATTTTAAAGGTAGACTCTTTTCTCAGGGTAGAACAGACATTCTCTTAAACTTCAGTTCTTCCTTGCTGCTACTCTTAGCTTTTGTTCTGGGTTTCTGCAAGTTTCAGTTCTTCCAAGGTGGCAGGATGGCCTGTGGCATGGGAGCTCTGAAAGCCACCTCTCACTACTGATTCATTCTCCCTCAGGAATTATTGATGGTTTACAGAACTCAGAGAGCAACTTATACTGGGATTCATGGCCTATTCTCAGGCTTGGGCAGGGTTTCCAGAGATCATCCTGGGCTTACATACGCATACTACCTTGCACTTGGGTTCAGGTTGTAATAATTAAAATAGTGGGAGTTATAAACTGTAATGATTAAAATAGTGGAAGACATAAATTATGGCAGTTAAAAGAATGTTTGGCTAAAATTATGACCGCAGAAAATATGGTTTCAAGACAGTGTCTTGTTTTTAAATCAAATATGGTGGTCGCCAGGGAAAATTTCCCAATTATTAAATATACCCAAGTCAGCTGGGTTTTATAGAGATTTTAATTAATACAAATGAGGAATTAAAAAAAGGGAGAGAGAGAGAAAAAGGAAATAATGAGAAAAAGATAGGCCGGCCTCAGCCAGCCCAGGCCCAAGCCCTAAAAGAGTTTGTCAGTTTGTCCAAGCAAAGATTCTAGTGTTCAGATAGACACCAACTGCCTCCTCCAATTCAGCTGTCTCTCCTGAGACAGAGCCTCCTCAGAGGGAGTTCCAGCAAGAGTTTCTGAGACTCAGTTTCTCATCTCCTTTTAAAGGGAATTTTCTCCTATGTCACCTCCCCTAAGTTCTCACATCTACCAATCACAGTAGACGTTTTCCAAAGGACAGACCATTCTTAATTCACACCTAAGTAGGCTTGAACTTTTGATTAAGTTCACACCTGAAAAACCTCAGAGTAAGTGTCTCACCTCTTTGCTCCTTGTAAATTCACAAGTTGCCTGACCTTTATAGGTACTTAGCACCCTTTTGTATTAGATCTAAAAATAGGCACAGCTTAAGAACTTTTGTCTTACTATAAGTATGGGTTTAAGTATTTTTCATTGTTCAGCAAGGAGTTTCTTCCCCTAAAGCAGGCTTAAGTAGGGGTGGAGTAGAGGTCTCACATTCCTGATCTAAGTTCCTGCATTGTTTAAAATGGGGAATGGTCTTAACCAAACCTTATGAAGTAGGGTCTGAGAATTTTTAAGGTTCACAAGGTTCTCACTGCAAGCTTGGGCAAGAATTCTAGACCTCCTCTTGGGCTCACCCCAGCTAGGTGTACTGCTGACTGCTTTGCACTAGGGCTTAGGGGCTTCACGCTGGGCTTGGAGCCTCACTCTGGGCCTATACAAGCCAGGCATATCATAGCACTATGGCTTGGGACCTTACTTCGGGTTTGTGCTATGGCTTAGAACTTCAAGCTGTTGGCTTAGGCAGAGTCTCAAAGTTGGCTTGGAATGAGGTTCAGAACCTAGAACAGTGGATGTGGAGTTGGGGGGCTTGCTATTAACTTGCACTTGTACTCCTTGGTGGGGCTTTGCTGTGGGCTCCAAAACCTTCTCACCTGAGCTAATCTGACCCTTTCTATCTACCTCTTTAGTATTCATTTTGAAGTGTTATTTTAAGGTTGATTGGATAAAATTCTCAGAATGGTTCCAGCTTTCCATGCCTCTACTCTGTCATCTTGACTCCACCTCCCTGTTAACTTGATTTTTTTAAAAACTATTTTGATAGGGGGCAGCTGGGTAGTTCAGTGGATTGAGAGCCAGGCCCAGAGATGGGAGGTCCTGGGTTCAAATTTGACCTCAAGACACTTCCCAGCTGTGTGACCCTGGGCAAGTCACTTCATCCCCATTGCCTAGCCCATACCACTTTCTTGTTTTGGTTCTAAGGCAGGAGGTAAGGGTTTAAAAAAAGATTTTGATAAATTGACTTCCTTTGTATTTTAATTTGTGCATTTAAAAACATTATTTTGAGAATAGGTCCATGGATTTCAACATATTGCCAAAGGAATCTATGACAAAAAAAAAAAGACTGAGAATCCTTACCTTACAATACCTTCCATATCTGATTCCTCTCAGTTCTCAAAGCAATGACTCTTGTTCATTGCTCTTCTTACAGGAATCGAAGAGCATAGACTCTTCCTGACTTAAATATCAAGGTTATCAATAAAAAGCCTTGGGAATTCCTTAAACAGGAAGGAATGAGTCGACTGGAAAAGAAACATAGAGTAATTTTTCTGGCAGGCTGACTAGGCACAGATGTGTCCTGATTAGCAAAAAAGCTGAAATGTGTTGATTAGATTTAGACAAGAGTAGTTGCAAAAGAGAAAGTTATTCTCTTTGAGCAAGAAACCCTAGAATTCTATAACTGCAAGAGCTCAAAGCAGCACAGCAAAACAGGGACATACTGGAGTCAACCAAAAAGTCTCAGGACAGCCTGGTTAGCAGTCTAGGGGAGAGTTTAATTAATTTAGAATTTAGCATATGCTACAAATAAGGATTTTTTTGTTTTGCTTATTGACTAAGATTTAAGAAAATGGTAGAGAAAGTGGTTATATGAAAATGTAGGTTATATATAAAATAATGCAGGTTAAATTTAAAAGCATGTTGTGGGTACTTTTTTTTTTTAGATGTTACAAATTTTCAGCACACTCCAGCAGATGACAACAGTAACTATTCTGGATAGCTTTAGAAAAAGAAAAGAAGTGTAACTATGAAAGTACACTGGAATAGCAATGAAGTATAGCCAGAAACAGGGAGATATTGATGGTTTTCAGGAGCTGGATTTGTGAGAGGTTATTATAGACCAGACTTTGCTCAGGCCTATCTAGTGATTCTGGCTTTAAATTGAAATATGAGACACTTGTAGCTTATAACACTTAACAAAAAGTTTACTTGAAAGTATTTAGAGAGCAGCTAAGTAGTCACCAGTGGATTGAGAGTTAGGCCTAAAGACCAGAGGTTCTGGGTGCAAATTTTTTTTTTAAACCCTTACCTTCCATCTTGGAATCAATACTGTGTATTGGTTCCAAGGCAGAAGAGTGGTCAGGGCTAGGCAATGGGGGTTAAGTGACTTGCCCAGGGTTACACAGTTGGGAAGTGTCTGAGGCCAGATTTGAACCTAGGACCTCCTGTCTCTAGGCCTGGCTCTCAATCTGTTGAGCTACCCAGATGCCCCCTCTGGGTGCAAATTTGACCTCTGATACTTCATGACTTTATGAACTGGGAAAGTATTTAAACACCATTGCCTACTCCTTACCACTCCTGCCATGGAATGAATAAATAGTATTGATTCTAAGACATAAGGTAAGGGTTTTTTTAAGAAAGGAAGGAAGACAGTTACAAGATTGATATTTTAGATGCAGCAGCCTTGCCACCTCATTTGTCACCATAATATACACCTGAAGAGCCTCTTGCTTCACTAGGCTTTTATACTTGGGCAAGGAGGAGGCTGTATCAATGGTTTAAGCCTCAGTCCTTAAGACTAATAAATCTAGAAGAAACTTTCATTGCTTTTTTAGAGAATTCTAGGTTAGCCTCCTTGGCTCCTACCACAGGGAGGTACCTGTTATAATGTAAGTCAAAGATCAAAAATCATGAAGTTGTTGGGGGAGGCTAGTGGCTAGATGTATGATCTCTTGCATCAGTATGAGAATATTTAGGAGACTATACTTTGTATGAAGGGGTATTTTCCCTGGTTATTGACTCTATTTTTTGCCAAATAAAGTTTTACCCTTATGGTTAACGTGTACTGGGGGAGGGGGTTCCCTTTACATACATAGTTCCTGGCCTGTTGATAGAAAATAAACTGATCAGGGCTTAAACTGTACTTGTTTTACTATGAATAGCTAAAACACCCCTCCTGAAACTGGATAATAGCTTATCTGTGCTACATATGATTTCATGTGCCCATTCCTACCATTGGTATATAATAATAGCTAGTCTTTATATAAAACTTTAAGTATACAAAGCACTTTATCAATTTTATCTAATTTTATCCACACAATAACTCTATGAGGTGTTATATCCCCACTTTACAGATGATAAAGGGGGCAGAGACTGTAACTTGGTTAGGACAACACAGCTAATAAGCAAGATCTGAGGCTAGCTTTGAACTCAGGTCATTTTGACTCTAAGCTAGTGAAGTATCTACCCTATAACCTAGCTGTCTTCAAATATCACACTCTGATGAATCATTTTTAGGTGACCAAAGGGGCAGTGGAAATCTATCAATCAATAAGCATTTATTAAGAATGTACTATGATCCAGGCAGTATAGTTGTTAATGGGAATATATTACACCTATATGAACATATAAAAGATTTATGATGGATGCAAGGCAGCAATTAACTCCAATATTTATATAGGCAATAATAGCTCCAGATATTCCAAGAGAATTGAACTTTCTGGTTCATCTACCTGCTTAGTCTCTCTCCATGCCAATTCATCCTCTACCTGCCTAATCTTTCTAAACCTTAATAAGTCTGACCACTTCATAACCCCCAATTGATAAACTCCAATTGTCCAATTTCATCCAGGACTTTTAGAGGCCTTTTTATTTGTCTCCTTTATTTTTTAGACTTCTTTCACTTTACCCTTTTCCACATACTCACAGATCCAGTGGTTGACTGAGTGCTATTTCTCACACAAGACATTCCAACTTTTTGCATTTTTACTGTGTTCTTCACATCTAAAATTCTTTTCTTTTTCATCCCATTTCTTGACTTCTTCACGTTACAGCTAAAATCCCACCTTCCTTTAAAGCTAGTGCTTTTCCTCCAATCTCTCTCGTATGTATATCCCTTTTTATCAATGAATGTTTCCCTCATTCCTCATTAGAATGTGAGTTTTTGGACTAAGGATTAATGTGTTGTTTTTTGTTTCTGTCATTTTGTCACATGTCCAGAGCAGTGCCTGGCTAAATGCAAATATTTAATAAGTTGCCTTGAACCAAACACACAATTCAGTTATATTAGCATTCAGCACAGCACAAAAATAAGCAAAACTGATTTTAAAAAACATTTATCTCAAAGCATTCAGCAACAATTTCTACATTTATCCAATAAACACTTATTAAATGCCTACTATGTGCCAGGCACGTTAGAATCAGACTTCTTATAGTTGTTGGAGACCTGTTACCGGTAACATTCCCAAATGAGTCTGCCTAAATGGAGTCAAATAAAAATCAAAGCCTTCAGCCAGGTCCAGGAGGGTGTCACACCTCCAGCGAGTAGGACTCCCTTCTAGATTCAGCCAGAGGCAGCCTGGCCACAAGGTGCAGGCCATTCGTGCTTTCACAGACTCGCGGGGCTGGAGAGCAGCCTTTCGTCCCTCGGAAGTTGAAACAAAGTTGGAGAAACGCTTGGACACCTGCAGTTTAGGGCGACGCTGTCTGGGTGGAGGTGCCCGGGGCTGGAGGGCAAGGGGCGCACGTCTTCTTTTAGTGAAACCTCAAACGAGTCCCATTTCTTGGGGATGAGGTCAAGGTCTGCCAGAAGGTTCGGGCACGGAGAGATAAGTGTCTAGATGGGATTCCCTCCTCCACCCACACCCGATTCTCTAGTCTCCCAGAAGCGGTAGCAATTCCGGCTGGGACCTGACTGGAAAACTGCGGACTCAGCGTGCCAACCGGTCGACTTCTGAACGAAGGGGACCCCGAGGGCACGTCGTCACCTTTGCGCACCGGAGGTTAGCTAGCTACAGTGCATACCGACTGCGCTCCTACCTAGGGCGGAAGGGAGGCAGGGCCGGGGAGGCGGAGCTTGCGGGTCAGGACTGGGCGGGCGGACTGGGATGAGGTGCGGGGGGGGAGGAGAAAGGTTGCTTTGACTTCGGCGGCCGTGAGTTTCCGGCGCGCACCCCCGCCTCCCGTGTCCTGTGGTCTCGCCCGCCCCCGCTGCCATGTTGGATTGTGCGGCCCCCGCCGCAGCTGCTGCCGCCGCCGTTGCTGCTGCCTCTGCCACTGCCTGTGAAGAGCAAAAGTCGTGAGCTTAGGGCCGTAGCTGGTCGCTGAGGACACAGACAGCGAAGCCCCAGCAGCTGGGAATCTCCCTCCACCACCAAGCTCGAAAGGAGGTTCCCCCATCCCCCGCCTGCGGCCGGCTCCTCCTCGTCCTCCATCCCCCAGAATCCTTGCGAGATGCTGCGGCTCTGACTTCGCTCTTCCCCGCCCCTGTCATTGCAAGGGGGAGAACCACAGCCACCCGGCCGCCCCGCGGCGGAGGAGGACGAGGAAGACACGGCCCCGGCCCCGGCTCCGCCGGCCCCCGCCACCATGAGCAACAGCCAGCCGCTGCAGCAGCAGCAGCAGCCGCCGCCGCCGAGGAGAGTAACCAACGTGGGCTCGCTGCTCCTTACCCCGCAGGAGAACGAGGCACTTTTCAGCTTCCTCGGCAAGAAATGTGTGGTCAGTTTCCCGAAATTCACCGCCTCCATCTGGGGAAAGGGCAGAGGGCAGGGGGTCATCCCAGTAGCGCTGCCTCTGGTTTCCCCTTTCAGGGCCCGCCAGGGAGTCTGGGGCTGCAGGGGCCCGCGGCAGTGTCACTTTCCTCCCTTCAGGACCCGCCGGGGAGTCTGGGGGTGCAGGGGCCCGCGGCAGTGTTCCCTTCCCCGCCATCTCCGCCGCCCCCTCTCTTATCCCCTTCCTTCCTCAAACTTTACTCTCAGGCCGCTGGGGGCTGGCGAGAGATGGGTTCATTCTCCCCGGGAGTCTCCCCAACCTCAGAAAAGGAGCTTCTCTCCGGACTCACTTAACCCCCGAGTAGTCGTCAGCATCATCCGAAAAGATGATGGGGAGACGGAAGCTTAGAAATGAATGAAGTGTGCCAGGAAGCAGTCGGCCCCCCGCCCCCGGCTTTGGGCTCATGAAGCAAAATGCTTGGGTGCTTTGGGGTTGTATTCAAAGCACTTCCCTGGGCCCTTCCGTTTCCAATCGAAAGGACTGGTTAAAGCAGGAAATGCTGCGGCTCCTCCAGCGGAGCTTGTTTCTCCTACATTCTCACCCTGGCCTGATTCCTTCTTCCATCCCTCCCCTACCAGTGCTTGCCTTCCACTGGGGAGGTCTTGGGGGGTGGGTGGAGGGAAGAAAAGGAGTGGGGGGGGCGGGGAATGGATGCTTTTTTCCTCTCCGCCATGCGCAGTGGAAACATTCTCTTACTTCTCAGCTCCGGGGAAGGGTGGAGGGGCGGCTGAGCCTGAAGTCTTGGTTTGGGGTGGTGCGTCGGCTAACTCCAACCCCAGATGGCTGTTTGGGAGCGAGCCGTTCTACTGTGGGAAGGGGAAAATTGTGTTGTTGACGGAAGCGTTCGTTACTTGGGCTGTTGGTAGTTCTGGGGGTGGGGAGGTTTTTTGCATAGTGGTGGTGTAGGCCTTGTCAAACTTGGGCTGCTTCTCCCTGCTGGTGGCTTGGGGCAGGATTGTGGTTAAGTTTGTTGGAGAGCTGGCTTAGTTCTTCCTCTTACTTGTTACCACCTGCAGAGTTTTATGCGACCCGGGACCAGAGTCACAGCATAAGGGGAAAAAATTTAACAGAGAGATGTAATCATGCAGCAACCTTCCTGGGTAATATTAAGTTATGTTAGACCAGGCTACACCTGTTTGTACAAGAAGTCAGGATTAGAAAATTTCAGGAATGTTATCAGATTAATTGTTAACTATTCTGGAGTCGACCCTTTGTATACCGTGCAAGAATTGCAGTTTATAGACTGGATCATTCTATTTAATTACAAATACTTATAAACATTTTTCAAATTAAACTGATGAATGTTTGGCAATGATTCTGAGACAGCATAGGTTTTAGGAGATTTGGGCAATGAGTTGACATAGGTAAAGGGGTTGATGACAACGACAATGATAGGAAGGAGAAGTTTGTGGTTTATGGTGACTTTTGTCTATATCCATATTTTCTATTTTTGCAGGTGTGAAATATTTATTTAAACTTTAGATTCCTGTTTGCATGATTAATTTAAAAAAGTAATTTTAAATAATCACTTGAACAATAAAAATCATATATACAAATTTTAAGAAAAAAGAATTGAGTATTTTTAGAGTGCCTCCTATGTGCCAGGTGCTTTTTACACAATAACCCTGCAAGGCAGGTGTTATTATAATCCTTTTATTTGTAGCCCAGGAAACTAAAGTGGCTTACCTAGAAATCACTCTGCTAGAAATTGTTTAGGAGAGATTTGAATTCACATCTTTCTAACTCTAGGTCCAGCCCTCTATCCACTAGTTTTCTTAAGAGCATTATTCTTACAAAGATCTCTGTAAAGATCGTAGCACACTACTTCCATTGAAAGATATTTAGAATTTGAAAAAAAAATCCTACATGTGGGTATAGGTATATATATGTATGTAATGAATTACCTTATAGTTAAGATATCCTTTGAAATTTAATCAAATTATTACACTTGCTACATTTTCCAAATTGAAGAGGAAGTAATTTTTCATATCAGACAGGAAGGGAAATAACATTTGTATACAAGTATACTAAGTAATTACTGTGAGATTGCTATTGCTGCATTCTGATTCTCCCACTTTCGAAGAATGACTGGTTTGGAAGACCATTGAACACTCTTAATACTGAATAACATTGTGTTTCAGTGGTTTGAAGTGTAGTAGACCAAAAAGATTATTTTTTTTCCAACCACTTTTGTCATGTCATTCAATATCAGACAAAACAAACTCTTTGCTCTTCACTTATCCTTAACGACCCTATTTACACCTCTCTGGATGGAATTCAGTTCAGTTCTAGAAATAATAAGGCACTATGATAGGCACTGTGGGATAAAGTGACAATGAAGAAATAGTCTGCCTTCAAAGAGCTCACATTCTGCCAGAGGTAAGGGGTAGGGTGTTAAAACATAAATAGAGAATACAAAGTAATATGGAAAACCTTTAATAAATGGAACAGTCATGAAGGAGATAAGTCCTGAAAGGTGATGAGGATTCTGAGAGGTGATTCTAGCCATGGGGCAATGCTTGTATATCTGAAGTCAAAATATTCTCAAAAGTCAAAAAAAGTTCTCAGAACAGCTAGATAATAGTCCAGTTTATCAGGAACAGAGTGCTGGAAGGGGACAAGAATGTGAGATAAGTGGATAACTAAATTTTGGGGGCTTTTAAATGCATGATTAAGGAGCTTCTGTTTATCTAGAAGTTATAGGAAATCATCAAAGGCTTAAGGGTCTTGATTAGTGTTAAATAAAATATTTTTGTTTTAGGGAAAATTCTGTTTTAGATTCTTGCTGAATAATTATGTAGATGCCTTTTGGGGCCATCTGAATAATGGTATATTTCTGTAATCATAAGCAGTAGTAGTATTTAAGCATGTTGGAAATTCACTGTAGAAGAACAGATAATGCGCCAGGTTGTTAAGAGTGTTATATTGTCTACACTTGATTTGAGTTCAGTATATAAGGCTTTGTGGAGGAGATAAGTCTTCAAACTATATATCTTACAAGTGTTTTTAAGTGTACTGATGTACTTATTGTTATTAGACATCTCCCTACCCCCAGCAATTGTTTTCAAAATAAGTAAACCTATTTCTGATTAATCTTATTAAATCTTATTAAATCACAGGTTAAATTTTCTTATCTGGCTCTGTGGTTTGGTTGTTTTTTTTTTGTTTGTTTATTTTGTTTTTCTGTTTTTATTGGACCTGTGTTTTCATTGGTATTGGAACTTCCACTGAGGAAACTTGTTCTAACAACACAGATCACCTCCTTTATAATTTATAATTTTAAAGAGTTGCCTGGGGACACTGAAAGTTAAAGTGATTACTTGTCCATGGTTACACAAGCAAGTGTCAGAGGTAGGACTTGAATACATGTCTTCCTGACTTGACTTTCTGTTCACTACCCCTACACTGCTCCTTTAAAACCAAAACGAAAAACTTTTTTATAGAAAAGAATAATTCTACATGTTCTAAGTGGAAGTAAATATATGTAACCTTTTACTGAGGGACAAGGCAAGCAAGCCTTAAAGAGGAGTACTGCCACTACCTGATTCCCTTGATAGGATAGAGTGCTACTTTTCTGTATGTTTGCTTCTGGTTTGTTTCTTTCAAATGACTTAACTCATCTCTTTCAAGAAACCTTCCTTGATTAAGATAAATATGCTCTGCTCCTATTCCTCAGAATTTGTCCATACTAGAAAGTCCACTATTACCTTTTAACTTATTTATTTTTATTATTTTATTATTTTTTATTTTTAATTATATTGTATCTACCCAATTAGTCAGTAGAGAAGAGGTGTTCTATATTTTACAAGATACTTATAACTTATTATTAAGATTATAGTTTACAGCTAGGAGAGACCCTAAAGCTAATCTATTGTAAAATCCCATATTTCACAAGTAAGACCTGGAGAGGTTGACAAGATCACAAGTTGACAAGATCAACAAGATCACACTGGCAGAACAATTCTAGCCCTCTGACCAACTTCTTTTCCATAACACCAGAGTTTAGATGCTTAATAAAATGCTTTTCAATAGTGTGAAAGAAAATCATTGCTGCTACTTCAGACTTTGTTTTATTCTGTCCAGTCATTCCTACCTTTTCTAGATTAAACTTCTTTGGACTGTATATAGATCTGATTAAATAATTTCTGTGCCTAAAATCCATTTAGGACTTCCTGTAATCTCCCAAATAAAGTATTTGTTCCTTTAGATTCAAAAGCCCTCCAAACCAATCTGACTTTAATCGATTTTTCCATTTTAACTTCACACAATCTTCCTCCAGACTTAACTATTCATCAAACATGCCCAGAGGTTTTCTGCAGCAGTGCAGGAGGTGAATATACAACTAGGACAAAGAATTAGTCATTGGAAAGTCTTAATCTTTGTCACTTCAAGTATCTATCTCTCCTGATAAGATGGAGTGTTGTTAATTTTCTCTAAGTTCACCTTTGGTATCAGACCTACCCCTTCACCTTCAGAATCCCCAATTCCCATATGTTGAAGTCTTGTCATTGGCTCAAGACATTCCATTGACCTGCCAAATCATCCTTTTGTGTTGCCCATTTGGACATGTTTCCCACTTTACCTCTGCCTTTGGGTTCTCCTTACGTATTGTTTTCTCCCTATTATATTTCATTTTATGTTATACTTATTTTGACCTGCCTTTAATATCCCCTATTCAGTTCAACTCAACCAAAACATAAATACTTACTATGTACTAGGCATCATATAGTCTAGTAATATGCTAGAGATACAAAGATAAAATAATCTGACTATAAAGTATGAGGAAATTATATTCAGAGACAGAGGAGGAACAGCTGGTAGGATCAAGAGAGGTTTTGAGTTGGAGGCAGCAACTGGGGTAAGCATAAAACGATGGAGAGAGACTCCTTTAGTATGGAGTATGTTCCAGGCATAGAGAGTCTGCTGAGTTTGGAGATAGATAAATAGTCTAATTTAGCGAGAAGGGAGGGTACATAAAAGGGAACAGTGTGAAACAATTAGAGAAAAATAGGTTTGAGTCAAATTAAAGAAGGTTTTTAAATGCTAAGCTAAAGATTTTATGCTTTTATTCTAGAGGCAAAAGGGAGCCACTGAAGATATTTGGCCAGGTGAGTAACGTGGTCAGACCTTTTCATTAGGAAAATTATTTTAGCAGCTGTCTTGGAGGATATGTTGGAAGAGTAGGAGAAACTCTTGAGTATGGAGTCCAATATTTCAGGAAAGAGATAATAAAGACCAGGATTAGTCTAATGGTTAGATGAATAGTGAGAAGATTGGTTTCTGAGTGATGTAAATTATTGGATTATAAATTATTTGTCTTAGAGACAAAAATGGAAATTTTTGAAGAATGAGAGAGTAGATTTGGAACTGTTTGGCAATAGGGAAGGACAAGCGGGATAACAAATTTGAAAATTAAAGAGAGAAAAATTATCTAAGCAGGCAAATTTCTGGATGAGATAAATTGGGAGGGAATGGGATCAAGGACACAGGTAGACATTTAAATATACAAGGAGAAAGGCTGACTTCTCCAGAGTCTAGATTAAAAAGCAAGGAGATACCATTGAGATGATTTATAATATATAGAGTTGGAGAAAAAGGAGCTATTTCATGGATGGCCTCATTTTTACAGAGAAGTATTTGGTGAGGTTGCCTTGCTTATAGAGAGGTTATGGGTGTCATATAGGTGGATTAATGAGAGAATTAAAGAGAAGAAAGGCTTTGAATGTACACTAAGGGAAGTAGAACAATTAGATGTTTGTTTGCAAGAGCTATGATTTTTATCAGTTTAACTTCTGAAATCTTTTTAATTTTAAATTGAGTTAGTTTTTTTGCTAAGGGCTAGATATTGCATGGTTTTGCTGATTTCTCTGCTTATTTTAATAGATGCTTACTGATATCTTTTGTTTTTATATCACCTGTGGTTTTTCCCAACTCTTGCCCAGAGAGCCATCCTAAGCATTTTTTAAAGAGAGGAAAAAGAGGGGGGGAAATTGCAAAATTTATCAACACGTTGGAAAAATAAATTATGTTATGCATTTGTTCCACCTTCATGAAACCTACTTACCTCTGCAAAGTAGTGGGGAGGAAGTGTCCTGGTCTCTTTGGTAATGGAATATTCAGCTTTGGCTCACTGCTCACTGAACCTGTCAGTTCTCTGATCTATTGAGAAACCCTGAGAGGAGAAACCTCTCTCCCCTCTTTTTTTTTTTTTAAACCCTTACCTTCCATCTGGGAATTGATTCCAAGGCAGAAGAGTGGCCAGGCAATGGGGGTTAAGTGACTTGCCCAGGGTCACTGTAACAGTTAAATTAGTCTTTAGTAATAAAAGTATTATATCTTCAGAGGTTTATTAAAGATTATTAGAAATCAAGGATACAAAATAATAAGCCACGTGCCCAGGGCTGATCAGTCCATTCACAGCCTACTTACATGTTGCAATCTCTGAATAGAGGAAGAGAGAGTGTGAAGTAGGCAGAGCCCTTTAAATAATAATTTGTAATCTCACACTCAGGTGAGAACTCAGGTGAGATTATAGGGAATTCTGGGAAATACCAAGGACTTCTGGGGATTGAAGTCTGGGGTTCAAATCTCCATTTTTACATGCCCCCATTTGATTGTTATTGGGAACCCAGTTTCCCCAAAAGGATCATGAAAACATAATCAACTTAAAGATTACAATAATTTGAGGATAAGAGGAAAAAACAAAACAAAACCAATAATTGCTAGATGCATTGACAAAAAACCAGTTAGGGGGCAGTCCCCTTTGGCTTGAAAATATACATACAAATAAATTTTCAATCAACCACACCCAAAGCTCATTCTTGATCTTCTCTTGCAGCTTGTGGTCTGGAGGCATCTTCATGGTGTCTTCTCCAAACAGTTCAACTTCTGGATTCAGAGAGGTAGCATGTTTCTTAACCTAAAATTTCTTCTCATAAGGAATTTAAACTTCGCAATTTAAAATAATATTTTTTAATTCCCCCCCTTGAAGATGGTGATTGAAAAAGCACAGGGATCATTTAGGGATGCATGGTTGAGTTATGAGGTATATGAATCAATTGGCGAGAGAAATTAAAAAGACATCAGAAAAATCCAAATAAAAAAGATAATCTCTGGATGAAAATATAGACTATCAAAGTCTTATGTGTAAAAATTCTAACTAAAGGAAAAATAAATCTATAACAGGTCATTGAATTAGGGCCCAATTAAAATTATATAAGCAATTAAGCATTTACCCAGTCAGTAGCCAGGACTACAGAAAGTTTGCCACACTATGAAAGACAGAAAAGGGACTAGATTGTAGGAGCCAGGTTAGGAGCCAAGTTTGGAATACTCAGTCTGTAGGTATTTTCACGAAGAGTGTGGATACAAGGAAGGCCTACATCTTAATGTATGTTAAGCGGCACAACCTTGAATCTTCACACTAGGTTCAAGTCCTTTGTGTTGGTTTAGAAGTACATCAGTGCTTCCTGGATTGGTTTCTTTGTTGATCTGTGTGCTCTTGGCACAATTCAGGTTTTGCTTTGTGCTTCTTTGGCCCTGTGAAATGGCTCTTATGTATATCTTGTACTGGAATCAGACGGAATCATTAAGCAAAGTTCCAAAAATTTCTTTTAAACCCTTACCTTCTATCTTGGAGTCAATACTGTGTATTGGCTATAGATTTGAACCTAGGACTTCTAGTCTCTAGGCCTGGCTCTCAATCCACTGAGCCACTTAGCTGCCCCCCACCCACCAATTTTTTTTTTAAACAATTAGTGGCATCATTTTTATAGTCTCAAGTTTTGGGGGCATGCATTGACATTATAACAAATGTATGTTAAACTTATATTCCTGCTAAATCAAAAAAGTTAACGAAAACCTTAATACTGGTGATGTGTTTCAAATATAAAAAGGAGAGAAAAAAACAAAAAACTGAAATAGTATATTGCACATGCAAGAAAAATAAAATAAAAGTTTTAAAAATGTCGCTTATAATTATTGACACATTGTGTCAGCTAAGAAAATATAGAATACAAGGTTTTCTCACCAAAAATGAGATCCATTTCCTCTTCATATCTGGCCATGATCCACTGTGAGTACAAGCAAAGGAATTTTACAAAGTAACAGTTTTTTTTAATAAAGAACAGTAGTACAAATATGTAGGTATCAATATCCCCCAAATTCTTAATAGTCCAGTTAATTACAATAACAAACAAATCCACTATCATATTTCACATAAGTTGCTGTATGGCATTTTTAAAAGCCTATGCCAAACGTAGCAAATCTTTCAACCTTGGTAAACATATTTAAAAAAAGTAAAACTCATTTTGGGTCTAGAACATCATCAAGAAATCTAGATATCATTACAAAAAATGTGGTAGAGGAGTCTAGGAAAAACCCAAACCTCTGTACTGTTGATGTTGGGTAAAGTGAGCTGAAGAGTTATAAATGAGAGATGCACCTCTTTGGGGAGTGCTCTGGGGGTACTATATGCCCTGGGATTAACTTCCCAGCTCCTTGGTATCACATTTTTATAAATGTGGGAGGTGGGGATTATAATTGTATTTCACTTCAGCTACTAAAGTGGACCTTACCAGGGCTGATCAGCCCATTCACAGCCTACTTACAACATGTTGCAATCTGAGTAGAAGAGAGTGCGCGAAGGCGGAGAGCCCTTTAAATAATAATTTGTTGATCTCGCACTCAGGTGAGATTATAGGGAATTCTGAGAAGTACCAAGGACTTCTGGGGATTGAAGTCTAGGGTTCAAATCTCCATTTTTACAGTCACACAGCTAGGGAGTGTCTGAGGATAGATTTGAACCTAGGACCTCCAGTTTCTATGCCTGACTCTATCCACTGAGCAACCCAGCTGCCCCCTTCTCTCCCCTCTTAAGCTAGACGGGGAGAAATTAAGAAAATCCCTTTAACAAAATCCAAATCCTAATGCTATACTTTTTTGTGATTTTAATAAAAAGTCAGATTGTCAACAGCTTTTTCAGTTCTGTTCTAGTGAATAAAATACATTTTTTTCTTTACAAATATAGCAGTTTCATTATAAATTATAAATCTTTCTAGGAATTGTAGCTTTCTTTATAGCAGGGAATGTGGTCTCATGGAAATAAGAAGGGTCTTGGAATCAGCCTGGATTCCAATCTTGGCCTTGATAACAAGTCACTTACCTTCTATGAACTTCAGTATTATTGTCTCTAAAATGGATACTGATATTTGCATTGCTGCCACTCTTATGGAATCAAATTAGAAAATAGAGCACTTAAATATTAAAGTGGTCATAACATAAGCTGTCATTAGCATTAATGAATACTTAGCTTATTAATAAATTCTTCTTTGTTGTGAAGATTCCCAGAGGGAAAATAAGTTATTTCTTTGCTCACTCTTAATAGATCCTAGAAGTTTTTGCACATGTGAAGTTGAACACTTCTATATTTTAAACATTAAATGGTTTTATGAATCAGAAGTTTTTTAATGCATAAAAATATGCTGTATCATATAGTTTGCTCCCCCCAAATCTATCTTTTGCAGTACCTTTGTGCTAATAGCAACAGTAGGATCATAAGATAACATAATTATACAGTTATAATATTAGTATAGTGTGAAATTGGGATAACATGAATTTTTCTCTGATATTATACTCATAGAAAAATAGGTGTGGAAGCAATATGACCCTTTGGGACCAAAAATGAGAGATAGGGAAAAGGCTAAATATAGAGAGAACCTCTTCCTGAAAGAATTTCAACTAATAGCACCTTGGTTGTTTTGCAATTATTTGATATAATTTAACATACTATTTACTGTAGTAGTTTAGCTTATTTTATCTGAGCATTTTAGGTTCTTTGATTTCATTAAAAAAAACTTTTAAATGTTTTTTTTTTATTATTATGAGCTTGACAAAACTAGGCAATATTTATGAAGTTTTCCATATATAAAAAATGAAATCATTTGTAAAACCACAAATTTCATTAAATGCTTCATTATTAGCTTTATTGTGTCATGATTGGTCATTTCACTGACTCAGAATTCTTGTCTTTTAATTTTTGGAAAATTTTATATAATTAATTTAGAATATTTTCCCATGGTTATAAGATTCTTTTTCTTTCCCTCCCCTAGCCCCACCTTCTTCCCATTGCGGAGGAACAATTCCACTGGGTTTTACATGTGACATTGATCAAGAATTATTTCCATATTAATTGATATTTGCACTAGGGTGATCGTTTAGGATCTACATCTCCAGTGATATCCCCCTCAACCCATGTGATCAAGGAGTTGTTTTTCTACCGTGTTTCTATTCCCACAATTCTTCTTCTGAATGTGGATGGTGTTCTTTTTCCAAGGTCTCAGAATTGTTCTGGATCATTGCATTGCTGCTAGTAGAGAAGTCTGTTATGTTCTATTGTGCTACAATGTATCAGTCTCTACGTATAATGTTCTCTTGGTTCTGCTCTTATTCCTGGAGGTTGTTTAAATTTGTTTTTTCTTGACATTGTAGTCATTGTGTAAATTTTCCAAGTTCTGCTCACTTTACTTTTTGCCAGTTTTTAACAACTATAGCCTTATCAGTTTTCTCTGAAGTGTCCATGTTTACAGTTTTTCTTATAAAACAATAATATTCCAGAACATTCATATACCATAATTTGTTCATCCATTCACCAATTGATGAGCATTCAATTTGTTCCTAGTTTTTTACTACCAAAAAATGTACTGTTAGGAAGATTTTTGTACATATAGACCCTTTCTCTTTTGATCCCTTGGGGATATATGCCTACTAGTGGTATTGCTGCATCAAAGGATGTGCATATTGGGATAACTAGGTGGCTTAGTGAACAAAGTGCCAGGTTTGAAGTTGGGAGGCCCTGGGTTCAAATTGGGTTTCAGATCTGGCTTCAGAAACTTCCTCTGTGGCTAGTCACTTAACTTCAATTGCCTAGCTAGTCCTTACCTCTCTTCTGCCTAAGACAGAAGGTAAGGTTTTTTTGTTTGTTTGTTTTTAAAGGATGGACATATTTAGTGACTTTTTTTTTTAAACCCTTACCTTCCGCCTTGGAAACAATGCTGTTTATTGGTTCCAAGGCAGAAGAGTGGTAAGGGCTAGGCAATGGGGCTTAAGTGACTTGCCCAGGGTCACACAGCTGGGAAGTGTCCAGATTTGAACCTAGGACCTCCCGTCTCTAGGCCTGGCTCTCAATCCACTGAGCCACTCAGCTGCCCCCTTTAGTGACTTTTTAAACAAACTTAGAAAGCTTTCTAGGATCATTTTCAGTTCATAATTTCGCAAACAGTGCATTATTTTGTCTTCCTTTTTACAGCCCCTCCAACAATTACCATTTTCCTTTGTTGTCATCTTTGCCAATTTGATAGGTAAGCCATGGAACCTCAGAGTTGTTTTGATTTTTTAAAATCAATTTTCTACTGATACTTAATGTTGATTGATTGATCAAAGGTGGTTTTGAGGGTCAAATAGATAATATTTGTAAAATGCCTTATAAAATTAGTTGCTATTATTATTAAAACATATTTTCCTATTTGTTTTGTTTAACTTCTATTTTTACTGTACCCTGATTTGAAATCTTGATTGCTACTCTCTGAGGTATCCCCTCATTTTCCAATTTTTTGCCACCATAAAGAGTGCAGCTATGAATATTTTTGTACAAGTCTTTTTCCTTATTATCTCTTTGGGGTACAAATCCAGCAGTGCTATGGCTGGATCAAAGGGCAGAATCTTTTAGCGCCTTTTGGGCATAGTTCCAAATTGCCCTCCAGAATGGTTGGATTAATTCACAACTCCACCAGCAATGATAAATGTCCCAACTTTGCCATATCTCCTCCAGTGTTACTTTCCTTTGCTGTCATGTTAGCCAATCTGCTAGGTGTGAGGTGACACCTCAGAGTTGTTTTGATTTGCATCTCTCTGATTATAAGAGATGTAGAGCACTTTTTCATGTGCTTATTAATAGTTTTGGTTTCTTTAACTGAAAATTGCATATTCATGTCCCTTGCCCATTTATCAATTGGAGAATGGCTTGATTTTTTTTGTACAATTGATTTAGCTCTTTATAAATTTGAGTAATTAGACCTTTGTCAGAGGTTTTTGTAATGAAGATTGTTTCCCAATTTGTTGCTTCCCTTCTTATTTTGGATGCATTAGTTTTGTTTGTACGAAACCTTTTTAATTTGATGTAGTCAAAATTATTTATTTTACATTTTGTGGTTTTTTTTTCTAACTCTTGCTTGGTCTTCAAATCTTTCCTCTCCCAAAGATCTGACATGTATAATATTCTGTGTTCACCTAATTTACTTATAGTTTCCTCCTTTATATTCAGGTCATTCACCCATTCTGAGTTTATCTTGGTATAGTGTGTGAGATGTTGATCCAACCCCAATCTCTCCCATATTGCCTTCTAATTTTCCCAGCAGTTTTTATCAAATAGTGGATTTTTGTCCCGAAAGCTGGGATCTTTGGGTCATAGACTGTCTTGCTGAAGTCACTTACCCCGAGTCTATTCTACTGATTCTCCTTTCTGTCTCTTAGTCAGTACCATATTGTTTTGATGACCAATGCTTTTATAGTATAGTTTGAGATCTGGGACTGCAAGGCCCCCTTCCTTCGCATTTTTTTCATTATTTCCCTTGATATCCTTGATCTTTTGTTCTTCCAAATGAACTTTGTTATAGTTTTTTCTAATTCAGTAAAAAAGTTTTTTGGTAGTTCAATGGGTATGGCACTAAATAATGGTGACTTTTTTATATCATTGCTAGAATATATATGGGAGTGCCAATCTACTTTATGGCTTTTCTTGCTATCATCTTCATTGGAAATTGTCCCATTGACTTTGTTATGAAACTGTTCACATGTTGGGAATGTTTCAGGGATTGGGGAGAGATAGATGTTTACATTCTGGTGGTAAAGTTTTAGTAGTTTCTCTGTAGACCCCTTGGCTCTTGATCTCCACCAACACTAACCACAGACAAAAAAGTCCTTGGTGTATGGGAATGAAGGAAACACACTAACTCTTCCTCTCAGTATTTCAGTGTTCTCCACCTCTCTTCTGACATCTTTTCTGTGGCTAGTGTAAACCTTAAAATTTCTTAGACTTGTGAATGTTGGAAATTTCACCATTGGAAGGTTTCATGCTTGTAGGGAATTTCCTACTGATAGTGGGAACTCTATTGGAATGTGGACCCCATTGGCATGGGAGGTTCCTCCTCCTCCCTTCTTAAGATTACTTTAGGACAGAAACCTTTTGCTGAACAATGGAAAGGGCTTTGACCTATGCTTAAGCATAGAACAGGAAGTTCTTTGAGTCATGATTGATTTTAGAATTGATACAATAGAGATACTTGGAATGACAGAACCAGGTCTTGGAACTTCCAATCTCCACCCTGCTCAGAGTAACAGAATTTAGGAAGGGCTGCAGCAAAGGATCAAGATTTAATTATTTGAGAATATGACCTTCCATAGACATGTGCAAAGCCACAGACCTCTGGGCGGTCCTGGGTTAAGCTAGAGGCACATTGGCACAGGGAAGACATGGACAGTGATTGGTAGATGTGAGAACTGAGGGGAAGGAACTTGGATGGTTTCCTTAAAGATAGTGGGGCCTGAGGACTGAGGGAGGTTGGAGAGTTTTTGCTCTGAGAGGTTGTGCTCTGAGAAGCTTGCTCTGAAGGAAGCTGGAGGTGGAGGCCCCTGAGACTGTTTCTCCATTTTGGTCACGTGAGTGATAGGAACTGATCTCTTTTCTTTGCCTCAGCTATCTAAGGGCTTGGGCCTTTTGGCCCAGCCTAAACAGAGGGGATATTTAAGCCCTATTCCCTTCTCTCTCTCTCTCTCTCTCTCTCTCTCTCTCTCTCACTCTCTCACTCTCTCTCTCACTCTCACTTTTCTTCCTCCTGTTTGTAATTAAACTCCATAAAAGGTTGACTGCTGACTTGAGTTTTCATTAAGGAATTACATAGCTGAATTCCTTGGCGACCTTAAATTAATATATATCAGTCTTTTAAAGTGATTTCCTTGTCACACTAGACAAAATGATCCCTTGATCTTTTTTCAAGTGAAGCATTATTTTAACTTGTGTAGTTTTTCTATAGAAATCTCTTTCCAGAAGGAGTTGTGAGTCTGAAAATAGGCTAAGTAGATAGACAGGAAATAATAAAGGTACAGAGGAACAACTTGAGATGTTAGAATTTTATAAGAGAGGAGAGAAATTCAACTGAATTATCAAGGGACAAGTATTGTTAAACTTCTATGCAGGTTTTGGAAAAGTGTTTGGGGGAATTGCAAATATGTTAAATATTATGATATATTATATAATTTTTAAACAAAAAACTTTCTACTTTATTATGTTTTATACATCTGTGATCTCCTCAATATTGATATCCATGACTCTATGTTGATCTTGTCCTGAAAATTCTCCACAGAAGGTCTTTCCAGCATGCTTGGAGCCTTCTTATGTGTCTTTTAGTGTTGACTTTTTTTTTTCCTGTATTAATGGTTAGATCAAACTTTTTTGAAGAATATTCCTAGATTACATATGGAGAAACAGACCTAACCACACTAAACAAAAGTGATACACACCTAATCATGGAAATAAGGATCACTCCAACTCTTCTAATTCTTAAGTATATATTCTTAATCCTAATATGCTGCCTGATGCAGGCTTATATTAGAAGAGGACAATATCTAGAACAGACTCAACAAATCTGGGTGCCCCATTGCCATGGTGCATAGAAATTTCTCTAGATAAGATTATGTGGAAATTGCTAGATATGCACTTTGCTCTATCTGCTGTGGTATGATAAATATTTCACTTTTATCTGGTTTGGTAGGCTTCTCTTCACCTCTAGGTATAGTAAACAATAGAGACTTATTAGCTTAATTTAGGACTGACTTGTATACTCAAAATTAATTTGTTGAGTATTGATTTAGAACACATTTTAATAGATCAAAACTATAAATCTGAAGCTAGATTGTTATAGGGAGGGGGGAGCTTAATTTATGCTGTTTACTTTTAGTTTTTAAAAAGCTCAAACATTTATTAAAGGCACACTGTGTGTATAGAACAGCTCTGAACACTGGGAATACAGAGACATAAGACGCCAGTCCCTGAGTGGAGAAACAGTACTTAACAGTACATAATAACATCAGTAATGAGATAACTGTAACATGATAGATGTCAAGTGAATATTACCCAAAAAAAGTTAAGAGCTCAAGAAAAAGCAAGGGAAGATTTCACAAAGGACACGAAACATGAAGAACTTAAGAGAGAAGAGGGAAATTCATTCTAGATAAGATAATGGTATAACTAAGTAACCTGTTTCCAGCACATCTGGAGAAAAATGAATGAACCAGTTTGGTTAGAACACTGTGTTTACAGAAAGATTAAAAAATAAGAGAAAACTTCTTGAAGTTTAAATTTTACCTTGTAAGAAATAAGGAAGTCTCATGATGGTAAATGCCTGTAATTACTGCTACTGGAGAGGTTGAGGTTGGTGCTTGTCTTCAGTGTTCAGGGGTCTACCTTAAGTCCCCATATCAACAGTGGTGAGCTTCCTGGGAGCAGGGGCACCCTCATCCAGGTCAGAAACAGAACTAGTCAAAGCTTCTTTGACAAAAAGAAGAAAAGGAAAGAAATGAGAAGCTAATGTGCAGCGGCTGAGTGACTAGGGATGAAAATGACTTTATGAAGGAAAAACAGTTCTTGGTGTTGGATATAGGAAGAGGAGATAGTCACAAATGGGACATTATTGATTCTCCCCTGTACCACAGTGCCTCACTGAGAGAGAAAATTGGTAATAATATACATTTATTAAACACTTTATCATATGCAAAGTAAGATATTACTTGCTTTCCGGGAGCTCTGATTCTAAGAAAAGTTTTAATTCCAAATCAGAGAAGTCCCATAATCCTTAAGGGGCAGTGGCAAAATAGATAGTAATGCCTCTTATTTAGAGTCATTTCCATTAATAAAATATCAGTTTCTGTATTTGAACCATTAGATAATTGAAAAGGACTTTGGTGCTAAGAACTTTCTAGGTCTTCAGGAACTGACTCTAGTACCTGCAAGAAGTATTACTCACTTGACCTACCTAAAGCAGTATTTTGTAACAGGCAAACCAAAGAAATACCACCTTGATCAGCATCTCACCTCAGATGCCTGGGCTCGAGATAACCTGGGACCCTGACTTGGGAATAGTATTATTTCCAGTCCAGTGTCTATAGCCATCATCCTTGGAAGTGACCAGATGCAGTCTGGCAACTAATCCTGTGGGTGTTGATTGGTTATGGGAGACAAATGACAATGAGAAATACATTCTAAATGTTTGTTATACTCAAATCCCAGTCTCCCTATATTCTTCCATCCTTCTATTTAGACTCTACCTTAGATATCTTGTACCATGTGGCAGAAGTGGTAAATAGTTTTGGTAAATATATATATTCTCAACTCAAATCCCATATTCACTTTTAGCAGATTTTTTTGGGTCAGGCTGTATTTTACTAAAAAGGCAGGAAAAAGTCCATCTCAATCTCCCACATTTACTTTTCTTCATCTAAAAATTATTTCTTTGTTAAATAAGCTCAAGAGCTGGGAATGAAGTACCTCTTCTCTTCTCCCAAACCCTGCCCTTACCACTGGTCTAACTAGGCTAGCTTTCCCAATATGTGGGTGGCAGTTGGTTAACAGTAGGGGATAGATAGTGCCTTTTCCATAGGACCTGTTTCACTAACTATTGAGATATTGACTATGAGACCTGATCTGTTGCCAGATTTTCTCTCTCAATATTACAGTAGCCTTTTTTGTTGTTTTTCTTTTTGCCTTATATTACTCCCTGCTTCATTAGATCTTCTAGCTTAGCAATGTTAAAGCAATTTTTCTACATCTTTGTCACCTTTCCTTCTCAGTTGTCTCCCCGTTAATTTGAGGATCAAATATAAAGTCCTCCATTAGGCATTTAAGGACTGAAACAGACTTACCCTTCCTATCTTTTCCATCTTCTTACATTTTATTCCCATTCAGATATTCAGTTCTGTTACACTGGCCTACTTATTATTTGCTTTTCCATCTTCCACATCTTTGCCTTTGTACTAGATATCATACCTACAAAGCTTTCATTCTTTACCTTAGCCTCCTATTTTATCAGATTCTATCACGATTCTCCTTAAGGGGGCAGCTGGGTAGGTCAGTGGATTGAGAGCCAGGCCTAGAGACAGGAGGTCCTAGGTTCAAATCTGGCCTCAGACACTTCCCAGCTGTGTGACCCTGGACAAGTCACTTAATTCCCATTGCTTAGCCCTTACCACTCTTCTGCCTTGGAACCATACACAGTATTGATTCCAAGATGGAAGGTAAGGGTTTAAAAAAAAAAAAGATTCACCATAAATCTTTCTGTGGAAAACTTTTTCCCCACCCTCCAGCTTCTTGTGCCTTCCCTTTAAAACTCCTTTTTATCTTCTCTGTGGTAGATCTTGCATGTACTTAGTTACATGTCCTCTGAATTAGAATGTGAGTCCTTCAAAGGTTAGAATGGTTTTGTCTTTCTTTGTATTCCCAGTGCTTGTTTGGTAACTGGCATGTAATAAGCACTTAATTGGTACTTGCTAAGTTACATTGAAGACCCTGCTGGAGTTAGATATAGATGACAGGGATTTATACCAAGGCTAGAATTATTCTTAGACTCATAGAAAAGACTAGATGATCTCCAAGATCTTTCTAGAATTGCCTGAATGGAAATCAAAGTTGAGATGAGTCAAGATTGTTGCTTGTCATAGGGAAAGGTGAGGGGACAAGAGAGTATAGGTTAGATTGGGTAAGAATCAAATGTTGCCAGAATTGGATTGGATGAAGGAAGAGGATGAATGATTGCTGATCATGATGAAGATAAAGATCAGAAGTAGAAGTCAAAGAATTTGATGTCTTGAAAGTAGAGAGTTTTGAATGTAAAAACCAAGTTCTCAAATGAGGTATATAGTCCTGTTGTTAGTAGGTTCCTAAGGTGGACTAGAGATGAAACTCTGAAGTCCAGGAAAAAGTCAGTGTCAGGAAATATAATGAAGTCATCAAGGATGGTGATAGATGTCTTAAATGAATCACTAAAATTACTAGAGAAAATGGAACTGCTAAGATTTCTTGGTTCTTGGTGAGCTGGAGGATAGATTCATAGATTTGACCAAACCATTTCCCTAGGGGGAAGCTTCATTGTTTTCCTTTTGCATCTAGAATCAATATAGTCCCTTATTATTATTTATTACAAGAACTAATTACAAATTCTGGTATACAATGCCCTTCCCAATCTGATTGCAGCATCTCTCTAGATGGAGTTCACATTAATCTTCATACACTCAAAATTGCAGCCTTGTCTGTTCTTTCTGCCTGACATTCCATCTCCTGCTGCTATTCCTTTTGGCTTCTTAGTATTACAACTTTCAAGGCAACACTCCAGGAACACTTCTAGGGCTATGAAGTCTCTCCTTATTTCTCAGGATTTAAGTGATCTCCCTCAGGATCATCTTATATTTGTTTGTTTTGTTTGGACTTAATTGCATATACTTTGTTTCTCTCCAGTAGAAAATAAGCTCCATGGCAGTGTTTTTGGGGGTTTTGCCCTTCTGATTCCAGTCCTTAGCACAGTGTTTTTTGAATGAATGAGTGAAGTTAATTTTCAGTATGGTAGAGATATGAAATAGAAAAAGGTAAACTGAGGGAAACTTTTTCTTTTGCAATGACTGCTGTCCTTTGGCTTTGACTAGAGAGAACTGCTAAGGGAACCTGAAGCTGCTTATCTGTAATGGACGTAGGAATGAGAAATGCTGAGGGATGCTGATACACAGAGATGCTGGTACACAGATGCTGCCACACAGATGCTGGTACACAGGGGACTGCTCTGGGGAATGCTCTGGGGTTTGCCTACTGATCCCTACTGATGACTTATGGATCAGTATATCTTTCTAACTTCCTCCCCCCTTCACTCCCTCTCTTCTCCAACTCTCTCCTCCCTTGCCTCCCTCACCTCCCAATTCTTCTTGAAGCCTTTGGCTTCTTTCCTCCCCCCCTTGAGTAAACTATAAAGATACTCTTTTCCTTTCCTTTTTCAAGCCAAAGGGTTTATTGGGATAACAGGATGGGAAACTGAGGTGAGATGGATGAGGATTCCTGATCTAAGATGAGGGTTTGAGAAAGTAGTCCAGTCATAAGCTGTGACTAAGACATTTAGGGAGATGGAGGACAACAGCTGTTCAAAATCTTCTTTCTTCTTCACAAAATCGGCAAGGTCTCTCAGCTTAATTTCTGAATCCCCCCCCCCCCCCCAGGGTCCTTCAGTCTGAGACAACTCCCCAAGAAAGAAAACAAAGTTCAAAGTCTCCCAGTTTCTCCTGGCCAGCTCAACTCTTAAATAGATCACCAACTCAAAAGCCAAGTTTCTCCTTCTTGTCAACTTCAACTGTCCAAAGCCAGAGAACCCCAAAATCAAGTCAACCCCACAAGGGTGTTTCAATCAGCTTCCAACCTCCAGAGAGAGTGACTCCAAGTCAAGTCACCTCCCCCTGGTCAGCTCAACTGCCAACTCCTGGGAACCTTCCCTTTTGGAAACTCCTTCTTGATTGACAATCAGGTCCCCAGCCCTGGTTCTTGCCTCTTGGCTTACAAGTTCTCTCTCTCTCCATGCCTCTACCACAGATGGCAGTGAGAATGTGAAGAATATAATATAAATGGATACTGAGGAGTTCAAATGATGAAGGGCTCTACATCAGTAGTGGTGGAATAATTGTCTGGAAATAACAATGGACCAAGAATAGAATGAGTCCTCTTCCTTTCCTGCTGTTATGTGTCAGTCACTCTGAGAAGAAGCACTAGGGAATCAAAGGAAGATAAAAAACAATTCTCACTATTGAGATGAAGAGGTTTGAGATGATGCATTCTTTACTAGTCTTATCTGTGAAGCAAGCCAAGTTCAAGTTTCTAAGGCAGAAGTAGCATTCGAAGAAGAGATTGAAAGAAAAAGGAAGTTCGCCTGTAGTGAGACAGTAAACCAGTTATAAACCTGAAGGAATTTAATAGAGGAATGGATAGGAGGAGAGAGAATTAGAGCTGAGGTAAGTAGAAAGCAGAGAGTTTGGTTAAGGGGTAGAGGCAAAGCTTGCTTTAGGAAGGAAGCAGAAGGTTGGGAGGTAGCTTACATCTTGGATCATTGAAAGTAGAGGGATGAATTGGCAATTTATTACTTAAAGGGTTTTAGAGGATCCATATTCCTCCATGTTGGATTTAAAAGATTGCTGTGAGAAAGCTATTTTATAATCTCTTCAGTTTCTTTATATGACAAGGATTCCTCAAAATTCTTAAGTGCACTTTTATGTGCTTTAGTGCACTCTTATGTTCTTAGTGTACTTTTATTTATTTATTTATCTTTAAAATATTTTATTTGATCATTTCCAAGCATTATTCATTAAAGACATAGATCATTTTCTTTTCCTCCCCCCCACCCCCCATAGCCAACGCGTAAATCCACTGGGCATTACATGTTTTCTTGATTTGAACCCATTGCTATGTTGATAATATTTGCATTAGAGTATTCATTTAGAGTCTCTCCTCTGTCATGTCCCCTCAACCGCTGTATTCAGGCAGTTGCTTTTCCTCGGTGTTTCCACTCCCACAGTTTATCCTCTGCTTATGAATGGTGTTTTTTTCTCCTAGATCCCTGCAGATTGTTCAGGGACATTACACCGCCACTAATGAAGAAGTCCATTACGTTCGATTATACCACAGTGTATTAGTCTCTGTGTACAATGTTCTCCTGGTTCTGCTCCTCTCGCTCTGCATCACTTCCTGGAGGTCGTTCCAGTCTCCATGGAATTCCTCCACTTTATTAATCCTTTTTGCACAATAATATTCCATCACCAACATATACCACAATTTGCTCAGCCATTCCCCAATTGATGGGCATCCCCTCGTTTTCCAGTTTTTAGCCACAACAAAGAGAGCAGCTATGAATATTTTTGTACAAGTTTTTGTGTCCATTATCTCTTTGGGGTACAAACCCAGCAGTGCTATGGCTGGATCAAAGGGTAGATATTCTTTTGTCGCCCTTTGGGCATAGTTCCAAATTGCCCTCCAGAAGGGTTGGATCAGTTCACAGCTCCACCAGCAATGAATTAATGTCCCTACTTTGCCACATCCCCTCCAGCATTCATTACTTTCCTTTGCTGTTATGCTAGCCAATCTGCTAGGTGTGAGGTGATACCTCAGAGTTGTTTTGATTTGCATCTCTCTGATTATAAGAGATTTAGAACACTTCTTCATGTGCTTATTAATAGTTTTGATTTCTTTATCTGAGAACTGCCTATCCATGTCCCTTGCCCACTTATCAATTGGAGAATGGCTTGATTTTTTGTACAGTTGATTTAGCTCTTTATAAATTTGAGTAATTAAACCTTTGTCAGAGGTTTCTAGGAAGGATTTTCTCCCAGTTTGTTGTTTCCCTTCTGATTTTAGTTACATTGGTTTTGTTTGTGCAAAAGCTTTTTAATTTGATGTAGTCAAAATTATTTATTTTACATTTTGTGATTCTTTCTATGTCTTGCTTGGTTTTAAAGTCTTTCCCCTCCCAAAGGTCTGACATGTATACTATTCTGTGTTTACCCAATTTACTTATGGTTTCCTTCTTTATGTTTAAGTCACCCATTTTGAATTTATCTTGGTGTAGGGTGTGAGGTGTTGATCTATTCCTAGTCTCTCCCACACTGTCTTCCAATTTTCCCAACAGTTTTTATCGAATAGTGGATTTTTGTCCCAAAAGCTGGGATCTTTGGGTTTATCGTATACTGTCTTGCTGAGGTCGCTTTCCCCCAGTCTATTCCACTGATCTTCCTTTCTGTTTCTTAGCCAGTACCAAATTGTTTTGATGACTGCTGCTTTGTAATATAGTTTAAGGTCAGGGCCCCCATCATATGTATTTTTTTTTCATTCTTTCCATGGATATCCTTGATCTTTTGTTGTTCCAAATGAATTTTATTATGGTTTTTTCTAAATCAGTGAAGAAGTATTTTGGTAGTTCAATGGGTATGGCACTAAATAGATAAATAAGTTTGGGTAGGATGGTCATTTTTATTATATTGGCTCATCCTATCCATGAGCAGTTAATGTTTTTCCAATTGCTCAAGTCTAGTTTTAGTTGTGTGGAGAGTGTTTTGTAGTTGTGTTCATATAGTTCCTGTGTTTGTCTCGGGAGGTAGATTCCTAGGTATTTTATTTTGTCTAAGGTGATTTTGAATGGGATTTCTCTTTCTAGTTTTTGCTGCTGAGCTGTGTTGGAGATATATAGAAAAGCTGATGATTTATGTGGGTTTATTTTGTATCCTGCAACTTTGCTAAAGTTGTTGATTATTTCAATTAGCTTTTTGGTTGAATCTCTAGGATTCTTTAAGTAGACCATCATGTCATCTGCAAAGAGTGATAACTTGGTCTCCTCCTTGCCTATTTTGATGCCTTCAATTTCTTTTTCTTCTCTAATTGCTACTGCTAGTGTTTCTAGTACAATGTCAAATAGTAGAGGTGATAATGGGCATCCTTGTTTCACTCCTGATCTTATTGGGAATGCATCTAGTTTATCCCCATTGCAGATGATATTAGCTCATGGATATATATATATATATGTATATATATATATATACTGTTTATTATTTTTAGGAATGACCCTTCTATTCCTGTGCTTTCTAGTGTTTTTAATAGGAATGGGTGTTGTATTTTATCAAAGGCTTTTTCTGCATCTATTGAGATAATCATGTGGTTCTTGTTGGTTTGCTTGTTAATGTGGTCAATTATGTGGATGGTTTTCCTAATATTGAACCAGCCCTGCATCCCTGGTATAAATCCTACTTGATCATGGTGGATGACCCTTCTGATCACTTGCTGAAGTCTTTTTGCTAGTATCCTATTTAAGATTTTTGCATCTATATTCATTAGGGAGATTGGTCTATAGTTTTCTTTCTCTGTTTTTGACCTGCCTGGTTTTGGAATCAGTACCATGTTTGTGTCGTAAAAGGAGTTTGGTAGAACTCCCTCTTTGCTTATTATGTCAAATAGTTTGTATAGTATTGGGATTAACTGTTCTCTGAATGTTTGATAGAATTCACTGGTGAATCCATCAGGCCCTGGGGATTTTTTCTTAGGGAGTTCTTTGATGGCTTGTTGGATTTCATTTTCTGATATGGGATTATTTAAGAATTCTATTTCTTCTTCTGTTAGTCTAGGCAGTTTGTATTTTTGTATATATTCATCCATGTCACCTAAATTGGTGTATTTATTGCCATATAATTGGGCAAAGTAATTTTTAATGATTGCCTTAATTTCCTCTTCATTGGAGGTGCTGTCCCCCTTTTCATCTTTGATGCTGTTAATTTGCTTTTCTTCCTTCCTTTTTTTAATTAGATTGACAAGTACTTTGTCTATTTTGTTTGTTTTTTCAAAGTACCAGCTTCTTGTCTTATTTATTAGATCAATAGTTCTATCACTTTTGATTTTATTAATTTCTCCCTTAATTTTTAGGATTTCTAATTTGGTTTTCTGCTGGGGGTTTTTAATTTGATCGCTTTCGGATTTTTTCATTTGCATTTCCAATTGATTGATCTCTGCTCTCCCTAGTTTGTTAATATAAGCATTCAGGGATATGAATTTACCTCTGATTACCGCTTTGGCTGCATCCCAAAAGGTTTGAAAGGATGTCTCGCCATTGTCATTTTCCTCGATGAAATTATTAATTGTTTCTATGATTTCTTCTTTAAACGATTTTGGAGTATCATATTGTTTAAATTCCAATTAGTTTTTGATTTGGTTTTCCATGTACCATTACTAATCATTATTTTTATTGCCTTGTGATCTGAGAAGGCTGCATTCATTATTTCTGCTTTTCTGCATTTGTGTGCTATGTTTCTGTGACCTAATGTATGATCAATTTTTGTGAATGTGCCATGTGGTGCTGAGAAGGTGTATTCCTTTTTATCCCTATTTATTTTTCTCCATGTCTATTAATTCTAATTTTTCTAAGATTTCATTCACTTCTTTTACCTCTTATTTATTTTTTGATTTGATTTATCTAAATTCGATAATGGTTGGTTTAAGTCTCCCACTAATATGGTTTTATTGTCAATTTCTTCCTTCAATTCTCCTAGTTTCTCCATTAGAAATTTGGGTGCTATATTATTTGGTGCATACATGTTGATTAATGATATTTCCTCATTGTCTAAAGTCCCTTTTAACAAAATATAATTACCTTCCCTGTCCCTTTTGATCAGGTCTATTTTTGCTTTGGCTTTATCAGATGATATGATTACCACTCCTGCCTTCTTTCTGTCAGTTGAGGCCCAGAAGGTCTTACTCCATCCTTTAATTCTGACCTTGTGGGTGTCAACCCGCCTCATGTGTGTTTCTTGAAGACAACATATGGTAGGGTTTTGGATTCTAATCCATTGTGCTAGTCGTCTACGTTTTATGGGTAAGTTCATCCCATTCACGTTCAAAGTTATGATTGTCATTTGTGGACTTCCTGGCATTTTGATATCCTTCCCTAATTCTAACCTTTTCTTCTTCGGCTCTACCTTTTAGTCCAGTGATTTACTTTGAATCAGTCCCCCTTGTTCCCTCCCTTGATGTTTCCCTTTTTAGTCCCTCCCTTTTTGTTCCCTCCCCCTCCCCACTCTCTTTCCCTCCCTTTTTGTTTTCCCTTCTCCCTACCCTTGTTGGGTAAGATAGAATTCAAGATCCCAATGGATCTGGATGTTTTTCCCTCTCAGAGTTGATTTCCCTGAGATTAAGGTTTAAGTAAAAAACCTTCTCTTCCTCTCCTTCTTAGAGGAGTTTTCTTCCCCTCCCCTTCCCATGTGAATCTTTGTGTGAGAAAGATTATTCTATTTGGTCTTTCTTTACCCCCTATTTATACATTACATTTTCCCCACATGTTAGTATACATAGATTGAGAGAAATGTAGTCCTTATAGAAGAGAGTTTGAATAAAAGAAGAAGATAACATTTTTCTCCTTTCCCCTTTCCTTAATATTTACCTTTTCAGGTATTCCTTGCTCTTTGTTTTTCGGTATCAAACTTTCCACAGAGCTCTGGTCTTTCCTTTGCAAAAAGTTGGAAGTCTTCTATTCTGTTGAATGCCCATACTTTCCCTTGGAAATATATAGTCAGTTTTGCTGGGTAGCTGATTCTTGGTTGAAGACCCAGCTCTCTTGCCTTTCTGAAGATCATGTTCCATGCCTTCCAATCATTCAGAGTAGAACTTGCAAGGTCTTGTGTGACCCTGATTGGCATTCCTTTATATCTAAATTGTCTTTTTCTGGCTTCCTGTAGGATTTTTTCTTTTGTTTGAGAGCTTTGGAATTTGGCAATTACATTCCTGGGAGTTGTCTTTTGGGGGTTTAGTGTAGAAGGTGTTCTGTGAGCTCTGTCAGTGGCTGTATTACCCCCTTGTTCTAGAATCTCTGGGTAATTTTCTTTGATTATATCTTGTATCACGATGTCGAGTTTGGTGTTTATTTCTGGCTTTTCTAGAAGTCCAATTATTCTTAAATTATCTCTTCTCCCTCTATTTTCCAGATCTGTCACCTTGTCTGTGAGATATTTTATGTTCTCTTCTAATTTCTTGGTAATTTGGCTTTGCTTTATTAATTCTTGCTCTTTTACATGATCGTTGTCTTCCAGTTGCCTGATTCTGACCTTTAAAGCCTGGTTTTCCTTTTCAGTTTGGTCACACCGGTTTTGTAGATGCGTGAATTTCTTTTGCATTATTTCCCACTTTTCCTCCCAGAAAGCTTCCATCTTTTTGGTCATTTCTGATTCAAATTCTTCATGGGTTTGTGGAGCGTTTCCATTTCCTTTGGAAGGTTTCGGAGCATTTTCTTGTGTATTGTCTTCTATCTCCTCTGTATTTTGTATTTTGGCTCCATAGAATGTGTCCAAAGTCGCCCCTTCTTATTTTTCTTGGGATTTTGGGGCTTCTGTGCTTCTGTGGAGTTTTCCATCTCTGAATGGGGAGGATTAGCTTTTCTTATCTCTGTCTGGTGTTCAGAGGCTTTAGTCCTGGGCAGATTGTCCCTTCTATGAGCTTTCCCTGAGTTGAACTGAGTATGCCTTAAGGCAGTGACTTTCACTGGAACTGGAATGGAATGATCCGGCCAGGTGGTTACATTCACCCCTGGCTCTCTCTGTTTCCCTGCTGTTTGGGTGCCCCCTTGACTGGGTCGGGTTGCTTTCCGGAAGTTGCCTTCAGAATAGCTGGCCATGAGGCTGTCTTGCCGCCTGGAGGGTTGCTGTTGTTTCAGACAACCCTGCTCTCTGAGGGGGAAGGGGCCGCAGCTTCCCAGAGCTCCAAGGGCAGTGACTTTCACTGAAACTTGGATAGAAGGATCTAGCTGGTGACCCTGAGGGTTGCTGTTGTTTCAGAGGACCCTGCTCTCTGAGGGGGAGGGGCCGCGGCTTCCAGGAGCCTTGGACTCTGCGCTCCTATCCCTTAGGTCTGAGTGTTCTCGGGTTCTGGCTTTTGAGGGGGGGCCGTACCTTTTGATCCAGGTCCAGGTCCAGGAGGAGGGTTTCCAGGGTCTATGCTGTTGATCGTTTTGAATTTCGGCGCCCTAGGAACCTATAGTTTGAGATCGGTCGGGAAAGGTTTCCTGAGATCTGAACTTTAGCTTTCTCTAAGCCGCCATCTTGACCGGAAGTCACTTTTATTTATTTTAAAGATAAACTTTAGTAATTTAAAAAGTAACTTAAATGAATAAAACAAAATTGTAATTATACCTTTAATTAAAACTATAATCGCCTAAGACTAAACTCTTTTGGGAAATTGTACTTAATTGCTATTAAAACTTTAATAACTTAGAACAGCACTAAGACTTTTGAGTATCCCTGTTTATAAAATATATCATCACGTTAAAGTACTAAAATTAGGTAGTTCAATACTTTTATCTCATTGACATGTTTACTCTTTCCAGTGGTACAGATTGTAGCCCATCTATACTTTCATATTCTATGTGCCTTTTTTCTGTGGCTTCCTATAAATTTTTCACAGATCTATTCAACACACATGGGACTTTCTACTAGATCTCTTGATATTGCATGACTTTCTCTACTTCAATATAGCAGTTTAGCTGTTGTTTTTAACTTGCCCTAATTTCCATTGTATCTTTCGAAAGCAAGACTTCTTAACCTTGGTTCTCTGAACTTAGTAGTTTTTTTTAAAATGCTGATTGCATTTCAGTATAATTGGTTTTATTTTTAGTTTCATTTATACATCTAAAAATATTATTCTGAAGTTTCTATAGGCCTCACTAGACAGCCAAAGTGGTCCATGACATCATAAAAACTGAGAATCTTGATAAAATCCTTCATGCTACTTCTGAGCAGTTTTGTTTTGTTTTCTGGTGTGGTGATATGTTGCAACCTACCAATTTTAAAAGCACACTTGTTTCCTTTTACATGACTGATAGTTTAAATTCTTTGGTGGCTAATTTTCTATGCAATTTTTTTCAAGGAGAGGTTTAGAGTAATTTAAAGCACTGCAATTCCAAAGAGCCATCCAGTTCATTCACTTTTTCCTGTCCCATTTTGAACCTAATTTATTATTCATTAACAGTGTCTGTTGAAGATACACATTTTGCATTATGAGCTGATTTTTCTCTCCAGCTACATATCATAATCTGAATACTAAGCTTTTGACAATGTCTGCTTGGTTTGTGTGGTTAGTTAGGTTGGACTCTTGAATTAGTATGGATCTCACTTGATGAAATTACCACAGTGGCACCTGCAAATTAATGCAATAAGACAACCTCATTAGTAGGAAATCTCACTTTCATTTGGACTTTACATTTGACTTCTTTCATAACAGTTAAAAACAACTGGTGAAATGTGTTTTCTGTTTTCTGTTCTGTGCTTCATATTAATAATCACAGGATTGTTGAACAAAATTACCTTTAAAAGAATTTAATACATGTAAAAGACATTTTGTTAGGGGAGAAATGGTGTAAGTATAAGAGGGGATGTTATATTCTCTATACCTTTTAGAGAGTTGTACAACTGAAAACATTTTACATATGACTTTATATTCTGAACTAGTGTTGTGTTTGTTTCTACATTCTGTTCTCATTGTGGCATTTTATTTCAGTTAGATTTAGGAAATGATAGTGTCTCTATCTATTCTTTTACCCACTCATAAATTTTTCCTTGATGGCTTATAGAATTTTGAGTGGAAGGGACATTAGAGGCCATCTAGTCTAATATCTTAATTTTTCAGTTGAGGAGAGACCAAGAGAGTTATATAAGTAGTGAATAGAAGAGACAGGATTTGAATCAGGGTCTTCTGACTCCAGATCCTGTGCTTTTTCTTCTGTAGTAGGCATATGTTCCTATTTGATTCTTTATTTAAATTTAGCATTGTTTTAATTTCATAAAATGATATCTTTTGTTTTATCTTGCTTATATTTCTCAATAGAACTCACAGCCTGAAAGCACCCTTAAAGCAAAGTATTTTTTAAAAGACAGAAACCATCTTTTATAACAAAGAAAAGAAAATGGTTGAGCAAAAATAACCAAGATACCTACCAAGTATAGCATTATATGTAGTATCACACCCATAATCTACAAATTTTTTAAAGAAGGGATGAGGCACATGCATTCTTTCCTTCACAAACTTATAATTTGCAGCATTTCATTTTAATTTTTATTGTTTCTATTTACATTGTTTTGTATATTGAGCAGTTAAGTAGAACAGTGGACAGAGGGTAAGGCTTGGAGTGGAGGAAGACTTGAGTTCAGATCTTCCCTTAGGCACTAAGAAGCTATGTGACCTTGGATAAGCCACTTTGTCTGCTTGCTTCTCAGTACCAATCTGTAAAAAGGGTATGATAATAGTACCTACCTATGCCTCTGGATCCAGAGATCTCCAGGCTCCCCATGCTTCTGTCTTGTCTGTGTACATGCTAGACAATCCTGCGCCGAGTCAGGAAAGTGCTCTCCTACCACAAGCACTCTATCCACTCTGCCACCCAGTGCCCAGTTGCATTAATTTTGTTTAATAACATTTATATTTTTAATGTAATCAAAATAATATATCTTTTAAAATCATTTCTGTCTTTTGCTTAAGTTAATCATTTATTCTTAATATCCATGTCTGTAAAAGTTACCTGATATGATCCTCTATCTCCCTTTTTTTATTATATAACCTTTAATATTGTATACTGACCTTTCTGTGGTATATGGCAATAAATAAAACTACATTTCTTCTAGCAATTTTTGTCAGCCAGTGCCAATTTTTTTTAAATGATTACTGCTTTATAGTATGAGTTGTGGAAATGGTATTCCCTTTTTTTTTACCCTTCCCTCCCCCTTTCATTATCTCCTTGGAGATTTTAGATATTTTATTACAAATGAATTGCAAATGAATTGTGTTATTTCACCTAGCTCTATAAAGTGTCCCCTTGATATTTTTATTGGAATCGACCCAATATCTGCCAGTTAATTTTTTTGCAGGCTATTTCTCTAGTTATATAAGTTATTTATTTAAACTTTTCTTAAAATATATAGTTATAATTTCTATCTGGGAATTGCATATGTTGAGGTAGATTGATTCCCAGATATTTTATTCATTTTGTGATTATTTTGAATGGAATTTTCTTTCTCTTATTTCTTCTTGGACTTTATTATTGCCATCTAGAAGTGCTGCTGACATTTATACCCTCTTTCCTGAAGTTGTCTCAATTTCTTTACTAATTTACTAGTATTTTCTATACCACTCTCTCAGCAAACAGGGATAATTGCTGTCTTCTTTGTTTATCTCTATGCTTTTAATTTTTATTTTGCCTTATTACTATTTCTATAATTTTTAGAAACCAAATGAAATATAATGCAATCTTTTGATGCAATGGCTACAGTACTGGGCCTAGTGCTTGGAAGACCTGAATTCAATCTAGCCTTAGACATTTATTAGCTGTGACCTTGGACAAGTCATTTACTTCATTTTCTTTCCTGTAAAATGGGAATAATAATAGCACTAATAATAACACTAGAAGACTAGTCTTATTTGCTAATTTTGAATTATTGCTCATGCAGTTCTACTGTTTTTGCTTTTTGCTCAAGTCAATCTATTTATTTCTTACAAGCCAACAACTTCCAGGAGATATTTTAAATAACTAGAGAGTTTGTAAGTTCTTATCCTTCTCTGGAATATTTTAGAGAAGCTTTGGTAGAATGTATTGATGGCATCTCTCCAGTATATTTAATTTTTCATGTCAAACATAAATCTCCTACCTACTTTGCATTACTTTTTCTTGATAATTATATTATTACTTACACTGTATGATCCTTCTGTTATCTTTCATTCCTCCACATGAATTTCCTGCTTTTTACTCATAAAATTTATTAATCCTGTCTCTTATTGTGTATAAATACTTGACAGCATGTTAAAGTTTAAAGTTTACTTAATAATCCTTGTGTTTCTCAATTCAGTTCAATTGTTATCATTTATAAAATAATTATTAAAGGCAGTGTGCTACCCATAATACCTTTTAAAAGACAAAAAAGATATTGATGGTACTTTTGCTCACTAAAAAAATATGATTTTTCAAATATTTACCAGGTTTTTAATATAATTTTATTGCCATTTGTGTGCCACTCTTAGATTTTTTTCTTCTAGAAAAATCTTTAATTTTATAGCAAAGGAACGGGGCATATGGGTAGCTCAGTGGATTGAGAACCAGGCCTGGAGATGGGAGGTCCTAGGTTCAAATCTGGTCTCAGACACTTCCCAGCTGTGTGACCCTGGGCAAGTCACTTGACCCCCATTGCCTAGCCCTTACCGCTCTTCTGCCTTAGAGCCAATACACAGTATTGACTCCAAGATGGAAGGTAAGGGCTTAAAAAATTTTTTTTATAGCAAAGGCCATAGGAAATATAAGGAATGTAGAAAATAACTTGGCTGTCCTTTAGAATCTCTCATGTAAGATGAGGTTTTGAATTGTTGAATTTTGTATAATTGGAAATCTGTTACCCTATAAAAAAGAACTACGTATCTTCCTGTCATTACATACTTCCTGTAGACAGAGGATAAAGGGAGTATTCATTGATTCATCCTCCTCTTCCTCTTTTTTGGCATGATGTAGAATCAGCAGTGATGGTGGTGAGTAGGGATTTTGAAAATGGCTAACCAGACATGGGCATGTGGTTTTTATTTTTTATCCTCTTTATTCCTTCATTTCTAATGATCATTTAATAAACCTCATAAAATATAATATTTTTATTATTTGAGATATAATTATAATTTTTATAATTTTAAGTAAAGCAAATGTGGTAAGATGCATTGATGCAGTTTTCATTAAATTCTTAAGATTTTCTCAAGGAACTTTTTTTTTTCATGATATAATTCTTAACTCATACAAGTACTCAATAGTTATATGATTAAATTCTTAGGTAGGAGATATGACAGTTATCATTCTGTTTTACTATTTCTAAAATGTCTCACTGCTCCAGAATATTTTGATAACATTTTTAAGCCATTATTTTTTTTAAACATTATTTTATTTGGTCATTTTCATACTAAGCCATTATTTTAAGGCTTAAAAATATGTTATCAATGAATGGCACAGTATAGTTGTAAAATGAATGACTGTAATCTGATATGGTATCTATATAAAATACTCATCTAATTTCTTCCTTCCTGTTCCCAGAATTCAAGCATTCTTTCAGACTTACTATTTCATTGAAATTATTTTTTTGAATATAAAAACATTGCATTTTCTGAATTTTAAAAACCACTTAAACTTGAAAAATTTAAGAGGAGAGCCTATGTGAAAAATATAAATGAATCTAGACCTAAAGCCATTGGAATTTATACATAGGACTTAATTTAATTCCCTTTTCCTGTAGTTTGATAAACCTACTTTTATTTATCTATAAGCCTAGCAACTGCTTTCATTTTTTTTGTGAGATCAAGGATTTCTCTCTAGCAAGGACCCCTAGCTATCCTGGGTTCTTTAATTTTCTTGGTACAATGGTACATTGTACATTGTACATTGTATATTGAGGGTATTTTACAAATATTTTACAAATATTTATTGATAAAGCAGTTTAATTTATCTGTACAAAGATACATGATTATATATGGTGCACAGCATAACACTGAAAGAAGAGATAGCGCATTGTCTTTTTATTTATTTATTTTTTTTAGATTGAGATTGGAAACTGCAAGATTGTTTATTTAGTATTGATTCCTGAGTGTTTGGAAACTACTTCCTGCTTCCATACTTATCTGACATTTTCTTGTTTATTTCCAGAATTAAATTTTTAAAGCGGATTTTAAAAATGAATGATAATATTCTTTTTATTTCTACTTCAGAAAAAGCTTATGTGGTTTATGGCATTTAGAATATATTAAGAATTTCTAAACACTAAGTGAAGTTTTTTTTTTTTGCTACCCATTTTCTATTACCCCTCTTTTAAAAATTCTAACTTGCCCCCAATTAAAAGTTTTTATTCTTTATTTACTTTTTGTTTTTTCATTTATCCTTCTCAAACTTTGGTATCTGTTTTGCATATCCTTCACTTATCCTACCCTTTATCTTAAATCTATACCTCCATTTTACCTATTATACCTATATCTTCCTGTTGGAATTAATATTTTTTTAAATTTTTTATTTGAAAAATTTTATTTAATTAATATAGAATATTTTTCCATGGTTACACAGTTTGTGTTCTTTCCCTCCCCTCCTCCCTCTCCTTCCTTTCCTCCCCCCTGTAGCCAAGGAGCATGGAATTAATATATTCTTTTTTTTTTTTTAACCCATACCTTCCATCTTGGAGCCAATAATTGGCTCCAAGGCAGAAGAGTGGTAAGGGCTAGGCAATGGGGGTTAAGTGACTTGCCCAGGGTCACACTGGGAAATGTCTGAGGTCAGATTTGAACCTAGGACCTCCCATCTCTAGGCCTGGCTCTCAATCCACTGAGCTACCCAGCTGCCCCCGGAATTAATATATTCTTAAGCCATGTTTTTTTTGTGTGTGTGTGTTTATGGAATTTGCACATGGGTATATTCAACTTTTGTCAGGTTCAGATAAAAGGAAGTTTCCCCTTACTTTTCCTACCATATTCATATTTTCCTCATCTCATGCATTTCATTATTCATGATAGTTTGTTATATTTCTTCCTCCTTTCCCAATATTATCCTTTTTTTCTCTTGTTTTCTTTTTTTGCTTGTTACTTTTTATATTCCTTGAGACATTAGGATTCTAAAAGAACAATTGTTTCTTTGCTTTATTACCCTGCAACCAAGAGATCCTCACATAGTTTCTTCCAGTTGACCAAATATGTATACTTTTCCATTTTTTTCTTGTCTTCTGCATTTTTCGTACTGTTTAACAGAAGTAAACATTTTTTAAAACACTTAGGGATACAGAGAAAATAGTCTCTACTCTCAATGAGTTTACAGTCTAATAGGATGAGGCAACATCAAAACAACTTTGAACAGAAAAGATATACAGTATACAGAATAAATGTGAAGTGATTTCAAAGGGAAGACACACTAGTATTAAGGCAGAATGGGAAAAGCTTTTTGTA
Organism: Monodelphis domestica; assembly: GCF_027887165.1. Lineage (NCBI taxonomy): Eukaryota > Metazoa > Chordata > Mammalia > Didelphimorphia > Didelphidae > Monodelphis > Monodelphis domestica. Next base: position 194,041,338 of record NC_077231.1, on the reverse strand, counting down.
GAAGGTGAAATTTTAGCTGAGACTTGAAGGAACCCAATAGCCATAGGTGAGGAGGGGGTAATTCTAAGCACTGGGAAATTTCAGCTAGTCAAAGGATGGAGTATCTTGTGTAAGGAATAACAAGCACAGTGTCACTATATTATAATGTAAGAAGACTGGAAAAGGTAGGAACCAGGTTGTGAAGAACATTTAAAAGCCATTTTCCCCAGTTTTGTTGTATATGTAATTGTTGTTTATAAGCCTTAATCTTTAACCTTCTTAAAATATGTTTCAAGTTCTACTCACCTTTAAAGTGGGTAATAGCCAAGCACATGTGATACTGATAATGGCTCTTTGATGTTTGAACTTTAATACTTGGCACTTTTTGTATTTTTTATTTGACCTGGAAGTTTTGGCATATGATGTTTCTGAGCATTTTTATTTTGGGTTCTTCTTTCAAGAAGTGATTAGGAGTATCTCTTTATTTTTTACTTTGCTTCCTTGTTCTAAGAGATCTGAGTTATTTTTATGATTTTTTGAAATGCTGAATTAAAATTTTTAAAATACTATTTTCAAGTAGTTTAGTGTTTCCTAGGTAATTTCTGCTTGATCTGTTTTCTAGGTTATTTTTTAATAATATGTACCATACATTTTATTTTAATTGCTTAATTCTTGAGTAATATACTAATTCACCTTGCCATTCACTCCTCCCTAGCTATTCCATTTTGTATGTTATTTTTTTAGGTATTCTTATAGACCTTATAGTCAGAAAATTATTTTCTCTCAGATGCTGGACTGGTAATGGAGTTGCTCTGTTTTTCTGGGTTTACCCACTTGATCTTTCCTCAGTCCAACATATTTCTTCATCATATCCAGCATTTTCTTTTTGTATAGCCAGCCTCAGTTTCTGAATTCAGAGTTTGTGCTCAGGCCAACTCAGATATCATAATCCTGGAACTTGTTCCTAGGTCCTGATCTTGTGCCTCAATTGTCTGATCTTATATCCCACCTGTTGTTCAGACCCAGGCCGACTAGATAGTGGATCTGAACTGTACTGCCTTCATGTTGATTTAGTCCTGTATCCTTTCATACCTGGGGCTTCTGGGGTCTTTTGAAGCTGGGTACAGCTCTGCTCTTAATGCCAGTTGTGGATTCAGGCCACTCTACACTTTGCCTTCCACATAATCTAGTTTGTCTCCTTTTTAGATTTCCATAGTATTCTGGCAATTTTTTTGTGTGTGTGTTGTACTCAGCTGGATGAAGAAATTTATAGCTAATTCTGTTTGATTTTATCTTTTCCTTCTGTTACATGTTTAGATCTGTATCAGGTTTGTGGGAGATGTAAGATACTCTAGATCCCAAAGCAAGTGGCATAGCGAGGTAGCAGTGGTAGAGTGCTGATCTTTAGTGTCAGGAATACCTGAGTTCAAATCTAGCCCCAGATACTAGCCCTGACACCCTGGGAAGTTTAATCCATTTGCCTCAGTTTCTTCATACGTAAAATGGAAATAATAACAACATTTACTTCCTAGGGTTGTTGTGAGAATCAAATGAGATATTTGTAAAGTGCTTATTAGCACATAGTGTTGACTATATAAATGCTATTGCTGCTGATTTTTATACGTCATCTTCCCATAACATTATTTTTAAAGCATTATGCTTTATAGATGCATTTCCATAAAATTACAGCATTTCCTGCTGTAAAAAGTAAAGTGAATGTGTGATTTTTTTTACCTTAATGAAAAGCATGTATTAAAATATAGTATGGTTAATATTTAAATTCTTTTCTGGATTCTCACTAATAATATTTTAGTGTTTAAATATTTGTAGTGATGACACCATTCATTATCCAGAGAATTTGGCCTAGTTCACTTTTGTTGAAAAGTCACATCAATATTTTTTTTCCAAATAGAGCTTAACAGAAAAAAAAAATCATGCCACTGATTTTTGTTTTTTTGTTTTTTGTATTGTTTTCATTTTTTAATATATCCCTTTCCCCACATCCAGTGATCTATCCCTTGCTTCAAAGAATTATAAAGAGGAAAAAAAAGAATTTCATCAAAAATATCCCAGTCATTAACCAAGTCTGACCATTTATGTAAAGTCCCACACTCATAGTTTCTTATCTCTGTCTAGAAGAGAGGTACATGTTTCCATTTCCTCTTTTTGGCCAAGCTTGGCCATTAAAATTAAAGAATATTTTACTCTTTTTTTTGAGAGAGGGATGTAGTAGTTCCTTCCATGTCTAGACATTATATATGTGTGTGTGTGTGTGTGTGTGTGTGTGTGTGTGTGTGTGTGTGTGTGTGTGTGTGTGTGTGTGTGTGGTTAGGCTTACTCCACTATATTAGTTAGTGTAGGATTTCCTGTGCTTTTCTGAATTTTTCACTGTGAAGATTAAAATTTTCTGATGACTTTTTTTTTTAAAGCCCTCACTTTCCATCTTAGAATCAGTACTGTATGTTGGTTCTAAAACAGAAGAGTGGTATGGGCTAGGCAATGGGGGTCAAGTGTCTTTCTAGGGGTCACAGCTGGGAAGTGTCTGAGGCCACATTTGAACCTAGGATCTCCTGTCTCTGGACCTGGATCTCAATCCACTGAGCCACCCAGCTGCCTCCCTGGTGACTATCTTAATTTATAGTCATTTGTTACATAATTAAAATAATGGGTCAGAGAAGGAAAAGGCATCAGCCACGTTTGGCTGTTATCTTCTCAAACTTCCTTCCCTAAGCAGCCTGAGTTTGAGCTCACCTAATCACACCAACTGTGGTTCCAGGACCAGAAAGAGCCTTCCTTCTCCAGACCTGAAACTTCTATCTTCCCTGGCATCACTTTCCTTAGTCTCTTATTTGCTAGACTTGACTTCAGTCTGGGTCAGAGGCCAGTCTTACACCAGGAGTTACATGGGACCAGAGACAAGCATTTTCCCAGAGTGCACATGTCCCACTTAATACAGGTCATGTTCTTAATCAAAGGATGGGGTTGAATTGCAACCTCAAAAGAATAGGGGATCAGACTAGTAAATTTACACATCATAATTATTGTTTCTCATGCGTAATGGAGGAAATGGAAATACGAGATGGATCAGCTGAAAAAGCTAGAGGCTTGGAACTTTCGAAATTGTCAATCAACTGAGATGGAGTCACAGTTCCATAGAATCATGAAGGGAGCAGTTAAGCAGCTTAAGCTGTTTTGAACCTCACTCCGTTCTCTGACTGTTTTGAAGGGACGGTGGGAAACAAATTCTCTTTGGTCATTGCCCATTTCAGGAGACTGAGTGCTGAGAAGACTTTTGGGGTTTAGCTCAGAAGAAACCTGTCAGCCTTTCCTTTCACCATCTCCCCTTAGAGAAAGATAATGTTATTTCCTGGATTAGAAACATACTGAACTCCTCAATCAACAGGGATAATTTATAAGATTAGGGAACACTATTTTTCTCTCACCCCCTCCCCTCTCCTTACTACTTCTACCTAAAAGAATAAAATACCTCTTAGTTAAAGATTTGATCTCGGGATTTAGTTATTAGGGGAAGTCTTTAAGTTTACCATTCTGAGAAGAACACTGCAAGACTGTTGAGAAGGGAACAAGAAGTAAAATAGAGGGACTCAAGATCCAGTCTCCCCCTAACTTATTTCCTGGTGTTAAGGCTCCAACACTTCCTTATTACCATAATCCTCCTAAGAGTGGTATCTATTACACATGGTACATTTATATTACCTCCTATTAATGTACTACCATTGTTTAAGTATTCAGTAGTCAATGGACATAGTCTTCCTATTTCTAATTTTTTTTAAGTTAAAGGAGTTGTAACAGTATTTCATCATGGGAAACTTGACATTCTACTTAGTTTATTGATTCAAAAACAAACACTGTACACATTAAAAGCTGAGCACCTCATTAGAACATTTGTATATTAATTGCCTAAGAAGAAAAAAAGTCTTTGAAGATGTTTTTACAAAGTAACTGATAATTAGAGGCCAGCAAATTTCATAATACACTAATTGGTGACCTGTAAATCAGTACATTTATAATAAGTAAATGTTTAAAATTAATGCTTTATATTTATTGAATACCTAGAAATAGAAATTCAAATTATTACCTTTATTATGTACTTTCTTCATGCAGAAACTTTGAGTAGTACCTCATACAGTGCTTTGAATGATACAAACATAAATAAGTTATAATCTATCCTGCCTGGAATTTATCGTCTATTAGGGGATTTTTGCATGCAAATAATTATACTCCAAAATGGAAAAGAAGAACTTGAGACTATTAAAGAAGATTTGAGTCTTTTTTTTTTTGCACTTATTGTATTTTATGGTCATATATGACCCCTTTATATGTGTATGTCTAAAAGAGCTAAATAACATGCATATGCATATTTTTCTGTATCACAATTCAAATTTAGAACTTTATGAGCTTATGATCTAAAATATAATTAGATGAAATGCCTTTAATTTCATTCAGTAAATTGCCATTTTTGCTATAACAGGTTTTAATGGTTTATATGTATATTTTAAAAACTAAGAACCATAGAACTAAGCTAACTTGCAAAAGTCGAATTGAATTGTAAATTTCTTCTGTGTTTTATAGGGTGCGATGGTTCCACTCAGTGAAGGCTTTGCTTAGGATTCCGAAATTAAGATCTCCTCTAGCCATGTATCACAACATAACAGTGTTAAATTGTTAAGTGGGAATCTTCACAGATAATACACCTCTCTCCCTTCCCTTTAGTCCTGGATCTGCTACATACTTGTGTGATCTTCAAGCAAATCATTTACTGCTTTGGGTCCTGGTTTTTATAGAACCATAACAGAGATGGGCAAAAAAAGTGCTTTTCCCAATGGTACTAAAATTTTGAGTGTTGAAAGCATTTGTTTATACCAGAACCTCAAGAGGGTTTAAAGGGAGTAGTAGAAATGTTTCATTGAAATATTCTGGAAGACACCAGATGGTGGGCTTCCAGATCACCTAGTCTTTCCTCCAAAAGTGGTCAAGGGACTCATTCCTTTGCCATAGGGCAATACCCTGAGATCTCTCTCCTTGCCTGTATATTCTTATGACCCAAGGTCTAAGATTTTTCTTCCAAAATCTCCCAAATCTTCCCTGCCACCTCACCATTAATTGAATTGTCCTAAAAAACTGATTTAGAGGATACCTCCTTGGCACATTTTGATACCTATCTTAGTTCTCTAATTTGCTAGTTATAGATCTGACTTTTAAGTTGAATGAGATCTAGCTCAGCTAGTATATAAATCATATTCCCTTCTTATAACCTTGAACGTTATTCAGACTTTTCTTGAAGACTTGTAGTGAGGGAGAACCCACAATAGCTCTAATTACTAAGTAATGAAGTAATTAACTTCTAGTCAGCCATGTTCATATTTAAGTATGTTATTCTTTTTTGCTTATTTCAAAAAGTTCCAAGATAATAAAAAGATCTTGGACCAGTGATATTTTTCAATAACAGCAGCTAATCTAGTCATTAAGATCAATATTATAGGTCTTACTACCCACTGCTCTTAAGTTCTGCTTCGTCCCCTTGCCATCTTCTCTATCCTATGTCCTTTTGGTATAATGGAAATAGTGTTGGTCTTCAAGTTAGACCTACGTAAATCCTGATTTTTTTACTTGATATTAATAACAGAAAAGACAATGAACAAAAACATCTCCTCTGTTGCATATTTCAAGGAGGTTTGTATAATTTTGATGTATGCATTGAAAGTACTTTGTTGGAAGATAAACTTGATGGCTTCAATTTGCTTTTATCTAATGAAATGTTTTTTATTTAACCCACATTAGCACAATGGGGTTTAGTATGATGGTTAAGAATATATTATGTTGTGAAATATTACTTGCAAAAGCATATCTGTTTCTTTCTAGTACCCCCTACCTTTAAAGGGGGAGAAAGGGGTTAATTTTTTAAAGGGTTGGACTTTATATTTTGAGTGTGGTTGCCAGGAGTTTAATTCCAAAGAGATTTTATTTACAAAATATAGAAAGCGTGAAGCAAGAAATCAGAGAGAGAGGATAAGGTAAGATATCTAGCCTGAGCATGAAGTAATTTATCTCCAGCCCTTCTCTCAGCCTGGGCAGAGAGAGTTAGTTCTTAGTTGGAGGGGCCTTTGCCCTCATAGCCAAGCCCCTGGGGATATAGGGAGCCTCTCTCAAGAGGATAAGTCTTTCCTGAAGCTGGGTCTCTTCAGAAAAAAACCAGCAGTTAAGAGTTAGCTTTTCACTCACCACCTGTCAGTCCAGTCAGGAACAAGGTCTTGGGTCTAGTGGCAGATCAAAGAATGAAGATTTTTTTTTTTCCTCACAGGAAGTAACAGCTCCTTTTAAAGACACTTCCTTTGTGTCTTCCCTAATTTTACATCTACCAATCACAGTTGACACTTTGTTTTAGGACTGTCCAGAAGTCAGTCGGTCAATTCTGATTCGTCACCTACTATTGTACACATGGGTAATAGACCTCACCCACTCAAGTGTGAATTGGAGTGTTTGCACCTTTGGTGATTAAATCTAAAATGGGAAGATCTTCGTAGTCAACTTTAAGTAGGGTGTTCTAAAAATAGGCAGGGATTACAATTTAAATCTTCACAGTCAGGGGAGAGTTAAGTATTTTCATTGTTATAATCAGGGGAGAGTTATAAGTATTTTCATTTTTACAATCAGGAGAGTTAAGTTTAATCTTCACACACCAAAATGAGTTTGATGCATGTGTAGATTATGCCCATTTAAAATGTATTCACAAAATAGGCATTCGTGTAGGTTGTTGTTGATATTCTTGTAATCTCCCCCTTTTTTTTGATGATGGTAAAGTCTGAAATCTTTCCCATGTTTTTGGTATTTTTTCCCCTCTTTTCATTTTCCTTGTGAATCAAGATTCACATTTAAGCTACACATGCATCAAACTTATTTTTGGTAGGGGGTATTAGAAAGGAACAGATGTGCTTTTGTAAGTGATATTGCACAGCAGACCACATTCTTAACCATCATACTAGGTCCCGTTGTGCTAACTTTGGGTTAAATTAAAAAAAAAAAACATTTCATTCAATAAAAGCAAATTGAAGACTTCAGTCAGGTAAGCCTCTGATGCCTTCAAGCTGTAATATTGACCTCCTGCTGAACTACTTCTTCCAATCTAGCCGTTTTTCCTGTTTGCTTTCTTTAGGGACATTTCAACTTCTGTAACCATATCTGAAACTGATGTTAAAGACCAAGTGTGGTGACTATACTGTCCTTAAAGGTGAAAAAGTTACAAAATTTTTATGTTTTTTCCTTTGTATATACACATATTTTATTAGGAAAATACTCTATCCTTCTCTGGAAGGATATATTAAAAAGTTGATATTCGAAGCTAATTTTACCTTTGGCTACCCTATCTCTTTATTTGGCAAAACACCCCAGTGTTTATTGACTGTGGCAGATTCTAGATTCTTTTGATCTCTTTGCTATGGTAATTGATTAGTTCAATTTTGTATGGAATTGTTATAAGTAGTCAGTGTCTTTTCCTCCATTTCTTATTTCTCAGAATTAATAAATTGTTTAAATATTGTAAGTTGACATATTAATTACATGTTCCTCTGATTACAGTCATTATCTCCATGCATTCTATTTCAAGTTATTTATCCATCCTAAGTTCTCTTCTGAGCTTCAGGCTCTCATCACCAGTTGCCTTTTGAACATCATTAACTAAATGTCCAGTTGGCATCCCAAACTCAGCATGTCTAAAACAAATTATGTTATTTCCCCCTAAATCTTCCCTTCTTCTAGTCTTTACTATTACTACTGTCAAGAACTTTACCATCTTCCAGACATCCAGGCTCACAGTTTTGGTTTTTCTTTTTTCTTTACTGTCTCATCACACATCATTCTACCCCATTTCTGTTATCAACTCTTATAGTTTTTTATCTTCACATTTTTTGTATATGTGTGTGTGTATATATGTATATATATATATATATTTTTTCCCCCCTCTTCTCTCCATTTACATTGCCATGGTTTAAGCTCTCTTCAGCTTACACCTATATTGTTGAAATGGTCAACTGGTTGGTCGTTTTCCCACAAGACTTTCCCTACTCCACTATGCCCTCCTCACAGCAGTCAAAGTGCTTTTCCTCACATGCAAGTCTGTCCATGTCCCATCACTTCCTCCACTCCTCAATAAAATCTAGACTCCTTATTTTCTTTAGGATCAGATATAACATTCTCTATTTGAAATTTTAAACCCTTCATAATTGGGCATGTAACTGACCCAACTACACCAGCTCTTTTGCTATCTCTTTATAATAGGACCTTTTATTTCCTGACTACATTTTCACTGATCCTCCTCTGTGATCTCTCTCTCCACAACTGCTACCAGCTTTCTTGACTTCTTTTAAGACTCAGCTCAAATTCTACTCCATCTGATACAAAGCGTCCATAGTGATAGATAGCCCTTACATACATAACTGACCATATTACTCTCCAACTCAGTATACTCCAGTAGTTCCCAAATGCTTTTAGGATAAAATGCAAAGTCCTTTGGCTTTTAGTGCCCTTCACAAACTGGACCCAGCCTTTCTTTCTAGTTGCATTATATGTGGCTCTCCTTTCTCTTTTGCCTTCCATCCATTCTTTACATACACATTCCATTCATGTAATGCATTCAGTTATCAGAGAATTTCTTATTTTCCCTAAGATTCAGGTCTTATCTCCTACACAAATCCTTTCTTTTCTTTTTTTTTTAATTCCAAATGCTAGTTAAGTATATAATCTGAATATAATTATGATGATAGATGTGCTCTTTTGATAAAATGTTACTTGAGATCAGGGACCGTTTTATTTTTCATCTTTATATTCCCTCACTCCTGGCACAATATCTGGCATAGATTAAGCACTTAACTAATGCTTATTAAATTAATAAAGGGTTTTAGAAAATAAAACATTTTAAATTATGTTAATATTTGGAAAGAAAAGGATTTCATTCTGTGATGTACTAATAAGTACTCATGGCTACAGGGATTGTTAGGGTAGTATTTTATATATTACAAGATTTAGACAATACAAGGATAATAAATAAGGTGCTGGCGCGCGTGTGTGTGTTCATGTGTTTTGGGCCTTTCTGTTTGAATTTGGTGATTTTTCTGAGTTTTGAAAAAATCCCAGTAAGTTACTTAAGCTCTTTGGACATCATCATCTAGAAAATGATAGTGTTGAACTGTATGGTCATTTTCAGTTCAAATATTACAAGATTCATTTATATACTTCTATGATACTATGTTTTAGAGATATAGAAAATACGTTTAAAAGCCTCTACATAATTAAATTAAAATTTTCTTTCTTTTTATAAGTAAGATGATATAACAGAACCTTTTATTTGAATTCAGTGAGTTTCGTTAAAGTAATTGTGCCATTACCAACACCTTAGTGAAATAATTTAACAATTTTTACTTTTTTTCCCTTATCCATGAAGTGAAAGTGTTAGAGAAAATAAAGGACTTAAGGCCAGTGACTATCTCCCTTTTTTGGCTTTCTGTTCCCATCCTTGTACAATGCCTAATAATACTAGTGCACTTAGAAATCCTTTGAAATATTTTTTGGTTTATTGGATTAAATTACTTTGTTTTCTAGCTCCATTTTTAGATTCTGTAATTTGGACATTATACATATGCCCATATTTTGTGTACACTTTATGACAGAGCACTTTGTATTCTTCATATCTTTTCTTAGGGTTTTTATTTTCCATTTATTTAATAGAAGCGAAAATATGGAAATATGACTTTTATATCCAATCCTATAAGTTCTCCAATTGCATTGGCTGCTCTTTTGTATGAACAAGTAAATATCACCTCTTAGGTTATTAGAAATGTTCAAATGTCTTGCTCAAATTAGAATATAGAATAGTCTTTAAAATGAAGAAAATTTGATTTTGGAAATCAGCTAACAATTAAACATTTATTAAAATATTGTAGGACATTGGATATAAAAAAATCATTAGTCCTGTCTTCAAGGAACTTAGAGTTTACTCAAATGTGACACTAGCTATACAGATAAATATAAAGTAATTTTAGGAGGAAGAAATAAAACATAGGGCACACCTACTTATGTAGAAGAAGGTATGGGTGCTCAGTCTTGAAAGAAGCTTGGAATTCTAACAGGTGGAAATGAAGAGGTATACATCATTCTAGAGATGGGAACTACTCTGGGCAAAGTTCCAGAGATTGAGCAGATATGTAATATTTTGAATTCTGAGAACAGGTAGACAAACATACTGAAATCGAGAACTAATGAAGAGAAGTAATATGAAAGAATTTTGGAAAAGTATATAGGAGTTAAACTGTGAAGAACGTTTAATGTTAAGATAAGGAATTTTCATTTTATCTAGAGATATGAAGAAACCACTTAAAAATTTTCAGAGGGAAATAATATAGTCAGACCTATACTGAGTAAAGAACATTTAATTTGGCAGCTTATGTGGGTGATAAATTAGAGAAGGGAGTGACTAGAAACTTAGAAACCAATTGGTATACTATTGCAATAGTCCAGGTAAGAGGTAACTAGGAAGATGACCTTGTGAGTAGAGGAATTAGAAGAGATGTGACAGTAAGATGTGTTCAGGTGAGGGAGAGGGAAGAGTCAGATAACTTCAAGATTGCAAACCTGGTGACTGGCAGGATATTAGTCTCCATTTTTTTTAAAGGGGAGGGAGTTTGGAAGAGAAATGATATTGGAAGAATATGAATTTCGTTATGGATGTGATGAGTTTGAGATGCTTAAGAAACTTTCAGGTGGAAATATCTAGCAGGCAGTTTTTAATGTAGCTCTAGAGAGATTAAAGCTGATTATAGTTTGGTGAGTCAACTCAATAGAAATTATAATTGAACCAATGGCAACTTATTAGATCTAGAAAAAAGATTCAGGACAGTCTTGCTTAATGACTGCTGAGATGAACCATAATAAATTAAGATGCAAGATTCTCTACTAAGAAGAAGGGGGAGGAATTGGAAGGACAGACTTTAGAAGAAAAGTTTTGAAATAACAACTCTAGAAAGTATGATGAATCAATGGAAGAGAAACAAAAGAATTGCCATTCAAAAGTAAAGACCTATTTGAAATTATTGAACACAAATTTATAGTGAATTCTTTGATACTAATTCTTCTAGCAGCATTCAACAATGAACAATTCCTAACAATGTTAGGAAGACAAAGCAGAGAGAGGATAATACTAATTTAGGTTTTAAATAATATTATTTTTATATTGAATTGGTTTATTTTTCATGGGGGTAGTTTTAAAAAGTAAAAACCAGAAATAATCATAGAATTCTGAGAAAAGGATCTGGGAAGTTATTTTGTTCAAGCCTCACTCAAAACAGGAATATCCCTTGTGTATTAGTAGCAGGATGGCAGAAATATGCTGTTCATGTAAATCATAAAGCTTTGAATTAGTCTCCTGTTCCTTTTCACAAAACTTCACTAACAGGTCCTGTGAAAGTTTGGAGGGAGTTGGGACTAACATTTTTACATTTTCATTAAATATGCAAAATGTATTTTTTGGCAAATTAATGAAATCATAATTAATGTTTTTCAATCTTGAACTGTAAGATAGAGCTTGGATACTTCTAAACTTGAACACATAAAAATCATATATTTTGCCCTTAGAATTAGAAAAGCAGCCATTATATTATAAAATGTTTAAAAGGAAATGCACAATATAATTTTAGGTAAGCTTCATGTAGATTAGCCTTTACATTTTAAAATCCTATTGTTTTCTTTATTTTTTTAACAGCAAACCCCCAAAAGATGGTAAAAGTGATAGATACTTTATTATACTCTAAAAAAAAGGGAGGAGGCAGCTGGGTAGCACAGTGGATTGAGAGCTAGGCCTAGAGATGGGAGGTCCTAGGTTCAAATCTGGCCTCAGACACTTCCTAGCTGTGTGACCCTGGGCAAGTCACTTAACTCCCATTGCTTAGCCCTTACCACTCTTCTGTCTTGGAACCATACACAGTATTGACTCCAAGATGGAAGGTAAAGGTTTAAAAAAAAAAACTAGGATAGTCCCAATATTTCTTTTCACTCTGTGCTTTAAAACCATATACCCGAGTATAAAAATAAATGAAAATTGTACATTATTAGTCAACATACTGGTAGATTTTTCCTGAGCTTCCTTAATGGAATCTAGAAGGAAGAAAGAAGGTTTTGCTAAACCTGGAACTAAGATTGACTTCAGAGAGACAAGCTAAGATGATGGGATATCTCTGAAAATTCAGCTGAACTCTTTCCTACAACTTCATGAAGATCGAGAAAACAGATCAGACCAAATCTGATCTGGAATTCCCAGGAAATCATTTTACCAACCTAGTTCGACAAAAAGAAACAAAGATCTTCAAACCAAGGGAATGAAGTCTAGCCAGAAATATGTTGCCTAATGCATCCTAGTATGGAAACAGCCTATGTACCAGGACGAGGAAAGGTCTCAGATTTATCAGAGGGGCCTCTGCCTGGGTAGGGGGCAGGAACAAGTGCCAACTGGCAGCTGTCACTCACTACCTAGTTCTGGCTCCCAGATCCAGGATGGATTGACTAGGATAGACCTGCACTTAGGGATTGGCATTCCACTGTAAGGAAAATTTGGGGGCCCTAGACTGTACTGAACAAAGAATGAATCTAAAAGAAAGCAGCAGGTATGTGTTTCAGACTCTAGGAGTGGAAAAGGGTCTCAGAACTAAAAAAAGAATATAAGGGAGAGAAAGAGAGATCCAGATGCAGATGGTGGTAGATCCACTTGGGGATCCCTCTGAATACCTAGCCCCGAATTCTAACCTCCAGTTAGTGAGAGTCAAACTGAATCACTTTCTCTCACTGGGTGAGTTGTGCAAACTCCTTGGAGGCAATTGATATAAAAAACAGCATCTCTTATTTTAAGAGGGAATACAAACTGAGGATCAGAACAAGGGGCCCCTAACTCTAAGGGATCTAATTTCCCACAATCCTCTACATCCTTCACAAGAGGGAGTCTTCTGGCTAACTTAGCTCCCTGTTTCTATCTAGGTGTCCCCAAAACTGACTAAGCTAACTATCTGTGACCCTTAGTAGTTGGTTTGAAGTATCTCCCAAGAGCTGTCTCTGAAAACTATAATGAATGAACTCTAGCAGCTAAGTTCACCCCAGGGGTTCTGACCCCTGAGGTAAAACCTCAAAGTCAGTCTGACAGGATTTTCTAGATAAAACCTCCTGAAAAGCACAGCAGGTATGATCAGATCCTTTTCTGGATCTTTTCCAGTTAAATAGAGTACCTCAAAAGATGAATCAGGGGTATACTCCTTCCCCAGTCAGGTAAGATAGAAGAGATCAGATATGATCACCTTTCCTCTCTTCCAAGACAGGAAGCTCCCAACCTCCAACAGGAAGTCACTACTCTCTAGAAGATGTCACTTCCAAACTGTTCCTCCTCTACCTTCTGCCTGCTAAAATTCTTTCCCTTGAGTTCCTAGTCTATGCCTTAAAGACAGCCTTCTACTTCTCTTAAATCTTACCCTATCTCTATCCTTTTTCCATTATAGAACTAACCCCCAGGCCAGTAGGAATAACCAGGGCAGCAATCCCAGACCAAAGGGAGGTTATTGTTCTTTCACCCTCAACCAGCAAATCTTTCCAGCTGACGACTAGTAATGGCTGAGTCTTAACAGAAGTTTACATTGGAAATCCATTATAGGCAAGCCCACAAAACCTTTTGCTCAGACCCAGACCCAAATCAGGAACTTTCAGAACTCAGATAGGGGTAATGACAATCAGACTTTGCTCTGGATCAAACCACTTTGGGAGCACTGAAAGTTTACAGGTCCTTGTTCCTGAGATCCTGAATAACATAATACTCAGTACCTACAAGAAATCAGTAGTAGGACCCAAGAGGACAAAAGCTCACTCTAGACATTCCCTCTAGCAAAAATGCTAATTTAACGTAAATTCCAAACTTAGGAAAGAGGCTAACAGGATGAATAAATAAAATCTAAAAAAAATAATAATAATTTCACCATAAAAGTTGTTATGGGGACAGAAACACCCAGGACAAAAACCTAGAAGAAGATAATGACTCTGGTTATCAGTTGTGGAATAGTTGAACAAGTTGTGCTATGTAAATGTGATAAAATATTGTTCTTTCAGAAGTTATAAAGGAGATAATTTCAGAGAAATTTGAAAAGTTGTATATGAACTGATGCAGAATGAACAATGTATACATTGCAGGAGAATGATATATATAATAATTACACTGTAAAGATAAAAATCTTTAAAAGACTCAGAACTATGGGGGCAACTAGATAGCTCAGGATAAAAGAACCAAGTCTAGAGAAGGGAGATCTTGGGTTCACGTTTGGCCTCAGATACTTCCTGTAGCTGTGTGACCCTGTGCAAGTCACTTAACCCCTATTGTCTAACCCTTATGGCTTTTCTGCCTAGGAACTGGTATCAATTCTAACTTAGTATCAATTCTAACACAGAAGGTAAGGGTTTTTCTTTTTGTTTTGTTTTTTAAGAAAAAAATCTTAGAACTATAGTCAATGCAACAACAAATAATACTTCCAGAGCACTCTTGATGACATCTTGACAGAGATGTTATAGACTCAGAGTACAGTTGGAGAAATTTTAAACATGAACAAAGCACAAATTTGTTGTTTGATTATACGTGTTTATAACTAGGTTTTTGTTTTTGTCTATGTGGGGCGAGAGGCCATGAGTGAGTGGGGGAGAAGATTATGTTTTATCTTACAGCACACTGAAGTTATTCTTTTCTAGAACATTAGTAGAATATTGTTTGGAACCTAACAATTCTTTATTTTTTCCAGACTATGTCTTCAGCGGTGGTACAGTTATATGCAGCAGATCGAAATGGCATGTGGTCAAAAAAATGCTGTGGTGTAGTGTGTCTTGTGAAGGACAATCCGCAAAGATCTTATTTTATCAGAGTATTTGATATCAAGGTAAGATTCTTTTACTTGCTAGTTGTAGGAGTTTGGTCTGATCATGATTATCTAATACATAGTATGTTAGATTAGTTCTTATTAATGCCTTGACCACTACATGTCACAGAAGAGCCATCATTGGTCACATTAGAAACATAACTTGTTTTTGACCACTAAATTGGAGAAGTTAACTTGACTGAGTAACAGCATACCAAGACACTAATAGACACCCCACACCTTCACTCACTCCCCCCCAAACAGGTTGAGTGATAGCCCCAGATTGTTTCTCTGCTGTGAATAATTCCAATTACCACCACACTTGCTCTAAGTCTGCTACTTGAAGATCTACTACCTTCCAAATTGTACATCCTACTTTTGATCTTAATTGTAGGAAATTCTTGTATTGAGATGAGATCTTTCTTCTATATCTTGTACTCACTGCTTCTCTTCTATATATTTTTCATGACTAGAGTGGTTGGAAATCCCATTGTGGAACTTACTTTCTCAGTGTATATCATCAGTCATATCTTCTTTGTAATTTAGGGTTTTAGAGAATTATCTCTGTGAACTCAGAGGCAGGGCTCGAACTAAGGACATATCTTCCTGCCTTCCCTCATGCTTCCTCTCTTTCCATGTAATTCAAAATTCAAAGAAAGCAGTCATGGTTCTAACAGGTCTCTCAGCAAGGTGCTGTGTTTTGTTCTGTATGATATCTTTACTTTGTTCAGTCATCTATGAATTATGGCCTGGTTTCTAGTTATCCTGGCTATTTTGTGACTACTATAGTTTGATAATTTGTCAGTATCCTTTATCCTAAAGATTTATTGCTCAAATACCATAAGATCTAGCATTTACTTTTTCATTGCAATAGGATTAAAATGGATAGATTTTGTTCACAAAACTGCATTTTGTCTATTTTGTACATCTGTATCCCACTATTTTAAACTCAGTTACAGAAATTTTTTCATCCTTCTTAATCAACTGGCTCTGGGCGTTAAGAAATATTTATTAAGAACTAATAAATAGGTTTCCCATCTGGGCCTGACTTAGACTTTTTTATAGGGAGAATGGGTGAATTATATTCAGATTTGCATGGAATCCCTTGCTCAATGAATGACTTTTCTTTTGGGGAAATTCTTCAATCACATCCTTTGGTAGAGGATATTGAGGGAATGGAAGGAGATGGGCCCTCGTTTGTTGAAATTTGAACAGGAATAGCTGACCTAAGTAGGTATATATCTGAAGAAGATGTAACCCACAGAGACTCAGGAATATCTTACTGGGATTTCAAAGACAGGAGCTATCCCCTCCTGACCCTCTGGAAGCAGGACTGGTAGCAAGGTTAGAGAGTCCTCAGGCAGTTTTAGGGACAAAGAGCCATTTGAAGAACATGACATAGTGGCCCTTAGTTTATATCAGAGATCTCTTCCCTAACAGATTTGTAGGGGAATTGGACATTAAAAGGAATGAATGTTAATATATATTATATAACTGGCATTAAAACACCAGGGTCTGGGAAGAAGTAAGGTTCACCCCCTGACTCCCAAGGTCTCTTCTCCTCCTTCACACCATCATAAAGATCTCTGGCTATTTCTCTGGGGTCCTCCACACTGATTATAAGCTCCCTGATGGGTACTCTGGTTTGAGTTAAAACTTACTCTATCAGAATTACTAGCCCTGTTGGAGTGTCTTAGTATTATTATTATTATTACTACTACTACTACTTCAGCTTCTGAAGTTCCTATCATCCTGATTTTCTTCCTATAGTTTATAGCTACATGGCGGTGGCTTACCACAGAAATAGCATTGTAATGGCCCTTTGTCCAAGTTCTTATCACTTCCCTCAAAGGAGCCATGATTTCCTTACTTTTATTAAGACAGGAACTAAGCTAACTGCCTCATTTTCCTTGTTCTGTCTTTTCTGCTTCCTCCTTTTCAGCTTTTTCTTTTTCTCTCCTTTCACAGCCTTCAAAAATATATATTGAGGTTCTCTTCAAATTTTCTATGTCCATACTAAGATTGGAAAACTCTTCTGAAAATACTCTCCCAATTTCTGGGGAAGACTGATTTACAAAATGATTTCTTATAATTCTAGAATCTATCTCTTTTGCTACATCTAGCCCAAAATTTCTGGCCCCTACTTCTACAATTCTATCATAAAATCTGGTTGGCCTTTCATCTGTTTCCTGGTTAATATGTTCAAATTTTACCCAGATCTCTCATCTTGAGAAGCAAGCCTCCTTGGATTCGTATAATTTAATATAGTCCTGAGCTACATTTGGGTCCCATTTTGGATCTTTTTAAAGACAATTTTTTCTTTTTGCATTCCCATCCTGAGAATTATTGGTGGCTGAAAGAATGGTCAGTCTATCACCTTCAGTTAATAAAGCATAGAGGAGATTCATGATGTCAATCCAACTCGATTTATAGGTCCTATATATATTTTCAAACCTCTTGATTATTAGCAAAGTCTCTACATCAAAGAAAGGTGTCTGATCTTTTCACCTATCAAGATCACTGGGGGAAAAAATAGAATATGATTTTTTTGTCACTAAATTTCCTCTTCAGTCCTATGCAGAAACTTCTCTCATGGGAGAAAGCAGGCAGTAGGGAACCAGGGCACCATTTTTAAAGTCTGATCTCCTTCTGAATTAGATAAAGCACAATTCAGGCCTTAATATCAAATCAGGAGTTAAAGGAATTTCAACTGAAATTTTGAGGTACTATAGGTTATAGAGATTGGCTTTCTGGGGAGTTGCAAAAAGTGACCCCCCCCCAAAAAAAAACAGTAAAAGAACTGGGTAAAAAAAGCTCTCTGAGATTATCTGCTCCTATTACCATCTTCAATTCTTATAAAGCCTTTAAATCAAAGTAACTGAACCTAGGTCATGAGAAAACACATTTTGAGCAATCTCTATATATTAGAATTTCTGTATTTATCTATATTTCTATAAATAGAAATAAATTGCTTCCTTCCTCATCATCCAGGACTTTATGGAGGACATTCTTAACATCCCATGAAATCGTTACTTTATACAACGGGCTTTCCTTTGGAATCCATTTAGGAATTTTCAAGATTCATGTCATATTACCCATTGCCTAAGCTTTAAAAAATTCTTCAAAAAGGAGAAAGATGGAACAGAAAGAAAGAAAGAAAAAATCAGGTTTTTAAATCTTACTACAGGACTCTCCTCACGCTTTAACTGCTGAACATTTAATCCATTTCTTTTCTTTCTTTTTTTTTAATGCTTATTCTGAAGCTTCCTTCTCAAGTGACCATTTGGTCTACTTGAATCACTTTTAAGCAGTGGCTTTCTAAAGCAAAAAAAAAAAAATCATCTCTTCACTGAAAAAATCCAATCTCTGGAGCTGAACTAAAAGGCTTTCTCACCTTCTGACCCCTCATAGGCTAAATAATCCCATTTAAAAGAATTAAGATTAAGATCTCATCAATCTGTTGCTACAAGTGTCTCCTGAACTTGAGAATTCCAAAAAAATGAAATTTCTACTTGATATTAAGCTGCTCTTGTGAAAAATTCAGAGAGTGATCGGAAAGAAAGCAAACAGAAGGAACAAGATACCTTGTGGTCTGCCAATAATTGTAACAATTAAATTGGTATGGAGGCTCAGCACCAGTTATAAGCATTTATTAGTGTGGTGAGAAAGTAATAGAAAGTTAGATTTTAGCCTAATAAATCTGATACTTCATTTTGCTGGATGACAGACAGGAGCTTGTTAAAGGTCAGGGGCCAAGATAAACTAGAGCCTAGACAACTCAGAGAGCTAAATCTCCAACTTGATAGATATTGGTAAAAAAATCAAGAGTGATCCTGCTTCCCAAATAGGTTAAAAGACCTGTCCTTGGGCAGTGGCTTTCAAACGTCTTGCCATCTGCCTTTCTCTGGTGATGTTATGCTAGCTCTGGCAAGTTGACACTAGGAACACTCACACTGATGCCAGGAGATGCCAGCGTCAGGTCATTAAATATAACATTACTCTGTGACACCTATGTCTCATCATTGGAGCACCGTGGGATAGAGGTATTATATGTCACTTACCGTTGACAGGGACTGCAGAGAGGTTCAAAAGACTGAGAATTGATTAAAAGAAGTCATTAGATTTTCTGATTAAGAGATCATTAGTAATTTTGGAGAGAGCAATATTGTTTGAATGTTTAGGTCAGATGCAAGCTTATAGAAAGTTAAGAAAAAAGAGGAAATGAAGTGGAGGCACCTTGGCAGGGATTTTAGTCATAATAGGGAGGAAAGATATGATTTGGTAACCAGCAGGGATGGTGGATCAAGTAAGAGATTTTTGAGGATGAGGGGTCAAAGGTATGGGAAAGAGTGGACAAACAGCTAATAGAGGAGATGAAAAATAAGTAAGAGTAGGAATGATAAAGGAGGCTATCTACTAAAAAACAAAATAGATTAGAATCACTTGTGCATATAGAGAGAGAAGCGCCTTAAATATGAAGGGTTTTTTTATTTGATTGTGCACTCATGTGCATAATCACATATGCACTCATGTGCATAATCACACATAATAATGCTGCTTTTTCATGATTAGGAAGAAACTAGTCCAATAATTTAAATAATTTAGCTAAATTTGTTTTATTATTTTTTAAAAGCACTTTTGCTCTTAATAGATAAGTAATATGCTTTGCCATAAGTCCTCAAGATTATACTTCTATTAATGCTTGTTTTTAACCTTAATTTTTTTTGTTAGGACGGGAAACTACTATGGGAACAGGAGCTGTACAATAACTTTGTATATAATGGTCCTAGAGGATATTTTCATACCTTTGCTGGTGATGTATGTCATCATTTATCTTAATAATGTCTGATTTGTACAACCACATTTTAAATGCTACCATTCAATTATGTTCATGAAATCACTATATTTCTAGGTTTTTTATTTTCATATTTTAAAAATATAAAGAATGCTTTTATGTTTCCAGTATTGTCACAAATTGACAGTTAAAAATACAGGAATAAAAACCAAGGTTTCATTGGGGGAAATAGCTTCCTTCATTTCCCAGATAATCTATTTTAAAGTTGTATTATTAATGGTTTTTAGACTGCATAAGAAACATTAAAAGTAAACCGTTTTGGAATGATTTTCTTTAGTTTAGAGCAATATTCAATCTTTCAATTTTTATGTTTGAATTAAAATTCTAGCTTACGCCCCATTTGTAACTCTGAAAGAAAAAAATGCAATCACTCCTCAACTTTCACAAGGGTAACATTCCTAGAAAATAGCACCAAAGTAAAAAATGTGAATGTTAATACTTTGAACTTACAGGGGTCAGGTTCCTATGACCACCAAATGCTATTATCTTTTGCTGGAGAGAGCTGATAGTTTTTTTTGTTTTTTTTTTGCATACAGTTCTTTATAACCAATCATTAATCCTGATAATGTGCACCTTTCCTAATACAACAACCATGAAATAATATAAAATAAAATGGTAACATGCAGAACATTTTTTCATTGGCAATTCCCTAGCATTCTGTGACCTTTTCTGCTAACATCTC
The DNA here is from genome assembly GCF_027887165.1 of Monodelphis domestica. Lineage (NCBI taxonomy): Eukaryota > Metazoa > Chordata > Mammalia > Didelphimorphia > Didelphidae > Monodelphis > Monodelphis domestica. The sequence continues at coordinate 194,020,880 of NC_077231.1, read as the reverse complement.
AATTTTAAAAAACCCAAGATTGATTTCAGTGGGCATTTAACCTTGAGACTACAATAGATGTTGGGACTGGCAACATCATTGTCTCCAACCAGCTGGTTGATTAGACTGACAGCAGCTGCAAAAATTCTGACATGAAATTTATCTAATACTTTTGTTTTCTCACTAAGCTATATCACTGATTTTACATCCTTGGACTTAGAACCCTATACTTTGGGGGTATATTTGCAACACAGAACTTCAGCTTGCAAAGCAAACAGAGGAGCTTTTTACTATAGTAGCATAAACAAAACCACTAAAGCACATAGTAGGACACCAACTTCACAAACTTTCATGCATTTCTCCTTTTGTTTTTGCCCTCTATCGGGCGTACATAGCCACAAATGTGCACAATTGCCAACACAAAAGTAAAAATGAAGTTCCTAATAAAATCACAAATGCTTGGTTTCAAAAGTTAAAAGCATGAATGTTGAGGTTTGACTGTATTAGATAATAAATTGAACGCCAAGTATATATTTTCAAGGTGAATGCCAAGTTATATTCAGTACTATTCAATTTCTCATCCTTTAGGACAAAGCAGTTTTATTTTCTGCCATTGAAATGAACCATCAATTTATTAGAAATTTACCTTTTGGAAGGGTTTTTTTGTCTATATCTTTTTTTAAATCCTTACTATCCATTTTAGAATCATTACTGTGTGTTGTTTATGGGGCAGAAGAACAATAAGGGCTAGGCAATGGCGGGGTTATGTGATTTGCCCAGTCACACAGCTAGAAAGTGCCTTAGGTCATATGTGAATCAGGACCTCTCATCTCTAGACATCTCAATCCAATGATCCGCCTACCTGCCCCCCTTTTGTCTGTATCTTAAGGCAAATCTACTAATGCTTTCCTTTTTTTTTCTGAATTTTAACTTTTCAACATAAATATTTCAGACATGTCAAGTTGGTCTTAATTTTGCCAATGAAGAAGAAGCAAAAAAATTTCGAAAAACAGTTACAGACCTTTTGGGGCGTCGACAAAGAAAATCTGGTAGGTATCCTTTGCCAAAAAGTAAAAGAGAAGAAGAAAATGTGGTGGGCAACTAGTTTTCTAAGTCTTTCTAAGGGTCAGTCCAATAAATCTTTCATATGAGTAGTTTATCAAATCCATATGCATAGTATTGCTTGTGTTACTGTGGGTGGTAGAAAGAGAACAAATACTTGTCCTCATAATGTGCAAAAGATAGTTAGAAATACTGTTCAGGTGATTGGAAAAAAAATTTGGAAAATATATATTTGGAAAGCATCTCCATAAAGGTGATTGTTGAAGTTCTGAGAGTGAGTGAGAATCTCAAGAAAAATGGTATTAAAAAAAAATTGAAGATAAGAGGACTGAGAATAGAAGTCTGGGAAATGAACTCTAAAATTTTTAGGATGAGAACAGGAACCAGAAACTGAGGCAGGGGAAGACTGGAAATAGGAAGAGTCCTGAGAGTAAGTCAGGGAAGCCAAGGGAGATGGTGGTCAACAGTGACATAAACCCAAAAATTAAGAAACATGAGGACTAGGAGAAGGTAACAAACATGAAGCAATTAAGGAAAAGAACAAAACTACAAATAATCATCTAGATTATGTTAAATGGACTAAAAGTGCTATAGCACTTCAGGAATGGGAGAAAACTATATTTGGCTAACAGTTATGAAGCCTTCATGAAGGAGACAGAGTTTGAACTAGAGCTTGAAGGATTTCATTAGGTAAAAAGGTAGAAATAGTCATTTCATATTGGATGAACAGTATAAAAGAATTCAAAATTTCAGAGATAGAAAAAATTTGTCATTGAACTAGATGAACACTAAAGTCTCTTCTAGTTCTGGGATTCTGTGGACAGTGAGTGAGAAGACATCACTTAAATTGAATGGTAGACTTGTTTTAGGGAATGAGGTGGCATAGATCTGAATACAAAGACTGAGAAAGGTTTTAGAGGTCCTATCATGTAGTGAAAATAGATACTAGATATAGAGTACAAAAACTATTTAAATCCTAGGTCTTCTACTTAAAAGTTGTGTTACTGAAGGCAAGCCACTCTAACCCTAAGTTTTCTCATCTCTGTAAAATGGGTATATTGTTTGCAGACTTATTATTGGGGGTGTTATAAACAACATAAAGCACCGAGGAATGTGTCTAAAGAGCAGCTGCTGCCATTTTAAAGAATAGTTATGGGGCAACTATACAACTCCATGGATAGAGAGCCAGATGAGTGGAATAGACCTTTCAAAGGAAGAAATCATGACTTGGAAAGAATGAGTGAAAGATGACTCTGAAAGTTTTGGACTTTTCTTAGTCATAAAACCTACTAGATAGGTATCTGTCTCTTCGATACATAGCAAGCACCATATACCAATGTAATTGGGCCATTAATTTTATATCCATAATATTAAAATAACTTAAGTAGTATCTTAGCCACAAGTACTCCAAACTAAAAACAACTGAGTCACAACTTTAACACTGCTATAATTACATTCTGCCAGCATCTTCTTTTCTGTCTTCTGCCACATTTTTACATTCCTATCAGAGTAAAGAACTTAATCCTGATGCTATTAAAACTTCAATTTAGTTATTTCTTCTTTAGAGCTAATTGTAATGCAACAGCTTTTATGATATTATGGTGCTTATACTAGTGATTTTTGAAGTCTGTTGCATCTTAAAAGACAACAGATCATTTATTCTATCTGTTACTTAGAATAGTAAGAGCAGACATTTATATGCAGTGCTTTATATATATTGTTTCATGTGTCACACCCACCCCACAACAACCCTAGTGAGCCAGGCCTCCCATTTTACAGATGAAAAATAAGGCCTAGAGAGGTTAGGTAACACAGTCACACAACTATTAAATATTAAAGGCAAGATTTAAACTCATGCATTCCTGACTATACACCTGGTACCCTCACCCCTCACCAATGTGGCACCTATCAGTGGTCTTGGATTTAAAACAACTACCAAGCATTCTTTATGCTTAAAGCTTGAATCCTTCATCTTTAATTATGATATAACATGTTAGTTGATTTTTTTATGCTTCTTGTTGGATACTGTTTTTTACTTTTCCCCATTTCCACCTAAACTAAATTTTCCAACTAAACAATGTTTAGTGTGCATTATCTCATTTGACTCTCACAGCAGCTCTTCGGAGAAAGTAAAACAGGTGTTAGTCTTGGGAACTGAGGCTTCACAGTCAGAGTAAGACCGTAGTCTTCTGATTCCTCATCCAGTGCTTTCCCTCATTTCTATACTGCTGCCATCATGTGTGTTTGGGGCTAAGATAGACTCAAAGCAATTCTTAGATAGTTTTTTAAAATATTAGAACAATATGAAACACTTATAGTTTAGTTAACCAGTTAACTTAAAGAGATGTACTTAATCATAGTAGAAGAATATTCAACAAGGATAGTTTTTGAGGATATCTTGAGTTAATTCAGCTAAACAGAACTGCTTTGCCCAGGTTATGATCATGATCCCCTGAGCATCAGAATATTCCTAGCCCTGCTTAGCATCCCCACAAAGTGATGTCAGCTCCCTGAACCAACAAAGATTTGAGGGTGATCTCAGTACCTTTTAAGGAAAAATTAAATTATCCACGACAAGGGGTTAGGATATTGCTTCCACCCAGAAACCATTTGTGGTATTCTTTATAGAAATAGTGCTTGCTTCCCCCACCCCCATTAATGCATTAATTTGAATTTTTAAAATTAAGGTCAGATTATTATTCATTTTTCTTCATACTAAGTTTAGTATCTTGTACACATATGTGAACATAGCAAAAGTTTTGTATCATGTTTTCATTTAGCAATAACTTATACAAATAACTGTACCAGGCCATGTGAGCAGTATTAAGAAGAATGAAGTATAGATCATGTTTTTAACATAATTTCAGTCTAATAGAGATGTGTACATTCATATTGCATGGTTAGAATGTTAAATGCCTTAAGTGTTATAGATATTCAGAGTCTGGAGCTAGTGCTCTGAATTGCAAGATCATTGAATATAGAGGATGTAATGAGCAAGGCCTTCAAGGATTGATAATTTGATAAGGCCATTAGGAAGATCCAGCTATACTGGCATTTATAATATTTTAGTGGAGAGTGGAAGATAATGTTGGACTATTATCATAGGACCAGATTTTTAAGAGCCTTGAATATCAAGCTAAGAAATTTAGGTTTTCTTCAGTATGTAATGGGGAACTTTTCTTTTCTTGAGCAGGCAAATGATAAGATCAAAAGCATGCCTTTAGTTTACTCAGGAATCCAAGCATATGAAGTATGAAAAGGGAATAGAGAGAGGTAGGAATCTGGAAGGCTATAGTACCAATCTAAATGAGAAGTAATAAAGTATTTAACTTGGCCTATGAGTATATAAATAGAAATGATACCCAGACTGGCTTTTTGGATCTGAGCATTGAAGAAAAAGGAAGAAGTCAAGGGTGACTGAAAGAATGGTGGTTCTATAGAAATGAGGAAGTTCGGAACCACAGATGAATTGGGATAATGTATGATGAATTTGGTTTTTGTCACAATGAACTTGTGAGATTAGAGGTACAATAGATTTGAAAGAGCTTACATAGATTTAGATTTGATTTCTAGGTATGATGTCTCTATTACCTTGTCAAAATTATTTCATTACAGCTAAGTTTCCACTTTTGTAATAAATAAGGTAGTTGAATCAGAGATAATCTCTTAAAGTTTCTTCTATCTCTAAACCTTATGATTCTAGAGGTACTTGATATGCATTATATTATTAGATAGGTCTTATTCAGTAAATTATCCTACTAGATGGAATAATATGTATTTCTCAATGCTGGGATTAAATATTAACCATACCATATATATTGTTAGTTACCCACTAATTAGTTTGTAATCCTTAAGTTATTGGTAAATATTGGAATAATTCTTTTGAGAGTCATGTATACACTTTGAGATATCCTGCCAAATTTATGATGTATGTAAAGGATAATTTAGTGTTGTGAATTAAACTATGTTAATTATTTGGTCACCATGGATATCCCAAATATAAAAGAAATATAACCAAGTCAGCTGGAAAATTTATGATGATTTAATTGATATAGTGGAAAGAAATTAAGAAGGAAGAAGGAAAAGGGTGTAGGATTTTATCCTGCCTGGCTGGTGCCAGGAGGAAGACCAGAGGCTCTAGGAAGATAAGGTTTTTTTGAAGAGTAAGGAGGAAAGAATCAGCCTGAACTCCAAAGGGCTCAGCCAAGGTGCCTGAACCTGAATCAGCTCAAGGGCAAACTCACCACCAAACCCAGACAATAGCTGCCACCATGCCAAGATGTCGGAACACTTAGCACGCTGCCAGCTAGAGTTGCCTCTTCAGGGAAAGAGGGAGAGAGAGCAAGTGACGTGCCTTATATAGATGGTTTTACATCACTTTCCTGCGTCTCATCTGTACCAATGATAGCTTAGCTTGACTTAGGACAGCCCAGGGGTCTGTCCGCTTTTTCTGCACATGTCTGTTGAAGGCCATTTCCTCAGATAATTAAATCTTTGAGTATGGTGCAGGCATCCTGACCTTGTTAAACTGAGTAGGGTGGAGAAATGTATAGTTCCCAAGACTTGATTCTGTTAAATCAAGTATCTCCATTGTTACTAATCAGGGAATAGCTAAATCAGATCTTCTAAAGTATGGCCTGAGTAGGGTGGAATAGTTTTAAAATTCACAGGTATGAGCACAACTGAAATTTTACATACTGTGAAATTATTAAAACCAGGTGATTATATATTAAAATTTACTTTAACAAAACCTAAGATTAAAAAACCTAAACTTTAAAACTGGTGTCAGTAATTGACATAGATTGGTTTTTCTCATATGGTTTGCTAGGATAGTTTAATATCGTTCAATGTACAAAACTTAGATTTACTTAAAAATTTTGTAAAAACATGACTATTGTATAAAGCAATCTGTAGAACTTTTGCTATTTTAACCCAAAGAATTTCATTAGATATACAAAAGGATCATTATTAATTAAAAAAAAAACATATTGCTGACTCAAATGATTCTGTTGGGCCTGGTCTTTCATAGTATATACTTTATATATGCAATTATGTCAGTTAAGATGAGCAAAATACCCAAAGTACATTAGTTAATAAATAAAACTTTCATTGTTTGCCTATGAGGTAAGAATAGGGTTTTAGATGTTTCCACCTTATAAAATATTCTTTTAATCTTTTTTTTAAACAGAGAAAAGACGAGATCCTCCAAATGGTAAGTTTTTATTTTTATTATTATTCCAAAAATAGCCTCTGAATATTTATTGTATTGGTCATTTTATAACTGTATCATGTGATAAAACTAACACTTGATTTTATGTATGTAAAACATTGCAAAATTTAAAGCACTACATCATTATGAGCTTGGTGTTCTTTATTTCAATTTTCAAAAATTAAGTGCTTATTGAGGGTAAGTTCTGACTTGTTACTAGAAGTGCCTTCAATAGGATCCATACAAGAGATGCCAGCAAATAGACACCACAAGATTTGCCAGCTAATCAAGTATCTGAACTGAGGGACTATGAGGAATTGGGGAAACACTGGATTTGCAAACCTTGGTGATTATAGAATGGGAGATATTATTACCTTTAATGGATATAGGGAAGTTCAAGAAAAAATAGTGGGTTTGAAGTAGAAGAAAATAAGCTTCATTTTTAACATATTTGAGATATCTATAGGACATGAGTCTGAAATGTTTATGGGTATTTGGTGTTGAAGGACTGGCCAGGAGAGAAACTGGAGAGATCAATGAGTCATTGGCATAAACCTAAAGGAGGTAATGAATTCACGTGACCAGCAACTGATATTTCCTAAAATGGCGTCTACAGAACTATTTGCAACAACCTCCTCTTTTTCTTTTCGGCAATAAGATCAATTCTGTGATTGGGTGGGAAGGGTGGATGGTACAGACTCTGTGTGCAAAAGAGTAATGAGTACCCAGAGCCATTTGATCAAGACCTTTTTTCCTAACTTTTAAAAGATTGGATTTTAGAGAAAATAGACTTTGACTTTATATTGAAAGACATTTAACTAAATTAGATTTATTAGACTACTATAACTTTATCACTGTTGTGATAGGTTAATAAAATTGCATGATTGATAATTAGAAAGCTCTATAATCAACTATTGATTGTTATTGGTTTTTTCCCTATATAAACAATTGATGCTCAATGTAATTAGCATTTTTCTTTCACTATATTGATTTTTTAATTTTAAATACCTTTAGTCTTACTGTATTCTGAAATTTATAAATATCCACATTTAGAGTAAGTGATTATTCCATATGTGCAGTTGATCTTATGAATTTAATAGCATCAAATGACTTTATTATATTGATTTTGAATATAATCCAAACTACTTAGACTTAGGAGTTGCCACTTTGAGTATATCATATTTCATATATTAAGAATCAACATGTTTATTGAAGGCCTCTACCTATATTTTGTTATACCCACAGCAGATTAAAACAGAAAAATCTAGTTTATGATCTCAGAAGCTGATGTTTTGTTAAAGACTTCTATAGTAAAGTTCTGAGGATACAAGGAATATATGACTTTGAAAAATCTACATAGACATATATATATCTGCATATACACGAATTTGGTTGGTGTTTTGTTTTAAGCATAGAGCTTCTGAGTGTGTTTTCAATTTCTTGTCTCTCCTATAAAATTAGGGAACAAAATAAATTAATTACAGTCTAATGCATCCAAGCGTTTTGTGTTTGACTCTGGAAAGTATCATTTTTGTCTGAATGTCTACCATACATTTAAAATTATTTTGTATTCCTCAAGCACATTATGTGGGCTTATGAATTGCTTAGTATAGTAATTTTCATTGAGAAGGGGCACCATGAGAATATGTTGGGAAATGAGAAGAAACTAAACAAGAAATATTAAAATGTTCAAATGTATTAGCTACAAGTGACTAAAGAGTTGATTGTCAACATTTTGCAGCAGTTCTTGACATTTATAGTCCTTTTAAACATTTAACCTTATTGCCAAATAGAAGTATGTGAATAGTAGATACTTACTCTGTAAGTTGGTGCAATTTGAAAAATGTCTTTGTGGACTCACTCTCACAAATCAGAATTTCTCTGAATAAGTAAATATAGTGAACTTCTATAATGCTACCCGTACCTTAATAACTTTATAAAGCTCAGTGTTAGAGCTCTTCAGCCGGCTTGCTAACCATTGTAATGCTGCCACCTGGTGGAAATGGCTGCCTCCATAGTCCATATACATATAGCAAATGAATATTTAATTAATACTTAAAACAGGAAAAAAAACTAGTTTATGATCTCAAGGAGCTTGTGTGTGTGTGTGTGTGTTTTTTAACCCTCGTGTGTATTGGCTCCAAGGCAGAAGAGTGGTAAGGGCTAGGCAATGTGACTTGCCCAGGGTCACACAGCTGGGAAGTGTCTGAGGCCAGATTTGAACCTAGGACCTCCCGTCTCTAGGCCTGGCTCTCAATCCACTGAGTTCCCCAGCTGCCCCTGCTTATGTTTTTTTTTTTTTTTAAGACATCTTAGTACAATTCTAGGGATACAAGGAATGTATGAGGTTGAAAAAAATTATAAACATATGAATTTGAAAGCCAGTGATTTGCAGAGATCTGGTTTTTAACCATGAATTATACTTTTAAAATATTTTACAACAATTTAAAAAGAAATGATCTTAATCATTCTTAATTTTTCTCTCATCAATTCTCCCAGAATTCTAGCTTCTGGTTCAAAGCCTTCTTAAAACTTTATTTTCTTTTTCAGTATTCAGTACCAGAGAATATTTAGGCTATCTTTTTCTCCTTGAGAATCCTCTAGCTTCTAAATCAATTAAAGAAAAGGCTACAAGGTACAATTTGCCCCAATGGGTAGGCTAGAACTTTTGCTGCTAGAAAGTTTTGCTGCTCCCTCTGACTTTCCTGTATCATGAATTATGTATAGTACCTCTCTCCAATTTTCTTGTGATTTCCTCCCCGCTCCCCCCCTAGGTAAAAAGAGAGAGAACTTTCCCACTTGGTACCTTTCAGAGGAAAACTATAATAGCCCCGTAGCTTTTTACTGCCTAAGCAAAAATTATGTTAAGTGTATCTTCATTTAAGCACAATACTTTAATTTCTAATAACAAGGTAGCTAGGTTGTTCAGTGAATAAAGTGCTGAGTTTGAAGTCAGAAACACTCCTCTTTCTGAGTTCAAATTTAGTCTGAGACTCTTAGTAGCCATATGACCCTGGGCAAGTCACTTAATCTTACTTGCCTCTGTTTCTCATCTATAAAATAAGAGCTGGAGAAGGAAGTGACAAACCACTCCAGTATCTTTGCCAAGAAAACCCTAAATGGGGTCACAAAGGGTCAGATGTGAGTCAAACAACTGAATGACAATAATTGCTCATGTCCTAAACTGATTCAATTACGATGCTTTCTAGAAATGTTCTGTATCTTATAGAGCATTGCTTTTGAGTGGAACTTTTTCATCAAAATTTTGAATGTTTAAATTGGTTTCTTTTTATTCTTTCAACTCTGAAGTAAAAATTGTTCCCAGCAACTCTTAATCAAATCCTTGTATCACGTGTATATGTAAAAAATCACATACTGCCTTAAAAAGACCAATGTTTATGATTGCATATGACATAGCCAAAGATGACATCAAATTTCATGATGTTGCAGGATCTCTTCAGTGAGATTCACTTAACTTTTAAAATAGGCTAACAATTCATACAGGGGGGAAAAAAGAGATGAAAAAATTATTATTTTAAAAATCTGTCCTATATGACTAGTCCATTGAGTTAGTAAATAAGTACATTTATCTAGCACAGGCACTGTCAATAAACAGTATATTAAGCCCAAAAGTGAATTAAAAGATAGTACCCTCCATAGTAATAGGGAAGTTGGGAAGAGAGGCTTTTAGGGAAAAGATGAGTTCAATTTTGGACATGTTGAATTTAAGAATAGGCAGTTTGAAAAGTGAAACCTCCAGACCAGGAGATTGGTCAGATAAATAGATTTGAGAATCATCTGCATAAAGATGATTATTGAATCCATGGGAGCTGATGAAATAACCAAGAAGAGGACCAGGGAGAGAGTCTTGAAGGATACACATGGTTACTGGATGTGATCTATATGAAGACCCAGCAAAGGAGATTGAGAATGAGCAGTCACACAGGTAAAGGGGGAAATAGCAGAGAAGAGTATGACAGCCTAAGTATTCAGTAGCATCTTTGTGAAGTATAGAGACTTTCTATAAAACATGTTAGCTATAGCCTCCATTAGGCATTTATGGGAGTTTGTGGGAGAATAAGGATAAGTTTATGGGAGAATAAGTATAAGAATTGTACAGGTGTGGGTTGGCTCTGATATAAACCAATAGAGGTAGAGTACCCAAATTGATGAGATTATGGATTGAGTAATTTTTTTTAAAGCCCTTACCCCTTCTGTCTTAGAATTGATATTTAGTATTGGTTCCAAGGCAGAAGAATAGCAAGGGTTAGGCAATCAAGGTTAAATGACTTGCCTAGGGTCACATAGAAAGTATCTTAGTCCAGGCCTCTCTTTGGGCCATGCTTTCTATCTTCTGAGCTACCTAGCTATCCCTCATAATATAGTTGTTAAATGAATCTAGTACCTCTTTTATAACTAATAGAGTCCCATCATATGTTCTAAAGTAGTATAATTGATTTCTGTTTTTATAGTACATGTTCTATAAAGCTATTTGTAAATCAGATTTTGGGGGGAAATGAGTAATTTGAAATGTATTAAATGAGCTTAATATTTAAAGGAATGTTAGAATTCCTTTTATAAAACTAATAGTCATCAAATCAGCCTGCTATAATCCTGATTTTCCTATTTCTGATTTTTTCAGTCATGTACCTCTATTATTTACTTAATAGATCTCTTTTGAACTGAAATGAATAACATCATGGTCCTCAATTTATAACCTTAAGTATTTTGGTACTTAAGTAGATTTCTAATATTATTGGTAAAGACACTCCCTCCATCAACAAACAGTGCCACCTGTCCTTAGCATAGTACTTGGCACATAGTAAACAGTGAATAAATGCTTTATGTAGCAATACAGTTATGTTTATGTTCATTTTCAAAAATATATACCTGTTCAGTTCTAACTTTTGTTTTTCAAAAATTCTTCTCTACATGATCTAAGATTCTGGAAGCTTTTCTCTAGATATTTTTATATTTTATATCTACCGGGAGAATACTCAGGCTGTCCATCTGGTATCCTTTGCTGATGAATGCCATATGGCCAACCCATTTCCTTTTTCTTAATGGTGTACTGAATGGTATCTGTATACATCTTAAGCATAGGTCATAGGTGGAAATATATTACAGCTTACTCGTCTACAATGAACATTTCTCTATTGCCTTTTGAGTCTCCCTCAATTTCAGTTCCTCAGAAGTTTTGATAGTCCAAAGATTTGTGTTTTATGTTGAAAAGAAAGGCCTTTGTACCAGGGAGGACCTGAGGTTCACTGAAATCACCATACAATATATCAAATGTGATCTTCCCCACTGTCTTTTAACTCATTTCTGAGCCTAATATAGTAGGACCTGTGAGAGACAGACAAACAGAGACATTCAAAGGCCTGGCCATGTAACTATGTCATTATCTCAGTTTAGTTTTTCCTGCATGATTTTTTAAGCCAGTCATTTCTTAATGGTCATCGAGCTCATTATAAAGGCCTTATAAAAAAAAAAAAGGGACTTTTTTGCACATGGCACATTATCTTTTGCAAACAGCGAATAGGGGGAAATTAGAAAAATCATAGATAATATCTAGAAATGAGAGAACATCTACACTGTGATAGAGGCTAGAACTAAAGAAAAAGTGGCAGACTGAAGAGTCTATGAAATTGATCACCTCAACAGGGGAGGGGCCTCAGAAGTGAAATCCTGAGGAGAGAAGACTCTGGCTGGAGAGCAGTGAGGGTCTCTCCATCTTGAGATGTTGAAGAGAGAAGGTAGATAAAGACTTTCTCCTGAGGGTTACCCACTTTTCCTGCTGGTGACTAGAAATCTTTCCCCCCAACACTTCCCAATTGAAGAGACTTTCTGAAGAGAAACCTGAGCAGACTTTAAGTTTAAGTTTGGAATTTATGTTAAATTAGCATTTTTACTAGAGGGAATGTCTAGAGTGAGCTTTTGTCCTCTTGGGTCCTACTACTGATTTCTTGTAGGTATTGAGTGTTATGTTATTCAGGATCTCAGGAACAAGGATCTGTAAACTCTCAGCACTCCCAAAGTGGTTTGATCCAGAGCAAAGTCTGATTGTTATTCCCCCTGTCTGAGTTCTGAAAGCTTCTGATTTGGGTTTCAGTCTGAGCAAAAGGTCTTGTGGGCTTGCCTATAATGGATTTCCAATGTAAACTTCTGTTAGACACAGCCATTACTAGCTAGCTGGAAAGATCTGCTGATTGAGGGTGAAAGAACTATAACCTCCCTTTGGTCTGGGATTGCTGGCCTGGGGTCTAGTTCTGAGACCCTGTTCCTCTCCTAGGGTCTGAGACACGTGCCTGCTGCTTTTTTCTAAATTCATTCCTTGTTTAGTACACAGTCTAGGGCCCCCAAATGTTCCTTACAGTGGAATGTCAATCCCCAGGTGCAGGTCTATCATAGTCAGTCTGTCCTGGATCTGGGAGCCAGAACTAGGTAATGAGTGACAGCCATCCTGCTTGTTCCTGCAGCTACACATATTTTGACCCCTCTTTGCTGGATCTGAGACATCCTGCAGGGAGCATACTTCTGTCCAGACTTTATTCTCCTGGTCCACAGATCTGTTTCCTGTCGTCAAACTAGGCTGCTAAGATGATTTCCTGTGATTTTACCTTCAATTTCCAGATCAGAATTTGGTCTGGTACATTTTTTCAGCTCTTCATGGAGGAATTGTATAGAGTAGAAGGGTACTCACTGTACTTCTTCCTGCTGTTTTGACTTGTCTCTCCTTAATTAAATTTTGTAAAAAATATAGGACAAATAGCAAAGAATAATTAGTAGTATCTTATTGTTGGCACAGATCATTAACAGAAATATTTGAAGGATTTATCACAAAATAAAAATATATTCACATTATAAAATGCAACATAAAAATGCAACCTAATATATAACATTATAAAATGCAACAATAATACCACATTAGAAAGTTGGAGAAAATCATCAAAAGTAAATTTTATTTGAGGAAACTTGATGACCATTGTATAAAAGGCATTTAATAACACTCATTTAAAGAACTCATTTTAATAAGATAACTTAGGAATTGGAGTTGAAGATGTGAGAACCTGATAAAAGAGCAATTACTTTTTCCCAAAAAGCCAGTTTAACTTTTAATACTCTTTTTATTTTTAGATCTTGAGTTCTAAATTCTCTCTTTCCCTCCCAGACCCTCCCACACATGGTAAAAGAGGGAATATGATATCAATTATGCCTATAAAATCATACAAAATATTTTCGTGTCAGCCATATTGGAGGAACAAGATTTTTTTTTTTTATATACATCAATTTGGTCTCAGAATTCATCAGTTTTTCTCTGGATATGGAAAGCAATTTTCATTATCAGTTTTCTTCTATTATATTGATCAGAAGAGCTATAATTATAATATTTCTTTTACTATATACACAGTGATCTCCTGGTTCTTCTTTTGCATATAGGTCTCATTAGGTTTTTTAAAACCTTACCACTCCCTAGTCATTTTTTATAGTACAGTAAGTACTCTGTCACAGACATATTTTTCACAGCCACTTTATCAGCCATTCTCTAGTTGATGAGTATCTCCTTGATTTCTGATTTCAGCAGGATTAAAAAAAAATAGTTATAACTATTTTTCACTTAGATATGGAGACCTTTTAGTGGTATTGCTCTGTCAAAGGGTATACAGTGAATATAGGCCTTTAGGCATAGTTTCAAATTGTTTTCTACAGTAGTTGGACCAGTTCACACTACTCATTAATATATACATTTTTCCCTCATGCCCTCCAGCATTTGTCATTTCTGATAACTATAAAGTGGTACCTCGGAGTTGTTTTAATTTGGCTTTCTCTAACCATTAATCATTAATACCATTTTTTCTTTTTCTTTTTATCTTTAGAATATTTTTCCATGGTGTCAACATAAACTGCGGATTTCTAGATTTCCATGTTGACAATGGTTACATGATTCATGATCCACCTCCCTCAGCCCCCTCCTCTTTTCTCTCCCCTCTTGAATCCGACAAGAAGTTCCACTGGGTTATACATGTATCATTGTTCAAAACCTATTTTGGTGTTAGTCATATCTGCAGTAGAGCAATCCTTTAACATCACAACCCCAGTCAACCCTTTAACAACAGAACCCTGTCACACTACATGATCAATCACATATTTTTCTAATGCATTTCTGTTCCCACATTTCTTCCTCTGGATGTGAAAAGCTTTCTTTCTCCTAAGGACTGTCCTGGGTCATTCCATTGCTGAATAGAATTTTTTTCATTATCCATTTTTTCTCCTGATAGATTATGCTCAGTTTTGTTGGGTCATTTTTGATTGTAATCCTAACTCCTTTGCCTTGTACTCCTTTAACATGGAAACCATTAAATCTTAAGTGATTCTGATTGTGACTTGATGATATCTGAATTATTTTTTTCTGGCTGCTTGAAGTATTTTATCTTTAACCTAGTCACTCTGGGATGTGGCTATAATATTCTTGGGATTTTGAGATTTGTTTCAGGAGGATTCTTTTCATTTCATTTTTAGGTGAGATACAATGTCTTAGACCCTTTCGCTCTTGTTCTTTTTAATAAGTTATGCAATCTTTAGAGAAACCAGAGTAAAGCTCTTTTTTTTTAATCTTAGTTTTCATATACTTCAATAAATTCTTGAATTATTTCTTCTCAATCTATATTCCAGGTCAGTTATTTTTCTCATAAGATATTTAACATTTTCTTTTATTTTTTCATTCCTTTGATATTATTTTATTATTTTATGCAATCATTAGCTTCTAGTTGTCCAATTCTAATTTTGAAGGAATTATTTTCTTCAGTTAACTTTTGTACTTGCTTTTCTATTTGGCCAGTTCTGTTTTTTTTTTTTTTAAGAATTCTTTATTCTCTTTAGAGTGAACTTTTGAGTTTACCATTATGTCAATTCTGTATTTTTTAAGGTGTTATTTTCTTTGGTATTTGTTTTTGGTACCTCTATTACCAAGCTGTTTGTTTTCTTTTTTTCAGTGCTTTTCTTTTCTGAGCAGGTTATGGGGGTCTGTAAGTTTTTGAAGCTTTGAAGGTGGGAGAAGTATGGACATTGCTTTCCTGGGCTTTACCCAGAAAGGGCCTTTGATTCCTTCTAGCTACAAGTGCTATCTCTCCTCTTTCCTTTGGAACTGTGACTGGGCCCTTGTTTACTTATGACCCACCACCAGCAATGTTCTCCACCCTGAAACTGACCCACAATGTTCTTAGGCTGAGAGTTCTCAAAGCTGCTATTATTGCTACTTGTGTAGGCCCTGCCTGGACAAATCTTCTCTCCTCTGATAGACTTTTCCTGATGACCTTAAATTTTATTAGGATAGGAAAATCTTTTGTTACTTTTGCCACTCTTATTTTAAAGTTGTTGGGAGGGGAATGTTAGGAGAGTTCATCTGGGTGTATGGGTTACAGACCTGTTGGCTCTGCTATATTAATAGCTTAAAGAATCTAATTTTTTAGTTATGGTATTCAGAGAACAGCCTGTTTAAAATGCTCAGAATTCTATAACTTGAATTTTAATTGGATCAGTACTTTCTTTATGTTCATTCTCCTTTTGTGCCCTTCTTCATTTACCCTTATCATAAAGCTGCCTCAGGTTTAAATACTCAAAATTATTATTATTTTTTTTTATTATTTTAGGTTATCAAGTGAAGACGCTTTTGTATAATACTTTGTGACAGACATTATCCTAAGCCCTGAGAATACAAATACAAACATAATAATCAGTCTTACCCTTAAGGAGCCGGCATTCTAATGGAGTAAGGGAACACATAAAAAAACCTGAAAAGGCGGGAGGAAAAGGATGAAGGTGGGGAGTAGTGGGGAAGAGATATGATAAAGTCAGGAATGCCACTTGGAGAGGAATGGAACCAAGTTTTCCTGGACCATCTCCTTAAAAAGTTATTCTAGGAGGAACCAGCTAATCAGAAGGAAAGTGGAAAGGACCTATGGGTGCAAGGCACTTCAATGAGAGAAATCATCCAGGGGTAGAGTGAGCTTCTGAGGTGTCTGTGACTTAATAGGACAATGTCCTAACAAGAGTCAGGAGCACCAGTAACAGTTACTTGTACTTTGATGGAAATCTGCTGAAATGGAGTAATTTCTGTTGTACAGATGGTCCATTTAATCAGGAACCTTCTCCTAGCCTAGTCAGTTATATGAATGTGCAAACCCAGGTACTATTGGGTCTTGGATCTCACTTAGCCAAAGTCCAAGGCCATTTGGAGGGGTCGAAACTTCTCTTCAAGACTTCTCCCACTCTTTATTAATTTTTTTATTATAGTATTTATTATAAATTATAATAATTTATTAAAATTCTATAGGAGTTCTGCTACTTCTCTGATGTCCTAGCTCTGCCAACTTATTTTTTAATTTTTAAATTTAAATTTTGAGGATTCCAAATTATATGAGGTATGATAATGATTAGGACAAAGGTCAGTGAAATGATTATTACTGTTCTGTTTGATTTTATTGAGTCATAGACTTTTTAATCTAAAATAAAGTAAAGTTATTTATGGTATCAATTTGTCTTGTAGTTTATCATTAAAGCATTTTAGGTGGAACATGTAATTTTTGTTGATAAATTTTAAAAAACTTTAGTTTGTAGCTTTCCATATAAACTGGTTTTAACTAGAAAATTTGCTCCATATATTATTTCATTTAAAAATTAATACTACTTATTCTACTCTATTCATGTGGAATTTATGTATAAGGCCATTTTAAAAAACAATTTTTTTTAGAATGACAAGGGAATTTTGGATTTCTAGCAGAATTAAAGGATTTATGTTACATTAATGTTCAGTGGTTACATAAAATGCATTAGTCTGTATTTGGGGGGGATTTGTTTCCTACTCTAAAGTGTTTTTAATCAAATTCAACTCACTGTCATTGTAATTATTACAATAAAATTTTAAATAAAAGGATTTTTTAGGTTATCATTTTAAATTCTCTAAGGAGCATCTATTACAGTTTGTTTTAACTATTTTTGAGATTGAAATGTTCCATGTAACTTTATGTTCTTAAACATCTGAATGGTAATTTTAATATCTGGAACATTTTCATGATTTATTTCGCAACATGTTTTATACAACATTTATTGGAGCTTCCTGAGAAGATTCTGTCAGTGTTAGTATCTTTGAATTAATATCTTTTAGTTAGTATCTTTGAGCTTGAAACCTTTGTAGTGTCAGATACTACCTAATGATGATTTATATGAGCCTTCTGAACTACATATTCTTTAATGAGAGAAGGGCATGTATAACAACAGGAAAAATCTTGCTTGACATGGTAGTTTGGGAAGAAAATAATAGGAATAGTTTCCTATATATTTTTATTCCTTATGGAATTATAAAATCTAAATAAGAAGATAAGCTTAATTTTCTCAGGTTTAATTTGAAAGAAAATAGTTACTACCTGTCCTTTGTTATTCTTTAACATACAGTATTTTTGAGTATTATAACAGTTAAAATCTCAATTTTACAGTATCATGCTAAGTAGACTTTTATTACTATTATCTCTTGATCTTTTTTTAGATACTTTATATTGCTTATGGTTCGGACAAAATAAAATACAGTTTTCTCCTTCCTTTTGCTTTCTCCTTGAGATAGTAAGCAATTTGTTATTGGTTTATATATGTGGTATTATATAAAATGTATTTCCATATTTGACATATGATGGAAGACAAACACACAAGGAAAAAATAAGTGAAGAGAGATCTACTTCAGTCTACATTCATTTTGTCGGTTCTTTCTCTGGGGAAGATAGCATTTTTTTTAATCATATAAGTCCATTGGGATTGTATTAGATCATTATATGGCTGAGAATAGCTTAGTTATTCACAGTTGTTGATCAGATATTATTGCTGTTGTTGTATATAATGTTCTGCTTATGTAGTTCTGCATCAGTTCATGAAGTCTTTACAGGTTTTTTTTAAATCCTCTTCATCATCATCATTTTGTGTAGCACAAATATTCTATAACAATCATATATCACAACTTCTTCAGCCATTCCCTAGTTGATGGGCATCCCCTCAATTTCCAATTCTTTGCTACCACAAAAGGAACTGCTATACATATTTTTGGACAAATATATCTTTCTCCCCCTCATTTTCTATCTCTATGGAACACAAACTTAGTAGTGGTATTGATAGATCTGACATGGTTCCAAATTGCTCTCCAGAATGGTTGAATTAGCTCACAACTCTACCAACAGTGCATCGGTATCCCAATTTTTCTGTAATCTCTCCTATCATTTATCATTTTCCTTTTTTGCCATAATATTCTATCTGTTCTGTGTATGATGATACCTCAGAGTTGTTTGAAATACCTTTCTTTAATAATGATTTGGAGCATTTTCCCATATCACTATAGATAGCTTTGATTTCTTATGAAAATTGCCTGTTCATCTCTTTTGACCATTTAGCAATTGGAGAAGAACTTGTATTCTTATGTATATTTGAGAGAAATAAGGCCTTTGTTAGAAAAAGCTTGGTGTAAAAAAACTTTTCCCATAGAAAATCATTATCTCTTAAACCAACCTACCTCAGTTTGGGAGAGCCATAATTATCAGGAAATTCTTCGTATTAATCCAGAATTTACCTTACTTTAACTTTTACATTTGCTTCTAAGTTGTACTTTCTGGTACCAAGCAGAATAAGTGCTAAGGAATTCCTTTTCCTATATGATAGCCCTTCAGATATTTAAAAGAAGCAGCTATGTACCCCTTAAATCTTCTCTTCTCCCATCCAAACATTTCCATTTTCTTCAGTTCTTTATTTGACATGATTATCATAAATCTGAATATCTTCCTCTAGATATCTCTTACTTTTGTCACTCTCTTCTATAATTCTGTGTCTCTATATGAGCACAGGATTCCAAATTTAATTCAGTTCAACAAATAAAGATAAAACAAATGCAAAGTAATTCTTGGAGGGAAAGACAGGAAAAGCCTCCAGGTTAGGAGAGGGCACCAGAGCTGAACTCTGAAGGAAGTGGAGAATTCTGAGAGGCAGAGATGAAGGAGTAGTATGTTCCAGACATGGGGACCCAACTTTGTAACACAGAAGCAGCAGATGGAATGCCTTATGTGCAGGAGTACATAAGGCCTACCTCGTATTCCAGTTTACCTGGAACCTTGTGCGTTAAAGGAAATTATTCTAAATTAAACTGGAGAGATAGTTAGAAGCCAGCTTGGGCAAGACTTTTAATGACATGCTGTGCATTTTATGTTTTATCTTAGTTGTAATCCAGAGCCACTGAGATTTTTTTTGTGCAAGAAAGTCACACGATCTGATCTTTGTTTTAAGAATATCAGTTTGTCAGTTATGTGGAGTGTAGTTTAGAGAGTAGAGACCAGATAGGTTATAATAATACAGAGGAAAGACCATGAGAAGCTGAGTTAGGGTAGAGCGTGTGTAAGTGAAGAAAAGCTAATAGATGGAAGACATGTGAATTACAAAAAGATTAATGATCTAGGAAAGGAAATTAATAAGGAACAGTCATACAGTTAAAAGAACAAAGAGAAAACGGGATACTTTCACAAGCCAAGAGGGGAGTGTATCCAGGAGGAACAGATAGAGCTTGTCAGCAGTTGCAGAGAAGTCAGGTATAATAATAACTGAGAGAAAAGGCCGTTGGATTATACTTGTGAGGTCATTGGTCATTTGAGGGGGGAATAGCTGGCAGAAGCCATGTTCCAAGGGTATTGAAATAAGGAGATAGAGGTAACAGGTGTAGATGTCCCTTTCTAAGAATTTGTAAAAGGAGGAAGAAAAACAAGATGATACCGTGAGCTGGCAGAATCCAGTGCGAAAGGCAAGAAGAATGGAGAGAGCCTTTAGCATGTTTATAGGCAGCATCAAAGACACCAGTGGATAAATAACATTGAAGGTAAAGAAAGAATGATTGAGGCAAGCAAAGGGTCATGTGTTGTTTAACTGGTCAATAATAAAGACTTTGAAGGTAGAAAAGTGAGAAGTGACAAATTGGGAGACTTGAGAGGGATGGAATGGAGGGACTAGAGGTCAATGAGGGAGAAAAAGTTTTGAGAAAGACATGGGGCAGCTGTGTGACCTGGACAAGTCACTTAACCCCAATTGTCTAGCTCTTTCCACTCTTCTGCCATAGAAGTGATATTTTGTGTTCTAAGAACAATTGGTAACAACTGAGAGGAAAAAAAGAGCAGAAGGGAGGGAAACAGGGATGACTAGTAGATTGTAATAAGGGAAAGGAATTTCAGAGATCTGAGTTCTGAGTATAGTTAGGGGTAATGATAATAGCTTTCATGTGCTGGTCTGGATGCTCTAGAGTTCTTTTATTCCTTTAATGATCATCTCTACATGTTATTAGATTTATTAAATTTTAGAACTTAAGGACTAGTTAGTGCTAAAATTCTTCTTAGTTCTAGCAGTCTATGATTCTATGTTTATACTCTTAACATCACAAGAATAAGGAAGCATTTTTTAAACTCCTGTAACATAAGGCACTGGGGACTGCCCTCCTTGTAGAATTGAAGCTGTCCTCAAGGAGCTAATGTTTTCTATTTGGGGTAATATAATAATAATAATAATAATAATAATAATGCATAGAAGCACAAGAAGGGATAGTGCACTGATAATTAAAGAGATGATCAGAAAAGATTTCCATTGGGAGTAGGCATCTTAGTTCAGTCTTTAAAAAAAATGTTTTTGTGACATTAACATTCTGGAGTGTTTCCCTCCCTCTACACCCCATTCTAGAGAAGGCATCATTTGACAGATATATATATTTGTATATGTAAAGCTATGCCATGCTCTCCAAAATGATTACATCGGTTCATAGTTGTACCAGGTGTATTAAGTGTCCCCAATTTTACATATCCTCTCCAACATTTGTTATTTTCGCCCTTTTATCATTTTAGCCAATTTGGTAGGCAAGAGATGATATCTCTGAGTTGTTTTAATTTGCTTTTCTTTAATCAATAATACAGATATTATTTCTTCTTCTTAAAACTACCTGTTTATATACTTTGACCATTGTTCAGTTGGGGAATGACTTGTATTCTTATAAATGAGACTCTGTTCTCTATGTTTAAGATATAAGACCTTCATTAGAAAAATTGTCTGTAAAAATTTCCCCCCAATTTTCTGCTTTCCTTCTAATCTTTGCTACATTGGTTTTATTTGTATAAAACATTAAAATTCATATCCACTTTACATCTCTCAATAGTAGCTCTGATTTATTTATAAATTCTTCTGTCCATAAATCTAATATGTAATTTGTTCCATATTCTTCTAATTTTTACCAAATAGTGAATTCTTTTTTCAAAAACTTGAATTTTTTACATTTGTGAAACACAAGATTAGTATAACCTTTTCCTTTTCTGTCTTGTATGTCTGTTCTGTTCCACTGGTCCATCTTTCTATTTCTTAGCCAGTACCAGATAGTTTTGATAATAATCGCCATATAATAATAGCTTAAAATCTTGTACCTCCTTCCTTTACATTGTTTTTTTCATTAATTTCTTTTATATTCTTGACCATTTGTTTTTTTAAACGAGTTTTGTTGTTTTTTTCTAGTTCAATAAAATAATTTCTTAGTAATTTAATCAGCATGGCATTGAATAAATAGATTAGTTTAGGTAGGATTATAATTTTTATTTTATTGGCTGTGCCCATTCAATATTTCTCTAGTTATTTAGATCTGATTTTATTTGTATGTTCATGTAGTTCCTGGATTTGTTTTGGCAGGTATACTCCCAGGTATTTTATTATGTCCTTTTTGTTGTTATTGTTGTTGTTTTTCATACTTATCTTCTGTCTTAGAATTAATACTGTGTATTGATTCCAAGGCAGAATAGTAAGAGCTAGACATTGGGAGTTAAATGACTTGCCCAGGGTCACACAGGGAGTATATGGGAGGGCCAAATTTGAACCCAGGACCTCTCGTCACTAGGCTGGCTCTCAGTCTATGAACCACCAAGCTGCTCCTTATGGTTACTTTAAATGGGGTATCTACTTACTAGTTTTTCTTGCAGAACTTTGTTGGTGATATATGGAAATGCTGAATATCTGTTTTCATTCTTTAATGAAAGCTAAGGATTTTAGGAAGTGAAGAGAGAATATACAAATATACAGGACAGCTTGTACAAAAATATGGAGGCAGAAAATGAAATAACAAATTTGGAAGAAAATGAATAATACAATTTGGCTGTATTATACAATGTGTGAAATGAGTCTAGAAACATAATCTGCGACTAGCCTGTAAAGGAATTTGAAGGTTTATAATTTTGTCCTGTTGAAATAGGGAATCGCCAAAGATTTTTGAGCAGAAGAATGACATAATCTAATCTGTGCTTTAGCTAGTTTATTTTGGCAGGTGTATTGAGAATGGATTGAAAAGGAGAAAGACTATAAGCAAGGTGATCGGTTGTGTGGCTGTTAAAATAATCCAAGTGAGAAATAAAGACCTGTTTTGGTAGAGGCAAGGTGACAAGATTTTACAACTAGGTGAATATGGGAGTTGAAAAAGAATGATTCCAAGATTAAGAATCTGAGTGATTGGAAGAATTGTGCTCTCTTGAACATAAATAGGGAAGTTCGAAGTAGGGGCAATTTAAAAAAAAATGCATGTACTTATATTTCCCAGTGTATCCTGGCTTAGCTTTTTTGCTATCTAACTAGCCTTGCACAGGTCACTTAGCAAGGCTTCTTTGGCTCTTAATTATCTCATCTGTTCAATGAGGAGTTGGATTAGGTGACCTCTAGTCCCCTTCAACAATCAACCTATGATATGGTTATGTGGAAAATTATTAGAAGGAAACAACAGCGCCCTTTCCCTATATCAGGGGTCCCCAAACTTTTTACACAGGGGGCCGCCAGTTCACTGTCCTTCTGACCGTTGGAGGGCTGGACTATAAAAAAAAACTATGAACAAATCTGTATACCATTGTTTAGGATAGCAGAGGCTGCAGTGCTGGCTTTGATGGGCCTGTCACAACTTGCACAGGCCCTTCACTGCCACCACTGTACCAGGCAGCAGTATACATAGTGCAGAATCCCCTCCTCCAGATCACCGCTCACCATGCTGACATCTTCCATCGTGCAGCCACATAATCCTTTGTGCGGCGCTTTGTTCTCTTTCAGTTACTCTCAGAACAAGGCACCGTGCAAAGGATTATGTCACCAGAACTAGTACTGTACGTGAGCAACGCCGCACTCTGCAGCACCTCCACATAGAGTGCTCCTGTCACTGACCACCAATGAAAGAGGTGCCCCTTCCTGATGTGTGGTGGGGGCCAGATACATGGCCTCAGGGGGCCCCCATGTGGCCCGAGGGCCGTAGTTTGGGGACCCCTGCCCTAGATATTCCCTAGGACACAGTTTCAATTATGTGTGAGGATCTAAAAGGCATCAGGGCCATTCAGTAATGGTCTTTAATATTTTAGATAAATAATTATTAAATTCTCATCATTGTTTTTTGGTTTTTTTTTTTTTTGGTCAGTCCTTAGAAATGTACTTGTCACAGACCATTTTAGTAGTGACAAAAATTTTATTTTTTTAAATTGGACTGGCATTTTATTTCTTTAATTTCCTTTGTACATACATGTTACATATGTAAATATAATTATGACATGCATTGTAAAGATACACATTTGCATTTATGTATCTATATAAACATGTATATACATATATACCTATACATATAGGAAAAGGACAGTGCCTCAAAAGTTTTAAATGCAGCTTTAAACTTCATAGATTAAGATTACACTAAGACTTTTGGGACACCTTGTATAAATACACGTGTGTGTGGGTGTCATGTTTGTGTTATTTTAAATACAGAAAACTATTGAATAACATTATTAAAGGCAAGAGAAAAATAAAAAATATTTGATTTAAAATTTAAGAACATTTCACTGATTGGTAGAGTTGATGTTTCACTGTAGTTATTTTCATGTCCTTTTTTTCTCTCCCCTTCCTTTTCCAGGTCCAAATTTACCAATGGCTACTGTTGACATTAAAAATCCAGAAATCACAACAAATAGATTTTATGGTTCACAAGTCAACAACATTTCCCACACCAAAGAAAAGAAAAAAGGAAAAACAAAAAAGAAAAGATTGACTAAAGCAGATATTGGAACACCTAGCAATTTTCAGTAAGAAAATTATCTTTAGTATTTCTGGTAGTTTGGACCAGTTTGATATGGCTACTGCTTATGTTGGTTTGAAATTTTAGGAGATTTGGAGTGATCTGAGAAAGCTCATTCTTCTTAATAATGTTTCAACTTCTGTTTTATTTATTTTTAAGGACTTTCAACCCATTTAGAGAGCCTAAGATTCTTGCATTTTCTTCTCCAGAATTTTATTTTTCTCTCGAGAAGAAATATTTTAAGCAAAATTTATTTTGCCTATTAGAGTATAGGAGATTGAAATGCTACTCTTCCTTCTCCCACTAAGAAGTAAAATGTGGTAAAAGGTATAATAATAGCCCTTAGAAGCTAGAGTGAGATATAAAAGAATAATAGTAATAATAATAATAATGTCTTATAATTCGTGTAAATTACATCACTAAAATTCAGAGTAACCCAATAAAATAGATAAGAAAAGTATTATTATCCTTGTCAGGCCACCTATAATTCCCTGCTTTTCATAAGGCTGATGGATATTTTGAGCTCAGGAGTTTTGATCTGAATTGGACTAAATTAATGATGTATATTATGTATTAATGTTATGGGCCTCCTGAAAGTAAAGCAGGTGATAGAAAATGGCCTGTCACTGAATTGTGTAAGTATGGTTCAATCAAGCTGAGGTTGGAAATGAAGCAGGTCAAAGTTCCAGTGCCTGTTACTCATAGGATTGGGTCTCAGAGTAGAGACTGAATTTGCAGACCTTGTGATGGTCCCTTCTAACTCCTTTGGTTTCATAATTTTATAAGTGGGGAGACTACAAAGAATTCCTAGGCCAGGTGCTTTTCACTATGTTGTGATATTCAATGCCATAAATGTTTGAAAGCTGTAGGACAAATCCAAAATGTGTATTATTTTCCATTTAAAACATGCATTTGTAATTTGTAAACTTTGTAATTTTTTTTCCCCATTTTCTACTATTTTCCCTAACCTTTTAGGCATATTGGACATGTTGGTTGGGATCCTAATACAGGTTTTGATGTAAGTGTCTTTTCAAGCCATAAAGCTTTTTTATTCTAAATATTCTGGAACCATTATGCCATGAATTTAGGTGTTGTTTTTTTTTAATGAGATTAGCCCTTTTAATTTGTTTTCCCCTTCCCACATTAAGTTAAATTGGTTAAAGGAAAAGTTGCCATTTTTGAATGTGTTATAAAATGTTGATTAATTGCTTCTATCTTACATTGTTTTCATTTCTCAAAAATAAAAATGATATTATAATTCTTGGGCCTACCACTGTTGTACAGCAAAATCCAGAATTTTAGAAAATCAACAAAGGAAAATTATTTCTTCTCTATAGGCATGAATTAATTGTAATCTGCATCATTGATTACATTGCAGACTTTGTGTTCCTTCTAATTGCTATTCTAAAACAATAGTTTTATAAGTGAGGAGACTGAAGCACAAAGAATTCCTAGGCCAGGGTGCTTTTCACTAGGTATGACTATAAGATGGCTATAATGATACAAGTTCATTTTAGTATATAAGCTGTCATTTTCATGGAATGCATACTAAATTACTAATATAAACCAATTTTCATATTCTGAAGGTGATTAGCTAGCTGGTGAGAGAATTATCTAATCTCTATGTTTCTCCTTTTGCTACTTTTTTTGGCTGTGGGTTTTTTTTTTTTGGTTTGTTTGTTTGGAGGGTCTTGTGGGGGGGAGGCTGTGTTACCTGTGATACCGAAATTATTGTTTAAAAAGATTGTAGGTTTTCATATATTTCAGTAAGGTAAACTATTTGTGTTGCCTATTACCACAGATGATATGTTAGTTATTTTGGAGATGACTAAATCTGATAATGAGAATATAAATATTTTGTTTCATAAAAAACTTTTGAAGCTAAATTTTTTAAAATTGGTTCTGTTTTTCAAGGTAATAGTTTTGCTACATACTAATCCTAATTCAGGATGTAACAGAATAGAGTATTGGAGATTTCTAAATCCACAAATCAGTAACAATAAAGTACCATAAGTGTATAATTGTCCTTTACAAAAATAGTTATTTAGTAAATGAGAATGAAGTAAAGTTGATTTAATACTGCTTTTTAAAATTGCACATTTTGAATGTAGATATATAAATGAGGAATACCTTTTGTAATTGGCCTTTGTTTTATCTTTCATAGCTGAATAACTTAGATCCAGAATTAAAGAATCTCTTTGACATGTGTGGAATCTCAGAGGCACAACTTAAAGACAAAGAAACATCAAAAGTTATATATGATTTTATTGAAAAAACAGGAGGTGTGGAAGCTGTTAAAAATGAACTACGAAGGCAAGGTAATTTTTTATTTCTAACTTGGCAGAATTTCTGTTTGCTCTGTTGAATTTGAGTAATCGTTATTAAAGACTGCCCATGTGTTCTAAAATAACCACCTTTTGTATTAGATACACAAAATTAGAGTGGCGGAGGCATGACATTTCATATAGTAGCCACCCATTATGAAAAATACTGAGAAATCTTACATTTCTGGTTTTAATTAAAACTGGAAATCCAAGGGTTGATGTTTTAGCTATTTTATAGAATAAAATTTTGGTTTTTATATATATTCAAATACAATATAAAATTCAAATACAACCATAAATCTGAATTTAAAAAATTGCCAGTAACTTATTAATGATTAGTCATTAACTTTCAGAAATAATAGTAAAAATTAAAACAATTTTAGATGTTAATTTTCCTAATGAAAGGATTTGTTCTAATTAGTCATGGAACATTTTTTTATTATATATACTTAGGAATTTAAAGAAACCTAACTACCTTTTAGAGCTCAGGGATTTTCTCAGACTATCTTATATGTCCATTTTTCTTAATAGTACTTTTTTCCATAAATATTTGTAACTCTAAGTTATCAAATTATTCATATAGCTACTTACTCAAATGTGCCTGTTTAGCTTCTTCATTCCTTCTACTTATCTGGTTTTAGTTTCTGCAGTGTTTTTTAACTTTTTTTAGGTTAAAACACCAGGGAGGGAAAAAAAGAGCCAGAAAAGAATTATCTGTCTTTAAAAATTCTCTAGGCAGAGATACCTGTCTTTTGATTAAAAAATAAGATTTTTGGATTTCTTGTGGATTTTAACCCTGTTATCTCTATTCTTGATATCTCAGTATCATCAAGATACTAGTTTCACTGGTTATGCTAATAAGTGCAAAGTTAGTGCTTATAGAGCCTGGGATAGTTCCTAAATGCATTTTGGAGAGGTTCATGCTAAAGGAAAAGAAGAAAAAGGAAAGAGGATTAAAAAAAAAGAAAGAAAGCTAAATTTAAAAAGGCAAGCGAAAAAGAAGTTCATTGTACCTAACAGGTTTAATGTGAGGAGAATGACAACTTTAGAGTTGACTAGTCCCACAGACATTTTGTTACAGTATCTCCTCTGGGGAATTTATCTGATGCGTATGGAAGAGATCAAGGTGTTTTGCAATGGTCTGCAGAGAGTATGTGGAGTATTTCTTTCATAGTCAGGTAACAACTAACTAATGTATACTAAAAGTACAGGCTCTTCTCCCCCTCAGAATACCTAGAGCAGAGATTCTTAACTATTTTTGTGTTGTGGACCCCTTTTTCAGTCTGGTAAAGAATTTAGATACTTTCTCTGAATAACATTTTTAAATATATGAAATAAAAAATAGGATTACAAAGGAAACCAACTGTATTGAAATACATTTATCAACTTTAAAAGAAAATTGGTTCACAAACCTCAGGATAAGCACTCCTAAGGATAGAGAAACCTTCTCCAGATCTTCAGAAGGAATGAAATGTTCCTTTTATAAAATTGAAAATGAGTTTCAAGATGAAAACAAAGAGGCCTTCAAGAGGCAGAAGGGGAATCCTGACTTGTGTCAAGCTAATGGATGGTAGAAAAATGTAACAGAAGAGGGAAAAATATGCCAAATTTGGGGGCAGCTGAGTAGCTCAGTGGATTGAGAGTCAGACCCACAGACAGGAGGTCCTGGGTTCAAATATGACTCCAGACACTTCCTAACTGTGTGACCATGTGCAAGTTACTTAACCCCATTACCTAGCTCTTACCACTCTTCTGCCTTATAACCAATACCCAGTATTGATTTTAAGACAAGGTAAGGGTTTTTTAAAAAAGAAAAAAATGCCAAATTCTCAGAACTCAGAACTAAATATGAAACTCTTCCTTTAGAGGAATAACCTGCTCCCAAAGAAAAAGCAACTCCATTTTCCCCAGGAAATAATCATGTTGGTCCATATATGGGGATGGGAGAGAGGTAATCCAGGCAGTGTGTAGACAATAACAGCAACTATTATTAATGCCTTAAGATTTACAAAGTGCTTTACATATATCATCTTACTAGATCCCTATGATCATTCAGGGAGGTATGGGGCTGTTATTATCCTCATTTTTATAGGTGAGAGAACTGAAGATCAGAGAAGTTAAGTGGATTGATATACAAGTGGGAAGCATCTGAAGCAGGATTCATACCCAGTTCTTCCTGACTCCACATGCTTCTCCCTGCTTTGCCTTCTTCAAAATAGTGACTCTGTTGAGGAATACTGAGACAACTTTTCCCAACTTTATGTTAACAGTAGGCAGTTTTCCTTTCTTTGGGTCATATATTCAAGATATGACCAAGAACTTGTCAAACCAGATAACTACCACATACTTTTGGTGGTTCACTTGTTCATGAGATTGATATGAGCAGAAGGAATCTACAGTAAATTACTAAATATTACCAAATTCCAGACAAGAAACTTAACGCCTTAAAGTAGGAATTCTTAATTTGGCACCAGTGAATGTATGTTAATATATTTCTTTATAATTTGTTCCCTTTATAGTCCTGCTCATTTTATTTTACACATTTAAAACATTATTTTGAGAGGCTATATATGATACACACAAAAAATGTTTTGAACCTCTGCCCCAGGGTTACTAAAGTTGCATTTTGATTGTTGCCCGTCAAAAAACAAGAACTTTAAGAGGGAGGAGAAGATCTGAGAAGTGAATAGATGATTAAAGAGGTGTTACCTGAGAACCAGACTTGAATTTCTGAACCATGACCTACAATAAAGAAGTGATAGATTTCTGCTAAAGGGGTAATGGGTATGTAAGGATAGACAAGATTGCATTTCCTTGGATTCTTGCAAATATAATTCAGTGGGATTTAAACTAAAAAGAAAACAAGATGAAGACTATCCATATATACCAAGATAAATATCATAGAGAATAAATCATTGTATTGTTTTTAAAAAGAAGTAGAGAAGTATACAAATTTAGAGAAAGAATCCATCAGTAAAATCTGTGACCTTGGATAATTATGCAGAAATATGAGTTATATGTGAAGTAGCATTAAATATTAAGATACATTTTTTTAAAGACTCAGAAATCAGAGGTGGAAATCACAATATAGGACATTAAGTTGAAGATTAATGGATAACAGGCCTAGACACTGGAGGTCATCCTAGGTTCAAATCTTGCCTCATACACTTCCTAGCTGTGTGTGACCCTGGGCAAGTCACTTAAACCCTATTACCTAGTTCTTACTGCTCTTTTGCCTTGGAACCAATACACAGTATTGATTATAAGAGAGAGATTAAGGGTTTGATAATAGATAAACAGATGCAGAAACAAGTGATATTTCCAAACAGAAAGAATGGATGGCTTTGGGAAATTGCATAGGCCTGGCATGCTCAAATAAGCAGCATTCATTAAGTGCTTACTATGTATCAGAAAGAAAGGACTGGCACACAGACATTGTAGTAATGATAGAAGACATTCATTTCTGGACATCAGTTGATTTTTTCTTCTGGGACATCAGTTGATACTCTCTCTTCTTCCCTCCATTCCCCTCCACCTTTCCCCTTCTCCTCAACCTTGAAAGGAGAAGTTAACTACATTTTGGAATCCAGGCATAATCTGATGTATCTTAGAGTTTGGGAGGATGAATTTCAGAAGGTTTGGAGAAAGGATGGGTAGGATCCTGTGATCTCAAATCCAGTAGAGAAAAATCAGTCCAAGAGAGATGGGAAACTCAAGACCATACAAAGATAAACAATTCTGATGAAAGATAGGTCTTCTTTTCCCCATTTTATAGTTGAAAGAACACAACTCATGGAGGTTAAGAGATATAGAAGAGGAATTTAACTTTTTTTTGTTTGTTGGTCTCAGAAGGCAGAATTAGGAGAAATGAATGGAAATTATAAAAGGGCATGTTTGTTTGGGTTCAGTATAAGGAACAGTCATCCAAAAGTTGAATGGGTTACTGAAGGTTGTAAGCTCCTCTTCTTCCCATTAAAAACCTTAAAGCAGAGGTAGGATGACTACTTATTGGGGTTTGGGGGAGATTCTTTTTGAGATATATTTTTGACTTAGATGACTTCTGAATCACTCTAAATCCGTAGTTTCAAGTCAACATTACTGTCATTTCTAGAAGTAGTTGCATTCAACCTTTGATTATTAGTGTGCTTTGTAGATTATGGAAAGTTCTGGCTGCTTATACTGCCTCATTCCCCCTTGTCCTCACAATTAAACTGGGCTTTGAATGTGTATTAGCAGTATATTTGTAAGGGACTCAGTAAATTGTTTTTAAATAAGTTTTGAATTGTCACTATTACTCTTCTATACTAATATTTTCATCAACTGAGAGTTATGACTTCACTCTTATTATTATTTTTTAACCCATACTTCACTGTGTTTTGGTTCTAAAGCAGAAGACCAATAAGAGCTAGGCAGTGGGGATTAAGTGACTTGCCCAGTGTCACACAGCTAGGAGTGTCTGAGGCCAGATTTCACTTTTATTATTACTGTTACTTTATTACTAAGGGCAGCTGCATGGCATATTGGATAGTGCCAGCCCTAGAGTTGGGAAGACATATCTTACTGAGTTCAAATCTAACTTCAGACACATACTAGCTATGTGGCCCTGGACAATCCTGTTGGCCTCAGCTTCCTCATCTGTAAAAATGAGCTGGAAAAAGAAATGGTAAACCACTACAGTATCTTTGCCCAAAAAAACCCCAAATGGAGTCATGTACAATCAGAAATGACTAAAAACAACTGAATAATGTTATTACCAAACATTTACTTATTAGCAATATTTTCCAAAGACTTTGTTAGGCATAAAAAGTAAACACATTGTCTCAATTGAATTATCTTTGCAAACAGGCAAAATATGTTTGAAAAATAGGTTTAAGCCCAATACAGAGCCTTTAGAAATCATAGAAAGATCTTATGAAGAAAATAAGTTTGTTTTTAAGAATTTCACTCCCCTTTGCCCCAACTTAAAAAAAACAAAAGCCTCATTTATATTTTGTTGGGAAAATGTTTTCAAGGAATATAAGTAACATAGAACAAAATTCAAATCTTTTTCAAAGAAAAAGCAAATTAAAAAGAAATTAGCAGTTTGTAACATTTTTATTAAGAATAATTTAAAATTATTGAATGGAAATATTGTTTAAAAATGGTTTATAAGTATAGGATTTCAAAAAGTATTCAAATTATTCCCAACTTTTTTTTTTTTAGTGTCTGAATTTGTTTAGAGTTAAGCCACTTATAAAATAATCTGTTCTATAGGTCCACCACAGTGGAGTGGTATGTATCTGGGCTATTTCTTCACCTAATGTCACTAAAATATGCATGCTCTGGTTTGTTTGTCCTTCAAAAGACAATGTTCATCATCACTTTCCCAGATCTGGTTTTTATTCAGTTGTTTTTATTCTCTACTTGGGCCAGTGGCTCCATAGATTTCCAAACTGAAGTTACTGTTTAGAGGGAAAAAATTAGAATTCTCAGTTAATCTATCAATCAGTAAATACTTTAAAGTATTTGCATACTTCATTATATTTAGAGTTAACCCTTCACATTCATTCAGCATTATTTACTTAACTTATACAAAGTATACTTACATTTATACATCTCTGAAATTCTAATGAAAGTAATTGTATTGTTCTAAAAATGCCAATCTTTACTGTGCATGAAAATGAATAATTTTGCTTGTGTTATCTCTAATTCTAACAATATTTCTGTCATTGCATGTGTTTTACTGTTTACATGTTATTTTGAGTATTTAAATAATAATTCTAGTATATTACATTTCTTTAAGTAAGGGTTAGAGGAACCATTTGGAGAATTCCTATGGTTAAGTCCCTATCATGATATTGAATGGACTTTATCTTTAAGTATTTTCACTCTTTATTTCTTCCAGGGATATTGTTTTTGGAAAGCATTTTTCCTAGCTGTCTTCAATCTTGCATTTTATTAAAGCTTAATGATAAAAAATATTTTGTTTATTTTTAATTTGCTTTTCATTTCATATATTTTCTTTGTTTTAAAATCTGAGGTACATCAGTTTTTGGTATACAAGGTGACTCTCTTTCTTTTAGTGGTACAGTTTTGAAAATCCATAAGGCAGTCAGCCTTTCTCTTGGTGGTATGTAATTTTTGATTAGC
Source organism: Monodelphis domestica (assembly GCF_027887165.1). Taxonomy (NCBI): domain Eukaryota; kingdom Metazoa; phylum Chordata; class Mammalia; order Didelphimorphia; family Didelphidae; genus Monodelphis; species Monodelphis domestica. The sequence goes on along the minus strand of NC_077231.1, from coordinate 193,988,044 downwards.
AGACTTCTCTTGCATGCAAAAATGATTAACCTCATGCCAGCAGTTCTTTAACATTGTTTATATTGGTGAATGGCATGTGTGTTTGGGGGTTTTGTTCTACTCTGCTTACAATTTTTCTAGTCAGTTTGTTTTCTCATTTATAATTCAACTTGAGTAGCAAGTAAATGCACTTTTAAGAACAAAGTTTTCATAACTGTGGAGATATGCTATGTTTAAAACATATATATGTAAAATATTTAGGAATAAATTGCATTCTAGAAGAAAGTATTTAGAAACATTAGTTAGTCCTTTAAAAGATGGACTTCATTGTCTTACAGACTTTTTATGTGACTAAAAATGATTTAAATTTGTATGAGTATGATCAGTTAGGCCTAAGAAAACTTAATGGAAGTTTAACTAAATAGTACATGTACCCTAATATTAAGTAAATCCTGATGCAAAGGTTGATGTGCCTTTTTGATACCCCAAACTAATGCTTATTAGAGTATTATGAAATTGTGCTCTATGTGCTGAATGCTACTGATAGTTTCAGTGATATTTAATATAAAATTAAGATTCTTCTAAACTCTGATTCTATGTTTATTTGAGTAGTAATAGGAAGCCAAGTATCATAAAATATTTTTTTCTGTTTCCTAATGTACATGAGCCAGCCAGGTTTTGTTTGTTTTAATAAAATAGGGGTAAAAGGAAGAACTGCTTTTCTCTAGTTTTCAAAGGGAGAACGTACAAATTTCTGGCAAATTGATCAGTTTGAATTGATTCTTATCTTTAATGAAACAGAAAGGCCATCTTGAGACAAATGTATTCTACATTTTTTTTGAAATATTTTAACACAAAACAGAATGATCTGACATTTTTAGAAATAAGATTAGTTGGCATAGTTCTACTCTTCCAGTCCAATAGACATAAACTCGGCTCTATGCTTTTTTCCCTTTTAGGTGAAAAAAAGATATATTTGGAAATTTCCGTTAGTAAACCATTCCCATCAGATAGGGGAGTAAGAAAAAGTACCAGCATCCAGACATATAACATAGAACAACAAACTAACCTCTAACCCAGATGTATACTTCTCTCTTCCACACCAGAGGTTAAAAAGTAGAGACCATAATATTTTGTACTCATTTTAGTGTTCTATTTGAAAGTATCTTAGTTCTCTCTATGGGTTTAATGTGCTTTTTTTTTTTAAAGTTAAGATGAATTAAGAAAAACAATTTTCATACATCAGCAATAACCTTTCACAGGGTAACCAGCCCTAGAGACTTTTTTTTATAATTTTTTTTAATTCAGCATTTTGTAATAAACTAATGAACAGACAGGGTTGTCTGTAAATGCTAGTACATCAGGACCTACTTTGACAATATTATTGAGGTCCATACTTTGACCATAAAGGTAAACTTTCTTTTTTAAGAAAGATTTTATGGTATACCAGGAATCTTGGATTAACTCATCTTGTACTTATTAATGAAATGGCCTGTATTTTCTGCTTACAGTGGATCAAATAAAATAAATTGAGGAGTGGAGGGGGTTGAAATATGTATTTCAATAGGAATCTTTATTAATGTTACTTATCTGTGGTACAGTAGCATTACTGTTAATCAAATTATATTCATATCATAATGCAATGTGCCAGGTAAGATATGAGCTTTTATACTATTGGCAATTTCATGTCAATAAAAAATAATATGGGATGTCTAGGGCTTCCTCATAAAATATTAATTTTATGGTCGCATTCATTGAAATTGTAATATTTTTCTTAAAGTTATTTAAATGCATGAGTATAATGGGGATTAGGAGGGAAATAATTGCTATGTAATTTTCTCATGGCTTCATTTCTCTCACAAAGATATTTGGATACTAGGTCTTTCTATTAAGCAACTTTTTTTTTATTAGATTCTGTAGAGGCTCAGAATTAGCCAATTAATACATGAATATGGATTTACTATGAGTCACATAATGTCCCTTAAAACATAAAAGCCTCATTTCATAGGCTTATGTCCTCTTTTCCCTTTTTAATGCTCTCTGAAGGGATTCTACTGCACTTGATTTTCTGTATCTACTTAGACTCAGTTTTCTTTTTATTACATGATTTAATAGAATGGGAAGAATCATATTATAGTAGAAGAAAAGCAGGGCCTTTGGAGCTAGAGGTCTTGTGCCTGAGTTTTCCCATCTATAAAGTACAGACTAAATGGACTCTGAAGTCCTTTCCAGTTCTCGATCTATGATAATAAGGTGTGACTAATCTAATTTTAATAGATGGGTTTTGGAAGAATTTTACTTGGTTTTGTTATATGCAAACTATATTAATTTGAATTGTGTTAATTCCTTAAATTCATCATAACCTTTGTTCACACAGGAAAAGAGAAGTTTCAGTGGACAAACTCTTATAAAACTATTAGAATTATTGATTATAGAAATGTAGAACAATAGAGAAAAAGTCAGAATTTTAGTGAAAAATTAGGGGGGACATTTAAGCATAACAACTTTTAGTATTATAGCTTGAATTGGTATAGATATAAATAAATACTGATATTTGACATAATTTGACATTTAATTATGAAATGCAAAATGACTGTTTTAAGAAATCAAATTATTTAGATGCTTTAAAAAAAGAGAAGTAGATTGCTTTCTATTCTGCTGCAGATTTTTTACCAGTGACCAAAATGTTTCCTATAATTAATACTTCAGTTTTAGACTTGTTTATAAAAGTTTTTTTAAATCATTCCTTTTTAAAATTCCTATACTCTAGTTCCTTTGACATTAAAAAAAGTAGTCCTTAAGATCAGGCAGAATAGACTTTTAAAGAATCTTCCTTAGGACAGTGATATCTGTAAAAAAAAAAAAAGATGCAGAGGCCCTTTTTTGTTGTTGTTTTTGTTTTGAAGTGCATGTTGAATGAAAGGACTTTTCAATATGTTTATAAACATTTTTTTCCTTCTTTTTTTGTGTTTATTTTAGCACCACCACCACCACCACCACCATCAAGGGGCGGCCCTCCTCCTCCCCCACCACCTCCTCATAGCTCAGGACCTCCTCCTCCCCCTGCTAGAGGACGAGGAGCTCCACCCCCACCCCCTTCTAGAGCTCCCACAGCAGCTCCACCACCACCCCCTCCCTCTAGGCCAGGTGTTACTGTCCCACCACCACCTCCAAATAGGATGTACCCTCCTCCTCCTCCAGTCCATCCATCTTCAGCACCTTCAGGCCCACCCCCGCCACCACCTCCCCTATCAGTCCCTGGGTCAGCAGCACCTCCCCCTCCCCCCCCACCACCTCCCCCTCCACCTGGGCCTCCTCCTCCTCCTGGGCCATCCTCTGATGGGGATCACCAACTTGTGGCTCCTGTGGGAAACAAAGCAGCTCTCCTAGATCAAATCAGGGAGGGTGCCCAGCTAAAGAAAGTAGAACAGAACAGTCGTCCAGTGTCCTGCTCTGGAAGGGATGCACTTTTAGACCAGATACGACAAGGTATTCAGCTGAAGTCTGTAAGTATCAAAGTTCTTTTAATTTTGCATTATAAGTCATAGATCATTTTTATATTGTTAAGCTTTTGTTCTGAAATGCATTTCATAAAAAGTTACTTTCTCATAAAAAACACTATTAGGAAATTGTTTAGTATGTTAATTTAAACCATTAAAAGGGTGGAAGATTCTGGGAGCCCTCCAGACACACCAAGAAATTATGAATAATGAAAATAATTTGAATATATGAATATGAAAATAATGAAAATGTTTGAGCATCATTATACTAACACAAGTTTGGGGAACATCTTGGCTTCAGATTGAATCGGGCCATGACTTTATGTCCTCCTCGATAATAATTACAATTCAATAGTAATGACAGCTAGCACTTATATGGCACCTACTCTGTGCCAGACACTATGGTAAGTACTTTTTATAATTATTATCTCATTTGATCACAGTAACTCTGGTAAGTAAATCCTGTTATCATCCCCATTTTGCCAATAAGGAAAATAGATTAAGTGACTTACCCTGAGTCACACAACTAGTAAGTATCCAAGTTTGGATTTAAATTCAGGGTTTTTTAATTCCAAGCAAAGTGCTCTCTCTGGTGTATCACCTAGCTTCCCTTAAGAAGTATCCTTTGATGCTCTCATCACAATTCTGCACATAGCCCAGAGAGTTCTATCTGCCATGGCTATGCCACTAACAGCTCCAAATTTGTTTGGACCTTCTAAAGTGCCACTATATATAACTTCTTGAGAAACTCCTCCAGTTTGTGAAACACTGTTCTAGACTAACAGTAGTCTAAATTTGGGGTAGGCATTCTCAGGAATTGCTTTATTCTTCACAAAGTTATTAATGCTTTAAAAATGACAATGGTTCCCCAAGTGGCTTAATTTAATGTGTATTAATTTTTTTCTATATTGGGAAGTTGTTTAATATTTTCAAACATTTTTTCCTTAATTGTGAATTAATATTTTAGTTCATGGCAATTGCTGAGTCTGTGTATGTAGGGGGAAATGAATATGCATCTACCCTTGTTTCTCTGTATTTTTCAGTATATGTGTACATTTTATCATACTTATTTTATGGCCTGTATGAGCTTATGAACTTTCCTCCTAGCAAATCCTGTAAAATGTGTCTTAGATAATTTCTGATCACACAGCTAATAAAAAGAATGTTTGCTGATTATCCAGTGGAAACTTTTGGAGGATGATTCGATAAAAGTTAAAGAACTTTAGATTATAGTTAAATGGCCAAGAATGACCAAAATCCTTGTGAAAAACAGATTGTAACAAGAGCAAAAGAGACAAGCTGGTCTAATGGAAAGAGTGCTGAACTGGGGAACCAGGAACGCAGAGAACCCGAGATCTGAGCCTGACAAGTGGCCATAGACAAATTATTTAACAACAGAATGAACTTATATAACTCTTTAAAACCTATGAAGTTATTTATATTTGTTTTCTTTGAGCTTCAGTTTCTAGTAACTTTGCATATGTGATCATTCTCATAGGATATCAGGATAGCACTTTATAACCCTAATATGATAGAGAAAGGTGGGTACCTCTTGTCACTAGTTCATTCACTTCAGAGCCTATCCAGCTCTAGCATTTTCTGCCTTTTCAAAGAAGTAGCTTATTCTCCCTCGGTTTATCTTTTTGTCTCATTAAAAAATTAAGAGCAGTTCAATTCACTGAACATTTCTCAGTAACTGTTTTATACCGAATACAATTCTAGGTACTACAAACACAAGAGAGATAAAGGGTATAGTTGCTGACCCCAGAGAACTGTCCTACTAGAGAGAAATGGCCTTGTACTTAGACAAATAATATAAAACAATAGGGATGGGAAAGAACTAATATCGAAAGGATTGATTAATTAAATATTGATATCCCACCCCACCCTCCGAGTCCTTGAAAGAAAATGGATTCTTGTGCTGAGGTTGGTATGGTGGTTTATTTTCATATTTATGAATATAAATTATATTTTAGTTATGTACATAATGTTATTTTAGCAGCAATTATTGGCTTATTAATTAATATATTGTAGATAACTTAAAATACAAATAATCTAAAAAATTTAATAGAAAGTATGAAAAAGCTTGCTCACATATATGTTTGAATTTACTTCGTAAAATGCTCCCAAATTTAGCCATATGCATACAGGTATTTAATAAATGAAGGAATACATTTTTCTTCTTTCAGTATTTAATATATAGCAGCTTATAACTCTCTTGTTCAAGCTCTGCAAAGATAAACAGTTATTCTTTTTCCATGCCCAACCTATTGTATTTCCTTAAAAATATGAAGCTGAAATTTATCTGGTAAAGATTGAGTTCTTCCAAAAAAGATCCAGTGATTTTAGTGGACTGCAAGCTTACTGCAAGTCAAAAATATCAGAGGCTTCATTTTCAGAACTAAGGAAATAATAGTTTTATTCTGTACTCTGCATTTCCTCCATGTAGAATATTGTATACAGTTCTTAGTGCCACATTTTGATAAGAGCATTGATAAGTTAGAGAATAAGTGAAAGGCGATAAACCTGGCAAATTGGTTGAAAAAACATGGGATGTTTATCCCAGAGAGCAGAAGGTATGAGATGACACTCTAACTAACTAAGTATTTGAACAGCCCTCATAGAGAAAAGGGAAGACTATCTCTGCTTCGTTCCAGAGGGCAAGACTGGAACCAATAGTAAATAAAAGATTGCTAACAAATTAGGGATATCCAAAAGCATAATGGGCAGCCTTGGGAAGGAGTAGTGTACTAAGTACTAAGTGATGGCTGAGGGCCATTCTGATTCTTAAAATTCTTTTGATTCACAGCCTGTTTACTTGAGTTAAACTTATTAAATTAGTTTTTGAGGGAAAGTATAGTTAGATAGAATACCAATATATTCTGATTTTTTGCAATTTCTTTTTCCTTAGAAAAGAATGTTTACTCATACTGAAATGGAGTTGTGACTTCATTGACATGGTCGTACATTGATACAGATAGCTTTGATACAGATCTCTACCTCCCTAGCCTATGTGACTTTGGTACATCCCTTCCCAAAAGTTTGACACAGGAGGTCCTCCCAGTGATACTGGGTCTATTTTATTCCAAAATCTCAAGGATGCTAGTGGAACATAAGAGCCATTCACCAGCACAACACATACATTTCCTTATCATGCCCTATATACTATTTTTTTTCAAAGCTCTTTATTTTAATCTGCTCACATGCACCTCTCCATTAACCTTCGTATGATACTAATTTTTCATTCTTCTAAGACTATTAACATTCCATGACTCACAACTATTCAACAGTGAGTAGAATATTGGTATTAAAATGCTGTTGAGTTCATTAGGTAAAAGAACTTTATTCGTATGTCATTTGGATTGTTGAACGTCTAATTAAGTGCAACCAGGTGACAATAGACGTTCTTCCCAAATTGCATTGAGTATATGTTATAAATAGAGAAGCATATATGTTTAACTTAAATCAGAGTTAAAGAGAATACTTTTTTTAAAAACCCTGATCTGCTGTCTTACAATCAGTATGGTGTGTTGGTTCCAAGGCAGAACAATAAAAGCTTTCACTTGTTCAGGGAAACACAACTAGAAAGTGTTTGCAGTCTGATTTGAACCCAAGGCCTCTTCTCTCCAGGTCTGGCACTCTATCCTCTGAGCCACCTAGCTGTCCCAAAAAGAATATTTCTAAACATCTCAAGGATCTTGTTCATTTAGTCCTATCTCATTGTTTCCATGTTAAAAAACAAGAAAAAGTCTTGCAAGACATTCCCAGGATATAAAAGCTCTTTGTTATGGTTTACATATATTTATATATCCTTTTATTTTGTTTTTCTTTTTCAAAGGTATCTGATGGCCAAGATTCTGTGCCCCCTACACCTGCACCCACCTCAGGAATTGTAGGTGCATTAATGGAAGTAATGCAGAAAAGGAGCAAAGCCATTCATTCTTCAGGTATGATTTCTGTGAACTTAATTACCTACATAATTGTGTACGTGTGCTTAAAACTATCTCTTGATTTGTATGTACCAGTTCTGGTGATGTGGGCTCTTGGGTCTGTATCACCAGCTCACTGCCTGCATGCCTAGAGCTATAGCCTGGTGTTCTCAGGGGTGAGGACACCTGGAAGCCGTAGTCACAGATATTCATTGTGAGGGAGGGATTCAAGAATGTGCCAGTGTGACAGGCCTTGTAGCTGCATACGCTCTATATTTCTGTGTTTTCGTACATTATAATTTGTATGCACTGTGGGACAATTATTTTGTGGCAGCAGTAACCCTCCAGCTGAGAGAATTGACCAGAAACTAAACATACCCTAATTTATGTTACCCTAAATAGAGTATGTAAATCTTCCATCTCTCTGAGAATTACTTTAGAATAAGATATAGGGAAATAAAAGTCAAACGAATTATTTCAGTACTTATTGATATTGATCATATGATTGTAGTACAATTTATTAAACTACTTAACTGTCACTCCATTTTGTACATGTCGCATGCAGGAACAGTTAGTTGTAAAAATATCAGGAAATAGTATGAGAAACTTGAACATATCAGAAAAATTTTGTCATAAATTGTTAAAGAGATAAAAATTAGGCTTACTCTCAGTATTTGTATCATATTTAAAGTTATGAAATATATCTTCTAGTGCATAGATGGCAACATGGTATGATAGAATGAATGATCAAAAGACCATTAACATAAGTTGTGTACATATACTTACACACAGCTCAGAGCTGTACAAAACAGATGTAAAGGAGTTAAAAATCAAATATAAATGTTATCATTTATTATTATGTTCATATGTTACATATCCACAAAGTAGAGTTTCTAGGAAATAGCAGGCTTTCTCCTGTAAAAAGGGCCAAAACCATAGCTTAGCTTGTTGACCACTGAAAAATGCCAAATTAAATTATTAAAGAGTTCAGTCATGAATTCCATATTTAATTATTCTGAGATATTTTTCATTAGAGTTCACCTTAAAAGATGATGAACACAATTGTAATATTCCAATTTCAATCACCTAGTCATGCTACTAGGTGCTTTTCTGCATTGGATTCTGTATACAATTTAAAATATAAATGCTTGCTTAGTAATTTTATATAGTAATTTCTCAACCAGCCAGCTTTCAGAATGGAAGGAAATAGTACTATAAATTCCTTGAGGACAAGAACTTTGATGTGTTTTATTTGGTATGTCTTCCCATTAGTTTTTATAACAAATGCCATTTACCCCACACTGAGTTCTTATTAATTAATGATTTCCTGAATCAGATCATCATACGTGATTATTTCATAAAAATCCCCACATTACTGATCTTACTCTGGTCTTTACCAAATGATATATTTTTCCTAAATGCCTCCTTTTAAAAGTTTTATGAAACTACAAGGCAGTATACACTCCTGGAGAATTAAAGTGTTTTCCATTTCATTAGGAAAATCCTTAAATCTTTACCTATTGATACAGTTACTATCCAAAGCAAATTTTTAAACCTCTCTTTGGCCAATTTTTTAAAAATTATGTTTCCTAGAATAACATTATCATTGACTTAATTGCAATGATTTGTTAAATAGCTTTAAAAAAAAAAAGGTGATTTGACAGATGCCAGATGCCCCTAGTACTAAAATCAGCCATCATCGGTCAGTAAGCATTTATTCAGTCAGTTCGCATTTGTTAAATACTAGGTTCCAGTTGCTGATGAGAACTGGCGATGCAACAAGGATGTGACTCTCTGGCATCAAGGAACTAGTAGTGTATTCAGGAAACAGACAGACATCAGGTATATTTATACACATATACGGAATACATATACAAAACAAATGCTAGATAGTTTGGACCAAGTGCCGAGATTAAGGAAGGCTTTGTAGACATATTTTTATGGCCAGAGAGGAAGTAGGCTGTTATTTAAACCCATGTAAATGTGTTCATCTTAATAATTTTTTTTGTACTTCTAGATGAAGATGAGGATGAAGATGAGGAAGAGGATTTTGAGGATGATGATGAATGGGATGATTGATCAATATATATATTATATATATATATTTTTTAAGATGAAATACTAAACACTACTTTCTGTCTATGGATTCTGTAAAATTATCATGTAAATGTTCTACCAATTTGCTGTATATTTTTGTTGCCTTTTGCTTTTTTTTAATTAATCTGTGCAATACCTCATTTAATCTGTAAAGGTTTGTCATAATCCTCTAAAAAGCTACTCCCTGTTACTGTGTGCAAGTTTACATCAGGATGCTCAATTGACTTGTGAATATTGTTTATTCCATCCATAAGGGAGTTTAAATGTAATATGTGAGACTGACAAAAACCTTATTGTAATTTAGTTATAATGCAAGAAGGAAAAACACTATTTTCATACCCTACTTTTTCTGTATCTAAATTTTCTTATTAAAAATCTAGTCTAGCACTACATTCTTTTTAAGCAATGCAGACAGTTTATTTAACCCCTTCATTTTGAATACAAAGCTATATGAATGTTGAGGCTGGTATATTTGCACAGTTCCCAGAACATCCCTACACTGATGCAATTTCTCATGTTTCAGCAATATGTTTTACATAAAATCACTACAAAATGATAGTTGTGAAAAATCAGTCCACCTCTTAGAACAAACATAGCAGTATTGTCTGCTGTTAGTCAGCAGTGGTCATTAAAAGCTCAGATTCCTAGGAGCCCTTCTGCACCTGGCATAAACTGTGGGGTCGTGTTTATGCTATGACACGTTTAACAGCATCCACCTGGCCAGCCGGCAAGCTTAAGGCTTTCGTTTTTCTTGTGATTAAAGTCTCCATGATGTCGGAGCAGTTGTTTGACTTATTTGGGGGTCGGTTTTTATGTGTTTCTGACCTGAAGGGCTATGTTTGATGCTTATTTCAATAATGTGGGTTAAATTTAACTTTTAAAATTGGGACACTAGTGTATTAATAAAGTGTAATTAAGTACTATCATTTTACAGTCTGGATAGATTTACGGTGCTCATGAAATTTCAAACACTAAAACAGAAATCCAGAAGAAGAAGAAAAATGACATGTACAATTGAGAATTTTGACACATTTCTACTAAATTTTATTGGTATTTTCTCAAGGTATTTGTCAGATGTAAAATGAGTAAATTTTAAAAAATCTAAGGCCTTAAAATGTGAAACTGAACACAAAATAGGAAAAAAAAGAAATCGATTTTTCTTTACTTTATTGCAAACCCGCACGTTTTATGCATACTGAAAGGTTTTTTAAATTAGAGTTCCCTATATCAACAATACAGTGATGTACCCCAAAGTGGGTATGTAATACCTATAACACTACTGTACCTACAGTAAATTTTAGTTAGAAAATGATCAGATTTAATAATACACAGCTTTTCACAGATTGAGTCATATGCAGAATGTAGTTAATTAAAAAGAAGCATCTTAAGTATTTCAAGACTATAGTCACAATATCAAACTAAATTTTAAGCTATCCAGAATCATACTGACCAAACCCTAGTATTGACATGATCTTGACAGGCTGGTCCTGCAAGATGTGGCTTGAATTTCTAATCCAGTTATCACGTAATCTCTAGTGATCATGCATCTAGTTATCATAAGAAATAATTTAAAAGGTTTTGTTGCTGAAAGCAGTAAGTGGGGCAGTAAAAGTTAAGTTATTCAGAGAATGTTAACTTCCTTGCAAGAGTCATTTAAGCACATGGGAAAAACTCCAAACTTTTTGTTTCTTGCAAATACTAACAGTGCCCTCTGCTGCTAGAAACCTTTGCTTGCTTTGATTTTTATTGTGGCTTGAGCTCAAGTGAGTCTAGTGTGGGTGAGACTGAACACCACTAACCAATGAAATTAGGAATTTGTGCACATGGAAAATAGACCTTAGGTTTGGGGAGGTTTTTTGTTGTTGTGTTTTTTTTTTTTAATATATGATATCAAATAGATTTTCCTTTTGGATATTCATGGAAAAAAAAGTAATTCAGAACCCCAGATTTTTCTTAAACACATTCATTTTAAGAATGATTCAGATTTGAAGAACTTTGGAAAGAGAATGTCAGGTTGTTTATTTTTTACATTGAAAATATAATTTAAAAAGCTGTTTATCATTTGCCCAGGATGGCATTTGATCTGTGGGGGGTAGGGGGGAGGGAAACAATGGATATTCTTTTGTTGCACAAAGTCCGGATTACAATTGGTTTAAAATAGGTGATCTATAGTTCAGTCCAGGCATGAAGACTGAAACTAATCCGCTAAGATGTAATGGCTGCATGTTTCAGCACTTCACCATTTGCACTGTGGGCAGAAGATAGTGTTTTTGTAAAAGTGTTGAGCTTCACTATCCCTGCATATTGTCTGAAAGCCTCGCATATATACTCCAATTACATGATTGTCTGAATAGCCTTAGCATTTAACAAACTAGCATGAGGCTTTTTGCATCAAAATGCTACGTGATAGACAATATCAGCTAGCCACTTATTGTATGTATGAGATTCATAAAGACTTTCAATCATTCAAGTTTCCATTTATCAACTGAAATTTTGTTTAGTATGTGAATTTTTGAAATGTACAGTGAATAGGATGTTGCACTGGTGGCAATTCATCATGGAGCATAATAAAATTAATTTGACCCAAATAGTACAAAATAGTGTGTTTTTTGATTCATTGAATGTTTAGAGATGAGAATAGCTAAATACCTGAAGAAAGGAGGGGAGAGCTATATTTTTTGCACCCACAAGGTCTATAAGGCAATAAATCACCTCAGATTTTCAGAAGGCTTCATATTCAAAAAATGATTATACCGTTAAATAAACACAATGAGCAGAAGAATGTGACAGACAACCCTGTTCTATTGGCAAATGCAACAGCTGCTCGGCAGCTCCCCTGGAAACAACTGCTCCAGTTGAGTCTACAGAGCTCTCACACTTCAAGGTCAAATTATTTGGTACTCTTCAACATACCAGAATGACTATGAAATGTTGAAACTTGCCAGCTCAAAAGACCAGAGTAACATTGAATTTTATTCATAATTTCATTAAAAGCCAAGAATTGTCAACATACTCAGCACTTAAGTGCAATTTAATGAACAACATTAAATATTGAGAAATAATGAGAGTGCTCATTTTAGACAGGAAACTCAGCTTTCGTCTACAAGTGGAATAGTGTGTTCCATTGATGCAGACACACGTGGGCGTCTGAATTACAGAATCCTGCGTGGGGCTTGCCTTCTGGAGCCTTAACCAAATTTAATAAAGTTTTCATGAACAAGTTAGTGTTGGAAAAGTTTTACCTTTTAATACATGCCTATTCCAGTGGGACCACTCCAAACCAGAGAATGATTCCTTTAAAAAAACAAAAATTTCGAGAGAGAAATGGCTTACTTGCTTTTCTCTTGCATCGGGTTTTATCTCCTCACTAGAGAAGTTTCTGAAATAGCTTTCTGCTCTCCTTAGTTAAGTGCCCAGAGGCCAAGTATAGAGATAAAGCTTATTTATAGTATCGGAGGAAACACTGCCAACTCACCTCCAGAAGGCAGTCACTAGCATGGGTGTCTGCTTATGTGTGCGATTTCTTTTTAAGAGACTATTAGAGAAATGTTGGGAAAGGAGTCATGTTAAACTGACCATTTGTTAATACAATGAAGATGTTTATTTCTTGACAACCTTTTTATTTAAAAAAATTGTTGGAAACCATTTATGTTGCGCTAATCATTTCCTAGCATGGGTTTCATAATCTAGATGGAGAAGAGAAAAGATCAGATAACTTAAAACGTTTTTTAAATGAATTTTGAAAAGGAAAAAAAAGTTTAATGTTGGCCCTTAGGAAGTACACGGCTTTATGTTAATACTAGAAGCACAAAAACAAAAATAAGATAGTCCTGCCTTCCGACGGTTCCCCTTCTACCAGGAGGACGCAGATAAATGGAAGGATGACAGTTGGAAGAAAACAAAATTAAAAACTAGGGATCAACGGTATAGGCTTCACTGAGGAGTTGCCGCCTAAGCAAATGAAAAAGCAAATAAGCAGTAATGTTTTATGCCTTTCATGTTTATATCGGGCATTTCTGGAGAGCCCCACCTTTCTGAACCCTCCATAAGGAAGGAAGCAAAGCAGAACCTGTGAGCCCAAGGCACAGTTTGGGCCGATGCACACACAAGCCCTATTTCTTACCCTTAAAGGAGGAGGGTGTGGAAGAAGGATAGGACTGTGTGTTTACAGTAACGTAGGATAAATTGGCATTCATCAGGACCAGAAAACCCACACATAGAGCGAAATCTAGTTAATCCAGAGAGGTATTGGGATAATAACCATATGTGGGAAAGGGACTAGAGAAGTGAAGTGAAAATATGGAGATACTTTCATGAAAACTGGCCCATGGACAACCCTCCAGCAGGAGAATATTGCAAAGTGGTTTGCCTGTTTGCCTCAGTTCCTAATCTGTAAACTGAACTGGAGAAGGAAATGGTAAAAAACGCTCTGGGATCTTTGCAAAGAAAACCCCAGATGGGATCACAAAGTAGGGTTAAGTGACTTGCCTAGGGTCTCACAGCAAATAAATGTCTGAGTCTGGATTTGAACTGGGGAAAATGAGTTCCTGACTCCAAGCTCAGTTCCAGCCATTGCCCAACTTCTCATCCAAGATGTGTAAAATAATGCCTGGAATTCTTTCTTCCTGGAGTTGTGAAATTCAAATGAAATGACATCTGTGAAGCACTTGGCTATCTTAAAAATACTATGAAAGGGCAATTACCAGTGTTCTTGTCTCCTAATACCTTTTTTCCCCCATGGAAGCACTTCCGCATGGGTTAACCCTCTTTCTTGCATTCAGACATGATAGGCAGTGAATCTGGAGCCTGCCTTTTTTTTTTTTAACCCTTACCTTCTGTATCCATTCTAAGACAGAAGAGCACCCAGGAAGTGTCTGAGGCCAGATTTGAACCCAAGTCCCCCCAACTCCAGATCTGGCACTCTCCACCGTGTTACCCAGCTGCCCCCTGGACTTTGTCTTGAAAAATAGATGGATGTCCAACGCCATCGGTCCTTATCTGTGTGCACTAGAGAGCATCCTCTGGTTTGCAAATTCAGCCTAGCGCCCATCGCACCTGTGGCCGTTTGACAGTTCCTCTTGGCTACCCTCTGCCAAAGCCGATGCTAAGACCCTCCGGTTCCTCTGGCCATCCAGAGCCACCATTTACCAACATTCACAACTCGAAGCTCTGTTTGACACATGAAAATGTTTCTCTTTTCCATTTGTGAGGAATTCATCTGGAAGTGCTCAAGTATAGCACGAATGTGGCTTTCAAAGGTACATACTGAGGGGAAAACCATTGCACTCTACTCGGGCTAATGAGACACTTGAGGTATGACGGGCATTTTTCCTTTAGAAGCTAAAACGAAAACCGTGTAATATTTTGCAACACATCTTGTTGTGTTTAACTGTCTTTATAGGTGACCCTCAAATATGGTCACTAATGTTATATAGTGGATAGAGCCTTGGATTCAAGTGAAGGCAATAAAACTTGGGTTCAAGGTGATAACAGGTGAGTCATTTGTCTTTTCTGAGGTTGCTTCTTCATCAAAAAAATTGGGATGATGGGGGCATGTGGGTAACTCTGGATTGAGAGCCAGGCCTAGAGATGGAAGGTCCTGGATTCAAATCTGGTCTCAAACTTCCCAGCTGTGTGACCCTGGGCAAGTCACTTAACCCCCATAGTCTCCTAATACCTTTTTTTCCCCATGGAACCACTTCTGCATGGGTTAACCCTATTTCTCACATTCAGAAATAATAGGCAGTGAATCTGGAACCTGCCTTTTTTTTTTAACCCTTACCACTCTTCTGCCTTGGAACCAATACACAGTAATGATCCAAGATGGAAGGTAAGGGTTATTATTTTTTAAAAATTGGGGATGATGCCCACAATTTAATCTCTCCAGGTCCTGGAGACTAAGAATATAAAATCTGAGTTGGTGAATTGCCGTCAAGGGAAGAGTTTTGAAAGCAGGAGTTCCTCCTATGAATGAGATGTCAGGTCCAGACCTCCCACAAAAAGCCCCATTTTATGGCACAGAAATTGAGGAGAAGGAGAAGGAGACCAGACCATCCCTTCAAAATACATTTATTGCCTACCAGGTGCTCGACGCTGGAAAGAAGTGGGGGATCAGGAAGGATCTTGTTTAGGAAGTCATCCTTGGACTGAGACTTGAGACGAGTCAGGGGCTATCAAGAGACAGTGAAGAGAACCCATCGCAGTTAGGGGGACGGTCTATGCAGTCATAAAGGTGAAAGATGCAACGGCTTGTCTTGTTGGCCCATTCTGGCCCAAATCTACAATATGTGATTAAGATGAATGAACCTGAAAAGGGACTCCTTCCTTAAAAGGATATGGTCAGGCAAGGGCTGTGGGGGCGGGGGAAGAGGCGTTATCTGTTAAGAATTTATTCCCTTTGAGGAAATATTTTTTTTTTTATCTCCAACAACCCCCCAAAGTTACCTATACCTATTGTAAAGCAGCTACATCCTGCTTGCTCTGACCTTCAGCAAGTCACTTAACTTCCTTGGGCATCAGTTTCCTCATTTGTAAAAAGAAGGGAATTGGACCGGATGATCCTTTTCATTCTGGATCTCTGCCTGAAGTCCTGCGTGACGATTAACCCTGGAGGCAAAGGCCAGAAAAGAGGGGACGTTAAATGAGCGGTGGCACCCCTTACCCATGAGGACACGATCACTTTCATCAAAGTCTCATCCAATTCAAAATGCTGAGTGAGGAACTTGGAGCCAGGAAGTCCTGGATTTGAACCTAGTACTAACAGTGACTGTGAACAAGCCACCTAAGTTCTCTTTGCCTCCGTTTGGTCACTTGTAAAATGGAGATAATAATAACAAATAAAGGTGTTGTGAGGCTCAAAATTAGATATCTTGGAAAGTTCTTTGTGCTGTCCTTTAGCTCCCGTGTTTGGGGTTTTCTTGGCAGAGATAGTAAGAGTATTTTGGCACTTCCTTCTCCAGCTCGTTTTACCGATGAACTGAGCCAAACAGGGTTAAGTGACTCGTTCAAGGGCATACAACTAACAAGTATCTGAGGCTGGATTTGAACTCGGGAAGGCGAGTCTTCCTGACGGCGTCTGGCACTCTATCCACGTCACCACCTTCATATAAAGTACTTTACAAAGAACTGTACATAAATGTCGGCTATTATTATTAACCAAAAAAACATTCTCAGTTCCATCAAAAAGTTTTTTTTCTTTAGGGTCTTTAGAAAGCTAAAAACTGCAGTTGTTCTATTTTGGTGTGTTCCTAATGTGAATTGATAGCAACAGATTTCACCTTACCTCATTCATTCACATATCATCTGGAGGCGGAAAGAAGCCATCATGTCCTCTGAAAGTTAGCTTTATTTGACTAGACGGCCCCTGATGCCAAAGCATGTGATAATATTTTGGCAGCGCGCTGCCAGGCAGTCTGCATTATCCGAGGATTTGGTCATCTCCATGCACTTCTGTCATTCAAAACTGGACCGAAGGGAGGTTAAACTTTATTAGCTGCAGCTTCGATGATTTCCGAGTGGGGCGACTCCGCTGTTTGCACAGAAGCTTCTGGTGAGTCCTTAAAACCACCTCACCCGCCAAAGAAGAAGAAGATGCCGAATTTATTCTTTTTTTTTTCTTTGCATAAATTTTCAGTGAACAGCTGCACAGTCGATTAAGAACCTGGGAGTTCTTCCAAGAAATACAAGTACAGACTGAGCACTTTAAATCCACCCTCCGGTTTTTGTTATTGGTGAGATGGAGGGGAGGCTCTGAGTGGTTTGGATCTGAGAAAGAATGGGAAGATTCAGTCGAGGCTCTAGTGTGAATGCTGTGCAAAGAAACGTTGGGAGGTGGGTGGTGCAGGTGATAGCCCTTTCCCAAAATGCCTCTTAACTAGGCAGACAACCCAGAGAAACTCGTACAAAATGCTTCGTTGAGGGATTTCCGAGCTTCAAAGAAAGCCAGCAGCTTTCTCCTATTAAATGTACATCTGTGTGTGCTCTAAGAACTGGAGAGCCCCCTCTGATACCTTTTCTGCTGCTGGGCTCAAAATCCCACAAAGAGAGGACCTGGCTGAACCGTCTAATGAGCATTCAGGAGACTTTGCTTTTTCTTTAAACCCTGGGAAATAGGAGAATAATTATGTCTCAAGGACTCGGTGTAAATAGACTCCAATACAACGGGAGCCTCTGAGGGTTGCATCCGTTCATTCGATTGGAGGGTTTTTAAAAAGTCTTTTCCAAGCGTCCCAGCATCTTCGTGCAGACCAAGATGGAGCTCATGAAAGAAGGAAGATTTCCCAGTCGAATCCATTTTTTATCCAAGGCACCCGGAGCTAATCAAGTTAGATTAAGGCACTGCAATACTATGTAATTATTCCCGGGGTGTGTCTGTGGAAGACTAAATGGTTAGTTATCAAATGTTTTTATGTAACTGCTTGTTAAAGAAAGTCAGAAGGTAGTTAACCTGTATTTATTAAGTGCCTACTCTGGGCTAGGCACTGGGTCATCATGTACAAAGAATGGAATAACCCCAATTCTCAAAGTGGTTTTCGTTCTAGTGGAGAGACAACCACACACGTAAATTATATACACGTGTGTATGTAGTGTAAACAGAAGGCACATATAACTATGTACAAACGAACTAGGGAGGGAGGGCATCAGCACTTGGGAGGATCAGGAAAAGCTTCAGGCAGAAATTATTGCTTGAGTTACATCTCAAAGGAAAAGAAGGGCAGACACTTCCTAGCTGTGTGACCCTGGGCAAGTCACTTAACCCGCATTGTCTAGCCCGGTGATGGTGAACCTTAGAGGAATGAAATAGAAAATCGATATTGATAAGGTAAGGAATTTTGGAAAGGTGTCTCTGAAGCTGCAGCGTGACTGAGGCAAGAGAGTAGTGTGCATGAGCTTGGAATGTTGAAGAGAAGAGGGCAGGCAGAGTTCTGAGAGTTGGTCTCTGGCTTCTGAGGAGACGGACCAACTGAGATCTTGCTCTCTGGATCTACTTTCCACACGGGGAATTTATTTCTTCGTCTTGAGAATCCTCCCAAGCTACTCTCACACTCCCTATCCCTGACTAAAAACACATAAAAAATGCTATCTGACTAAATCTCATCTATAATCCTTACATATGAGGAAATTATTTACAGTAAAGTATCTCCAAGTAAACGGAGTCATTTAGGCCAATGTCTCGGACACTAACTGACCAGAGTGGAGCTCTGAGATGGCCCTCAGAGCTCAGGCAAGACCTTCGGTCTTTCTCCTCTTACAAACAGCTCTCAAAACATCAAATCTGACAGTTTCTTCTTCATGACAAATTTCCACAGTGAAGAAAGTGGAAAACCCTTTCCAAATTTCCAAAATTCCTTATCAAACCTAATCAATATCTATTTTCTATTTCATCCCTATAACCTATTGGAATGGCTGTCAAAGATGGTACACAGAGGGCTCTCTATGAGAACCCACATTCCCCCCACCTGCCCCCCCCCCAAATTTGTTACTAGAAAGGCAGAGGGACTCAAGAGGAGCTGTTCCCCTCCTCCTCTCCACCATGCCTGATGACACTTTTTCACATCCCCCTCCTCTCTGCCCAGCAGCCCAAGGGGAATGCACAGGGGATAAGGTGGGTGGATCACAGGTGGCAGAGCTGGAGGGGAGAGGAGTGCTTGGGCCACTCCCCTCCCCTCTTTACACTTGCTGGTGACATTCCTCACTTTACCCACTTGTCTGCCCAGCAGCCCAATGGGAGCATTTTCTCCCTCCCCTGTGTGGAGTAAGTGGGGGTTGGGGCCAGGGCATGCCATCTCTGGGAGAGAGGGTAGGCACAGCACTCAGTCTTGGGTGGGACTTGGCTCTTGGGCTCTAAAAAGTTAGCCATCTCTGTCCTAACCCTTAACACTCCTCTACCTTGGAACCAATGCTCAGTATTAATTCTAAGAAAAGGTAAAAGATTTTTTGGTTTTGTTTTTTCTTAAGAAGAGGGAGAGGAGAAGTGGAAGGAGGAAGAAGAAGAAGATGATGGAATGTCAATAACTCGGGGTGGGTTGGAAAGGGCATTAAATGATAAAAAAGAGGAGTTTACATTTTATCCTAGAGAAAGTCACCACTTTTTGTGTCATTGACTCCTTTGGCAATCTAATAAAGTCTATCAACCCTTCCCAGAATAATATTTTTAGGAGTAAAATAAAATGCATTGTATTACAAGGGAAACCAATTACATTGAAATATAGGAGCCAAGCATATTGGTGCATGCCTATAATCCCTATTACCAAGAGAATGACACTAGAAGATTTCATGAGTTTGGTAATTCTTAGTATCATAAATGTTCTTAATGGCTGACTTGATACCAACACAGATTAGCAGTGGGCTGAGCAGATCTCAGTGTACTGAGCAGGTATTGACAATTCATTAAGTATCAATATAGTAAGAGCCAAGGAAGGGTGGTCAACAGGCAGTGTAAAGAAGGGTGAACTGGCCCTGATCAGAAAGCTGAAGGTCAATGTTCCTGTACTCTTTAAAATGGGACTGGACCTATAAATAGCCTTTGCATTTCATGTTTTGGTGAAATGGAAGGAAGGAAGGAAGGAAGGAAGGAAGGAAGGAAGGAAGGAAGGAAGGAAGGAAGGAAGGAAGGAAGGAAGGAAGGAAGGAAGGAAGGAAGGAAGGAAGGAAGGAAGGAAGGAAGGAAGGAAGGAAGGAAGGAAAGAAGGAAGGAAAAAGAAGGAAGGGAGGGAGGAAGGAAGGAAGGAGAGGAAGATGGAAGGATGGAAAGGAAAGAAAGGAAGGAAGGAGGAAAGGATGAAAGGTTAAGGAACACTGGAGGTAACAGGAAGCCAGCAGAGTTGATTCAGTAGGGGAATCCCATAGTGAGGTCTCTGCTTAAGGAAAATGACTTTGTCACAAATGTGTAAAACTGGAAATCAACTGATGGCTCTTCTAAAAAGATGCCAGAAAATATATTCTATACCAATGGGCCCGAGTCAGTGTCAGGTAGGTGTGAGAGTAACTGAGTCAAGTCCAGGAAGAGATGGTTTTAACCATTATCTACTTGCCTCGTTTCATCTCTGTTTCTGAATTCAGAGCAGCAGAAGGACCAGTCTAGTGGGAATATCTGCTTCTTTATTACATTTTCCTTCCTCCTTAGTTGATCTACCTTCTACCAAATCCTTCTTTAAAAAACCTAAGGTAAAAAAAGGGAAAGATCTGGGCCTGCATTTGCATCCCGTTAAGATAATGGACTAATGTATTGACTACATAAGACTTTTAATACCAGAGTCCTTGAACTTCTTTAAAAAATATTTTGATAGAGGCAGCTAAATGTCACAGTAGAAAGACAGCTAGGCCTGGAGATAGGAGCTCCTCAAACCAAATCTGGCCTCAGACATTTCCTAGCTGTGTGACCCTGGACAAGTCACTTAATCTCCACTGCATAGCCCTTACCGCTCTTCTGCCTTCGAACCAATACTTAGTATCAGTTCCAAGATAGAAGGCAAGGGTTTTTAAATATATACATATACATACATCTCTAGATAAATATATATTAATTTAGTTTCATTTGTAACCTGATGTATTTTCTTGTATATGTTTAAAAACATTATTTTGAGGAGTTCCCTGGAAGTTTTGATTGACTGCCAAAGAGGTTCATTACAAAACAAGTTAAGAGCTCCTAGCATAAGTCACCTTCCTTAAAGCCTTCTTCAGAGACCAGAATATATAATTAAAAGAGAATGATGTGAGTTCAATTCAAGGGGTCCTTATGAAGAGCCTGCCATGTACCAGGCAATAAAGATGCAAAGACAAAAGTGAATTATTCCTTACCTCCTCACTCATCCTTTCCTGGTGGGATACAGCCCTATGTCAGCTATGTAAGTGCCAAATAAAGCATAGTTTATGTGCCACTTCCTCTATAGCACCTTTCCTTATCTTCCTTATTAGCACTTTGTCTGGAAATTATTTGACATTTACATAGCTGACTTCAGATGAAATCAAAGCTATCAATAATCGCATGAAAAAGAAACTTTATCCCTCTTGATTAGAGAATTACAAATTAAAACAACTCTGAGGTACCCCCTCATACCTATCAGATTGGCCAGTATGACAGCAGAGGAAAGTAATAAATGTTGGGGGGGATGTAGCAAAACTGGACACTAATGCATTGCTGGTGGAGTTGTGAATGGATCCAACCATTCTGGAGGACAATTTGGAATTATGCCCAAAGGGCTATACAATTGAGCATACCCTTTGATCCTGTAATACCACTACTGAGTCTGTATCCCAAAGAGATAATAAAAAAGGGAAAAGGACTTGCTCGTACAAAAATGTTTATAGCAGCTCTTTTGTAGTGGCAAAGAATTGGAAATTGAAGGATTGACCATCAATTGGGGACTGGGGACTGAACAAATTGTGGTATATGTTGGTAATAGAATACTTTAAGGAATGATGAACCGGATGGTTTCAGAAAAAAAGCTGGAAAGACCTCCAAGAATTGACGAGGAGCTGATAAGCAGAACCAGGAGAGCACTGGACACAGTAACAGCAATATAGTACAGTGATCAACTGTGAAAACGTGACTATTCAGCAATGCAATGATCTGAGACAATTCTGAAGGATTTATGATGGGAAAGAAAGCCATGTTGGAGTCAGATGGCTACAGATCCAAACATACCATCTTCCATCTTCCTCGCCAGTGTATTCACAGCTTTATTTTGGGGGCTTGGTTTTGTATGAGTGTGCTCTTACAGGAAGGACTAATATAGAAGTGTGTTTTGTATGATAATACATTTATGACCCAGATCAAATTACTCTTGAGTAGTGGGGAGAGAAAGGAGGATAGGAGATGGTTTGATCTTATAATTTTGGAAAAGCAATGTTGAAAATTATTATTACATGTAATTGAGAAAATATAATATCTTTGGATCAAAAAAAAAAAGGAAGAAAAAGAAAAACAGCTGAAGAGATTTCTGGGTGCTTTAAGTGCCATTCATGGAATGGGCTGGGAATGTGGGAAACTGGTTAAAACAGAAAGAATCTCCAGGGTCTGCAGACTGGCCAAAAGTCTGCTTCATGGCGAGATGTTAGTTTTAAAATTATGGATAAGCAACCTCTAAAATAAAGGTCTGAGAGGGTCAAAGGTGCCCAAGAAGTGAAGAAATCAAGACTCACTGCAGTTTCGTCCAGGCTTTCAGAAGGAAGTTTCCACAGCTGTTTCTCTTACAGCTGGGGGAAAGAACATCAGACTCGAAGTACAGGACACGTACAAATCTCGAGGATTTCTCTGGGAATCAAACCGTAGCCAACATAGTATGTGACAAAGGAATTCATGGGAAATGTTATTGCTGCTGGAGGGATTTGATGCCTCATTACCCACTCCTTCTGGAATGACAGGCCTGAATAAGTATGCACCTTGACAAGGCAACATAGCCCTGAAAATCCTTCCCCTGGGACTACTTTGTCTCTTTTTTCCTGGAAGAGCCGGCTCTCTGTGTGTTTTGGGGTAGAGTGATGTTGGAGGCAGGAGGGTGATGATAATAGAAGGGGATGTAGATGGGGAGAGCACAGTAACAAGTCCAAATAATCACCAAGAATTTCAGGCCCACCACACCCCACACAAATATAGCCACTGTAGTATTAAGACACCAGCTACCTCACATTATTTTCTCCTGTAGCTTCCCCTCGCTACTTCCAGGCTCTTAAAACCTGGTTTGGGTTCATCTCTATTCACATTAATGCTCTGTGCCCCCATCCCCATTCTGACTTCTCCCTGGAAAATCCAAGCATATTAAAATGAATTATACAATATTTCAATGAACTGGTGGGAAAAGAACATATATAAAGCAAAAGAGCACAGGCAAACAAAGAGGGGGGGGAAAAAGCAAAGAACAAAATCAGGAAAACACATTGGCAACAAACTAAATACTCGTGGCCCAGGCCAAATCACCTCCCAGCCTCCAAGGATGGAAAAGTTTTAAGTCTGGCCCCATCCCAGTTCCATGGTGGTGCTATTAACCAAATGCTCCATCTCGAGGATCTGGATCCTGAGGGTTAGCAAGTTGTATCTCAGAGGGCTATCTCCGTGTCAGGGTCATTGTTGATGCTTGCCACTGAAAAGCTGAAAGATCAGGAATTTGCTGCCCTTGCTGCCGTCATGGGTGGGAATGGACCCCAGAGGTCAGAAAGCACATTGAACATACATCTAAGCAAAAATAGAAGCAATGGGGGCAGCTGGGTGGCTCAGTGGATTGAGAGTCAGGCCTAAAGTCAGGTTCTGTAACAAAAATGGTAATCTGTGTGGAAACTATTTCCTGTTACAATAACTGGAATGTACTCTGGCTTGATCAGGAGCTGCTAGTAGAGGGACACCCTGAGGGCTGCCTAGTTAAAATGGGGATAGATGAGAGAGGCTGCTTGAGATAGAAGGATGCTGCCACAGGGGAATGCTCTGGGGTTTGCCTACTGACCTCTACTTGATGGCTAATGGATCAATCTACTTCCTAACCTCCTACTCCCTTCACTCCCTCCCTTCTTCCAACCTCTCTCCCTCCCAGTTTCTTCTGAAGCTTGTGGCTTCGCCCCTCCCCCCTGAGTGGACTATGAAGATACTCTTGTTTTCTTTCTCAGGCAAGGGATTTATTGGGAAACAACAGGATAGAGAACTGAGGAAAGAGGGATGAGGGTTTCCCTAATCTATAATAAGGGATAGGAGGACTTTGGGAAATCAGTCCAGTCACAGCTGTGACTCTAGGATAGTCAGAGTCCTAGAGGATGGATGGACAGGATGGAGATGGAGGACAACTGTTTAAAATCTTCTTTCTTCTTTTCTTTTCCACAAAACCACCAAGGTCTCTCAGCCTAATTTCAGAAGCCCCGCTCAAGGGTCCTTCAGCCTGGGACAGAAACTAATAATATTAGTTCTCAGCTTCTCCCCCCTTCAGCCAGGCTTGCCTCCCTTGGTCAGAAAAACCCAGAGAGAGCCAAAGTCTCCTTTCTTGCTCAGCCACAACCAGAGAGAGAGACAGAATCCAAGTTCTAGTTTCTCTCCCTGGCCAGTTTCAACTGCCTCCTCCTGGGAACATTCCGTTTGGAATCTTTGTCTTGATTGACAGACAGGTCCCCAGCCTTGTTTCTTGCATGACCTGGCTTGCAAGTCCTCTCTCCCTCCATGCCTTTTCCACAGTTCCAACCTGACCTCAGATACTTCTTAGCTTTACGACCCTGGACAAGACACCTTACCATCATTGCCTAGCCCTTACCACTCTTCTGCCCTGGAACCAATACATAGTATTGATTCCAAGATGGAAGGTAAGGGTTTAAAAAGAAAAGACAGAAGCAGGATTCAAACCCAGGAACTCCTGTCTCCAAGTTCAGAACTATTTTCACTACATTGAGTGAATAGTCTGGCTAATCAAAAAACCCCAAAACTTTAGTCCCTCTTTGAAACTTCTCTCACACAAGAATAGGTTGTAATAGTTGTGGTAGTAGTAAGAATAAACAATAACTTTACCTTTTTAATGAACAATAAAATGGCTCAGCATCAAGGATAGTTAGGAGTGAGGAGGAAGGAAGGGATGTCCTGTATGTACTTTACAAAATTGTATTATCTACTCCTGAATATTAAATATTGACTCTACAGACAGTCATTAAATGCCAGGGTCCCTCAAGTACTACAGTTCCCAAGTCTCATGTCACTACAAAAATCATAACAAGCAAAAGAAAGGGAAATCGTGCATTTGGGGGAAGGAAGGAGCATCAGGAGAATGAGTGAGATGACTAATAAAGTAATTTAGAAAAATGAAAGTGTGTTGAGGCCTCCATAGATAATATAAGAGTTGCCTAACTTTAGAAATGGACTATTTTTTGCCATTTTAAAGAAAGGAGCTGGGAGTCACACTGTTATGGCATGCTTACCCTGGTCAAGGATCTGTCCTTGAAGAGTCATTTTTCCACGGACAGAATCACTTGCAAAGTAGCCAAATGGACTTGACATTAATCATAGCTTCTTTTCAACTCAAGGAAACAATGATTTTTCTGGATAAACAGACCCAAAAGCTCAAAGGAAAATACTGCCCATTTTCTTACGTCTGTTTTCAAAAACAGCAACAACCAAGGAAGCATTACAGCCTCAGCAACAACAAAGGAAGCTGAATGGTTGCATTCTGCTTTCGGAAGGCAAGTGAGGGGGTAGGACAGTAGGAGACACTGGAGCTCTCAATAGGTAGGTTGCCTGGAGAAAAGAACTATTATCTCTCACTAAACAACAACAACAATCTAGAGAGATTTTCCTTTGGGAAAATGTTAGAAAACTGGCTAGTTAAAATGCTTAACAAGTGTTCTAGAATGATTCCTCCTGGGAATCATCCCATGAAATGTACTTAGCCTTAAAGTCAGCTAAACCTGAGTCTATAATTTCCTGAAAGACAGTCTAAGAATACTGAATTATCTCATACATTTGGCAAACCTGAGGTGACTTTTAACTCATTCACTGGGTAAATATTAAGGAACTGGCTCGTTGGTATACTTAATAAATGCTCTGAAATTAAAATATTATTTACAAATGCTAGCTATTGTTATTGCCTGTTCCCTAATGGGAATCATTCCATGAAATATAGTTTGTAGTGTGTAGTGTTTAGTTTTTAGACTAGTGTTTAGGCTAAATCTGGCTAAAACGAATGAAGTACATTTAGTTCAGTCACTTTTTCAGTTGTGTCCAACTCTTCAAGACCACTTTGGGGATTTTTTTTGGCAAAGGTCCTGGAGTGGTTTGCCTTTTCCTTCTACAGATTCTACCGATGAGAAGACTGAGGCAAAATTGCCCAGGGACACTTAGCTAGTAAGTGTCTGAGGCTAGATTTGAACTTAAGTCTTTCTGACTCCAGGTCACACACTGAATCCAATCTGCCACCTAACTTTTCAGTGAAATATGGGACTGCTCAAAGCTCAGGAAGGTTGCTGCCAGCCACATACCCATAATAAAGGCAGGAATTTGGGAATGAAGGTTTGAGGTGGAAAGCACCTCCAAGGCCTCTGTGATGCTCTCCATGGAGGTGTTTGGTCTTGCTTTTCCCATCCTTTTCACTTGAATGGGAGACCTGAAAGATCACAGAGACTGAGAAAAATGGAATCTCCAAATCATCCCTTGGTGGTTTGTTGAAAGGCAGCTCCCTACAAATTATTTTAAGGGGGTGTTAACACATAATCAGTAATGGATTGAAGTTTAAGAGGCTATTTTAATCCTCTATTACATGGTGGTTTCAAACAGAGATATTATTCCTGATAAATAAAAGGATATGGGTTCAAAGATAGATTAGATTCAACCTTGTGGTCCTCTTTGAGTATAAAGGACAACAATGAGCCAGATAGCTCTTGCTCCCATGCTAATGAGCAGGTTGTCAGATACCCTCAGCGAGGATGAGAATGGCATTCTTGGCCAGCTACCACCCTGATGGCAAATGCTTTCACTTGAAACAGGTTACAAGTCAAGACTAAAGGGCAGGAAGAAGTGGTGTATGCCCTTTCTCAGATGATTGTGCACTCAGTGCAGCCTCTGAGACTGAGATAAAACACAGGACCGATCTATTCTCTGCCACTTGAAATTCAAGCCAAGAAAACAGAAGTTCTCCACTAGCCAGCCATGTACCACCTGTATGTGGAACCCTTGGTTACAGCCAATGGAGAGATTCTGAAAGCTATGCACAAATTCACTTACATTGGCAGGATACTTTCCAGAGATGTACATACACACAGACAATATTGCAGAGCTAGCTCAGTGTCTGGGAAGGTCCAAAAGAGAATGTGGGAGAAAAGAGGCATGTATTAGACTGACTACCAAACTCATTGTTGTAGGTCTATGACACCTGGACAGGCTACCAGCACCATGCCAGGAAATTTAATTGCTTCTATTTGAATTGTCTTAGAAAGATTCTGAAGATTACCTGGCAAGGTAAGACACTGGACACTAAGGTCTTCTCCAGCTGAATTGTCAAACATTCAAAATTCACCTCAGAAAACTGTTAAACTTATGATGGTTGGACTGAATGTTTAATTGGTCACCAGGGATTTAATTTCTAAATCCCAAAATGAATTACTAAATTAAAATGTAATTTATGGTAGTTTATTTTACAATAGAGGGAAGATATTAAGGAAGAGAGTAAAGGGGAGACAGAGAGAAAAGGGAATTGATCTGCTCCAGCCTGATCTGAGTCAGGCAGGAGTTCAGAGGCCTTGCCCAAGGGGCCTCTCCAGAAAGCCAAGGAAAAGGGGAGTCAGCCTTATCACTCACCACGGTGACCATCTAAAAGTAAGCAGTCTGAGGTCTCCTGCATGAGCTCCTCCAGGGGTCCAGTTCCACAGCCAAGTGTTTTCACTCCAAGTCTTAGTGTCTGTCTTCCAATCTCTCCTCAAGTGTCTGTCTTCCAGTCTCTCCTCTGAGTGACTCTCCTTCACTCCAAGCCCAGTCCAGCTCCGAGTGACTGATCCTTCTATCTATCTCGATTGATCCTTGTGTGCCTCTGTTTCCTCTAATTAAAGACATTTTTCTCTTGTGTCACCTCCCCTAAATTTTTACATCTACCAATTAAAGCAGACACTCCTCTGCAGGACAGCCCACTTAATGTATGAAATGTGTGTTCACACCTTTTGTAGTTAGTTAACACCTTTTGTGGTGAGTTAATACCTTTTTTTGGTTAGTTAACACCTTTTGTAGTTAGTTAATACCTTTTTTTGGTTAGTTAACACCTTTTTTGTAGTTAAAATGGGTAGATCTACTTTAAATACTGAGTTAACACTCTGGGGATTAAAATCTACAAACTGATTGTGGATTAGAATTCAATCTTCCCAATAAAGGAAGAGCTAAATCCAATCCAAGAGATAGCTATATCCAATCTTCACAAAACACAACTCTGATGGGCTGGCCATATTGTTTGAATACCAAATATATGTTTGCCTAAAAGACTGTTTTACAGAGAACCCATACAAAGTGAGTGCTCAAATGGAGTTCAAAAGAGAGACAAGACACTGTAAAGGTCTCTCTGAAGAACCCTGGTATTGATTATGGCCCAGAATAGCATTCCCACGTCAAAGAAGGCGCAAAGTAGAATTGTGGCAACCCAAAAGAAAAGTGAGATGCACACATTTAGAGACATCTCCCTCCCAATGGTTCATGCAGCTAATTTGTGTCTGACCAGTGGTAGAGCCCTCGGAGTCTATATTGGTCTGACCAGTCACAGTTGGATAAGCTGTCTACTGACTTTGATGCTGTGATTTAGTTTTGTTTCTTTTTGACTATGAAGGACAATAAACCTGATGGCTCTGGCTCTGCTGAGCTAACTGTGCACTAATTTCAAGAGTTGGCCACTGAAGCTCAGACTCTCTGGGGAGAGAAGCTGCACACAGTTAAGACCCTGGAACTGACAGCTTCCTTTCATAATGGATGATGGAAGACAGCTCATGATTTCTAAAGCCTGAGTGTGTGAAGGGCCTGACTCTAGCCCTGAAAGAGTTTGAGTTGAATCCCTGAAGAATGATAGCAGAGAGAAGCTTGGCATTTAGCTGCTCGCCAGAATCACTGCCCAACAGTGACTACGTAAGACCAGCAAAGAGCATTACTCAGCAGCAACCACACACCGCCTCTAATCGAAGTGCTATTACGACATCACCGGACTATTTCGACACTAGAATGCATTAAGACCAACAATCTTGCAATACCACAGTGATGAATTGTTCCTCAGACGTGTTGCTTGGTCCCCACACACATTCCCCACACACTTTGCCCAATACCTGCCTTACATTGCATTTGGGTGTCTCCATACTGGTTCTCTTGATGTATCCAATCTTTCCATTGATGACATATGTAAATGTATGCATGTAGCAGCTGATTTATGGGAGGGGAGAGGGGGATATAGTTTACTGTTATGTTTCTTGCCATGTCGCAAAATTATGTGAGCTTGGTGTATGCCAAGTTGTAGAGCCATCTCTCTGGTACTCTTTTCCTACCCTGTTCTGAAGACCTCAAGACCATCTCTCTTCCTCTTCTTCTCCATTATTATATCTTCCCTCTTGCCCTTCTCCATCCCATTCTGCAGGTGTTGGTCCTGTTCACAATGCAAGGGGTTCACTGTGCCTCTCTACTTTGGAGATATTGGCTACTACCCTAAATTGAGGAAGTAGTGGCAAATCCTTCTCTGAGACTCTTCCTTTTCTCTCCTCTCCTCTTTCCCCCCCCCCTCTCTCCCCCTCTGTCTCTGTCTCTATCTGTCTGTCTGTCTGTCTGTCTATATCTCTCTCTCCTTCTCCTCCTCCCTCTCCCTCTTTGTCTCTCTCTTTCCTCCTTAGCATTCCCATGGATGTCCTCATTTAAGCCACAGGTCCTGATTGCAGACACATCAAATAAAAAGGACTGTTGCTTTTTGCTTAGCCTCATTCCCATGGTTCTGCTGAGAAGCTCACCCTTTAGATCCTAGCAACAGACTCCAATAATGCATTTCTATCATTCTGTGCTTTGGCTCAGATGATTTAGACTTTATTCATTTAGCTGGTTTACAGGAGAGCCCTCAGAAGGTTCTTCTCTTCTCACAGTTTCTATCACCTACACAGATGGCTAACTTTCCCTCCCTCTTCTTTGGTGATGATCCATTCCACCTCAGACACATTTCCTTGATAACTGTGGCATAAGGATGGTAATAAGTAACTTTAAGAAATTCTCATTTATAATTTTTATTTTTTATATTTATAATTGTTTATTATTTATTTATATTTATAATTTATTTTATTATTTATATTTATAATTTATATGTGAGATCTGGAATTGACTACTTTCCATGGTTTCCACCATTCTCGTGTAACAGATTCTGGGTGATCATTTTCCCTTGCCCCAAAGTGGGACCAGACGAACAGCCCAGGTAAGAAACCAGGTCAGTTCCCCTACATAACATAAAACAATTTCCCAGAAACTATCGACCCCAAGAACACTCTGGCTGCCAAAAAGAATCAGGGGGATGTTTGGGTTTTGTTTGCTTTCCTACTGAAATGGGAGAATCAATGGGAAGGGAAGATGCATTTATTTCTACTTGATTGCTAATACCTTTCTGGAAGTTAAACTCCAATCTCTCAGTAGCTCTCCTTTGCAGAGGGTCAGCAGGTGAGTTTATATGGGTGAACTGAAGATCCTGTAAGAAGGCCAGGTGGCAACTGAGAATGTAAACGCAGAAGTGAGAAGGGAGGTATCACTAGCTGACACCCTATTTGCTTTTCTGTCGCTGCTGCCAACAGTTTCCAATGAGGTCTCCATGAGGACATCTACCCCCTTGAAAGAGAACTTTGCACCTCCTGAGCTCATCAGGGCAGAAAAGAATCCCAAAGCCTAGACGCAGCCATTTAGCACGTGGCAATTTCTTCTTTTGTTTAATAGTTTCTTTTTCTCCCCATTACGTGTAAAGACAATTTTTTCCCATTCATTCTTGTTAAGTTTGGGGTTCCAGATTCTCTCCTTCCTTCTGGCCTTCTCTCCTTCCCTTTTCCGAGTGGGCAAACAGTCTGCAATCGATCGAGCAGAAGCCAGTTTCAAGAGCTGCCGTCCACATGGTTTTTCCCTAGGCACGAAGCTCAACATGCGACCTCATCTTCTCTCTTTTGAGTGGAATGCCGGAGTTCGACATTATCTTTAGGTCCAAATGTACGCCTAGCATTTGGGGTTCGTCTCTACTCATGTATGACTTCCTCAGCTAAGTCAGCCCAAGTGCCAAATACTCTCAAAACACGATCCACAGGAATGTTTTTCCTTTTCCTCTCCGGGAAGAAGACACAGATGTGACCTGATGTGGAACCACATAACATGTGTGTCATGGTGTGCCATTGTGTGCTGTGAGCCTGCTGCATCGTATCACATGATTTGGGTTTGTTGTTGGGTATTGTCATGTGACTAGATATATAGCATGGCGTGGCATTGCCTCATGCAGGTGTGCTGCCATGTTGTCACATGGCAAAGTCAGTGAGTGGGATGCAGGCATATATTTGGGTAATGTCACATGGCACAGATGTGCCATTGCATGATTTTGCATAAGGAGAATGTGTTGTTGCATTGCATTTCATGACTAGGCATGTGACAGGCATCTTGTTTCATAGTTCATATGTGTTACTATTTTTGTCACATGGCAGCGTATAACAAAATGAAATTAAGTTGTGTCACATGGTACAGACATGTACCTGTCTGTGGGGCAAGGCATGATGTTGTATGTCATTACATGACATCGAGGTATGTTTGTGTGCTGTGGTTTATAATCACATGTGTCACCACATGGCACAGAGATGTGATCTTTTGTGGCATAGTATCATTTCATGACATGGAAATGCTGTAATGGGTGTGTTGCTGTATGACACCATCGTGTTGTTATATGTCAAATGTCCATGCATAGCTTTTCACAGCGCAGGTTTGGCATTGTGTGGCATTGCAAAATGCATGTGTGTTCTTGCATTACACAACCATGTTGTTAAGTAACACAGATATGCCCTTGCATGATACAGACATATTGCTCTGGCATAGTATGAGGCCACAGTACTCTTGTGTGACATTACATGATGCATGTATGTCATAGGTATGGTCATGCACCATCACACGGTACTGGTATATAGTTGTGTGACACCAGCATACTGGCCCATGACATTGTATGACACAGGCTTGTCATGGAATAATGCCATTGGTTCTTGTTGTCATATGTGTGTCATTCTGTGTCATCACATGATGCACATGTAGTCACATGGAGTGAGAGTGTCTCTCACTGTTGTTGCCTGGCAGAGGTGCATCATTGTGCAACAAGGTGCATTGTTGTGTGTTATTGCACCACATGGGCATATTGCTGAACAACATGGTTATTCCATGTCACCACAAGACACAGTCATGTTGTAATCCTTAGATGGCAGTTGCATGATGAAGGCATGTTATTGCATTACATGGTGTGTCATCACATATTACCACACAGTGGAGGTGTGTTGTTGCTTGTGTTGGACACCATCAGAAAACAGGCTTTTTGTTGTATGAGCCAGACAGGTCATTGCTTGGAATGGCATGATGCAGACATGATGGTGCAAAATGGAGACCTGTCCCATGTATCACACAAGGCATGCAAGTTCTCACACAGCATTGCACAATGGAGATGTGTCATGTTATCCAGGTAGGTCACTGAGTAGCATCATGTGATACAGACTTGTTGCTGTGTGCATCCCATGACACACATGTCGCCCCATAACATGGCATGTGATCCTATTGGGAGGTGTGTGGTGTGTCATCCTGTGAGGCAGGTATGTCATTGTATGAGGTAGGCACCTCATTTCATGGCAAATAAACAGGTTCCCAGACCTCAAGTATAATCCTTGAAATATCAGCTTCTTTAATCTAGGGAGGGTTGGTTTCCCTTTTGTTTCTCCTGACCTTAATGCCTTGCACGGTGTCTTGGAGATAGCCCTCAAGTGGATCTGTGATCTCACCCATTCAGGAATCCCGCATCACATCCATGACCTCTCTGTGCTTGATGCTTACCCAAGGCCTTCAGGAACTTCACAAGCTGTCCACCGAGTATCCTGGGTGGGGGTGGGGGTTCCTCAGTCTCCCAGTGTCTAAGAGGTATTTTTGGAGGACCAGATTTCCTCTTCCCTCCCTTCTCTCTAGCCCATTGTCTCATCTTATTCTACAATTCCTTGATTAAGTTTTGAGGTTCAAGTCATTGACTTGATCACTATCCCTTTAACGAGGAAGAAGTGCCTCAACCTTTATAGCCAAATGTTTGCCATTGGTACAAAGACCATCAGATGGATCAAAGAGGAAGTAAATCCATTTATCCAAGTGCATAGCCAAAGGAAATCAGAGATGTTCTATAAATTAGAA
Source organism: Monodelphis domestica (assembly GCF_027887165.1). Lineage (NCBI taxonomy): Eukaryota > Metazoa > Chordata > Mammalia > Didelphimorphia > Didelphidae > Monodelphis > Monodelphis domestica. The sequence goes on along the minus strand of NC_077231.1, from coordinate 193,954,688 downwards.
ATACGCAGAGTGAATGAGCTCTTCCACTGGAAGTAAGCCAGATTGGCTCAACCATCGGAGACAGAATTCCAGATCTCACTAGAGGGTGAATTCTCCAAATCTCTGATGTGATAAGGAATGGGATGGAAGGGCTGGACCTTGTGCATGTCAGATTTTCCCAGAGTCCTTCTCTCCTTTCAGTGACCTTTCCTTAAAGAGAACCGGGAGCTGGGCGTCTCCTCTCTCAAAGCACCACCATGTCTCTTCCCAAACATCCCACAGCTCCTGCCCCTCATGCTGGCATAAAACATTGGGTGATTTTTGGTGGGTCCACCAATAAGGAGAGAGTCTTAGGCAAATAGGCTGGAGCCCAGGATACACTGCCATATGACTAGACCTCTCAAAGCAAAGGTTTTTCCAGATCATGATACGTATGTGTCATAGCAATCACAAGCCGATTTTTCCTCTCGTAAACATTATTGATGCTTTTTTAAAATGTAGTTAAAGATACATTGATTGATGTGTTCCTATCTAAACTTATCAAATGTGGGTCTCGTGAAAGCAACAGAGTTCAAATAAACAAATAGTAAATTTTTATTTAAAGAATTCAAGAGAGCATTTTGAGAACAGGCTCCAAAACCCATCCCGTGATGCCCAAAACATCCATAAGCTTCACCTACATTTTCAAAGTGGCCCATGACACAAAAAATAGGAAAGACCTTTTGCCCTTGGCAGAGGAACATGAAGAATCTTTCACACACACATATGCACACACATTCACATATAGGGATCTTAAGTATATTATTTATGCACACATACATATATGTTCAGTTATGCATGCATGTATATGAAAATAAATATGTAAACATATACATGCATGTGTATAACCAGCAAAAGTAGGTTTATTATTTACACTGGTCTCATCATGACCTTATTCTTCAGTTCCAATAATGAGGCTCTCTCTTTTTTTCCTTCTATGACCAAGCCAAGTCCCAGTAGTTGGAGTCTGTCCTATTTCCTTTTCCTGCCATGCCTAAGTTCCTGCCTTGGTTCCTTCTTTAAAAATCTTAATTTCTCCTGTAGTGGAGATCTGTTTTTCATCTCTTCCCCTAAATCCTCTCCCTGAATCCCAGTTAGGTCCTTGTTATGTGCTGCCAGACCTCCCTTAAGCTGCCTACCTGATCCTCTCTCTATGTTGCCTTCCCCCCCCCCCCCTTCCTTTTCCTCCCGATAGGAAGCTTTGTGCTCTGACTACCTGTCAAGCCCTCAGCATGTTCCCTCTACGTGGAAATCTCCTGGAGGCCTTTTCTGGCCCCAGTTGGGTCTACCTGGTCTCTGAGACCTGGACCTCCCTCATGTGGCCCATCTCGTGGAAGATCTAACAACAGTAATTGCAGGAAAAGTTATGGTCTAGGAAACATCACAATGAGAAGGAATCCCCAATCTTCAGGTAGTTTCTAAGAAATAAATAAATAAGAAAAAAATAAATGTAGCTACTAAAAAATAAATTAACATAAAATTTAAAAAAAATTGCACCTGGTGATAAACCTAGGGAAAGGAAAATTATTTGGATTGCAATAAAATGTCAAGTACTTAACATCCATTCTCTCTTTGACTTGAGGAAATTTCTGCTTCTTATGAAGTCCTGTCTAAATATATGGCATCCTTCCTGCTATAATTTTTTATCATTGGCTCTAAACATAAACATCTGGAGTTTCCTTCTTGGCTAAGTTGATTCACAGTATAATACCTCAGTGAGACATCTTCAAGGGAGGAGAACTCCCTACCAACAAACACACTGCAGTTTTTCGGAAGATATATTTTCTCTTGAATTGGCAATGAGTAACCTGGCTAATGGAATTCCATATTCCATACTTAGTAAGGAAGGAAACAAGCATTTCTCAAGCTCTTATTATAGGCGAAGCCCTGCACTAAGCAATTTACAAATATTATCTCATTTAAATCTCCTAACAACCTTGGAAGATAGGTGCAATTATGATTCCCATTTTGCAACTGAGGAAACTAAGGCAGACAAAAGTTAAGTAATCTGACTGGGATTATGTAGTTTGGGAGTATCTGAGGTTGGATTTGATTTCATGTCTTCCTGACTCCAGTCTTGATGCTGTATGTATGATGGGAGGTACAGTGTAAATAAATATATTAGGAAAGAAGTGAAGGATCATTGTCATAGTACTCATCATAGCTCTCATAATTTAACCTAAAATGGATTACATTTTATTTATATTGCACTATCACCTTCTATTGAATGTGCCACCCACAAAACCCCTCAGGACTTGCCTGGGGACTACTGTGTAGTAGAAGAAAATATGGTTCCCTACCTATCCTTTTTTGGTGGGAGCTGGGAGGTGGAAGGGGAGGCACTTTTAAAATTCTAGGATAAAATATCAACTCCTCTATTTAGCTTTTAAAGCCTATCTTTTTAGACATTTCACATTTCTCCCCTTCACAATTTTCTGTTTCTGTCAAAATGATCCATTAATTGTTCCCTGAACTCTACATTCCATTTCCAATCTCCATTCCCTTTTGTTCTATTCTCCCCCTAACCCTCAGCCAACACCAAGGGAAAGGCATGCCTTAGAATTCTTTGGTCTCTTCAGAATACAACTCTAGTGCCACCCCAATCAGAAATCACTCCTCTTCCTCTTAAAGGCACTGGTAGTATCTCTGGCCTCAAATTATCGTGTTCTTACCTTTCTGTAGGACTGTTTCTTCTTCTTCCCCAGTAAAAGTCAGCTTCTTGAGGGCAGGACCCTCAAGTTAAGTTTTGTCAGTGTGTCTTCAGGACCTCGTACAGCGCCTAAGCCATCACAGGCTCTTCAAAAATGTTTATTGAATCAGTGAGTGAATGAGATGTTTTCAAATAATATAAAATAGCTTTCTCTTAAAAAAAAACAGTTATTTTAAGTTGTATTGCTATCATTAATTTCCAAATAAACTCCCCTCTGCTGTTGAGAATCTCCCCTTTAATTCTCTATATAATATTTAGTGCCTTCTATGTGCAAGATACCATAAGGGCTAAAAAAGAGTGAGACAGTCCCTGCTCGTAAAGAGTTTGCAATGATAGGGGAAATTAGAAGCAGTTACAATGAAAAGTAATAGAAGGCAAAATGCCATCTAGGTAGGAGCAGGAGGGAAATGAAAATCATAAAGGGAGCATTTGAGCTGGGTCTTGAAGGATGGGGTTAGAGGTGGAGAGGCTATTCCAACCTGAAGGTCTGAACAGAGTTGCAAAAGAATGGAGGCAAAAGGCCTGTTTATGGACCAGGAACTGATGATATTGGAGCTTTCAATCAATCACATGACATAACATCTTTAAATGGTCAGATAATTCTAGAAGCAACCTTTGAGATATTTCCCGATTTCCTGGGGAGTATGCAATATACATACAAAGTGTAAAACTCAGGCTTTCATGAAGGGTGGCATGTGACAATATAATATTTAGTGAAGCTTTTAGCCTGGGTTTATATACATTTTATGGATTTGTCCATTCACATTCAGTTATAATTACCAGTTGTGTATTTCCCTCCATTCTATTTCCCCCCCAACACTTACTCATCTCTCTCTCTCTCTCTCTCTCTCTCTCTCTCTCTCTCTCTCTCTCTCTCTCTCTCTCTCTCTCTCTCTCTCTCTCTCTCTCTCTCTCTCTCTCTCTCTCTCTCTCTCTCTCTCTCTCTCTCTCTCCTTCCCATCCTTCCTCAGAAGTCCAATTTACTTCTGGCCTCCCTAATCCACATCCCCTTCTAAAATTCCCTCCTTTATATTAACACCTTGCCTGCCTATTTCTCTGTAAGTTAAGAAGACTTTTATACCCAAAAGATGTACACATGATTTCTCTTTAACCCAGTTCCAATGAAAATATTGTTCCCCTGCTGCCCAATCTCTACCCTATCCTCCCCTCTACTGTAAAAGTTCTTCCACTCATATGCCTCTTTTGTATAAGATAATTTGTTCCATTTTACCTCTCCTTACCCAATTTTATTTTTTTAGAACCATCTCATCTTAAACAACTCAAAACTCAAGGCCTCTATTTATATATACTCTTTCAAACTATACTAGTAATGTGTATTAAATTAAATTCTTAAGGTTTACAGATATAATTTTCTCACATAAGAAAATAAATAGTTTAACCTTTTAAACTCCTTATGATTTGTCTTTCATATTTACCTTCTTATGTTTCTCCTGCAGATGGGCAGAACTTCACATGTGAGTCCAGAAAAAATTTTACTAGGTCCTCCTGTCTAAATATCCCAAGCATCTCTACATATGATTTCTTTAATTACTAAAAGGATGAAATGGCTGACCTATTACTAGTTAAACTAAGATGAATGTTTTCATCTTATATCTAATTCATTAGGACTGCTTGAGAAGCACCATATTTGTTGGGGCTGCAAATGTTGCACATAAATATGTTAAAAAAAAACAAAACAACAAATAGTTTTCTTTTAAATACTAACAAGCTTTTAACTGTTTTCTGTTTCTCTCCTTTAGAAGTCTGAACTGCATTTGTTGGTATGTGAGTGAATAAATGAAGCATTTATTGAGTATTGATTTTGTTCAAAGAAAATTTAAAGGTTAGGATCTGAGATTTGATAATGAAGTTGTCCTTCACTATACACAGTTCACTCATCGTGGCTTCACTATATGGCAGGTTTAAAAAAAAAATATATATATATATATAAATTCTGTATTGTGGAGTTTTCCGGATTTTGTGGATGAATACCAACCATACAATGCAGTATACAATGGAAATGCAGCACACCACTACCACTTGTGCAAGTTTGCTAATGTGAGATTGTACACTGCACACTATTGGCTGATGTCATGAAAGGCAACCAAACACAGCGCTATGTTCTGTATCCTGGGCACTGATTGACTCATTGTTTATAAGAGTGTGGGAAAGGTTTATAGGAGAGTGGGAAGGGTTTATAAAGCTGTAAAGTATATATAAATAATATAATAAATATAATGCCTCTACTTCACAGATTTTTCAACCTATCATAGTGGTCTCTGGAATTAACTCCCCTGATCAGTGAGGGATCACTGTACAACTGAAGTTCTATCTCCCAGTTCAACCTATGAAAAGGGTTATAAAAACAATAGCAACAAAAATAGCTAACTCTTAAGTAGCACTTTAAGGTTTGCACAGTGTTTTACATGTCATTTGATCCTTACAACAATCTGGTGAAGTAGGTAATATAATAATAACAATCCCCAATTTTATAAATAAGGAAACTGAGACAGGGAGATTAATGATTTGCCAGAGTCACACAACTATAAGTGTCTGGTTATCAATTCATGTCTTCACAACCCTAAGTCCAATACTCTATCCATTACACTGGGCTATTTCCTCTAAGTAAAAAAAAATCAATAAAAATTTTATTATTTGGATTGAAAATATCAACCTCATAAAATGAGAGAAAAATGGCTAGATAGATGTTTATCTAAACATATCTAGGAATGTTAGTGGACTGAAAGCACAATATTAGTCCATGTGATATGGTAGCCAAAACTGCCAATTAGCCCATATTGAGATGCATGGGGACCAGAATTAGAAAGATGATCATCCCGTTGAATTCTGTACAGGTCAGATCCTATCTGGGATATTATGTTCAACTCTCTGTGCCACATCTTAGGAAGGACATTGATAAACTGGAGAGTATCTAAAGGAGAAAGACCAGGATGTTGTAGGGGCTTATATTCACACTATATAAGAAGTAGGGCAGCTTAACTTGAAGGGAAAAAAGAATTAGGGTGGCCAGCAAAGCTGCCTTTTAAGTATTTGAAGGACTACCCAATGGGAAAAGGATGATACTTTTTTTTTTGGCTTGGCTTCAGAAGACAGAGCTAGTTACAGTGGTTGTTAAATTGTAAAGAATTATAGGCTTGCTAGAAGGACAATTTTCCAAACAGTTAGAGATATTTATATTTGGAATGGCTTGACTTACATCCTCCTCTTCTCACTAGTGGATTTTAAACAAAGGCTGAATGACTACTTGTCAGGTTACATGGTAGATGAGAACTTGCTCAGTTTAAATTCTCTAGTATTTATTACGTATCTACTCTGTCAAGCACAGATTGGACAAGATGTCCTCTGAAGTCTCAACTCTGAAGTTCTTTGATTTTATTCTACAAGTGAACTTCCTATGGCTAAATTCTATGTACTCACCAACTAGCCTTCTGATCCTAATGTCATTTCCCAAATAGAATTCTCTACTAAAAAAAAGAATGTTGAAAATAAGTTGCAAAGTATCATCATCATCATCATCTCTGTCAACATCATCATCATCATCATTATTATTGTTATTGGGTATAAATCAGGCACATGTGAACTTGTCTTGTGTTTATTTGATTTCCTTACAGCTAAGAGACACAGTGAATATAGTGCTGGATTTGGATGAAGACTCATCTTCCTGGGTTCGAATATGGCCTCAGACTATTGGGCAAGTAACTTAACCCTGTTTGTCTCAGTTTCTCCATCTATAAAATGAGCTGTAGAAGGAAATGGCAAAACCACTCCAGAATCTTTGCCAAGAAAACCCTAAATTGGGTTTTGAAGAGTCAGACATGACTGAAAAAATGAATGAACAATAACAACTAACAATTTCCTAGCATGGAATCATGAAAATAGAACACATTTCGAGTCAGACCACCTGGGATCATTGGAATATGGAGACTGTGCCATGAATGTCTATGTGAGGCAGCTAGGTGGTACAGCCAGCTGTTAGAGCACTGGACCTGGAGTCAAGATCACCTGAGTGACTCTAGCCCTAGGAATTTACTAGCTTTGTGATCCTGGGAAAGCCCCTCACTCTCTCTCTGCCCCGGGCTCTTCATCTGTAAAGTAGTGATAATAATAGTGCCTCCTTCCCAAGGCTGGGCTGAGGATCAAATACAATAATCTTTGTATTATTATTATTAAATGATGCTGGATAAGTAAATTTTACCTATGTGACATTCTTCAACTTCCTCATCAGTAAAATGAGGGGGTTAGTTGTAATGATTTTGAATATCTCTTCTAGCTCTAAATAGTATGGTTTTATGATCTCCTAAGATAATTGGATCAAAGTTTTAGATTTATAAAGGTGGGAAACAAAACCATCAAGTAGGGAGATGTACCAGAAAGCTTAGGGCCTTTCCTAACATTAGCTTCATTGTCATCAACTTTGTTCTGTTTTCTTTTCTTGAACTGACTTAAATGAATTTTTTTATCTCCTTCAAAGAACTTCTTTAAGAAAGTTTCAATCTCCAGGCAAAAGACACATTGGTGAAAGAACCGAAAATCTTTCTGGGCTTAAGACAATATAGAGAAAGAAGCAAGTGTTAATGGTATGCCAGGACCCAAGCCTTGTTTGCGTAAAAATTAAATATTTTTAATGTTCAACAGTGTTACATTCATCTGGAAAATCTGAGTATAATTCATAGAAAACCAAGACAAAACTCATCTTGGCTTTAAAAAGAAAAAAAAAACAAATTTCAAACTAATTTTATTAGGGTTGGAACCCTAAAACCCCAACACAAGCTGAGAATCCAGTACAGTTCAGGCTAATACTTAAGATAATCTTTAAATAAACTGCTACTTGCCAATAAAAATATCATTAAATAAAAAAGGTTTATTTATTTCCATATTTACAAAAGAAGGATGCTTATTTTGTAAAACTCTATTTGAGATGATATTTGGGTGCTGATATTTAGAATGGGAAAGGATGTTTCAAATTTAGTGTATTTGGGAAACTTCATAATTCAGTCCATTGAATACCACTGAACGATGCGGCATCTTCTCTGCGAAGTGATGCTTGGATTCTTCTCTAGTTCTTATTCTATCGAAGAGCCTCCGGTACTTCTACCTACAAAATAGGGGATTATTGTTCTCATTAAAACAGTACAATAATTACAATACACTATCATGTTGTGGATATTTATGGTTATTCTCTGATCAACATATAAACATACCTCCCTTTCAATAATGATGCCATTGAAAAATTGTGGGTTGTTTCAACTTTTTTGGACATTGAATTCATTCTTAAATGTATTCATTATTTAATGTCTTCATTCAATTATTTAAAAGGTGATTTTCTATGAAATGAAGAATTGATTCAAAATGTGCATTATCAGTTTGATTTATCTGTTTCAGAAACAAGCATTTTTATGTAATGGGTTTTCTTAAAACAAGGGCTTTGGGGATATGCTGGAGCTCCACATGAGTGAATAACAACAGGTATATTTCCCAACTGGAAATGTGCTCAGTGGTGTTCTACATTTCCAACTGATATGTTTGAGCTTACATACTAAAATATTTAGAATATTAAAAAGTATTTTGGGAAGTGACTTTGGTACCATCATGCAATTGAGGCCGACTCATCTGCTAATTCTGTGCCCAAATGCCAGTTCTCCAATTACTTACCCGCCTTAATTGTCTTATGCTGCTTCCCCGAATTTCATCCATGAGATTATCATGAGCTGATCTCTGTGGAGTGGAGGGTCGTGAACTTTCTTCTGCTTTCTTTTCTTGAACTGACCTTAATGAATTCTTTATCTCCTTCAATATATTGTTGGGTTGTTTTTTGATCTTTTTTCCCTTTTTCTTTTTCTGTCCATTTTGCAATGCCCTTTGGGCATTCTCTTGTTGTTTGATAACTTCTGCGATGTTTCTAGTTATTAACTTTTTCTCTGGGAGAGGAGGAGGGGGAGGAGGAGGAGGAGGTGGTAGTGGTGACATATGAGGAGGAGGGGGAGGAGGTGGAGGAGGTGGTGGTGGTGGTGGAGGAGGGGATGGAGCTGCAGGAGATGGGGGTCGACTTCTTACAGACTGGACTTTCTTAGGCAGTTTTGGAGATGACCAGGGAGAATGTCTAGGGGATGCATAAGGTGAAGATCCAGGAGTCCCCCTCTGCCAGACTTTGGTTCTGAAGTTGGATCCCCCATCATACCCTTCTTGTAGCTTTTGCTCCTGCATACGTTTCTGCCTCTGCTTGTCCATATTTCTTGTCAAAATACTCGTCATGCTCATTCTTGGTCCAGCGAGTTCAAAGTGATAACCCAGCCTCACCAGCGTTGTGTTCTCCTTCAGCAACTTGACAATCTCCATTTCCACCTGACTGCCCATGATATGCCTTTGGTTGTGAAACCGAAGTTCTGTCAGAACTGTGTTGTGTTGAAGGGCCCTCATGATCGCCAGAATCCCTTTCCCCGTGATGAAATTTGACTCGATGTTGACGCTGGTTATGTGCTGGTTGACCTTCAGCATCTCTGCAATGGCAATGGCTGCACTGTCGTCAGCCCGCGTGTTGGCCAGGTTGAATGTTTTCACCACCGTGTTGTCCTTGAGGGCTTCAGCAAAACGGGATAGATTCTGTGTTGTGATGTTTTCGATGTTGTTCAGATTGACCTCGGTGGTATCAGGGTCATTGTTCTTCACCCTTTCCAAAGCATCCTCAATAACAGTGGGATTTCCACAAGGGTGCATAGCAGTAGGTGACTCGGTGTTTCGGCCACTGTGCCCATTACTTAGGTTTATATTTTCTACTTGACTCTTAAATGTTTTTGGTTTAGGGCTATCAGAACGACTTTGTTCACAATTCAGAGTTCCCTGAAAGCCCTCCAGGACTTCAGGCTTCCTTTCTTCTTTATCTTCTTCTTCTTCTTCACTTTCTTCTTCCTCTTCTTCCTCTTCCTCTTCCTCTTCAGTATAAACCTCTTCAGAAACTTCACTGTTGCTTTCTGTAAAGATGAGTTCTTCCTCACTGTCCTCTTTGTCTTCTTCTGTACCCTACATGGGGAAGGCAAGTTATGCATAGCTCAGAAATGCTCAGAATTCACTTGCTCTACAACAACATAATAAGACAATCACTGAAGATTTAAAATAATATAACTGCATCAACTTAAACAGGAATCATGGTCAAGATTCCAATGCTAAAATATCCAATGGTACAGGCCTTTTCTTTGGTTTTACCAAGGATCCATTTCATGGACCTTTGTCTCCTGGCTCATTTATAATATATGAGATTTGACCATCCTTCAAGAACTGACATGCCAAACCCCTCCAAAAACAGAGATAAGAAGACAAAAAAAATTTAAAATAAATTAACAAACCAACTGTTGATTGTCTAAATTTAGGATGCTGTCCAAAGACTCCATGGGATTTTAAGAGCTGAGCTAAAAGCTCAAAATATGAGTATATTCCTTTTTCCATATCAGTTTAAGAGAGATTTGAAATATAACAAAGATATTGCTTTTTAATTCACTAGGCTAGAGAATGAAATTTGGGGAAAAGGCTAGTTAGGATTTTCATCAGTAGGATGTTTTATGAAGGCAAACACAAACGACTTATCAGAAAATAAGATTCATAATAAAAATATGCTTCACTTGTCTGTCATTTCATGACTTTCAAAGAACTTTTACATGAGACATTATCTCATTTGTCCTTTGTCATAGGTGAGGGATAAAAGCTTATCAGCCCAATTTTATGGATTAGGAAACTGAGACTTATAGTGACTTGCCCAAGAATGTTGAATAAGATCTAGTTTTGGAGACAGTCCAATGCCCTTTTCACCATGCTATAGTTTCTCATTTCATTATGCCACTAGTATGGTGGTTAATGCTTTGAGGGATACAAAAAAAGGCCAAGTCATGACTTCAAGACAAAGATAGGTTTTGTTATAGTTTTCTTAGTCCTTGGGGTAAAATATGTGTATATACATATGCATATATATATATATGCATATGTATATACACATACATAAATCAATATCATCCACCAAGCCATTATTATCTTTTATCAATTATCTTTAAAAAAAGTGCTCAGGGACATCTAGGTGGGTCTCTAGATAGGGAGTCTTGAAAACAGGAGGTTCTGGGTTCAAATCTAGTCTCAGACACTTCATAGATGAGTTTCTGTGGGCAAGTCACTTAACCCCAATTGCTAAGCCCTTTCTGCTCTTCCACCTTCAAATTAATTCTTATATTAATTTCATAGAGAAAGGTAAGAGTTAAAAAACCCAAGCACTCAAAACTAATGTATTTCTCATTTGTTTATATGGAAATCATAGGAAAAAGACTCAGAAAGTTTGACACACTTGACAAAATAAATTCTTGAATTCAGATGTATGTGCTGTAAGAGTGAAAATGATGAGACTGGCCATAAATTAATAATTTTATTCATCAAAAGTAGTAGAAGAAAAATATGGAAAACTAGAGATATATAAAAGGTACTTCCATTGTTGCTCCATTTAGCTTGTGGCTGCCATTAGGACCCCCTAGCCACATTACACAGTCAAGTCCAGTTAGCAACAAACATGGAAGAGAGTGAAATTCACTCTTGCCTCAGTTTATCAAAATTTCTCTCCATCCACTAATTCTTAGAGTCACATCTCGGAAGCCAACGATGGCTTTCTATTTTGCCTTTGCCGCCCAGGGGGGCAATCTTGGGGGCATTGCAGGGGAGATTACCCAGCCCCCCGACTCATGATCTCTTGACTCTATTCCTGCCTTATTCCGGCTGCTATTCTATCCTTCTGACTCAATTCACCCAATGATTCCCTTTACACAGTCCTGGACTCCAGGTCAAATAGTCAGCCGGAGATGAGGTCAAGTGTATGTCCCCAGGAGAGGGAGGAAGAGTAAATTTCCTTTACAGAGTGCTGAGATTGCACTGTTTCATTTTGATCCCGACCTAACCTATGATTTCATCAGTATCTGGAGTTCTCCATTAAAAAAAAAAATCTATCTATCTAAATGTACACACACACACACACACACACACTTTTTTTTTTTTCAGGAAGGAAGTGTAGAGCTTGTCCCCAAAGTCTTAATGCACTTTTAAGCTACCAAAGTTTCACTAAGACTTGGAACATTGTATTTGTGGTTTTTGAGAGTTTCCTGGGACATTAAAGAGATTAAATACAGAGGCAGTTAAGTTGCACAATAGATATAGTGCTGTGCCTGGAGTCAGGAAATTTGAGTTCAAATTTAGCCTCAGACCCTAGCTCTGTGACCCTGTGTATACATTGCCTGCCTTAATTTCCTCAGATGTAAAAATGGAGCTAATAGTAGCACCTACCTCATAGGGTTGTTGTGAGGATCAAATAAGATAGTGTGTGTAATGCTCCTAGCACAATGCCTGGCACATAGTGGGTGCTTAATAAATGTTTATTCCATTCCATTTCATGAGACTTGCTCATAGTCACATTGCCAGTGTGAGTGTGTCAGGGGGAGGACTTGAACTAAGGTCCTTTCTATTGCCAGGCACAGAACTCTATCCGTTATCTTTTCAGTTCAGTTCAACTTTTCCATTACAATGCTCAGAACTTTTAAGTTTTGGGGAAGCTAGGTGGATCAGTGGATGGAAAGCCAGTCCTAGAGATGGGAGGTCCTGGGTTCAAATTTAGTGTTGATTCTAAGACAAAGTAAGGCTTAAAAAATAATCTTTAAGTTCTTTACAGGACAGTGCATAGAAATAAGTTTTAAACCTGTCAAAATTTCCCTTGTCTCTAAACATTTCTTCTGTACTTTACCACTCAGAAAATCCCCAGAGGCCTGGCTCTGAACCCTTTAAACTTCTTTCCTGGAATGATGCTCCTGTTTAATGTTTATCAAATTCTCAGTCATGAAGGAGATCCCTTCTCTGCTCTCATCTAAGCCTCAGATGCGGTGCTTCCACAGCAGGGCTTCTATAACAGTCAGAACAGCAGAACTTTGGCCCCAAAGTTCAAAGTGCTTTATTTCCATCCCTTTGCTTGCAGATCTGGTCTCTGTTCACCTTTCATCTTTTGAGAAAAACTTTAAATCTTACCAATGGGGGAAAACAATCTGATATTCAACGGAATCCAATCCAGTAAACATTCATTAAGCACCTTCTATGTGTCAGGCATTAATTTAGTATGGAAAAGGATCAGTGATTATAGAAATTCATTAATTATACAAATTATATGCTTCTGTTGTTCAAGATAGAGAGATACAGAATAAGATATCAAAGGTGGACAGTAAGTCCCCAAAAGAGGATTCATTCTTTAATTCAATATATGCTCACCATATAAACACAATGTACAAGGCATTCGTGACGAGGTATTTTGAGAGATAAAAAGAAAAAGAAGGCATTGTCAAAGCTCTAATGGAAATTTAGTAGATATTTTCATGGCTACTTCTCTGGGCCCCAGATTGTTGCTAGGGACAAAAGCAACAACAACATTCCTTGCTTTCACTGTTCCCTTCTGTGTCTGTGCCTTGCTCTTTATCTCCATAAAAATTCTGGTTTTTTGTTGTAAATTATTTGGATTCCATCTATCCTATTCCTGAGGATACACCAGAAGACTTATGGTCAAAGTCTTCCACAGATGTAGGCCTACTGAAATCAGCTACTCCAATAATAGTGAGAATCATGGAAGGACAGTTCCTTGTGTTCCTCAATACCCTTTGAGTAAAGAAGCTATAGATGGGATAAGACCTATGATTGAGTCCCTGATTCAACAAGGGATCACAATACCATGTTTCTCAGAATATAATACGCCCATACTTCCAATAAAAAAGCAAAAGCTGAATCAAGATGGCGGAATTGTCTACAGATTCATACAGGATTTGAGAGCTGTAAACGATCATGTAATAAAGATACATCCTATAGTACCCAGTCCAGCTGCTATAATCTCATCCATCCCAAGTCAAGCAAGATATTTCACTGTAGTAGATTTATATTCAGCATTTTTCTCAATTTCAATCCATGAAGATTCTCAAAAGATCTTTGCTTTCACATGAGAGAATTCCATGCAAGATAGAAAATCTGCAAACACATTATAAAAGCAAGGACAGACCTTGCAAAGTTGACATGATTCAATAAAGTTAAAGAAAGATGTTTCTTTCATAATAGACAATATTCAGCCATTTTACAGAGTTAAAGATGTGACTGAAAATTCATCTTGGCCATTTGGAAAATAACAAAGTTTTATTTTAACTATGTTTTAATTATTGTAACAGTTAGAGGAACAACAGTTCGTGCTTTTAACAGCAATCTTTTTCCATGGATCACATGCCATGAGTCATAAAAACAACATTCTCCAAAATATTGAAGCTGAGGCGCACCAAAGGGCAATAGAAAGATACGTGGAGGACATGAGCACCCTGCCACACATTACAAAGGAGGAATTAGGTACCAGTAGTGTAAAGACAGGCATGATGGAAAAAGGAGATGGGTGGTAATGTGGCAAGAACAAGGGATAACTGAAGGACAGTCCACATTGGTATCCTTGAGATGTCATGACAACAGAATGCCCTCAGCATGCTGGGCTAACTTCTAGGAGAGTAGATATAAAAGTTAGATGAGAGGATCAGATGTGGCTAGGCTACAATCTCTGTCATCTATGATTAGATCACAGATTCATGGGAGTATTTTATTAACAGGTAGAGAAAAGGTCAGTTCAGTGAAAAAAGAGCACTGAATATGTGAAGCATTTTAAAATTTCTTTAAGGGAAATGATATAATATATGTATATGTGTGAGCATGAAAAGCTACATATAAAAATACTCATATATGTGCATGTGCACATATTGGTATGCACACATACATATATACACAAATACCTATATGTATATACATGCATATACATGTATGTGTGTATATATACATTTGTATATAAAATGTGTGTGCATACATGCCCCCTGGGATATTGGACTCTGGGATTAGGGTTCTCATCCTGGCTCTGTCATTATCTATATTCTTCAAGCTAATATCCCTAGACCTCATTTTTCTCCTTGTAAAATGAGTAGGTAGACTAGGAAAGCTCTACGTTACCTTCCAGCTCTAACTATCAAACCTGATTTCATCAGTCACGATGACATTAAAGAAGAAGCATTACCATCTGCTTTTTCTGCTACACTCTAAGGATTATGGGACCTTTCCATCTGAATTCCAATTGAAGCTTTCCACAAGTGTTATCTCCCATTAGACTGTGTCCTCTTGGACAGCAGGAGCTAACTTATTTTTCTATTTTTACCCCAGTATTTATCACAGGTGTTGAGTACTCATAAGTGCTTAATACATTTTCCTTCCATCATTCATTTAGGGAGAGAGGACACAGAGGCTCAATTCCTTCATCTCTAAAAGAGGAAGTTGAACTAAATCATCTTGGAGGTCCCTCTGGTCTTAACTCCTTTGATTCTATGATTTAATGAGTCTATTCTGGTAGGGACAATGACTTGCTAGCTTCCTGCAACAGCTATTGATTTGATTTCTATGGTGAGTGTTGGATTGGGGGGTCTTGGATTGGGGAGGTCTTGGATGGGGAGAGTTTTGGATGGGGGGCACATCATGGTCTTCACTATAGCTCTGTCACCTGGTCTATAGTCTGACCTTCATAATGTTGTGATGTAGACTTTGTGTAGGGTGGGTAGCTGCAAAACCAGAAATGAGAATTCCAGATGAAAGTGGGGGCTCCTGTGAAGGCAGCAATTTCAAGGATAGTAGAAAAGGGGAGCTAGAAAGAATCATCTGGAATTTTGTGCCTATTTCTAGGCTCCATTCTGAATTTACAGAAAGATGTCAGAAAATGGGTTAATCTATTGACACCACTGACCTCAGGTCCTGAATTGTATGACCAGAAGTGTGACTTAAAATTAGAATAAGAAAGTGTTTTCCCAGAAAAATATATCCTTAATCAGTTGACCTTTTTTTTTTAAACCCTTTTTTCCATCTTGGAGTCAATACTGTGTATTGGCTCCAAGGCAGAAGAGTGGTAAGGGCTAGCAATGAGGGTTAAGTGACTTGTCCAGGGTCACACAACTGGGAAGTGTCTGAGGTCAGATTTGAACCTAGGACCTCCCATCTCTAGGCCTGGCTCTCAAACCACTGAGAGCTACCCAGCTGCCCCCAGTCAGTTGACCTTTTTAAGATAGACACAGACATACACATTTTAAACATCCTTGAAATTAGGTCAGATGTACAATACATATGGCGACAACTGAGTTCTCATCGCCTTGGCTCCTGTCTGTAATGGCTGATGGGAAGCAAAGATACCCTTCTATGAAGGTATCATTAGCAATGGGCAGGGGCAGGGAAAGAGAGAATCTGTCACTTGTTTGTATCTGTTTTATACAACAAGGCCCAGGGCACTGTGGTCTGCCCCGTGGAAACAACCACTTCCAAGAGAAAGCAGGAGAAGAGTTGCCCAAATAGTGAGAGTAAGTTAAAACCTGGATGTTCACTCACACACACACACACACACACACACACACACACACACACACACACACACACAGGTAGCTTTTATACTGGGTCATTTTTGGAACTCCAGATTCAGTAGACTGAAAGAAGATCATTTAAGAGAGATTGTTATTGCTTGGTACTTGTCAAAGTCTAACAATAGCCTGGGAACAGAAGAGAGCATTAGAAGAAAATGATGGAACAAGTCACTGTCCTTGCTGGATAGCCCCACACTACTTAATCTGTATCACATTCAAGCTACTCTCCGCCCCTACTTGACTGCTGAATTCCTACCAGCTTTTAAAGCCCAACTTCATTTCCATCTCCTTTTGAGAGCCTTTGAGAGGTAGTGTAGTGTAAATGGAATGAACAGTGTATTTGGAATCAAAATATCTGGTTTTGAGACCTGGCCCCGGCGTCTACTTAGCTGGATGATTGCTCTCAAGTCACTTTTTCTCTTTGACTCATTTTCCTCATCTGAAAGTTAGGATATTTGATTCTACAGAGCAAGTGAACAATACTCTCATTGTTGTTCTTGTTCAGTTGTATCCAACTTTTCCTGATCCCATTTTCTTTGCCAAGATACTAGAGCAGTTTGCCACTTCCTTATTCAGCTCCTTTTACAAATGAGGAAACTGAGGCAACAGGATTAGGTGACTTGTCCAAGGTCACACAGCTAAGAAGTGTCTGAGGACAGATTTGAACTCAGGAAGAAGTCTTCCTGACTACAGAATGGTAATTATTTTTCCTCCAAAGAGTTCATCCTTTTTTTTTTCACTTTTGCTTTTCTCTAATGCACTCACCTTAAAATATTATCTGTTGTGGTTATTTGTGTGGGCCATATCATCCAACTTAGACTGTAAACTACATGAGGGAAGTGAACAAGTACTATCTTCACTTTCTAATCTCTTCTTGTACCAACACAGTGCTCTAAATAAATTAGAGTCCTACCTGGATTCTTACCTGTCATGGCTGAGAGAAGGCAGACAGACCTTCCTATGAGACTATCACTAGCAATGGGCAAGGAGAGAAAAAGACAAAATATGCCACCTGCCTGCTTCCATTTTAAGTAGCAACATCCAATAAGGTCTAGAAGTAAGGAGAGTCATCCCCTTTTAAACCACCACTTCCAAAAGAAATAGCAGAATAAGAGTTGTCAAAATGGGGAGAATCAATTAAAATTAGGATGTTTACATAAGAAAAAAATAATGCCAATTAAATTGTTGAATTGAATTAAATGTATGAAATATGGAAGGACCCTGAAAAAAGTAAATCTTATTCTTCTTCTTTATTCCCATTTGCAAAAGTCTTCTAATTTAAATAAATCTATCATTCCTAAATAAACTTATTCTCCTCATTATATTTTTAATCACTTAAAAAAATCCCTCACCTTCCATCTTAGAATCAAAACTATATATTGATTCCAAGACAGAAGAGCAGCAAGGGCTAGGAAATGGGGGTTAAGTTACTTGCCCAGGGTCACACAGCTAGGCAGTATCAGAGACTAGACTTGAACCCAAGACTTCCCATCTCTGGGCCTGGCTCACAATCCACTGAGCCACCTAGCTTCCCTCTTTTCGATCACTTCTAACAATTATTTTCCATGCCCTAATGAAAGTAATAGGCAAACTGCTTTTCTATGTCAAGGTATCCTTTTTTATTACCTGCTTTTGTTGTTGTTATTGAGTCATTTTTCAGTTATGTCTGACCTTCCATGACCCTGATTAGGGTTTTCTTGGCAAAGATAGTGGAGTGTTTTGCCATTTCCCTCTCTAGTCCATTTTATAAATGAGGAACCTGAGACAAACAGGATTAAATGACTTGCTCAGGGTCACACAGCTGCTCTCTGAGGACAGATTTGAACTCAAGAAAATAAGTCTTCCTGACTCTAGGACTGGAACTCTGTTTACTGTGCCATCTAGCTGCCCTACAATGATTATACAGAGCTATTAAAGATAAAAAATAATACTCTTCCCCCCCCCCCCTTTTTTTAAACAATCAGGAAACCACAAGAATAGAAGGCTATGGGTCCTGCTCTTTTATCTACTCCTAAATCCCATCCATGTATTGTTTTCCCATCACAGACTCCTTTATTGCCATTTGCTCTACCTCTTGGCTCTCATCACCTCCATGAATCCTATGAATGTGCTTTGGCATAATATCCTAGATAAGAGATTTGCAGTTACATTTGTTTCTCTTATTGCTATGTTTGTAAAAGAATGCTTATGGGTTACCTATAAGGAGAGTGATAATCTGGGCAAGTGATACATTCTAGCCTCTGTAAATAGGTTTCTTCCTCTTCACACCCCCAAATATCAACTCAACTGCTTGCCGTTCCATCATTATAGCTTTGTTCCTTTGAGTGTGGAAGTTTTTGCTTTGAAAAATTCCAGAGCTCTCACTGTTCTATTAAATATAAACTGATGTTGGTCAGCAGCTAAGTGCTTTGCACAGATAAATTGACAGTGAGTGTAGGACAAGATTGGACAAAGGACAAGACTAGAGAAGGGGGGACCTGGGAGAGGGACGATGCCAGGAAAGTAGAAAGGGGGCACAGATACAGAAAGGAAGAGTGTACCACAGCAAAACTTTTCTTCTTTCAAAATTTTGTCTGTTGCTCAGCATGGGTGTACCATTTCCAAATCATATCCCTTGTGCCGTATCTGCCCACTTTTGCCTAAAGAATGGATTTAGTTTCACATCAGTGTGTCCATCCTCACCCCGTGACTGCCCCTAAGTAAGTGTGATGTGCTATACTTAGATGCTGATCCAGGTATTGTTGCCTGTCACTCTTGATCTGGCTACCAAAGGACTTCCCTCTCCAGATCTGTTCATTCCTAATGCTTCACAGAGCATACTAGTGTGATAACTAAGGTCAGCATCTCCTCTTCCTTCCCGGAACTCTGGCCATTCCTCACATGTGATGACAGACCCACCGATAGTTCTCTGACTTATTTTTTTTTCCAATGGGGGCGATGAAATTGCACACATCCACCCACATTCTCTAGCCCTCTTGACCCAAGAAATCGGCTGGCCAGAGTTAGAAAAACAATGGGAATGGAGCTCATAGGCTCAGACAGAGATCAAAGCTGTGCCAGTTATAGTCTTGTGTACTCTTGTTAGCACACTGTTGTCCAGTTAAGCTAAAATACCACTGTCATTGTTGAGTTGTGTCCAATTCTATGTGATTTTTGTCAATGGGGTTTTCTTGGCAAAGATAAAGGAATGGTCTGCCATTTCCTTGTGCAGTGTGTCTCCATTTTATCCATGAGGAACTGAGGCAAATAGAGGTTAAGTGACTTGCCCAGGGACACAGAGCCAGATTGGAACTTAGACCTCCTTCCTGAGTCCAGCCCCTGTACTCTAAAGCCCTGAAAAGCCACTAGTGTCCACCAAAGCCTTGATGGAAACCAGGTATAAATCAGGAAGAGATAAGCCCATACTTGCCTGTTCTTTCCTGCCTCATTCTTTTTTTTTATTAGCATGCTGAAGCTCTAGGAGTGGT
The DNA here is from genome assembly GCF_027887165.1 of Monodelphis domestica. Lineage (NCBI taxonomy): Eukaryota > Metazoa > Chordata > Mammalia > Didelphimorphia > Didelphidae > Monodelphis > Monodelphis domestica. The sequence continues at coordinate 193,935,000 of NC_077231.1, read as the reverse complement.
GTTGGAACATGCCAGCCTCACCCCACCCCTGGAGTAGCCAGAATGGCCTTGGGCTGAGCCAGTCCTGCCATGGCTGGATTCTTAATAGCCTTGTGATGCATTGCAACAGATGTGCCTTGTCCATATCTTCTCATTCAGTATGCCCTAATGGGGATATTATCTAAGAGTCACTCTGTTAGTACACTGGCTGACTGACTGTTGGCTCAGGTCACTTGGTTTTTATATCACTCTGCCTGAGCTCAGCTTCCAGAAAGAGACTTAGAGTGGGAGAGCTCCAAGGGGCTTTGGGGATTACCTAGCCCAACAGTGGTGGGTGGGGAAGTTGGAACTCTAAAAAGCTTTGTTAAATGACTTATCCAAGATCTGCCAGTTGTTTAGTGACAGGCCCAGGACAAAAAACCAGATTACAGCTCTTTCTAGTACAGCTCATTGCCTGGCCCAGTTGTCTATAAATTCAAGAGTCAGTCATTTCTATATGTTCCCTAGAGTGATGGTCCCTCCTGTTTCCCCCTAAACATGCCCTCTGGTTTTGTTTGTCAAAACCTCTTTATCCTCCTTCAAATTCAAGTTTACTGAACAGGGCTATTCTCAGACCTCTGCCTTACTAACACTGGGCATATTTCCTTGGTCTCAGGCAATGGCTGCATATATATATATATATATATATATTTTTCCCCCCTATGGCTATCATCATTATCTCTCCATCTGTGGGAAGGAACTAATCAATGAGCCAGTTTCACAAAGAGGCACTTGTTGAGGTGAATAATAACATACTACAGGCTTTTAGTTCACACTGGCTAAAGCTTAAAAAATAAACAAAGTGACCATCTCAGTTGTCTATTACTTTTCGATGATGGCTAGCTCCTTCTCTATGAAGAACAGAATTCCTGCCTTAGACGATAGCGCCCTTGTTTCCATCTAAGAGATTTTCTAGTCCCTGAGAAACAGACGGCCACAAGGAAGTAACAGATATAAATGGAAGAGTTCGAAAAAAAGAATAAGGAGTGCCCAGAGTGCCTAGGCGAGAGCGCCTGTGGTGGGATCCTACGTACCTTCTCGCTCTCCCCTAGTCTCTCTTTCTCCAGAAGCTTTTTGGTCTCTTTCTCCCAGTAGGCCATCAATGCCTCTCTGCTGAATGTCCCAGTAGGGGTTTTCTCTGTCAGACTCTTTTGCCTTAGTCCCACTGGTAGGTTGCGACTGGGTTCAATATCTTCGAGCTCTCTCTCCAGTTCCTTCAGCTCCTCGGCTGACAGTGAAGCAAGGAGTTCATCCTCATCGATGGATTCATATTTACTTAGTTCTCTTCTGTAGCCAAAGGTAGACATGGCTGCGTTTGTCAGACGAACAGAACACTTGCAGAACCAGGCATTCAAGGCAGCCCGAGGCAGGCAGGGACGCAGGCAGTTGGGCTGGCTGGCTTCTTTGGTCAGCAACTGGTTCTCCGAGTGGCTGCGATATCCTTTTAAGAGTAGTGATACAGGGTTATGACAATGCAGAGAGGGGTGAAAGCATGGGCTGTTTTAAGCATCAGACGTCAGCCAGACATCTGAACACAAAGAATGTCTCATCAGTGGTGGTTGGAGGTCTTGAAAGCAGGGAGGGGGGATTATTCCCATACTGACCAATGCCATATTTAACTCAGCTTGACAGTAGAGAGACGGTGCTCGCCCATCTATCGGAGAGAGGAGGAACACACGCTAAAGAAAGGGAAAGGCAAAGGAGGTCCCCTCACTTTGAAGTCAAACGGGAGGAAGAACTTTATTTTGAGAACTGACCACCACTGCCACCACAACTATTTTCATGTTGTCCTAAGGGAGGAGGGTTGAAAGTGACCTTGCTATGGCCACAACAATCTGTTGATAGTTGTCACAGGTCCCCTGTGTTTTCACACACACTCTTGAGACAATGGACGATTTGGTTTTCGATCTAGAATCCCTTTAAGGAGTTTCTAATAAAAGCTATTTGCCCAACGAAATTCCAAAGCATTACTAAAATGACTACGTTCACTTTAAAGTGATTTTTTTTGGAGAGAGGGACCAGAATTTAAGGTATGTGATTTCAAATAGGTAGGAAATCTCCTGTGAGGAAATTCCCTTCCCGATACAGATTCTGTAATTTAAAATTAATCTCTAATTTAAACTTGTGGAGAGCTGCCTAGGGCATTGAGGGGTTAAGTGACTTGTCGGGGTTATACAAGGGGTAGTAGTTAAACCCAAACAACTCCCAGACTCCAGAGCCAACTCTTCATCCACTACACCATATTTGCCTCTTACATAAGTGATTTTATGAATATTTAAAATAATGAGAACTCTTCTCTGGTGTGGAAATTAAAGAGAAGCCAATTTTTTCCAGACCCAGGTAGGGAACTCCTGATATGGAACTTCCCTCCCCCTATATAACTCCCGTGTGATTTAAAATCTGAGAAAGATGAGTGGGGGTCCCGCAAGGTTAAGTGATTTATTTGCTCATGGCCACGCAGATAATATAGGTTAATGGCAGGACTTTCTGACGTCATGTCTGGTCCTGTAGGAACTTCTCTGTAGGAGTATGATATTTGGGGGAATCATCTAAAACTGGGAATGTTAACGCTATATAATGGCAGGCACGTGAAGCTAGTTGAATCAAATCATAGCCGAGTTGTGCTAATTCCTTCCTTTATGTTGTGGTAGGAGAGCGGTTTCCTGACATAGCTTTCTCCCCACACCTAACCCCCTCTCGGCCCCAGCTTCTCTAAGCCCCTTCCCCGTGAAGTGTCCTCCCTTCACAAAATCTGATTGGCCCCAGTTTTTTCTGACACAGCTTCCTGGCCTAGAGCCAATAAAAACCCAAGCCATATGGCCCCCTGGCTCCTCAGACTTGGTGGGTGCCCAAGACCATGTGAGTGGCTGCATCCTGATGACTGACTGACCAGCCGGGCTCCAGATGGAGATGAGAGGGGCTGCTTCAAGACAAGCTAAGTGCCTCCCTATCCTTGCTGTATGTCCTTGTGTTTGAGCAAAGTAAACCTTCTTTGTTCCATGTTTAGTGACTCAGGAGTGGCTCATTTCATCCCAGCAGTGAATCTGAGCTAAGAGGGTACTGGTTTTAGAATCATGCCGACAACATCCAAATAATGTTATCCTTGAGTTCCCATGTATTGTTGGTTGAAATGAAACATCCACTTAAAATCCAGTTTCAAAGTGAATGACTATACAAGTGCCCCCAACTTTGCCTCAACACGACCACTTGGTTTTTCATATTTGTCTATCTTTTCATGGTAATTTTAGAAAATATTGTGTGTACTTTAGGCATAGGAAGGTCCAATGAAAGCCTGGTTTGCAGTATATAGAGCCATTTTGAAACCAAATGGAAGCTAGTAAAAGTTTTCAGGTGGACATGTGTTTTATCATTTTTATTGAATTTCCATAGAATTTGTTACATGAATAAAACTCAAAGAGATGCATAAAACAGATACACAAGAAATTCTAAGAATTAAATTTTAATAAATGAAAAGAGAAAGGTTAAAATTATTACAGCTATAATTCTCCTTTCACAGAACATTTCTTTTTCATTGACACATTAACTAGATTTACAGTTAAGGGAGCATATAAATTTCTATTTCAGAGAAGAGTAAAAAAAGGACAAAATGACTAATGCCATATTTAACTCTGCCTGATAGCTAGAGAGACTGTGCTACAACCCACTGATTTGAGGAATAATATTTATATTTGTGGTTTTGATTTCCTCTGTACTCTGATTTTTTACTACTCACCTAGCATTTCTTAATCTGTATGACTGAGTCTGATTCCTCCCTACCACATATTATGTTACTTTATTTACTCAACAAAGTCAGTGAGAAGTTATTTAATTCCCAAAAGATGTCTCAGGTCACCCTACCCTGCCTTTCCCAGTACTATGGCCCTTCAATTTTTCACGGAGGCAAACAGTAATGAAATCACATCAGACATTTCAGAGGTCCCAAAGTGGCCTATTTAAAACTGGATAAAAATAAATAAATAACAATTTATTTGCAAGGGTTCTTAACCTGAGTTCCAGGAACTTAAAAAAAATTGCTGTGTTATTTTAATATAACTGGTTTCTTTTGCAATCCTACTCGTTTTATTTTGCATATTTTAAAATGTTAATCTGAGAAGGAGTCTCTAGGCATCACTAGGATGCCTACCATCTGCCACCGTGACACAAGAAAAAGATATAAGAACCTCTGGCTTAGAGGCCTTATCAGTTCACATTCTCCTTCCCTATCCCCTTTCCAAATTAGACTGATTTGTGGAGTTTCTTGGTTTGCTGGGTTGTGCTTATAGAATACAAGAATGTTCTCTGTACACAATTTCACAACACAATAGCCAGAACTCCTAGTTTTATATCATGCACTTTGTTGTTTTTACAATTCTTAATTTTTTAAAAATTCTTTTGTTTGGCCGAATGCTTTCACTAGGGTAGAAAAATCCCTCCACCATTTCAGATCCGTAACTCATCTATACTCTATTTACTTAGCCAGTTCCCTGGGAGCATAAAGAGGTAATATAATTTACCTATGGCCAAAAAGGTACCGAGTGCCAAAGGCACAAGTGGTTTTGACTCTGAGACCAGCATTCTATCTACCTTCCCCCACTTCCTGTCATGCATGCTGATGGTGTTAAGGGAATATTAGTGAAAGGTCAGAGACTTCCAAAGCAATGTACTGTTTTGGATATTCAAATACTCTTCAAGATATAAATCTAGAAAAATAATAAGGACCATATACATTATTTACAGAGTTCTAGAATAGTACTTTTATCTAAGTAGCTTCTCTCAATGTTTTTCCTCATGAAAATATAACTGAATTAGAGTCTCCAATATGGCCCCACAATGCTATACATAGACATAAATCATAACTTTGATTTCAGCCATCCATTGGTGATGACATCTGCCAGTGATCAGAAGGAAGACTGCATAAGTGTTTATGGAGAGAGCCAGAGAAAAATCCATTGCCACTACTTGAAAACCTTAAAACACATGGCCTCTCAATGGCGAGGGAATTAACATGGCATCCTTATGGAACTATTGTGAAAGAGTGTTTTGCAAACCATAATAAGATCTGTAAATGTGAACTCTCATATTATTCCTTCTCTTAAGTTTTATTCCAGTGCCTCTTGATCAGTCAAGTGTCCCTGGGTTCTTGAAGACGATGCTCAAGTCAGGTCCCACAAAGCTCAAAAGACTTTAAATATTCAACCTGATTCAATAAGCCTTTAATTAAATCCTACTAAATTAAAAGCACTTTGCTAGCTGCTGAGGTTACAAAGAAAACACTGAAACAGTTCCTACTCTAGTACTGGAGAGGAAATGGGGAAAGTATGAGTCTGATGACACTAATAGCACTTCCATGACTCCCAGATTTTCTCATCACCAGAAGTTTGCCGCCAAGTGATGGATGAACTCTTATAGAGTCTGACTTACAAAGCTTATCTGCTAAGGATTACTGTCCTGTATCATTTGAGGGAGTAATCACTACAGCAAAATCATGAATTCTTGAAGTTTTGATATATTATTACTATATGTAGGAGAACGTTTTTATAATTAAGCCAAATAATTACCAGCCCTTGGGTTTCTTTTAGATGAACGTTCAATTTACTCTATTTTTTTAGTGTAAACATTTCTTAATAAAGTGTGTAAGGTCTCAGTCTACTCTGTGGCAGAGATGCATCTTGGGTAAGTGAGAGAATAAAGAGCACTTTAAGGACTTTTCTCTGTCTCTGTCTTTCTCTCTCTGTATTAGCCTCTCTCTCTCTCTCTCTCTCTCTCTCTCTCTCTCTCTCTCTCTCTCTCTCTCTCTCTCTCTCTCTCTGTCTGTCTCTCTCTCTCTCTCTATCTCTGTCTCTGTTTCTGTCTTTCCCTCTCTCTCTGTCTCTCCCCCCATCCCCCACCCACTCCATCCCCAGCTTCCCTCAAAATCCAAATGTCTTGTTGATAAATAAATTTCTTTAACAGACAATTTGATCTGCCTTCTGCACAATAAAACGATGACCAAGGATGACACTGGCTTATCAGAAATGTTACAAGCAAAAAAGATAAATGGAAAATAATGAGAAGAAAAATATGTATTTCTTCTACTTTGGATTTTCTTTGTGTGTGAATCTGCCTCTAGTTGTAGCACCTTCCATTATTTGTAGATCAGAATTCCTATTTTTAAATATTAGCCATATTTTAGAGTATCTATTAAGTTAAGTTTGTTGCTGTTCATTCATTTTCTGTCATGTATGACTCTTTGCAACCCCACTGGAAGTTTTCTTGGCAAAAATACTAGAGTGGTTTGCCACATTCTTCATCTAATTTTATATGTGAGGAAAAAGGTAAAAAGAATTAGGTGTCATGCTCAATGTCACATACCTGACACCAGAACAGTGCCACTTAGCTGCCTAGTAAATGTTATTGGCCAGATTTTCCTGAAAGGTGTTTACATTTTCCATGTATCTTAGCTTTTTCATAAAAAATGTTTGAACCAGATATCACATGAGGGCAATGAGGCACCTGATGCTACAGTGGGTGGAGCACTGCACCTGAAATCAGAAAAACCCAAATTCAAATCCAATCTCAGACATTTTATGAGTGGTATGACCCTGGGCAAATTACTCTGTTTACCTCGGTTTCTTCAAGTATACAATGGAGAGAATAAAGCACCTACTTTCCAAGGTTATTGTAAGAATTGAATGAGAGAACTGAAACTGGCACATAGTTACATAAATGTTACCTATTTTATTATCATTATTATTAAAAAACAGACCTAGAATTTAAGTCTCAGTTCTTACATTTGCTGTGTGACTTTGAGAAAGTTACTTAAATTCTCAAGTTTCCATTTCCTCATCTCGAAAATAGGTATAATAATAATATTTACAGTGTAACTGAGAAGGTTGTTATGAGGATAGAATAAAATAACTAAATTCAACATTCAAATGCCTACTGTAAGCAGAGAGAGCACATTGCAAAGTGCTGGGAGAGATTCAAAATATAAATGTGACATGACCGTTGACTTCCTGGAATTTGGAATAGACATAGAAAACAATGTTATTTTAATAATAAATATATTTATATTTGTTATATGTTAATATGTATAACACCTTGTTATAATAATTAGCTTGTATTAAGCAGTGAAATGGTATAATGACTCTGAGGTCCATATGGTTTCTTCTACTGCAGTTTTAGGGAGTTTATTTTAAAGGAAGAGTTATGAATTCAATCATGAGTGCTCTGAGCCTCCAGTAAGGAAAATTCCTAACATTTAGAAAGAGGTTTGTCCCTCTGCCTAAGTCAATCAATCCACTAAATAAACAGTTATCAAGTACTTACTATGTGCCAGGCACTGTGATAAGCATCTAAATTTACATTTTTATTGATATAAGTATCCAGATTAGATTATAGTGCATATAACTAGGTCCTAGGAAGGGAAGTTAAGGAAAGAACAGGTCTTTTCTGGGAGCTTCCATCAGTCCTTGAGTAGGTGGGCACAGTGGTGATTTCATCCCAGGTCTTCTGCTTTAAGATGTCTTTAAAGCCAATGGCTCTCTTTGTAGTTTCTCCTTTCTGCTACAGCTCTGACCTATTTCCTCCTTCTCCTTTGACTGGTCACTCAAAGTTTCCAGTTCTTAGCTCTGTTCCTTCTTCTGCTGTTTCCAGACCCTCAAAAATCTTTTTTTGCTTAGGGCATAGCACCTCACTTTTATACAGATGTTTTAGGGTGTGACTAAGTCTTTCACGTAATGACTTCGATTCAAAGAGGTTATCTAATAAAGAGAATGACTTTTAATGGACTCAGATAATAAATGGAGCCCTACAAATACGTCCTCTAAGTACAGTAGAGAGATACAGAATAAATTTCTTTGTGAAGCTGGAGGTTGAAGTTTGCTACTAATATCAACGATCAAGAAAGACTTTATAAAGGAAGTGGGATTTGAGAGGAGATTTAAAGGATGAGTTGACAATTAGGGATGGGTAAAATTATGTTACATGAATATAATGGAATATTAATACACTGTAAGAAATACCAAATATAAATATGAAAAATTCAGAGAAGAATGGAAAGACATATGAATTAATAGAATTAAGTGAGCACAACCAGGAAAATAACACGCAATGACTACAATGTAAAGGGAAAGAATGATTTTTTAAAAACTGAATGCCCTGTAACTATGCTATGTAATAATGCTATATAACTAAAATGACCAGGCCTGGCCTTGGAGAAGAGCTGAGAAAATGCACCTTATTCACCATAGAGGTGTGGGACTATGGCTATAGAATTGTGTATACATTGTAAGCTTCAGTGGTGCTGAACTGATTTTTTTTCCTCTTTAAAAAAAACTGGAAGTGAATGTGATGAATCAAAAAAAAGTCCTCAATAAAAATAAATATCTTCAAGAAAAAAAATTTAAGTGGGTGGAAATTCAGCAGGCAAAAAGAGAGAGGAAGGAGATAACATATTTTTAAAAGTACTTTGTAACAGCAAGTTAGTATGTGACAAGTATTATAAAAGGAACATTATATATGTGAAAAGAACTAAGCATTTAATATATGCCAAGTACTATACTCCTATTTAATTATATAATTAAGTTCAACAAAGTTATTGATTACTTTCCATATTCATTGCATTTCTGCTCTATTCTCATGTTGTATGAGGCACCTGTTTCCTGAAAGAGCAATTGCTTAGCTTCTCCTTTCCCCAACCAATGTTGTTTTGATGTCCAAAGGGAAAGTTCAGAAGATTGTATAGAACACCAGAGTCCCTGACAATTATATCCTTTTGCTTTTAACACAATAGCTCATGAATTACTAAGCACAGGTATGCCTATAATACAATTAACAAAGATGAAGAGGCATAACCTCAAAGATTTATTTTGTGGTGCTCAAAATTTTTACCTGCATTACTATGTTGATTATATATAGATTATCAGAAATTTAAATTTCTTAGATCTTAAATTTAAGCTCCATACTTTTCCTTTTCCCCCAAAGTTTTTCTTAAACAAACAAACAAATAAACAAACAAACCAAATCATATACTTTTGTCCCAAGGTATTAAGGAAGGCATCTAAAAAAGGGTCCTGACATACCCACCCATTTAAATTGGTGGTTTTTGGTATAAACTTCTAAGGAAATACAGCTTTCTGCCTTATTCATGGTTGTATGTAGACAGCAGCTTGGCAAATGACAGGAAAGAGGGACACACTGGGGGGATGTCAGGGAAAGGTCAAGCTCTAAAACTGACAACACCCAAACAGTACACATACATCAAATAAGAACTGGCAATACTCTTGAGTCTTCCCTAATCAGGCATCACTTGAGAGCCAAGAAAGTCTACTGATAATGCCAGCTGGCTACCCTGAGCATGAGTCCCTCTTTTCCTCCTCACACACTCTGAGAGACCCATAGCTTTGCTCTATTGGGCACTAATCAAGGGTAGAAAAAGCCAGCCTGTGGATCCTCATTAGTTTCTCTTCTTGGTTCCAGTAGATTCTGTGGGAGCTTTGGAGCCTCATTCTATATTGGGATGGAGCCCAGTATTTGGACTTGACATTTTGGCATAATATGGCAAGCCCTACATGGGCATTTCATCCTGGAGAGAGTTTCTAGCTCTTGCTTCAGTTCTTCCCAGGGCAAGTCATAGTCCAAATGAAGGGAGGTGGGCAATGACTATTATTCTTCCAACCACGCCATTCCCACATAAATTATGAACTATACTGGGTGAATTTGCACTTGGACCCCTGGCCGCCTTTTTGGTTTGGGTTTGGAGCATGCTGGAATAAACTACTTGTTCCATACATGATTCTTATTATATATTGAGTTCTTAATTTTTCATTTTGTTGGGAAACCACATATATGAACTATCAGCTAAGTCATAAGTGAAGTCATCTTCCAGGGCATCTTATTGGGAGTTTAACTAGCAAAAATATGAAAATAGGTAACGTAACCTGTCTCATTGGAGGCAGGCTTCCCCAGGGTTGTACCCTACCTATTAAACTATTCACCTGAATCCAGGGCAAAGGGGTCTATTAGTGGAAAGAACAGTCCTGGGTCAGGGGTGGGCACAAATTAGTCCAAATACAGCTGTTTTCTTCTCTCTGTGTCTGGGCTCAGCAGAATTCCTCAGCAGAAGGGAAGTGGTTTTCTGATGCATTTTCAGTTCCCCAGTGAAGAAAATTCAAAGGCAACAACAACAGTACTGTCTCAATGCATCCAGGAATTTTGCCTGTCCTGGGTCAATGAGTTGATATTTGTTGTTATTTTGGGCATGGAAGACGGTGATGGGGCATCAGCATCTGTGAAGTTGTCCTGGGTCAGAAGATCATAGAAGTATATATATAAGGATGCTAGAAACTTTTGAGGTCCAACACCCTCCCTCATTTTACAGATGGGAAAATTGAAGCCTAGAGAAGTGACTTAGCCAGGATCATATAGACTATCTGAAGCAAGATTCAAACCCAGGTCTTTCTGACTCCAAATCCAGTGCTTAATTCACTATGCTATCTTTCCTCTCAAAATTCTACCCATGTGTTTTAGTTTGATTCACAAGTCCCTTCCATGTGCCAGTGTGACAGTACAGGAAAGAAGTGGGCAGGGCTTCTGAGGAGGGATTGTGAATTGTCTAAATACAGCTGTTTTCTTCTCTGTGGTGACAGTGATTCTGCTGAACTTTTCTTTAATCCCAGATTTGTACATTTGCCACCTTCTGACACAACACGTTTTCTTTTCCTCGCATCCAATATTATGCTAGAATTTGACAGAAGGCTTATATGAATTTGGGGAGTAGGAGGAATTTTTAAGTAGTAAAAAAAATCCCAAAGGACTTTGTATTCTCATTAGTTCATAGTTAGTAGTTTTCTTGAGAAGCATGGAAGGGAAAGGTATGAATGGGATCTCAGGCATTCTATTACTCTCTTAGACCGGTGGTGTTTATTTTTGTCTGTAAATAAAAATTCCGGATTCACACCTCTAGGAATATGCCAAATAAGAAACTTGTTCCTGCATCTCATATTGCTTTCAGACTACCTTTGGGGGGGTGGGGGGTAAAATGGATCCAAATAAGTAATCAGACTATAATGCACCATGAGAGCAAACATACATATTTTACTACCATGACTTCTGTAAAAACAAAACCAAAAACAACTTAGGTTAGCTGTTTTAATTGTGATATGTTCATTGTTTTGTTAATATTTTGTGTGTATAATTTTTGCAGGTCATCTTTTTAGATGACCAATGTTATAACAATAAATTATAACCATGATAAAATTAATAATAAGCAACCACATTATTATTTGATGATTTTAATTATTTAGTTGCATAATAATAAGTTGAATATTATATATGAGAATCAACAATCAATAATGATATTGTGAGTGAAAATCACAAAGAAAATCCTCTGAAATTCCTTGGGAAGATACCCTTGCCTGGAGCAGCTCTGTACATGCATCCAGCATCCTGGCAGGTGTCCAGAGAGTATGATGTCTCAGTTGGCTTTGAATCTACGAGAAATGACCTTATGAAACTGCAGAGAATCAGACACGACTGAACCACAAAGACTCTAAGAGCAACTAAACGGATCCTATTCAATAGGAAGGAGCTAGGCTGCTCTTCCCTGGGCATCTCACTCTCATCCTAGTGATTCTACCCATCCACCTAACTTTGTAGAAGTGCTGAGGACAGATCAGGCTTTCTAGGGTTCTCAGAGACAGGATGACCTTCTATCTATGAGCCCCACCTTTTCCTGTGGGCCAGCCCTGATGAGGAGGTGTGGATTATTATAGTGGGGGTTTTCCCCATTCACAATCACCTTTCAAGTTCCTCTGGCACACCCCGTCACTTCCCTGAACTCACTGTTTCTTGGGGTGTATTATGTGACCTTGGTTGAACAGAGTTGACTCCCCACCTAAATAAAGAGATAAAACATTCTTAACTATACCTGATAATTACCTTTGGCATGGAATCAAATAAAACAATGCACGCCTAATAAAACATAATACATAACAGCAATGAAATAATGTACAATAAATCATCTGACCTGATTGTACTGAACTTCCTCTAGCAGGCCACAGCAATTCTCGCTGTTTACAGAACTGGGTGGGAACCCCCAAATTCAAGGACATTCACAATTAGAATTTGCCCACTCTCTGCTCCTGGACAGTGCAAACAGTACAATGTAGTTCTCACTTGCTAGGTGACTCACGCTTCCAGGAGAGCCAGGCTTTAGCGAAAGCCTAAGGAACTAGGACCTCAAACCTCTCACAAATAGAATATGGAACCAGTAAACAGTAAAAACTGGCATGTGGAAGGTCACTGCTTTCTGTGTCCTGTCACTAGCAGGGATTGCCTGAAGAATCTAGCCTCAGATTAGATTTGAAGATTAGAGGAAAAGGTCTAGCTTTAGCTCATTTATTGCTCATGGACCCAGGAAAAGGCACACAAGGGCAGAGCACCCATGGAAAGAAAGTCTGCTTCCTCTCCTCCCTCCATCAGTGACCTCGATTCCTGAAGGTGCTGTTTCTGGTACCTCAGAGCTATTTCACAGCCCCTTTGACCCTTCAGTCCTCCATGGCTTTTGAGCTTCATGAGCAGACAACCAGAAACACAGAGTGGCAGATGGCAGAGGAAGAGAGACGTGTAAGTCCCCTCTTATATGTTGATGTTACAAAACAGCATTACTTTTAAAGATAGGAACACGTTATGGTTTATAGAGTTTTTTCTTGTAAGGCAGGCAGTTGAGTGGCACAATGGATAGAGCCCTGGGAAAAGGAAAGACTCATCTTCCTGAGTTCAAATCTGGTCTCAGACACTTACTATGACGTTGGGCAATTAACTTCACTCCTATTTGCCTCAATTTCCTCATCTGTCAAATGTGCTATAGAAGAAAATGGCAAACTATTCCAGAATCTTTGCCAAAAAAAACCCCCAAATGAGGTCATAAAGTGTTAAGCACAGCTGAAATAACTAAATAACAAAATTTTCATAAAACTAACAAATAAGGGGGCAGCTGGGTAGCTCAGTGGATTGAGAGCCAGGCCTAGAGATGGGAGGTCTTAGGTTCAAATCTGGCCTCAGATACTTCCCAGCTGTGTGACTCTGCGCAAGTCACTTGACCCCCATTGCCTAGCCCTTACCACTCTTCTGCCTTGGAGCCAATACACAGTATTGACTCTAAGACAGAAGGTAAGGGTTTTAAAAAATAAAAATAACAAATATAAAGAATCTAGAGAAGCAAGGAAGCCTTTTATTCAGTGATACAGGGATGGGAACCAAACTTGTCATTTCATTGGCAAGGAGTGACTTCAAGGTGAGGCAATTCCCTCCATCAAAGCAGGTTGGCACCTTCTTTGCAATTTGAATTATTAGGGACACAGTCAATGGTATCAGAGGTAAGATTTGAATTCCTGGACTCCAGGCTAGCTATATCTTTTATGCCAAATATCCACTTTTTTAAAGAGCAAGAAAATAGCTAAAAGCAAGAGAGATGATTAAAATGATATAAATTCCACATGAAGAAACTAAATTAGTTGATGAATTAGCCAGTGCTCAGGCTCTATTGCCAAAATTAAAGGATACACTTCCTTCTTTCTATTTAGAAAGAGGATCTTGGTATTTCTTTCCTGAGGAATGTTCATATTATTTTGGGAAATGGGGAAATTCAGGGTGGGGGAGGTTTGTTGTGCTCAAACTGTATCAATTTTTAAAAATACCATAGAGTTAGGTAGCTATTAGCCACAATAAGGGAAACCTGAGTTCAAATCTAGCCTCAGACATTAATTAGCTTTGGTTCCGGGCAAGTCTCAACTTCTATCTGCTTCAGTTTTCTCAAATGTGCACCTACCTCTTGGGACTGTTGTGAGGACCAGATGACATAATATTTGGAAAGCGTTGAGCGCAGTTCCTGAGACATACTAGATTTTTGTTATATTCTCCTTTCCACTACACACAGGGCTTTCATGTCTGCAAAACACTTTCCTCACAGCAAGTCTATGGGGTTAGGCTGCAGAAGTGTGATGGAAGTTCACCAAGATACAGAGGCCATCTTTGTGCTAAGCCAGAGAAGCTTCTCCACACAAAGGATGTGAAGGAATTATTTTAAGGAAAATCATGATGATGATGTGTAAGAGAAACTTTGGAAAGATGGTGGAGCATGAGAAAGACATTTTGTAATGTTCTGACCAGCTATTCCTGTGGTGAAGGGGGGAGGCTTCAGAGACATTCAAAGAAGCTGGACAGCATCAACCATGTCATCTTTTGCCCTACTTGGTCTTGGGTTATCTCATTGACTTACTCATGACATCCAGCGAGAGGCAGTTCTGTAAAGGGAGAGTCCTTAGGTCCTGCTCCCTTCCCTGAGAAATAGGTCTTGGCCCTTGGCCTTTCCATTTACCCTTTTCTATTTTGGATGATGAATGGAACTTCCCACCTTGGAAATTTTGAAAGGTCTGGAGAGTTAAGACACAGGAATCTGGGAGTCAGAATCCATACCAGCTTTTTATGGCCACAAAATAACAATCTTTGAAGAAGCAAGAGGTTTTGGGGAGTGATCTTTGGGACCTCAGTCCAGTAGTAGGTAAGTCAAGGACTCAGTTGGCATAAATGATATCTTCAAAATGAATTGAGCATCATGATGCTTTGTAGGAAATGAGTTAAATTTTGAACTTACTCCTCTAGAGAGCAATGGTGTAGAGGAGCATATGTGTTCTGAAGCATTGTGAAGGAAAATGGTGGTATATTTGTTCTTGCCCCAAATATCCCTAATTGATGCTAAGTGGTTAAATGAGGGACTAGTTACTGGTACTCCCAATAATGGGGAAACTTAGGTTGTGGGTACTTGAAGTGAGAACACTAAAAAATCAATGTCCTAACCCCTCAGAGTCACTCCCTGGAAACCCAGATAGGATATAGCACATTAACTCTGGGAGAGTATACATGCTATACGAGTATTATTATTTTCAATTTACAGATGAGGAAACTGAAGGTCTGAGAGATAAGAATGTTGCATTTCCTCACAATAAGTCTCATTTATTTGACCTATTGTCTCTTTTATTTGGTAGTCATTAATAAGTATGTAGTTCTAACTATGAAAAACAGAATCTACAAAAGTATATCACCTTGATTTCATGTAAGTGAAGTTTTGTCTGAACTAAATTGACAGAGCTTAAAAGTTTGATTCTTTCTGGCAAATAATTCAGTAACAGTCTCATTAGTTTTAGTTATTTGCAGTATTGCTGACTGTTAAGGGTAAAATTAGGGTTGTTGACTGAATATATTATTTTAGTGGTCACCAGGGATTTAAATTCAATCCCAATAAATACTCAAGTCAGTTTGGGATTTTTATGGTGGTCTAATTACAATAGAAGGAAGACATTTAGAAGACAAGAGAGAGAGGAAAGGGTATAAGATTTCTCCAGCCTGGCCTAAGCCAAGGGAAATTCAGAGGCCTCAGCCAAGGGGCCTTCTCAGAAGATTAAATCTAGCTTGGCTAGCTCAGTCTCCTCCGAGATGAGGGGCCTCTTCAGAGGATAGTGCTTTTAGGAGGTCAAGGAAAGGAGGAATCAGTCTAACCACTCACCAAGGTTGCTCAGGGAAGATGCCTCACCTAAACCACTCTACAGAACCAAAACCCACAACTATGCCAAAACATTGCCCAGAGCTCCCAACGTTGCTGAGCAAGCTCCCAACACCACCAAGAGAGCCCAACCTCACCGGGAGGGGAAGAGAGAGAGAGAGAGAGAGAGACAGACAGACAGACAGACAGACAGACAGACAGACAGACAGAGGAAGTGACATGAAATAAATAGGCAGTTTTTTACATCACATCCTGCATCTCACATGTACCAATGGTAGCTTAAACTTGGCTTAGGACAGCTCAGGAGGTCTGTCAGGTGTTTCTGACTTGTCACTTGCTAGCATATGTCAGTCATAGGCCATCCTCCTCACAGTTAATCCTTAACTGGGGGTGTATACATTCCTGGTTGCCAGAACTCTAAAGACTAAGAAGGGGCACCTGAGTGGCCCAGTGGATTGAGAGTCAGGCTCAGAGACAGGAGGTCCTGGGTTCAAATCTAGCCTCAGACACTTCCTAGCTGTGTGACCCTGGGCAAGTCACTTAACCCCCATTCCCCAGCTCTTTACTGTCATTCTCGGTCACTGAGAGACTACCACTAAGAAGGGTGGAGTAAAATCTAAAATTCACATCACCAATAACTCGGATCAAGAATATCATTGGAAGGATGATATGCTGGGCAGAGCATCAGAAGATTATGCTCTTCTCCCTAAGACATCACTATCCTCAGGTTCATGATATCTTTCCGTTCTGAAGAATATTATGTGTCAATGGGAAGAGTGAATTTAAAAAATGATGATAATCTGATAAGTTTGACTGTTACTCTAGGGGAGGAGAAAAAAGGTAAATCCCTTAGTAAAGCAGAGAAATGTTGAGATAAACAGCCAATCTTGATGTCCCTGTGTCATACCTAGTTGATTATAAAGAACTACCTCTATTGTCTGGTATCAACAAATGGTGATTGAAATTGTAGATATGATTAGTTTGAGGAAACTGATGGAGGAAAAGTGGTTGCATACCCAAACAGTTTTTTTTTTAGCTTTTTCATCCCTTTTATGAGGCAAGATAGAATGCTAGAGAATAGCTATATAGTCTTATGAGTTGAATTCTTTTTCTTTTCCTTCCTTCCTTCCTTCCTTCCTTCCTTCCTTCCTTCCTTCCTTCCTTCATATCCTCCTAACTTCCTTCTTATCTTCCTTCCTAACTTCCTTATTTCCTTCTTATCTTCTGAGCTTCCTAGCTTCCTTCATTCCTTTGTTCCTTCGTTCCTTCCTTCATTCCTTCCTTTCTTCTTTCTTTCCTTCCTTCCCATCTCCATTCTTATAATGGAAGTCAGTGGAACTGCTCTATCCCTCAACCTTGCTGTTCTCATATGATATTCTTTCCTCTCAGAATCCCCCACAATCTTCTGAATGCTCATCCCTTCTGCTTTTTGCCCCCGGCTGCAGTCTCTGGAATGTCTTTGCTTATCTCCATTCTGTATTTATCTATCTAGAAATCAGATCTGAGCCAACAAAAGACTTATACCATCGGTGGAGCTTCATTAGAAAAAAAGCTTATGCTCATCTTGAGAGATACTAAATGCTCTTCTTTTGGCACTGTAAATTACATATATTAAGAAAAATAATCACAAAAATCAGTTGTAAATTATAAGAAAAAAATCATTGGAAAGTCAGCTGGTAAGTAATATAAAGAGTCTGGTGGAAACAGATATATTTGCTTCATTTTAGAGGCTAAAGAGATTGATAGAGGCAGTATGCTTTATGCTGACCTTGAAAGTTATGAGTCATCATCCATTTTTATTGGTGTTATCATCAGACCAATGGGATAAATCATGTGTTGTAGACATATGAACGAAGAAGTCTGCTTTTCTCTGTGCCAACTGATTTCATTATTCAGTTGGGCTATCCAGACAATGTTATAAACATGGGATCACATATCAGTAATGGACATTTTCCTTCCATCTTGGATGAACATAAAGATCAGGTCACCACAGAGTTAAGTAAAGTCTTGCCAAGAGAAAGAATGATGAAATAAATAACTTTTCATAGCTCTTTTAAGCTCTGCATTTCCATAATTCGTTCTTAAGTAGGATTATGTTTAGCCCCAGACAGAGATAGAACTAATGAAGGCTGTCTTGGACTTTCAGTCTTCCCATTCTAGGTAATTAATACTCTCATTGTCTCCCTCTCCTCTCTTTATTAAAACTTACTCTAGGAAAAAGTCTGATAACCATCCTTTGTACCTGGGTTCTTTGTACCTTTCTCATGGTGCCTCATCTTGAATTGAAGAATAAGGGGCTTTGCCCCCTCTTCACAGGATTTCAGGTTGTTTTGGAGCAGTTGTGTCAGGGACTCTGATGAAAAAGAAGACTTCTGAGAAAGAAGACTTCTCTGTGACCTTAAATCATACTAGTGAGGCAGACTTCTATAATGCCTATATGGTAGGTTATCTCTACCCCCAGCCATTGTAGATCAAATTCTCAGTTCTATTAGTTACAACTTATAAGTATCACGCAGTCTTCAGATCATATTTGACTCAAAGGAAACAGCAGAAGCTAAAGATCAGGCTCAAGTTGATGGTAAACTAAGGAGGTGATTGCCTACTGATTAATTTTCTCTAGCTATATGGGGTTCATTTGGGGCCTGAATTTGATATGGCCAAGATATAGCTGCTTCCATAGTTTATATAATTCTACTTTATTTATAGTATATATTATATACATTTACTTCAAAGTCCAAACAACTCTTGTTATGCCTCAAATAGCAGTGGTACCTAATCTAAGAGGTAGGTCCTATTAATATTCCCATTTTATGGATGAGGAAACTGAGACTGAGAGAAGTTAAATGATTCCCTCTGGGTTACACACACTAGGAAATCCGTGAGGCTAATTTGAAACCAAGTCTTCCCAACTCTCAGGCCAGCATGCTATCCAATTTGCCACCTAGCTGCCTTAATGAATGTAGTAGAAGCACTAAACTTTGCTGTCATTAAGTTTGTAGTATTAATAACAGCGCATACTGACTGCAAGCTCAAAACCTATTAGTGAAGTGTGATTTGGCAGGTGCAAAAGCTAATTTGGTTTTGGGCTGCTTCAAGAAAAGCATAACATCCAGAACACTGAAAGTTATAGTTCCACAGTGTTCTGCTCTGATTAGCACACAATTGAAATATAGCAAGACAACTAGGTGGCACAGTGGATAGAGTGCCTGGCCTGGAGTCAGGAAGATTCATCTTCATGAGTTCAAATGTGGTCTCAGACATTTTCTAATTTGGTGTCCCTGGACAAGTCAATTAATCCTATTTGCCTTGGGTTCCTCATCTGTCAAATGAGCTGGAGAAGACCAAGAAAGACCCAAATGGGGTCATGAAGAGTATCAGCCACAACCAAAAATGACTTAGTGACAACAATGGAATAAGGGGCTCATTTCTGGGCACCATCTTTTAGAAAGGATAGGCTGGAGAAAACCCAAAGGAAGAGGGCCTGGATCTCAAAGGCCCTTAAGTTTATGCCACATAAGCATTCATAGAAAGAACCAGGGGTATCTAGACTCAAGAAAAGAAGGCTCAGGAGTATCAGTGCTACCCAAAAGTGTAATAGCCTCGGGAGGTAATGGGTTCCTTCTCACTTTAGGTCTTTGAGCAAAGATTGGATACCCCTTTGTTGGCATGGTATAAAGTAAGTGATCTTCCAACTCTATGAATCGAATTTTTAAACCTTCAGGCTTGCAAAATGATTTACAGACTTATTTGATCCTGACAAACTGATGAGGGAACAGAGGCTGAGAAAGATTAAGTGATTTGCCCTGCGTAGTTAGGAAATATGTGAGACAGGATTTAAACCCAAATTCTCCTAGCTGCAAGTTCACAAATCATCACCATCATTGATATTGTTTTGTCTAGACCTGTGATTTCAATAATGGATGGAAATCCTGGTGTGGAAATTCTCTCTGTAAATGTGTATCAGCATCTATCCTCTCAGCCACTAATAGCCTTAGAGAGTTGCTACCCACTATGCTATATAGACTCTATTTATTATTGTTATGATTTAACTGCCACACCCTACTAGATTTGGAGTCAGAGGAAGATGATTTTCATCACAGTGTCTGCTACATAGCGTCTCCTTGGCCATTTTGGCCGTGTCACCTTATTTCTGGATTTCAGTTTTTTCATTTATAAAATGAGGTCATTGAAATGAATAATATTAATAATGAATAATATTAAATGAATAATTAATTGATAAACAATAAATAAATGAATATTTTAAAGTATTTTTAAAAATAAAAATAAAAAAATAAAAAAATCTCTCCAAACTCTAAAACTATTGCAATTCTCCGAGTTTGTGATATTCTGTAATACTCTCTCATATTTGTATTAAGGTTTACTAGATAGAATGTACTTTACTCAAAATAACATTGTCGAAGTAGACTTCCCAAGAATTATCTTCATTTTTAGTTGAGGAAATGGACATTTAGATGGCTTAAGTGGCCTGCTGTGGTCACAGCAAAATAAGTGGCCATCAGAAATGGAACATGGGGTGTGGTCCCAAGTCTTGTGGTTTTTTCAAACTACCTTATTACGATCAGGCATACATAAATATTCAATATATTCAATAACATTTATCCCAGTGCTCCGTATCTTCTCCAGTTCCATTTGCTCAATGTATCCCACAAATAACTCTCACAAATAGGATTCTGTTTTTCAAGTAGCAAGATGACACCCTTATCATATCTACCAGATGAAGGGCCACCAAGTACATGAAACATTTAGTGTCTCTTCTCCCTTCTGCAGAATCTACACTGGCATTGATATTCATATCCTCTTCCAAAGAGTTTTAAATGATGCCAGAGGAGCCTGGGATTGTCACAATAATGCCAGTTTCTAGTACAAGAGGAAATTCTGGCCTCATTTTTGCTTATAGGAATGTGAATCCTAAGAGTCAGGTAACTGGCAAAGGGTCTTTGATGGAGTCACTGACCAAGTCAGGATTAGAACTCAGGTCTTCCATGTCTTACATTCAAATTACTAGACTGAAACTCCACCAGAAAACAACAAATCCCAGCCCTCTTTAACATTCAATGCAGTGAAGTAAAAGTTCATCAAGGGCATATAAAAGTTTACTCCTCTGAACTTGCCTCTCCCTTACATAGTTTTATTTTTCTTTTATGGTTGAGTTGTTTGATCAGGATTGTGATAATCAAATCAAAGGAATGGGGTTTAATAACAGCCGGGGATAGCAACCTGCTACTCTTCCAAATCGCCAATGATCTCTAAGTTTTTGTTTTTGGATAACCATGAGAATCTGTTTGTACTTTTGGCACAGTTTTTAATAGTATTCTAAAGCCTAAACACATCAACACAGTC
This sequence comes from Monodelphis domestica, assembly GCF_027887165.1. Lineage (NCBI taxonomy): Eukaryota > Metazoa > Chordata > Mammalia > Didelphimorphia > Didelphidae > Monodelphis > Monodelphis domestica. The sequence goes on along the minus strand of NC_077231.1, from coordinate 193,914,080 downwards.
TGAGGTCACAATCATTCCTAAGGCATGCAGGGCTGTTATAGACACGTAGGTAGAAATCTCATTGATGTCCACCTGAATGAATCCTGTGTGTCCCAAGTATGTTACTGCTTTGGAAGCTCAACAAGGAATTATGAATAAAAAAAGTTATGTCTACAGCAATTGAAACAAAGGCAATAATGGACAACAATACTGGAGTCAAATTCAACATATGCAGATATTTCTGTTCAGTTGTTTTCAGTCATATGTACTTTTTCATGATCGTATTTGGGGTTTTCTTGGCAGAGACATTGGAGTGGCTTACCATTCCTTCTGTGCTCAACTTTACAGATGAGGAAACTGAGGCAGACAGTGTTATGTGACTCATCCAGGGTTACAGAACTAGTAAGTGACTGAGGTCAGAAATAAATTTCCCTAACTCCAAGCATAGAACTCTTTCTATCCACTGTCCCACTAAGCTCCCTTTAATGCTGGTCCTGAGATACTAAAGATGAAGTACATACTTCCTTTTTTTTTTTTTGGTTTGTTTTAAACAATCAGGAAACCATAAGAACAGAAGGCCAGGAGTACTATCAGGCTCAATAACTGTTGGATGGTCTTGTTGGACAAGACTGTACTCACTCGCCTTCACTTAGAATCTCTAGCTTCTTTCAAGGTTTAACTCAGGTAATACCTCCTATTGGAAGCCTAACCTGATCTTCCCAGCTGTTAATGCTCTTTTCCTTCAGAAAAATAGTTTGTAATATCTATATAAGTGGTAACTCTCAGAGAATGCAAATTTATTGAGACCTGGGATTGTTTTATTTTTTGCTTTTGCTTCTCCAGTGACTAGCATGGTGCCTGACATATAATAGGCACATATCTAGGATAATTTACTTTGTGGTACGGTTTGTCATCTCTTGGGTTCAAACAAAATGTGCTAATTTTTAAAATTTGTCCAAAAGAGGTTGCGGGATCCAACTGTAGAGATTTTATTTTGGTTCATTGGTTCAGAACTAGAAGGAACCTTAGAAGTGATTGAGTCTAACTCCTTCACTTTAAAGATGAGAAAATCTGATGACTAGAGTGGTGAAATGACTTGCCTAGGGTCTCAAAGCTTATTAATAGCTCAAGCAAGATTTGAATTTCCTGACTCCAAATCCAGTGTTGACTCTGTCTCTCAGATATCTGGTAAAAAAGTCGATGACAAAGGAAAAACACAAGCGCAATCTTTGTGTCCAATGTCACACAACAGTTTTCTAGATATGTAATGGTTGCATTATATTTTCACATTTAAGTGTTTATAAATTTCAAACGCACACTTACACAAACAACATCCTTGGAATTTCTATTCTTCCCAATCCTTACACATCATCCTCCTTATTGTAAGATTTCTTCCTAATATCTGCTGAAAAATATTATAATATGTATCCATAATTTCAGTATCTTTTCTTTAAATTAGTTCTATAGTCTGAAAATATGCTTGGCTTGCACAGAATGGTTACATTATGATCTTCTTCAGAAGATATTTTGCTTCAAGAGGCTGATTGAATCTATTTTAAACCAGTTAAGGCAATATTGTTTCATGAGAGCACGCTGGAAGCCAGAATTTATTGTATGTTCAGAAGCCACTCAATGAAATCCAGACCTCCTGTATAATGCTAAGCAGATGTCGTGAACAAATAGCATGGGAGATCTCAGCCTTGTGAAAGGCAGCATCGAGAAGCTTGTCATGCTGGGGCTGCGGAACCAGGCTTGTTTTAGCTTCTTCTAAGCCTCATCAGTGGGTGCAGCTGTCCCCATTTCCCCATTTATGTATAAGAAATACCTCCTCCCCTGTCTAACTGAGCCCCTTTGAAAATAAAAACACAACTAATAAAATTCAGAATCTGGTGGAAGGAAAATCAGATCTCTTTTGGCCGTTAGTGATTACTTCAGTTATGGAGGGCATATTTTTTTTCTCCCCCATAAATATCAAGAGAGTTTCTTCAGTGTCAGCCGGCAATATGTTGAATTAGCTCAAATGTTTGGATTCTGAATTTTCTTTTAGTTAATTTACCCAGAAATCAATTAAAGGAAGAGGCAAGAAAATGCCCAAGCTACATTAAAGCTGGTTCTATATCTTGAAATGCCATATCTCAGGGTAACATCTTCATGATTGTTTATTCTCTTAGAATTACATTAATAGAAACCAATGTGTCTTAATCAGCATTTGCCAAGGCAAATGGATCATAAAATAAAATACATGGTTCATTACAGTTCAAGTCAAATGCATGCAGTTCATATTAGGAGGAAATGATGGAGTTAAAATCATATTTTCTTTACTAATTTTCTTGTATTTATTCATCCTAAAATAGTAAACCTACCACTTGAGGAACATACACATGCCAAGGAAATTATGGTGTGGAACAAATGTCTGATTTTTAAAAATGAAGCTATAAAAGAACATAACCCCATTGAGACATGCAACAACCCTTGGTAGAGAAAACAAGTGAGTGAAGATAAGTCAAAATGACTAGCTGAATGAATTAAGTACAATCATCTCTCTATGGGATCGATGCCTCTTCCTATCAGACACTCAGGAGATGTCAAAATAAAAGATAACATATAACTTTCAAAGCCTTCTAAAAGGGGAAAAAAAGGTTCTGCTGAACAGAATTGTCAGTGGTTTTAAATAATATTTAAAAGTTCTGAATAATTCTAGTGACATGCTCAGAAGGAATGATTTAAAACTCTTTAGGAATCATGATAACCTCAATTCTTGTCCATATAGATCATATTCTTTAAATAAGATATATCTTTTTAAGATAGTTGGTAAAGGAAGCTTCTCTATAAATTCTGGTTTGCGTAGTCTTTTTAATCCCATGAGTCTCCGAATTCGTAGCCGACACAAATGCTTTAATGAGCAGGGATTCTCTAAAAAAAAAAATGGTATTATCAAAAAGACAAAGATGAGACTTTCTGTTGCAGAATAATATGGATATGCACTTTGGGGAATAGATATATTTATTATGAAAATCACAATATTTGTTGATCTTAAATAAAATATCACAACAGATTGCTAAAGGAAGAACATGTTCAAAACGTTAACTATGGTTTTTTGCTCATTTTTTAAAGACTGACTATAGAATGACATTTGTTTATTACTTTTTGGTGATCTTTGTCCCACCCATTTCCCTGTAAGACAAACTCTGCCTCCATACCTCTGAAGTTGTTCTACCTATCTATCATTTCAAATATAGGATCAATCTCAAATTCATGCCTCTATCATCTTTATAAAAACCTTACTAGTATTTTCAATTTCTTCTAAAATTTTAATATTAATTTACTTTAAGGACCACACATATGTCACCATTTCAACTTTCTGTATTTTTATAAAAGCAGCACAAACTAGTAGATAAAAGGTCTAGTATCAGAGTCAAGAACACCTGCACTCATATCCCATTTCTGTCACAAAATGGTTGGTTGTATGACTCTGGGTCAGACAATTTACTACCCAGTACTACCTCTCTAAGACTTTGTGTAAGTTGCAGAATATTTGCCCAGACAGCTAGGTGGTACAGGGCATAGAGCGCTACTCCTAAAGTCAAGAAGACCCTGAGTTAAACTATAATTCCAGATACTAACTGTGTGATCGTTGATAAGTCATTTAACATGTTTGCCTCAGTTTCCTCACCTGTTAAATGGGGATAGTAATAGCATCTAGCTGCCAGGGTTGTTGTTGAGGATCAAATGGGATAAAATAAGGATCAAATCAAATAGGAAAGCAGAGTGCCTGGAACATAAGTGCTTTAAGAATGGTAACTATTCTTATTATTAGATCTATTTTGGAAGAGCTTCATTTCTAAGAGTTCCCACAACATTTAAGTCCCAGACCTGAAGCCTCTAAAATATACTTATTACAATAAGTATAATGTTATTAGCACGTCCTTTTGGACATCCTAAAGTTATATAACCAATCACCTTTGTATCTCTCTTCGTAACTGTCCTACTAACAGTCAAACATGTATATTTTATTGAAACAAGGCTTTTCCCATAACTTGAATATAAAATGTAGATAGCCATTCTGAACATTCAAGACCTGTTCTTTTAGCATATGGTATTATTACTTTACTTCCTAATAAACCCATTTTGTTATATTTATATAGAACAACACTGACATCCAGTGGCCAGGTACACTAATTGTAACTGACTAATCACGAGTTGTTGACGTAAAAACTTTGATAATCAATCTGAGATTTTGACACACTCCACTGAGGCAAATTGCAACTTCCTTGTACTTCAGTAAATGTTTTTCATGAGCTAAAAAAGTCATTACTTGGTTTTAAACCTCCTAGTGATGAACATCTCTCTCAATTTACCAACTAAGTTGGTCTTTAGGCATCAAATTATATAGTCTGAGGCCAAGCCTGGAACTGGAAGACTCCCTAGTTCTTCTAAGTTTGCCAGAGCACATGCTCCAATGGCAGAGCCTTCAGGAATCCAGTATTACCTCAAAGCCATACTGTGGCAATGGAGTGAGTCTTTTGTGGAGGTGCTGAAGAAATACTTAAATCCTCCAAGGATCCATGATTCTGTTGGCTTCAAAATTCTCTTGAACAATGAAACTCATAATCTACCAGTAGATGCTGGAGTTGGTGTGATCAAGAAAAGGAGGGGAACATCATCATTTGATGACCAAATATATGGTAATGAGACAGTTTGTGTCCTGAGCTGAATCGGTCCTCAGACAACAAATATACAGTTATTTTACCCCTTGTTTGACCTGTACATGAAGCTCTATCATTTCAGTAGGTTCTATTAAGAATCAAGGACTTTCTCTGTGTTGTGACAAGGCAGCAGAGTAGGATTTTTATAAAGGCACTGAAGAGCTAAATATATAAAAATTATTGACTTTTAGGATTGATGTTAAAGAAAACCTCCTAATCATTAGTCCCCTTAACAAAAGAAGGATGGGCTAACTCAAGAAGTGGTGAGTTGGAGTTCTTCAAGAAATGAGTAAACATGTCAGATATATTATAGTGGGAATTCCATTTTTGTAATGGGTTGGAGTAGATGGTTGCTAAGATTCCTTCCAAAATAAATTCTAAGGTTCTAAAATCTTATTTTTGGGTAAGATGCAATTTGTCTTTTGGTCCTGTAGAACTTTGAAGCTGCTTTTCTTCAATGCATCTGGGTTGTCCTTGGCTCCTGATAAAGGTATTGTCCTCAGCAATTCTGGGACATTAGTAGCATGCCAATCTCCTTATTCCTCTCTGGGCTCTGTTCCTGACTCTCCTAATTGTATCTACCATGACATAGCAGCTTTTTAATCCTGAAAGATGCTGGTATAGCAGCCCCTTCCTCTGATTGGTTATTTATTCCAGACCCTCCATTTTAAGGAAAGAAACCAGGCCAGCCATGTTTACTTCTTTCCTCTCTCCTGGCTCTGCTCTTGATTCTCTGGATTTCCTCAGACATACCTCCACATGGGCACATTCTCCAACTCTTGTCTCTCTCTTTGGCTTCCTCTTATATATTATCTTCAACCATTAGAAGGTAAATTTCTTGAGGGTAAGAACTTTCCTTGTACTTATATCTGTGTTTTCAGTGCTTAGCATAGTACCTGGTACATAGTTTTTCATTGTTCATTCTTTATTTAGAAGAGGACCAATGATATCAAGGGGGTAATGTTTTGACTTGCTGGTGAGTTGGATTTGAGTGAAGTAGAATTGTCAAAGTTGTCAGCTTCTCTGTCTCTCCCAGTGTAATCCAGTGGCAGGACAAAATCTAAGATGACTGGCAATGGCCTGGGATGTAGTAGATGACCTTCATATCTTTGATGTCCGAGCAGTCACTCATGGTCATTAAAACAAAATGTTCTCACCTGCCCATTCAGTCCTGTCAAGATTGGAGTAGATATCCCCCTAACTCACTAATGGGTTTGAGACTTGTTGGTTACCCTCAACCTGGCTTAGCCCGTCTAGCAAGATGGTTTTGCCAGGGTGTCCCTACTGCATGTGTTACAGCTTCTTGGAGTCACAGGTGAGAGCTGGACATCACAGGTAAATGAGCAGCCCTGAAAAGGGCTTTGCAAGCTCTCCCACCAGAGGTGCTTGTCCTTCCTGAACAATGCTTCTGGGTTGCCTTCTTTTGATCAAAAGAAAGTGGAGAGACTGTGAATAAGTGAATGGCCAAAAGCAAAGGAAATTTGAAATTTGAAGAAAATGCTTCTGGAGGGGCAAATAGAACATTCAGAGGACCTGTGGGGGATGGGAGAGTTCCAAGTTCAAAAGAGTTGGAGCCAGAGAGAAATTTCTGTTCTTCTTCTCTAGGACTCTTAGGGAGCTGGATGGGAGATATACTCATCTCAAACTCCTTTGCCTGAATTGAACTGAATGAAATTCTTCATGCCCAGCTAAAGACAACCTTTGGAATAGAGACAATATTTTTCCTTAGGGAAACTCAAAGCCATATTCCCTGGAGAGAGTTTTGGTCAAGCCCTCAAAAGTTGCCATAGGAAAGAGATAGCAGGGACCTTCCTCTTTCCCTCTGCCCTTTCCCTTACTTTCAAAATAAGTTAGATTCTTTGAATTATAACAGAATTGATTCAGAGTTTATGTAATAGAAGGGGAATTTCCATCCATCAAGTTTAGAAGGAAAGCTGTGAGGAGTAGACTGACCCTCTAGTCTGAACTGCTTGACTCCATTAGTAACTGCTTAACTCAGGGGAAGACAGGGGAAGTGTCACCCAGAACTCAGTCCCTAAACAGCTGCTCTCTGGGCCCTTCATCTTTTAAGTTCCCCTGGCTATTACAAGACTCAGGAAGAAGCCCTTCCCCACACAGAGGCTTGGTTAGAGGATTTATACCTTAAGCATCAGGATGGCTGAATTTCTAGGATCTGACTAGTTTGTTATTTTAAATATAAATATATATATATACGTATATATATGTACATATATATCATAGTTATTATTTTATTTTATTGACAGAGAATAATAGCAATGATGATGACTGAGTTTCCTCAACCAATCTAGATATCCTTCTGGCATGATGTCATTCCAGTTAATCCAATGCCTTTTAAAAACATCTAAATCAATTAAAGTTTTTGCATCTTTCATTTAAAGCCTATAATGGACTGACTCAAGTAAGAAGTGTTTTAATCTAGTTTAGGCATCAGGGCACAGTATCTTGTCACTCTAAGTAGAGAGGACTAACTGTTAGCTTAACTCAATCTACCCTCATTCTGACACAAAGGAAAGCTCTGTGTTATACTGGGTGCTTCAACATTTTCAGGTATTTCTCTCTAGCTGGTTCTCCAGATGATCAGAAACATATATCCCCTTCACTTACTTAAATTCTTTGCCACCAGAATCCATAGATATGCAAACTTAAATTTACTTAATGCAACAGGCTCTGTGACTAAAACAAAAATCTTAACAATGCCCATATTTTTGCTGCCAGTATTGATACCCCCAAAGTTTGGATTCAGCTCAAGGCTATGATTTTCATTTTCAGGTTCCTAAATGGTTAGGGCATGGTATCCAGAATGGTATCATATTTTCAGGAGTGGTACCATATTTTTATTTCTTTAGCTCAACTAACAGAGCAGCTCTGTGATAGATAGACTATTTCATCTTTAAGAATAATTTATTCCTATTATGAAGCCCAAGGAATACTTAAAGTTAAAAATCTCAGTTTTTTTATTTTTTAATCTTCAATATTTCAACAGACCTGTGATTTCATCAGCCTGAGCATTCTTTCTACTGAAGCAGATTGTGACCCTCCATGTCCCCTCATCCGATATGATTCTTGTCCATGACTTTCTATAAATTCCCCAAAGAGGAATCTGCTCAGTAAATTTATGGCTACTATCTAGTGCTTTTGTTATTTTGTGAATACCAGTTCAACATGTGAGCTGCCAGTCTTGACTCTCATTACATGACCACCTCTTTTTTGGTCATCTACATCCTTAATGGTTTTCATACCATTTCCTGCATTCAAGTCATTATTGGCAATATGATACAACTTGCTTCCCTTAAGAATGAATCTTTCCACTGTCCATTTTAAAAATATCAAATTTCAAAAGTCTAAAGTTGTTTTCTTAAATTCCACTTAACTAATGCATAAGCAAGATGCCAAATGTCACTTCTCAAATTAAATTATAACTTACTGTAAATCTTCTCACATTGGTAGACTTTTTCTTCTACTCTTTTTTTAGTCATTTCAGTCATATTTAATTCTTTATGACCTCATTTGGGGTTTTCTTGGCAGAAATAATGGAGTGGCTTGCCATTTCCTTCTCCAGCTTGTTTTATAGATGAGGAAACTGAGGCAAACAGAGTTACTGTGACTTATAAATGACTTGCCCAGGATCACCCAGCTAGCAAGTATCTGAAGCCAGATTTGAACTCGAGAAGATGAGTCTTCTTGATTCCAAGCCTAGAGCTCTACCTTTTACTAGTTACCCTACTCCCTCTTTTACTTTCTTATAACTAGATCTTTGGTGGAGATTTAAAAATATACTTTACTATCACAATTCTATCTTTTGTGCTAGTTTTCATCTTAAAATCTTAAAAGTTTGTTGTCGGGGGGGCAGCTGGGCAGCTCAGTGGATTGAGAGCCAGGCCTAGAGTTGGGAGGTCCTAAGTTCAATTCTGGCCTCAGACACTTCCCAGCTGTGTGACCCTGGGCAAGTCACTTAACCTCCATTGGCTAGCCCTTACCATTCATCTGCCTTGGAACTAAACAACAGTATTAATTCCAAGATGGAAGGTAAGGATTTTTTAAAAAAAGTATTATTGGCATAAAAAAACTATTTTGGGGGGGTTTATTCAGAGGCAAGGAAGAATCTTCATAAATAAACAAATGACATAAGACAGACAACTTATTATATATATCATAAAATAAAAAAAACTTTAGAGTTGGAAGATACTGTGAAATCATGTAGTACAAATTTCTTTCATTTTTTTAGATGAGGAAACTGAAGTCTTTTGTTGTTGTTGTTCAGTTATTTTTCAATTGTGTCTGACTCTTCATGACCCACTTTAAAGTTGTCTTGGCAAAGAAACTAAATGATTTGCCATTTCCTTCTCCAACTCATTTTACAGATGAGGAAACTAAGGGTTAAGCCACTTACCCTGGGGTCACACAGCTGGTAAGTGTTTGAGGTCAAATTTGAACTCAGGTCTTCCTGATTCTATCCACTGCCCAAACTGAAGTCTAGATTTATCAGACAACTGGAACAATTTCAGAGAAACAATGAAACTGACCTCATATCAAGTGAAATATTAAAACAATAAAAGAGCACAGGAACATGCTTTAAAATGGTTAAAATTTCAAAGCTAAAGAAATGAACTATTAAGAAGCTATAATAGTAAGTCAGAATTGAGTTAAAATATAAAAAATCTTAATTTAATTATGAATTTTAATTTTTACCTAATATTTGACGTATTTCTGGCCATTCTCTCTGTACTTCTAGCATAGACTTCAGCTTATCACACAGTGGGACATAATCCATATAATCTATTAAAATACGAATGACACGACCCACCAAGTGCTTCATCCAAGGAACTGTAATGAATTCACAGAACTGAAAGAATTTTAAAATTATACATATTAATCATTTTAAATCACTATGTATAGTCATAGCAACTTATTTATAATGAAGTTACTCAAAAATATTCCCTCTCTTTTGTAGAAAACAAAAGTTCCAAGAAATGGGTTTTTTTCATCTCTAAGTATAGTTGTAGAATCTCCCTTGTGATAAAATCAAAATAACTGGAAAATATTTTCTTATTTTCCTAAAACTATCAACCCAGAGAAATACAACTTGGTTTGAAATTATCTTGTTCAGTAATCACTGGTAGAAAAAATGTTTGCTTCTACTTTTCATCAATCTTTCATCCAGTAATTTGCAGCCCATGTTTTTAGATATTTTCCAATTCTTCTGCACTCAGTTTGATCCATCTCTAATTCAAAAGGTAAATTGGAATTTTATGTCATCTATTTTATATATTATTATAGAAATGCCACCAGAACTATTGTTTTCTTAATTTATATATGTGCAAGCTCTCCATATCTATACAATATTGCAAAGCTGATAAGTAAGGGAAGAGTATGAGAAAACTTGAAGAGGATAAAAAGCAACTTACCGGGTTATCTTTTATTACACAAGATGTCCATCCTGGTAGAACATCTTCTTCAATCTCAGACCACACAAAGGAATTTCCAAAGATATCGCCATGCATGCAATCAAAGCACATCTCCACTTGGTAGCCATTATTCAGTAACAGTCTAAGCATTGCCTCATCATTCAAAGCATATTGAATGGCACTAGGGAATCTGGTATCATTCACATGCATGAAGTAACAATTGACATTTGCTCCATGGGAGAGAAGCAATCTGACGATTTCGTGATTGCCAGCTCTCACTGCTACAAGGAGACAGTTCAGGGGATCTTGGTTTGGGTCTGCACCTGCAGCCAACAGAACCTCTGTGCAGAGAATGTCATTATTGGAAACGGCAAAATACAGTGCAGTCTTCCTTCCGTCATCATAGTTCTCAGAAATGTGATCGGCCAGGAGAGAATTAACGTCAAAATCATTTTCAATGAGTAATTCCAGACACTGAACATTTTGGCCTTCAGCTGCTGAATGAATGGGAGTTAACCCACTTTTTTGTATTGCATTTTTGGATGTTACTGGGATAAGGTATTTCAAAGCCCTGGAAGGGGAAAAAAAGCATTAAATATTCATACTGTATAGACTGAAAAAAATATTTCCTCATAAGCTCACTCAGCTTTGGCCAGCTCTTTTTTCCCCGTTCTAAACTTATTTTGATACAAAACATTTTAACCCCTTTGTATAGTCTTCCTAATAATTATTAGCTTTTTATCTTCCTATTCTAAAATGTCCCCAATTTATTTTTGGTCTTGGATTCTTAGTTCCTTAGAGGCTCTTCCAAGTTTCTCTGAATAATCAGCACTTATTTTAGGCTACGAGAAACAGCATAGTACTGGCCGTGGAGACAGCAGCCTTTGAAGGCTTGGCTTCACATCCTGTCTCTTAATACAAGCTGGCTGTGGGGTCATGAGTAAGTCACTTAACCTCACTCAAGATCAGTCAACTCTCTAAGATTACAAATTAGAGAGAATTGCTGAGTTGCATGAATAGAGGAAGTTTTCATTTGAGGGAATTTCCCAGCCCAACGAAGTTATAGGTCTGGATCTCCCCAAAATTTCTAAGTTGAACAATAAGTGTTATGAGTGTAAGCAACTAAGAAGTCCTTTATGATTAGAAAAAGGAAGGTCGAGTTTAGTTACCACATAATGCTTTATTATTTATAATTTAAAATAAATTTCTCACAAAAATATAAATAAAAATAAAAAAAACTATTCTTAAAAATAACATTTCACTTTATTACATCAAACAACACGAGAAACCTCTGAAAAATAATGTAATGGATATGTATTCCCAGCATTTATGTGTTTTATAATAAATTACTAACCAACAAATGGTTTGACCAAAAAGGAAAGACTTTGCTTTTTCACAGTAATTTCTATCAAATCAATCATGATCACTTATCATACGGTGCAGGGCTGCTAGGTGACACAGTGGATAGAGGATAGAGTACCAGGCTTGGGGTTCAAATTTAGCCTCAGACAAATATTTACCAGTTCTGTGACCCTGGGCAAGACATTTAACCCTGGTTGCCTCAGTTTCCTCACTTGTAAAATGAGCTGGACAAGGAAATGGCAGATCACTCCAAGAAAACCCTAAGTGGGATCATGAAGAGCTGGACATGACTGAAACAACTGAACAACAATGAAAAAGAAATTTCTAAAGCAGGAAATAAATGGTTGTGAATCTTTCACACTTCACTATCTGCTTAGCTAAATCATGCATGAGTGACATAATGAGGGATAATTTGGTTTCTTGTGGCATCAAATTCAGAGATATCATGTGTGAATTTATGGACACTGGGATTAAATCCAAGTAAAAGCAAACAGCATCTCATTTAATCTCATTTATGTTGTACTGTGAATTTAACCCTCAAATCTCAGCATAGTGTGGACATATTCCTGGAGTCTTGAGGGCTTTGTAAGCAGAACATAAACTCGGGGAGGTTCTATCAAGGTAGGAAGGTTTTAAGTATAAACTCAGTGATGGACTGTATGCTGGTTGCCCTATGATCAGCCTAGCTAACTTTGGAGAGACCATCACCTGGCTAAAGAATTACAATAATACAATTTTCGACTATGAAAACTTGCAAAAACTGTCTGCTGAGGCATGGAGGGCTTGGCATCTCTTTTAGTAGAGACAGTTTCCACACTGATGAAATTACCTTTCTTTGAAGTTCTGAGGTACAACGTGACTAGCAATCTGTAGCCCAATGGCTTTGTTAACTTGGCTTTTTGAATCTTTGAGAAGTATTCAACAGCTATCACATGGTGGGTGGTTACTGTTGGTAATACCAGTCTTTTACTGTTTGCAATAAAGGTTAATGACACATTAAGTGATAAAAATCCCTCCAACTATTTGTACAGATTATGGATGGTTAAGTCTATAAAAATGGAACATTTCAACCTAACCTTCTTTATTACATATTACTTCTAGTGTGGATTGGCCACTGTGCTATAAAAAATCAGCACTTTGAAAAATAAACACACGGCATTGTGGGAAACCTTGGTAGAGTGGAGTTAAAGGACATGGGGTTAATCTTTTTCTAGCTCTGTGATGACCCTTTGTAGTGAAGTCATCTTTAAAAGTTTAAACTTTGAGCCTACCAGCAAAAAATTCAGAAAAGGCTCCCTTAGCTTTTCGCTAATCAAGAAATAAAGAGATCTTCAGGAGAGAACCAGTCCAACTTCTAAATGTGTCCTCCGGGCCTTTCTTACTCACAGGTAGTGTCCTTCATAGGCAGCTCGGTGAATAGGGAGGTGTCCTGATCTGTTAGGCACATTTCCACTTCCTCCATATTCCAACAAAAGAGAAATACAGTCAGGATTACCTCCTCCTGCTGCCTCAAACAACACAGATGCCCCATCATCCGCCAAAGCAAAAACATCACCACCTAGGATGAGACATTTGTCATGAAGATGTCTGTATAAAATTGGCAAAAATTCTCCGTCTCTTAAAAATGACCTATTTTCAATTTTCCTTATTTTATAGATATTAACCTTAAAAAAAAGGATAGATCTTAAAGTCACTAAGGTATAGTTGGGTAAAATATATATATTTTAAATCTGATACACTTATGGTGTTGGAAAGAATCTTAGAAGTGATCTTGTCAATCCTACTACCCCCCTCTTAAGAATAATACTGAAATAGCCTATAGTATGCCGGTATTCTAATAGATCTAGCTTCTCGATGTGCATTTTCTATCCAGTGATGTAGATGGCAGCCTGTCCTTATCTGGCCATCCTGAATGAATGACTCTAATCCATGACATTCCATATGTTCACCAGAAAGAGTCTACAATATCCCATGAAAAAATAAGTGGTAAATCTCAACTTTCCTCATTCATGTATCTACTAATAACTTATGACACTGTCATTTGACAAGTGTATGGCATTTACAAGACACTGTCAAGTGCTGATAACAGAGAGCTTTTGCTGGTCCAATTATTTTCTATGTACCTTTGTGGATGAGATATTCTAACACATCACAGTGACCATATTCAGCAGCAACACCCAAAGGTGTAATTCCGAATCCATCCCGCAGGTGGACATTTCCTCCATTCTTTAGAAGCAGAGCAATAATATCCTTGCGTCCTTGTTTGGCTGCCTCATGCATCGCGGACCATCTTTTGATACAGGGCAGGTCAAGACTAGTGTTATGTTTAATCAGAAGAGATACCATGTCATAGGAACCTTTTCTTATAGCTTGAAAATATAAAAAAGAATTGATATAGAATTTAATTGATCGCTAATATTTTAACCTATTTTGTATACTCAAAACTACAAACAGAAGAAAAGGCTGGATGATCACTTGATGGCATTGTTTTAAAAGGGATTATTTCTCAGATTTGAGATGAACTCAATGGTCTCTACTATCACTAAGCTCTTTGATTCTATGAGCAACCACACAAGGTGGCTGTTTTTTTTTTTTTTAAACCCTTACCTACCATCTTAGAATCAATACTGTGAATTGGTTCCAAGGCAGAAGAGCAGTAAGGGCTAAGCATTGAGGGTTAAGTGACTTGCCCAGGGTCACACAGCTAGGAAGTGTCTGAGGTCAGATTTGAACCTAGGATTGTCCTGTCTCTAATTTAGGTTCTGAATCCACTGAGCCACCCAGCTGCCCTAGGCTGTTAGGTTTTTCCTTCAAAGACTTAAGGAAGATTAAGTTTTTCACAGAGCATGTCAGTGGAGCCCCACAACTTTAGTACTCACAGGGGAAACTGCAAGATTTGCACATGAACATTATTTCTCCCCCTTGAGTTTATGCTAAGATTTTATGGCTTTGTTTTGCAAAATGAAATATGTTCTGAATAAAACCACCAAATATTGGGTGAGATTTTAAGCTTAAGCTTTAATAAACATTCTGGAACTTTAAAAATCTCAATGACTACTGATGATACACCATAAACACCTGGGGAAAAAATCCATTTATGTTACTGCTGCTACCTTTGCTCAGACATTTTAAGGATTTCCTCTTGTGGAATTGCCTTCACAATGAACCTACGTGTCAGTAATTAAAGTTCTTGCTATGAGAGCTGTGAGAATTTATTTTTCATATACTCTATTAATTCTTACATCTGGGCCCTGGAATAGAAAGCCCCCAATTCCTATATATTAAAGGGAATTCCTGTGTATTCCTGGGTCAGAGAAGTCTGTTGATTTTTGCATTTTCTTTGTCCTTCAGAATCCCAAAGAATGTTTACCCTTTTAACTAATTTGGTTAATACATGAAGGAGAAAAGGTGTTTTTTTTTTCCTCCTATGCATGTGTTCCTCATGACATAGAAATGGGGAGGGGTGGATAGTTTGATGGATCACCTCTTAATCAGCTATTTACTGATTAGAGATGCCTTGAGATATTAGAATGAGCTCAGAAAGCTATTGACCTATGTCATTTTATTGGTTTATGATCCTGGCCTAATCAATAGACTGACATAATCAATAAATTGATATTCTTACCCCAAAATCAGTCTTGAGATAATTTTAATCATAAAAGAGCCCAGGAACTGACCAAAGAGAATCAATATATACAAGGAATATATATGTATATATATTAATATTTTTAATTTATATTCTATATAGGTATTTATATACTAATATATATTTTTCTCCAGTCTACACATATACTAGATAAGTATTCATTAATACATCTGACAAATTGTTCCCCAAGAGGTAGAAATGACCCACAAGTTATGTAACATGAGCACCAGCATTCTGGGATTTTAGACTAGTTACTAGTGTTCTACAGAGAAAGTAGTCGGAGTAAATCATTTGCATGCTATGAAGTAAGGTTGGTACTGGCCTGTTTTTTAACATATGAACATGTCTAATGATGGCATCAAGGTTTCCAGTCCTTAATCCTAGTGTGTGACTTCTGTGATTTTCTGAGGCTTAAAAGAGTGAACTTTTCATGCCAGGAAAAAGAGTATTTTGTTTGTAGTCTTATTGCTTCCAGTCTTTGTTCACTCCAATCTCAGATAACCATCAAATTAATTTTTCTAACGCACAGGTCTGATCACATCACTCTTCCTGTTCAAAAGCCCTTTATCTTGTCTATATCTTGTTTTTATGTATTTGTTTGCATGTTGTCAACCCCATTAGACTGTGAGTTCCAGGAGAGTAAGGATTGCCTTTTGCCTTTCTCTGTAACCCCAGCACTTAACATTGTTCTTGGCAAGAAGTAGACATTTAATAAATGTTTACTGATGGATGATGTTTGTAAGATTAGAAATCTCTTTGCCTGGCATTTAAGGCCCTGCAGAATCTGGGTCCAAACTACCTTTCCTGCTGAGTTTTATACTTCATATATCCAACCAAACTAGACCACTCTCATCCTGACCTTTTCTGCTTCTGCCCTTTTTACATGGATCATGCCCAATGCATTTTGTTTCCTTCCTTATCTGTACCAGTTGAATTTTTTTCTTCAAAGAAACTAGCAACCTCTCCTTTGACATTTTCCCTGATCCTTTTAACCTAAAATGATTTCTTCTTACCCTAAAATTTTTATGATACATTCTTTGGATTTTTTTTTTTGCTTTCATATTATATATTTAAGAACACATTTTGGAGCAGTTAGGTGGCATAGTAGGCAGAGAGTCAGACCTGGAGCTATATGACCCTGGATAAGTCCCTTAATCCCAAGTGTCTAGCCTTACCACTCTTCTACCTTGGAACCAATACTTGTATCAATTTTAAGACAGAAGGTAACAGTTAAAAAAAAAGAATATATTTTTTCTGTACCCTTTTGCATAAGGGCAAGTACTATACCATTTTTCATCCTTGTTTTCCAAGCTTAACAGTGCCTTTTATGGCTGTGTGTATCATATGTAGATCTACATATGATAGATGCACCCATATTTTGCACAGATATGTAATATATGCTTTTTACAGGCAAGTGTTATGAAATGGAGACTTACAGTTTCATAAAGAATATTCTTATTGTCTATTAGTGTATGTATGGAAATGCTCTTTTCTGATGTTTAAGTTCATAATAAAATATTTTAAGAATACTTGAGGAAAGGAAGAATAATTTTACCTGGGAAGACTGGGGAAGAGTATATGAAGGAAATATTTATCACCTATCATCTTTATCTTTTTTTGAAGAAAAATAAACAATCAGGAAAACAGATGATAAAGAAATATATTTCATGAAAGAAGTCAGCATGATATCATGGCTAGTGAGATGTTGAGTTCATGGAATACCTAATTATCTAGTTTGGCTGGAATATAGTATCTATGAGACAACATAATATGAAATAAGATTATTTTTTTAATTACCTTTCTTCCTTTCCTTGATTACATGGAAAAACAATTTTTATCTTCATGTTTTTTTTTAAATTTGAGCCAGATTCTTACCCTTCCTCCTTTTCTTTTCCTGCTCTGGAAAGGCAAGCAATCTGATATAGATTTTACATGTGTAATAGTGTCAGCATCTTTCTATATTAACCATTTTGTGAAAGAGAATGTAAACAAACAAAAGAAAAGTGAAGAAATAAAGTGAAATATAGCATGTCTCCGTTTGCAATCAGACTCCATCAGTTTTTCCTCTGGAGGTGGCTGGCTGTTTTACATCATGAAGCCTTGGTGAAATAAGATTCTAAGAGTAGGTTGGAGTCAGATTTAGGCCAGGCAGATGCATTTGTATTTTATCCTGCAAGTGATAAGGAGCTTCTGAAAGTTTAGGAGCAGGACACTGTTTACTAACAGGGTCAGATTTGTATTCCGGTGAGATTACTTTGGCAGCTGTGTAAAGGATAGACTGTAGAGGAAACTACAAGCATGGAGACCAATAGGAGATAAGTGATGATAAAGACCTGAATGATGGGAGTTCTAGTGAAAGATGTGGAAATAACATGACTTGATAAATGATTGGATATATGGGGAATGGGGTAAAAAAGTAAAAAATTAGGTTATGAATCTGGATAATTGAAACAATGGTGGTACCAACAATAGAAAAAAGAGAGCTTAAACGAAGAGCATGTTTAAATGGGAAAATGAAGAGTTCACTTCAAAACTGTTGAGTTTAAAGTTCCATGAGCATACTCAGTGGGAGATATATCCAACAGGCAGTTCATCTAGGCTGTCTGATCTGCTCAATCTACAGATGAAATAACTGTTGTCCACAGTCATAGACCTAGCTAGCAAAGAGCAGAACCAGGATTGGACCCCCAGATACTATCCAATTTTCTTTTCACAGAGCTGGTGAGGCTAAGCTAAACCTAGAGATACTGCTAGCTATGCTTAAGCTGTCATTAATGCCTTGAGCTATAAATCTCAAATGTAAGATTTAGAGAAGCAATTAACTTAGAGAAGCCTTAATCATTTGTATCAGAATTTGCCTATTCTAAATTCAAAGGGAACAAGAGAACATTTATCAAGCATTCCTGAGAAATGGGTACAAATTGCAGGAAATGCAATGCAACTTTATGGAATACATAACAGCAGCCCTTTGAGAACGTTTACTAAGTACAGAAGACAATATAAATCCCTTTCATTTAAATAATGAATAGAGTTTAAATCTTTCTTTAGCTACCTTCTTATGTTAAATAAAGTCAGATCCTTTGACCTTTCTCATTTTAAACCTTTAACAATTTTAGTTGCTCTCCTTTGGACTCCCTCCAAATTCTCCATATCGCTCTTCAGTGGCAGTTCCTAAACTTAGTTACACTAAGTTCTTGCCAGGAACATGTGCATCTTAGGAGCTCAAGCAGTTGTTGATAAGGCTGGCTTTAGAATCTGGGAAATGATTCGAAAAGGTTATTCTCACAGGGGCAATGCTCTCCTACCCAGGCAAACAGGGACAAAAATTCCCCTACACTGAAAAATAAATTAGTTTCTCACTCTCCTCTGGAGAAACAATCTAGAATCTAGAAAAATGGCTTAAATAAATATTCTTTACCAACTCATTATACCTACTATACCTTCCTACTTAAGCTAACTAAAGCTTCTTAATATTATCTGTTCCTGTCCTGAAAATTATTCCCTTAAAGCATGTGTGTGTGTGTGTGTGTGTGTGTGTGTGTGTGTGTGTGTGTGTGTGTTTTAAGGGCTGGGGAAAAAAGAGATTCATGCAATATATTCCCATAAGGCCTTTAGTAAGATTCCCTTTCCTCAAATATAACAAAAAGTGTAGAGTCATCGTTGTTCAATTGTTTCTGATTCTTCTTGACTCCATTTGGGATTTTCTTGGCAGAACCACTGGAGTGGTTTGCCATTTCCTTCTCCAGTTCATTTTACAAAAGAGGAAATGGAGACAAACAGGTTCAAGTGACTTGCTCAGCTTTACACAGCTAGTAAATTATCTAAGGTCAGATTAGAACCCATGAAAAAGAGTTCCTGATCCAGACCTGACACTCTATCCATTGTGCCACATAGCTGCTAAAGTCATTAGAGCAGAGTAGTAGATAAAAGTTATTTGCCCCTTTAGATACAAAAACTACATTGAGAACTAGAGAAAGGGGTTTATAGCCTTTAGTTTTGGTATGTGTAGCTCATGTTTTTAAATGGACTGAATAATACAATTCCTAAAAGAAGGTGTTGAAAAGGGTCTAAAGAGCACAAAATTAAGTAAGCTAAGAAATAATTGTGAGAAGTTGTGTGTGTGTGTGTGTGTGTGTGTGTGTGTTTGTATCTTGGTGTGTGTGTGTAAGACTGGAGTCTGAAGATAGGCTAGGTGTAGATATTTAGATTTGTGAGCTAACCTTGAAGAGATGATCATATGATCAAAGATTGAGAGTTGAAGGAACTTTAGAGGTCATTCAGTCCAACTCCATTTATTCTATAGTTGAGGACACTGGTGCCCAGAGAAGATATGATTTTCCCCAAGGTCATATGGGTTATAAGAGGAAGACCATGAAATTCAAACTCATATCTCACTCCAAAAAGAAGTTATAGATTTGGATAAGATTAGAAAGGGACAGTAGAGAAAAAGATATAAAGGAGTCTAAGGATAGAGACTTAGTGCTAAGTTACAGGATGTCAGACCTCCATACATGATAAAGAGCTCATTTATTCCAAAGAAAGGTATCTAAAGCCTAGACATGATTTTACTGGGCAAGGAATCCTAGCTTTATTCCCTACTTCTTGGTCAGATTCAGTAAATCCAGCCCCTTTCATCTTGGCAACTGAAGTAAGTCACATAATAATAAATTAATGATAAATTAGAGAGTAAGTTACAAAGTAAACTTTGCCTATCTACCTCCAAGCATAAATCCACCCAACCCATACACAGGAAGAACTATCAGAACAAGATGGAGGGTAGCTAGTCATCAAAAGGCACTGGCACAAGGAGGGAAGAAGATGGGTTTTGGGAAGCGATAGATACCAGTCAAACCATAGTTAGTATGGGGGAAACAGGGCTCTGCCTTGGGGTACTCTCATGGGGGGTGTGCTCTTCCCCATTTAAATACCATCTCTGTTTCTTATATTGGAGTCATCTGACTATATGCCTTGCAACTGACCCTGGCCTTCCACTTCAAAGTGGATACTCAATATGGTACCCCTTTTGTGATGCCCCAGAGTTACCCAACCCACCTTCTTCCTGAAGAGATTATCCTGTCACCACTATCACTACCCTGCCCTGTGTCTTCCCTTTCCTCTCCATCTCACTCCCTTTCCATATCTTCCCAAATTCCCTCCTACCCTGGCCCTCTTCCACAGAATTTACAGTAGAGACATTTAGAGCTCTGGTTACTGGGTGAACATATTCTAGTAGAGACCATGAACATCACATAGATTTCTTTAGCAATTAACCAAAAGTTATTTAAGCACCTATGTATTTGTCCAGCGCCTAAAAGAAGCCATTACCAAGTAGAAGAGGAGTTTCTCCTTTGAGGTTTTTGGTGTCAGGCCACACTCCCTTTTCCAGCAGAGTTCTTACATTTTCCACCAGACCAGAATTGATTGCTAGAGTTAATGGTGTTTCTCCATCACAAGTATTGTATTCCCAAAGAGTTTTGTAGGATGCTGAGACAGGAAAAACATCGTGTGGAATTATGAAAATATATGCAAGAACAATACATACAATTGTCACAAATCCCAACATTTTACCACATTTGTACTAGTACTTATTTCATTATTACTTGCAAGTTTATTAGTATAAACCCTTTGTTGGACATGGTGATGTTACAATTCTCTGGTTTTCCAAATGAGCAATATTTTCTACAAATCAGAAACTTTCTGAGCAAATATTCCTATAAAAAGGCAGAGGAGATATGAACAAGGTTTAAAAAATATGATTAAGTGTATTAATAGCAATTAGCAAATAGCAAATAGCAAAAATAATAGCAAACACAGATTCATTCCTTGAGTAAACAATCAACAAATCAACAGATTTTTTTTATTGAACTCTTAATTGTGCTCAGAGTACCCTATACTAAATCCCAGAAATCTAGATCCAACAAATAATCTTCAAACTTAAAAGATTTAAATTTAGGATGAAATGAAAAAAAGGAAATCCTACATTAAACAACGAATTTACTTGCATATCTCATTATCCCAAGAAGCAAGAGTTTGAAAAAAAAAAACCCATTCAAATTATTTTATGGATAATGTCCTTAATGGATTGGTATGGCCAAAGAATTAATTTCCAAACAGTCAATCTACTGATGATAAGCCTCCTTGTACTTAAGTAGGTTGGTCCCTAAAAAGTAGGCACAGACTCTCACTGAAGTCTTTTTAAGCATAGTAGAACTGCCAAACGTTTTTTATGCTTCCATGGGCATTAGGCAGAATAAACAATGCAAATAATTCACTGAAGAAATGCCTAATTGAAATAAGAAGATGGACCTCTTACATTGCAAGAGTTAAAAATAACTGAAAAACTACCCATGTCTTTCACAAGTATCTTCATAGTCAAAAGAACTCAAAAAAGATCTCATTTTATTGGTGGACCCTTGATGTTTAATTGAGAAGAACACGAACAACAAGTGAACAGGATGAGTAGACATGGATGTGTTGTGATCTACATCATTGCAGGGAATACCTACATTGAAGAGATCATTGATCCATTGGAGAACAGACTACTATATATGCATAATGGTCTATTGAGGTTTGGGATACATTTTTATCCCTTCAATAAACAACTAAGTCTCTCATAAGTGCTACTATCAGAGACAGAATGCCAAAATGGATAGACATACCATGTTCCAGATGGCAATTCTTATGTCCTTAGGTTAAATTCTGACTTGAATTGCTCCTCCATGAATTGCTTTTCTCAAATCCTAGATGCCAACATTCTGTTTTTCTTTGTAGTTTATTATTTTTATTTTTTAAAACCCTTACCTTCTGTCTTAGCATCAGCACTTAGTATTGGTTCCAAGGCAGAGGAGTGACAAGATTTAGGCAGTTGGGGGTAAGTGATTTGCTGAGAGTCACACAGCTAGGAAATGTCTAGAGGCCAGATTTGAACCCAGGACCTCCCATCTATAGCCTATTTTTCTATCCCCTGAGCCACCTACCTGCCCCTATGGCTTATTTTTAATCAAGGATAACAGCTATAACTTTTTTCAGTCTTGTTTTAGGTTAGCTGGAGATATTTGGTTCACTTACCATCCAGAACAATCTCAAGTATTTGTTGAATAGGTTGAACTACAGCCACATGAAGTGGGAACCATCCATTGTCATCAGCTTCATCCAAAGCATATTTATATTTCACATAGTCCTGGAGCTCAAGTATTTGGCCTAAATTAAATATATGTACTGATTATAAATTTCAGTTCTTGGTATAATGAGTTTTTCTTTCTAGCACTCTATGAATAATGTATATACCTTTTTTGATGGCCTCTACCAGTTTTCTGTTCTCAGCACTTAGGGGTACAAACCTACTGGGAAAAGATAAGTTGTTATTATACTTCAAGGCACTTAATGATTTAATTTTCCAGTGATTTCCACCTACGTACTTTTATTCAGACCCTACAGGAAATGCATAAATATGAGGCAAAAGTACTTTTGTTCTTCAGATCTGTAGAAAATAGATTTTAGAGTAGATTTATTATGATACTGGACTATTAGTGGCAATAACATGGCACAGATGGTATACTTTATCTTTGAAACCAGTTCTAAGTAATACAAAATAAAATAGAGAATTGAAAATTATTATAGGAAAGTCAATCAATTCCATTGATCATGCTAACTACCTGCCCTTGGATGTCTTGCTCAAAACTTAACTGACAAAGGAAAATGTAGGTAGTTATCTTGATTTATTGGTCACTATAGATTGTGATGTAGTTTAAAATATTGATTTTTATTGTAAAAATCTATATAATTGCCAATTATACATTTAACTTTGATCTAGGCAGATCTTGCTCAAATGGGAACAGAAAGCTCACTCTGCAAAGTATTTTTAACTAACTGATACAAAAAACAAAAATAGCATTTGCTGAAGATATTCCTAGTCTAACTAAAACTTTGGTCAAAATGTCATAATCTTTGCTCTCTTGGCCCTTTCTGTTTCGTATCTTTAAACTGAAATAATACATTTTATAAAAGTTTCATTAACTCTATTGAGGAAAAAAACATCTTTTAGGAACAAGGGTCATGAATGTCTTTATTGTACAGGAACAAAGCAGAAAGGGGAAAATATATATTTTCAGATATGCCTAGGTTGTTCAATGCAATCATTTTACAATTTAACCAATGAAATAATGGATGTACTTTGAAAAGCCTATGTGAATGTCAGATATCCTTACAGGAAAGCCTTTATGATATAGGGAAAACCATATTGAACTTGAGCCAGAAGAGACTTGGGTTTGAATCCCACCTCTTATACTCATTAGCTATGTCATGTATTCTGCCTGCACTTCAGTTTCCTCAATTGTCAAATGGAGATACTAAAACCTATAGCACCAATCTTTCAAAATAAGATAATGAATGAAGTACTTAGAAAACCTTTAGTCATGACATAATTATTAGGGACTATTTCTGTCTCAAGTGTACAAAATAGAGCCTCTTCTGAATTAAAATTTTTTGAATTAGAAGATTCTAAATGTTAAAATATTTTGGATATTTTGTAATGAGCAAGTGTGAAAATGTTTATACTCTTTTAAATATGACAACTTCTGCTATCAAGTTTCAATGTAGATATTTTTATTTAATTTGATTATTTAACAGCACTTATAAATGTTATGGTTACATGGTATTTTATATGGTATTTTATATTTTGAGAAAGGCTAAGAGTTAATTTATTCATTTAACCAATACATTACACTGTGAGTCTCACAATTTTATAGATGGGGAAACCATACCAAGAAGTTGACAAGTACATGGATTGTGCAGGGATACATTAATCAGTAGCAGAATGAGCATGAGATATCATCTACCATCCATCTTCAATGCTATCTAAGAATTGGTCACCCAAGTAATATGAGTATATAATTTCCCACTTGATTTCATGCCTATTTAAGTTCATGTGATTTTAGAAAGAACAATTGTAAATTTAGGCAATTCATCTAGAAAAAATTCATCTAGAAAAAAAGGTTTATAGAAAGATTTGTGGATTTAATGGGCTTAAAAATATTTAAAGAATAGGATATTAGGACATTTAAAATATCTGGTGCGTTATATTTTTTCAATCTGGGCAAACAGTAATTTATTTTGCTTGACTATTTATTACAAGGATTTTGCTTTCACTTTTCTTTTTCTTGTTTCCAACATAGATAGAAGTATGTGGAAGAGAAAATTTATTTTTGTTTAGCTGAAAAATACTAAATTTAATTTTAAAAATACACTCCTACTACCTACAATCTCCATAGGGTCATAAGTGAACATATCATAAATGAACATAAAAGCTGTAGTAAAAATCATACATGTATAACCCAGTGGAACTGCTTGTCAACTTCAGGAAGGAGGAGGAAAGAGCAGGGGAGTGGGAATCATGTATCATGTAACCATGGAAAAAATATTCTAAATAAAAAAAATTAATAAAAAAAAATTGTAGTAAAAATGTTTTCTTGGGTGAGGAATAAGGGAAGATTCTTCAATTTAGTTTAAAAATGAATGGTATTTTCTTAAACATACCTTATGAGAATATTTTACATTTTCAGAAATATACATAAATATGTATATATATATATGTATATCTTTGGTATATTTTAAAATCTTAATTCCTTTAACTTTTACCTTTCAGGATGAAGTTGTTTTTTGTTGGTTTCAATGGATTCTTGAATGCTAAGCTGAATTTCATAAGCTGTGAGATGATCTTCATCAAAGTCTTCATTTTCCTCCATGTCTTGGCATAATGTTAAAAGAAGAAATTTTGCAAAAATCAGTACTTGACCTAGGGAATCATTTATAATTAATATGATAGCACAAATGAAAGACATGGTGTAACTAGCTTTTAAACAATCCAACTATTCTTAATATACAAAAATTTCAGCATGTCAAATCACCAATCAAAACTGGAATTTGTAAAATAAAATATCCATTCATTCATTCATTTAATATTTATTAAGTGTCTGCTCTATCCTAGACATACTGTAAAATGTCTTGATTTCTATTCCTTCTCTGAATAATATGAAATATACTCATATACATGTAAAGGGCAACTGATGGTTCAGTGGATATTGACTAGACTTTGGGTCTGGAAGACATGAGTTCAAATCCTGTTTCAGAAACTAATTGGTCAAGTCACTTAACCTCAGCCTTAGTTTCCCCATCTTTAAAATAATAGCACCTATAGCACAGGATTATTATAATTATTAAAATCATAAAGAGGTTATAAACCTTAAAGCATTTTATAAATGCTAATTTATTACATATATAAAATAAGGAAGATTCCTTTTTTTTTTAATCCTTGCCTTCCATCTTAGAATGGAATAAATACCTAGTATTGATTCTAGGTATACTAGGTATTGGTTCCAAGGCAGAAGAGTGGTAAGGGCTAGGCAATGGGGGTCAAGTGACTTGCCCAGGGTCACACAGATAGGAAGTGTCTGAGGTCAGATTTGAACCCAGGACCTCCTGTCTCTGGGCTTGGCTCTCAATCCACTGAACCACCCAGCTGCCCCCTGGAAGGTTCCCTAAAAATGTTTTTTTGTAGCACCAAAAAATCACAAAGTAGGCAAACACTGGAAAACGACTAAACAAATTGTGATACAGGAATGTACAGGAATATTATTGTGTTAGAAAAGACACATATGAGGAATCCAGAGAAATTGTAGGAACTGATGTAAAAAATGGATAGAATTAGAAAAACAATATATATCAATCAATCAAAAAATGATTTACTAAGCACTGTGAGGGGTTAAATTTTGGGGGGCAGGAGTTTGATCAAAAGCCAGTGCACAGTTTATTAAACACAAAACACTTAGTTTATTATTAGGAAATAGGAAGGAGGAAAGTGAAAGTAATCTTATAATAGATTATAACTATACCCCAGATCCCAATCCTAACTAAATTTCTCTAGAAAACCCTACATCTATCTCCCTCAGAGGGCCGTATCTTCCGCTAGGCTAAAGCCTGGACTACTCTCCTATTCTCTCTATCTGATGATATAAACACTATCTATCTACCTGTCTACCCAAGTTATTAATAATAAATAAGGCTATTGAGGCCTTAATTCTGTTTCTCTGTCTCCAACTAGAGAGAGCAAGTTACAGACAACCTTTTCCCAGGAGCCCCAGAGACAAAAAGCCCCTTTGCAACTGCCTCTAACTGACTAACTCCCCATTGGCCACACCCTTCTAACTGTCACTAACTGACAAGCAGCACAGCAGGGGGTCTCTAACTTGCTGACCTGCACAGAAGGGGGTCTCCTACTGAAAATACTCATTACTCCTTTTCCTCTTAAATATAAAAAAGGAAGAAATTAATAAAAACTTTCTCAACAGCACCTACTAGGTAGTAGATGCTGAGGATAAAACTACAAAGAATGAAGCAATCCCCATTTACCAGGAGCTTACAGGACTGCAAAATATGTCATTTAAAAAAAGACACACTAAAAGGTTCAGATTCATTGTAATGATCATGAACAATCCTGGTCCTAGA
Organism: Monodelphis domestica; assembly: GCF_027887165.1. Lineage (NCBI taxonomy): Eukaryota > Metazoa > Chordata > Mammalia > Didelphimorphia > Didelphidae > Monodelphis > Monodelphis domestica. The sequence continues at coordinate 193,887,459 of NC_077231.1, read as the reverse complement.
GAACAGATGATATCTATTCTTCACCTTCCTTAAAGACAAGGAGAACTAGAAGTATGAAAATATTTCATGCACTTTCAGACATGAACGTTTTGTCATTCATTTTAAACTATTTTTCTTTGTTATTTGGGAAAGTTTAGGTCAGAGTAGACCAGTAAATGGTCATTAATAAAGTTTTTTTTAAATATGATAATGGGTACCTGAAAGACTTATTAATTGATAATGGACAGGTAGATGGGGCAGTCAATCGAGCATGGGGCCTGGGATCAGGAAGTTCTAAGTTCATGCCAGACTCAGACATTTACTACCTGCATGACCCTGGATAAATTGCTTTACTCTTCTTGCCTCAGTTTCCTCATCTATAAAATGAGCTGGAGAAGGAAATGATAAAACACTCCAGTATCTGTGTCCCAAAATACCCCCAGTGGAGTAAAAAAAAAATCTGATACAATTGAAAATTAAGAACAACAAAAAATCATACTTGGCACTATTATAGGCACTAGAATATGTATACTCAAACATAAATTCTGATTTAATTTTGGGATATATCATTTCAATCCAACTTGGACTTTTCATCTAACAAAATGGGTTTGCCATCTCATCTTCAAAGCTTTCTCATTCATATTTCCTTCCTTTTCTACATTACTTCTTCTTACCCATAATGCCCTCCGCATATGAATGACCATCATTCACTTCTAATCACTTCTTAATAAAACATCTCCCACTGGAGGCCCATGAATGCAATGGAATATTACTGTACAATAAGAAATTATAATGATAAAGACAATAAAGAAGCAAGGAAGGACTTATATTAACTGACATAGAGTGCAGTAAACAGATTCAGAAAACAAAACGATTACTACAACTCTATAAATAGAAAGAGCAGCAACACACCTCCAATTGAATGTTATATGATGACCAAGCTTGACCTGAGAGAATAGTCGAGAAAATCTATTTCCCTCCCTTCTTTGCAGAGGTAGGGGATTATGGGCATATTGCATTTACTGCCAGATTTGGCTAATGTGTTAGCTAATCTTTACTAAACTAATTCCTTCAACCCACCCAACTCCACTCTCGTTTTATGCTTTGTTAGCGAGGGTATTTCTCAGGGTAGAAAAGGGGGCATCAAATATATTTGGAAAAATGGTAACAAAAATAAAGTTAGCTATATAAATTATTTTAGGAGAAAATAAAACTTAGCTCCCCTTTGAAATCCTCCCTGATTTTCCCTGCCCTTCCCTGATTATTCATTTACTGAGCCCCCTCTACCTTTTTGTCTGATACTGTTTCACTGCATTGGGATTTGCACTTATTTCATGAGATGTTACTATGTACATGTTTTATAACTCTCACCCCAAGATGATTCGTTCCTTGAAGACAAGGCCCATGTAGCCTTTCATGGATACTACTTATCCCACTTCTCTCTTCTTGAAAGTACCCAGCAAACAGCTATTCACACAGGAGACACTAGGAAAATAGGGACTGACTGACAAGCACCAGTGTTTTCAGGTGGCACAATTAGATGATGAACATAAACCTGTGGCATCGCGTGTTGCCATTATAACTAGTATTGCTGTGGTACTAGGGAGATTGGATGGCCCAGGGATTAGTAATGGGATACAGGGCCTTTCACCTATTTAAATCACAGGTTTAAATCTAGACCTGAGCAGACCTCAGCGCTCACTAGTTAAGCGTTTTCAGGATGGAATCTCACCGGAGAAAAGGTTTGGACTGTGGGAAACCTCAAGAATGTTATTTATAGGAATGTCTAGAGTGTTGTTTGTATCTCCAAATCAAAGGATAATGTGGGGTAAAGCTGATTCTTAAATTAAATGAACCCTTTATCGGCTGCCCCCACGTTTTCTGGAGGGAAATGCATAGTGCATGCTCAGGCTTTAACATGCCACAGTACATACAATAGGAATGTATTAGGATATGACAGGATAAGAGGAATGATGAGATGAAATAATGACATTTATTAAGTCCATATCCTATGTGAAGACAGTCCTTTCAGTTGGGACTGTCTTCACATAGGATATGGACTTAAAAACTTAGGTTTTGCCCTTGCCCTGGGATAGACCAAACAACATCTGGAATCCTTTGAGTCTCAAGTACCTTTGAAGGACTTTAGTAACTCCTAGGGTTCTCCCTGGCCCATGTGGGCTAGGTAAAAGCAACAAAACCAGAATCGATTAATCCAGGGGTGAAGTGATTCTTGACTAGTCTTCCTGGTGGCCTCAGGCTGTGTTCATACCACTTGAGATCATCCAAGGGGAATAAAAGATCCCACTCACATGGATAGGGGCCCTTCAGCCTTGGGTTTCATGGGAAGATAAGGGAAGTCTCATCTACAGGTACTAAGTGCTACTATTTCCTCTTCAAATCCTTGCTATGTATACCAATTTTTAAAAAACTTAATTAAAATTGGCTCATTTTAACCCAATATGGAACTTTATTATCAGGATCCCAGGGCCAACCTTATTTCTAAGAGTCCTTAAAATACATGGATAATAAACTGATTCATACAAGAGGAATGAATTTATCCAGGCTCCAAACTGTAATGTAGCATTTGTGGTGTTTTAGATCAGTAGTATCAACTCAAATAAAAACAGAGGCCAACCTAAACCATACATAATCGGAAGCTAGGTGACACAGGGCTAGAGTGCCAGACCTAGAGTCAGGAAGACTCATCTTCTTGGGTTCAAATATGGCCTCAGATACTTATTAGCAGTGTGACTCTGGGCAAGTCACTTAACCCTGTTTACCTCATTTTCTTCATCTGGTTCAAGCTAATTTGGGACTACATGTGGCCCATGTACTTGACACTTCCGCTGCAGGCCATCACACTAACTTTGCTTGTGAAAGATGATTTCTATTCTGTTGTTAATGGATTCATAATCAGTTGCTCACCACAAAATTAGAGGAATCATCTTTAGTCCTTAGTGGTTTTGGGAAACAAAGGAATATAGTGGAACATAAGGTTGTAGAGTTGACTCCCACTTCTAACTTTTAATTAGCTTAATTACCCTTCTGCCTAATTTTCTTCTTCTGTAAAATGGGTATAACAACAACAAGTGTAATGCCTACTTCAAAGGGCTACTGTGATACTCCAATGATATAATGCACATTTGAAAACTTTAAAGCACTATTCAGATAGCACTTATTATTTTCACTAAAGGAGTTCTAAATACTAGACCTCATTACTCAGTATCTGTTTATCCCATTTTACTGATGAAATAACTAAGTCTCTGCCTATACATACTAAAAAAAAACAACAGAAAGGAATGAAGATCTTTTAGCTAAAGAGAAATTTCTGAATTTATATGAGCTAGATATAGCTCAGATAGTGAATACATTCCTACAGAATGGATGAGTTCATCCATAGCATTAGGTTGTAATTTAACATTCAGTGGTATTCTTTGGAGCATAGATGAAGTGAAGAACACTTTTGTTTTCAAATTTGAATCCAAAAGTCTCAGGAAAACACCCTACAGCCTGTTGCCTTTAAAGGAAAGCACACATGACTCTTGCTTTTCACAGCCAGCTCTTGTCAGCAATAACTTCCAAAAATAAAAGATATCTTCTGGGGACACATAAATCTTCTCTTTTGGCCCTGTGTAACAGGGCTTTGTGTTGCTTAGGGTGTTCCGGGGTGTCCTAGGGTAGCCTTCAACCCTTCCTTTTGTGTCTCAGAGCAAAGCCTCAACATAACTGTCCAAAAAAAGGATCTACATTCCAGCTGGTGCCTGACTGAAGTGGTCAGGAGGAGGGAGGACTGTGTTCCAAAGCATTATGTATGAGTGATGAAGAGTACATAACATTTCTGTTCATCAGACTCCATAAGTGACTTTAAACTTGTCTTAATATCTCCATGCTACTGAGGAAGGTGAAAAAAACTAAAAAACTTCATAGTATAATGTTTCCAAAATGTCATCTCTTACAGGGTGAGACCCATATCTTCTCTGATTAAACCTGTATAGCAACGAATATATTCTATGTTCACTTAAATTGGTTAGCTACTTTAAAAAATTTTTTTAGTGTGTCCAAATTGGTTTACTGTTCATTCCTCTTCCTCAGGAGTATCAAAGCTAGAATAATCTTGGGCAAGGCTAGTCTTATAGAACCATGAAATGAACTGATGTGGCTTTTGAGTTGGTCAAGCTACTGGAAGTCAGGTAGATGGCTTTGAAGGAGGAAGAGCAAAAGGATTGATTATGAATATTAATAGTTTTTGTTTCCCTTCCTAAAAATAATTACCATGTTGAAAAAATTCCAGTATATAATTTTTGTTCATTTACATGTTAGTTTAGTTGTTTGTTTTTTAATCTAGACCTGTGATTTCTTCCAGGTTTAAAACTCCCAGTGAGGAATATTCTCTTATCAACTTCCATCAGCAACTTGTTTATCAGTTGTCTCAGAATTTTAGTTTAGGACTCTGAGAGTTTTAGTCATTTGACCCTGGTCATTCAGGTAGTATGTCTGAAAAGCAGGATTCAAGATCAGATCTTCTTGACTCCATGGCAGCTAGGTGATGTAGTATTTAGATTGCTGGACTTGTGCTCAGCAAGACCTGAATTCCAATCTTGCCCCATACATTTTGAGACAGTTTCAATAATGCTTTCCTTTCTAGAGTTCTCTAGTTTTTCTAATAAGAAGGCCATGTCTTTGAACTGATTTGTTCCTTCTTGTAAAGTAGCAGTAGCTTTGTAGAGATTCAACGGGAGAAAATATTTCAATTTCAGGTTAAGGTAAAAAAAAAAGGCATAAGACAAGCCATTTCTTAACATCTTTTTAGACATAGTCTGAACATTCATGTGGTCCTACAAAAGAATAAATCAACCTTGATAATACTCTCCAGGTCACTCATGTGACATCTATAAAATCCTTCATTTCTTATACTGCAAACTTCCCTAAATCTTCAGTAAATAAAGCACTAACCAGCTATACATACTTCTATATTGGGTTGGGTTAACCCTAGTCCCTAGTTTCAGACAGTAGAATTTCATGTATTCTTTTTGATGCCCAAGCCAAATGGGATTATGGGAGAAAAATAAGATGACTGCTGGGTGTACAGAACCAGAAGAAGTCTTGTCCTTATATGCACTCTGTTTTCCAAGAGAAGTCTAGACAGGCTAAGCACAAAGGGCAAACAGAGGAGGGTAAATCAGAACACTGAAACAACAATTTAGTTATGCAGACTAGCATCTGCTTTAAGAAAACTCATACACCTACAAAAACCTGAACTTATAGTGTATAACAATTATGCACTTTATAAAAAGATGTTCTAAAAGATTTTCTTAAACACTTAGTTTTTAAAAGCATGATTTGATTGATAGTATTTAATTTACTTAGCCAGAACTTGTCAGGAATACAAAGATAGCATATAGCCAGCTATACTTGTCTCAGTATTAGGGAAAAGATGATATGACCCATGTTGGTCCATTGTTGGTCAAGTTCATCAATGTTCACAATTTGGCTACAAAGACATTTGCAGTAGAGGCAAGAGAAAATGTTTCTGCTCTGTGGTTCTGGACTATTTTTCTTTGTTCCTGAAAAGCTGTGTATGCCACAATTATGCTAGGAGAACTACATATTTACAGAAGTCATACTGTAAATCTCTCCCTCTAAAGAAAATGTTTAATTTCTCATTCATCTTTTATAAAAACAGTTTCATTCATTAGGTTTGCATGAAATGGGTGCAAGTACCTCTAGTCCTGCTGCTTAAGTCATTCAGAATCACTCATGGAAAAATCACGATCCGGAGTCACAAACCTCTCTTAAGAATTTCTGACTATTTTTTCTCAGACCTCAAAATCTTAGGAGAAGTTTGTTGATCCCCAATTCTGTGACAGAATGTAGCTGGAATGGTGAGTTCCATATTAACAAAGAGTTATTTCATATCATATAAATTGATGAGCATTAAAAATGGTAGTATCATCTATTGAATAATATGACTATCCAAATGCTACAGTAGAAGAAAGATTTTAAGCAATTTCCCATTTGAAATATAAACCATCACCAATAATTCTGAAAATTCAAATGAAACCTTAAAGGAGTTGAATGTTAAATGACCTATATCTATTTTCTTCTGCAAGAGACTCGGGAAAGATGGCCCTAGGGATTTAAACAAAATATGGCTTAGGAAAAGCATTCACCTAACAATAACTTGCTAAAGAGGAATTTGAGAGGTAAGGTGGAATGAACACTGGATTTAAGTATCAGGAAGATTTGAATTCAAATCCTGTTTCAGATGCTTAGTAGCTGTAATCCTGTGTGAGCCACTTAACTGACTCAGCCTCAATTTCCTCATCTATAAAATGGGGATAATAGTACCTACTAATATTGTTGTGAGAATCAAATGAGATAATATAATATAGTTAAGCACTTTTCAGTCCTTAAAAGCATTGTATATATATTAACTATTGCTTTTAATGTATAAAAGATCTATAGATTGAATATGAAACTTCTATTCAATATGGAACATGGCAGCAAATCATTTCAGCTGTATTGCAAAGTCCTAGGTAAACAGAAAATGTGAAATAATCTATATCAGTGAACATTAACTTCTTTCTCAGGATCTAGGAATCAGCTATGGAGCTCACTAGTACAAATGTTGAAATTTCTAACACTGATTAAAAACTTTTTCCTTTATAAATATATATATATATACATATATATGTAAATATGTATATATTTGTATTTTTTTATGTCTCCAAATCCAAAGTCTGAAAAAACCCCACAAATCTCTAGGAAAGAAGAAAAACCCCTTCTAATTAAAAATTGCCTGTCACCAATATGTTACTACTAAATCTTTCTGGGACACGCTTAATTATACCAGTAAGAAGTGCTTATCTAGGGTGGTGTTTTAAAAACAAACAAACCAGTCCTGGCATCATTGGATAACTGAACATGCTCTAGCCATTCAAGCCCTAGGGTGATCCACCCAGAGATTCAGGAAGTCTGTACATGAGACCTTGGGCTACGTTTCCAATTTGAAACTGCTTCCCCATTAAGCTAGTGAACAAGGTGCAGATCAAGTATGTCATATTCTCACCTTTTGGAACCATCATCATCTTGTCATTCGTATCCAGGGACCTGACTTCCTAACCAAGAGAAACAGTGCCCCATGAGCCAATGTGTCCCTTCATGTAGCTAAATTTAAGCATCCAGTTGGTAGTTAAATTAAGACCTGACCTTGTACAACTGAAACATTAGCAGGGGCCAGCAGAGAGGAAAGTATTACCCATGACTTCTCTAGAATCTCATCAAAAGGAACATGAGACTGGTGTGGTAGAAGATTATTTGTGTCCTGATTGGTTCAAATAGCTACCAGGAACAAAACAAATGGCCTGCTGGCTGAGCTGAGATGGCTGTGCCAAAGTAAAGGAACAAAATGCAGTCGTTTAAATAGCTTCTTATTGTACCATGAGGTACACAAACGGCCCAGTGAGACTAATTTCTGATTCAATGCTTATCTTAATGATACAAAACTCGAACTCATCTTTATCACATTAGGTCATCAAACTGACTCTTCAACATGTTTTTAAAAATCAAGTCGAGCCTTAATCTAATACTAGGCTTGCTATTTTCTGGATTCAACAGAAGCCAGTAACTCAGTTTTTGTTTGGTAAGCATTTAACTTCAACCTGATTAGGGAGAGGCAAACATTATGTAATAATCATTAATGGCTGGTCTGTTCAAGAATCCCCAGGTCAAGAAATTGAGGACATAAATTCTAGGAAAGTGTACAGCAGACATAAAACTTGAAAGAAATAGATACTAAAACAATAAAAACCCTACTACCATCGTAATTGGGAAAATTCAGTTCAGGATCAGTATCAAATCAGAGACTTTTTCTTAATCCAGTTAGCCAGCTAGATTGATTTAGGAAATTGTAAAATGTAAATGTATTTCTCTGTATATTTTGTATATGTGGGAGCGGGTGGGAAGAGTAGTAAATTCCTTGAGAATTGGAATTGTTTTGATTTTGTCCTGCATTGCCAAACCTACCAGAATGCCTTGCATAGAGCAGGCTTAATAAATGTTTGAGAGCTAAATAGAATTTCTTAATTTAAATCCTATTTATTACAAATTTATTTATTTTCTATTTGCTATTTTTTAAATTCTATTTATTACAAATAAAAAAGCAAAATGCTCAAATCCTAAGTGTTTCTATAAGTCTTCCTAGGTTTGGAACACATACAAAAAATTCCTATAAGGCTATGCTACTTGCTGAGACTTTCAATGGCTCTGTGCCAGTGCTACATAATAATAGCAATAATAGGAATTATGTTGCTCAGTTGCTACAGTTGTATCTAACTCTTCATCACCCCATTTGGGGTTTTCTTGCCAGAGATCCTCCAGTGGTTTGCCATTTCCTTCTCCAGCTCATTTTATAGATGATGAGCTGAGGCAAACAGGGTTAGGTGACTTGCTCAGATCACACAGCTAGTAAATCTCTGAGACTACATTTGAACTCAGGAAGATGAGTCTTCCTGACTCTAGGCCTGGCATACAGTGCTACCAATTGCCCTAATAATAGTAATAGCCAGAATTTATCTAGTGTTTTAATGTTTACAAAGTGTTTTTTAAATCTTTTAACACAGATCAGAGAGGAATAAAGATAGAATTTGGATCATTTTACTCTTTCTCTAACTTTGAAAAAGTAGGCCCAACTCTTTAAACAGTGACACCTAGGACAACACATGTTTAAATTGTGAATGCATAACAAAATGGACAGAGCCTTTCTTTAAATTCACGGCTCTCAGAAAAACATTTCCCAGCTATGGCAAAACAGCCCATGTCAAAGGCTTCCAAATTTTATACCGTCTTCTTGGGCAGTGATTCACTGTGATTGCAATAATATTTACCTTAAAGCAGCGATATAGTGTTAAAAGCATTAGACTTGGAGCCAGGAAAACCCTGGATTTTAATTTTACCTTCAACACTTACTAGCTTTCTCTCCCTCCCTTCCTTCCCCCCTTCTCTCTTTTTCCTCCCCTTTCTCTCTTCCTCTCTCTTTTTTCTCTCTCTTCCTCTTTCTGTCTGCCTGTCTCTGTCTCTCCCCCTCCTTCATTCTTTCTCTTTCTGTCTCTCTCACACACATTTATCAATGTAATAAGCCATGATGCCCACTTTATCTAATATGCTTATTGCTTTTTGTTCCTCCTCAATAGTTATTAACTATGCAAAAAAAACCCCAAAATTTCCAAATGGTGTACTTTTGTACCCTTGCAGTATTTCTTCTGTCCACCTGGCTTCAATTTTTCATGTAGCATCTGTTTAGGTATGAGGAGAGGGGTTCTTCCAATTTACTTCACTTTTTAGGACAGCTATGTGGCCCAGTAGATAAAACATTGGGCCTAGAGTCAAGAAGACCTGAGTTCAGATATAGCCTTAGACTAGCTAACTAGGTAGGTGACCCTGGGCAGGTGACTTAATTCTCTTTGCCTCAGTTACTTAATCCTATTTGCCTCAGTTTCTTCACCTGTAAAATGATCTAGAGAAAGAAATGGCAAACCACTCTAGTATGTTTGCCAATAAAATTCTAAAAGGGGTCATGAGTGTCAGATCTAACTGAAACAATTCAACAACAATAACCAGTGTAGAAAAATTAAACTTTAATATTGACTGAACCTTCTGGTGTTAACAGAGCAAGGGCACTCCCAGACTCCATTATTAAGGAATGTTGGAACTCTTACGTAGCATTTACAATGAAGTCTCATGGCAAGGTGAAGCTGATGAGAGTTGTACAGAATGTATAGTGAAGATTTTCATCTCCAAGTTGCTAGGCTATTTTAGTTCACTCTTGCGGTTTTATACAATGCCCTGATAGGAGGGAGCTTATTTTGTCTGAATACCCTATTGGGACAGACCCATGTGTCATTCAACCCAATTGCTCTGTCTCCAGGGTAACACTGAGGGCATCGTTGCTGTCCTTAATGTCGACCTCAAAGGTGAAGGATGTATCTCCAAACATTTCCTTTAATAACTTATGCATCTGCCTCTTATGAATATAGCTCAACCTCTTCAAAAGTGATTCTTTTCAGCCTATACTGGTAAAAATAAGTGCTAAAAGTTGATTTCCTGCTATTTGAAATAGTACTTTTTATGTGCCCTAAATTCAGTTCTTTCATGCATCAAAGATTCTCTCTTTTGTCATCAAATATTTCAAATTTTAAAATATTTATTAAATGCCTATAATGTAAGATAGCACAGTGCTAGACTCTGGGGAATTTCAAAGAGAAAAAGGATTCAGGCCCTGATCCTGTGGAGCTTACACTTGAGTTGGGGCAAAGGAAGGAGGTGATGATACATTCGTAAACAGATATAAGCCAAACAGAAAAAAGATAAGCAAGTAGGAGGTACAGAACAAAAGGCTAAGTACCCTCAGAAGAGATTCAAGAGGACTGGTGAAGTCCCCATGGAAAAGGGAGCATTGGCTCTGGCTTTTTGGATAATGGGTAAAAATGAAGTGGGGAGGGAGGTTTTACCAGGCCTGGGGAACATCATATGGAGGTGGGAAAACAGGCATAATAGTTCACATTCATACAAATACTTTGAATTCACAAAATACTTTATATACCCTATCTCTTTTGATTCTCTCAACAAGCCTTATTTTACAAAGACTAATGCTTAGAGGGCTAGGTGACTCAATTCATGATGACACAGCTTGAAAACATGGAGGCAGGTTTTAAGATGCAGGCCTCTCCTGGCTTCCAAGTCCACCATTTTCCTGGCACAACATGCTGCTTCTTGGGGTACTCTGAGCTTAATTTGAATGTGAGTACAGGGAGGGAAGGAGTGTGAGGTGAGGCTGGAAAGATCTTGCATTGCAGTGCAAACAGCATTGATAACCCACAAGGGTAGGGCTCAGAGGAAGCAGCAGCAGCTGCTGTTCTGGAAAGTACACCATTACTTAAGCACCAGTAGGGGTGACCATTAGCTAGTGAACTTAAGAGGCAAGGAGTAATAGCGTGCTGTGGTTGTTTCCCTTTATAGAAGCCCTTGTAGTTCTGGCACAGAGCGAACAAGAATAAAGGAAGAAAGACTAGGAATAAGGCATGGCAACCTTTGCAGTGAGCAAGTGTGGTACTAACAGTTCGTAATCCAAAGGTATCTATCTTTGGGCTATATTAGTATGCCTTCTGTAAAGGCAAAGGAATGGAAGAATGTGTCCTACTGGATGCATTACTCTGGGTGCGTGGATAATTTGATGCTGTGTGCCCCACAGGATATTCTTTGATCATTCATTTTCCTTCAGGACATAACAGGAAGAATCAGAGGTAATGTGGCAAGGAAGGAGTGGCACCAAACTGTGGAGGCACCTGGAAGTCAAGTACAACTGTGTATGCACTATAGAGCATGCAATAGGGAGACAAAATCTCCAAATCCTAGGCAGTGGAGAGTTTTGAGAATGGGAGTGACATTATCATATCTGTGCATAAGGAATGTTAATCTGACACTAGTTGGAAGAAAGCATATGGGAAAAGAAAGGAGGTGGAGAGAATGGATGGAAGACTATTGTAAACATCTGGGTAGGTAGTAATAAAGGCTTAGACTTGGATAAGGATGATAATTATATAGTGCCTGGTATCTTTTAGGCACTATGCTAAGCACTTTAAAAATGTTATTTTATTCTCACAACCACCCTAGAAGGTAAATGCTATTATTTCTCCCATTTTATAGTGAGTTCACTGCAAAGATGGGTGTCATGCTGATTATATCAAACTCCAGAATACAGGCCATCCTCTAAGAGCCATATCAAAGAGAATGATGTAACAATTTGCCCTGAAAAAACAAACAAACAAACAAAAAAAAAAAACAGGTGAAGAATGTCTATTACCCAGACCAGTGGTGTCAAATTTGCAAACAAATGGGAACCACTGAATACATGTAAGTATGTGTGTTCTATTGAATTCTTTTTTTTTAATTGCCAATTACATTTTAATCTGGTGGTCTGGCCACACTTGTTAGGGTTGGTGGCTTCATAGCACACAGAGTGTTTGACACTTCTAACCCAAACCATTAAATACAATTGATTGGACAATCTATTGAGTTGGTTTATCAGTGTTCTGCATTTTCTTGGATAGGAATTGGGGGTAGACAATGACTGAGCCCAGAATTTAATAAGAGAAAGAGAACAGGCTGAATTGTATTCAGGAAATTGTGTAGTACTTTTAATAATCCCAAGCCATTCCCTGACATGCACATGTACAAACCATTTCATACCACTATTCTTCTGGTAATACTGTATGGTTACAACCCATGAAGACCATCCATGTCGGTATATAATCTCTGATGAATGTATACCCAGAAGAAACTCATGTGGATATAAGTAGGCTATATAGCCTGTTACTGATGACTACTTGACTACAGTAAGTGGCATAAAAATAGCATCCAGGAAATATGTATGATTGAGAAAGGGGAGGAGCTAATAATATTTAGCAAGTGTGAAAGATAACAAATGGTTAGCTCACGTGCTGTACTAGTGCTTATGAAATGTTCAGCAACACAGACTAACATCTCTGTAATACTAAGCTGATCCACTGGGGAGGATATATGGGATTGTGGGCAAGAATCTGCAGAGGATGAGAAAGTGTGGATGAGTTACACTCTATATTGGAGACAGGACACACATCAATAAAATGGGAAGTGCAGCTGGGTTAGACCAAGTATATAGAGGTGATCTGTGTTTAAGGTGACCCAAATTTGAGAGAATTGAGGGATCAATTCTTAAAATATTTGAAAGAGAAGAAGATGCTGTGAAGATTAAATTAACTCTCCCCTGCCCATTTTTAGATTTAATCACCAAAACCACTTACACTTGAGTGGGAGGGAGGTCTGTGACCCACATGTGTGATAATGGGTAATGAATCAGAACTGACTGACTGCCTCCGGGCAGTCCTAAGCAAAGCTTTAGCTGTAATTGGTACATGTAAAATGGAAGGAAGTCACAGGAAGTGATGAAAAGAAACAGTCTTTTAAAATGCCAAGAACTTCTTATGAAGAAGGCATTTCGGTCTTTTGTCTTCAAATTAACTTTGGAGGAGCTCTGACTGAGGATCTCTGACTGCTTCTACTTTCCTTAAAAACTACTACTTGGGGTGAGTGAAAAACGCTGACTCCTTTCCTGGATTTTCTGAAGAGACTAGCCTCAGGAGAGACCTACCCTCTTGAGAGAGGCTTTCTGTTTCCTCAGGTTCTTGGGTCAAGGCCAAAGCCCCTCCAGCTAAAGGCTAATCAGCCCTGCCAGTTGATCCAGGGGTCAGAGCAAAATACTTAATGGGTAGGCTAGATATCTTACCCTATCCTCTCTAGTTTGTCTTACTTTCACTCTTTCTATATTTTATAAATAAATTGTAAAATAAATCTCTTTGGAATTTGACTAAATTCCTGGCAACCCTACTCCAAAAATCTAGTCCAACCTTTTATATCAACCCTTTACATTTCTACCCTTTATAATACCAATGGTATGGAAAACACACACATATCTTATTACAAAATAAAGCAAAACAAAAACCAAAGAATCAAAAAAAAAAATCAACAACTTGTGATCCATATGCTCACTTTCCCCTCTTTTTAAAAATTTTGAGACCAATAGTCACATAGGTTAAGGATATCCTTGATGAGAAAGGATCAGTTTCAAAAGTGATAGTCTATAATTACACCCATCTTTACTATCATACAATTGACTAAAAGAAGTAGTGAATACAAGATTCCATTATATTTTTTATTTAACTATAAAAAATGCTATTTGTTTCCAAATAACAAGGCTAACTATATAGCAAACAAGAAATCTGTGAGTACCAGATCTTAAACTGAACTATAAAGCAGTGGTCAACAATTGGTAGTCCCCAGGGATTTAATTTCTAAATCCCAAACGAATTTCTAAAGTAGAATGGAACTTATGGTAGTTTATTTTTACATTAGAGGGAAGATATTAAGGAAGTAAGATAAAGGGAGAGAGGGAGATAGAGCTCTGGCTTCCTCAGAACCAGGTAGAAATTCTAAGGCCCCAATGGAGGTTTTCCACAGCCAAGTCCCAGTGTCCATCTTCCAGTCTCTCCTCTGAGTGACTCTTCTTCTCTCCAAACTCAAGAGACTGATCCTCCAGTCCAACTCTGAGTCAGAGTTCTTCCATCCAACTCAAATCTCTCTCTCTTGTGGTCCTCTATTTAAAGATCTTTTTCTCTTGTGTCGCCTCCCCTAAATTTCACATCTACCAATCATAGCAGACACTCCTCTCCAGGACTACCCACTCATTCACATGTGGGTCACAGACCTCCCACTCAATGCATGAAATGGGTGTTCATACCTTTTTGTGGTTAGTTATACCTTTTGTGGTTAGTTAACACATTTTTTGGTTAGTTTATCTTTTGTAGTTAGTTAACACCTTTTTGTAGTTAAATGGGTAGATCTACTTCAAATACTGAGTTACCACCTTTTAGGGATTAAAATCTAAAAATGGATTGTGGATTACAATTCAATCTTCCCATTAAAGGAAGAGCTAAGAATCTTCATTGTTACAATCAGGGGATTACAATTTAATCTTCACAATAAAGGAAGAGTTAAGTATCTTCATTGTTAAAATCAGGAGATGGCTAAATCCAATCTTCACAATACCAAGATAAATTCAAAATGGATAAATGACTTAAATATAAAGAGTGAAATCATAAATTAGGTGAACATAGACTAGTATACCTGTTGGATCTGTGGGAAAGGAAGAAATTTAAGACCAAGCAAGAGACAGAGATCATTACAAAAAGTAAAATAAATGACTTTGATTATATCAAATTTAAAAGGTTTATACAAATATAACCAATGCAACCAAAGTTAGAAGGAAAGCAATAAACTGGGAGAACATTTTTATAACAAAACTATGAAAAAGGTTTAATATCCCAATATATAAGGAACTAAGTCAATTGTATAAAAAAAAGAAGCCATCCCCCAATTGAAAAATGGGCAAGGGACATGAATAGGCAGTTTTCAGATAAAGAAATCAAAACTATCAATAAGCACACGAAAAAAGTGTTCTAAATCTCTCATAATTAGAGAAATGCAAATCAAAACAACTATGAGGTACCACCTCACACCTAGCAGATTGTCCAATATGACAGTAAAGGAAAATAATAAATATTGGAGGGGATGTGCCAAAATTGGGACACTAATACACTGCTGGTAGAGTTGTGAATTGATCCAACCATTCTGGATGGCAATTTGGAACTGTGTCCAAAGGACTTTAAAAGATTGCCTGCCCTTTGATCCAGCCATACCATTGCTGGATTTGTACCTCAAAGAGATAAATACATGCAAAAAATATTTATAGCCACGTTCTTTGTAGTGGCAAAAAACTGGAAAATGAGGAAGTGCCTATTGATTGGGGAATGGCTGAATAAATTGTGATATCTAACGGTGATGGAATATTATTATGCTGAAAGGAATAACATTGGCATTCTGAAAAGCATTAAGATGGAAATTGCTATCTAGGGATGGGTGGTAACTCTTGCCAAAAATTACTTTAGCATGCATTTTTACTTGGCATTTATATGGCAGAAACTGGAATTATGCATCTGGGTACTATATTGGATTATAGCCAATATGACATGAAGCCCAAGATGTCATTTGGTACTAATTAAAGTTTGATTTATGGAAATGAAAGTATTCCATGGTGATTTTAGATAGTGGTACCAAGAGAAAACTCCAAAGTTGGTATGAAACAAGTTCTACTAGCCTAAATCTATAAGAATTGTGAAACCAGTGCTCAGTGCTTTCAAAGCAAAGTACTATTTATTCATTCTGTTTACCTGGAGAAGATAAACATCAGTGAGCCTTTGGACCTAGTGTATATTGTCTTTTATTACTAGGAGGAGAGAATATCCTAGTGTTGATAGTCACTTGAACTCATATTTGAAGGAACACTAGCAAAGGTGGAGAGTAGACAAAGCAATATGGCTTAGCTCTTCCCAACAACTATTCCAACAAAGATCTAGAAAGATGGGAAAATCCAAAATAAATCACAGTGAATCATTTTTTCCAGCCCAGGCACCATAGGGAAATATACATAAGTCTATGGACACTAGGAATAAGGTCTAGTAGCCAAGAAGATCCCACATGGAGCCTCCCAATTTGGGAACTAGAGCTTGTAAGTATGTATAAGGCAAGATGGCCAGTTAAGTAGCACAATGGATAGAGCATCAGGTCTGCAGTTAGGAAGACCTGAGTTCAAATCTGACCTCAGATGCTAACTTTATTACTGTGGGTAAATCACTTAACCCTGTTGGCCTCAGTATCATCAACTGTAAATAAGCTGGAAAAGGAAATAGCAAGCTACTACAGTATCCTTCCCAAGAAACCCCCAAATGGGGTCTTGAAGAGTCAGACACAATGGAAACAACTGAACATATGGGCAAGAGGAAATCTCAGATCCAACAGAAAGGGAGGCTGGATGCTGTGCAGGAACAAAACCATATGGGAGCATTATTGTTTATACCTCAGAGCTAGGATACAAATTTACTGTGGATTAAGGAGGGGACCTAAGCCTAAAAGTGATGGACTAGGGCAGTGATGACAAACCTTCTAGAGATCTAGTGCCCAAACTACAACCCTTACACTGCACATGAGCCCCCAACTTACCCTAGACAGGGGAGGGAGGAAGCACTCCCATTGGATTTCTGGGAAGAGGGATGGGTAATGTCAGAAATTACCATAGGCATGTGTGAAGAAGAGGAAGGGAGCAGCCCCCTCCAGCATACATGCCATAGTTTTGCCAACACAGGACTAGAGCAAGGAACAGTCTTGTGCCTGTGGATATATACTAGGTAGGCAAGGAGAAGGAACAGAAGCAAGTAGTGATATGTGTCCCTGAATTGAAAAGTTCATACATAACTAGAGGGCAGTATTCAGACTTTGCCCTAGATAGGATTGCTTTGATAACATTGACATGAAATATTATGATTTGAATATGAATATTCATGAATATGAATATGAAATGAAGAAACTGAGAAAGATAGAGGTAGGTGACTAGCCCTAGGTCACACAGCTAGTGAGCGCCTTGAAGTCAAGTTTGAAAGTCTTTCTGACTTCAGCATTAGGAGAAGATCAGCATTCAAATCCAGTCTCTAACACAGATGGGCTGTGTGACTAAGACAAGTTACAACCTCTCAAGGGGTCCAGTCAACTCTTGGACTTTAAGTTGCAAAGCAGGTGCCAGTCTGCATTGATAAACAGAATTTCTGCAGTTGGAAATTTTCTTTTCCAATGAAATCCCAGGTCCAACTCCACTCCTCCCCCCACTCCCCAGAAATATCAATTGTGACTTCTGTATTTGGGCTACTGTAGCAATTCTGCAATGTGTAGACATGTTCTATGGACTTGCATTGTGACATGTATTTGGTTTACTACATACCATTTTACTTTGCATTAAATTTTGAAATATGTTGTATGTATCTGGAATAAATTGTACCATAGGCAAAATAAAGGCTTCTACCCATGCACTTGTGATTTGCAGGGCTCTCTCCCTCTTTCTCCCTTTTTCTCTTTTTTCCTTTCTCTTTCCTCCTACCTCTCCTTTTTTCTCCTTTCTTTTATCTTGTGAAAGAGAATTTAAACTTTTTGTTTATTTTAACTTAATCAAGAACTTGGAGTACCCCACCTTTCACACTTACTTAGTCATTAACACTTAGTTAAATGAATCCTAAAAGACCACACACACTTTCCCCCTGCTCCCACCCAGAGCCAGCCCCCAGCTAGGCAAATTGAGAGACTATGATTGGTGATGGGTTCCTGAGATGTGATAGACCAGCCCACAGTGAAAGGATAGAGGAACCAGAAAGACAGGAAGTGACCTGGAGAAAACTGCTTATAAAAGCCAGCTGAGGGCATTCTGATTCATTTTGCTGCCTTGATGGCTTTTGCTGAAGGAGGACTTCTGCATTGGTGTTTGCATTGGATTGCTGCTGCTTTGGTGGCTCTTGCTGAAAGAAGGATTCTTCTGCATGGCACTTCTTCTGCCTTGGACTTCTGCATTGGACTTCTGCGGGGAGTTCGGCTTTGGTGACTCACTTGGGTTGAAGAGACTTTCACAGACTTCCACCAGGAGATTGGAACTTGGAGGCTGAGACTCTCCCGCTCTTCTGGCCAGAGATCAGAACTTTGACAGGGGAGCAAACTAGATTTCTTTGGAGCAGACTTAGAGTGGTAGACTAGAAAATTCCTTATCTCCTTCCTACATTTCCCTCTCTTACTATCACTATTTTGATGTAATAAAGCTACTAAAATACTTATAGTTTAATTTTTAATTATTATAAATGGCGACAACAATTCTTTTTTTAAAAATCATTATTGTCTTTGTCAAACCAAATTTTTAACTATTACATTTTAGCCACCAGTTTTAACTACTACAGTCTCCTTCCTTCCTAACCTCTCCTTTCTCTCTCCCTTTCTCTTATTTCTCTTTCCCTCTCTTCTTTCTCTCTTTTCACTTTCTCTCCTCTCCATTCCTCTCTTCTCTTCCTCCTCATCTTTCTTTTTCTTTCTTCTCTCTCTATCTTTGTCTCTATTTCTCTCTCTCTTTTATTGGGGAGAGGCTATAAGAGGATGAGGGACTTTTTGTTGTAACAACCAGAATGTCAGATAAAGGCTGCCAGTTCTCCTTTCCCCCAAGTGTTAGTAAATGCTTCTTTGAGACTCATCAAAACTCCAAAACAATTTTCCTGGACTAGGCATTAGTTTCTGGGGACCTGGCAATAGTTAAAAGGGCAAATCAAAAGTGGTACATGTGCTAATCCCCAGCTTCACATGCATTCAGGAGAAGGTTCAGACAGCCTGGAAGAGGTTAAAGGAGTTTACTTGTCTTAAACCAGTGAGGACTGAGACTATTTCTGTGGAGGATGGCTGAGTAAAAAAGGTCTCAACAGCCAAAGTGACCTTTCATGTGCCAGGCAGGTGTGGGGAGGCCTTTTTAACAAGAGAAACGATGCTGATAATCCTTGAGGCATGTTGGTGAGGGCAGTGTTCCCTGAAAAAAAGCAGGAGCACTTCTCTCCTTATTTCCTTTTACTCACAAGAAAGAAACTATAGAAACAAATGACCACTCCAACAGCTTTGTGTGACAGCTCCTGAGGAGGGTCTTGGGAGAGAATAGAGCTTCAAGGGGATGATGGGTGAGGGATAGAATGGAATGGCTGTAGACACGGAGTGGGATGACAAGCAGTGAGGACAATTTCCACACCCTCTGAGGAAGCTTTAGGCCTGGGAGCCAAGAAGCAATGAAGTGTAGCTAGTTACTGGTAGGAGAGCACTAAGAAGTGTTTCAGACACAATTCATTTCTGCCTCATCCCAGAAGATGAGTTTTGGGAGGAGTGTTATCTTTACCACTGGGGGAAGAGTCTGAGACAGAATTGCTCTGCTTAATGTGGTTTTTACTGTGCTGTTTTATTTTATAACAAAGAAAAGTTCAATTCTGGTAGAATGAGGACGGGGAAAAGATACCCCCAAATGAATACTAGATAAAATAAATTTAAATCAATAAAAACAAACTATAAAATGCATCTGCTGGTGTGTTGTTTAAAGGAGAAGCATGAAACATGCAGCCACTGGGCAGCATGCAGCCACCA
Source organism: Monodelphis domestica (assembly GCF_027887165.1). Taxonomy (NCBI): domain Eukaryota; kingdom Metazoa; phylum Chordata; class Mammalia; order Didelphimorphia; family Didelphidae; genus Monodelphis; species Monodelphis domestica. The sequence goes on along the minus strand of NC_077231.1, from coordinate 193,867,845 downwards.
AAACCCTGAACCACATTAAAATGTCATTGGGAAATGTTTAACAAAATAAATAAAAATCCAATAAAACAGATATCATTACATTAAAAAACTAAGTCAATATGCCACAGATTCTCATGTACATTTTAGTGGTCTCCGTACTGCCCAAATTGGACTGCACTGGCTTAAAGCAAAGTATACCCAGATTCTAGAATAGGTATTAGGAATGGCAAAGGGCTATCAAGTTCAGCCTTTGCCAAAGTGAAGGGCTTGGGGTGGGGATTTAAGCCTTTCTCACCTCTGAATTCTGTAGCTTGATTAAAAGAGTTCTGTTTGTTTTTTTTTAAACCCTTACCTTCTGTCTTGGAGTCAATACTGTACATTAGCTCCAAGGAAGAAGAGTAATAAGGGCTAGGCAATGGGGGTCAAGTGACTTGCCCAGGGTCACACAGCTGGGAAGTGTCAGAGGTCAGATTTGAACCTAGGACCTCCAGTCTCTAGGCCTGGCTCTCAATCCACTGAGCCACCGAGCTGCCCCCTCTGTTCTTATTTAATAGGGGAGAAAGGCAACATATACCCCTAGATATTCTTAGTTAACTGTAAATAACACATAACACAAGATATGCCCTCCCAGAGGCCAGTCCTTAATTAGGTTGAGGCATTACTAGTGAGCCCCACATTCTCTGATACATGCTTTTTTAATTCTTCAAATGCCTCCTCTGGAAACGTGAAGCCCACACACGAATGCATAATGTGGAGATCTATGAATAAAAACAGTCTTCTAATCACCCAGTCTTTGCTCCCATATATTTTGTGGGGCTTACTTTTGAGGGGTACAATATTTGAATACTCATTTCAGGATTTATGCTTTAGATTTCACAGAGTTTTACTTGGTGAAGATATAAGGAGTTATCTTTCTCTTTACTCAAAAATCTATGCTTTGGCATCTTTAGGTAATATAATTTATTAAAGGGGAGAAAAAGGTGCTGGTGGCTCAGTCCATGATTGGTTTTGTCACAAAGATCAGGAATACAACAGGCAAACAAAAAGACTGTAATATAGACACATTATAATCATATACAGGTGTATACATGTGCATATAAATTCTCAGATGAATTTCAAATCTGGCCTCATGTACTTCCTAAATGTGAGACCCTAGGTAAGTTGTTTAACTCTGATTGCCTCAGTTTCCTCCTCTGTATGTAAGCTAGAGTAGGACATGGTGAACCACTCATTTATTTGCTAAGAAAACCACAAATGGAGTCACAAAAAGTTAGACATGACTGAAATGACTGAATAACATACATATACATGATGTGATAAATATTGTACAGAAGGCAATGGAAAGGCTGCAACAAATAACAAACAAGGAACTCCAAAGAACAAGAATAAGCCATTATCAAGTAATCAAGGAATAGAAGATGGGCTGGTGACATGGCAAGAGCAGGGGATGACAGGTGGCTAACCAGAGCATTCCACTTACTGATACCTTTTAAAGGTCTGGAGAAAGCAAACAAGGCCTCTAGAACATCAGATGAATCTCCCGTAGAAAAACATTTAGAACATGAACAATAAATAGCACAGATGAGAAGGCTTGGATAAATTGTGAATTACCTTATTAGTGGGGAAATCGCTCATCGCTGTGATCAGATGGATCCACTTAAATGATTAATTAGACGTTACTCCAAGAAGTAACATAATTTCTAAGAAAATATCAGGGTTGGCTTGATTTAGCTGATAGGCCTGGCTAACAGCTAGGGCAAATTCTTACTAAAATATATCATCAGAGTATTCTATAGCACTGCTTAAGTATACATACAAACACCTATATATCTACCCTCTAGACTTAAATCAAGCAAGATCTTAAAACTTTGCTAGTCTTTACTTTTGTGCTTAAAGTTTTACGTATGTTAAACATGACTTTCTGCTCTTTTCACGCCCTAATAATATTCTACTCCTAGTATGAGATATATATTCCCATGATAATATGTTAATATAATTTGAAAATGCATGTAGCTAATATTTTCTATTCAAGGTTTTAGAAAGATAATGATACTTGTCAATAGTGACATGACCAAAATTCCATGAACTACACAGTGAACCACAGTACTTAGAGCATTGTTTATCAGAACATTCTCCAATATAACACTCCCGACATATATTCTATCCATGACCTGGAGGAACTATGCATGGTAACCTTGGATTTGTGATCATGGATCAGATTTCCAGCAAAGATCAATGCCAAAACTGAGGTTGGCTCTGATATGGCACCCAATCCATGCATATGAGCTAGCACCACCTAGTGAAAGGAGAGTTAAGAGGGACTATATCTATTACTCAATAGTGCATTTTAAATTCTTTTCAGTCTTAGATGTTAAAATATATTCCTTTACCAATAAAGGGGAAAGACTAGGAAAAACAGGAATCTGAGCATAATTGATTTAAGAATAAATATTATATGAGATCAATGGTCAGCTGATGTTACAGTTAGATCAGAGACATACAATTTACAAAGTCTAATTAATAGTGAAAAGGGGGGATTTACAGAAAGGGGGAAGATTTATAGTACGGGGTATCATCCCCAAGAAGTTTAAGGTATAAGAAGATAGTACATTAAAAGGACATGATATATATATAACTCAAAATAACAAAGATGTTGGTTGGAGATTAACAAATTTATGTATAAGCCAAGGAGGAACAGGGTAATCACTGTTACAAATTTATATTGCAATATAAATATTGTAAAAATGAACAATTTGGAAATATTTAGGAATTGATCAGTGAACTAATCAACTAAAATTCCAGAGGACTAGTGAAAAACACTGTTCACCTCATGATGAAGAGACGATGTACAATATGTGGAGAAACAAAATACATTTTTGGACATGATCAACATGTGAATTTGTTTTACTTGACTATGTTTATGTGATACAAGTGTTCTTCCTTCCTTTTTTCCTCCCAGTGGGTAGGGAAAAGGGGAAAAATTATTTTAAAAAAGAGAAACAAATATATACTTCCCTATTCAGCCTTAAATCATATTTTCTAAATGACTTTCCTGCCCTATGGATATATTAATATACATTTGCTTGGAGAGAAAGAATCATTCCTCTTTCTGGAGGGTAGAGATGCTAGATAGTGCCTTTAAATTCTTATGAAGTTCCCATCTATGTTTCTTAAGAGGACCCACTTTAAGTGCTGTCACTCTGCATGTCAAATATGTTTTAGATTGTTTCTTATTAAAAACAGCCAAATCATTTCTTCCTAGCCCCAAAATTAGATGGATAAAGTTTTCCTTTCTTCTTTCTTCCTCCCTCCCTTCCTTCCTCCCTCCCTCCTTCCCTCCCCTCCTCTTTCTTTCTCTTTCTTTCTTTCTTTCTTTCTTTCTTTCTTTCTTTCTTTCTTTCTTTCTTTCTTTCTTTCTTTCTTTCTTTCTTTCTTTCTTTCTTTCTTTCTTTCTTTCTTTCTTTCTTTCTTTCTTTCTTTCGTTCGTCCAGGCTGACTTTATCCTCAGCTGAGTGAGCTGCCAATGAATTTCAGACCAGACAATTACATAAAATGGTTACTGGCTGACCAGATGCTGATTAATAGCTTAATGTACCAGTAACATTGATGAGTCTCACAAGTGCAACATTCCTTCAGATAGTTCTATGTAGAGAGAAAAATTGTAGAAAATTGAATCGGTTCAATGACGGATCACTCCCACTCACAGAGGGTCGGATCAATATTTGATCTGAGTTTTGCAGCATTCCCTTTGCTAATGCAACATCACCTCCACTTTCTTTATTTTGTACTAGACAGAGTATAATAATTCCAGAATCTATGACCTGTAGTGATAGGTATTTCAGAGATACATATAAATGTACTCCTGAGAAAACTGGAAGGTCCACAGAGAAAGAATTGCCAAAATTCTTTAGGGCAGAGATAGAAACTTTCAGAGAGAGAAGGATCACCTTTTAACTCCTTTTAAAGTCACAGGGCTTTCAAGCTGGCAAATGGGAAACCAAGAACCAATGTGAGAATTCTGTAGTGCCTATTCTTGTGTTGATGTTATTTTATCTATCCAGGTAGTTCTTGCTTTATATAGTAGACTATGTAAAACATAGATCTCTGTGTAAAATGACTTTTACACAATGAAAATTTGCCCCTACCCACCCACTTCGCTTAGCCTACTGTTTGGCTGGGCAACTTTTTTTTTTTTATAAAGCTATCAAGAGATGTTTGCACAGTGGCTTTCTTTTTTACTCTTGAATATCTGATGATAGCGAGCAATAGCATTCTTAAGTAGTCTTTGAACTGATAACAATCTTGAAGTATTTGGATACAGGGAGCTCAGTGGATCGAGAGCCAGGCACAGAGACGGGAGGTTGTGGGTTCAAATTTGACCTCAGACACTTCCCAGCTCTGTGACCCTGGGCAAATCACTTGACCCCCATTGCCTAGCCCTTACCACTCTTCTGCCTTAGAACCACTACACAGTATTGATTCTATGATGGAAGGTAAGGGTTTAAAAAATATATATTTGGATGCATCTTTTCAATGAAAAGAAAATTCACCCCAATGATGAAATGATCCTGCTATTGTAAACCTTTTTGGCTCAACCATGGGTTCCAAAGTTTCCCTTTCTTTTTCTGCAATCTTTTCAGTTAGCCGCTTAGTTAGATCCAGAAGATTTGAAGATTAGAAGCCAGAACTGTCCATACTCATCATCAGAGACTCTCATCCAGGTGGACAGCACTATTATTGTCCCGATCTACCGCTAGGTGGCAAAAGCAGATAAAGCTTCTTGTCCTATACTGTCTGTTAGCCCAGGTCTAGCTCTGTAGAAAAAACAACCTGGGAAATAATCATTCATGAATCACTGAACCACAGAATCTCAGTGTTGGAAGGAACTCCATCTGAACAAGCATCCATCCCTCCCCTCCAATAATATCCTTGATAGTCAATCAACCTTTGAAGTCTTCCCTGGAGGGAGAACTCAGTCCTTCTGGTGGCAAACCTTTCCATTTGGGTTAACTCTAAGGCTTAGGAAGTGTTTCTCTGTATTGAGTACAGAAGATAGATCCCTTTGTAATGGCCATGCAGTGCTCTTAATTTTGTCTTCTGGGGATAAGCAGAAGGGTCTATGCTTCTCCCATCTGATAGTCCTTTGAGTGTTTACTTGAAGGCAGCGATCTTATTTTCTATTTTATGTCTCCTATTTTCCAGGCTAAAAGCCCAAGTCCCTTCAAAATGACCTTTATGTGGAAGGGTTCTGAGGCCCATTTGCATCCTGATTGACATCTCGATGATGTCAGGTCTGTACTGACTCCATCCACTCTATTCTACCCTACCTTAGATGCCTAGTAGTTGTGAGATCTTTATCAAGTCATTGAACCTCTGTCTGCTTCAGTTTTCTCATCTGTAAAATGATGACAGTAATAGCACCTACAGAGTTGTCATGAGGATCAAATAAGAACATTTATAAAATGTTTAACAAACTATTTCTATGGTTAATATAAAATTTGAGTTTTGCAGCATCCCTTTGCTAATGCAGCATCTCCTCCACTTTTCTTTATGCACTATACAAAGCACTTATATAACTGTCAGTTACTATTATTATTATTTGCCCGTCCTACTTTTCCTGTAGTTATTAATTTATTATTGTGGAAAAGTTCCAGTCCTGGTATTAGTTATAACCTAGTTATGAATTCTACCCAACTCTGTGTCAAAGAATTGACTTAGAGTTAGATGTGTATTTGAATGTCAGCTCAGAAATGTATACGTATATTACATACAGATATAGATATGTATATATTTATAACTATCTGGGATATTGGTGTTCAGAGAGGAATAGCCCCTCTGGTGTGAGGGCTTGCTGCTCTTTATTCAGGATCTTCCAACTCTCATCTGTGGCTCCAAAAAGCTGTAGCATGAATAGGGTCACATCTCTGCAGACTGGCTAAACCAGACTAAGAATGACTGACAGACCTCAAACCCATTGGTAAGTTAGGGAGATGTCTAGTCCTGTAAAAATTAAATTAGTATCTAGTAATAAAATATTAGATTTTATGAGGTTTATTAAGGATTATTAGAAATCAAGGATACAAAATAAACACCACGTGCCCATGGCTGATTAGCCCGTTCATAATCCCCATGCTTAGCTTACTTGCTACATCATTGCAATGGAAGAGAAGTGTGCTAGGTGTTACTGCCAGTTAAATACCAACTGTGATCTCACCTACAAGGAGACTCAGGTGAGATTCTAGGGAATTCTGGGAAATACCAAGGACTTCTGGGGATTGAAGTCTAGGGTTCAAATCTCCATTTATACAGCCCAAGCCTGTGAAGACTCCCCCTGGCAGAATTAGCAAATAAGAGCAATTTGTTCCAACATCCATGAAGGTAGCTGAAGCAGGTGCACGGAGTACTTAGAACTTGGTCAACCATCAAGGTCATCCCCTATATCCCAGGTTATTATCAGTCATCCTGACTTTTGTCTTACCACTGGACTTCAATGACTCTGGAAGAGACACTGAGACTGATGGCTCTGGGCAACTCTGCCTCACTTAAATACAATTCACTCCCAAGTCAAAATATCACCCCATAATGTCATTGGTCTGCTTCCAAAAATGAAGGACAAACTCTCTCTTTCCTCTCACTCTGTGTGTGCATATATATATATATTTCTATATATATATATATATGACATATGATATAGATATGATGCATACATATCTATTCCATTACTTTTGCTGATTTTCTTCCATAAAAATCAATGTAAATTTTTATTTATAACTTCAGATGTAGTTAATGACATGATTTTATTGGGAGGGGGGTGGTCTCTAGAATAGTATTTTGCCCATACCGGGTTCTAAAAACATCACAGGATATAGGGGCTGGAAAAGATGTTTGGCTTCATTTGGCTCAACGCCATTAGTTTATCAATAAAACTAAATTATAGGAAACTATAAAAAAATAAGGATACATATGGAATTATATAGTAAATCATATAGAAACGGGATTAAAAGAAATTATTTTTTGCTGATTATGTCAATAGAGTCTTAGAAGAAATAAATTTCATTCTTTCAGGTCAATATTTAAACTGGAAAAATTGAAAAGGATTTCACTTATGTACATATGTATGCATGTATATAAAGTTCTGTTTAAGATATCCATTTATGATCTTTAAACCTGATCTCCTGAGGAAAAAAAGAACCTTTTGGGAAATCTCTTAGATAAAGATTATAACAGATCTTTAAGGCAAAAAAGACAAAAGAACATAAGAAAATCTATTTGAAGTGTAATAGGAGGGCATAGCTTCAGGTAAAAATTAATTATTTAAATCTGGTTAATGAACTCACTTTCAATCTTTAAGAATATGCTAGTAGGGAAGAAAGTAACTATGCAAAATTTCTTTGATGACAAAACAGCTGGAATCTAAGGACTAAAGGAGAAAAGGGCATTTGATATAAAACAAGAAAGAAGAGATTCTTATAATTTTTTTGGGCAATCCCTCCAGAGGCTTCTAGAGCACCCTATTAGGATTTTAAAGTCATGTTACTGGAGGAAGAAGAGAGAATATTTTTGATGGGACAAGAAAGAGTAACTTCACATTGTTCACAGTCCCAGATAAATTATCAGCAAGGTAAAGTGGAAAGAGTGAAAACTGAGTCACAAGAGGTGAATTCAAACCCCATCTTTGCCACTTATTTCCCAAATGACTTTGAACAAGCCCCTTAATCTAATTCCTCTGGATATCAGTTTCTTTGTGTATAAAAAAATGAGGGGGTTGGGTTAGATAGCCTATTAAGAAACCTTCCAGCACTAGCTCCATAGCCCTATGTATGACCTTTTCTTGTTGAGTAATTTCTAAACACAGGTAAGCAAATAGAAACAAAGTCTCCAAGCCAAAAAAGAAATAGGTTTATTGGGGGATGGACAGTTTCACAATAAAGCTAGACTTCTGGTCAAGACCAAAAGACCCTGATCATTTCGAGAGGACTTCTTTTATGCCCCAAGGATTAGACAATTTATATACCAGTTTAAAAATAATTTAGGACAGTGATAAAAATAGAGAGATGTGGATTGGTTAAAGTAATCAGGAAATACTTCTCACTGGTAGAAGAAGTTACTTGATGATGACTTAAAAGTTACTTGATAGACAATGGGGGGGGGGGGGAGTAGGGGAACCTGGACAAATTATGTAAATGATAAGAGTAGGTGGTGTTGGGTGATACCAAGCTTTGAACCCAGAGTCAGGCCTAGGGACACTGGATCACAAGTTCAAGACCATAATTATTATTGAGGGTGCATGATATAGCAATTTTGAAGGCTAAGGCCCCAAACTGAGGCCTATACTACCAATGATTAGATATATTAATTCAGTTATCTTATTTAATTCAAAACCTTAATACTTATACTAAAAGTATCACAAATGGCCTACTAAAATCATCACTTATGCTAATATTATTTAACTATCTTAGAACTAAAATATGTTTATCTTAATACTAACTGCTAACCCAGCAATCTGACCCTCACATAAGGGGGTAGAGGATTTCACTCTCAACATTTACTTTAAGCAACAGATCTAGAAATGCATGAAATGCTATATCAGGGACCTTGAGCTCAAGTAGCTAAACCAGGTTTTGGATGACCAATTCTAGAAAGTTCACACAAAAATAGTTACAACACAGTTCCTGCTCTCAACTATTGAAGATATGTGTGCATCATTCTATTCATCTAAGTAGCAGAAACTGGAAAGGAAGCTCATCTACAAGGAGTACTTAATGGTACTTAATGTACTTAATGGTTTTTTGAGTAGTTCAGTGAAGCCTATGGACTCTTTCTCGGGATACATTTTTTAAGTAAATAAAACACATTATTACAAAATTCAGTTACATAGATAGACAGACAGACAGACAGACAGACAGATAGATAGATAGATAGATAGATAGATAGATAGATAGATAGATAGATAGATAGATTCCAGGTTAAGAACTCTTGACTCCAACCTCAGTCCAGAGAGAGAAGCTGTGAATAGAAGTATTCTATTCCTTTCCATTGTTCTACCATAAGTTTTATTCTGCTACAGAATATAATGATTAAAATCTTCACAGAAATAAAGGCATGAAAACTCTAAAGAATCATTGTTAGCTTATAGTACATTCTTTATCAGGCTAGAATTGCTTTTAATGGGAACAAAATGAATTATTTAATACAACTCACTAAATTTGACTTTCCTCTAAAATCTGAAAGAAAGAAAGAAATTATCTGCAATCAACTTGATGCTTGACAGCTAATTCTGATTAATTCTTATTTATCATCTGCATTCTCCATTGTCAATGAATCTCTGATTTTAGCTGAACAGAAAATAACAAAGAAAAGCTGAACAGCTCTTTAGGGAATTTTGAGGGACTAGAAGAGTATTTAATTTGCATATAAAGAAATTGGCAATTATTTGAAATATGCAAAGAAGAAACACATGTCAACTTTGTAATGTGCTATGAGAATCTATTAATAAGACACTTATATAATAGAAAGTTATTTATAGCAGAAAGACTGTAGAATTTGGAATAAGAGGTATAAAGTTCAAATCCTGACTGTCATTTAAAATCCATGTGACCACAGGCTGACCCTTTACTACCAATAGGCTTCCTTTGCCTCCTCTATAAAATGGTATATGTGATAAATAATCTAATAAGTTCCTATAGCTCTAAAACAATAATTCTATGATCATATTTTTCATGTAGGTTAACATTTTTTTTTCTCAAATGATGACTAAATTTTTTTTCCCATATCTCTGAATTACTTTTACTCTGAGGTTATAAAGCTAAATTAATTACTCATATGCTCCTATACTCACATACTAATATACTCATACTCCCATATATTCAATCAGTACAATAAATATGAAACAATATATGAACATTTTATAACCTTAAACCACCCTTTAAATGTAAACTATTATTTCAGGAAAAGCTAGAAAGATCTGTGGGAACTGATGCAGTGTGAAATAAATAGAACTGGGACAACTGTACACAATTATGGCAATATTGAATGATGATTATCTGTGAAGATTTGGCTACTCTCAGCAATGCAATGATCTGGGACAATACTGAAAGGCTTATGAACAGGAATGCTATCCCTCTCCAAAGAAAGAACTGTTGGAGTCGTCTTTCACATCCGTGTATTTATGGTTTTATTTGGGAGTTTTGGTTATATATGAATGTGCTCTTACAACAGTGACCAACATGGAAATGTATCTTGCATGACAAAAAAATAAAATTTTAAATAAAAAAGCATAATTAATATCAAAGGAGTAAACTCTTGGGAATTAGATTGCTAATATTGGGAGATTAAATAGCCTCTCGGTATGAGATAAGACTTCCTCATTATTAGTGAATACAGGCTGAAACAGATTTTTAAATTTTTATTGCTATTGTAAGTAGCAACCACCTCCTCACCATCTGTTAACATATGTCCTATTCTCTGCAAGTGGACTTGTACGAGGACAGGAGTCCTTGTTCTCTTTTTCATTTTGGGAGAGTAAGAGTTAGATATCTATCAATCAATCAATCAATAAGCATTTAAGTACTCACTTTGTGCCAGACATAGTGCCAATGTAGATATAAAAAAAGCAGTTTCTGCCCTCAAGGAGTTTACATTTTTTTAAAGTTTCTCTGTACATGATTTATTCAGAAACACTAACTTGTGCTTAGCTATCTCCCATGTACACTTTAATTGTATTTATTTTAGTTCCTCATATAATGTTCAAGTAAGATTTCAAGAAGTTTTGAGCCAATTCTATCACAGCTAATACTTTTATCAAAATGTGCAGTTTCTTTTTTTTTAACATTTTAATTTATTATTTTTAACAATATTTTCTTTTTAAATTTTGAGTTCCAAATTCCTCCCATCCCTCCTACTCCTTCCTGAGTAGTAATGTATCAATTAGATATGTGAAAGAATATTAAAAAATTCCATATTAGCCGTTTTTCAAAAAAATGCAAGAAAAATAAAGTGAGAACATTAATCTTCAATTTGCTCTCAGAGTTCATTAGTTTTCTCTTTGGAGTTATATAGCATTTTTTTTTTGTAGTGAGACCTTTGAAATTGTTTTGGATTATTGTATCAGTTAGAGTGGCCAAGTCTTTCATGGTTGATCATCATTAGAACAATGTTGTTATTGTGCACAACACAAAATCTCCTGGTTCTTCTCATCTCACTTTTCATCAGTTCCTATAGGTCTTGTCAATGTTTTTCTGAGACCCCCTCCCCTTGTCATTGGTACTCCATCATAATCATATGCCGCAACTTGTTCAGCCATTCCTCAATTGATGAGTATCAACTTGATTTCCAATTCTTTGCTACCACACAAAGAGCTTCTATAAATATTTTATACATGTAAGTCATTTTCCTTTTCTTTTGCTCCTTTTGGGGTATAGACTATAATAATTAAAATGGGTTTGAAAAATATAAGAATTTTTAAAAATTGTTGTGGTCGCTGTTTATAATAATGAAAGATGAAACTATGAGTCTGTTAGTAGCTTTATTACATCAAGGTAGAGATAGTAAAGGGGGAAATGTAGGAAGGAGATAGGGAATATTGCCTAGCTAAATACCCTATAGTCCAGATCCAAGTGCCTCCAGACTGAAGAGAGTGTCCCATCAAAGACAGAAGAGCAGAAGAACCAGTGTCTCGAGCCAGGGTCTCTTCAACCCAAGTGAGTCAAAGAAGCTAAACTCCTCCAGCCACCAATGCTTAATCCAAGGCAGAATTGAATGCCTAATCAAGCTGAGCTGTACCAGACTGAGCCACAAAAAGAGGGAACTGCCAAAAAGACCTTGAGCCGCCAAAAGATGGAGTGGCCAAGAAGAACACTGAGGGTCCCAGAGACTCCTGCTTATACACAGTTTTCTCCACCTGTCTGCTCTCCCCATCACATCTCAGGAATCAAAGTTTCTTAATTTGCCTGGCACTGTGGGCAGTGCCTGTGGGATTCACCTCACTTCCTCTGAGGGTGTGAACTTTTATCAAAAGGATCTTTGAGTTCCTGGAGCACAATAATTACTTGATTAAGTTAAGATAAAAAAAAAATTCCCTTTCATAAGACCTAGTAGTGGTTATGCTGGGTCAGTAGTGGTATTTCTTATATTCGAATGGGATAGACAACATATAAATCAGGAAATATAGAATAGAGTGGGAAATAAGAGAGAATATTAGCTTCTGGTAAGACTGAGAAAGGCCTCCTGAAGGAGGTGGTGCTTCAGTTGAGTCTTAGAAGAGACCAGGAATTCTAAGAGGTCAAGAAGGAGAATTATCCATTCATGGGAACAATTGGCACAAAAGTAAGGAAAAAGCAGATGGAGTATAGAGTACAAGGAAGAAGTAGGACAGGCCAGGATAATTGGATCAAAGAATGTGGAAAAGAATAGAATATGTTAATAAAAGCCATTGGAGTTTACTGAACAGGGATATAATAGGAAGTGCTTTAGAAAAATACCTTTGCTAGCTGAGTAGATGCAACTTATCCATTCCTGTATACCGTGCCATTCTTGTCTATGATCTACCATAATGGGGGGGGGGAAGGAAACTTCTCTTGATACTATGAGGAATTAGAGAATCAATAGGCAACAAATCAGATTATTGTCCCAAAGGAATATTTAAGCAAAAATAAATACAATTTCATCAAAGAAGCTAAAACAACATATTAAACATTATTCACTAAAACCAGGTTGTATTAGAACCAGGAATGCAAGGATAATGCAACATTAAGAAAACTATAAACATCTTAAGTCAAATTAGAATTACCAAATAGATCACTAAATACAGAAAGTGCTTACAACAATGTACAATATACTAAACAGTTAAATTATTAAAAGGATCCCTTAAAATCAAATATAGCATTATTTGTAAAAGGAAAACATTGAATGTTTTCCAGATATGGGTAAAGCAAAGAAGTCCATTGTAATCACTAAAGTTTTACACTGAAAATTCTACTAAAAGTGTAATGTCTGTAGTGTACAGGGAATTTACTCAAATCATAAGATCAAAGATTTAGAGGTGGAAAGCATCATATGGGCCTCTAGTCCAATTTATTCATTTTATAGCTAAGGAAACTGAGACCCAGAGAAGTTAAATGACTTGTCAAACATCATACAATTCAAACCCAGGTACACGGTCTTTAATCGAGTGATCATTTTTCCATTGCATAAAATTAGGCCATTTCCCAAAAGATAAATTGTCGAAGAATGTAAAAAAACCAGTTTATAAAAGAAGAAAAACAAACTATTATAAACAACTAAAAATGTTCAAAACCACTTATGATCAAAGAAATGAAAACAAAAGCAAACTTTAGGTCCACTAACTAAATAAACAAAGACATCAAAAGATGGAAAAACATAGTTGGAGATGCTATAGGAAGGCAGGCACATTAATTCACTGTTGGCAGAACTAGGAATTGAATTGACCTTTCTTTTTAAAAAATTATAAATTATGCAAAAATAATCACAAAATTGTTCATACACTTAGGCCCGGTGACTATATTACTGGGATTCTATCCCAAACAGATTATTGATAACAAGATGAAAATGTCAAGAAACATTCATAGCCCTATTTATCTGTGATAACAAAAAGCTAGAAAAATATAGGGCCAACGGTTTAAGAATAGTTAAACAAATTATGGTAAATAATGTAATGGAATCTCACTAATAAAAAATGGCACATAAAATTCAAAGACATATTAAGAATTGTTAGTAGTGAAGAATGAAGTACACCCTTTGACCTAGCAATGCTTCTACTATGTCTGCATCCCAAATAGATCAAAGAATAGGGCAAAAGGATGTATATGTACAAAAATATTTATATCTGCTCCTTTTGTGCTGGCAAAGAACTGGAAGCTGAAGAGATGTCCATTAATTGGGGAATGGCTGAATAAGTTGTAGTATATGATTGTAATAAAAATGATAAACAAGATGTTGACAAAAGTATACTGTAATTTATATGAAATGAACAGAACCAGGAGAACTTATACACAATACTAACAATAATGTACAACGATCAACTGTGAATTTAAGCAATGCAAGCATCCAGTACAATTCTAAGTGATTTATGGTGAAAAAGGGTACGCACTGCCATAGAAAGAACTGACAAAATCCAAATACAGATTGAGGCATGCTATTATTCACTTTATTTCCTCATGAATTTTTCTCCAGTATAAGTGATCTTTCATAACATGATGAATACAGAAATATATATTGTATGACATATGGACATATGGACATACATACATATGGACAACCTAAATCATATTACCTGCCATCTTGGGGAGGAAGGGAGGAGAGTGGGAGGAAAGGAGAGAACATGGATTGTAAAATGTTGGAAAATGATTATTAAAAATTGTATCAACATTCAAAAAAATTTTTAATTAAATGATGTTAAATGGAGATATTGAGCCTTTGGACTTCATCCCCCTGCAGTTTCCCAAAATTTCATTTTCCTGCAACCCCATGTTTTGTATGATTGTATTTGAACTGGCTGTAACTCCTCCCCCCCTCCCCTCTCTCTGTCTCTCTCTGTCTCTGTCTCTCTCTGTCTCTCTCTCTGTCTCTCTGTCTCTGTCTCTCTCTGTCTCTGTCTCTCTCTGTCTCTGTCTCTGTCTCTCTGTCTCTCTGTCTCTCTGTCTCTCTCTCTCTGTCTCTCTCTCTGTCTCTGTCTCTCTCTCTCTCTCTCTCTCTCTCTCTCTCTCTCGGACCTGTAATCTGGCTGAAGTCAGGCAGTTCTTTTGTTTTAGTTATTATTAATAAAACTGTATAAAATAAAATATTTAGTTATTTATTATTAATTTTTAAACCCACATTTTGGCTTACCACAAAGCGATTACAAATTCTCAAAAAGTTTTGAGCAGATAGCCTTACAGTAAAGATAGTAAGTTTGCCCGGTCACTGCCCACCACAAGGGTCTGGTGGTGGCGGGGTGTGCCTGCAACTCCTGCCCCACTCTGCTGCCTGCCCCTGCCTGCTATTTCTCCTGTCCATCTGCTTGCCCAGAATTCCTCACTGCTCTCCATCCAGCTTGGAACCTCCTCTTGCAAAGACCAGACCCACCACAAGAGCCTGCCAATCCCAACCATTTTTTTTCCACAGAGGGTGACATATAATAATCTTTCCACTCCAATCCCTTTCCACACTCCATGTGTGTGTTTCTAGCCTGCCATAGCCATTTTTCTGTATGAAAGGAAAAAAAAAAAGAACCCCACGCCTTCTAATTTTTCAAGCATATTTTTTTAAAGGTGATCCTGGACTACTAGTTTAGAAGGCAGTTACTAAAGGTTTTTCTCAGGGAAGGCAGTTAGTTCCAAATCAGTAGATTTAAAGTCAGTTTGGGGGAATAAAGCCCAATTTTTTTTTCCTTCTTCCTCTTGACCCAAAACTCCAAGGAGAAGTATTTTTTCTCTCATATGCAAATATGCTATTGTTTCCCCTCAAAGTTTTGCTTCTTTATGCTTACTCTTTAAACAAACCCCATTCAGTGTCATCCAGGAAAAATGCTATTGCAAAGCATGCTTGAAACTCTGAAACAACAGTTTGAGTTGGTAGAGCTAAAAAGTGCAGTTTGGATCTGCTTAATTCTTATCCTGGGACTTTTTATTTTCATTGGAGATTTCCCCACTTTATTTCCTTCTCCTCAAGAATATGCCACAAGCTAGGCTGCTTATGCTACAAACCAACCTGGAATATTTTGACAAAGTTCTAAAAGTCACAACTGCTCTCAACATGCAGAGTGGAGGAAATTCAGACATCTGACAAATGAAATCTAAATGGATAATAAATATTAGGGAGGGGAAGGAAACTTTAAAAGAGATCTGGAAGCTTGTTGCTAAGTATTTTTAGTTTATTCTCCTATAATAGCAAACAAGTCTATTGGGATTGGTGAAAAGGATTTTGACCGCACTTCCTGTCTGCACTTTCTCATTGGTTTATATTATTGTATTTACTGATTGCTTTAAAGTTTAAATTTTTAAAAGTTTATCTGTATTAATCTAGTCAATACATTTCTGTAATACTGAATCATTTTAAGCTACTATGTTTTGCCTATATTGATCTTTAATTTGTACCTTTACCTCTGTTGAAGAACAAAATAACATTGTATAAGCCCATGAACATCTTGCCTAAAACCCTTGTCACTAGATCCATTGAGGATCACATGTTGCCTTTGTTAATTTTCACATAGATGATGATGGATGGATTTCAACAAAACTAGTTAAATTATATACAACCTTTAGAGAATTTAATAAGCTAAGAATTTAATTGTAATTTTAAGGGGTCTTCAGAAATAATTTTATATAACTAGTGGTTTCTGAATGGATATTATATATATATAATATATATTATGTAATAATATATTATATATATTATAATATATATAATAATATAATAATAAAGAATGTTGTATTAAAGGTAGAGAAACAAAGAAATGTTCCTACCAAGGTATATCACGAAGCCAGAAAAAAAGAGCTCCTGCAAAACTCTTCATTTTAATTCACTTCCAGCAGAACAATCTAGATTTCTTGATGATGTTCTAGACCCAAATAAGTTTCACTTTGTTTAGAAATATGTTTACCAAGATTGAAAGATTTGTTACATTTGTAAAAATTGTGACAAATATCCATCAGTTCATAGCTTTTTTTATGTCATACAGAAACTTATGTGAAATATGAGAGTGGATTTGTTTGCTATTGTAATTAACTGGGCTATTGTGAATTTTTGGGACTTTGGCACTTCTTTGACTGTGCATTATCTACTGTATTACTGTTTTATTCTGTGTACTCGCACATGGCTGACACAGTGTGTCACTGATTTTAAGCTATATATTTTTGATTTTTAAAACTTAAAAAAAAACTTTGATTTTTTTTATTGCATGTGCAATACAGTATCTGAGTTTTATTCTTCTCTCCTTTTTGTATTTGAAGCACATGTCAACAGTATTGAGATTTTTCTTTAATTTTTTTATTTTGCATTAATATAAGTTTTAAATACATTTGTTCTAATATTAATGTATACCCCAAAAGCTTTAGACTATAAAAATGATGCCATTGATTGTTTAAAAAAAATTTATGGGACTTTGCTTAATGATTATGTCAGATTCCAGGACAAGAGAATACAAAAGAGCCATTGCACAGTGCCAAAGAAACACAAAGCTAAACTGCATAGTGCCAATTGAGCACAAGGTCAAAGAGACCAACCAATCTCAATGGGATTGATGAACATTTTGAGCCAAGACAAGAGGACTTGAACTTGTTTGGGGTTTGAGGTTGTGGCTGTTTAACATGTGTTAAAGGCAGGTCTTCCTTGTCTCATATTCTACCAAGTTTCTCAAATTTGGCTCCTACCCGGCTCCTATAACCTCATCCCTTTTCTGTCTTTCATGGTGTGGCAAACTTTCTATAGTCCTAAATACTGATTGGGTAAATGCATAATTTCTTAAATCATTTTAATTGGGCCCTGATTCAAGGACCTGTTATAGGTTTGTTTTTCCTTAGATTTTTTTAGACATAAAACTTTTACATTTTGTATTATATCCACAAGTTATTTTTCTCTTTTATTTGGATTTTTCATCTTTTTTATTTTCTTTTGCAAATTGATTCATATACCTCATAACACAGCCATGCATCCCTGAGTGATCCCTGTGTTTATTATTATTCACTTCAGGGGGGCCAAGTTATTGTTGTGAACTTTTGATTTAAATTTGAGCAATTTTAGGATAAGAAACTTGCTATCTCCCAGAATTCAAAATGTGCCGTGAAGATAGATGCTTGCAGAGATCACATGCTTCACCAGAAGATCCAGAGTGAACTTTGGGATGTGAATTGAACTATGGGGGATTGAAATGCTTTGTTTTGAATATATACTCTTATGCCAAAGGGGACTGCCCCCAAATTGGCTTTTTGTCAACCTAGTAATCATTGGTTTTGTTCTCTTTTCCTTTTATCCACAAATTATTACAATCTTTAAGTTGATTATATTTCCATGATCTTTTTGGGGAAACTAGTTTCCCAATAGGATCACAGGGGGGTATGTGTAAATGAACATTTTGAGCCTTTGGACTTCATCCCTCAGAAGTACTTTGTATTTCCCAAAATTCCATTTTCCTGCATCCCCATGTTTTGCTTTGATTGTATTTTAACTGGCTGTTGTAAAGATTAAAATTTAGGGGAGACTGAGGCAGGTAGAAATTAGTTTCTCTCTGCAAGGAGTATTATATTTTTTAGAGGTTTATTAAGGATTAAGGATTAAAGAAAATACAGGATAAGGAAAACGTGCCGAGGCCAGAGGCCTAGACAAGACCTCACCTACATTATGGAAAGAGCCACATCTGCTCCAAAACGGAAGTCCAAAAAGAGAGAGAGCCCCGCCTACAGGGAAGACCCTTTAAATAAAATTTTGTTCTCGTCACAGGTGAGAATTCCATGAGATTACAAAGCATTTTGGGGAAGTGGAGCAAGGGCTTGTGGGGATTGAAGTCCAGAGTTCAAATCTCAATTTTACACTGTAACTCCTCCTTCTCTCTCTCTCGGACCTGCAACTGGGCTGAAGGCAGGCAGTTCTTCTGTTTTAGTTATCATTAATAAAACTTTATAAAATATAATATTTAGTTATTGATTATTAATTGAAAAACCCATAATGAAAAAGAAGAGTAAAACCAAAAAGACAATGCATACAATGATTACAACAATATTAATGCACTACAGAATGTAAAAAACAACAAAAAAATCCTAGTCAAATACAATGGTCATTGTTAATATTTTAATGCCCATTTTGGGCTTTCCCCCTAACTTGTATTTTTAGGTTGGATGCTGAGAGGGAGAACTACTCCAGAAAGGTACTCTGTGGGGCTACATTTCTATAGCTTATAGCTACTATCAATTGCTGGGAGCCATCAGACCATGATGCCTTGATAGAGTTACACGTGGTAGCTGGGGAGACCAGAGTGGTCCATGGCGAGATGTGATTGCCCACCAAACCCCCTTTACATGACCTCTTTCATCAATTCCCCTTACCTATGAATTGGCATGATTATTATTCCCCCTAGTTTCAAAATAAAAAATGCAAGAGCAAAATAGCTGTACCCTAATTCCCCAAAACATCACCAAAAGATCAGACCCTTAAACCCAATCCCCAAAAGACCATCATGGGTTAACTTTTACTTAGGTATATAATTCCCAGAAAAAACACAGCTACAGGCCAAGCCCAAAACTTTCCCACTCACAGAAGCCAATTCTCATGAAGTCAGCACACAAATCAATCATAGAGGCCTAAGCAATAAGTACAAGTACATCAAGCTTCAGTATGCCTCAGTGACTCGATTACACAAATCAGTAACTCAGGAACTCCCTAGAAGCCACCAGTCTAAATTTGAATTATGTTCCCAGTACCCCTCAGTCCCTATGATATGATTGTTGAATTGTCTTCTAAGAACTGCTGATTAATTATTCCATTTTATTAAAAGTAATAAATAATTTTCCTTGATTGTTTGTAAGCTCAAAACTTCTCTCAAGGTAATGAGAAAATCAAGCCACCTATGATGAAATCATTTATCTTGTGTGCAACCTTTATTCTGTCTTTAATCACAATACAAAAATATAGAATGTTAATCAAGTGATTTGTTAAAAGTTAATGTATAACTTTTCCAATTATCTCTCTTTGATTTTGTAAACTTGCATGCCAAGAAAATGGGTATAAAAATAAAGACCAGACATTGAGATGGCGGAGCAGCTGTTAGGTGCAAAGCAATCTCATGGCTGTTATGAGTAAGCTGTCTTCCGTTTGTTAATTTTGTTGACTGATAGTTTGCCACCAGTCGGGAAACCCTGGAGTCATGGGCAAGGGTGGACTTTGTCCGGGGCAATGAATGTGTTCATCTTTAATAGACAGTCAGTTGACACAACTAGTTCAAAGCAAAGGCATTTATTAAAATGACATTGTAAGAGCCAAAGCTATGAAAACAACAACTCAACAAACATGAGGTATGCTCTTCCACAAAATGTTGTTCAGTTGTTTCTTAGTCATGTCAGACTGTGATTCCATTTGAGGTAAAGATACTGGAGTGGCTTGCCACTTCCTTTTTACTCATTTTACAGATGAGGAAACTAAGGCTAGTAAATACCTGAGGCCAGATTTGACCTACAGTCTTTCTGACTCCAGACCTTGCACTCTATCTACTGCATCACCTAGCTCCTCTTTCTCACAAATTCACATAAAGAGCAACAGCAGGCACACATATAGAGGAGTAGAGAGGAATACATATAGGAGACATGGGTAGCTAAGATAACTCAAACCGTGCACTACAATACCCTAAAGTCTTTTTTTATGGTGCTCTCATGATATTCTCCCAGGGCACAACATCTCTTTTGGGCATGTCCCTACATGGAGCTCTCAGGGGCTGCTCCTTTCTGCAATTCAATAACTCTACAGTAGGACTCTTTTGTATGTTCTCTCCTGGATGGGTCGGAGAGAAGATGGAAATCCTCTTTCCCCCAATCCCTGCTACACTCTAAAAGAGACAAGGGAAAAGGTCACTCCAATAGTAAGTAACTAGGCTGGCACTGTCTCAGTTGTTCCCATCCTGACAATAATAAGCAGAAGTGGTTGAATGGAACAAAACAACAAATAGTAGGATGGAGTATATCATTTCAATTGGTTATGAATAAATGAGATGTCAGAGTACAGGGCTTAAAAATAGAGAAATTGTTGATGGGGCAGCCTTTCCCCCCTGTTCATTCAATTGTTTCAGTTGTCCCTGCCTCTTTATGACTCCAGTAAAGAGTTTTCTTGGTAGGGATAAGAGAGAGGTTTGCCATTTCCTTCTCCAGCTCATTCAACAGATGAGGAAATGAAGGAAAAAGGGTTAAATGACTTGCCCAAAATCACTCAGATAGTTTCTGCTCCTAGTGTTCCTACTAAAACATCCACCGTGACTGGATGACTGATGAATACAAACACACATTATTGCTGAATTTATGAAACAGCTAAAGTTCATACAGCTAACCAATTACCAACACAGATTGTCTATCCTGCAGCCTGAGAAGTTCTTTTTCACTTTGTGCAAGATAACTCATTATTTAACTGGAAGCCCCGGGGTGATCAAGAGCACTGGACAAAAATCATAGCAAAGGAGAAGACCTGGAGAATTCACAAGACCATCCATTTTCCCTTCCTGATCTGAATGAAAGTCAAAACTCCTCTCCTCCAACAAGAGGACGAAATTACCATAGATTGAAGACAATGAAGATATGGAGCACCCCTAACGACAGAGAGAGCAACAAAAATATGACTCTGTGTGTGTGTGTGTGTGTGTGTGATATATTGTCATTCTCGGTCACCGAGAGACTACCACTATATATATATAAAATACTGGTATACGCATGTGCTTAGACCCTGCACTTTAAGACGAGGTCATCTCATGATTTTATACGCATGCGCCCTTCCATTAAGTGTCCTGGGAATTAGAGCGCGTGCGCCAAACCTCAAACCAAGCCCCAAACCTGGAACTGAAGAGTGAGGGTGCTCCTCTCTCGGTCCATCCAGTACCTCTGTGGGCCTGTGGTGTGAGCTCCGTTGCTACGGGCGACCGTAGGCTCTAGATTTTCGGTAGTGGATTCAACGGGTCTGAGAGCAGCTCCCTCCCAGAGTGCTGTGCGGCGACGCCTGCTGGTTTGCTGTCATGGCTGGGGTGTTGAAGAAGGTGAGTGAGTCCTTTGGAGGTCAGACGGGGTGCAGATGGAGTTTGGGAGGGTGACCCCCCAGGTAGCCGAATCTGTGGGGCTGGGGTAGAGAGTGGGCTGCTCCGTGCCTCCTCTCTGAGGAGACCGAGGCCGCAAAAGGTTTCTCTGACTTGGGTAATGGGGCAGCCTTGGCCGGGGGTGCGCAGAGGACCTACTGCCTCTTGCAACCAGTTTGAAGGGAGACCTCTGTGAATTTGAGCCTGGGTGGTACTGTTTGCTTCATCCACCTCCTCCGCCTTTCCTCCCCTCTCTTCCCTTCCTCTTCTCCACCTCCTCCCTTCTCCTGCCTCCCCTTTCCCACTCCCCTACCCTTTTTACTCCCCTCCTTTCTTTTCTTCCTCCTCCCCTTCCCCCTTACTCCTTCTTCTGTTCCCTTCCCATGACCCTTTCTCCCCTTCCCTTCTTCCCTCCTACCTTTCCTTCTTTTATCCTTCCTTTATCCTCCTCCCACTTTTTCTCTCTTCACCTTCCCTTAAGCTCTTTCCTCCTCCCTCCCCTTTCACACTCCTCCCCTTTCTCTTCTCCCTCCTCCTCTTCTTCCCCCTGTCCCCACAGTAGACCAGGGAGGACAACCGGATTAACTGGGAATGACTAGAGTATTTTATTTTTGTAGACCACAGGTCTGGTTGGACTGGCAGTATGTGAGACCCCACGGGAGGTATGTGCCGACTTTCTTTGTGTATTTCTCTACTCTGGTCTTGCATGTAAAGTCTTTATAGGGCACTAATTGTAATTGCCAATGCCATCCTCTGGGCAAGGGTACTTGGACATTTCCCTAGTCCAAGCGATCCAAATTCAGATATCTAGTTGCAGCTGAAGCATTGAATGATTTAATGCTTTTATAATGCTGGAGTCACCATAAATGATAAACATAAAATATTTAGCTCCATTTCAGATGAGAAGACAGAGGCCCGGAGAAAAGTCACAGTAGTAAGTGGAGGAAACTGTCTTCAAAATAGATCGAATAACTGCATGTTAAGTGTTCTTTTCACTATATTTTTCTAACTGTATTGAAATAAGTTAACTGTTGAGGTTTTATAGAATTTAGAGAAATCATTTTAATTCCAGGATTCATTTGAGACTATTGAAGTGATAATATTTCTTTTAACCTCCTCCTTTTGCAGGCATGGACAAAATATTTTCTTTATTTGGACTTATTCTACTAAGTTGGGAAATTAGTTGAGAATTTAAATAAGCAAAATATATTACCTGTCTTTCCCAGTCTGTCGCTAAATAGAAAGGTGATTGAGAATTTTGTTATTTGTATGATTTAAACTTTAACATTTTTTATGATGACATAAAATTAGGCTGCTTAGTTTTTATTTAAGTAAACATTATACACAAAATCCCTTATTCATATATATAATTAGTAAATGTTTGCACTTGTTTCAGTTGAACCTGGACTCTAAACCATGGTATTTTTTTTCATTATACTACTTTGTCCCAAGTTTGTAAACATGAGAATACTCATATAAAATTCCTTGTATATTCTTTGTATAATCATATGATCATATAAAATATATTCTTTGTATAAATCAAGTACTATCATTCTATTCTTTTTTATTAATGTAGGAAAAATCCCTAAAATATATAAACAATTTATTTAAATAATTTATTTTGCTTTTAATTAGAAAGCATTAACCATTCATCATTTATTCCTTTACTATTTTTACAGGTTCATTTTATAGCTAAAAAA
This sequence comes from Monodelphis domestica, assembly GCF_027887165.1. Lineage (NCBI taxonomy): Eukaryota > Metazoa > Chordata > Mammalia > Didelphimorphia > Didelphidae > Monodelphis > Monodelphis domestica. The sequence goes on along the minus strand of NC_077231.1, from coordinate 193,844,412 downwards.
CTTTGCCTGTCAAAATCTGGCATAATAATATTCCTCCCAAGGGAAGGATGAAAGAATATTTTCTATGTGGAAAAACTGAGACAAAGAGTAGTTACATGATTTTCCAAAGTCAGTAACAAACTTAGCACTAGAACCTGTCCCCTAGCTCATGACTGCCTTTAATTAGCATCATAAAATACACCGTGAATTTGATTTGGTATAAATATTTGTTGTTATTATGGTAACTTCAATATTAATTTTTTAAAAGTATTGTTTGAAGTATTTAATATTATTTTAAACTTATAAAACTTTTGCAACTGCCTTTTCAGCGGCTAAAATTATTATACGACAAGATTCTTAATACTCTTCAGTTAATGCCCGCAAATGCAGCATATAGAAAATATACAGAACAGATTACAAATGAAAGAATGAATATGGTGAAAGAGGTAAGTAGCCAGCATTTTTCATCAGGTCTGTGGTGCCCAATGAAGTCTGTGAGCAAAAATTATATTTATTCTCCTTTCCTTATCTTTTGTCACTTTCTTTCATTCCAACAATCATTTATTCCTTACTATTCTCCCTAGCACTTTGATCATTGTCCCTAGTCTTCTACCTTTGCTAGTTACTACTTGCCCTTTATTTTTAAAAGAATTTTCCTTTTTATTTAACCTGTATAATTTGTCTTCCCTCTAAGATCTTAAATCTTAGAATTTAAGAGTTGGGAGAAGGATCTCAATAGACACCTATTCTGATCCATATCTAAAAAAATTCTCTTTACAGCATACTGTGAATTTAATGACCATTTCTATGCCAGTGATTTTCAAATCTATTTTGCCCCAGACTTTCTTCTGCTTTCCAGTCTGGCCTACCCAACTACCTTTAAGACATCTTGAACTGGATGCCCAATAGACATCTGAAATTCAATATGTCCAAAATAGAATTCATTATCTTTCCCCCTATACCCTCCACCTCTGTTACCTTCCCTGTTACTGTTAAAGATTCTTGAAATAGCTTACTGTGGCTCTATCTGCTCCAAGTCTTTGCACACTTCAGTTTATCTTCTGCTCAACAGCTCAAGCGATTTTCCTGAAAGGTAGGTTGGATCTTGATATACCCTCTTTCCTTCTCCCTCCCATCTCAGACTTTCAAAAATAGCTCACTGTTGCCTCCAGGATGAAATATAAAATGCTTAAAAAAATTTTTTTTTGACATTCAAAACCTTTCATAAGCCAGCCCTCTTATTCCTTTCCAGTCTTCTTATACCTTATTTTCAACACATACTCTGATTCAGTGACACTGATCCATGGATAAGACACTTCAAGTCTGAGCACTGATCTTTTCGCTGTGTCTAGAATGCTTTCCTTCTGTCTCCTAATATCCCTGGCGCTCTTTACCTATTTGCAACTTCCTACCTTTGTTCTTACCACTCATTATCACAAACATGGCTCCTGTGAATTTATATTTCACCAAAACCCATGTTTTCACTTTCAAAAGAACTCTTATCTTTTCCATGCCTTCTTTATCCTGTTTTTATAATTTTTTAAGTCACAAGTATATAACTTTAAATTTATCTCTATCAAATTGTATTTTACCTGATTTAGATCAGAACTCTATCTAAAGACCATTTTAGACTTAATTTCCATCCAGTGTGTTAGCCATTCTAGCTTTATGCCATCTGCACCTAGGCCTTTATTCAAATCATTAATCAAAAGATTACTAAATAGCACAGAATCAACCATACATATCTGGGGAATTCCACTGAAGATCTTCCAAGGCTGTCAGAAGATCATAGATTTAGAGTTAAAAGAGCCTTTAGTTTTTATTTAATCTAGCTTCTCATTTAACAGATTTAACCTGAGGCCCAGAGAAGTGATTTCTTGCTTAGGATTACATAGGCAATCCAAATTCTCTCATTTAAAATCCACTATACTTTCCATTCTAACATTATATTGTGGTGAAATATTTCTTTGAATCTCTTCGGAAGGCTGATTCTGAACTATGCCAGTTGTTTCTTTTTTATTTTTTAAACCTTTACTTCCCATCTTAGAATCAATACTGTGTATTGGTTCTAAGGCAGAAGAATGGTAAGGACTAGGCAGTGGGAGTGAAGTGATTTGCCCAGGATCACACAGCTAGGAAGTGTCTAAATCGAGATTTGAACCCAGGATCTCCTGTCTGAGTCTGGCTCTTAGTGCACTGAGCCACCTGGCTGTTCCCTATGCCAGTCTTTTCAACAGAAGAATAAATGTGTCTCGTGCAGACTAGTGATATCCTTAGCCTCTTTGTTTTAGAAATATAAAATGAAGTTTTCCAGTTCAGTCATTTGTATGGGTTAGCATATGATACTTAATCTTAAAAACATATCAAACATTTTAATTATGAGAAAAATTCAGTGAAGTAGTTAGAGAGGATAATTGGACTCTAGCAGGTATTTGATTAGATACTTACAAGAACTTAATTTGATCAAACCCTGAAAGATTTAAGTAGTATAATTGTAATATTTTTTAAGTACAAAATTTCTGATATATGATTTGCAGATATTCAGACATTGGGCCTCAACATTTAAAAGCATGTTTTTGCTTTCTGTCTGATATAGGAAACAGATCTTCAGAAACTAGAAGATCAGCTTCAGAGTGGCCAGCTAGAAGAGGTGATTCTTCAGGTATAAATTAACAAAACAACTTTAGTAATTTAAATTTAAATTTAAAATATTTGGGATTAAGTATTTATCTACCTTAGCATTTGGGAAGGGGAGAGAGAAAATGTCCTAGTAAGAAAGGCAAAACAAAGCTATTGTACTATATACCTTTAAAGGTAGCGTAATTGAAAGTTTTACCTTCTCTTATTGGCAATTTTTCTCTCTGGGTTTAAAGGTGAGAAGTGATGTTTCTAATGAGACAATAAATATAACATATTATACCCAACCTTTTAGCTCACTTTAACCATAAGGGGAAATGAGTATTTTTGATCTTCATATATGTTGTTAATATTCAAAGCCTGGCTGTATTTTTGCAACTGTAGACATAATTGGGGCACTTTGAATCTTCTGGGTTGGCCAGGGAGATGCTGGATTTTTGAAACTTGGTTGATTGAAGTTTCATTATAGATTTTATTCACTGCAAATGTGTTTCTTTGTTAAAGGAAAACTATGGAAAAAGTAAAACACCTGAATTTAATTTTTTTTTTAAACCCTTACCTTCAGTCTTGGAGTCAATACTGTTTATCGGCTCCAAGGCAGAAGAGCGGTAAGGGCTAGGCAATGGGGGTTAAATGCCTTGCCCAGGGTCACACAGCTCGGAAGTGTCTGAGGCCAGATTTGAATGTAGGACCTCCAGTCTCTAGGCCTGACTCTCAATCCACTGAGCTACCCAGCTGCCCCCTGAATTTAATTTTAACGATGCTACTTTTTATTTTTAATTTTTAAGAGTATCACTATATTAAAATGAATTAGAAAACAGTTTTGAAATTGAAAATTTATTAAGAAATTTTTTATTTTAACTAAATTCAGAAATTGTATGAATATTGCAGGTTTTAGAAGGTACCTTTTTTTTGTTCAAGTTGGCCCAAGGTGTTTTAATGTGTTTAGTAGTCCATAAACTAGTGCTAGAACATGCTTCAGGTAAGAGGTTGAACTTGATGCTATCTGAACCCTTTCTGGGTCTTAACATTTTCTGACTAATCTGAAAAGTGGTAATCAGAGCAGCTTAAATAGAATCTATTAGTAGTTATGAATGTGAATCAAATAGCATGTTCATAATGTCACCTTTCCCCCCTTTTTTAATTAACAGGCTGAAAATGAATTATCTCTGGCAAGAAAAATGTTGATTTGGAAACCTTGGGAACCTTTACTGGAAGAACCACCAGCCAACCAATGGAAATGGCCATTGTAATCAACTTTAAATATCAGTGGTGTATAAATTTTTTTTAAAAGAATCATTAAACACCTGTTTAACTATTAAAATATCTTTGAATTATTGTAATTTTCTCAAACAAAGCAGTTAGGGATATAAACTAGTGATAGGATTAATTTTAAAATATGATAGGGAAAGACCATGGTCATTTTAACTTGAGTCAATACATGTCCAGTTGAATAATTTACCTTCTGTATACCCTTATTTGCCATTTTCCCCCCCTATTCATGCTTTTTCCAGGAGGACATGTATTTACAATCTGGAGGGTGCAGGGAGACAGTAGCATTCTACATCTAGTGCTACAATATTTTATTTTTCCCCTATTACATGTAAAAACAATTTTTAACATTCTTTTTTTTATGTTTTTGAGTTCCAAAATTTCTCCCTTCTTTTCACTGTTCCTCCCTATTCTCCCCCACTCCCTGAGACAACAAGCAATCTGATATAGATTTTATATATGTAATCACTTAAAACATTTTTCCATACTGTTTTGTGGAAGAGTTGTCAAATGGAAAAAAAAAGAAGAAAATTAAATTTAGTATATGTTTCAGTTTGCATTCAGACTCTAGTTCTTTCTTGGAGGGAAGATGGCATTTTTTTTTTTACTATTAGCATGAATAGCTCTGGGATTGTCTTGGAACACTATATGGCTTAGAATAGGTTATTCATAGACATTCATCAAGAAATATTCCTGTCTCTTTGTACAGTGTTCTGAGTTCTGCTTACTTTACTTTGCATCATTTCATGTAAGTCTGCAGATTTTTCTGAAATTTTCTTGCTTATAATTTCTGAAAGCACAATAGTATTCCATAACTATCATATACCACACCTTGTTCAGCCATTCCCCAACTGATGGATAACCCCTCAGTTTCCAGTTCTTTGCTACCAAAAAAAAAAAAGCTTCAAGAAATTATTTCTACACATTTTTTCTACAGTATTTTGTACACAAATAGGTCCTTTACTCCTTTTTTTAGATCTCTTTGGGGTACAGATCTAGTAATAGTAATAAATGATGGATCAAAGGGTATGATATATTAAACATGACTACATCTGTTATCAACACCAGAGATGCCAAAAACGTCCTCCCAAAATACATTTTTTAAAGAAGAAATCCTTAACCTCATTTCTAATTTTTTTTTACCTTAATATCCTTACTGTTGTATTGATTTAGAATCGTGAGACTATATTTCCTAGAGTCCTAGAGACTATATTTCCCACAATTTCCTTTTCCTGTCATGTGTCATGTGTTAATTTTATATTCAGTTTCCATTGTTTTCTCTCTGCGGAAGCGTGGGCTGGTAGTAGCAGCTTGGAAGTAGGCACGGCTGGTCTTTTTCTCTACTTTTACTTTTCCCTTTGCTCTAAGTAAATTTTTAATAAATAGTATTAAAATAATACTTGGAATATTGAATATTAATTTTAATCTTTGCAATTGGCGACCATGAAGGGATAGTTTAGTATTTGTACATAGTAGGCACTTAATAAATGCCGTTGACTTGATTTGACTAGCTAAAAGGCACTAGCTGAATACTTTGCAGCATTCTTCTGATAAAGCCACTAGATAACAGCTGATAAAAGAATTTATTAAAATAGGAAGCAGAAGAGATAAGATACTCCATTTAAAATAGCCACAGAGAAATAAAATACCTAAAAGTATACCTGCCAAAACAGGAACTATCTGAACACATTTAGAAAATACTTTTTACACAAAGTCAGATCAAAATAATTGCAGAAATATTAATTGTCATGGATGGACAAAGCCAATATAATTAAAATGACAATCCTACCCAAATTAACCTACTTATTCAATGCTATGCCAATCAAATAACCAAAAAATTACCTCACTTAGATAGAAGCAATAAATTTAATTTGGAAGAACAAAAAATCAAGATATAGAACTAATGAAAAAAAAACATAGAGGAAGGAGGTCAAGCTGTACCAGATTTTAAACTATTATAAAAAAGTATCAAAACTCTCTGGTGCTGGCTAAGAAAGAGAGATATAGATCAGTGGAACAGGAAAGACAGAACAAACAGTAAAAGATTATAGTAACCTTGTATTTGACAAAAGTATAGATTCAAGATATTGAGGTAAGAAATCACTATTTGGTAAAAATTGCTGGGACAACTGGAAAGTTTTGGCAAAAATTAGGCATAGACCACTATCTTTTTTTTTTTTAAATCCTTACCTTCTGTCTTGGAGTCAATACTGTGTATTGGCTCCAAGGCAGAAGAGTGGTAAGGGCTAGGCAGTGGGGGTCACGTGACTTGTCCAGGGTCACACAGCTGGGAAGTGTCTGAGGCCAGATTTGAACCTAGGACCTCCCATCTCTAGGGCTGGTTCTCAATCCACTGAGCTCATAGACCACTATCTTTTTTTTTTTTTTAATAAACCCTTACCTTCTGTCTTGGAGACAATACTGTGTATTGGCTTCAAGGCAGAAGAGTGGTAAGGGTTAGGCAATGGGGGTCAAGTGACTTGCCCCCGGTCACACAGCTGGGAAGTGTATGAGGCCAGATTTGAACCTAGGACCTCCCGTCTCCAGGCCTGGCTCTCAATCCACTAAGCTACCCAGCTGCCCCCGTAGACCACTATCTTAACACTATTTACTAGGATCAAAATGGATACATGTTCTTTATATAAAAGGAGATATAAATAAATAAGAATAGGGAATGTATTACCAGATTCATGGAAAGAATTTATGAGTCAGTGAGAATTGGAGAGCATTATGAGGTGTAAAATGAATAATTTACAGTACATTAAATTGAAAAGTTTTTGAACAAGTAAAAAAATTGCCAAGATTAGAAGGAAAGCCGAAAATTGGGAAAACATTTTCAGAATCTATTGCACAGAAGTCAAATTCATATGAATAAGAACCATCCCCCTATTGATAAATGGGCAAAATATTTGGACAGTTTTCAGATGAAGAAATCAAAGCTATAAGTATATGAAAAAAATGCTCTAAATCAATCCTGATTTGGGAAATGCAAACCAAAACAATTCTAAAGTATCAACTCACTCTTAAAAGACTGTCTACAATGATAGAAGGGCAAAATGAGAAATGTTGGAGGGGATGTGGAAAAGTGGGGTCACTCTTGGTGGAACTGTGAATTGATCAAACCTTTTTGGAGAGCAATTTGGCCCCCAAAGCTATAAAACTGTATATCTCCTTAGTCTCAGCAATACCAGTGCTTGGATCTATTTCTGAAGGGATCAGAGAAAAGGAAAAGAACCTCTATATTCCAAAATACTTATAGCAGATCTCTTTGTGTTGGCAAAGACCTTGAAACTAAGGGGATGCCCATCAAGAGGGCTAAACAATTGTAGTATACAATTGTGATGGAATATTATTGTGTCATAAGAAACAATAAGCGGATAAATTTTTTAAAAACTTGGAAAGAACTACATGAGAAAATGAAGAGTGAAACAAGTAGAACCAAAAGAACATATATACCTAAAGACTTAATATTTGAAGAATAAACTTGTAAACTTTCACCTCCAAACAATGAATTGAAAAATGGAAACACACAAGATAGAATCTATATATACATTTGTTTGCCAGATGATACTTTTTATGGTGTGGGGAGGTGAGGGAGTACCTGAGATACCTCGAGATAAATTCTATTAATAAAAAAAGTTATAAACAATCAAAACATTATTAAAGATTTATTTTATATTAAAAATATTTACAAACCAATATGGATAAAGTTGGACAGTGTTAAATATTGTATGAAAAATAAGGAGAATCGAAAGGATATTTTTTAAAATGCTGCCATAAAAATTACCTTTCAATTTTTACTATGAGGACATCCTAAATTCTCTATTCTCAATTTCCTTCAACTAAAATTTGAATTTTTCTTATGGAAATATTACATCTTACTAGTGTAAGATTTAAATCAATGTTCAATACTCCAAGTATTATATTTTATAAAGTTTATTAATAATTACTTGAAGTAAAGGAATAAAAAGGTAATAGAAGTACAAAAACATAATTATCTAACCAAAATAAAACCACATGAATAGTTTTCTCATCTCTCCCAAAAAGACTGCTTCAGTCAGCTGCAGATCAGGGGAAGAGAAAAAGAGAGGCGGGGCTACCCAAAGTTTATAACCTCTCTACCTTAGCACCTAACATGAGAAGGAACATGGGATGCTGGGAATTGTAGTTCTAGGGTTCAAATTGTATTTACACACCAGGAATATTCCAGTGCTTTAGAATGACTTGAACTTTAATGAAATAGAGCTATCCCATCAATTAAAGATAATACAAATCCATTGATAGCAAAATAGGTATGATGTTGCTTTTTTGAAGCCAGTAAAATAAAAAAGATAATACAATTGGATTTTGCCATGGTGTCATTCTTTTAATCATTGTAAAGCAATCGGCCTAGGAAAGTATCTTATTATTTAATTTAAAAAATTTAAGAACCTACTATATACAAAGCATTATACACAAGGAATATAAACAGCCAAACCAAACAGAAGAATTTTTCCTGTCACTGTTCTTGCCTTTGTTGCTTAGAGTTCAAACCCTTTACTCGCACACCAGTCTCACTATTCCTTCTCCATTATTTATGACTGAAGTGTGGTTTGGAAATTTCTGGCTGTACTAAAAAGCAGAGAAGGTAATTAAGAGGAGATACAGGAGACTGGTTAATAGAGGACTTCATGTGGGAGTGCTTGACATTTTTCTTTCATGTTAACATTGCTTGATATTTTGTTGATTGCCTTTCATCTGTGAATGTGGAGGATTGTTCAAAGAGGAAGCAAAGTCATAGACTTTCTACTTTTTAAGAACTTCTGAATACTATTTCTTTAACAATATAAATTTGGAATCCAGACAGGGTATTTAATGTTCAATTGCTTTTAGCCATGGGATTTGGAGGTATGAGTTACCCCTTGCATACATGACAGACTATTGATAGAACCACTTGGCTGGTGATTTGAGCACCATCTGGTGCATGACTAGGATATTATATTCTCTCCCTAGATTATTGATGTTATATTTGTCAATTCACTATCTTCCCAAGTGACCCCACTGAACCTTAGTCTGAGAACTGAGGAAGAAGCAAATGTTATTTTAATGTATTCTCAGCAGAACAAGCATGCATGTAGGAACCAGTCTCCTAAGGAGAGGAACCCATTAGATACAAAATTAGCCAGATTTTATTGTTTGAAAGATAAGAAAGAGAAAAAAAAGAGGAAAAAACCCAAGATTATTGCTTGAGGGACAGGATGTAATAGCAGATTCTTGTCAGTAACTCCTTGGAGTGCTTTTTGGGGTCTTCAGGAGATAGACTGATATGTTATCTTATCTAGAAATCTCTGGAGCTCTTCCTGGTGAGAGAATGATCATCATATCAGGAAAGGTTGCTAGGATTTCTCTTAGTCCAGGTTCTGTTGGTACAGTTAGGGCAGAGTTAAATTGGTTGGTCCCAGTTCTTCAAGCTTAATTTATAGTTGCAAAGGATTATTGTTATGTATCAGAAACCCCTGGAAAAAAATGGAGCCTTGAGCAATATTATAGTTACTATTCCTTTCACTTTCTTGTTAGACACCACCATTCTCTAAATTTAAGGAAGGTGGTTAATGAGTGGATTTGGACTGCTTATACTATAGTGCCATAAAATGTCTGATGGGCTATTCTTACTATGCACATGCAGTCACAACATTATAAAATATTGATGCTAAGGAGTAGGAACCTAAAACCTTTCTAAAGATCTTAGCATTTGAAAAGAGGACCAATATTTATATTTGCCTAGAGATGGAAATATTCAAACTTACCAGTTATTCATGGTAAAATTTTGACACCCATTGGGGGGAAGAATTGTGTCTGTGTGCATGTTTTTTGTATCCTCTACAGCACAGAGTTAACTACCTAATCTATATAACTACCTACCTATATAAACTCAGTTCTAGAATGATTGTTCTCTCACTTTTTTCTAAGGTTAAAAATAACTGTTTTTTTCTCTTTTTAATTTAAAGTCATAGAAAACAACGCCAATTTAGAAGAGTTAGCTCTGCTGGTCTTAAAGAGACATGCCTGAATATGATAGCTTCTAAAATGTCATCACCATCATCATCAAGCATGTCTTCAGCTCTTATTATATAAAAGGCACTGTGCTAAACACTGGGAATATAATGAAAGGGAAAAACATAGTTGGTCCCTGCTTTCAAGAAGTTCAAATTTTAATGGAAGAGAGAACTTGTAAATAACTATGTACATACCAGATATATGCAATGTAAATGACTAGGAATCTCATAGGAAAGGAGGAGGGTTTTAATTAAAGCTTGAAGGAAGCCAGGGAAGCCAGGAAATATGAGGAAGAAGAGCTTTCTAAACATAGGAGAAAGCCTGTGAAAAGGCAGTGAATTAGGAGCTGAATGTGAACTCTTAAGATTATTCTACTAAAAAAAATAGCATGCCATCTTGAAACTTAGAAGATTGCCAAATCTACTGTCATTAGAAAGAATACAATTTTTTTGTGCTTTTTTTTGGGGGGGGGGGAGCTTTATTAAGCACATATTAAGTGGTTAATAAATTCTTGTTGATTGGTAACTAAATCCAATTTTTTCCCCTAGTTCATACTGAACATGTTCCCATCTTTTCCTTATGCTGGTTCCTCTATTTAGAATGTTTTTCTTTCCCCATCTCTAAATTCTTGCTACATGCAAATGCTAGCTTATTAATTTATCTATTTATTTTTAACATTCATTTAAAAACAACAATTTTTTGAATTCCAGCCTTCCAATCCCTCACCTACCTACTGAAAAGGCAAGCAATCAATTCATATGAAATTATCCAAAACAATTTCCATATTATACATGCTGCAAAAATAAATAAAAGCTGGGGAAAAAATATATATATATATTCTTCAATATACATTCAGGCTTCATCAGATCTCTCTCTGGAGGTAGACAGCATTTTTTTTTTTTATCGTGGGTCCTTTGGAATTGTCTTGGATCGTTGTCTTGACCAGAGTAACTAAGTCTTTCACAGTATTGCTGATATTGTGTACCTGTGGTCTCTTAGTTTGCTCACTTCATTTTGCATCTAGTTTTTGGTTTAATTTTAAAGGCATAAAAGTGCCCCAGTGAAAGGAAGGAACATTCATATCTGGACACACAAAATTAAACTGGGGTTAATTTTGTTTTTTGGGAATTGTACAAAGGCCTATAAACCAATTTATTTTCAGTTTCTCAGGAGGTCATGCCTTGCCCCTTTAAAGTTTCTCTAGACGCCTCTCTTCTGATCTGTCAATCTCAACTTTCTTCCGCTTCCCCGCCCCGCCACCACCCACTTTCCTTTCAGCTCCTCCTTCAGTAGGGTAGTCTCGTTCTCATTCTCACGAGGAATGGTTCAACCTACCGGGGCTCGGACTGGTTGCTAGGATATCCGAAACTGTAGGCGGCTTGGACGCCTTAACTGATTCCGCCGGAGCGAAGAACAACTTTTTGCGATAAATATCATTTTTCTTTCCTAAGTCAGGTAAGACGTAAAGTTGTGGTTGATCGCGTTCCTCCAGGAAAGCCATTTCCCATCAACCCAAATAGCAGAATTGAGAGCTAGAGTTCTAATTGCAGTTATTGTTGGATGTAGCTTGGAGAACTGGAACTTGTGTTTGTTTGCACTGCCTCATGGGAATTGCAGTCCCTCGGGCTACATTCTGTAGTTCCTTAACTTCCCCTTGTCCCCTGCAGTCCTCTTTGCTCCATATTGCTCCCTGGAAGTTGTAGTTCGCTCTTCGTTTCTAACCTAAAATATTGAAATATTTGGGCAGCTAAGATGGGCTGCTCTGAGTTGTTATCCTGGTCGGGTATCTATGTTTATACTGTGCCTGGGAAGCATCATCATCAGACTTTTAAGATCAGACCTTTCATTACTGATCTTCATGTTTGTGCCTGAGCTGTAGTGGTTTTTTTTTTTTTTTGGTTTGGTTTGTTACATCAGGACTTGTGATTTCATTTGGGGAAATTCCTTATGAGCACATTCTCCCCCTAGTGCAGATCTGCACCAGCCCTATAACTTGACTGTGTTGGTTCGTTGTACTAGGGATGCCCAAAGTAAAAGGAACCAAGAATTTTTTACCCAAATGCTTCTAAACCTTAAAGATTATTTGGTAATCCATGCTTGCTTTCCCCAAACAATGCAAAGTCTTATAAATTAACCCTCCTCCATTCACCCCCTTGCGTTTGAAGTTATCTTTCTGGAATATTAAGAAGAAAGTAATCAAAGAATAAAACACGTCTCATCTTAAGAGTTAAAATTTAAAGATATTGCAACTTGCATGGCTATGACGAACTGTCAAGATTTTCATTATTAAACATCATAATAAAATGGATGGCATTTATGTAGTGATATAGGATTTGCTAAGCATATTATTTGTGTGATGATTATTACTACTACTACTATCATATTATCTCATTTATTACTAACTCCTGGGAGGTTGGTACAATTTTTATCCTTACTTTACATATAGGAAATCAAAGCAAACATGTTTATGATTTCTTTCAACAGCATTGTATATTCTCTGCAGATCCTGCTACAATGGGAATTTTTATGATTTAAGATATCTTTCAAGATTCTATATCAACTATTTTCATGGTAAGAGCTAAAAGAGATTTTCACCACGGAATTCCACATCTCAATCTTCCTAGTCATGTCATTGTAAATGTAATTTAACCTCTCTGAGTCTTTTCATTTTTTTTCTAAAGTAATCATGATACATGTACTGCCTATCTCATAGTGCTGCTGTGAAGAAATGTTTTGTAAATTTAGAAAAAAGCTGTGTAAATATGTTATTTTTATTAATAGTTTGTTCTTATTTTGTTGGGTGGAGTTCAGGTAAAAACTGGCCCAGGGCAAGTTGTTACCCTATTATTGTTTGTGTTTAATGTTCTTTTGTACAGATGGGTAAAATAATAATATAATGATGATAATAATAATAGCTAGCATTTATATAGTGCTTACTATGTACAAGGTACCACCCCAATTACTTTTTTTTTGGAAGTGGGGTGCATGAGTTTACTCTTGCAGATTTACTGAAAGCATTTTTAGGATACCACAAATAGAAAAATGGGATTAAGGATGATCTGTAACCTATTCCCACATAGTTGTTGTTTTTAACCCTTAGTTTCCACTCTAGAATGAATACTGTGAATTGGTTCCAAGGCAGAAGAGTGGCAAGGGATAGACAAGGGTGGTTAAATGACTCATCCAGAGTCTTGCAGATAAGGAAGTATCTGAGGTCAAATTTGAACCCAGTACCTCCAGTCTCTATGCCAGGCTCTCCATCCACTGAACCACTTAACTGTCTCTAGATAGTCTTTTCTTAGATACTTTCCTGGAAAGAATAATAAAAGATATTTCCTTTAGTAGTATCATCATTAAGCTGACTAGTTTTACTCTACCTTCTTGCATATCCTGTCCCCAAACAGTAAGGAAAATGCTGGAATTTTACTTAGCATTTTTGAGTGAAAAATTTTAATTGCACTTCTTTAAAAATACTGCAAATTTGTTTAGCTTAGACCCTTAACTTTATGCTGAGTTAAAGACTAGCCTAAATGAATTGCCTAGTACTGATATCCCTTAGATGACTATGGACAGAAAAAAAAAAGTTAGAATCTTAGAATCACAACTAACAGCTTGTCAACATTTATTGTTGACATTTAGTTCATAATGTAATTTATTAAATACTATTTGTGTGCATGGATTTGAAAGTCATTAGGGAGTTTCTTCTGTTTGGGAGAGAAAATAATGCAAAAGATTTTGCTAAGTTTATACCATAATTATGATGACCGTATTTTCTCAAGCCAAAAATTGGGACAGGTTTGACAAAAGATTTTTCTTCACTGATTTGTGAATAAAATTTTAATAGACAAATAACTTTGAATTAAAATCATTTGGAAGTAAATATCTAATCTACTTCACACTATGATTTTACACAGACTCATATTTAGACTTTATTACTAAAAATGTTGAGGGTAGTTACTTCCATGGCTAAAACATGTTTATATGTATATATTATATATATATATCCTCACACATATATATTAAACATATTATCTATGTATATTTCTCCATTTTCATATATATGTGTATATACTGTGAGAAATAATTGAACCCCTATCCTCTTTTAGCAGACTCTTGCCTATCTTAAATAAAAAATTTTATTCATATGATTACTTATAATCAGTATTATCTAGTTTAATGTGATTCCATAGGGATGATGATTAGTTACTTATTATGAGGCAATAATCAGAAGTAACTACATATAGGTTGTGGTTGAGTATGTTCTTTCCTGTAATAAGAGTCTTTACTCTCATGTTAAATTTTAACTTGTCAGCATAGCTTGAAGAAGGCCTCTACATAGATGTCACAAATTTCAGTGAAAAGACCAAAGATACATTAAGGGCTCTTCCATACTGTATCACTTCTTCATGACTCATCCCAGGTAGTCCTAGACAAGAGACCTCACCTAATAAGCAACCACATCAGCTCAGGGTCCATTGTGAGGGTGCTCAAGACCCATTGCTAAGAACGGGTGTCTTGAGGATGGGGTTGTGACATGGAAATCACTTTAAAAGACTGATATATATTAATTTAAGGTCGCCAAGGAATTCAGATATGTAATTCCTAAATGAAAACTCCAAGTCAGCAGTCAACCTTTTATGGAGTTTTTAATTACAAACAAGAGGAAGAAAGGTATTAGAGATAGATAGATAGGGAGAGAGAGAGAGAGAGAGAGAGAGAGAGAGAGAGAGAGAGAGAGAGAGAGAGAGAGAGAGAGAGAGAGAGAGAGAGAGAGAGAGAAAGAGAAAGAGAAAGGGGAGAGAAGGGAATAGGACTTAAATACCCCTTCTCCTTAGGCTGGGCCAAAGGCCCAAGCCCTTAGATAGCTGAGACAAAGAAAAGAGCTCAGTCCCTATCACTCATGTGACCAAAATGGAGAAACAGTCTCAGGGGCCTCCACCTCCAGACTCCTTCAGAGCAAAACCTCTCAGAGCAAAAAACTCTCCTTCTCCTGTCCTCAGACCCCGCTATCTTTAAGGAAACCATCTAAGTTCCCTCCCCTCAGTTCTCACATCTACCAATCACTGTCGATGTCTCCCCTGTGCCAGTGGTGGCTCTAGTTTAACTCAGGACCACCCAGAGGTCTGTGGCTTTGCACATGTCTGTTGAAGGTCATATTCTCAAATAATTAAATCTTGATCTTTGCTGCAGCCCTTCCTAAATCCTGTTACTCTAAGTAGGGTGGAGATTGTATTTTCAAAGACCTGGTTCTGTCATTCCAAGTATCTCTATTGTATCAATTCTAAAATCAATCATGACTCAAAAAACTTCCTGTTCTATGCTTAAGCATAGGTCAAAACCCTTTCCATTGTTTAGCAAAAGATTTCTGTCCTAAAGTAGTCTTAAGTAGGGAGGAGAAGGATCCTCCCATGCCAAGGGGTTTCACATTCCAATAGAGTTCTTATTATCAGTAGGGAATTTTTTCCAGTATGAAATTTCCCAATGTGGAAATTTCCAACATTCATAAGTCTAAGAAATTTTAAGGTTTACAGGGTATAGATGGGCTGGTTGCCAAGAGGATGGATTATAGATGGGCTGGTTGCCATAAGGATGGGGTAGAGATGGGCTGGTCTCCATGAGGATGGGGTATGGATGGGCTGGTCTCCATGAGGATGGGTGATAGATGGGCTGGTTGCCATGAGGACGGATTATAGATGGGCTGGTTGCCATAAGGATGGGGTAGAGATGGGCTGGTCTCCATGAGGATGGGGTATGGATGGGCTGGTCTCCATGAGGATGGGTTATAGATGGGCTGGTTGCCATGAGGATGGATTATAGATGGGCTGGTTGCCATAAGGATGGGGTAGAGATGGGCTGGTCTCCATGAGGATGAGGTATGGATGGGCTGGTCTCCATGAGGATGGGTTATAGATGGGCTGGTTGCCATGAGGATGGATTATAGATGGGCTGGTTGCCATAAGGATGGGGTAGAGATGGGCTGGTCTCCATGAGGATGAGATATGGATAGGCTGGTCTGCCATGAAAATGGGGTATGGATGGGCTGGTTGCTATATGTCCACCTCATTGTTTGGTAGCAATCAAGGGGCATACCAAGAGTTTGGACTCCACCAATGAGATAATATGCTGATGCCTAGACCAATCAGACATATAAGAACTGGGCTGGGCACTGAAAGGTATAAATGATATAATCTGGAGAAAGTAGACTTCTCAGAACATGAGGAAGATCTGGTGTTCTGTTTGTTGGAAGGAGCCAGATCCCTCTAATAAATAATTATTGGCTTGGAGCTCAGCCTTAGTTGTTTTGTTGCAAATTGGACAAATTTTTAGCATTATAATCCCTATGAATTTTAGGTGAATAGTTATGATTTTTTTTTCAGGTTGGGATCCTCTACTATTTATGACTCTGAATCATCTCCAATTTGTGAGTGTTTTTTTTTTCTTCATCAAAATGGCTACTGAATTAATTAATTAACTCTTAGTAAAATATTGGAATTTACAAGAAATTTGAAGGGGCATAAGGCCAAGTCCTCACCATGGTATTATGGTGATCCTGTGTGCTCAAAATCTATGTTAATAGAGCATAGACACTGCCACGTTCTGCTGTGCTTCAGCAGCTATGAGTTGTCTTTTTTGTTGGAGGATTTTGATTAAGTAAATCATATTTGTATAAACTTTATGATTCAAAAAAGCATATGTTATTTATCGTGGAATTTTGAAGTCTTAAAACCTCAGAGAGGACTGATAAGTATTTCAAAGGACATTAATCTAGCTTCAATTTTATGCAGCAAGATTCATGTTGCCTCTCCTGGCATTTTATGTCTGAGTGAAGTTTGGGAAAAGAAAGAAGGTCAATGATGGCATCAATAAATGAAATTTATGGAAATTATAAAATACTTATACAACACCAGTGTTGTTAGTGTTGCCATAGAGATGTCAGAGTCCAGAAATATCTTTGGGGAGCCAAGCAGATTATTGTTATTTTGAAAGACTTTGAGCAGGAGGAACAAGAAACTACGGGAAAATGTGGTCTGGGTTGCTATGTTAGGCTGCTATACCCTGGTGTTGGGCATCCCTGTCCCCAACCCCAGGGGCTCAGTGCACCAGAATTGTTGAGGGTTGCTGCTGTGGGCACAGAATAGGAGACACTGGAGCCATGTGGAAAGAGTCATTCCTGTTCCCTACTGTGAGTTATTCAGGCAGGTGTTTCATTACAAACAATTTTTTCTTCACTTGCTTGCCATTTTTATGGCATAAAATACTTATGAATCTATTCCTTTTATACATAAATGGAAAAATCAGGAAACCACAAAATCCTTGTCCAATATGATTAACAATAGCAAGGAAGCAAGAGTTGAGGGTGGAATTTCCTTTTCAGTTTGCCCTTTGAGAGACAAAGTCCCGCCCCAGTTCCTTTTCTACTTGAGGGGAGAAGGTAGGTATGTGTATTTGGGGGAGGGATGTTAGGGAGGAGATTGTCCCAGGTTTTCTACAGGAAAGGGGAAACAGTATGCCATCCTAAAAATCACACTTTTTTTTTTTACTTTTTAAACATTATTTTATTTGGTTATTTACAAACATTATTCATTGGAAACAATGATCATTATCTTTTCCTCACCCTGCCCCCCCCCCCCCACTTCTCCCATAGCCGGGGCACAATTCCACTGGGTGTTCTTGGTTTCAACCCATTTCCATGTTGTTGGTATTTGCACTAGAGTGTTCATTTAGAGTCTACATCCCCAACCATATCCCCTAGACCCATGTATTGAAGCAGTTGTTTTTCTTTTTTCTTCTGAATGTGGATAATGTTTTTTTCTTGTAGATCCCTCTGAGTTGTTCAGGATCAATGCATTACCATTAATGGAGAAGTCCATTACATTCGATTGTGCGACAGTGTATCCATCTCTGTGTACAATGTTCTCCTGGTTCTGCTCCTCTCACTCTGCATCAATTCCTGGAAGTCATTCCAGTTCCCATGGAATTCCTCCACTTTATTATTCCTTTTAGCACAATAGTATTCCATCACCAACATATACCACAATTTGTTCAGCCATTCCCCAATTGAAGGGCATCCCCTCATTTTCCAATTTTTGGCCACCACAAAGAGAGAAGCTATGAATATTTGTGTACAAGTCTTTTTCCTTATTATCTCTTTGGGGTACAAACCCAGCAGTGCTATGGCTGGATCAAAGGGCAGACAGTCTTTTATGGCCCTTTGGGCATAGTTCCAAATTGCCCTCCAGAATGGTTGGATCAGTTTACAACTCCACCAGCAATGAATTAATGTCCCTACTTTGCCTGCATCCCCTCCAGCATTCATTACTTTCCATAGCTGTCATGTTAGCCAATCTGCTAGGTGTGAGGTGATACCTCAGAGTTGTTTTGATTTGCATCTCTCTGATTATAAGAGATGTAGAGCACTTTTTCATGTGCTTATTAATAGTTTTGATTTCTTTGGCTGAGAACTGCCTGTTCATGTCCCTTGCCCATTTATCAATTGGAGAATGGCTTGATTTTTGGTACAATTGATTTAGCTCTTTGTAAATTTGAGTAATTAAACCTTTGTCAGAGGTTTTTATGAAGATTGCTTCCCAATTTGTTGCTTTCCTTCTGATTTTAGTTATATTGGTTTTGTTTGTACAAAAGCTTTTTAATTTGATGTAGTCGAAATTATTTATTTTACACTTTGTGACTCTTTCTATGTCTTGCTTGGTTTTAAAGTCTTTCCCTTCCCAAAGGTCTGACATGTATACTATTCTGTGTTTACCTAATTTACTTATAGTTTCCTTCTTTATGTTCAAGTCAGTCACCCATTTTGAATTTATCTTGGTGTAGGGTGTGAGGTGTTGATCAATTCCTAATCTCTCCCACACTGTCTTCCAGTTTTCCCAGCAGTTTTTATCTAATAGTGGATTTTTGACCCCAAAGCTGGGATCTTTGGGTTTATCATATATTGTCTTGTTGAGGTCACTTGCCCCAAATCTATTCCACTGATCCTCCTTTCAGTCTCTTAGCCAGTACCAAATTGTTTTGATGACTGCTGCTTTGTAATATAGTTTGACATCTGGGACTGCAAGGCCCCCTTCCTTTGTATTTTTTTTTCATTATTTCCCTGGATATTCTTGATCCTTTGTTATTCCAAATGAACTTTGTTATGGTTTTTTCTAAATCAGTAAAGAATTTTTTTTTGGAAGTTCTATGGGTATGGCACTAAATAGATAGATAAGTTTGGGTAGGATGGTCATTTTTATTATATTGGCTTGTCCTATCCATGAGCAGTTAATGTTTTTCCAATTGCTCAAGTCTAGTTTTAGTTGTGTGGAGAGTGTTTTGTAGTTGTGTTCATATAGTTCCTGTGTTTGTCTCGGGAGATAGATTCCTAGGTATTTTATTTTGTCTAAGGTGATTTTGAATGGGGATTTCTCTTTCTAGTTTTTGCTGCTGAACTATGTTGGAGATGTATAGAAATGCTAATGACTTATGCGGGTTTATTTTGTATCCTGCAACTTTGCTAAAGTTGTTGACTATTTCAATTAGCTTTTTGGTTGAATCTCTAGGATTCTTTAAGTAGACCATCATGTCATCTGCAAAGAGCGATAACTTGGTCTCCTCCTTGCCTATTTTAATGCCTTCAGTTTCTTTTTCTTCTCTAATTGCTACTGCTAGTGTTTCTAGTACAGTGTCAAATAGTAGAGGTGATAATGGGCATCCTTGTTTCACTCCTGATCTTATTGGGAATGCATCTAGTTTATCCCCATTGCAGATGATATTAGCTGATGGTTTTAGATATATACTGTTTATCATTTTTAGGAATGACCCTTCTATTTCTATGCTTTCTAGTGTTTTCAATAGGAATGGATGTTGTATTTTATCAAAGGCTTTTTCTGCCTCTATTGAGATAATCATGTGATTTTTGTTGGTTTGCTTGTTGATATGGTCGATTATGTGGATGGTTTTCCTAATATTGAACCAGCCCTGCATCCCTGGTATAAATCCTACTTGATCATGTTGGATGACCCTTCTGATCACTTGCTGGAGTCTTTTTGCTAGTATCCTATTTAAGATTTTTGCATCTATATTCATTAGGGAGATTGGTCTATAATTTTCTTTCTCTGTTTTTGATCTGCCTGGTTTTGGAATCAGTATCATGTTTGTGTCATAAAAGGAGTTTGGTAGAATTCCCTCTTTGCTTATTATGCCAAATAGTTTGTATAGTATTGGGATTAACTGTTCTCTGAATGTTTGATAGAATTCACTTGTGAATCCATCGGGCCCTGGGGATTTTTTCTTAGGGAGTTCTTTGATGGCCTGTTGGATTTCATTTTCTGATATGGGATTATTTAAGAATTCTATTTCTTCTTCTGTTAGTCTAGGCAGTTTGTATTTTTGTATATATTCATCCATATTGCCTATATTGCTGTATTTATTGCCATATAATTGGGCAAAGTAATTTTTAATGATTGCCTTAATTTCCTCTTCATTGGAGGTGATGTCCCCCTTTTCAACTTTGATGCTTTTAATTTGCTTTTCTTCTTAACTTTTTAAAATTAGATTGACCAGTACTTTGTCTATTTTGTTTGTTTTTTCAAAGTACCAGCTTCTAGTCTTATTTATTAAAACAATAGTTCTATCACTTTCTATTTTATTAATTTCTCCCTTAATTTTTAGGATTTCTAGTTTGGTTTTCTGCTGGGGGTTTTTAATTTGGTTGCTTTTGAGTTTTTTTTTTTGCATTTCCAATTGATTGATTTCTGCTCTCTCTAGTTTGTTAATATATGCACTCAGGGATATGAATTTACCTCTGATTACTGCTTTGGCTGCATCCTAAAAGGTTTGAAAGGATGTCTTGCCATTGTCATTTTCCTTGGTGAAATTATTAATTGTTTCTATGATTTCTTCTCTAACTAAACGATTTTGGAGTATCATATTGTTTAATTTCCAATTAATTTTTGATTTGGTTTTCCACGTACCGTTACTGATCATTATTTTTATTACCTTGTCATCTGAAAAGGCTGTATTTATTATTTCTGCTTTTCTGCATTTGTATGCCATGTTTCTGTGACCTAGTGTATGGTCAATCTTTGTGCATGTGCCATGTGGTGCTGAGAAGAATGTGTATTCCTTTTTGTCCCTATTTATTTTTCTCCATATGTCTATTAACTCTAATTTTTCTAAGATTTCATTCACTTCTTTTACCTCTTTCTTATTAATTTTTTATTTGATTTGTCTAAATTTGATAATGGTTGGTTCAAATCTCCCACTAATATTGTTTTACTGTCTATTTCTTCCTTCAATTCTCCTAGGTTCTCCATTAGAAATTTGGGTGCTATATTATTTGGTGCATACATGTTGATTAGTGATTTTCCTCATTATCTAAAGTCCCTTTTAACAAAATATAATTACCTTCCCTATCTCTTTTAATCAGGTCTATTTTTGCTTTGGCTTTATCAGATATCATGATTGCAACTCCTGCCTTCTTTCTATCAGTTGAGGCCCAGAAGGTCTTATTCCATCCTTTAATTCTGACCTTGTGGGTGTCTACCCACCTCATGTGTGTTTCTTGAAGACAACATATGGTAGGGTTTTGGATTCTAATGCATTCTGCGGTTTGGCTACGTTTTATGGGTGAGTTCATCCCATTCACATTCAAAGTTATGATTGTGACTTGTGAATTCTCTGGCATTTTGATATCTTTCCCTAATTCTAACCTTACTTCTTTAGCTCTAACCTTTTAATCCAGTGATTTTCTTTAAATCAGTCCCCCTTATCCCCTCCCTTGATATGTTTCCCTTTCTAGCCCCTCCCTTTATGTTCCCTCCTCCTCCCTCCTCTCTTTCCCTCCCCTTTTGTTTTCCCTCCCTCTTGGTTTTCCCTTCTCCCTACCCTTGTTGGGTAAGATAGAATTCAAGATCACAATGGATCTGGATGTTTTTCCCTCTCAGAGTTGATTTCCCTGAGAGCAAGGTTTAAGTAAAAACTCTCTTCCTCTCCTTCTTATAGGAGGTTTCTTCCCCTCCGCTTCCCATGTGAATCTTTGTGTGAGAAAGATTATTGTATTTGATTTTTCTTTTCCCCCTATTTACACATTACATTTTCCATATATATTAATATATATAGATTGATATAAATGTAGTCCTTATAGAAGAGAGTTTGAATAAATGAAAAGATAACAATTTTCTCCTTTTCCCTTTCCATCATATTTACCTTTTCAGGTATTCCATGCTCTTTGTTTTTTGATATCGAACTTTCCACAGAGCTCTGGTCTTTTCTTTGCAAAAGTTGGAAATGTTTTATTTTGTTGAATGCCCATACTTTCCCTTGGAAGTATATAGTCAGTTTTGCTGGATAGCTGATTCTTGGTTGAAGACCCAGCTCTCTTGCCTTTCTGAAGATCATGTTCCATGCCTTACGATCATTCAGAGTGGAACTTGCAAGGTCTTGTGTGACCCTGATTGGCATTCCTTTATGTCTAAATTGTCTTTTTCTGGCTTCTTGTAGGATTTTTTCTTTTGTTTGAAAGCTTTGGAATTTGGCAATTACATTCCTGGAAGTTGTCTTTTGGGGATTTAGTGTAGAGGGTGTTCTGTGAGCTCTTTCAGTGGCTGTATTGCCCCCTTGTTCTAGAATCTCTGGGCAATTTTCTTTGATTATATCTTGTATTACGATGTTGAGTTTGCTGTTTATTTCTGGATTTTCTGGTAGTGCAATTATTCTTAAATTATCTCTTCTTCCTCTATTTTCCAAGTCTGTCACCTTGTCAGTGAGATATTTTATGTTCTCTTCTAATTTCTCGATCTTTTGGCTTTGCTTTATTGATTCTTGCTCTTTTACCTGCTTATTGTCTTCCAGTTGCCTAATTCTGACCTTTAAAGCCTGGTTTTCCTTTTCTTTTTTTTTATTATTTTTTTTTAAAATATATTTTATTTGATCATTTCCAAGCATTATTCGTTAAAGACATAGATCATTTTCTTTTCCTCCCCCCCCCACCCCCCATAGCCGACGCGTAAGTCCACTGGGCATTAGATGTTTTCTTGATTTGAACCCATTGCTTTGTTGATAGTATTTGCATTAGAGTGTTCATTTAGAGTCTATCCTCTGTCATGTCCCCTCAACCTCTGTATTCAGGCAGTTGCTTTTTCTCGGTGTTTCCACTCCCATAGTTTATCCTTTGCTTATGAATGGTGTTTTTTTCTCCTGGGTCCCTGCAAGTTGTTCAGGGACATTACACCACCACTAATGGAGAAGTCCATTACGTTCGATGATACCACAGTGTGTTTGTCTCTGTGTACAATGTTCTCCTGGCTCTGCTCCTCTCGCTCTGCATCACTTCCTGGAGGTTGTTCCAGTCTCCATGGAACTTCTCCACTTTATTATTCCTTTTAGCACAATAGTACTCCATCACCAACATATACCACAGTTTGTTCAGCCATTCCCCAATTGATGGGCATCCCCTCATTTTCCAGTTTTGGGCCACCACAAAGAGCGCAGCTATGAATATTTTTGTACAAGTCTTTGTGTCCATTATCTCTTTGGGGTACAGACCCAGCAGTGGTATGGCTGGGTCAAAGGGTAGATATTCTTTTAGCACCCTTTGGGCATAGTTCCAAATTGCCCTCCAGAATGGTTGGATCAATTCACAACTCCACCAGCAATGAATTAATGTCCCTATTTTGCCACATCCCCTCCAGCATTCATTACTTTCCTTTGCTGTTATGTTAGCCAATCTGCTAGGTGTGAGGTGATACCTCAGAGTTGTTTTGATTTGCATCTCTCTGATTATAAGAGATGTAGAACACTTCTTCATGTGCTTGTTAATAGTTTTGATTTCTTTATCTGAGAACTGCCTATCCATTTCCCTTGCCCATTTATCAATTGGAGAATGGCTTGATTTTGTGTACAATTGATTTAGCTCTTTATAAATATGAGTAATTAAACCTTTGTCAGAGGTTTCTATGAAGATTTTTTCCCAATTTGTTGTTTCCCTTCTGATTTTAGTTATATTGGTTTTGTTTGTACAAAAGCTTTTTAGTTTGATGTAGTCAAAATTATTTATTTTACATTTTGTGATTCTTTCTATATCTTGCTTGGTTTTAAAGCCTTTCCCCTCCCAAAGGTCTGACATGTATACTATTCTGTGTTTACCCAATTTACTTATGGTTTCCTTCTTTATGTTTAAGTCACTCACCCATTTTGAATTTATCTTGGTGTAGGGTGTGAGGTGTTGATCTATTCCTAGTCTCTCCCACACTGTCTTCCAATTTTCCCAGCAGTTTTTATCAAAGAGTGGATTTTTGTCCCAAAAGCTGGGATCTTTGGGTTTATCGTATACTGTCTTGCTGAGGTCGCTTTCCCCCAGTCTATTCCACTGATCTTCCTTTCTGTTTCTTAGCCAGTACCAAATTGTTTTGATGACTGCTGCTTTGTAATATAGTTTTAGGTCAGGGACTGCAAGGCCCCCATCATATGTGTTTTTTTTCATTATTTCCCTGGATATCCTTGATCTTTTGTTCTTCCAAATGAACTTTGTTATGGTTTTTTCTAAATCAGTGAAGAAGTATTTTGGTAGTTCAATGGGTATGGCACTAAATAGATAAATAAGTTTGGGTAGGATGGTCATTTTTATTATATTGGCTCGTCCTATCCTTGAGCAGTTAATGTTTTTCCATTTGTTCAAGTCTAGTTTTAGTTGTGTGGCGAGTGTTTTGTAGTTGTGTTCATATAGTTCCTGTGTTTGTCTTGGGAGGTAGATTCCTAGGTATTTTATTTTGTCTAAGGTGATTTTGAATGGGATTTCTCTTTCTAGTTCTTGCTGCTGAACTGTGTTGGAGATATATAGAAAAGCTGATGATTTATGTGGGTTTATTTTGTATCCTGCAACTTTGCTAAAGTTGTTGATTATTTCAATTAGCTTTTTGGTTGAAAGTAGACCATCATGTCATCCGCAAAGAGTGATAACTTGGTCTCCTCCTTGCCTATTTTGATGCCTTCAATTCCTTTATCTTCTCTAATTGCTACTGCTAGTGTTTCTAGTACAATGTCAAATAGTAGAGGTGATAATGGGCATCCTTGTTTCACTCCTGATCTTATTGGGAATGCATCTAGTTTATCCCCATTGCAGATGATATTAGCTGTTGGTTTTAGATATATACTGTTTATTATTTTTAGGAATGACCCTTCTATTCCTATGCTTTCTAGTGTTTTTAATAGGAATGGGTGTTGTATTTTATCAAAGGCTTTTTCTGCATCTATTGAAATAATCATGTGATTCTTGCTAGTTTGCTTGTTGATGTGGTCAATTATGTGGATGGTTTTCCTAATGTTGATCCAGCCCTGCATCCCTGGTATGAATCCTACTTGATCATGGTGAATGATCCTTCTGATCACTTGCTGGAGTCTTTTTGCTAGTATCCTATTTAAGATTTTTGCATCTATATTCATTAGGGAGATTGGCCTATAGTTTTCTTTCTCTGTTTTTGACCTGCCTGGTTTTGGAATCAGTACCATGTTTGTGTCGTAAAAGGAGTTTGGTAGAACTCCCTCTTTGCTTATTATGTCAAATAGTTTGTATAGTATTGGGATTAACTGTTCTCTGAATGTTTGATAGAATTCACAGGTGAATCCATCAGGCCCTGGGGACTTTTTCTTAGGAAGTTCTTTGATGGCTTGTTGGATTTCAATTTCTGATATGGGATTATTTAGGAATTCTATTTCCTCTTCTGTTAGTCTAGGCAGTTTGTATTTTTGTATATATTCATCCATTTCTCCTAAATTGGAGTATTTATTGCCATATAATTGGGCAAAGTAATTTCTAATGATTGCCTTAATTTCCTCCTCATTGGAGGTGCTGTCCCCCTTTTCATCTTTAATGCTGTGAATTTGCTTTTCTTCCTTCCTTTTTTTAACTATATTGACCAGTACCTTGTCTATTTTGTTGGTTTTCCTTTTCAGTTTGGTCAAACCAGTTTTTTAGTTGGGTGAAATTCTTTTGCATTAATTCCCACTTTTCCTGCCAGAAGGCTTCCATCTTTTTCATCATTTTCGATTCAAATTCTTCAAAAGTTTGTGGAGAGTTTCCATTTCCTTTGGAAGGTTTCGGCGCATTTGCTTGTGTATCGTATTCTATCTCCTCTGTATTTTGTATTTTTGCTCCATAAAATGTGTCCAAAGTTGCCCCCTTCTTGTTTTTCTTGTTGTTTTGAGGCTTTTTTGCTTCTGTGCTGTTTGCCATCTCTATCTGAATGAGGGGGGATGGCTCTTCTGTTATCTGTCTGGTGTTCAGTGGCTTTAGCCCCAGGCAAATTTTCTGTCTTCCCCAGGAAGCCTGGAATTGCTGGTGTTTCGGTGTTACTACCCTCCTCAGTTCCCTCCCAATGCTTCTCTGTTGCCTTACTTCTATGCTCTGTGCCTGGTTTGACACTCTCAGATGTATTTCAATGCCTTTGCTGGCCAGAGGAGCCTGCACTCTGACGGGGAGGGGCCGTGGCTTCCCAGAGCTCCAAAGGCTGGTGATAGGATTAACCTCAGATTGAGTATGCCATGAGGCAGGGACCTTCGGTGAGACTCAGATGGAAGGATCTGGTCAGGTGGCTACAGGCTCCCATGTCTCTCTCTGTTTCACTGCTGTCTGGGTGCCCCTGCGACTGGGTCAGGTTGTTTTCAGGATGTGGCCTTCAGAATAGCTGGCTCCTGAGGCCCTTTTGCCAGCCCTGAGGGTTACTGTTGTTTCAGATGACCCTGCACTCTGAGGGGTGGGGCAGTGGCTTCCAGGAGCTCTGAGGGCTGGTAATAGGATTAACCTCAGACTGAGTATTCCCTGAGGCAGTGACCTTTGGTGAGACTCAGATGGAAGGATCTGGTCAGGGGGATACAGGCTCCCCCCGTCTCTCTCTGTTTCCTTGCTGTCTGGGTGCCCCTGCGACTGGCTCAGGTTGTTTTCAGGGTGAGGCCTTCAGAATAGCCAGCTCCCGAGGCCTTTTTGCCTGCCCTGAGGTTCCTGCTGCTGCCTCGGATTCAGCGCTCTGGGTTGGGGGGATGGGTCCTGGAACCTTCCTTTTGCCTACCCCTTAGATCCAAGTGATCTCGGGTTCTGACTTTTGGGGGGCCGTACCATTTGATCCAGGTCCAGGAGGAGTGTTCCCAGGTCTATTCTGTTGTTTGTTTTGAATTTCGGTGCCCTAGGAGCATTCGGTTTGAGATCGGTATAGAAGGGTTTCTGGAACTCTGAACTTTAGCTTTCTCTAAGCTGCCATCTTGATCGGAAGTCTCCCTAAAAATCACATTCTTTAGGCTCGTTAAAAAACAAACAAACAAACATTGAGGAAAACACCAGCCTTACTTTGGGTGAGGACTTTTGAGTTTTGGGCTTTGGGGCTGTTAGTCCCTATTAGCTCCCTCCATTGGAACTTCCAGTGAAATTATTATCGGTGTCATTACCCTCAGACTCTTACTTAAGTTGGGTAAATGGGAGGATGGGGGATGGGGCAGGGAGCCTCATCATAAATGAGCTCTTATTCTTGTTACTTTAGTTAATTATCTCAACCTTTCTTTTTCTCCACCCCTCTACCCCAATCACTTTCCAGGAATCTTACTTTTGAATGGTAAAACTTATATGCAAAGGAGAAAGTCTTCTGATCTACATATTGGAAACATAGCCACTGCATGCCAAGAGGAGGCAGCATGGTGACAACAAGATGGTGCAATGAGTCTATAGTGTGGGAGGCAAAGACTTTCCTAATGTGATTCCCAATGCCTATGACTTGTCAGGATTTGAGGGAGGAGGCAGAAGTCGAGGAGATTAAACTAGATGGGCTTTTGGAGCCCTTCTCTTTCCTATTTGACAACAGTATGCAGAATGGTAAGGATAGGTGGGAAAAGACATGGCCCAGCAGAAGGAAAACATAGCTGTCCAGAACTATAATGGGCTTTCAGGAGATCATAGGATTCCCCCTCTGGAGGTCTTCAAGTAGATGACCATAGGTCGGTGTAGAAGGCATTTCTCTCCATAGTGGGGTTGGGGGCAGATGACTTCTGAGGTCTTTCTAATTCAGAAACTTTATGAGTCTGAGGACAGGCACAATAGAAGTCTACTTCCATCACCAGTAGATTGGTTATTAGGTGATTGAATTTTGTCCATGCAAACCCATGAAATAAATAAAAATATGAAATAATCCTCAGTTCTGTGCAATATGTCAACAATGATTGAAAAGGAGTAGGTGCAGAAGGTGTAAAGATCACACAATGTTGAGGTGATCTATAAACAATAATTTAACTGTTGATGCTTTCTGTGAAATCCTTGTCCTACTGGTGAACAATGAGTTGATGTATTCTTGGAGAAATTGTCATAACAGTAGTTACCATTTCACCATAAATGAAATCAGAAGCCAAAAGGGAGTTGCAACCATCTTGAAGAATAGCTCATGGATTCTTGGAGATATACATAAAGGTATTGGCAGAGTTTGTTTTATCAGGCAGAGAATGTAAGGAAAATATGTTTGAAAATGTTTGAAAAAGAAATGATAGAAGCCAAAGACTTTTAGACAACCCTGAAGACTTATGTTTATATATAATGAATAATTGTTTCAATAAAAGAGCTGGAAATACCAAATAACACCACAAAATAATGTAGATTACATATTAATATATAGAAAATGATCGCTGATATGGACGCAATTTCTCTATCAGCTGTCTTTATATAGTCAATCCATCAACTTTGATAAAACAAATATAAGGTTATTTCCCTGTAACAGACCAGAAATTTTAAGAAGACTTTAATATGGAAAAACCAGTAAAACATGGTTTTCAGCTATAGTGGTAACTCTTCCCTGACCTTGGCCAGTGAAATTATAATATCTTTCCAGACAGGCCAAATAAGCTCCCTGCTTAGCGACTTGAATACTTAGGGTTATGTGCATTAAAGGACCACCCTAATTCGGGTTTTGACTGCCATTCTTGGGTTTTTACAATTTTATGTTTCTTTCAGAAAGTGATCAATAGCACCAATTTTATTTATTTTTCTTTTTGAAATGTAATGTTTCTAATGAACAACAAAAAGAAATCATATTTTTTTCCCCTCCTTTTTAGCCCTCTCCCCCGAATAGAATGAAAACAGTAGGAGTGAAGGTAGAGCACTGACTAACCACTTGAAGGAATAGTTTAACTGATATGTTAATTAATAAATGTTCTCTCTTGGATCCTGTGAATTTAGCTGTCCTTACTACATACATCTACTGCATCAGAGAAGTTTGACTTAATCCATCCATTCAGGAAAGATGGAGGAGATGAAATATGCTCTTTACTAGGGATTTCAAAATCCCATTTATATGACTCCACAGT
Source organism: Monodelphis domestica (assembly GCF_027887165.1). NCBI lineage: Eukaryota > Metazoa > Chordata > Mammalia > Didelphimorphia > Didelphidae > Monodelphis > Monodelphis domestica. The sequence goes on along the minus strand of NC_077231.1, from coordinate 193,815,159 downwards.
AGAGTCTGTCTAACAGTTTGTATAACTGAGACAAACTGTGCAGATGAATAGTGAGCTCGGAAGAGTTGAAAAATCCACTGATTTTTTGGAAATTATGGAATTCTTTGACTGATCCCAACATTCCCAGAAAAGCAAAGGCTCATTTTTCCAATATCGACATTTTACTGTTATTGCTACATGATGGTGCACCATAGAATGTCCCAGGCATATCAGATAGGTCAAGGGAGAGATACATAGTGGATGGGAGCAGACTGTGATTTATCAAAGAATTATATAACAAAAAGACGACGTGCAGCTTTGGGAGCAAGGGGAAGAGTGATAGGAGGACAACCAGAATGTACAACTGTTTCAGATAGTTTTGACAGAAAGGGAAGAAAGCCTCCCTCATGTTAGGTGGACAATCTGTAGCAAGGAAAACATGGTGATACACAAGTAGAGATGGTTGTAAACTCATTATTAGAGAGAACTCCTGAATTATGGAATCACAGATTTATTTGAAGTGCACAGAAATGTTGATTTTTGTGAATTTAACTTGTATCCTATTGATTAGCTAGAATTTTTAATTGTTTCAACTAGTTTCTTTTCTGATTATCTAGGATTTCTAAATAACTCATCATGGTCATCGGCCAACATGGATAATTTTATCTCTTCTTTTACAATGTTTATATCTTTATTACTTTTCTTATTCCTGTCACTGGTGTTTCTAGAATCATGTCAAGTAGCAGTAGGAAAAGGAGCATCCTTATTTTACTTTTATTTATTGGGAAAGGCTATGTTGTTTGCCCATTGTATGTAATCCTAGCTTTTGGTTTTAGATATATTTTTATGCTAAAAATAGGATCTGTAAGGTTTTTTTCAAAAGTTAAAATGAATGTTATGCTTTGTCAAAGGCTATTTATGTATCTGTGTATATAGTGGTCACATGGTTTGAGTGTCCTAAAAATAATCACTTATTTAAAAATTTTTCCCTAATGTTGCATTCTTGTATTCATTTAAAGTTCAGTTTTGTAATAATTAATAATTGATTGGTTCAATTGCTTTGGATATTTGTTAGGATTTATTTTAATTTTTATACCAATATTAATAAGTAATATTGGTTTTATTGTTCTATTTCTTTGCTTTATCTTCCCTGGTTTTTGAACTATATTTGTCTCATCAAATCAGTTTTGAAGATTGTTTTTTCAGTTTTTGAGAATTTTTTAAATGTTTAGTAGAATTTTCCTTTGAATCTACCTGGACCAAGTAATTTTCCCCTTGTGATAGTTTCTTTATTTCTGGTTCATTTTATTTTCTGAGATTGGGTTGTTTGACATTTCTATTTCATGTCGTGTTAATTCATGTATTTAATATTTTAAAATTTATATACTCAATTTTTTATTTTTCTACTTTGCTAATGCATTTTCAGAGTCAATTTTTTTTTCCTGAAGATTACATTAGCTACATTCCAGACATTTGGTATGTTGTTTCTTCATTATTACTGTCTTTCACATAAATATAAATTGTTTTTAGTTTATTATTTAATCTACTCATGATCAAGTCTATATTTAGGCCTCTATCTCTTGATTTTTGTTTCCTGATCACTATTTTTATTCCATTATGGTTTGTAAAAGTGGGTTTAATATTTCTGCTTAAAAATTATGTACGATTACTTTTTGCTTTAGCACATGGCTTCTTTTTGTAAAGATACCAAGTAGTGATGAGAAATAAGCTAAATATTAAGAAGCTGATCAACATTTTCAGCTCTAACTTCTCTGTTCAGTTTTATATATTGTTTCTTTACACCTCTATTTGAAGTTTTATTTGTATGTGTGTATAAATTTATTTTTTTAAAGGTATTTTATTTTCCCAATTACATTTAATAACAATTTCCCACATACATTTGCTGAAGTTCTAAGATCCAAATCGGCTCCCTCATTCCTTTCCCTCCTGTTTCCTAGAGAGAGTAAGCAATTTGTTCTGGGTTATACATGTATTATCATAGAAAATATTTTCATATTTTTCATTTTTGTAAGTGAATAACCTTATAGAACCAAAATCCCCAAATAAAAGCACAAATAAACTAAAGTGAAAAAATCACATTCTTTGATCTGCATTCTGACTCCCACAGTTCTTTCTCTGGAGGTGGATAGTGTTCTTTCACATAAGTCTCTCAGAATTGTCCTGGGTCATCGCATTGCTGAGAATAGCAAAGTCTGTCACATTTGATTACTCCACAGTATTGCTGTTATTTTGACAATGTTTTCCTTGTTCTGCTTATTTCACTTGGCATCAGTTCATGCAGGTCTTTCTGCTCTTTCTGAAATGATCTATTCATCATATTGCACAGTTTGTTTAGCCATTCCCCAAATGTCCCTTCAATTTCTAATTCTTTGCCACCACAAAAAGATCTGCTAAAGCAGATCCTTTCCTCTTTCTATTTACTTTCTTTAGGATACAGTCCTATTACTGGTACTACTGAATCAAAGGGTACACATAGTTTTGTAGCCCTTTGGGCATAGCTTCAAATTGCCCTCCAGAATAGTTGGATCAGTTTACAACTCTACCAACAACACATTAGTGTCCCAATTTAGTCTCATCCCCTCCAGGATTTATCACTTTCCTGTCTTATTGGCCAATCTGATAGGTGTGAGGTTGTACCTTGGAGTTGTTTTAATTTGCATGTCTCTAATCAAGAGAGATTTGGAATTTTTTTTTGATCATTGATAGTTTTGATTTTTTCGTCTGAAAATTACTTCTCCATATCTTTCATATCCTTTGATGATTTGTCAAACGGAATGGCTTGTATTCTTATAAATTTGACTTAGTTCTTTATCAGAGAAATGTAATATTAAAATTTCCCCAAGTTTATTGTTTCCTTTCTAATCTTGGTTACATTGGTTTTGTTTGTACAAAGCCTTTTAAATTTAATATAGTCAAAATTATTCATTTTATATTTTGTTATGTCCTCTATCTCTTGTCTGGTCATAAATTCTACCTTTCTCCAGAGATCTGACAGGTAAATTATCCTATATTTATCTAATTTACTTATAGCATTACTCTTTATTTCTAAATCATATACCCATTTTGACCTTATCTTGTAATATATAGGGCATGAGATATGGGTCTATATCTACTTTTTTCTATACTTTTTTTTTTCAGTTTTCCTAGTAGTTTTGTCAAATAGTAATTTGTTATCCTAAAATCTAGGATCTTTGAGTTTAACAAATGCTAGATTGCTGAGGTAGTTTTTGCATCTAATCTAGTCCATTGAGATTGCTGAGGTAATTTTTGCATCTAATCTAGTTCATTGATCCACCATTCTATTTTTTAGTACCAGATTATTTTGATGATTATTGATCTGGTAATGGCAGAATGCCTTTCCTCACATTTTTCCATTAATTCCCTGGATATTCTTGATCTTTTGTTCTTCCAGATGAATTTATTATTTTTTCTAGTTCTAAAAAATAATTATTTGGTAGTTTGATTGGTGTGGCATTGAATAAATAAATTAATTTAGGCAGAATTATCATTTTTTTATTAGTGTATCTTACTCATTAGCAATGAATATTTTTCCAAATGTTTAGATCTGACTTTATATGTGTGAAAAGTGTTTTGTAGTTGTGTTCATATAATTCTTGTGTTTGTCTTGGCAAATAGACTCCCAAATATTTTGTCTTGTCTAGAGTTATTTTAAATGGAATTTCTCTTTCTATCTCTTGATATATATATGTGTACATATATATATCTGGGTGTATATGTATATATGTGTATATATCTCTGTGTGTTACACATATATAACACATTTCTTTTGTATTAATTATTATCTTTTTCATCTTTTAAGTCAGTAATTTATCCCAATGATCAATTTTGCTTTTAATGATTTAATGCTGGTCAGTTGACACTGCCTTTCTTCAATTTCCATTTATTTCCCTGCAGTGGTAAGCACAATACCTATTACATATTAAGTGTTTAGTAAATGTTTATTGACTTATTAATTGCCCTATTCCAAATTTTTTGAGTTTATAAATTACTCTATTACTTTTACTCTATATTACTCTATTTTATTATTACTCTATTTACTCTATATCTATTAATTACTCTATATCTATTTAATTTTTTAATTACTTTATATCAATTTTTTACTCTATTACTCTATACCTATTTCACTACCTCTTTTGAGCCATCTCTTTCCCTGTCCTTACTATTAAAGCATATAGCTAAAAATCTTTCTTCTTCTTCCCTCCAACCTCTCAAGTAGTAGCTATATCTAATCTATATAACTATATCACCTATCACTATATCCATATCTATGTCTATGTATTTTTTTGCTATTCCCTTGTTCAAGATTTTTCTTACCCAGAAAGCTAGTAAAGATGGCAGCAGATGGAAAAGTCAATGTTGGAGGGGTTATATAAAGACAAGAATATTTATACATTGTTAGTGGAGCTTTGAATTGGTCCTCTGGTGCTAGAAAGCAATTTGGAGGTATGCTAAGAAAGTGACTAAAGTATCCGTATTCCTTGTCTCAGGGATCCCACTTCTAGTGCCTCAATGAAATCAGGGATAAAATAAAAGGCCTTCTATATTAAATAAATATGTATAGCACCATTGTAAAAAACTGGAAACAAAGTAGATGCCCATCTACTTTATTTTTTATCTTCTCTTCATCATATCTTTTCACTTGCATTATATTCCTAATTTTATTTCCTGATTGTTCCTTTTTTGTTCTGTCTGGGGAAAAAGGTTCTAAAATGCCTTGTGTTCACTTTTCTTTCATATTTCTATGTTCTTTTCTTGGTGTCTTCTCTTTTTCTCTCTATTTTTATACTCTCTCCACTTAAATCTCCATCATGCACAAGTGTCTTTGTGCACACTCATCTATACACCATAGATGAAAATGCACAAAGATAATCATCATCCTCGGTTACCGAGAGACTACTACTACTACTACTTAGAAATACAATTAACAAAGAAATCATTGATGAATGGAGGCAATGTTGTATGATGGAAGTTACTCTTTCTCCTAAGTTACAAGGTCCAGTTTGTCTTTGCTATGATAAATTTTTATTTTTAGGACAATTTTATCATCTGAGCTGCCTTGGGGACTCATACATCTCACCTGCTACAATATGGTTTTGTTCAGGGAAGTGTAAACTTTCATTGAGAAGGTGGTCTTAGTTGCCCTCATTTGTCAAGGGAGGTGGACTGGCTAAGAAAGTGAGTCCATAATGTATGGATTTCCCCTAGACTAAACCCATTATAAGATTATCATTCCCTTTTAGACATACTCCCTTCCCCAGGTGGGTGTGCTCTTTAATAGTACCATATCCTTTCCTTTTCTGAGAACTTAGATACTTTAACATTTTGTGTAGATATATCAAACATGGATACTACTTTATTATCTTTTGTACCTTTAAGAATAATGTAGTTTTTCCCTTGATATCTTTTAATCATATCAAATGTTACTGTTTTCTGTAATGAAATCATGATTACTGGTCTTGAATGAAAAATAATTTATTAAGTACCTATTATGCACCAAGTACTCTGATAAGTGCTGGAGACATAAGTAGAAGTAAAATTATACAATTTTTGCTCTCAGGGAGCTCACACTCTAATGGGGGGGGGGGAGAGATAGCAATATAAAAGAGTTCAGCTACAGGTTAGAAGAAAAAGTCCAGAAGTTCTAAAGCTTCAACCCTGGGTAAATGACAGTGCTTAGGGTGTACTAGCAGGTCAGATGACAATATTTTTAGGGATCCAGTGGGCTTAGTAACAGAGTAAATGATAAGGTTCAGTGGTCTTTCTTCTCCTTTGGAAGTAGTATAATAGGTAATTCCAAAATCATCCAAGTTATGTAAACAGTCATATTGCTTTTCTTCCTAGGGTCTTGGGGGATGAATAGAAATAAGGCAGGAAGTAAGGGTTATCCAATCAGTGATTCTTCTTCCTTAGCTGGCCCTGCTTTTTTCAATTGTCCTGAGACATAATAGATTCTACAGAACATTTTGTTGAATTCTTCTTTCTAATCTCTTCTGCTACACTTCTCCATTTGATGGGTAAATAAATACTTTTGATATTCATGGTCATGAATGTTATTTATTGTTTGTTCTGATTGCTAATTGTTTTTTCCTTTTAGTGTCCCCTCTTAAATTTTTCTTTGCTTTCACAGAAAGACAAGGAATCTTTTCAAAACAAATAATTTATAATTAAAGTGGTCTGATTTTATTCCTGTGCTTTCTCCTTTCAACACAAATCCCCAGTCACTAATTCTTACACTTTTTTCTTTTTAATCAACCTTTTATGATCTTCCCCCAAGAGTAATATTTTTAGCTCACCAACTCTGCTATCCCTTTTAAATCTTATTTTTCCCTCTCTTTGATCCTACATTTATCACTGTTGAATTTAGTATAATCTACATTAAACTGTATGTGTGTGTGTATGAATGTGTGTATTTATGCTTCTTTGCCAGAATCAAATAAAAGTGGTCTCATGCAATGCTCACTTCCCTTACTCCCATCTCCACATCTATATTCTCTTCTATTATACCCTAGCTATGAGAAATAGGTCATTCCTCCTCTTTTTCTATTTCTTTCCTATTTATATTGATGTTTTAATAATAGAATATTATTGTACCTGAAGAAATGGGGGATATGTTTAAGTCAGAGAAACATAGACATATTTGCATTAATTAATAGATATTTTCAAAATAGATTTTAATTGATATCTTTTGTTTTTATATCATCAACATTTCCCAGTGAATCTTTTCTCTTGGCCCCCTCACAGACTATTCTTATTACACAGAATAAAGAAGTAAAAATTTATTAAAATTAACTTATACACTGAAACAACGTAACATAATGTTCCACATCTATAGCCCTCGCCTCTAAAAAGAGGATAGTATCTTCCCATATCTAATCTTTGAGACTTAGTGTAGTCATTTTACTTTTACATTTCCTTCCTTTAAAGAAAAAAAGTAAAAATATTTAAAAAATTGTATTGACATCTCTTACTTTTTACATCACTGGAATTCCCCCTAACATCTCTCTCCTATCCCAGAAAGCCATATTATATAACAAATATTTTTATTAATTTTTTTTCCACAAACTTATGAGATGACACTTGTTTTAGTAAGTCAGAGTCTAGCACAATGTGGTTTAGAAAGATTCCCAACAATAAAAAAGAATGTCATTTTCAAAATAAGATATCCATGTGAATTCGTCAAACAATAGGTCAAAGAAAAGCCTTCAAACAAAGTGGTGAGTCATACATATTTGTTAATAGATATGGAGGGTTTTAGAGTGGCAATTCTAAATTTAGAGGGTCAGAAATTAAAAAGGGTTATTCTTTAGGAGCCTTTAAGGTAAATTATTGATCTGTGCAGATTATGCAAATATTAAAATATTTTTAAAGAAAAAAATCAGCAAGATAAATTCATGGAATAAGTTTGAAAGTGTATGTAGAGTTTCATGTGTCTGGACCTCTCACTTCTGCAAGAGTAGGGTTGGGAGTGTCTTCTCATTTATCTTCTGTGGAATTGTTCCTTATAACTTTGGATCATTAACTTGATTTGTTTTGTGGTTGTTCATTCTACTACCTTGTAGCTATTGTGTGCATAGCTTCTAGTGTAACCGCAAAAATGTGGGTTTCCAAGACTGTGAATTGCCAAAACTGTAAAGGTTTTGGCCAAACTGTAAAGATAATTTTTAGTGTCTTGATTTATAATAAAAATAAGTGGTCGCTATGGGAAAATTCCCCAATATGAAAATACCCAAGTCAGCTGGGTTTTATGAAGATTTTAATTAATATAAATGAAGGAATTAAGGGAAGAGGGAGAGAGAGAGAGAGAAAGAGAAAATCGTAGAAGGGGCCTAGGCCAAATGGCTTAGGCCTGAGCCTTAAGGGAGAGGGAGTCAGTCTTTATCACTCACCACAAGATCGTCTTCAAGCTGGGTTCTTCCACTCTGAACAGAAATTAGCCTCTGAACTGAATTAAAATTGTAACTAAATTCAATTGACCTCCTTTTAAAGAGAATTTTCTCTTATGTCACCTCCCCTAATTTTTCACATCTACCAATCATAGTAGACGCTTTTTCCCAGGACTGCCCATTCTTAGTTCTCACCACTCTTTAGTTCTCATGTAAGGGGCTGTCCAGCAGCCCTTACAAGAAAGGAAATATAGAAGATTGACCCTTGGGGGAAGGGCTGAAGCTGAGGGGATGTATAAAAAGGAGCCAGACACCAACGCAATATTAACAATCAGCGAGCTGCACAGATCAAGCTCCAGTTATCTAACTTCACAAGGACATGAGGCAGTTAGATAACCTTAAATCAACAACACGGGAGTAAGCAATGAGTATAGAGATTAGCTGAGAGAAAAGCCATTGATCACTTAGAGCCAGTGCTCTGAGCACGGATCATTCCGGCTTGAGGATAGGAGATTAAGAAGGAAAGGTCTTTCATAGAGATAAAGGAAATTCCATGAGAAAGCTGTTCTTGGCCAGAGGCCAAGCTCCAGGAAGGAGAGAGACAGGTGAAAGGATAATAAGGGGTTAGCTTGCTGTGAGCTGCTGTATTTATTGGCATTGAGATGCAAAGGTACGTAATACATATTAATGAAGACACAGTGGATTGCCATTGGTTCAGTTGTAAGTAAAATTACGACAAGGCAGAGACGCGGATGGTCTCAGCCAGGTGAGCACAAAGAAACCTGAGTTTGCGCCTAAACCTTGGGAATGTTGGGATCAAAGGTCAATGCCTTTCTTGCCATGCACAGGACTGAGCATGCGCTTTTCTACGACAATCCTTACAGATTATTTCCCCTGTGCATACACAGGTGTGGACTGTTACATCTCACCTTCTCTGGGTAGATTATATCTTCAGAGTACTTCACATCTCTTTTGTTAAGCTTGCCTTTTGTAAGTTGCTTGACCTTTTAGTGATTAATTTAACCTTTATAGATAGTTAGCACCTTTTTGTATTAGATCTAAAAATAGACCTAGTGTAAGGTTCTAGCTTTACTATAAGTATGAGCTAGAGACTTTTCATTGTTTCATCAGGAGTTTACAACTATATCTTCCCTAAGGCACTGTCTGAGCAGGGTGGAGTAATTTTAAAAGTTCTCAATACATTCCATTGTTACAATAGGGGAATAGCTTAACCAAATCTTCTAAGGTATATTCTGAGCAATTTTAAGATTCACACTAGGCTTTTCTTACTTTACTCTGCATCAGATCATGCAAGTCTCTCTATGCTTCTCTGTATCCATCTTATTTGTGGTTTCATAGATGAATTCCATTAAATTTATGTACCACTGATTGTTTAGCTATTCCCTAATCAATGAGCATCATTCTTGTTTCTAGTTCTTTGCTATTAAAACAAATGGTGCTAGGAATTATTATGGTTTATGTAAGATTGTTCTTTTTATCATGCCACCTTGGAGTATATACCTAGTGGTGGAATCTCTGTGTTAGAATATGGACATTTTAGAAACTTTATTGGCATAATTCCAAATTTTTTCCAAATAGTTTGTACTATTTAACACTTCTACCAACAGTGAATATGTGTAACTATCAATCTGTAGCTCATTCAATGCTATTTCCATCTATTGCCATCTTTGCTCATTTGCCGAATATGAGGCAAAACCATAGTTAGTTAATTTTACATTTCTTATTGGTGATTTGGAGCAATGTTTCATATAGTTGTAATAGCTTGTAATTATTCTTTTAAGAATCATTTATTCATATCTTTAACCATGATCCACTAGGGAATAGATTTCATTTTTTTGTTGTTGTTGTTTCTAATAGTTGCCTGTGCATCTTGGATCTCATACCCATATCCGAGGTGTTTGCTATAAAGGATTTTTCCTATTCATTCATTTTCTTTTCCTAGTAATTTGTATGATTTTCATACAAAAAGCTTCTTCCTTCCTTCCTTCCTTCCTTCCTTCCTTCCTTCCTTCCTTCCTTCCTTCCTTCCTTCCTTCCTTCCTTCCTTCCTTCCTTCCTTCCTTCCTTCCTTCCTTCCTTCCTTCCTTCCTTCCTTTCTTTCTTTCTTTCTTTCTTTCTTTCTTTCTTTCTTTCTTTCTTTCTTTCTTTCTTTCTTTCTTTCTTTCTTTCTTTCTTTCTTTCTTTCTTTCTTTCTTTCTTTCTTTCTTACCTCCCTCCCTCCCTCCCTGCCTTCCTCCCTCCCTCCCCTGGCTTTCTATTCTACTAACAACTTTAAGACAAAAGGTCAAGGGCTAGGCAAATTGGATTAAGTGACTTGTTCAGAGTCATAGAGATAGGAAGTGTTTTAGTTCTAATTTTAACCCAGGTTCTCCCGACTTTGGACCTGGTGCTTTTTCCACTGAACCATCTATCTGCCCCATAAAGAAACGTTTTAATTATTTATGCTTTGAAATTGACTCTAATCCCAGTTTGGCTAAGAATTCAGCACCCTAGCCAGAGCTATGAAAAGTGCTCCTAGTTCTTTTCTAAATTAAAAAAAATGTAATCTTTAATATCAAATCACATATCCATTTTGAATTTATTATGGAATATAATTTAAAATGCACCAAATTTAAATACTGCCACTGATTTTCAGTTTTTTCAGCACCACTTGTCAAATAATAATTTTTTTGCTAGATAAATTTGTTTGGGAATTAATTTTATAGGGAATGGTGGCATATGGGAGAGGAGTATTGAATCAGCCCTTTGAAGATTATTGTTCTCTGGTGTTAATTCACTTTTACCTTGAATGAGTTTTATTTTCCAGTGGATTTTCAGGTATTCTTGCTTTACATTTGGGGCATAGCTTTCCTCCTCTTCCCCCTTTTCCTTCTCTTTAAAGGAGTCCAGAAAAAAGTGAACAATCTGTGATTTTGCTGGTAATATGACTCTCAAGCCTCAATAAGCATGCATTACATGCCTATTATGTGACATTCATGCTAAGTAATCAGAATTACTTAGGTTAAAGTTCTTGTGCTTTGGAAATTTTAATTCTAGCAGAGGAGACATGTTCACATTGAAGTCTATACAGAATAGATGCAAAATTGAATAGAGAAAAGTTTTGGGAAGCAGAACACTAGTGATAGGTTGAGAATCAGAAATGAATTAAGATCAAGTTAAATAGCAGCAGGTGGAATAACTTCAGGGTGATTATGATGATGTAAAAATGTTTAGGGACTCTAGAACTCTGATGAGTACAGAGGACTTGTGAGAATTTACTAATTTACTAATGTGAATCTTTGAGGTTACAACTCAACTCTACTCTTTGAATTAAGAATAAGGCCCTGGACTTATCTGGATAAGGGGGACTCATGCACACTCTGGGAGGACACCAGAAGCCTTGGGCCTCACTGGCACCCAGAGATGCTTGCCTTTTGACCCAAGCAACCCCTGGCATCCGGAAGAAGGCCTTTTGATCTGTATTGAGACCAAGTCTGACAAGTCGGTGAGACTCAGAAAGTGACATCATTAAAAGATGTAAGTTTGGGTCCAGAAACAAAGGAGAGAGGAGGCCTTGTGAATCTTAAAAACTGCTCAGACTCTACCTTAGAAGATTTGGTTAATTTATTCCCTTATTGTAACAAATGAAGGTACTTGATCAGGAATGTATTGGGAATTTTAACATTACTCCACCCATACTTAAGCATTCTTTAGGGGAAGATAAAGTTGTAAACTCCTTACTGAACAATGAAAAGTCCCCAACTCATACTTATAGTGAAGCAAAAACCCTAAGCTAGGTCTATTTTTAGATTTAATACAAAAGGGTGCTAAGTACCTATGAAGGTTAAATTAATCACTAAAAGGTCAAGCAACTTACAAAAGGCAAGCTTAACAAAACTGGTGTGAAGTTTTAGTCTACCCAGAGAAGGTGAGAACAAAAGAAGGTGTGAACTAAGATGGTCAGTCCTGGGGAAAATGTCTACTGTGATTGGTAGATGTGAAAATTTAGGGGAGGTGACATAAGAGAAATTTCTCTTTAAAAGGAGCTGGCTCTCTGAACTTAGGGGAGTTGGAGTTCATGGTTGGAGTTTGGAATTACTTGGAGGAGCTGGGTCTCTGAACTCAATTCAGGAGTTGAGGATTTCAGTGAAGGACTGGAGTTTTGCTTGGGACAAATCTTGTGGTGAATGCTATAAGACTGACTAGTCTCTCTTAAAGCTCAGGCCTAGGCCATTTTGTCCTAGGCCCTTCCTACTATTTCCTCTTACTCTATCTCTCTCCCTTCCCTTAATTCCTTCATTTGTATTCATTAAAATCTCTATAAAAACCCAGCTGACTTGGGTATTTCATTTTTCGGAATTTTCCCATGGCGACCACTTATTTTTGATTTAAATCAAGACACTAAAAATTATCTTTACAGTTTGGCTGAAACCTTCACAGTTTTGGCAATTCACAGTCTTGAAAACTATATTTTCGCGGTCACAGCCTTGAGAAAGTCCCAGCAGTTGAGCACTGGCTAAGGAAGCCCTGGCTCACCGTAGGTCTAGCTGAGAAGCTGGCACAGCTGGTGGGGGTAGGTTTGTAAAGGGAACAGCTGGTAGTATATAAATGGTGCCTTTTCTTCTAACTCACTTTTTATTATTTAATAAATAATTATAAATTATGATACAGTCTCCTGAGAATTTTAATCTTAATAGGACAGACACAAAATGAAGTTTGCTTCTGCCTGAGATGCATTTGTAGACATGGTTGATGATTTGTTTTGCTGGACTATACTTAGGAAAGTCAGTATTAGTGATATAAAAAAATAAAGAATGTTACTAATATATTTAAAAAGGTAAAAAAAGCTTAAGTCAAGAGAAACTGAGAAGTTGTCCAATTTTCTTGCTCTCTGTGCTGGAGACATAACATTTCTTTGAGCAAGTTAAAATTTGGCTCTCAATCCTTCCCTGAAATAAGATAGGCACTTAATAAAATATTAAAAATATTGTATATTAAGAGACTCCTATTATGTTATGACTTTTCTATATTTAAACAGAATAGAAATATTAATAAGCTTCTGGACAATTGTTTTATAAAATGCATGAGTAGGTAATGAAATGGATCAGTGCAAATATAACCACTCCTGGGGAAAAATATTCATAATTCCTGCAGAGGTTCTGTCTACTAAAGGTGGATAATTAAACCAGAAAGGTCCCATGAAAGTTGTTGGTCCAGAATATTAATTACCCAGTTTCTGAAGAATTAGGCTTTTGTGTTTCCTTATCTGAACAATTCTGCTTGGAAATTCATTATTCCCAGAATTGAAAAGGGATTAGGAAAGTTTCCCTAATAATAATTGTCTCTATCAAACTAGATTACTGCATCTACCAGTTCATATTTATTTATCACTTGTATTTTGCTTTTCTATTCTTGCTCATTACTTTTACATTTTGCCTGTTTATGACTGAGTGATAGTGGCCATATTGTGAAAATTCCTTGATGACAGGAAGTTAATCCTAAGAAAAAAATGTGGATGATTATAATGATATTTTGACTAAAAGCTCATATAATTACATAATGATTTATTTAATTTTTTAATGCAGAAAAATGACAGATCAAAGAGAGGAGATAACCGATACAGGAAAAACGGATACTCCCGAAAGAGTGGAAGATGTGGAGAAGGGAAGAAAGTCAAAGGAAGAGGAGGCCCAAGAGGGTTATAGTGGTGCCCATAGAGAAAGTAAAGTGCGGAAAGGATCAAGGAAAAAAACCTTAGAGAGACCTCATTCAAAGCAAAGATTGAAAAAGAGAGACAGTTCCTTGAAGGAGGACATGCAATTGAAGAGAAGGGTGAGCTCAGAGGAAGAGAAGTCGGATGAAGGGCAATCGAGTGTTGATTTCCCTGCATCTTATTTAACCCAAATAAAGGCCATAAAGGATGCTTTGAAGACGACAGTGGCCGATAATACAGCCATAGGTATTCTTTCCTTTACCCTGTTTCACCTATTTTCACAGTCATTTCCTTTCTTTAGGTTTCTTTTTCAGTTGTAAGAGGAAGGGCTTGGGCTAGGTGATCTTTATTCTCTTCCAGCACTGTTATATTCTTTTGTATTATGAAAAATCTTTACTTGAATCAACATAGAATTTCTTCATTTTTGCAAAGAATTGGAAGCAAAACAACTTGCCCATTTCATAGTGTAATGGTAGCAAAAGTGATTCAATTACTCTGCACCAATTTCATTCTCATAAATGATGATCATATTACTGACTTCACAAGTAAGAATCTTCCTTCTGGCACCACAACACAGAATTGCTTCTGGCCAGTAGTTGTCAGCAAAGTGCCCAGCTTTTGTAATCTCTTTCTGAGCAGTTGCCTAACCTCCTGATTGTTTCTGGCTTGAGCTCCCAAAGCTGCCCCTCTGCCTGTTGCTGCTGCCTCCACTGCCCACTCAGGGTATTTTCTCTGTATGTGCCTGTGCCAACTCCAGTTTCACAAACTTTTCCTGCCATAATAAATAAAAGTCTTGGAGATTTTATACTAAATTTATAAGTATTTATTAGTAAAGAGAAAGAAAAAAAGAAACAAGAGTTTTATCACCCAACTGCCAAAGTCTCTGGCCATGGTTGCATGTCTTACTTCTTGGATTCCCAGCCTGGAATGGTCCCCTGGCTGGCCCAAATGCTGAACAGACCAAAGATGGCTTATGTAGCTAAACACCAGGACGGCTTGCCTTGCCTGAGAGAGAGCCCCTTTCACAAGGCAAAAAATGGCTGAAAGACCTAGTTACTGCTTGTCCTGACCCGCCTGTTTGGCCCATGGCAGTACACATGCCCAGCTTTTGCTTGGACAGTTTGGGTCATTGGTTCTGATGTCCAGTCATGTAATCACCCCTCACTACCACCGCCAGGTCAGAGGCCACTTGAGGAGGACCATTCAGGAGTTAGAAACTGCCCTGCCCTGCTGTGTCCTCCCTTAATGCGCATGTGCCAACTATGACTTATATTCTCATGGTCATTTCCCACACGGTTGACCTCCTAAATTGTCCCAGGCTGGAAAAATATCTCACTAGGTCATCTTGTTGGTTCTGTTGCTCTAAAACTCGATTTGTGGAATTATTTTAAAGTTGTTTAGAGTGCAATACTGGGAGAGTTTGGCAGGGTTACTGCCTGCCCACCATCTCGACTCCACCAGTATAATATCTTGATATTTCAATATATTTCAACAAAGTGGAAGAATACTTTTGGACCTATATCCCCAAAATCTTGAAAGCCAAAGAAATCTTCAAACAAAATGCTTCAAAAGCACTTGGAAAGGTGTTGAAAGGGGAATCACAATTGTCATTTCTCTTCTTATTGGGAATATCACAAAAACTTCAAATAGACTCAAATCTTTCAGTATCACTGACTCTGATTTCTATTTAACAAGTATTCAAACAAATTGTTATAAGTTAAAAACACCAGCTCCTTCATTCCCCAAATTTTATTTCAAGTAATATTTCAAAAAATAATTTTGAAAATAATGTCTTATAATAATAATCATAATAAAATTAAAATAATAGCTAATATTTATATAGCACCCACTATGTGCTAAATGTGCAGTGTGCCAAATGCTTTACAAAATATTATCTCATTTGATCCTTATAGCAACTCTGGGAGGTAGGTGCAATTATTATCCCTTTTTTGTAGGTGATAAAATGAAGCAAACATAAATAAAGTGATTTCATTCCTCTTAGAATTTAGGGACAAAACAAAGGCATTTACAAAGTCTTGGCTTTTCCTAATTTTTTAGAAGAAAAACCTTTCAGGCTCTGTCAAGTATGGTATTTCATTAAAATAACATTACTGGGCAGCTAAAAAGCATAAATGGATTGAGTGCTGGACTTAAGAGTATAGCAGATTTCCATTTAAATCCCATCTGAAGATATTCACTAACTATGTCACTTACTTCTCAGCCTCAGTTTTCTTTGTAAAACAAAGATAACAATAGCATCTATTTTTCAGGGGTTTCGTGAAGATCAAATGAGATAATGTGAAAATTTTTTGCCAGCCTTTTAGCACAATCTAAGTGCTAGTTATTAGCATTATCAATAAAATATTTACCTTCAAAAAAGAAATTTTCTCTTTTTAGTTT
This sequence comes from Monodelphis domestica, assembly GCF_027887165.1. Classification (NCBI taxonomy): domain Eukaryota; kingdom Metazoa; phylum Chordata; class Mammalia; order Didelphimorphia; family Didelphidae; genus Monodelphis; species Monodelphis domestica. Next base: position 193,799,142 of record NC_077231.1, on the reverse strand, counting down.
TTTAGGATAGTCCCTTTAAGACTCCCTAACATTTGCCACTATAGGGATAAAGGAATTTAAAATTAGACTAATATTTTAAAGGAAGAGGACAAATGGAGGTAGCAGATGCCTGTAAGGTAAGATTTTTTTCCATTGCAAGAATAAGTGCCTAGATTTGACGTATCCCATTTGTATAGAATATTAGTCATTTTCCAATTCTTTTCACATATGAGGTTACCTTTTCCCTTCTTTGCCTTTATAACTGTTTCCAGTGCTGAATCTCCTAACCTCTTAAGAGGTATAATTGAATAAATTATATAAATCGGGAATTGACAAACTTTACAAAGTACTATGATGTTTCTTACAATTTTTCTTTCTGATATGGGATGGGAAGGGACAAGATGGACATTTTCAGAAATATGGAGCTTTAGGGATGAGAATATGGCTCATGTCAGTTCTTACAGTCAATGAGAACTAGTGGTAATTCTTGTAAGTGGCAGAGACAAAAGGAATGGCAATAGCCACTTACCTAAAACCATCCCTTGTGTGTTCTTTGGTATAGACTGAAGTTGATGACTTTCTAGCATGAAGTGATAAATTCTCCACCTCCCTCATCTTTTTACAGTGAAAGTTGTGCTTGTTCCTGTCGAACAGATGATTACGTTTACTTATAAACTTGGTGTATTGTTACGACAACTCAAGGAACAGTTTTCAACTCTCTTAAACATACCAACTAAACATCTACAATTCATTTTTGAAGGTAAGTGCTGAGAACTATTGAGATTCATCTAGATTTTTCAGGTAAAAAAATAAAGTTTTGTTAGTTTTAGGATAAAAATTATTTAGTAGTAGTATATGCTTTAGATCATAAATGTACTTAACCTTTTGTTGATGTCAGTATCATTTTCAGAGTAGGTTTGCTTAGGTTTTGCTAGAGGAATGAGAAAAACTCCTATTGAAGTTATATTAGGTATATGTGAGATTTGATCTGAAACTTTGCAAATATACTTAAAGTGCACTAAAATAACCAAGTAACATTTTCATAAGGCTGTGCCTAGTTAACTTAAATATTTTCATTAAAATTTTTAATTTTTTCATCTATAAACTTACAACCAAGACATTTTCAAGGGAACATGGTCTTTTTTGTGTATACATCTGCTATACTAAAAAAGTTGCTTCAGATAACCAAATCTTTGGTCTCAGTGTTTTTATATAGTTTTTACATCTTACATAGTTTTTACATCTGCAGTGCTGTCAGTTACTTGGTATCTTATTCTGTATAGTCATTGATATTAAAAAAAAAACTTAAAAAAAAAGATTGGAGCCTTGGAGTTCAAGTGAGGGGTGACTAAAATCGAGCACTTTGGTTTTTGAGAATTTAGCAGTTTTTTAGTAAAAAAATTATATTCAAATAGTAAATTTCATGGCCTAGCCAGTCAGATGTCCAATAAAAACATAAGAAAAGTAACTTTAATGTGAAAAATACTTATTGTACATATATCCTAAATTAATTGATAATTATTGAATGCTATGACTCCAATACTATAGTAAGAAGGAAAGGAAATAAGCATTTATATTATAACACCTACTATATATTAGTCGTTGTACCAAGCGCTTTACAGATATTATCTTATTTAATCCTTATAGCAACTCTGCAAGGGAGGTAGTATTATTGTCTGAATTTTACAGTTGAGTAAACTAAGGCAGACAGAAATTAAGTGACTTGGTCAAAGTTCCATAGCTAGTAAATGCCTGAGGATCTATTTAAATCCTGATTTCAAGCCTTGTCCTCTGTCTACTGTGCCATCTAGCTACTTCCAGTAAGAATTGTAGGACCCCTATCTTTAAGAGCTTATAATATAGTTGAGGATGAGAAGGGATCTAGGAAAGGACAGCCAGGACAGTAGATTAGAGAAAGTGCATGGTTAACATTGTTAAATACTGCAGAAATGTAAGGTGGGTTAGATTGAGAAAGAGCTATTATATTTGATAAAAAAGTTTTAGGCAATCTTTAAATTAGAATGATGATTTCAGGAGAGCCAGATTGCAGAAGACTCAGAAAGGAATAGATACACAGTGAGAGTATCAGGTATAGACTACATGCTTGAATAGTTTGATAGTAAAAGGGAGAGATAGTAATTATGGAATTGTAGATCTGGAGCTGAAAGGGATCTTAGAAGCCATTAAGTCCAATACCCTCATTTTACAAATGAGGAAACTGAGGCACAGAAAAGTTAAATGGCTGATTCAAGTTTTGTACAGCTAGTAAGTGACTGAGGAAAGATTGCAATTTAAGACAGATTCCAAACCCTGAAGTCTATCTTACTGTGCCATCTAGGAGTTGCTAGGTTAGTAAGTTTTGGGGGACTGGGTAGATGGAGATAGGTTTTAGTCCTGGGAGTTCATTTTAAAAAATGAGTTTTTAATTAATATATCCTGCTTTTTATTTCATCGTAGTTATACTAAGGATCTCTCTTGAAACTCTTTCCAGAGAGCCTTCCCATATAATAAATAGTATTTTTGGGTCAAGAACCCTCTCCATCCCAGCATAACTGATTTTTAAAAAAATCTGAAAGCATATTCTGTATGTAACAACTATGGGCTTAACACCACCAAATGGGTGGGTTACAAGTATCCTCTAATATCTTATCACTTGAGTCTAGATTGATGTTTATAATTTTATTACATTTACTGTCAGATTTTTGGTGTGTGGTTCTTTCCATGTTACCATTTATGTTGTTGTGGTTACTGTGTATTTTTTTTTAACTCTGCTTACTCCACTCTTATTAGTTCATATAGATCTTTCCTTATCATTTCTTGTAACACAGTAATATTCATTACATTTATGTGCCATAAATTGTTTATCCATTCCCCAACCAATGGATATCTATTTTGTTTCTAATTCTTAACTCTCACAAAAAGTGCTTCTATAAATATTTTGGAGTATATGGGTACCTTTTATTTACTTCCTTTGTGAATCTTAAAACTGCTCAGACTGTACCTTAGAAGATTTGGTTAAGCTATTCCCCATTTTAAACAATTGAGGTACCTTATCATTTCTTGTAACACAGTAATATTCATTACATTTATGTGCCAGGAATGTATTGGGAACTTTAAAATTACTACACCCTGCTCAGACAGTGCCTTAGAGGAAGATATAGTTGTAAACTCCTTACTGAACAATGATAAGTCCCCAACTTATAATAAAAGCTAGAACCTTAAGCTAGGTCTATTTTTAGATCTAATACAAAAGGGTGCTAAGTGTACCTATAAAGGTTAAATTAATCACTAAAAGGTCAGGCAACTTACAAAGAGCAAGCTTAGCAAAGAGATGTGAAATACTCAGAAGATATAATCTACCCAGAGAAGGTGGGAACTAAAGAAGATGTCAACTAAGAATGGTCAGTCCTGGGGAAAACATCTACTGTGATTGGTAGATGTGAAAATTTAGGGGAGGTGACATAAGAGAAATTTCTCTTTAAAAGGAGCTGGCTCTCTGAACTTAGGGGGAGTTCAGAGTAGTTGGAGTTTCAGAGTTAGTGTGGAGGAGCTGACTCTCTGAACTTAGTTGGAGTTTTGCTTGGGACAAATCTTGTGGTGAGTGGATAAAAGACTGACTAGTCTCTCTTAAAGCTCAGGCCTAGGCCATTTTGGCCTAGGCCCTTCCTACTATTTTCTCTTACTCTGTCTCTCTCCCTTCCCTTAATTCCTTCATTTGTATTCATTAAAATCTCCATAAAAACCCAGCTGACTTGGGTATTTTCATATTTGGGAATTTTCCCATGGTGACCACTTATTTTTAATATAAATCAAGACACTAAAAATTATCTTTACAGTTTGGCCGAAACCTTCACAGTTTGGCAATTCACAGTCCTGAAACCCACATTTTCACAGTCACACCTTGGGGTATAAGCCCATTAAGGAAGTCTCTGATTCAAAGGGTATGGATATTTTAGTCATTTTATTGCACAAATCCAAATTACTTTCCAAAATGGTCATGCCATTTCATAGCTCCACCAAGACCATTATATTGGTTTGCTTATCATTCCACAACTTCTCCAACAGTGAATATTCCCATTCTTTGAGGATAGGGTATGAGATGAAACCTCAAGATTATTTGACATAATTTTTCTCAGGTTTTTGGTGCATTCTTTCATGTGATTGTGAATGCTTTGCAATTCTTTTTTTGAGAACTTCATATCCTTTGGCCACATATTTATTGGGGAATGGCCATTGGTTTTATATATATATATATATATATATGTGTGTGTGTGTGTGTGTATGTGTGTGTGTGTGTGTGTGTGTGTGTGTGTAAGTTGTTAATATATCTTGGATATCTTATCAGAAAAAATTGATGCAAAGATTTTTTCACATTTGGTCATTTCCCTTCTTTTCCTTGGCTCATTAATTTTGTCTTTGTAGAAGCTTTTCAGTTTCAAGTAATCAAAGTTATCCATTTTATCTTTGTCAATTGTCTCTAACTCTTATTTAGCTAAGAAAATATTTCCTACTGTAAGGGTAAATTTAGGGGTTGAGATTGAATATAAATTTATTTGGTTGCCAGGGATTAATTCAAATCCCAAATAAAATACTCAAGTCAGTTTGGAAATTTTATGGTGGTTTAATTAATATAGAGGGAAGCAATTAAGAAGAGAGAGGGGAAAGGGTATAGGATTTCTCTGACCTAGCTTGTGCCAGGGGGAGTTCAAAGACCTCTGCCACGAGGCCTCCTCAGAAGATTAGGGGCTTCCTAAGAGGGTAGTATTTTGGAAGGTAAAGGAAAAAGGAATCAGCCTAGACTTTGAGAGAGCTCAGAGAAGATGCCTCACCTGACCTACAATATTAAGCTTCTCCCAGTTACTGTATCAAGGATGCTCACCGCCAAACCCAGACAATAGCTGCAGTCATGCCAAGATGCCAAGATGCTCAGCACGCTGCCACCAGCCACCTCTCTGCTGCCAGAGCCAGAGCCACCTCTCCACGAAAAGAGGCCAGAGAGAGGAAGTGATGCAAAATATATAGACCGTTTTTACATCACTTCCTGGATCTTACATGTACCAATGGTAGCTTAAGCTTGACTTAGGACAGCCCTGGGGGTCTGTCAGTTGTTTCTGATTTGTCATTTGCTAGCACATGTCTGTCATAGGCCATCCGTCTCAACATTTAATCCTTAAGTAGGGGTGTAGGCATTCCTGCTTTGTTATACTAAGCAGGGTGGAGTAAATCTAAAATTTACACTATCCATCGCTATGAGATGTATATGATCTATTTTTCTTTTAATTTTTTAATATTATGATCTTTATTATCAACATTGTGTGTCCATTTAGAATGGATTGTAGAATATATTAGGTGTTGATCTAGGCCTAATTTCTCCCAGACTGTGTGCCAGTTTTCCCAGCAGATTTTATCAAATGAGGAGCTTTTTCTAAGTAATTTATGTTTTCAGTCTTATCAAATATTGGGTTATTGGATTCTCTTGTTTCTGATTTCCCCTTGTCTAGTTTATTATAGCCCTTTTTAGTTCACATCTTGAGTTTAATTGGTCCAACCTGTCACATTTTAGACATTTCCCCTACTGTGTCTTTTAATATATGTGTGTGTGTGTGTGTGTGTGTGTGTGTGTGTGTGAGAATTTTTCGTTCATTTTGGTAAAGGTTTTTCTTTCTAAAGATAATTTTATTTTGAGGGGTTTCAGTAATTTTGATTCTTTCTAGAATTTATTTTGTTGGGTTTTGGGGTTAAAGACAAAGTCAGTAAGAATTGATTAAATAAAAATTAAATAAAATTGATCATGTGCCATGTACTGTAAAGGAAAGGGAAAAGTATTTTCTTCACTCAAGGACTTCCAAAATGTAGATAATCACAGATGAAGGCACTGAGATTAAGGGGAACTGGATGAGGCTTTCTCATAGAAAATAAGACATTAGCTGAGACTTGAAAGAACCCATGGAAGACAGGGTGGCGATGAGAAGGGACAGAGTGCTGTTCCTGGAGAAGCCAGGGGAAACTCCTAGAGTCAGGAGAGCATCCTGTACAAGGAATAGCAAGGAGGTGGAGGTCACTGGATTTCAAAATATGGGAAATTGGTCAGTAACCATTTCTTAAGAGTCTGCTATGTGCCAGGCATTGTCCGAAGTGCAAGAGATCCAATGTGAAAAAGAATCAAGTCCCTAGATTGCAGAATAACTGGAGAAAAAGTCTAAGGAAACTCAAAAGAGTGACATCCAGAAGTTAACTTCCTTTATGACCTCACTCCTTTTTTTTCTTTTCAGAGCCTAGAATATACACTGTGTTGTCTTTTTTCCTTACTTTAACTGTAACATTAGCCTGAGAGAAAGAAAATTAAATGAGTTGAGTAAATATTGTCAGTCAGCTATGAAATTCTGTGATTCTATAAATGGAGTTTGTACCTTAACCAACTCAAGAAATATTCATCAAGTGCCTACTGAAAACAAGTCTTTGGGGATCAAAAGCCTCTGCCTTTCATAAACTACTATTCTACTGAGGCAGAGATTCCTTATAGACTTATTGTTCAGGGAGTATGGACGAATTTAGCCTGAAGACAGAGCCGAATGATTTATATCTTCATGAAAGATGAAGGTTTGAGAGGGAGAAGTGACATGTGAGTAAAAGATCTGATAAAAGTCACTAGGTTGTATTTTAACTAGTGTTGGACTCGAAGATAATTGAATACAGGCTGAAGCCCAGATGTAGGGCTGAGTTCTTTCTGTAGGATGCTGACAGCATGATCTGACTGCTCTCTCAGGATGATATAAACAAGAATGTGGTTTATTTCATCAACTCTTTCCCCAAACCTGACCTGCAAAGGTCTCTTCGGTCCCAACAAAGTTGGGCTACGCTCACTGCACTCTATCTGCCTAAAATATTCATAACTATCTACTACAGCTGGTCCACTGTAAACAGGAACCCAGTTCAGTTTGTCAGATAGGATAGCTTACAGGCCAAAGGCCTGAGCTCAGATGGTCTGCTTAGGCTCTGTTTAGGCTAGATATTTTCAGGTCCTTGCAGCTCACACACAACAGATGATCCAGATGGGAATTGATGTTACTGATTTCAGTATAAGAGAAGGTCTCTAGATATCAGGAAGCTCCAAATCTGTCAGAAACCTCCTGTAACCCGATCCAAAATGGCCACAGGAAGTAAGCTTCTGCTCTGCCTAGTGTCCAAAGATCAACAGGCCCCCACGGAATCTGAGTGTCTCTTTTTATGCACTCCTTCCATTCCAGAATGGGAGCCCATATGGTTCCAGGCGTGTGCCAAGCTGCTTTCCAAGGTCCTTACATGCTCAAACCCTTTGCAAATCCTTATCCCCTCTATTCTATTTTAATAGAAGCCAGTCAGTTTTGGACAGAATTTGCTAGATATCACCTTAATAGGAATTAGAATATGAATAATCAATGCACATAATAGAATGATAGTCATTTTGGGACATGGACATTTTTTATTATTTTAAGTGCTCATCAGGGTATACAATTGTTTTATCTTTGATTATATGACATATTGTTTATCATAAAACTGTATTTTTATTGTCTAGAATCTCTGCTTTCTGTAAATCAAAATATGGTGGGTTTTCTGAAGTAGGATAGGATAGAAAGCCAAAATCTAGAAAGATATTACAGTAAGAAATGACATATGGATGTTTCATGATAACACATTAGTGACACTATTGTGAAATACCATTCAAAGCAAATTTACATGGGGTATTCCTCAACAGACTACCTTGCCATCATCAGTTTTATGGTGCAGTTTCCAGAAGTGTATTATAAGAAAAAAAAGTATGAACTACTTACATTGTGTTTGATTTTTTAAAAAAGTATAATATAATTCCACAATCAGATGTAGGCCTTCCTATCCCCATAACAAAATTGATATAACATATTTGGTTTTTTATCATACTTATAATCTATTCTCTTTTAAGGAAAAGCTGTAAAACCTACGGAAACCTTAATTCATCTTGGAGTTCAGCCAAATGATAATGTAAAATTGGAATTAGTTTCCTTAAATCCAACTCGTTATCCAATCAAACCATTGTATCGAAAAATTCAAGGTGTTCATGATGTCATAACAGTCAGAGTACAATCTGGTAATTTATTTGATTTTCTTTAAATGTATGTTTTACAATCCTTTTAAGAAATGCCAGCTTTAAACTCACTATTATGAATTGTTTATCCACCCTTGGTTTTTACCTGTGTAGGTACTAAACTTTATCAAGATATAACTGTTGAGATTGAAAGAATTGACTTTAAGAAGCCATTTCTGGGTGGATTCAGACATAAAGTAACAGGAATAGAGTATCATAATGCAGGGACACAAACAGTTCCCAAAAAAGTGCCTGAAAAGCTCAACATCTTTTCTAGAGAAACCCAGGTAAAGTTCGCAACTTTCCAACTCTCTAGGTTATCAGTAGAGCCAACTACATTGTTACATAATTGTCAGAAATTAAATTTGATAGAAGTAACCATGTGTGGAGAGCATTATGATCAGAAACAAATATAAAAGTGGACTGAAAGATAAGTGGGCTGGAACAAAATCTTGTTTAGTTTAACATATTAATATATCAGACATGAATTTTAAATTAATCAAAATATTTCTAGTAAACAGAGACTACCTTAGGACAGTGATGGCAAACCTTTTAGAGACTGAGTGCCCAAACCACACCCTCATGCTGCATGTGAGCCACCCCCTTACCCAGATAGGGGAGGGAGGAAGTGCTCCCATTGACTCCATTGGCAGAGGGTGAGTGAAGTGAGGAATGTCCTTAGTCCAGGTGGAGAGGGGGTGGGAAGAAGCCCCCGCCAGGCACACATGCTATAGGTTTGCCAACACAGTCCTAGGACTTCAGCCTTCTAGTTAATTTTAATATGGTATATGTTTTTATTCTAGACAATCAGTGAGAGAAAAAAGCTTGTAGCAACTACAAGTAGAACGTCTACCCAGATGACTAAAATTGGCGTGTATGTGTCTAATATGACTGATAAACTGCTAACTCCAGGAGAATATTTTACAGCAGCCCAGTACCATGCAAAAAGATTGGCAGCGGTGAGTTCTTTTTGTTAGTATGCATGGATGAATTAAAATTAAATGAATTAATTAAAATGCTAGATTATATGCTTGCTATTTTTTATGTCCTTCATTTTTTTAAATTAAAAAGTTTTTTTTTTAATTTAAAGACCCTTACCTTCCATCTTAAGATCAATATTGTGTATTGGCTCCAAGATAAAAGAGCAGTAAGGGCCAGGTAATGTTGGTTAAGTGTCTTGTCTGGGTTCACACAGCTAGGAAGTATCTAAGATCAGATCTGAACTCAGGATCTCCCATCTCTGGGCCTGGCTCTCTATCCACTGAACCATTGAGCTGCCCTGTCTTATAATATTTTAGAGCATCCCATAGGGTAAGCCCTGAGGAGCTGACTATAGCAAATTCTGGGCTCTCTTTGGGTCTGTCATAGTAAGGAAAGGAGCAGGAAAACATTTTTGCCCTTAACCTATGGTACATTCTGCCACAAATTCAATCTCTACTGTGGGAAGATTGCTTATGTGTGGCTGGAGTAAAAACAGGGAAGGTAATAAATTTGGGGAGCACGCATGGCCTGGGCACACCCAGGGGCAGCTTGGCTCTGGTGCTGCAGATCTGCTGACATTTTCCAGTGATGTCATTGTGCCTGCTCATCTTCACTAGAACTGTAGCTTCCATTGGATACTTCTTTGCCAGACAGCTTAGCCCTTGACTGTGTGCTGCTCTGCCTAGTAGTGCTACTCTGTTGGACTAACTGCCACATGAAGTGGCAGAGACTGTGCCAGATGCTGCCAGGCTCACCTACACTGGTCAGTAGTGGCGGAGTCTCACCGCTTCCATCATCTGGTTTCAGCTGAGATTTCTTTTTCACATTAAGAATGTGAACTTCACAGCCCTTTAAGCAATTGGAAGCTGTTTAGGAAAACAGCGGTCCTCAGTCATAGAGTGACCTGGCTTGTTAGTGACCTGGCTCTTTCCCCTCAGTCTCAGCTGTGAATAAGGCTTCCTCTCTCCCAAGCAGGGGACACTGAATTTTTTATTTTATTTTCTAATTTTTGATAGATTTTAAAAAATCACCTTCATTTATGAATATATCTTTCCCTTTCCCCTGCCCAGCATGCCGTCCCCAGGGGGATTATAGGGATGTTCCCCTACAATAGTAGTGGCACTATTAATTGGTTATGGTCTTTCAAAAAGTAACATACCTGCCATTATGTAATGAGAGGCACAAAACGGTGTGGAATTTATCCAGTGATTTCAATCGCCCTTAAGATGTTATTGACAATAAAAAGGGAAATGTTTATGCAAAATGTTCATAATAGCATTGTTAACAACAGCAAAAACTTGACATGACATGTGTGTCCAACTATAAAATAATTTGTTAAACAATTTATGACATTCTAACATAACAAGATATTGTTCCAAAAGAAATGGCAAATGAGAAGAAAACAAAAGCCACATTGGAAGATTTATATAAGCTGACAAGCCTGAAGAAAGCAGTCAGCACATTAATACTAATGATAGCTGCATAATAGAATATAGACATAAAATAACATAGATATAATATAGACATAATAGAATAGACCTAAACTAACAGGGATAGAATATCATAATGCAGGGACACAAACAGTACCCAAAAAAGTGCCAGATTCATGGAAAGAATGCTGAAAGAGCTGAATTCAAATGACAGTTCCCCCACTGGCTCATTGTAATGATGGGACAATCTACCTCTAGACTTCATCTGCTTCCTCGTTTCCAAAACGAGAGGAGGTATGGAAAGTCAAAGATGATTCTAACATTTTAGTTTGAAGAGAATTATTTGTTAGTTAAGTAAGAGTTTATTAGGAAATAGAGTTAACTAGTATTAGTAGATTTATAAGAGAGAGATGAATAAATTGGGTTTCTTTAAATCTGAATGGAATATCAGAGATGGATTATGGGTAAAAGAGAATTTTCCCAAGGTGCTTTGAGAGTCAGTTAATCCAATGGACTTCACTCTTTGGGCTAACCCTGTTCTGAAAGGAGGTCCTAAGAGCTGCTTGGTGAGATTGGAAAAAAAATTCAATTTTTTACATTTAAAATTCATCTATCATGTTGGACAAGTGAAGGAGATTATTAGGTGCAATACCAGTGCAAGACCCAGCAGGGTTGCTGTGCGAGTGGAGAAAGGCTGTGGAGATTCTAAGCTATATTTTTCATCTAGTCAGCAAGGAAGAGAAACTTAACTTATTCTTCTCATTTATAAGTTTATAATTTAGGATAGTGTGGTTGGATAAGTATTTTGTGGTTTTAGATAAGTTGGGAAGAGAGGATAGCCTCAACTCTGAGGAAGAAGCCTATCCTTGTGGATCAGATTTAGTTGGGTGGTTCTAGTAAGATTTATTAGTTTAGGGACCTATGTATTATAATAATTTCCTTTCTACCTGTTTCCTTTTACTATCCCTTCTTTTAGTTTTTTTTTTATCCACAATAAAAAAAATATATTTTTATATACTGGCCTGAGCCTGAATTCTTTAGACTCCCCTGAGAAGCCATCTTTCTCAACAGTCAAACCAACAGCCTGCCTACACAGGACACAATTATTGGTAATACCATATAATACCAATAATCTATAAGGATTAGGAAACCCTTACAAGAAGTTAATGACAACAGAATAGAAAGAAATAGCCCGCCTTCCCCATGACTTCTCATTATGGCTCCCATGCCCTCTAGAATTCCTTTCTGTTCTTGTATTACTAGAGACAGCCCTATGAGATGTTAAGACAATTTTATCTTATTTTTATCTTTATGTAGAAATATTTACTTCAAAAGAAATACACAAATATACTTACTCCTGTAACATGTGGGAGGCATAGTCCTCCTCCTTCCCTGTACTGCCTCTGTCTCTGAGAGGGAAAAGGGATTAGGCTCATAACTTAGCTCAGTGCCAATAGACCACATTCCCAGTTCCAAGGCCAAAAGTTCCCTGGAGATTGAGTTCAGGCACCTTGGCTTGTGAGGGCCTCCGTGCCAGGCTGGCTGGCTGGCCGAAGCACCTTACCAGTGAATCTAGCACTGTAATGAGCAAGCTCTGCACCTGAGGCAAGTGGACAATGAGAGGTAGCCTTACCCAGAGGTCCACCACCAGAGAAAGCTCTTTTTGTAGTGGCAAAGAACTGAAAAATTAAGAGACACTGATCACCTGGAGAAAAGGTGAACCAATGACTGTAAGTGAATATTATGGAATATTATTGCCCTATAAGAAATGCAGGGATGATTTAGAGAAACTGGGGGAGACTTGTATAAACTGATGAAGACTGAGCTGAGCAGAACTAAAGCAGTTTATCCTCAAAATCAATATTATAAAAATGCACAATTTTGAAAGACTTAGGAATTTTGATCAGTGAAATAATTGACAGTGATTACAGAGGACTGATGAAGAAGAATGTTGGCCACTTCATGATAGAGAGATGATGGATTAATACCCAGAATCAGAAAAGCATTTTTTCTACTTGGCCAACATGGAAATGTGTTTTGCTTATCTATGCCTATGTGAAGAAACCTTTCCTCCTTCTCCTCTCTCCCTTCCTCCCTCCCTTCCTCCCTCCCTCCCTTCCTCCCTTCCTCCCTCCCTACCTCCCTCCCTCCCTCCTTCCCTTCCTCCCTCCCTCCCTCCCTCCCTTTCTTCCTTCCTTTCTCCCTCCCTCCCTCCCTCCCTCCCTCCCTCCCTCCCTCCCTCCCTCCCTCCCTTTCTTCCTTCCTTCCTCCCTCCCTCCCTCCCTACCTCCCTCCCTCCCTCCCTCCCTCCCTCCCTCCCTCCCTCTCTTCCTCCCTCCCTCTCTTCCTTCCTCCCTTCCTTCCTCCCTCCCTCCCTCCCTCCCTCCCTCCCTCCCTTCCTTCCTTCCTTCCTTCCTTCCTTCCTTCCTTCCTTCCTTCCTTCCTTCCTTCCTTCCTTCCTTCCTTCCTTCCTTCCTTCCTTCCTTCCTTCCTTCCTTCCTTCCTTCCTTCCTTCCTTCCTTCCTTCCTTCCTTCCTTCCTTCCTCCTTTCCTCCCTCCCTCTCTCCCTCCCTTCCTCCCTCCCTCCCTCCCTCCCTCCCTCCCTCCCTCCCTCCCTCCCTCCCTCTCTTCCTTCCACCCTTCCTTCCTTCCTTCCTTCCTTCCTTCCTTCCTTCCTTCCTTCCTTCCTTCCTTCCTTCCTTCCTTCCTTCCTTCCTTCCTTCCTTCCTTCCTTCCTTCCTTCCTTCCTTCCTTCCTTCCTTCCTTCCTTCCTTCCTTCCTTCCTCCCTCCCTCCCTCTCTCCCTCCCTTCCTCCCTCCCTCCCTCCCTCCCTCCCTCCCTCTCTTCCTTCCACCCTTCCTTCCTTCCTTCCTTCCTTCCTTCCTTCCTTCCTTCCTTCCTTCCTTCCTTCCTTCCTTCCTTCCTTCCTTCCTTCCTTCCTTCCTTCCTTCCTTCCTTCCTTCCTTCCTTCCTTCCTTCCTCCTTCTTCCTTCCTTCCTTTAAACTTTTTTAATGCACGTTCCATGTTTTCTGATTCTTTTGTATATGGGAACTTCATGGTTCCTAGAAGAGTTTTAGACACATTTTAAATGTTTATTTAATATTTATTAATTGATTGTTTCTCTCTTTCACTTCAATTATTCTTTTCTAACCACTCTCTACTACTATGTACTTAATTCTAGAGCCTTATTTTAATCCTAGTCTAAGTAAAACAATGTTAGGAAGGAGTATTCATTCATTTTAAAGGCACGTGTGAATGACTCTTGAATTATATAATATTATGGATTATTCCCACTACTTACTTCTCTTGAATAGCAGAGACAATTAAGATAATTGACAATAGGTTCCTTTTTTCCTTTTACATGTAGATAATAGTGCTCCAAAAATATTACCGACGGTGGCATGCCATAAATGTGGTAGCAAGATTAAGAGAACAAAAAAGATTGAGGTTAGAGTGGGAAGAACAAGAAAGATTAAGAAAGGAGAGGCTAAAGCAAGAGTGGCTGCGAAGAGATTATGAACGGAGAGTAAATCCATACTCAGCTGATGACTTTGAACTTCTTTTTCATTCCTTGGAACGTAAGTTTAATTTAATGTAGGCTCTGTATATAATTCTTCTTTTACATTTTCATGATAGGATGATCATGCATTCTCTAAACTGTTAAGTGGGTTATATATGTTCCATTCCAGAAAAAAGTTCTTTTGTTTTGTGTATGTTTAACATTTTGAAAATTGCAAACTTAAAAACCAGTAACAAAAACAAGTAACTAAGTATGAAAAATCAGGAATAAATTTGTATGTAAAACCTTAGCACTCATCAAGAACCAGACAAATTAATAATCAAGGAAAAACGGTTGTTTTTCCTCTGAAGGTCTTTCCAAAGACCTTCCACTTTTAACTTTATTTTCTTTAAATGTCTTTATGTATACACATGTATTTGTATATATATCCACATTTTTGCTATTCAGTCATTTTCAGCCCCATCTGATTTGTTTCTTGGGTTTCTTGGCAGAGATTCTGTAGTGGTTTGACATTTCCTTCTCCAGGTTATTTTACAGATGAGGATACTGGAGCAAAAAGAGTTAAGTGATTTGCCTGAAGTCACACAGCTACTAAGTGTCTGACTCCAGGGCCGGTAGTCTATCTGCCATGCCATCTACCTGCCCATATATATAATATGTATAAAGTTCTGATACTGGCCTCAATTCATATTACTTTGTATATTTCCTCCCATAATTCCTTGTACACTTCATACTATTTTATTTTGATGTCACAAAGGTATTTTATTCAGATACTAACATTTAATCAGCTATTCAGTCATCAGACCCATATGTTGCTCCTGATTTTTTGCAGTTACAATTGAAACAAATATGAACATTTTCATGCAGATATGCCTTTTTTTTCCTTTTTAAAAGTTTTTTTTTTTTGGGATAAATTCCTCACCATGATAGAATAAATTCCTTGTCTCTTCCTTTCTGAAAGGAGTGATCAGTTTTATAGTTTTTGTTGAATATTGCCATAATGCTCTATTTGCTTCAATCTAAAGATTCACCAATGATGTATCAGAGCACTAGTTTTTTTGTAGCCCTACCTTTGATACGACTGTGCCCATTTCTTTTGTGAATGTTGCTGAATACAAATTTTATGTTCATGTGAAAGAAGACACATATTGCTTATACTAGAGAACAATTCATGGAGGAAAGAAAATGAAGAATGGTATGCTTCAATTCACATTCAGACTTTGCCAGTTCCTTCCATAGCAGTGGATATATCTTTTTGGTTATGAACCTTCCGTTACTTTTTCCCAATAAAGTATAGACTTTCTTATTTTTATTGTTCATTATTAATTGAAACTTAAGTAAATAACTCTAAACATACTTCCTCTGTCATATTAATGAATTCTTATGTAAGTTTCTTTAATTTGAACTATACTTTTGCCTCTGTTTTTCACTTTTAGTTGTTAAAGTTTTGTTTTGAAATTCTCTTCTTCTTCTCCTCCTCTTCCTCCTCCTCTTATCTTCATTTTTATAGAACATGCCTGATGGAAATATTTAGTGATTAATCCAATGTAAATGCTCTGAGGGGTTCTTACATCTAAATAGCAACTTGAAAAGTGAAATGTTTTACATATTTATCTTTTTGCCCAGGAAGATTATTTGTTTTCATAGACTTCTTTCAAATGCCTGTGTTATGAGTTTATAGGCCTTAGCTAGTATGATAGATAACTGCATTACACCTAAAACAGAGTAATTGGAAACCAAAAAAAAATCCTTGGATTATCCAAATTATTAGAAACAATTCATGTGAGAACATGTTAAGAATATGGTGAATTTTATAACTGTTGGGTTATGATTTTCTGATCGTTACTAAGAGTTCATTGCCTGGTTCTTATTTCTTCATAACTGACTTTTATATTTCTTTGGTAGACTTAAATGGTTTTTCCCTGTTGTTGCATAGTACTTTAGAATTTTTAACTGGGATATGTGGTTAGATATGTAAAAATTTGCTTTTCTTTATTGGGATCCTGTGGGTTCTGTCACAGTTAAGTGGCACAATGGTTAAGTGCTGGGCCAGAGTAAGGAAGACTCCATCCTCTTGGCTTTGAATCTGGCTTTAGACAGTTCCCAGCTATGTGACCCTGGATAATTCACTTACCCCTGTTTGCCTTAGTCTCCTCATCTGTAAAATGAACTAGAGAAGGAAATAGCAAATGGCTCACATATCTCTGCTAATAAAATAACAAAATACATTCATAAAGAGAGGAAATGACCGTAAAATGACTGAACAACAATGGGGTTTTCTATTTATATTTTGCTGTTTATTATTATTATTTACCAATTTTTTGAAATTTTCTGGAATCTAAGGTTTAGATTAACTTGTCTCAGTATTCTAGGATCTCAGGAGTCCCAAGATAATTGTATCAACCTCCCTCTTCCGCCTTTTTCAATATCTATTTTTCTAATCATTTGGATAATTCAGTGAGTTTTGTTTTTGGTTTGTATATCCAACTACTCTGCATTGTATATAGTTCTGTTTTCTATTGATTTAAGTATACTATTTTGATTCTATGATGTTTAAAAATTTTTTTCCCCTCTTGAATTCTTCTTATTGGTCATTTTCTTATGTTTATGGCAGTATCAGATAAGAGAAGGAGGCATTTTTGAGAGATGCTGCAAAGATAAAACTGATAGACCTTGGAAATAGATTTGGTAAGGAATAAGGAGGAGAGAGAGAGAGAGAGAGACAGAGAGAGAGACAGAGAAAGACAGAGAGACAGAGAGAGAGAGAGAGACAGAGAGAGACAGAGACAGAGACAGAGACAGAGAGAGACAGAGAGAGACAGAGAGACAGAGAGACAGAGACAGAGAGACAGAGACAGAGACAGAGAGACAGGGAGAGACAGAGGCAGAGAGAGAGACAGAGAGAGAGTGACAGAGACAGAGAGAGAGGAGAAAGAGAGGGAGAGAGAGACAGAGAGAGAGAGGGAAAGAGAAAGGAGATTCGAGAGGGAGAGAGACAGAGATAGAGGAAGAAGGAGAGAGACCAAGAGAGGGAGAGAGAGGGAGACCGAGAGAGGGAGACCGAGAGAGGAGGGGAGATTGGGGGGGGGAGAGACAGAGAGAGACAGAGAGAGAGAGAGAGACAGAGAGAGACAGAGAGAGACACAGAGAGAGACACAGAGAGAGAGAGGGAAAGAGAAAGGAGACTCGACAGGGAGAGAGACAGAGGAAGAGGGAGAGAGACCAAGAGAGGGAGAGAGAGGGAGACAGAGAGAAGGAGAGGGAGGGAGACCGAGAGAGGAGGGGAGAGACGGGAGAGAGAGAGAGAGAGAAAGAGAGGGAGAGAGGGAGAGGGAAAGGGAAAGATAGGAAAAGGGACAGAGAGAGGGAGGAGAGGAGGGAGACAGACAGACAGAGAGAGAGACAGAGGCAGAGACAGAAAGACAGAGAGATAGAGAGAGATTGAGAAGAATAAACTCCATAGGTTGAAAGCCTGGAGTAAATGAATCTTAGCCTCTTCCCAATTCTCATCTTTTTTTTTCGGACTTTTTGCAGCATTTAACTCTATTGACTTGCTTTAACTACTGGATACACCCTTTTCTTGATAGTATTAATGATATTCAGAAGTGGAGAGGTTTTAGGGGAGACAATGAGCTTAGTTTTGGACATGATGAATTCTGGATGTTTGCAGATGTCTGTGGAACATCCATTTCAGGATGCCAGATGGGCAGTCAGGGATGCAAGGCTGGAAGTCAGCTGAGGTTTCGATGGAGTGTATTTGAGAGCTGATGAGGCCCTGATGGAAGCAGCAGAGTGTGGCCTGGGGAAGAGGAGGGCAGACCCCTGCTGTCTCTGGCCTTCTCGGGCTGTTTAAGCCCAGGAGGCCAGACAGCCAGGGACAGGGAGGCTCAGGCAGTGGCTCTGCCAGGATAGGTGTTGCAGTTGCAGCTGATTCCTGGAAGAGGCCATTCAATCTTTGATGTCAGTTTCATAAAGTGTCCTGTTCATTGACTGTTGTCAACTGGGCAGGAGGAGTAACTTTTCTCTTTGAACCTGGTGCCCTCTTGTGGCTGCTGATGAAACCACTGGCCTCTTGGAAACTTCCTTCCATATCTTTCTCAGGCTCCCCTTTTTCTCCATTCTAAGAAAGTGCTGGCCATCCTCTTGGCCAAGGCCTAGCCTTTCATTGGTGCCCTTCATCCAATACCTTCCTATCTCTGAGCCTGGAATACACTCCCTATTTAGGCCCTTTCTCAGATCCCTGGGTTCTTTCCAGGTTCTTTCTGAACCATTCAACTACCAATCACTTTCTCTATAAAGCCTTTTCTGATTATTCTCAATTGCTGAAACTTTTCTCCATTATCTAACCTAATTTATATCTCTTTTGTTTATGCTTAAATACAGACAATTTATCTCCTCTAGATGGACTGTAAATTCTCAAATGCAGGGACTATTTCACAATTGTCTTTCTATCTCTGGGGCCTAATGATGCCCCAGGGTCCAAATTAACGATTACTAATTGATTAATTTGATTTGGAAACTATTTAGTTAAGGCTTAATTGAATGGTGAGGACAATGAGGGAGAGAAATAATTTTTGGAAAGGGGCACAGAAAAGGAAATTTTAAAAACCTTAATGAAGAAGACAAGTTGAAGAAGAGAGAAAAGGAGATCCTATTTAGTTAAGTAGGAAAAAAAAACAGAGAAATATGAAATCAGGATTTATCAAGATAAAATCAAGGAAGAAAAAAGAAGTAGTAAGTAAAACTTCAGAGGGAAAGAGATAACAAGAGGGAGTTGTGGGAGTTCAGGGTTGAGGGGAAGAGAGCCAGTGAAAGTAGCTGAAGAGACATACTATTGTGCTTACAGTGAGAGAGAAAAAATTATAGCTAAAAACTTCCTTTGTATTAATGACAATTAGAAGAACATATAAATCTAACTTTCATGATTTTAAATATGAGTATATTAAATCAAAACAATAAAAAGAAAGACAGATTGGATAAGAAAACAAACCCCAAACTTTTGTTTACAAGAGACACATTTGAAAAACAAAGATTATATACAGAATAAAACTGATAGAAAAGAAAAAAATTACTATGCATCACATAAATCTCCCCAATAGAAATTGCTATCATGTTATCTGACAAAGTAAAAATAAGTACTCAAAAGATAAAAAAGTAATAAATAAGACAATTGCATTATGTTGAAAGGAACTATAGACAAATTAGTATGAGTATTAAATTTATATGCTTTAAATGCATTGGCATCCAAAGTCATAAAGGAAATATTAATTGAGCTACAAGAATATGTAGACAGTAACATGATCATTGCTGGAGATGGTTAATGTCCCTCATTTTATTTTGGATAAGCACATCAGAAAGATAAACAAAAGAGACAGTATACAAATTTTTTAAAATGGGGAGGAACCAAAGCAAAAAGACTTTTGACATCTTCTGAATGAGACAGCAAAAGAAAATACATATTTTCAAGACCACAGGGGAAAAAAGTCCTGATGTAGAGAAAAATAAAAGGCAAAAGGGATGGCAGAGGATGAGACAGATAGTGTAATTGTTAAAGGAGTTGTAGAGGATTGAAGAGGTACAGGAGATAAGGAAGGTTTTATAACAGGGAATAGAGGAATTGAAGGGATAGAGGGAATATGGATGCTGGTAAGGTAAAAGGAGAGATACCCCCTGCTGAGAGGCTGACTTGGAAAAATGGGGTTCTTGAAAAATGGACCGACTATGATAGCCTGAGGGGATGTCTTCTCTATTGCTTGATGTTGAAGATACCCCAGGGCAGGTAAACATTGACCCTCCTGAGGGACAAGCCTTCCCCCAGACCAAGGTCAGGCAGGGATCCGATAAGGACCGTTCATGGTTGAATGGCTGTCCTTAGGTTCTGCTCCCTCTATGTTCCCCTGAAATGATAGTCCTCCTCTTATCTGATTGTGGGTTATTTAACTCAAGATGAATTTAATAACAAGTTTAGATTGGGAAAGTATCAGGGTAGAGGGAATAGGAATTGCCCTATACTTTTCACAGGTTGGGTTTGAGTCTCTCTCAGCTTTTAAGCTGAGGCCAGGCCTCATAGGCTGGTAGAGGGTTTCTTTTATTCCTGTCTCTGCTATATTTTTGCTAGCTTTCTTAAATTCGAAGTCTTAGCAGTAGACAGCAAGAGTAAGAAAAGATTCTGACTATCATAGCTGGTTGGTCCTATCTAGAGGTATTTCTAACCAGAGACAGGGAGAGAGCATTCCTTTCAGTCTGAGGGCCAGAAAAGAGAGTTCTTGAGAGCAACTGTCACTCTCCCAGTCACCCCTCCCACCATCAACTGACATCACTGTCCATTAATCTTTACTCTAACATTCCAATTGCTGTCTCCTCTACCTTAGTGTCAGAAATGCCAAAGCTTGATTCAGTTTTCCTTTCCACAATAGATGGTGTCATGTGAACTTGTACAGGCTTCAGGAGATAGTGGAGGATAAAAGGGCCTGGTGTGCTGTGGTCCAGGAAGTCACAATAGAGATGGACATGACTGAACAACAACAAATAGCACCACATGGAATCATTAAAAAAAATGAAACTGATTATATATTAGAGCACAGAAATCTTAACAAAAAATGTAAGAAAATAGAGGTAGAAAACATACCATTTACAGAACATAATGCGATGCAAAGTCATTTGTTCAAGCATCACAAATAAAATAATAATAGCTAACATTTATGTGGTGCTTACTGTGTGCCAGATACTCTGCTAAGCATTTTAGAAATATCTTATTTGATCCTCATAAAAACCATGAGAGATAGGTGCTATTATTATTCCCATTTTATAGTTGAGAAACAAGAGAGCCTTTCCCAGTGTCACATAACTACTAAACATAAGCTAAAGAACTTAATCTTCATGACTCGACCTAGTACTCTATCCACTATACCACCTAGCCACTTCAAAAGACCCAAATGTAGATAGCATCCAAGTTCTAAATAAGAGGAACAAATAACAAATATTACATTGTGATACATCAGTGAAATGAAATATTACTATGTTGTGAGAAATGATGACTATGATAAATACAGAAAAAGTATTGAAATATCTCTGTGAACTGATGAGAATAATGTAAACAGAGGCAAAATAATATATACACAATTACTACAAAATATAGTTGTAAATGGAACAGCCACACACCAGATAATCAGAAGCACTGAGCAAAATCATAAAGAATAAGCATGATTCAAAAAAGAGATTTGAGAGAATACACCAATCCCATCCCTTTGTGGAAGTGTGAGGTCCAGGTATTGTATGTATTTTCAGAGTTTTCCATATATCAACCAATTCTGGCTTTTTCCTTCTTTTTTGTAATCTTTAAAAATTTTATTTATTATATGGGGCAACTCTCTGGGAGGGGTAGAGAAAGATACTTAGGAAAACTATGAGGATGAAAAAACCCCTAAAATATCAATAGGAACTTATGTTTTGTTTTTTTTTTTAAAGAAAGAGTTGCTTGTTCTTTACTAGGTCCTCTAATACTTATTGGGAAAGGAAATGGAGGATTGGAAAACAGGGGGATAATGGGAGTTTTGTACGGGGTATGGAGGAGTTGAGGGGAGAAAGTGAATATTGCTTGATGAAGCAAAGGAGGGAGATGCCCCCTGCTGAGAGGAAGCAGCAGGGGTCTGATAAGGACTGTTTGTCCTGGAATGACTGAACTGAAGCTCCCTCTGTGACCAGAAAAGATAGTCCACTTATCTGACTGCAAATTCAAATAATATAAAGTTTAATAACCAGTTGGGATTGGAGTTTTTTTTTCTCAGCTTCAGAGTTGTGGCCAGGCCCCAAGGCTGGCGGAGGGTTCTCCCACTCCCGTCTACTCTATATCAGTCCTGCTTTGTCTAATTCAGAATCTTAGCAGTAGACAGAAAGCAAACAAGAACAGTTCTGACCTTCAGAAGTAATTGGGCCTAAATCTTCGGGCTGAACCAAGAAGAGGCACACTACTCCAGACTGGGCTAAACAAGTTCCTCTCTCCTCCCACACCAGCAAGTAAGACCACCCCGGCAGAAAGGAAGTGCTAGTTACAAGACCCAACTGCCACTCCTGGCAGGAAGGAAGTGCTAGTCACAAGACCCAACTGCCACTCCCAGTTGCCCCTTCCCCCACCAACTGTCAGTCGAGGTTCCTTTCCACAATCGTCCCCTTTTTTTGTTTTGACCTTCCCAATGTCACATATTTATATTATAGTTACCAATTTACTAAGGAATTACTACTCAAAGGAATTCTTTTCAGGAAATATGGGTAAGGGTAGTTTGGGATTTTACAATAAATTCAGTACAATAAATGTTGAACAAAACTATTACAAGAAATTTGAATCTTAGTGCTAATACTACTTACTCTAAGTTAACTAAAACTAATACATTATTTACATATATTTACATATAATACAACAATATACATTGTTCCACATCATGATGTCAGTCAAATAGAAATATCTATTGATCTTTCTGTTTGCCTAAGACCTTATGGAACTAACTATATACATATTTACATTTTGTATAAATACAATTCCAGACACTTGTTTATATAAACAAGGCCTCTCAATATGTCAGTTTGTGATTTTGTGCTTTGTGTCTAATAGTGTTGTGTTAAATTAATACTTATCAAGTTTCTTCAGATTTCCACTTCTCATGTTGACTGATGGATCTTTTCTTTCTTCCATGTTATGTAGTGATGCATGCTATTTCCCTAATATGTGAAATTACTTTTGTTTTATTATTTCAACACACTCAGTCTTACACATAAGTCTTGTTTTTGATCTGTCCTCTTCTTATATAAGCAAATTTACAAAGTTCAAAGTCTTAGCTGTTCATTTCAGCTTTTTTTTTTTTTTGATTCTTGTCTCTAGCATTTTTTCTTGATGCTTTTCCTCTGGGCTGGTTTAAAATCTTTTTCTCCAGGATGCTTTTCCTCTGGGATGTTTTTCCTCTGGGTTGCTTTTCCTCTGGGCTGGAAAGTTGTCTCGAACATTATGTGTCACTATGATTTCTTTGTGTTGTATTTTTTATATTAATCAGTTTTTGTTTTTTTTTTCTCAGAATTATCTGTTGTCTAATTATCTTCTTTGTTGACAGTGATGTTGAACTTTTTCTGGTTTCACGTGGGAACGGTGAAACCATGAGTCTTTCCCTGCAACTTTTATAGCTGTTGGGCTAGTAAGCAATACTTCATGTGGATCAGTCCATTTTATGTCTGTAGCCAATTTTCTATTGAAATTTTTTAAGTATGCTATGTCACCTGGTTTGATGTTGTGCAAATTATAATCCAGGGGTACTGTTTGTTGTATCAATCCCATTTCATGCAGCTCTGCTATTCTTATTTTTAAAGCTTGTATATATTTTGTTAATTGACAATCTCCACCTATCATTGCAATGTAAGCTGGTTTACATGTCCTTCCTTGCCAAATTGCATGTCCATATAGCATCTCAAATGGAGAGATGTGCAAATCTCCATTGGGTTGTGTTCTTGTATGGGGTATGGGGGAGTTGAGGGGAGAGAGGGAATATCACTCGGTGAAGCAAAGGAGGGAGATGCCCCCTGCTGAGAGGAAGCAGCAGGGGTCCGATAAGGACTATTTGTCCTCGAATGACTGAACTGAAGTTCAGCTCCCTCTATGACCAGAAAAGATAGTCCACTTATCTGAGTGCAAATTCAAATAATATAAAGTTTAATAACTAGTCGGGTTGGAGTTTTTTTCTCAGCTTCAGAGTTGAGGCCAGGCCCCGAGGTTGGTAGAGGGTTCTCCCACTCCCGTCCTCTCTATATCAGTCCTGCTTTGTATATCAGTCCTGCTTTGTCTAATTCAGAATCTTAGCAGTAGACAGAAAGCAAACAAGAACAGTTCTGACCTTCAGAAGTAATTGGGCCTAAATCTTCGGGCTGAACCAAGAAGAGGCACACCACTCCAGACTGGGCTGAACAAGCTCCTCTCTCCTCCCACACCAGCAAGCAAGACCACCCCGGCAGGAAGGAAGTGCTAGTCACAAGACCCAACTGCCACTCCTGGCAGGAAGGAAGTGCTAGTCACAAGACCCAATTGCCACTCTGTAAAATTGAGATTTGAACTCTGGACTTCAATCCCCACAAGTCCTTGCTCCACTTCCCCAAAATGCTTTGTAATCTCACGGAATTCTGAGGTGGGCGAGTTCAAGAAGGTACTTAAGCTGATTGGAAAGGCTTTTGAGCTCTCTTTTGGACTTCCGTTTTGGAGCAGACGTGGCTCTTTCCATAATGTAGGTGAGGTCTTGTCTAGGCCTCTGGCCTAAGCATGTTTTCCTTATCCTGTATTTTCTTTAATCCTTAATCCTTAATAAACCTCTAAAAAACATAATACTCCTTGCAGAGAGAAACTAATTTCTTCCTGCCTCAGTCTCCCATATTCCTAAATTTTAATCTTTACAGTTTGGCGACCTAATGGAAAAAAAAAAAACTCTCAATATTCTGATTTCTTTTCTGATCTTTAGTTAATCTTTTTAAGAGCTAGTACCTAGAAATTTTTTTTTTGAGCCACATCTCTCTGGCCAAGGTGATTTTTTTGCCCTCTCAGAGCTGCTGCTTGATCCAGACCTGTTGTGTTGCCGCCCACCCCACCCGGCTCAGCCTCTTTTGCCTGCGGGCGTTCAGCCCCCGATCCAGACCTGATTCAACCAAGATTGCAATCACCTGGTACTCGATCTCCCAGCCCTGCCTGCCTGTTTCTGCATCCCCAGACCCACGAGTGTGACCCCAGCCGGCTCATCACCCAGATCCTTGGAGCAGATCGCTCAGGACTCATTGTGACCAGCTGGTAACAGTATTGGCCACTTGGGCAGAGGGGAGAGACAAGAGGGAAAGGAGAACGGGTAATTTTCCCTTAGGCTAAGCCTCCACGTGGATGGAGGTATTGACCACAGGGGGTTCATAGCAGGGGAGAGAGAAGAAACAGACTTTTCAAATAGAAACTTAAAAAGCAATGGGCTGTTTAAAAGGATACCTTTTGATTCTTCTGGTAATTTCATTGACTTCACCTGCCTGTCAGGGAGCAGACTCAGCCAAAAGATTCAACTTTAACTTTGAAGGGGCAAATGGGTGGCCCAGCGAACTGGGAGCCAGATCCAGAGACGGGAGGTCTCTAGTAGAAATCTGACCTGAGACACTTCATGGCCGTGTGGCCTGGAGCAGATCCCTTAAACCCCATTGCTTAGCCCTTACTACTCTGCCTTTGGGCAATAGGCATTTAAATGGATAATTAATTAAAAGAAAAAAACACACCTAAAGAACTTCAAAGAGACTAAAGGATAAATTTTGAGGTATTTCAAACTCCAATGGTTTATAAAAATCTCTGTATTCTATTGCATTTTTTGTTGAAGGTTTAACTTTGTGATTTTAAGTTCATATATTACTGGATTCAATATTATTCTCTTTCACTGAAGGTTGATTGGATTTATTTTGAATGTACTGAGTTGTAAAATTCTGTTGTTTTCCCCCTATAACTGTGCTAAAAAATATTACTGAATAAGCCCATATATGAAAACAAAACAAAACAAAACAGCTTTTTTCTATTTTGCCGAGGATAGATGGACTTCAGAACTGGTTACAATTTTATAAAACCTTTGGAAAAATTAATGTGCTAAATATCCCAAATGATTTTAAGGGTTTTTAAAATATGATTTTTGTAATTTTTTTAACAACCTCTGGTTATTTTTGCCTGCCCCTACTACAAGGTAAGGCCAATAGTAGCTGAAGTGAAATACATTTTATAACCCCCAACCTTCCCACATTTCTAAATATGTGAATGGAAGTTGGGCAGTTAACCCCAGGGCATTTATATCCCTATAAAGCCTCCAAGAAAAAGGAGCACCCCTTTTATTTATACTCTTCAGCTCACTATTTAACTTCCACCAGAATGACATATAGATTTCTTGATTATGTTCTTAATCCAAGATGAGTTTTACTTTGTTTAAAAATTTGTTTGAATACCAAGGTTGAAAGATTGCTATGTTTATAAAAACTGTGAAAATATCCATCAATTCATAGGCTTTAAAAAATGCCATACAGCAACTTATGTGAAATATGATAGTGTTTGTTTGCTATTGTAATTAATTGGGTTATTGAGAATTTTGGGGATTTTGATAACTACATATTTGTACTACTGTATTTTTAAAAATGAAAAAATTGTTAAGCTTGTTCAATTCATTTCCCTTCTACTCACAGTGAGCATGGCCAGATATTAAGAGGAAATGGATCTCATTTTTGGTGAGAAAGCCTTGCCTTGCATTTTATATTTTCTTAGCTGACACAAAGTGTCAATGATTATAAGCTATATTTTTGAATTTTTAAAGACTTTTATTATATTTTTCTTGCATGTGCAATATACTGTTTTAGTTTTTTTTATTTTTTTCTCTCTTTTTTATATTTGAAGCACATGTCACCAGCATTAAGATTTTCTTTAACTTTTTGACTTTTCAGTACTATAAGTTTGAAATACATTTGCTAATGCATGCCCTAAAAAGCTTGTGACTATAAAAACGATGCCACTAATTATTTAAATAAATTATGGGACTTTGCTTAATGATTCTGTCTGATTCCAGGACAAGATATACACACAAGAGCCATTGCACAGAGCCGAAGAAAAGCCAATCCAGGATGGATTGATGCACTTCCAGGTCAATACAAAGGTCTTAAACCTAGTGTGAAGACTCGAGGTTACTATGTTTAACATGTGTTAAGACATAGGCTTTCCTTGTGTCCACACTCACTCTGAAAATACTCATAGACGAGTATCCCCAAAACCTTGGCTCCTATAATCTGGTCCCCTTTTCTGCCTCTCATAGTGTGGTACTTTTCTGTAGTCCTGGCTATTGACTGGGTAAATGCATCATTTCTTAGATCATTTTGATTGGGCCCTGATTGAAGGACCTGTTACAGATTTATTTTTCTTTACTTTGAATTTTTACACATAAGACTTTGATGGTCTATATTTTCATCCAGTTTTTTTTTTAATTTGGATTTTTCTGATATCTTTTTAATATCTCTTACCAATTGATTCATATACCTAATACCTCAGCTATGCATCCATAAGTGATCTTTTTCAATCACCCTTTTAATGGGGGGAATGTAAAAATATTATTATTTTAAATTACAAAGTTTAAACTCCCTTTGAGAAGAATTTTAGGTAAAGAAGATGCTACCTCTCTGAATCCAGAACTGAACTGTTGGAGAAGCCACCATGAAGAAGCCTCCAGACCACAAGTTGCACAAAATTGAACTTTGGGTGTGGTTGATTGAACATTTATTTGTATGTATACTTTTATGCCAAAGGGGACTGCCCCCTAACTGGCTTTTTGTCAATGCATTCAGCAATTATTGGTTTTATTCTTTTTTTCTCTTATCCTCAAATTATTGTAATCTTTAAATTGATTATGTTTTTATGATCCTTTGGGGGAAGGACTTCTTCCCAGAGGATCAAACGGTGAAATTTCAAATTGAGATTTGAACTCTGGACTTCAATCCCCACAAGTCCTTGCTCCACTTCCCCAAAATACTTTGTAATCTCACGGAATTCTGAGGTGGGCAAGATCGAGAAGGTACTTAAGCTGATTGGAAAGGCTTTTGAGCTCTCTTTTGGACTTCCGTTTTGGAGCAGACGTGGCTCTTTCCATAATGTAGGTGAGGTCTTGTCTAGGCCTCTGGCCTAGGCACGTTTTCCTTATCCTGTATTTTCTTTAATCCTAATCCTTAATACACTTCTAAAAAACATAATACTCCTTGCAGAGAGAAACTAATTTCTACCTGCCTCAGTCTCCCCGTATTCCTAAATTTTAATCTTTACAACTCCCAGTTGCCCCTTCCCCCACCAACTGTTAGTCTAGATTCCTTTCCACAGTCCTAGTTGCTACTGAAGAGACCCCTAAGGGCCATATAATCACCCTCTGTCCAGAGTTGCCTCTCCTGGGTTGGGTAATACAAGATGACACTTCTGATAAAATGAAAGGCAAATTTTGGACTTTTATATATGGATGTATTTTTGAATAATTAATAGTTCTCAAAAATGCTGTGAACTGCTTTGTTAAGGTAGTGAGTTCCTATTTCAGGAAATGTCTAAGGAGAGACTAAGGGATCATCTGTCAAGGGTTTGTTGTAAAGAGCTTACTGTATTTGTTTGGAAATTAGACCTTACAAACTCTTTAATCTCAGCACTATCTTATGAAATAAATTATGATTAAATCTTTGTTCTGTTACACAAGTTGGTGACATGGTATTTAAAATAGCATTATTTGCATTTCTATCATCTTCATGCTATATATTTGGATCAGATTATAATTGCATTTTTGGGTCAATCAATAAACATTTATGTAGTGTATACTATGTGTCAAACACTGTGCTAAGTTCTGGAAGTACAAAGAAAGGCAAGTAGTCTCTACTCTTAAGAAACCCGCAGTCTAATGAGGAAACAGCACGAAAACAATAGATTTATAAAACTTAACATGCTGATTTTTTGAAATAATAGTGACTCCTTTGAAAATTAAGTATCATTTATACCTTGCATGATCTTGATTAGTTTCCCCTCCCCCCCAAATTCTGTTGGCTTTGTTATTAATATGATCAATTACCCTGGTAAGTATTCTAATATTGAACCATTCCTGCAGTCTTAATATAAAACCAGTCTCGTTAACGTGTATGATCCTTGTGATATATTACTGCAATCTCTTTTTAGTATTTTATTTAAAAATTTTCCATCAGTTTACATTAGGGAGATCAGTCTCTAGTTTTCTTTCTCTGTTTTTCTCTTCCTAGTTTAGGTGTCAACACAATATTTGTGTCATAAAAAGAGTTTGGTAGAATTTCTTCTTCACCTGTTTTTTCAAATACTTTATATAATAATAGAATTAATTGTTCTTTGAATGTTTGGTAGAATTCATTTGTGAATTCATCTGATCCTTTTTTCACTTGAGGGAATTCATTGATTTTGCTTAATCAATTGGTTTCATCAGTTTCCCTTTATGAGATGGGGGTTAAGTATTCTGTTTCCTCTTTTGTCAATCTGGACAATTTATATATCTTTCAATATTTCTCTTTTTCATTTAAATTGTCAGATTTATTGGCATAGTCGGGCAAAGTTATTTCTAATAATTGGTTTAATTTGGTCTTCATTGGTTGTGAATTCTCTTTTTTCACCTTTGACACTAGTAATTTGAATTTTCCCTTTATTAATTAAATAATAATTTTATCTATTTTATTGGCATTTTCATAAAACCAGTCCCTTGTCCTGTTTATTAGTGCTATGGTTTTCTTACTTTCTATTTCATTAATCTCTCCTTTAATTTCCAGGACTTCCAATTTGGTATTTAATCAGTAATTAAATTTTTTTTAGTTCTTTTAATTGCATGTCTAATTTATTGATCTGCTTTCTTTTTTTTTTGATTGACATAAGCATTTAGAGATATATATTCCCCCGTATATATTGTTTTGCCTGCATGCCATAAATTTTGATATATTGTCTCTTGATTGTCATTATCTTTAATGAAATTATTATTGATTGTTTCTATGATTTTTTTAGTTTGACCCACTCTTTCTTTAGGATAAAGTTATTTTGGTTCCAATTAATTTTTATTCTTTCTTTCTGCTGCTCATTGTTGAATGTCATTTTTTATTGCAAGATGGTCTGGAAAGGATGAATTTGGTATTTTTGCTTTTCTTCATTTAATTGTGATGTTTTTATGCCCTCTTATATGTTTAGTTTTTGTGAAGGTGCCATATACTGCAGAGTAAAAGGTATATTCTTTCATATTCCCATTCAATTTTCTCCAGAGGTTTGTTATATCAAACCTTTCTAAAATATTAATTTACCTCTTTAAATTCTTATTTATTTTTTAGTTGGATTTGTCTAGTTCTAAGATGGGAAGGTTAAAGTCTCTCATTAATATAATTTATTATTTCCTCTTATAACTCATGTAATATCTCCTTTAGGTATTTAGATGCTTTATCACTTGGTGCCTATAGTTTTAACACCGATATTACTTCATTGTCTATGGTGTCTTATCAGGATATAATTTCTTTCCTTATCTCTTTTAATTAGATCAGTTTTTGCTTTTGCTTTATCTGAGAGTCATGATTTATACCCCTGCTTTTTTTTTTTCAGATTTCTGTGGCACTAGAAAATGGGAGGGGGCCCAGGGGTGAGCTTGGGTTTTGTTGCAAGTCTCAGTGTTAGGTCACTGAAGACGAGACTTGCTGCTAAGAGTGTGGTGGTGGTAGAGAAAGGGTGCTGAATGAGTTCAGGGTAGTCATTAGTTGATGTTGAATTACCTTTTTTTTTTTAAAAATTCTGTTTTTCTGAGATCATGGAACAGCTGAAGTTATTTTATGTTTGGAGAATAATTACAGTTTTGGAGAGGTTTGTGAGGTTGTGGGGATCAGAGAAAATGTCCAGTCTTTTGTCTTGTTGGAAACATAACCCCAAATTAGTATTAACTTTTAATAGATTGCAACTAAATGCTTTTGAGATTATATACCAGTGATTTGGTGTGAGTTAGTGAAAAACAATCACAACAACTAACTCTATAACAATTTTTTGACATATGGTAAAGTTGGATGATAATTGTATAATATACTCTAAAGAAGGAGACATTAATTTAGTGATAATTTAGGAAACATTAATGATACTTTGTAAATTTAACAGTCAGATTTTCTCTTCAGTGTAGTTATGGCTCTAGTAGTAGTAACTCCTAAGAGGTAAGGGCATATTTTTTTCTTTTTGTCACATGCAAATCTCCTTTACCTGTTTTACATTTCATTTTTGTCATTTATTTGGATATTATACTTTTTATACTGAATTATGTTTCAAAGGTTTGTAAGCTCAGAACAAATTACTAGATTTAAACAAACTTAAAAATAAGATACCCATTGTTTGGACAAGATGGAAAAAGTGCCAGTCTTATGAGTTTGGGGTTTTATTTTAACCAAGAATCTTTCATTTCCCCCCCTATAGTCTGGAGGCAAGAACAACTTGATCGTATCGATGAAAGTTACACTGGGGCTAAAAGGAAAGCTGCTCTATGTGAACTTTTAGAAAAAGAAACACAGATAATTGCTTCCATTGGGAGGCAAAGAAACCATGCCAACAATAGGAAATATGAAAAGTCAGTAGTCTCATTCTTGCAAAAGGTTGGTGAAATGACTATCATTTGCATATTAGTATATCCCGAGTATAAAAATGTGATATAATGATCTAAGTTAATGGAAATGACAAATTTTATGAATTTCCTTGAGTTATGTTTAACACTTTATTTACCAGTGCAAAATATATTTGCTGATAAATCCTTGTTCAGTGGATCCAAATTCCTGATCCAAATTCCGGTTCTACCAATTAAATCAGGGTGATTTTGTGCAAGTCACTTTTCTTTAGGCACAAGTTTCCTCAATGGTAAAATAAGGGGACTGGACTGGACCTATATAGTTCTTTCTAACACTAATATATGATATTATGATTCCTTACAACAGGCTAATATAAAGATTAATACTATGAATGATATTTTCTTATAAAATGAATACCTTTTGAGCAAAAGAGATTTGCCAAGAAAGGAAAAAGTAGCACATTTTTTGATCTTTCCTTTTGGATTCAGGTTGAATATAAAATGCCACAGGTAAATATGTAGGTCATGTCAATGATAATGTCTTCTGAGTCAGACCGATCCCTCCCAGCAAGTAGTGTAGTAGTTGTTATTGCTTTACTCTAGCACAACAACTGAAAATTCTTGACCAGAGGACATTACTATTATTGTAAACCATGTAAATATACAATTAAGAAAAAATGAATATATTCAATATATGTTGAAACTACCTATTTAATATTGAATAAACTGTTGCCATGGAGACTAAATTCTTTTAATCTTGGTCTTCTAGTACAATTAAAGGTCAGGGTAGTGGAAAGTAGAAAAGGGACAGGGTTCCCAAGGGTCTATTAATTTATGATGATGTTTTACATTCTCTATCTTGCATATAGTCTATCACGTATTTGAGGTCTCTGTATGGTATAAAACACATTTATTTAAATCATGCATTGCTTCTTTAAATAGGAGAACTAATAGTCACATAATCTTACTTGCCAAGAAAAATCAGTCATCCGTTTTGGAATGAAATACAGCAATTTGCAAACAGTATCCTGACAACAATTTTAAGCTTGCAATGCAGCTTATCAATAACAGCAAAGATGAACTACATTGTAGTAAGATATAGAAGCCTCTGGGAGGCCCCTTGAGTGTTTTTTCAGACAGTCTCAGGAGAATGGTGTGCTGAAATGGAGTGAGGACTTTAAAGTTTCCTTTTGTAATTCTAGAAATTTTGTGGCTTTTCAAAAAAAACAATATTCCAGAGTTAGTGAGTACTCTTGGAACTATGTTTCAGTTCTGTAGGTACTTTTTCCAGGCAGGACTTTTATCATCAACTGGGTGTTTATGGGCCAAATTTATCAAATGGGAATCATCTGAAATATTGATATAATCTTAGTTATAATTGGACTTTCGTTGATAGATTTTTTTACTCTACTTGATGAGTAGAATACCTTAATCAACTAATAATGGCAGTGCAGTATAGTAGAAAAAGACCTCATTTGTAGTTAGAGGGCTTAAGTGTGAAACCTTGTTCTCATATTTACTATGTGGGTGACAGAGAAATTATTGCACCTCCGAGGATCTGTTTCCTCATTTGTAAAATGAAGGGATTGGATTACATCTTCTTGAAGTACCTTTTCATCTCTAAATCTTATGATCCCATGAACCTACTGTGAATGATCTCTACAGGGAAAACCATTTTCCTCATTTAATTTCAAGATAAGAGGTATATATTAGGACTTGCTAAGCAGTGAAAGAACTCCAGTTTCGATAGATGAACAACCCGATGAACCCTATTTTAAAAGGCAACTTGAAATTTGTGAGGTTCTAGTATCATAAATAAGATAACTTTCATGGATTGCTCCTAGCAATTTTATTTTTGACATTTAACAAATATTTATTGAATTTATAAAAAAAGGTATTTGTAAATAGTAAGCATTTTTCAACACTAGATCTTGTTTTCTACCTTTCACAATCTTGACTTGGTAATTGAATGCTTTGACTCTTGATTTCCTTACTCCCTTGTTGTGTTACTCATTCTCCTTTGCCAAACTCCAACCAGCATCTCTCCTCCTTACTTCAGGGTTGCTAAAAAGTATTGGAAAAAGCCTTGCAACCATGAGTTTGGATCCCCTATTAATTTATGCCATAAAATCTCAGAGCGGATCTCTAAGCTACAGGATAATCTTTTTATTTTTTCTTGATTGGCTCTTATACTTTCCACTCAAGCTATTCTAAACCTTCTCTATTCTTCCAAAACTCCTATACCAGTTCCTCCTTCATAACAGAGGGACTCACCTCAGCTATACATAAAGATGTTCATAGCCTTAACTTTGCCATGACCCACAAGGGTTCTACTTCTATGACCATGAATTACAAAATTCCTCAAATTGCAGTCTTTGATCATTCCATCTAATTTAATGCCTTACCCTTAACTCGGATCCCTAACTTGATTCTTTGTCTTCACTATCCTCTAATACCTCCTTATGTGGTCCTTTCCCAGGCTAGCATGCCTGCTCTGGCCAGATTGTCCTCCCTTTCCTATCTCAGTTGTTTAGTGAACCATTTCATCTTAGCTCTGTCCTCCATGGCTTTGTTCCCTTGTCTTTTCATGTCGCCAAACTCCAACCTTGAAATGCCCCCATCATTTGCCTCCTTTGTGCTGATACATGCTACTGTACAGAGCTGTTAAGAATCATGGAACCATGTTGATGGGACCCATTACTAATTTATGTCACATAATCTCATTTGGTGTTTTTCTGCAACATACAACCCTTTACAAAACCTTAATCAGTTTGCTATCCCATTCACCAAACCTCTCACTACTCTTCTAAAACTTTCCATAATTCCTTGAGCCTCTTAATACATTTTCTCCATATGTTCTTTCAACCAAGGACTTCAATATGTATTTCAGTGAAAAAAATGAAGCCATTGTATGAGATCTATTTCTTCTCTTCTCACATCAGTTAGGAGTCTTCCCACCATTTCTTCTCTTTCATCCCTGTCTTACATGATTGACTCTTCTTGGCAAAGGAGACTCCTCAGTCTGCACCTTTGTTCCTATTGCATTCTGTACTCTCCAGCACATTGCCCCCCAGTGCATATCACTCCCAGTTGCCTATAAGCCTGATTGGCATTTTCTCAATCTATTAAAAAATTTTTTTAAAGCTCTCAATTGAACTATATCTGCAAGCCAGCCACTCTAAGTTCATCTCCTTACTCCTTTTCTCACCTTTGGGTTAAGTATGACCCCTAAGTAGTCTGACTTCCCATATCATCATTCAGTAGAAATTGTTTTCTCTAAAGTTACCAATGAATGCTGTAAGAAAACATTATTCATTTTTAACATTCATTTAACAAATTTTTGAGTTTTAAATTCTTCCCCCCCCTTCATCCCTTCTCACACTTTGAAAAAGCAACCAATTTATCAAGTATAAGTAGGAAATCATGCAAAACATGTTTACATATTAACCAGGTTTTTTTTTTTTAGAGCAAGAGAAATAAAATGACAAAATTTATACTTAAATCTGCAACCAGAATTCATCAATTCTCTCTCTGGAGGTGTACACCATTTTTTACCATAAGTACTTCAGAACTGTCTTTGATCATTTTATTTGTCAGAGTAACTAATTCTTTCCCAGTTGATTATCACATAATATTATTCTTAATGTGTATGATGTCTTGGTTCTGCTCACTTTCATATAAATCTTCTCAAGTTTTCAGAAACTATCTTGCTTATTATTTCTTTATATAACAATGATATTTCATCACAATCCTATACCACAACTTGCTTAGCCATTCCCCAACTGATGGACATTCCCTCTAGTTCTTTGCCCCCACAGACTTGTTTTATTTGTATTTCTCTAATCTATGATGATTTGGAACATTTTATCTGACTATAAGTAGCTTTGATTTCTTCTTCAAAACTGTTTATATCCTTATTTCATGAATTTGACTCAGTACTATATGATTTGGGAAATGAGTTCTTTATCAACAAAACTTGCAGTAAAAATGTTCTCCAACTTTCCTGCTTTTCTCCTACTCTTGACTGTATTGAATTTTTGTAAAAAGTTTCAAATATAATGCAATCAAAATTACCCATTTTATTTCCCATGATCATCTCTAACTCATTTGGTCATAAATTATTCCCTTATCCACAGATCTGATAGGCAAAATTTTTCATGCTCTCTTAATTTTTAATATCTTTAAATATTGTCACCCTTTATGCCTAAATGTACTCATTGACTTTATTGTGGTATATGGTATATGATGTGGGTCTATACCTAGTTTCTGCTAAAATTCCTTTCCAGTTTTCTAAGCAATTTTTTTCAAATAGTTCTTGTCCTAAGATCTTGGATCTTTGGATTTATTTTTATATTACATTACTATGGTGGTTTACTTCAGTGTATTATATATCTAATCTGTTCCACAGGTCCACTACTCTGTTTCTTAGAAGTACCAAATTATTGATGATTACTACTCTGTAATTATACAGTGTGAAATCTGGAACTGCTAGGTGGCTGCCCTTCATATTTTTTTTCATTAATTCCCTTGATATTCTAGATATTTCATTTTCCCAGATAAGTTGTTATTATTTTTCTAGCCCAATAAAATAATTATTTTAGATAGAATTATCTTTTTCATTAAATTGGCTAAGCCTCAACATAAGTGATTGATATTTCCCTAATTTCTAGATTTTTCTTTTTTAGTGTGAATAGTGTTTTGTTTTCATGTAGTTCTGAGTTTTATCTTGGCAGGTAGACTTCTAAGGATTTTATATTGTCTCCAACTATTTTAAATGAAAGGCTATCTCTTGCTACTGGTCTTTGTTGGTAACAAAAAGAAATGCTGATGATGATTTATGTGGACTTATTTTATATTCTTAGCTTTTCTAAAGTTGTTAATTATTTCAACTAGGTGTTTTGATCATTCTTTAGGATTCTCCAAATGTTCCAAATCTGAAAAAAGTCATGGTTTTATTTCCTATTCTGATTCCTTCAATTTCTTTTTCTTCTCTTGTAGCTGTAGCTAACATTTCTATAGAATACTGACTTATAATAGTTTTAATGACCACTCTTGCTTTACTCCTAATCTTATTGGGAAGGCTTCTGGTCTCTAATACAGATGATGTTTATTCCTGGTTTTAGATAAGATATTGCTTAAAATTTTAAGGAAAGCTCCATTGATTCCTATGTTTTCTAGTGTTTTTTCTTCTTCTTGATTCAGTAAGGATGAGTGATGTATTTTGCCAATAGCCTTTTCTGTATCTATTGAGATAATCATATGATTTTTATTATTTATAAGGTCAATTATGCTGAGAGTTTTTCTAATGTTGACCTAACTGTCTTTCTCATATAAATTCCACCTGGTCATAGTATGTAATCTTTGTGATATATTGCTATAATATCCTTGCTATTATTTTATTAAATATTTTTGTATTTAACCAGTTTATAATTTGGTTTCTTTGATTTTAACTTTCACTGGTTTAGGTATCAAAGCCATATTAGTGTCATAGAGGGAATTTGTATATAGGATTCATGTCCAAGATCATATAATATATTTAGTGAAAAAGCTGCTATTCATTCTTTTGTCCTCAGAGAGCCCACATTCTTGGCTCCTTGTTCCATGCTCCTTTCACTGTGCTGCTGTGTCTTTCACTGAGGTCAGTACAAAAATCTATAGGAAGGATATTGAGCTGGCTCAGTGGATAGAAAGCTAGGCCTGGAGTCGGGAGATTCTGTGTTCAAATCTCGCTTCAGACATTTCCTAGCTATGTGCCCCTGGACAAGTCAGCTAGTTCCAATTACCTAGCCTTACTGCTCTTCTGCCTTAAAACTGAGAGTATCGATTCTAAGACAGAAAGTGTGGGTTAAAAAAAAAAATTTACAACATATTCTCTTCTGATGAAAGGTCTACAAATCAATTCAAGGTAATAGCTACTTCTGTAGCACCACCTTTCTTTTGAACATCTTTGTGAGCTGCTACCGAAGAATCCAAGCACTGACAAACGATTCACCAGTACTGGTGATTTGGAGCAATAGGAGAGATAATGAGAAAGGACTTCAAGGTTTGCAAAGTGCCTTATATGCATTCTCTTATTTGATCCTCACATCATCCCAGGGAGATAATTCCTACAGCTCTTGTGATCTCCATTTTTTTCTTTTTTGTTTTAAATTTATTTATTTAATTGACTTAGAATATTTTTCCACATTTCATGATTCATATTCTTTCCCTCCCTTCCTCCCACCCCCCTCCATAGCCAACGAGTAGTTCCACTGGGTTTTACATGTATCATGGATCAAGACCTATTTCCATATTGTTAATCTTTTTGCAATAGAATGATCATTTAGAGTCTACATCCCCAATCATATCCCCATTGAACCATGCGATGTGATCTCCATTTTAAAGATAAAGAAATTGAAGGGGAGAAGATGTTAAGTGGCTTTACCATACCCACATACCTAATCATCTAAATCAGACCCTGAACCCAGGTCTTCCTGAGTCAGTGTTCTATAAACTCTGCCACCTAGCTATTTCAGCAAAATTGTATTTATATATATTTAAATTGTTATTTTTATGAATGATACATTTATATCATAAATGAACTGGACTTATAACAAGTGGATTATACTCTGAACAATAAATTTATTTTCCTTAAAGTCAAAAATTAATCTGAAAACATTCAGCCATACCCACTAATGGAAGAGATCTGGGATTGAACACTCTCCCTAAAAAACCCACCAGACATAAGGATGGAGTATATTGTCATACTCCTGTATCCAGGAAATTATTCTCTCTGTTCTATTCTTTCTCAGACAAAGACTAATCAAAGTCAAGATTGGCACAGCTATAAAACAGAAAATCAGATTTATTATATTCTTGGGTATTTTGTAAAATTTCTCTCTCAAAAAATACAATTTATTGATCTTTGGAAATCTTACAAATAGGGTAGGTGTTTATTTAAAAGCATCATCCAAAAGGAGACAAAGTACTCCTAAATAAAATACTGCCTCACTAACAAATACTAACTTTCCATAAGTGCCCCAAAGTTGCCAACACTAGGAACTTGGACTTCTGTTTCAGAATTCTCTGATTCGAGGACTTTGGAGATTTGCAGCAATTGCAGACATGAACATTTCAGATGAGTTTGTTTCCTTTCTCAGACTTCTTCTTCCAAAGAGTATCCTGGCAGCAGTAAGAAGTGTACAATAATCATGTTCTCTGAATTGCTTCAGAAAGTAGTCCTTTATAAATTTCCCTTAGCTGCCAACAAATGAGTCAGAGCAGAGCACCAGAGGTGCAAAACATAAGAACAGCAGGAAGAGATGGAAAAGGAAGGAAAGAGAGAAAATAACAAAAAGCCCATGAGCAGCAGGCCTCTTAAATAAGGGGAGGGGAGAATGGCTAGGTTGTAAGAGTAGTCTTTTATTTTCTTCCCAAGTTAATTCTTAGTTCTCTGAAGGAACAAGTTAAGAATAAAATTAACTTTAAAAAAGCTACTGGGTGGTGAGCTTCTTTCCTTTTAGAAAATGAGATCGGTTTTATTCATCTACTGTTCATGTTTGTAAGTAAGGTGTAAGAGAACCTGGAAAATGACAATAGGAAAGTGTGTCATTTTATCCCATTAGGCCTTGAATATGAACAACATTAAAATTAAATACCAAAGTTAATATATTGTGATTTTAACTTTCTTTTTTTTTCCCTCTAAGATTGAGAGTTTTAATAAGTGAAGTGAGTGACTTATTAGCTTATTAGTTACAGGGAAAACAATATGTATCAATCAGAATATTTTCTTTAAACAGCTTTTTTTTTACAAGGAGTAATGACAAAAAAAATCAAGTTGGCAATTTTAATTCCAGTTTCTTTACATGAATTTCTTCATTTCTTAACTTTGAATTCTTTGAAGTCAGAAAACTGTGGAAATTATTTGGTACTGGCTGTTATAAAATTATAAATTCTATTCCTAACATTCCAGCATTTAGATTGAACTTTTTATTAAGAGGTGAGAAAAACTGAGTACAGAATCAATGCTGATTTATTGGTTCATTGCCTTGCTTCAGCTAATTGAAATAGTTGATTTCATTACTCCCTGAAAATCTATATTCTGACAAAAGGTTTCAGAACATAATATTGGCTCAATGAATCATATTTTGTACTCAGTGACAAAGAAGTTAAAGTTTAAACAAAATTTTATAACTCAAAGTCATGTCACTATTAGAGGAATATATTTTCCTCTTGTCTAGATAGCTAAACAAGATCAGCATAATGGTAGTCTTACCAAGTGACTGTTAATTATTTGATACCACAAAGATCTTGTCTGACCTAGACCTAGGGAATTATTATGAAATATACTATTTTATAATCAAAATAAAACATGTAAATAAAACCAAATCAACAAATATTTATTAACTGCCCATTATGAGTGAGAGACTATGATCAGAATCATAGAATACAGAGAAATTTTTATAAAATTTATAAAGTAAATACATAAGTATTTAAAATATATGAATCTATTGGATTGCAAACTCCTAAAGGGCAGGAACTGTCATTAACCTTTCTTTACAAGCTCAGTGTTTAGCACAGGGCACATTAAGCACACAATTGGAAGCACATAGTAGGTGCTTAATAACTATTTATTTTCTAAATCAATCTTTATATTACCTAGTACAACATTCAAAAACAGGTACTTACTCTGTTGACAAAGAAGTTCTTTATAATTAGTTGTGAAATATTATGGTCTGTGCCAAGTGACTCTTCCTCCTCATCATACAGTCACATCTCAAATTCTCCCTCTCTGCTTTCCATTCCCACTTCTACTGTAACTGATCCCCACCAAAAAAAAAAATAACTCTTTAATTTCAAATCTAAAGCTACTTCTAAGTTATCTTCCTTAAACTCTTTGCATAATGTAACATTGTTAACAATAAACTTTTTTCTTAGCATTTTCTCCTTCATTGGATTCTGTGATACTACACTCCTCAGAAACTTTTCCTAATTTTTTAACCTCCTTCAACCCTCTCAGACCCTACCCCTCTTCTCATCCTCCTAAGCCTCATATTTCATTAGAAAATTGAGGCCATTCACTAAGAGATCCCTTTTATCCCATGTTCCTTCCACATCCCTCAAGATGTCTTCTGCTACTGACAAGTGATCCTACTCCATACCACCTCCTCCAGATTTCCTCTTCTGTCCTGTTCACTCTTGTTTATCTTTATCTCTTTCTGTCTAGTGACTGCTTCCTTACAAATACACCCAGGTCTCCACTATCTTTATCCCTATATATTTTTAATTTTTATAATATTTTATTTGATCATTTCCATGCATTATTCATTAAAGACAAAGATCATTTTCTTTTCCTCCCCACCCCCCCGTAGCCGACGCGTGATTCCACTGGGTATTACATGTGTTCTTGATTCGAACCCATTGCCATGTTGTTAATATTTGCATTAGAGTGTTCGTTTAGAGTCTCTCCTCTGTCATGTCCCCTCAACCGCTGTAGTCAGGCAGTTGCTTTTCTTCAGTGTTTCTACTCCCACAGTTTGTCCTTTGCTTATGAATAGTGTTTTTTCTCCTAGATCCCTGCAGATTGTTCAGGGACATTACACCGCCACTAATGGAGAAGTCCATTACGTTCGATTATACCACAGTATATTAGTCTCTGTGTACAATGTTCTCCTGGTTCTGCTCCTCTCGCTCTGCATCACTTCCTGGAGGTCGTTCCAGTCTCCATGAAATTCCTCCACTTTATTATTCCTTTTAGCACAATAGTATTCCATCACCAACATATACCACAATTTGCTTAGCCATTCCCCAATTGAAGGGCATCCCCTCTTTTTCCAGTTTTGGGCCACCACAAAGAGCGCAGCTATGAATATTTTTGTACAAGTCTTTGTGTCCATTATCTCTTTGGGGTACAGACCCAGCAGTGCTATGGCTGGGTCAAAGGGTAGATATTCTTTTGTCGCCCTTTGGGCATAGTTCCAAATTGCCCTCCAGAATGGTTGGATCAGTTCACAACTCCACCAGCAATGAATTAATGTCCCTGCTTTGCCACATCCCCTCCAGCATTCATTACTTTCCTTTGCTGTCATGTTAGCCAATCTGCTAGGTGTGAGGTGATACCTCAGAGTTGTTTTGATTTGCATCTCTCTGATTATAAGAGATTTAGAACACTTCATGTGCTTATTAATAGTTTTGATTTCTTTATCTGAAAACTGCCTATCCATTTCCCTTGCCCATTTATCAATTGGAGAATGGCTTGGTTTTTTGTACAATTGATTTAGCTCTATATAAATTTGAGTAATTAAACCTTTGTCAGAGGTTTTTATGAAGATTTTTTCCCAATTTGTTGTTTCCCTTCTGATTTTAGTTACATTGGTTTTGTTTGTACAAAAGATTTTTAATTTGATATAGTCGAAATTATTTATTTTACATTTTGTGATTCTTTCTAATTCTTAGTTGGTTTTAAAGTCTTTCCCCTCCCAAAGGTCTGACATGTACACTGTTCTGTGTTTACCCAATTTACTTATGGTTTCCTTCTTTATGTTTAAGTCATTCACCCATTTTGAATTTATCTTGGTGTAGGGTGTGAGGTGTTGATCAATTCCTAATCTCTCCCACACTGTCTTCCAATTTTCCCAGCAGTTTTTATTGAATAGTGGATTTTTGTCCCCAAAGCTGGGATCTTTGGGTTTATCGTATACTGTCTTGCTGAGGTCGCTTTCCCCCAGTCTACTCCACTGATCCTCCTTTCTGTTTCTTAGCCAGTACCAAATTGTTTTGATGACTGCTGCTTTGTAATATAGTTTGAAGTCTGGGACTGCAAGGCCCCCCTCATTTGTGTTTTTTTTCCATTATTTCCTTGGATATCCTTGATCTTTTGTTATTCCAAATGAACTTTGTTATGTTTTTTTCTAAATCAGTAAAGAAATTTTTTGGGAGTTCAATGGGTATGGCACTAAATAGATGAATAAGTTTGGGTAGGATGGTCATTTTTATTACATTGGCTCGTCCTATCCATGAGCAGTTAATGTTTTTCCAATTGCTCAAGTCTAGTTTTAGTTGTGTGGAGAGTGTTTTGTAGTTGTGTTCATATAGTTCCTGTGTTTGTCTCGGGAGATAGATTCCTAGGTATTTTATTTTGTCTGAGGTGATTTTGAATGGGATTTCTCTTTCTAGTTCTTGCTGCTGAGCTGTGTTGGAGATATATAGAAAAGCTGATGATTTATGTGGGTTTATTTTGTATCCTGCAACTTTGCTAAAGTTGTTGATTATTTTGATTAGCTTTTTGGTTGAATCTCTAGGATTCTTTAAGTAGACCATCATGTCATCTGCAAAGAGTGATAACTTGGTCTCCTCCTTGCCTATTTTGATGCCTTCAATTTCTTTTTCTTCTCTAATTGCTACTGCTAATGTTTCTAGTACAGTGTCAAATAATAGAGGTGATAATGGGCATCCTTGTTTCACTCCTGATCTTATTTGGAATGCATCTAGTTTATCCCCATTGCAGATGATATTAGCTGATGGTTTTAGATAGATACTGTTTATTATTTTTAGGAAAGACCCTTCTATTCCTAGGCTTTCTAGTGTTTTTTTTTTAAATATATTTTATTTGATCATTTCCAAGCATTATTCGTTAAAGACATAGATCATTTTCTTTTCCTCCCCCACCCCCCATAGCTGACGCGTAAGTCCACTGGGCATTAGATGTTTTCTTGATTTGAACCCATTGCCTTGTTGATAGTATTTGCATTAGAGTGTTCATTTAGAGTCTATCCTCTGTCATGTCCCCTCAACCTCTGTATTCAGGCAGTTGCTTTTTCTCGGTGTTTCCACTCCCATAGTTTATCCTTTGCTTATGAATGGTGTTTTTTTCTCCTGGATCCCTTCAAGTTGTTCAGGGACATTACACCGCCACTAATGGAGAAGTCCATTATGTTCGATTATACCACAGTGTATTAGTCTCTGTATACAATGTTCTCCTGGTTCTGCTCCTCTCGCTCTGCATCACTTCCTGGAGGTTGTTCCAGTCTCCATGGAACTTCTCCACTTTATTATTCCTTTTAGCACAATAGTATTCCATCACCAACATATACCACAGTTTGTTCAGCCATTCCCCAATTGATGGGCATCCCCTCGTTTTCCAGTTTTGGGCCACCACAAAGAGCGCAGCTATGAATATTTTTGTACAAGTCTTTGTGTCCATTATCTCTTTGGGGTACAGACCCAGCAGTGCTATGGCTGGGTCAAAGGGTAGATATTCTTTTGTCGCCCTTTGGGCATAGTTCCAAATTGCCCTCCAGAATGGTTGGATCAGTTCACAACTCCACCAGCAATGAATTAATGTCCCTGCTTTGCCACATCCCCTCCAGCATTCATTACTTTCCTTTGCTGTTATGTTAGCCAATCTGCTAGGTGTGAGGTGATACCTCAGAGTTGTTTTGATTTGCATCTCTCTGATTATAAGAGATGTAGAACACTTCTTCATGTGCTTGTTAATAGTTTTGATTTCTTTATCTGAGAACTGCCTATCCATTTCCCTTGCCCATTTATCAATTGGAGAATGGCTTGGTTTTTTGTACAATTGATTTAGCTCTATATAAATTTGAGTAATTAAACCTTTGTCAGAGGTTTTTATGAAGATTTTTTCCCAATTTGTTGTTTCCCTTCTGATTTTAGTTACATTGGTTTTGTTTGTACAAAAGCTTTTTAGTTTGATGTAGTCAAAATTATTTATTTTACATTTTGTGATTCTTTCTATATCTTGCTTGGTTTTAAAGCCTTTCCCCTCCCAAAGGTCTGACATGTATACTATTCTGTGTTTACCCAATTTACTTATGGTTTCCTTCTTTATGTTTAAGTCACTCACCCATTTTGAATTTATCTTGGTGTAGGGTGTGAGGTGTTGATCTATTCCTAGTCTCTCCC
Source organism: Monodelphis domestica (assembly GCF_027887165.1). Taxonomy (NCBI): domain Eukaryota; kingdom Metazoa; phylum Chordata; class Mammalia; order Didelphimorphia; family Didelphidae; genus Monodelphis; species Monodelphis domestica. The sequence goes on along the minus strand of NC_077231.1, from coordinate 193,755,086 downwards.
ACACTGTCTTCCAATTTTCCCAGCAGTTTTTATCGAATAGTGGATTTTTGTCCCCAAAGCTGGGATCTTTGGGTTTATCGTATACTGTCTTGCTGAGGTCGCTTTCCCCCAGTCTACTCCACTGATCCTCCTTTCTGTTTCTTAGCCAGTACCAAATTGTTTTGATGACTGCTGCTTTGTAATATAGTTTTAGGTCAAGGACTGCAAGGCCCCCATCATATGTGTTTTTTTTCATTATTTCCCTGGATATCCTTGATCTTTTGTTCTTCCAAATGAACTTTGTTATGGTTTTTTCTAAATCAGTGAAGAAGTATTTTGGTAGTTCAATGGGTATGGCACTAAATAGATAAATAAGTTTGAGTAGGATGGTCATTTTTATTATATTGGCTCGTCCTATCCATGAGCAGTTAATGTTTTTCCATTTGTTCAAGTCTAGTTTTAGTTGTGTGACGAGTGTTTTGTAGTTGTGTTCATATAGTTCCTGTGTTTGTCTTGGGAGGTAGATTCCTCGGTATTTTATTTTGTCTGAGGTGATTTTGAATGGGATTTCTCTTTCTAGTTCTTGCTGCTGAGCTGTGTTGGAGATATATAGAAAAGCTGATGATTTATGTGGGTTTATTTTGTATCCTGCAACTTTGCTAAAGTTGTTGATTATTTCAATTAGCTTTTTGGTTGAATCTCTAGGATTCTTTAAGTAGACCATCATGTCATCTGCAAAGAGTGATAACTTGGTCTCCTCCTTGCCTATTTTGATGCCTTCAATTCCTTTATCTTCTCTAATTGCTACTGCTAGTGTTTCTAGTACAATGTCAAATAGTAGAGGTGATAATGGGCATCCTTGTTTCACTCCTGATCTTATTTGGAATGCATCTAGTTTATCCCCATTGCAGATGATATTAGCTGTTGGTTTTAGATATATACTGTTTATTATTTTTAGGAATGACCCTTCTATTTCTATGCTTTCTAGTGTTTTTAATAGGAATGGGTGTTGTATTTTATCAAAGGCTTTTTCTGCATCTATTGAGATAATCATGTGGTTCTTGCTAGTTTGCTTGTTGATGTGGTTAATTATGTGGATGGTTTTCCTAATGTTGAACCAGCCCTGCATCCCTGGTATGAATCCTACTTGATCATGGTGAATGATCCTTCTGATCACATGCTGGAGTCTTTTTGCTAGTATCCTATTTAAGATTTTTGCATCTATATTCATTAGGGAATTGGTCTGTAGTTTTCTTTCTCTGTTTTTGACCTGCCTGGTTTTGGAATCAGTACCATGTTTGTGTCATAAAAGGAGTTTGGTAGAACTCCCTCTTTGCTTATTATGTCCAATAGTTTGTATAGTATTGGGATTACCTGTTCTCTGAATGTTTGATAGAATTCACTGGTGAATCCATCAGGCCCTGGGGATTTTTTCTTAGGAAGTTCTTTGATGGCCTGTTGGATTTCATTTTCTGATATGGGATTATCTAAGAATTCTATTTCTTCTTCTGTTAGTGTAGGCAGTTTGTATTTTTGTATATATTCATCCATATCACCTAAATTGGTGTATTTATTGCCATATAATTGGGCAAAGTAATTTTTAATGATTGCCTTAATTTCCTCTTCATCAGAGGTGATGTCCCCCTTTTCATCTTTGATGCTGTTAATTTGCTTTTCTTCCTTGCTTTTTTTAATTAGATTGACCAGTACTTTGTCTATTTTGTTTGTTTTTTCAAAGTATCAGCTTCTAGTCTTATTTATTAAATCAATAGTTCTATCACTTTCGATTTTATTAATTTCTCCCTTAATTTTTAGGATTTCTAGTTTGGTTTTCTGCTGGGGGTTTTTAATTTGGTTGTTTTCGAGTTTTTTTATTTGCATTTCCAATTCCTTGATCTCTGCTGTCCCTAGTTTGTTAATATATGCACTCAGGGATATGAATTTACCTCTGATTACTGCTTTGGCTGTATCCCAAAAGGTTTGAAAGGATGTCTCGCCATTGTCATTTTCCTCGATGAAATTATTAATTGTTTCTATGATTTCTTCTCTAACTAAATGATTTTGGAGTATCATATTGTTTAATTTCCAATTAGTTTTTGATTTGGTTTTCCATGTACCATTACTGATCATTATTTTTATTGCCTCATAGTCTGAAAAGGCTGCATTTATTATGGCTGCTTTTCTGCATTTGTGTGCCATGTTTCTGTGACCTAATGTATGGTCAGTCTTTGTGAATGTGCCATGTGGTGCTGAGAAAAAGGTGTATTCCTTTTTATCCCTATTTATTTTTCTCCATATGTCTATTAATTCTAATTTTTTCTAAGATTTCATTCATTTCTTTTATCTCTTTCTTATTTATTTATTTTTTGATTTGATTTATCTAAATTTGATAATGGTTGGTTCAAGTCTCCCACTAATATGGTTTTACTGTCTATTTCTTCCTTCAATTCTCCTAGTTTCTCCATTAGAAATTTGGGTGTTATATTATTTGGTGCATACATGTTGATTAGTGATATTTCCTCATTATCTAAAGTCCCTTTTAACAAAATATAATTACCTTCCCTATCCCTTTTGATCAGATCTATTTTTGCTTTGGCTTTATCAGATATCATGATTGCCTCTTCTGCCTTCTTTCTGTCAGTTGAAGCCCAGAAGGTCTTACTCCATCCTTTAATTCTGACCTTGTGGGTGTCTACCCACCTCATTTGTATTTCTTGAAGACAACATATGGTAGGGTTTTGGATTCTAATCCATTCTGCTGTTTGTCTGTGTTTTATGGGTGAGTTCATCCCATTCATGTTCACAGTTATGACTGTCACTTGTAGACTCCCTGGCATTTTGATATCCTTCCCTAATTCTAACCTTTCTTCTTCAGCTCTACCTTTTAGTCCAGTGATTTACTTTAAATCAGTCCCCCTTGTACTTCCCTTTCTACCCCCCTCCCTTCTTATTCCCTCCCTTATATTCCCCTGTAGTCTTTTTAAAATCCCCCCCCCCTTCCTTGTACTGCTTCCCTCCCCACCAGTCTGTTTTTTACCCTTCTACTCCCCTATAGGGCGCAAATCTATTCTCTTCCCCAATGGATTGGATTGTTCTTCCATCTTTGGGTCAGTTTCAAAGTACATAAGAGTTGAGTATTTCCTATCTCCAACCTCTTTACCCTTCCAATGTATCGATGTTCTCCCCCCTCCCACCATGAGCTTCTTTGTGACATATAAATTTACCCCCATTTGTTTCTTTTCCCATTTCTTTTAGTCATAACCTATTTTCTTTTTTAGATTTAGTCATGTATATATATACATATACATGTATATGTATTTATGCATGCATATATCTATATACCTATTTATGTCTTGTCCTTTCATCCTCTACAGTTTGTCACTGTTCCCTCTGAGTGTAGTTCTTCTAGCTGCTCAGGTGATAGCAACAGTTTTTAAGAGTTGCCAATGACCTCTTTTCTTATAGGGATACATATCATTTTAACTTAGAGTCTCTTAAAAATTTATTGTTGTTGTTGTTTTTTCCCCTCTTTTTAAATTACTTTTTGATGATTCTCTTGAGTTCTGTGGTTGGACTTCAAATTTTGTGTTCAGGTCTGGTTTTTCATTTATGAATGGTTGGAACTCTTCTGTTGTGTTAAATGACCATACTTTCCCCTTTAAGAATATAGTCAGTTTTGATGGGTATTTTATTCTTGGCTGTAGACCTAGTTCCCTTGCTTTCCGGAATATCGTATTCCATGCCTTTTGGTCCTTCAGTGTGGATGCAGACAGATCCTGTGTTATCCTCACTGTGTTTCCATGGTATCTGAATGGCTTATTCTTGGCAGCTTGTAATATCTGTTCTTTCATCTGATTGTTTTTGAATTTGGCTATAACATTTCTTGGTGTTGTCAATTGGGGATTAAATACAGGGGGTGATCTGTGGATTCTTTCAATGTCCACTTTCCCCTCTTGTTCTAGGATCTCGGGACAGTTTTCCTGGATAATTTCCTCTAGTATTATGTGCAAGCTTTTTCTTTTGTTGTGGTCTTCTGGTAGTCCAATTTCTTAAATTGTCTCTTCTTGAACGATTTTCCAAGTTGTCTGTTTTGTGAATGAGATGCTTCACATTTTCCTCAATTTTTTCATTCTTTTTGTTTTGTTTTATAGTGTCCTGCTGCCTTGTGAGGTCACTTGATTCTAGTTGCTTTACTCTGGTTCTTAAAGATTGGATTCATCTCTGGCTTTTTGGTTGTCTTTTTCCTTCTGGTCTGATTTTCTTTGAAGATCGTCTTTCATCCTCTTTACCTCATCTTTCATCTCCTTTGCCTCATCTTTCATCTCCTTTGCCTCATTTTCCAGCTGTATGATTTTGGCTTTCAGGACACTATTTTCTTGTTTTAGTTCAAGTGCCTCTGTTTCCAGATGACTTATCTTAATTTTTAAGTTCTTTTTCTAATTGTCTTCAGCCTCCCTTAGTTGTGTTTTGAGTTCTTCCACAGCCTGTATCCAATTCGCTGGGATTTCTGGTTTATCGTTTGCTGATCTCTCCCCCTCTGTTCCATTTGGTGAGTAGTAGCTGTCTATTGTAGTTTCTTTCTTCTGTTTCTGTTGTTTGTTCAAATTCACCCCTTCTTTACTCCCCGTATTTGTCTGTGCTCTTGTTCCTCTCATTTTTTTTTGTTTTTTGGGAACTTCTATTGGTCTCCCCTCTTGGAGCTTTAACAGAAGATCTCTTAGTGTAATCACTGGGGGAGGGTTGTTGGGCGTTTGAGCTTTCCTGTCCTCTGGAGGCTTTTGATTGGCTTAAAGTCCAGCAGTCAATGAGGATGGATGGGGAGCCTGGGCTTCCCTGTGTTCTGGAGACTTTTGATGGGATTGAGTTCAGCTTAGTTGGGCTGGGTTTACTCTGAGTTTTAAACTTCCTAGGCGGCTGGAGCAAATATGGAGGATCTCCAAAGCTCTGGCCAGGCTTCCAGGTCTATGCTCCTTCTAGGCTGCCATCTTGACTTTGCCTCTAAGTTTCTGTTTTTTTAGAAGACCCTGCTCTCTAAGGGGGGAGGGGTCGTGGCTTGCCTGGGCTCTGAGGGCTCCTGATGGGATTAGGTTCACCTGGTTTGGGCCGAATGAGCCCTGAAGCAAAAAACCTCCTCCTCCACAATCTGTGTTGAATGCCTAGAGACTGGTCCGGGTTGTTTTCAAGGTAAATCCTTCACTGGCCCTGAGGTTTTTGTTCTTTCAGAAGCTCTGAGGGCTCCTGATGGAATTAGGTTCAGGTGGTGTGGGCTGAATGATCCCCGAGCCAAAGAAAGGAAGAAAAAAAAACAACCTCCTCCTCCACAGTCTGTGTTTAATACCCGGAGACTGGCCTGGGTTACTTTCAAGATAAGCTGTTTGCCTTTTCCAGCCCTGAGTTTTCTGTCCTTTCAGTAGCTCTGAGGGCTCCTGATGGGATTGGGTTCAGCTGATGCCCTAAAGCTGGGACCTCCCTTGAGACTCAGATGGAAGGACCCAGCCAGGGGGCTATAGGCTTCCCCCTTCTCTCTATGTTTCCCTGCCGTCTGTGTTGGGCGCCCTGGAGACTGGCTCAGGTTGCTTTCAAGGTGAGTCCTCAGAGCCCTGAGGTTCCTGCTGCTTCCCTGGGCTCAGCACTCTGGGTTGGGGGGGATGGGTCCTGGGACCTTCCTTCTGCCTACCCCTTAGATCCGAGTGATCTAGGGTTCTGGCTTTTGGGGTGTGGTACCTTTTGATCCAGGTCCAGGAGGAGGGTTCCCCAGGTCTATCCTGTTGTTCAGCTTGAATTTCGGTGTCCTAGGAGCACCCTGTTTGCGATCAGTAAGGAAGGGTTTCTGAGGTCTGAACTTTCTCTGCTTCTACGCTGCCATCTTGACCGGAAGTCCTTATCCCTATTAACTAGCATCCTGAATTGTTCTGTTCTTTGGGGGCTAAATTCCTCAAGAAGTCCATCTACAACTGGGGTCTCACTTTCTTTTCACTTTCTTTTTAACTCTTTGAAGTCCTTGGAGACTACACAGAACCAACCATAATTTGATTGAGAATTGCCCCAGAATGTTTAACATATCATTAGCATCTCATTTGCATTATGGTTTTCATCCCGAACTAGGTAAACAAGGTGAATCATGGGTAAAGTCGCACAGATTAAAGTGAACCAGAGGCAAAGTGGCATCATTTGCAAGGCTGCTACTTCCCAAAAAATTAACTCTTTCCCTGAAAACCAAGCAAGCTAAAAAACATTCCTGAAATCCCATTACCATGACCAAACCACCACCATTCCTCCCTAAACACAGTAAAGCTTACTTGACATGAAGATTGCTTAAGCTGTCAATTATTTGAACAAGACCCTGATTTCACTGTCCAAATCAATACCACCTTGGAAGTATCAAAAACTTAACAAATTACCCTCAAACTACCTCTGGGGCAAAAAACAAAAACAAAAAGCATCATTGAATACCTGAAGCTTGGGACAGGAAAGCCTTACCCCAGGAACAGAGCCCAACTTTCATATAAAATTAAATCAAAAAATAAGCTAGAAAAATGAGCAAATTAAAAAAAGAACTTGATCATAGAAATCTATTATGGTGACAGGAAAGATTAAGATGAAGACAAAAATGTAAACACAGTAATAAGTAAAGTCTCAAAGAAAAAAATGCAAATTGGACACAAGCACAAGAATTCCTCAAAGAGCTAAAGAAAGAGTTAGGAGAAAATTGGGAATATAAATGAGAGTGATGTAAGAAAAAGAACTAACAGCTTGATAAAGGAGGTATAAAAAATAATAAAGAAAATACAATATTCAAATGTTAATTAATAAAATTCGCTAAATGAAAAAGGGCACACATTCACTGAAGAAAAGAACTTTTTAAAAAGCAGAATTGGCCAAATGCAAAAAGAGGTACAAAAACTCACTGAAAAAAATAATTTCTTAAAAATTAGAATTGGGCAAGTCAAAACTAATAACTACATAAAACGTCAAAAAACAACAAAATAGTCAAAAGAATGGAAAAAGTAGAAGAAAATGTGAAACTCCTCACTGGAAAAATAACTGACTTGGAAAATACATTGATGAGATACAATTTAAGAATTATTGGACTACCTAAAAGTCATGATCAACATTAACAATTTTTTTTTAATTGCCCTTATATCCTAGAACCAGAGGGTTAAATACAATTTAAAGAATCCATCAACCACCTCATGAAAGAAATTCCAAAATGAAAGCTCCTAGAAATACTAGAGTCAAATCTCAGAACTTCCAGAAGAAGGACAAACTATTACAAGCATCCAGAAAGAATCAATTCTAATATCATGAAGCCATAAGCAGGATAACACAAGATTTAGCAGCTTCTATATTAAAGGATTTGAGTACTTGGCATATAATATTCTAGGGGACAAAGGAGCTAGGACTATAAGCAAGGATCACCTACCCAGTAAAACTGAGTATAATACTTCAAAGGGAAAAAATGGATATTTAATAAAAGAGGACTTTCAAGCATTCCTGATGAAAAGCACAGAACCAGATAGAAAATGTGACATTCAAACACAAGATTCAAATAAAAATTACTCAGCTTTAATGCTATGCATACCCTTTGATCTAACAATATCACCACTAGATTTATATCCCAAAGAGTTGGAGGGTGGGGAGACATTTGTACAAAAATATTTATTGCAGCATTTTTCGTATCAGGAAAGAACTGGAAATTGAGGGAATGTAGATCAATTGGGGAATGCAAAAATTGTGGTAAATGATGGTAATGGAAGACCATTAGGCTATAAGAAATGAGGAGTAAAAGGATTTCAAAAGAGCCTAGACTTACATGAACTGATGCAAAATGAAGTGAGTAGAACCAGAAGAATTATATATAATAATACAAGTGTATACAATAATAGCAATTTTGTTTAATGAATCATTGTGAATGACTTAGTTATTCTCAGGTATATAGTGATCTAAGATAATCTCAGAGGCTCATGATAAAAAATACCATTTGTCTCTGGGGAAAGAACTGATAGAGTGAATGCAGACCAAAAATTTCTTCCTTTTCACTTTTTTTTTTCATTTGAGATGTATTCCACAAAATGACTAATATGTAAAAAAAATGTATATGCATCTTAGGAAGGAGGAATGAGAGAAAGGGTATCTTAGGGTCCCTGCCTTTCCTACGGGAATAATAGCATTTCTCTACCTCCTTCAGATGGAGTCTAGAGATAACTGTGCCAGTCACCCCTTTATTGAGCACCTATTATGTATCTGGGGCTCTGAGACTTCAGATTATGTGGCCAAGGCCTTTTGAGAGCAGATAAAGAAGTCTGAAAGGCAAGATGAGATAGAAATGCTTACCTTTGTGGTACTGACTGTAAAAGAGCTAAGAATAGAAATTATGAAGAAATATTATAGATATAATAATCAGAGAAAGCTTAAGAGAAAAGGTAGGATTGGAGATAGAACTCAGAGGATAAACAAGTTTTGGAAAAGAGATATTCTGTGAAGGTGCTTCAAAATGTAAAGGTCTCTGTTGAAACTGCAGAATATCACCTTGTTTGGTAGGAGGGGCAAAGAAATAAGGGCCTTTTATAATACTTTGAACATTTGATTACCTAAAAGAGGAATTTCTGAAAAGGGATACTTATAACTGGATTATTTCAAGTGAACTATAATTTAATTTATGATTATAATGACATTATTATCAAAACATTATTTCATTATTTGAACCAATTGCTGACCAGCAGAATAAAAAGGCACCAAGACACTGGTGAAGGGAGAAGGAATCATGCCTTCTCTCAAGTTAAGCAGAGGAAAAGTGTTTTGAGACAACATAAAACTTTGGGAATTAAAAATCTGACTTAAAATTATATAACCATCATAATGCTTTAAAAGTACTTTAAAGCAAAAATTAAACTTTGATAGCTCTGTATGGGATCAGCAATAAAGAAGGCGAGGTTCATTTAGAACAACATTTTCCAATTTCTAATTCATGAGTCCTAAATGTTATACTATTTTATAATCAGGCTATTTCCATTCCACTTCAAAGTGCTTAATAGCTTTCAAATTAATTCTGTCAGTTTTAAAATAAATTATTTTAATTTTAGGTTTCTTTCTTAATAATCCTCATTAGCTGTGGTTTCTGAAGTATGATGTTTTCTTTGAGATCAGTCCTGAGAATATGGAGTTTTAAAACTTCATTTCTAGCTATGAAGCTACTTTCATTTTGGCCATTAGCTCATCACTTAACATTGTTAATTACCTATACTAAAAAGATGGAAGATAATGTCATAATTACTAAAAAAAAAGTAAATTATTATCTAAAAAAAGATACTTTATAATTCTCAAATGTAAAACTACTCAACCTGATGCTTCTCAAAAGAAATTAGAATAGAAAATCACAAATGTATTTTTGAAACAGTTGCTTGTTTTAGTAATATAACTTTATATCTGTCTCCATTTAGCTATTCTAAACACCCACCCATTTGTTCTTATTTAAATTTAAATCTAACAGGGTAACAAATTAAAGATCAGCAAAGCAGTATAAAAAACAAAGCATGATATCACTAAGGCCAAAGCTATTAACAATAGACTGTAGTCAGCCTACAAACATATTCAACTTCAAAACAATTATCAAGTAATTTCATGAATCAGTCTCTTGAACTCGCATAAACTAGTTTCAGATAAATTATACCTAAGGAAGAAATTAACCTGTCAGCACTTTAGGTAGATCCTCTGTGAAGAATCTATGGGGAGAAAATAGGCAATAATCACATGGGATGAGAAGCTTTGTATAAAATACAATGGTTAAATGGAGGAGATGCTCATATACATATGCTTTATATGTATATGTATGTGTTTATGTATAATATACTCACAAATATACATATATGCCCACATTTCAGGATCATAGTAGTGCTATTTTTTAATCTATAAATGAGCAATTTTAGCTTTATTTTGCACTGATATATTTTCAGTCCTTAACCCATTCAGTTCATCTGTTCATCTCTGGCTCCACCTTCCAACCCCAAGCACATGCATGAATGCACATGTAGAAAGTCAGTGGAAAACACAAGAGTCTGGCGGGGAATCCTTTCTTGTCCTCTCTCTGTAGTTGCTGGCTTGATGGTTTAGGTGTCTCCAGATTGGGCTTTAATAGGTTGTAGCTGTGGCCCAGGATTAGGAGATTTAGACCAGTGACTTCAAGACTAAATACCAGTTTGGGATTTCTCCTTTTAGTGTTCTGAGTCCAGAGCTGCAGAGCCTAGAATTGAAGTAATGATAGAGTGAACAAAGGGCCTACAGAAACCTATTGATCTATAGTATGTACAACTGTGAACATTACTAAGAAAACAGTGTCTCTTGAAATAATGGAAGGGAAGAATTTATCAAACAGTAGATAGAGAGCCAAATTTGGAGATAGGAGGTCACTTAACTCCAATTGCCAGAAGGTAAGGGCTTAAAAAAATAGAAGAAAATGCTATCTGCTTTCCCTTAAAGAGCTGATGGATTCTGAATATAGATAAAAACATACTATATTTCACTTTTTAAAGATCTCTTCTAGAGATGACTAATATGGAAAAATGCTTTACAAGTTTGCACACGTAAAACTATATACCTTTGATAGTTTACCATCTCAGAGAGTTGGGAAGAGTGGAAAGGAGGAAAGAAGGGAACAGAAATGGAGAGAATTCAGAACTAAAATTTTAAAAAATTAATGGTGAAAGTTGTTTTTACATAAAACTAGGGGGAATAACATTGTTTTTTAAAATAGGTAAACCTTTTATAAATTCTAACAACATTAGTTGCCCCTAAAATAGGGTCGATTTTGTAAGTCATATCTTCTAGAGACAACCCTTCTAAAATTTCTAGTCTTTATGTTAACACTGACAATGTAGTATTTGTTTGTTTCACACTGGTTCCTTGGAAGAAATGTTCACACTGTTGTTACCATATTTTCCAAAATGTGTAGTCCATATTATTTTGTGTTCCTAATCTATGAAAATTTCAAAATTGTATCAGCTCTTATCTGTGCCTCAGTGTGTTTCTTTATGTTTGTCAAGATTTCCTGAGCTATTTGCTGGGTTCATTTCATAAGATGAAATAATTCACAGCAGGGTTTAAAAGGATGATACCCATTTGGGGGCAGAAATCCAATAGCTGATGAGCTGAATGTCTCTGTGACAATGTCTCTCAACATTGGGCATCTAGGAGGTGAAGGAATCATATTCACCACACATCATAATCATACTTGATAGTTTTTAAACACGTGAAACCATAGTTTCTTCACTTTGGTACATGGGTTATTCCACATAATCCTTTTTGATTCATCATACAATGTACTATAACTTCTCATGAAAACAAATTAAAAGATTAAAAGTCATCTTTATCTTGTGACTAATTATTGTACTTGTTGACACTTTCTGGCTGTTCAGTATTTCTGCATTCTTACAGATCTTTTATTAATCTTCTTAAATATCAATGATGTTCTTATCAATGATTGTATTCATGTTAACTTAATTTTTAGCACCAGAATAGATATCTTCTGTCATTATTATTACTAATAACAGTAACAAATGTATTTTTGGAAGTGTTCAGCTCCAAAGAATTGGAAATCATTTGATAACAAAACAACCCATATGGATACACAGTTTACTATCAGAGCCAGAGAACTGCAAGATATTTACAATTGCATTATAATTAAAGACATCTGTGAAGATGAGAGACTAGATGTGCTGTTAACACTGAAACACACCGTAAAGGTACTTTTCTCCTTGATTTTGGGGTAGAAGGAATATTTTGACTGAATCTAAATATAACACCAAAATATCTCAAGGCAAATAATTATTAAAGTGATTAATAGATTCATTATATGAATGAAATCTTATTTTTTTATGAATGAATCCAGCTTTTCTTACTTAAATTTGACAGTTATGGTTTTGTGGTTATACAATTATCATCCATGAAGACTTAAACTGTATCTTTTTCTTCCACGAAATATTTATATTTAATTCAGAGTATGATATAATAGTAAATACTTCATTCAAAAGTGGGAGGAGAAACAATATAAGCAAAATATATGAAGCTCATTCCTATAGAACAAGGCATGATAGAAGAGTATGTTGGAAGCAGCCCAACTGTAGTGGAGTGTGTATGTGTGTTGTCTTATTGAGATTCTTCCATTGTTTGACCAAATCATATATCCCTAATTTTCCACTTGTTCTTTGTTCAATGACCTTTTCTTTCCTTTTTTATTTTCTGCTCTGCTCATCTGAATTGCTGCTATCTTTTGCATTACCTTGTCTATCCCAGTTACCTGTTCCTTTTAAAATGATTTTCTCTTCTTTCCTGTTATTTTCTTATTCAAACACTCTCATATGCATGGTACATAAGGAAATGGATTAATAATTGAATGATCTGAATAAAATATATCAAAGCCATTTTTGTCTTGTACAGGAACATGAATGTAAACTGACCCAGGACATATTAGAATTAATTGACCGAGAAGTTGATCTTATGATGAGAGGAGTTAAAAGCTGTAATCTTGAAGGACTCAGAAAAAGAATAGCTACATTATTTCTTCAGTACATTAAAACACCTTTGTTTAACCCTGAAGTTGCCAGATATCTTAAGGTATTTTTTTATTTTTTCCTATATTATCTTTTTCTATGTTTTAAGCTATAATCAAATGTATAAAAATTAAAAATACTATAGGCTTATTGGAACACTATGCTGAAGATTTACAGTAACATTAGATAGCATTACATTAACTTCGATGCCAGGCCTTTTAGTATATCAGTAACCAAACACTTTGCTCAAGGGTGGTTGAAAGAAAGGTTAGAGTTTTTCATTGATGCTTTTTTTTTAAACCAAATTCTGCCAGAAACACTATTGGCCCCCTAGAATAAGACTATACTAGTGTGAAAGTGACCAGTGAGTACTCCCATAGGTAGCTAAGGCAACTTCATCTTTCTAGAGGAGAGGTGTCAAACTTGTGGCCTGCCTGCAAAATTCCCAAGTGCAGCCTAAGCAGGATTAAAATATAATTGGGACTACAGAAATATTTAACAAAATAAATAAAAGGACAGTTCAACAATTGTTTTTTGTTGCTGTTGGTGACTATGTCTGACTCTTTATGACCCCATTTGTGGTTTTCTTGGCAAAGATACAGGAGTGGTTTGCCATTTCCTTCTCTGGCTCATTTTATATATTTTTAAGTGACTTTTCTAGGGTTGCACAGCTAGTAAATGTATGAGATGGTATTTGAACTCAGGTCTTCCTTACCCTAAACCTGGTCCTCTATCCAATGCACCACCCACTTGTCCCTTATAATACTACATGGATGTTCATTTGTGTTTTTCTAAGTCAATATACCACAAAAGGGGATCCAGTTCCATTTGAGTTGGACATCATTGCCCCAGAAGATAGCCAGGAAATAAGTTTAAAAGGCCCCTAAAGACCTGGAATAGCTATTATAAAGCTAAATCCTGTGAACTTGTATTCCATAGGCTTATCCCAGATGCTCTTACTCAGAGCCCATTTGCCCTTCCATAATCTGCATTTATTAACAAATTTGTTTATTTAGATTATCAGCATGTAGTGGACAGAAGCATCAAATTAGAAAGAAGAGAATAACAATTAAAATCAATGAGAAATAGCTGTGATTCTAATGTGATGTACCTGTGAAATTATGATATTTTTTTCAAATTTTAGTATGTGAGGAGGTAAATCTTTTACATGTTGTGGAGCATCTTAAGGATGCCAAATAAATAACTTATTTATCACAAGACTCTTTCTTGTGAATTAAGGTAAGATTGTTATCATCAGCATGGTTATTTTGTCAAGGGATGCAGATCCCAGCCTCTCTGTGTCTTCTCATGTTGTGATTTCTGCCTTTTAAGCCCTCCATAATGCCCTGAAGGTCTTTTCTTCATTCTTTTAATATCTCCAATGAAGCTCTCTGTCAGTCTCCAGTAGCTCATTCTTATCATGACTAGTCCACTTCCTTTTTGGTCATCCATAGGATCACCAACATAGGACTTAAAGGAACCTTCATATCTCCTCTTATGTCTTCACTACCCCTTCTCTTGTTCAGGTCAGGAATAATAGTCTGACCATTTTGCATCTTTTCACTACCCTTATCAAATATAGGAAAGATACCTTCATCCCATGAACCTTTTAAATTTAGGCAGAGTGGGATTTCTATTTGAACAAAAGATGTTCATTAAATATCCTATTAAAACATTTAGATTACTAAATGCCATTAACTTATTTTCAGGATAGCTTCAACCTAATAATTTCCTAAGCACAGAGTGGGAAAATTTTCTCATCTTTTCTTCTATATTCAAGTTCTTTGCACTTATCATTTATAGAGTTATTGTCAGTTGCTGCAGGGTTTTATGGAGAATCAGTAAATTTTCCTTGAGACATAATGCTTTACTATCTAGTTTTAAATTTTTAAAAATTCCTAGTTACAAATATTGTTAAACATCATTTTAATATACAAACTATCAGTATAGATGTTGATCATTAATGACCTCTTCTGATTTCTAAATGATCAGAGCTCATGGTTTGATATTATTGAAATATTCCATTTTTACTACTTAGGTTCCGCAAGATCCAGCAAAGTTTTATAAAAGTATTTACTTCTGTCGTGGTTGTGAGATGTATTTGCCATCCACAGAGTTTGCCATTTCATCTACTTCCTACCATGTTAGCAAATGTCGCCAGTGCTGTAGTCTCGACAATGAAGCCCGACAGCGTGAAGCGTTTTTGAAATACAAGCTTTTACTCAAACAGCTCTATCAGACAGAAGCTGATTATGAAGATGACTCCAAGATTGCTTACCTGATGCAGGTATGATCTTTATCATCTATTACCAATGACCGATTGTAAAGAACATTTGGAAATGGTGCAATACACACTCAGATCCAGAACACCCAGGAGTGAGAACCTGTGCTGTTGTTTTTTTTTACCAAGACGATTGGTTTTATGTGTAGTGCTGGAGAAATGTACAAAAATGTTTAAACCACATTCTTTGGACTCCATTCCCAAGACAAAAGAGTAGACATGATTTCCTCCATGTAATGTGGTGATTTTTGTTTTATACCTTTGCATTATATAGACTGATTTTCATTAGCTTCTTCCTATGTTTTGGGAACCAGTTATATCTAACCCAGAAAGTTAACCCTCAAGAAGGAAGGCAGCTTTGCTTTGTAAAATGATGGCAATTCATACAAAAGGCTAATTTTCAAATCTCCACTAACATCAAGTA
This sequence comes from Monodelphis domestica, assembly GCF_027887165.1. Classification (NCBI taxonomy): domain Eukaryota; kingdom Metazoa; phylum Chordata; class Mammalia; order Didelphimorphia; family Didelphidae; genus Monodelphis; species Monodelphis domestica. The sequence goes on along the minus strand of NC_077231.1, from coordinate 193,739,857 downwards.
GAGCTTGCTTTTTGAAAGTAAACTACTTAATTCAAAATGTACCATAGTAATTAATTGCTGCAGGAAAGATATTACATATTATTCTAGATGCATTCAATTATTTCCCGTGAATTAGCTTTTGATCAAGTGAAGGCTATTGGCAAATGATTGATTCATCTCATCATGTAGACTTAGTCAGAATGGCAGCAGAGTATGGTCAAAGAATCACAGAATTTCATAATCTCAAGAAACCTCAGCAGTCATCTAGTCCAACCTATGCCTGAAAATAAAAAAGGAGCAACTTCCACAACAGACCCAAGAAGTGGTCATTTGGCTGGGGGGCCATCCAGCCTCCAAAGAGAGAGAATCCACTTTCTCCTCAGGTGCCCCATTCCAATTTTAGGTGGCTCTCATTTTTGTAAGTTTTTTTCTTAAATCAAATTCTAAGTTTGTCTCTTTGTAATTTCAACAAGTTGTTCCCAGTTGTGTCATCTGATGTTGGACAGGACATATCTCGAGGCTTCCTATTTTCTTTATGTTTAAATATAATTAGCATATGTGGTTGAAATGTTTATCAGGAATTAGGCCTCTAGTCTTAGAATTTTATTAGATTATGATCTCTTCAAGAGCTGTTTTTCATCTTTATATCACCATGACCTAATACCATGCCTGGCATGAAATAAATGTTTGGATTGATTTGGTTAGAGAATAAAGGTAAAAGAGGATGGACACTGAAAACCGTATCTTTTTAGCACTCTACACTAACAAATAACTGAGCTTGCTGGATCACATGCTGAAAAGTAAATAAAGCACAAGATGAGGTTTCCTGATCTGTATTTACATGTATGAGTATTTGTAAATCTCAGTCTTAGTACAAAGATCAGAAGATCTAGCCTATCTTCAAATAGATATAGATATAGGAGGATCTAGCTATAGATATCTTCAAATAATTAATTCAGGGTTATCATATGAAAGGAGAAAGAGTATCTGTTCATTTATTAATTTGAAAAGCATTTATGTTAAGTATTTACTCTGTACAAAGGGACTGTGCGAGGCCCTAGGGGTACAAAGACAAAACAAAAATCAGAATCTGCCTTTAAGTAACTTCTTTTTGTATGAGGACTACAACATTTAAAACAAAGAAACAAAATATAATGTAAGGCAGAAGAAAGCAGTAAAGGAAACTAATTATTCTCATAAGGAGAGATAAGGAGGAAGTATATTCTGGGCCTGTGGGACAACCTGGGTAAAGTCCTGGAGCTTGGAGATGCAGTGCTGATTTGGGGGAAAAGCAAGTAACCATGCTTGGCTAAACTGGTGGGTGAATCTCTGGGAGGACTGGGAAATAAGGAGTTTAAAGGTCAATTTGAGCCAAATTGGGAAGTTGGACTTGGAATCACAAAGGCACACAGCAGTGCCTCTGTGTACAGGAAACATTTAATAAATGCTTTTCAAATGAATCAGTGAATGAATGGATTCTCTCTTTCTCCTTTCATATGATAACCTTGCATGAAATACTTTAAGATAACTATTGTGTTCCTACAAGATCTATTTTATGTGCTGAGATGGAGATTTACAGATATCTATGCCTAAAAACGTACAACAGGAAACCTTGTTTTGTGTTTTATTTACTCTTCAGCATGAGATACAGGGAGCTCAGTTGTTTGTTAGTGGAGAGGGCTAATAAGGTCAAGTTTTCAGATTCAGTCCCTGCTTATCTTTATTATCTGTCCAAATCATTCTAAACATTTACTTCATGCCAGGCATGGCTCTGGTGACATAAAGATGAAAAATAGCTCTTGAGGAGACCATGATCCCATAAAATTCTAAGCTTAGACAGCTAATTTCTAGTTAGACATTTCAACAACAGATCCTAATAGTCACCAAGGACACCTGATAGGAGTGAGAGTTTTAGTCTAGTTACTAGATAAATCCATCACTTAAAGTAGGTTCTAAAAATCAAATTCACAAATAGAGTGAGGAAGGAATTATATTGCTGGAAAGTTAAGTGAGAGAGAGAGCAGGCCAAAGAAGCAAATACTTCCTTTGTCTGCACCATTGTGAGCTCCATGTTCAGAGCAAGGGTGTGAATTATTTATTCTACTTTACCATGTCTGGAGTGCTCTGATTAGGTTTAGCATCTTATTTTAGCAATGATGTAAACAAGAGAGAATGTGTCTAGAATAGGGTGATCAGGATAGTGAAAGGAGGAGAAAACACCCCACATATGGGCTGGGTATTTAGTGAGGAAAAAAGACTTCCAAGGAATGTATATGGCTGTCGTGTGGAAGAATGTCCTCATAAGCACCAGAAGACAGAAGGAGAAGTGGATGGGAATTGGTAAGAGACAGATTTAGGCTTGATATAAGGAAAGCACTTCTTAACAATTGGAGATATTCCAGAGAAAAGTGGAGTTCTTTGCAAAGTAGTGGCTTCCCTATTAGCAGAGGCTAGACAAGTTAACTAATGAATTAAAGCATCTATAATATAATACACTGCTAAATGCTGGTAATACACAGAAAAAGCCTGAAAAAAGAAAAGTCCCTATTCTCAGAGCTCAAAGAGCTGTAGCTGAAAGAAACAACACAGAAAAGGATGTTCGGCTGTAGGGTTGCCAGGTTTCGTGGTTCTAAGGGTGAAGTCTTGGGGTAAGGCCCAGTGGTCCTCGGGCAATATCAGTAGGTCAGATGACATTGCCAGGGCTTTGCAGGGCTTACAGTAAGTCCACAAAATAAAGCCTCCATATTGCCAGAAGGAGGAGAATTGGTGACTTCTATCTCATCCAAGGGGTGTGAGCAGTGAAGCAGCTTAGATGGCTTTTGGTTCTTTGAGGAAGATTACAAAGGGTGTCCAAGAGGGTTGTGCCCTCGGTGGTGTTAAGTCTTCTCACTGCTTGGCTGTCCTGCATGGATTGAGGGATAAGCTCCTGGGAGAGGTGATATAGGTATTCAGGTCCCTTCCTGCTCTGAGATTGTGTCTTTCTGTGATTGTCTATTCAAAGAGCACATAACATGATTTACTTTGCAGGACTATATTCTTGAAATGGAAATAACAGTTTCCAAAGTAGTGAACATTATAAGCATATCTGTAGATCAAAAAATAGATTGTCATAGCAGAAGAGGGTGGGTTTTTTTCCCTTTTAAACTAACAGTTTTCTGGCCTCCATTCCCAAGAACCCAATGAGAGCAACATCAATAAACATTTTCCACTGTATGTGTAACACTCCTATGCCATGATAGGAGGAGATATGAAGTGTAGAAAAGAGATGCTCCCTACCTTCAAGGATCTTATGTTTTTGCATCCTAAGGAAGGAAGGAATGGACTGAAATGATTGATACTATGTATATATGTATGTATGATTATCTTTAAGAACTTTAAGCATATTCAGATATAAATTTATGTATTTTGTTCAATGCAGTATCATAATGTGATAGACTAATTCTAGAAACAAACTAAATGTAAACTGAAAATTCATCTTTCTGCAACAACTGTAGGAAATTTAGGAAATTTATAATTTCCTTTTAAAAATTATGGATTTTTTACTTTAGAAGTTTATTGTTTCTCATAAAATGTATTCAGTAGCACTCTTGGATAATTTAAAATTTATGCATGTCTTAAAAGAATAGGATTTACCTTTCATGAAATTCAGGTTACATTTCAACATACTACTAGCTTCATAGTTTATATATATATATTTTCTCTAATTAATTCCTATTGGTAGCAATCAATCATTAAATTAATCAACAAACATATATTAGACATCTTCTTTGTGCCAGGGACTATGTTAAGTGCTAGAAATACAAAAAAAGAGAAGTATCCCTCTAGATTTTTTCTAGACAGTGACTTGCATCATTGTGCTAACTTTTACAAGAATTATTCTTCTAGATCTGTAAGAATGTCAGTGATATTTGAGGACTATATAAATATAATTCTAGCTTTTACCCCTCATATCTATACATACATACATATATATGTATATATATGATTCTTGAAATTTTGGTGTTTGCATAATTTCCCTGTAGATTTTTCAAATTTTACATTCCTGACACTAATGCATGCTTAGAGGATCAGAGAAGTCCTCAAATGACTTTTTTGGAATTTAAACTTGATGACTCAATAACAACAATTAACTAATAGAAGTCAATTCTAATGTAACATTGACTACATTAGTGAAATCTGTGCATATAGAACTACTTGGACAAAATGAGGTGCTCTGTATTTTAAAATTGCAACGAAAAGTAATCAATTTCATTTAATACTGAATGGAAAAGAATGGAAATTCTTTTAAATAGAAAAAAAATTATAGGTACTAGAAAATACTTCTTAACTTAACTTAGTACTTTAAAAGAACTCTAATTTCCTTAATGTAACTTTTTCTTTCACAAACAGAGACCACAGCTTCTCTATACTGTAATAATATTTTTCACAAATTGCTGTGATTAAGAAAGATTCATTATCTGACAGCCACCTTTCTAGGGATAAGCCTCTTCACAGTTAGCTAGGTTTGTGTTCAGGTAATGCACAGATACTTCATTAATTGGCTCACACATGAAGGTTTTCCATCTTGGTGGAACCTTTTAAAATCTGAGTGTACTGTCAGAACCTTCTATAACCTAAGATTTCCATCACCCCACGATGAGATCTAAGGGAAAAGAACCTTAGGAGTAGAGGTCCTCAAAAAAGCACAAGTCAAAAGTATGTAAAAGTCCTTCCAGGTTTAAAGAAAATTTTGGATTTTTAATTTTAATATTACTAAGTTTCTTTTTTAATTGAATATTTTGTTATTGATAAAGTTTGGTTTGGCCCAGTAGATACCACTCCAACAAATAAACTCCTACAAGTCAAAACAGCCCAATAGAATTCCTTGTAGAAATGTAATCTAGTGCAGTATTTGTTAAAATGGAAAAACTAAAGTATGTGCCTTAAGTTTATTAAATTAATACCCAAACTATTCATTGTTTTTTATCTGAGTTTTACTGCTTTTTAAAATTATCATTCATATCAGTGTCACCATAGTCTATGCTATTTTTTTTTGTTCTGCCTTCTTTCCTTTGTATACTTCACATAACTTTTTGTATTTCTTTGTATTCTCCCTATTCATTTTTCCTTATGGCTATATATGTGCCCAAGTTCTGAGACCGCTGTTTACCAAGATCATAGTATATTAGTGTTAGAAGGACTTTTAAATGTATATGGTCCAATCTCCAACCTACTACCAAAAGCTTTCCTCATCTCTTCAGACAATCTGTTTGTTTTTGTGTGGAGCACATTGGAGAAAGTTAATTCCAAAGGGTTACCTTATGTAGCTAACTGGTAGGTATACTCTATAAAGATGTTCATTAGTGTTCCAGTGGAGTATTAGCATATTTTACATGAATACAGTTTTCATCATGAAAAGATTTAATTTATCTGATTATTTTTTCCATCACAAAATGAGAAACAAACTACTTATTTTGACGCTTCAGAAGAAATGGGGGAAAACACAGAAATGAGGATAGAATAAGTATTTTGATATTAGTTTGAAATTATTTCACACAGCCCTTTAGCTTTGTAATAGGCAAGATCAATTTAGAGGCAAAGATGTTTCCTAGTTGTTTTATTCCATCCAAGTATAATTTGTGTAGTACAACTTTCATATATAATGGTAAAATTCATTTGCAAAAATCATATTTATTACCTATCAGCTGCAAATGTGCCATTGGTTAAAATAACAATAAAACATGAAGGAAAAAATTTCTGCCCAGAGAAGGTATTTCATCATGGACCAGCCTACTTGGATTATTTGTAAGGCACCATTATCCCTGATAGTGGGTCCAACCGCAGGAAATAGTAACTCTAGTATTGTAATAATTTCTAATAGTCTGCATTTTTGTAGGCTACCTCTTGAAACTTTTTCTATTCTGAAATTATTTCTTTTCATCACATAGCAGATCTTAGCAACTTCCATTTTGACATTAAAAAAAATGAGCGCTTTTATTTTAAAATGTATATGTAACAATTCAACTCAGTTTCTATATTTTGACAGATTAATGCAACTAACTAGAAAGATGAGAATTGATTGAGAATGATTAAAAATGCATAGTAGATTAAACTTGGATGCAGTTATTAGATTTTTCACCATATTCACTGCTCTGGTAATATGCCTCCTGGTTTTTAGTAATAACCAGAGTGTATAGGTTGCATTTAATATAACTATTATGTTACTGAAATATTACAGCAGGTGGTAGACACAGGTTTTAAAAAGTGATTTTTTGGGGTTAATTTTGTGATTGTTTTGAAGTGATCTCAAAAGAGATCGTATAACCATAGGTTAGAAGCTAGAAGAAATTTAGAAATTAGTGGGTTAACCTTGTTTTACAAATGTGGAAACTGAGGCAGAGTGGGGATAAGTGACTTACTCAGAGTTACATAGCTGTTAACTGTTGGAGACAAGATTTGGACTCAGGTCTTAAATTTCTCTTATTTTGTCCAAAGATTTTTGAAATAAATAATGGTTTAAGTTTTCTCCCCATGTTCCTTATGTGTCATAAATTGATTGTCTGAGTTCTATATTTGTATTGATAGGCCTTGAGAAGTGAAATACAAAATTGTATTTTCATTAATTTGTTTGAAAATGTTTATTATCAGGCAGATAAAAATCATAAAAAGAAATTGAAATATATTTAAATTTTAATTATCAATGCATCTTAACTATTAAAAAGGTGAAATGAAAGGGAGTATAAAGAGTCAATGAGTAAGTGATTGATTAATTTAAAATCTTGGTAATACCTTTCATATTGACAATCATTGTTTTTATTGTACTTTTTAGATTCTTGCATGACTTAGTAGGATCCAGGTAATCCAGATTAGAGGTTATGGACTGGGGCATCCAAGTCATTCATGGGGAGGGGGATAACCCCCATATATACATCTATATATATAATCTATATAATTTTTTTCTACAGAGCCTATTGAGAAATAATTTTACAGCTATAAAGAACAATTTTAGAAGAAATAGAAAGTGTTCTTATTCCTCATTTTAAAAATTAAGGACAATAAAAAATAACAAAAAACTCAAAGACAGTGGAGAAGAGATTAAAAATATAATTAAGCACAGGCAGAATGAAAGCCTTTAATTAAGACAAAAACAATAGATATGGAATTGTGTCCCATATTATGGTGAAGAAAGAATAAAGTTTTTGAAAGAGACATATCAAAGCAAATGATCATTTTTTGTTGATATTTTTACTATTAGTAAGCCTTTCTGTTCTGAGAAGATGCTTGTCTAATTTTCTTTTCAAATTTCAGTATTAGTTTTGAAATAAAGATTTTCTTTCCTAGAGAATTTTGAAGATCTTATAATGTGTAAGGGAATAACTTGGATCTTGGATAGTAATTGTAGGACTTTAAGAGACATCAGGTTAATTTCCTACCAACTTTAAGTGTTTGATATTTGAATGTTATTTGATTGCCTTGTCTTTGTTCTTTGAGATATTAGAATAGTCTCATTCCTCCAAGTCAGGTTATGGAATGTTATCTCACTAGAACTAATTTTATGATAGTTAACATAGATAGATAACACATGTGTTAAAGGTATCCTTGAGGAAAATATGAAATTCAAGCAGATGAACTTTTGAGAATAATTATTTGCAAGTAAATTACATCTTTATAATCACAAATTGGCTGAAAGGTTCAAAGAATATAAAATTTTTATTGAAAAACATAAAATATAGGAAAAAGCCTTTGTATATGCTGACAGGATGTATTCCATAGTAGATGTTACAGATATATGTGTTCCACAGCCCTGTGATTTTAAGTGAGATATAAAACAGAGACAGATAGGTGGCACCGTGGATAGGCACCAAACCAGGAGTCAAGAAGACTTATCTTCCTAAATTCAAATCCAGCTTCCAACACTTACTACCTGTGTGACTCTGGGCAAGTCACTCAAACCTTTTTGCCTCAGTTTCCTCATCTATAAAATGAACTGGTAAAGGAAATGGCAAACCGCTCCAGTCTCTTTACAAAGAAAACCCCAAATGGGACCACGTAGAACTGGACGTGTTTGTAACAAGGGAAAAACAACATAAAACAGATATATATTCACCATAATTGCTTCAGCTTCTATTGTTGAAAACTGTCCAGGAATGTTTGACATGGGCACTTGTGTCAGTACTATTCCATTTGTTTCTATAGACAGATACCTCAACACACTGAAAGGTGATACGATTAAATTATCTCCCTTTGGATGAGTCATCGTGGGCCTCCAGGTAGTGATTGGATGGTCCCTTGTTAGGGATTTTGTAGAGAAGAGTCATTCAGGTGCTGCCTGGTCTAGATGATTCAGCCTTCCAACCCTGAGGCTCTGGTTCTGTGATTCACCAGGAACAAAGTCCATCTGCTATGTCAGCACAACATCTTTGGAAGAATGCTGGGGGATTTTGGTCAGTGTTTGTGACCTGGACCATTTATTTTTCTCAGAGTGCCTGATGGAGGAAGTCAGGGTGAACAGAGTCTGGTGTCATGCTGGCATATTGCAACAGACTTTGGCTCCAGAGAGATGATTGCACACAAGGCAAGGTGGAAAAGAGGAGCCTTTGGTTCTTAGGGATATGACAGAACTTTGGTCAGGTTTTCAAGAGAAAGTACCTTCTGGGTGTTGTTTTTATTCAGTCGTTTTAGTCCTGTCTCACTCTTTGTGACCCTATTTGGGGTTTTCTTGACAAAGGCACTGAAGGGGTTTGCCATTTCCTTTTCCAGCTCATTTTATAGATGAGGAAACTGAGGCCAACAAGGTTAAGTGACTGGCTCAGGTCACAGCTAGTAAGTGTCTGAGGCCAGATTTGAACTCATGAAGATAAATCTTCCTGACTCCAGACCCATCACTCTATTCACTGTTGCCCATCTCCTACGTGGTGTCCACATGATCCTACCTCTGGGGCCTATGGTACAGTGAATAGAACTTTGGGCCCCATTCTGGAAGAATGCTATGTGACTCAGGCTAAACGACTTAGCCTCTCTCTGTAACCCAGTTTTTTTTTATCTGTAAAATGAGCATGATACCCCCTACCTCATTAGATTTCTTGTAAATAAAATGCTTTGCAGATCTAAAAGTGCAAAGATACGAGGATGATTTCATTTTAAGTTGTTAGAGAAAAAGTAATAACGTAGTAAATATATAATATAAATGGAAAAAAAATATGTAATTTATGAAGGCTAAGTAGAAAATGATTAGCTATAGATTTTTCAAACTAATCTAGATACTTGCCTCACAATGATTATCCTGCCTACTGGCCCTTTCTCAGCAAGACAGAATGTGATAGGAAAGATGGGGATCCCTGGGGCCTGGAGTTCTGGGCAAGACACAATATTGCGCTACTTAAATTCATCTGCGGTTTGGGAATAGCAATATCTTTCCTCTGGTTTTCTGTGAAGATACAATAATGGGGGCAGGTTTGGAGATGAGGGATCTTGGGTACAAATCTATCCTCAGACAATTGCTTGCTGTGGGACCCTGGGCAAGTCACTTAACTCCCATGCCTAGCCCTTCCTTCTCTTCTGCTGTAAAACCAATATAGAGTATTGATTCTAAGAGAAAAGATAAGGGTTTAAAAAAAGATACAATAATGAATGGGAAAGAACTTTGAAAAGTAGCAAGTGTTAAGCAAATTCAGGTCACCTTTCAGGTAAGAACTGTACACTTACATGCTCTAGAGTGATATAGAGAGAAGATGCTGGGCTTGAGATTGAGACTTGGGTTCCAGTCACAGCCTGGATATTTATGAATGGGATGACCATTGGCAGAGCCACTTGGACCCTCTGAGCCTCTGCTTCTTCAAATAATGCCTGTAGTACAAATTTCCTAGGGTTGTTTCTAGGCTCACATGAATGTATAAAGCACTTTGTAAATCTTAAATATATCAATAATCGTGTTAATGTAAGTCATTATTATTGTTGTTGTTATCTTAATTTTCTGGCAGAAATAATTACTTGTCCTAGGTAAAAGGACAAGCAGGAGTGTAACATTGAACAGATAAGACTGTGGGAATAGGACAAAGGGCAGTTTGTACTACAGGGCAATTCTAATTATTTTTAAAATATGTTAAACATTAAAAAAAATCAAACTGTTTTACGCAACATAAAGGCTAGAAAAGCAATTTTATCACTAGAATTATGCATAGCCATTGATTCTCAAATTTGCTTTCATTCTTAGCTCCAAGATCTCCAGTACTTGATTGAGAACATTTGGGCTTCCCAGTCAGCCCTCAGTGCCTGGGATGATCTCTATGACTTGGTCACTGTTAGATGGGAAAAAGAAAAGGAATGGGCTCCTTGGAACTGTATTCTCCTGACTAAAGATGAAGCATCAGCTCATCTCAAGATGAAAAACATTGAAGAGGTAGGAAATATTAGAGTGCAGTTAAAAGTGGAAGGGCAGATTGGGGACACTTGTTTCCGATAACTTTATTTAAGTTGAAATTAATTACTTTCTAAATGTACCCTTTCCAAATCTTCTTGGGAAACTGTATTTAAAGACAATTGATCAGTCAGTCAACAGGCCTGCCCTGTATACAGGCAATACAGAGAATGAAACAATTGTTTACTTTCGAGGAACTTTCATGAAAATGGGGAGACAAGTTCATGTATTAAGTAGAGATTGAAAAAATATATGTACAGATAGAATAAATATAAGTACAGATAGAATAAACATAAAGAGAAAAACCATAAGTAAATAAGTAGTTAATACAATGTCGCTGGAGAGGAAGGGCACTAGCAGTTGGGGAGGTTGGGTAAGGCTTTCATCAGAAACACCAGAAGTGCTTGAGTTACTCTTGGGAGCTGGTGACAAGGAGGTGGCTGGTCTGTTCTGGACTCAGAATATAGCTAACACAAACTCAGTGGGATGGGAGCTGGAGCTATGTGCTGGGAAGAGAGAGCAGGATCATTTGGCTTGAGAAGAAGGGAAGGATGGCAATACACATCACAACCTGTCCTCTCCTTTCCTCTGTGCCATAGTCCTGTGTACTTATATTTATCTGCAATTTGTGAATAAGAATGTCTGTCTTTTGGTATTGACATGAGAATAAATAATGAATGGGGGAAAAAAACAACTTTCAGAGTCATAAAGGACAATGAGCTTGTAGGTGTTAAAAGTAGGTGGAGATCTGTAGTCTAATCTCCCTGATCTAAAATCTAAAGGGACAGAAGGAACCATGTAGTCTAGTCCTTTCATTTTACTGAGGCCCTGGGATAGTGACAACACAAATAAGTCATTTGAAAACAGGTAAGATGGATTTGAACCCACGTTCTCAAGCTGGTGTTCTTTACTTTGGACTATGTTTCCTTTTTTTTTTCCTGATGTGTTTCACTTTTAAATAGTTAATATAATATTTGTAACTTCACCTACAAACTACATAGAACTTAGATATAAGAGCTGCACAAATACAAGTCTGTAAAGTTGAAAAGGCAGCACTTTTCTACTTCTGGCTGTAAATAGTGAAAATAATTATTTAAATGAAAACAGTCCACTTATCAAACATGTGGCAGGTACTGGACTAGGCAATTGGTGTATGAAGATAAAAATGGAACAGTCGATGCCCCCAAGGATTAGCATTCTTTCAAGGGAGATGACATTTCCACTTATAAGTATATACAAAATAAACACCAGGTGACTTTGATTGGGGAAGTTCTAGCAGTTAGATCTGGAAAGTTAGATCAGATCTCCTTCTAGGAGGTAGGATTTATACTAAACTTCAAAGGAAACTATACGTTTTAAGAGGAAGAAGTGAGGAGGCAAGATGCTTCCAGGCAAAGGTGTAGAAGAGATGGGATGGAACATCCCATGTGTAAGGATGTAAATTAAGTTTGACTAAAATATATGATTCCAAGTATTATTGCTCAAAGTCCAAGTAACCTTTAATAGCTTTTATTTACAAAAGAGGTGGAAGGAGTGAAAGTAGAGAAATCCAAAAGAGTAGAGAAGACATTAACCTACTCAGCCAGGACTTGTTGACCTTCAACCAGAAATAAACTCTTTCTAGAAGACAAGAAAGGAAAGTCAGCTATCCACTCACCAAAGTTCCTTCCAAGAGGCAAGTCAAGACAGTGACTCAGGAGCTGAAGGTGACTCCTGAGGCTTTCTCCTTGAGCTGACCTTCTTCTTGAAGCTGGCTGACTTCTTGAAGTCCAACTCCTTCTTAGAAATTCAGGGCCTTTTATAGTGGCTTCTTGTCCCTGCCCCTCTTCACAGGGGCCAATCACAAATTCTAAATTGTCTAGCACTGCCCAGGGAGCAGTGTTTGTGGGAACCAGTTCGTACCTTCTGGAGGGGTAAATACTCATCAAAAGGGTTCACAGTTTCCTGATTGAACAGTTTCTGAGGGTGTGAACTCTTACACGTTTCTGACTGAGTTAAAAAAGGGGTTGAGCTCTTCCAAGTATCTTGATGGCTTCTCATCTAGTACTAAGTAGGGTGTGAATTTTCTAAGTTTATGAGCTCCCCCACCTAGTTCAAGCTTGTGTTGATTCAATCAAAAGGTAGACAAAGAAGAGTTAATCCTGTCCTCACAATCTAGTGAGGTCTTAAGTTAGTGTTAACTCAGGATAGATAATAGAGTAAAGAATTCTCTTTTACACATGGGAGGAATAAGGAGGTTAGTTTGACTGGCCAAGAAACTGTGGGAAGGGGAAAAAGAATAACAAGCCTGGGAGGTATAAGGAGCAGAGAGATATTTTGTCTGTATAAAAATATTTTCTAAATATGCTTCATATATCTCTTCACGACTTATTTAGTCTTTTGTAGTAGCAAATGCAATTCTTTCAATGTCTAAATGACCTCTTTAGGACAGCATTTAAAGGAAGGCTCCAAAAGCTTGAGCAGAAGCTCAAACTCACTGGTTTATATCTAGCATATCCTGGCAGTGGCTGATGTTCTCTGTTCTCTCTGTCATTACTTACCCAGGGTATGTTAAAACAACTATATTTGAAGATTCTTTAAATGGTGATGCTGGTTGGTGGTTGATGGAAACCTAGGATAAAATCCGTGCCACAGAATAAATTACCCTCTTATTCTTAGGGGCAATCTCTTTTAAAAATGCTCCTGAGATTCAGGTGTTATACCAAAATTTACAGAGCAACACTAAAGAAAATGAAAGGAAAATATCCCAGAATTGCTTGAAATAGGAAAACTAACCATCCTCTGATGGTTCTCAGAGTATTAAGAATAGGGATGTTATAAATGAAAAGCTTTATAAATATGAACCCTTGCACCTATTTTCCTGAGCTTTTGTTATTAAGGGAATCCCAGAAAACGGAGAACATTGTAAGTTTTGTTCTGACAAAGGCACACTGCTCTTTAACTGGCAATCACTGTGTTGAGGTATGGATTTAGTACACTCATGGAGGCTCAGGGCCCCATTCTTTTGCTTTCTGCTACTGTAAGAGGATGGAAATATTACAAAAATGAAATATTTATTGTTTCCAAATTTGAAGCGGGGGATAAAATTGGTAGAACATGTTGATGAACAGATTTGAGGAGTCCCTGTTGATTTCAGAGGGAGCTCTTTCCCAAAAGTCTGTAGATGAGAGCATAGTGGAGAGGGTCCATGCATTTGTACATAAGGCAGTTTGGCATGTCAGCAGCTGAGATGCATTCTTTGCCCTTCATTGATTCAGTCTCAGCTGCTGATAATTCTGTGAAAGTCACCTGAGGGAAAATAAAGAAAATACTTATAAAATTGTACTCATTTTGTACAGATTTTCTTATTTGCCTATGCGTAGGGTTAGGGATGCCAATGTAGCTAATATGTGTTCGTTACATGGAATTTGAAACATATTTTCACTAGAGACAGGAGGTTGCAGTGGGAAAAGGCTAGTCCTGCCCCTGTGTTAACTCTCTGGGTGACACTGAACACCTCCCTCTCGCCTTCAGTGGCTCAGAGTTCTCCTTTATAAAGTGATGGAGGGGCTGAGAATTAGGGGATTTCTAAGGCTGTTTAAATGTTGACATTCTGTGATTCAGTGAGATATTGTGGAATAGAAGACAGGAAGCTGGTCTTGAAGCCAGGAAGCCCTGGTTCTCAGACATACCTGACTGCATGACTTCCTCTCCTCCTCTCTGCAGGCAATAGTTGACTGAGTTTCAGAGAAGTTCCTGATTGCCTTGGTAGAAAGGAGGGCAGATCCTGGTCCTATCCCTATCTTTTTGGAATTAGAAGTATGTTCACTGATCCTTAGCACCCAAGGGGGACAGAGGTGGGGTGAAGTGTAGGTACGTCCAGTGACATGCCCCAAGAGACCCAGCTAATAAGTGATGGGGCTCTAAACCATGTCTTCCAGAAAATGTTGCAATTCTATGTCCATGGCTTTCTACATTCTTCCTAGGGAATGAAATGAAGATTATAGTAGTGTTAAAGGTTTTACTTTATAAACCAGATTGCTGCATAAACATTTAATCACCAGAAATGTAGCCAAGACTATCAAGCATCATCTCATTTAGGACAGTGGGCTAGAGTGAACCTTATTCTCAGAGATGAGATTCTGGGGCTTCTTCAATTAATCTACACAGCTCCCTTTGTGTATTTAATCGAATTACTCTAGTATCAAATTAAATGTTCTATTTGTATGCATTTCTAATTTCAGGATGCCAATATGATTAGATTTCTGGAAGTAAAGCTAAAGTTCCAAACCAGACTGACTCAAAATATTTTCTATAATTATGGTTTTGGGCTGAGCATTTACATTCAGGCAAGGGATGTAGGCAAGGAACATGAAAGAGTCTTCTCAGTTTATCTTTGTGTTGCAGGTTTAAGCATTTCCAGTCTTCTCTTAATTTATAGGGTGTGTTTGCCCACTCAAAATTTAGGAAAAATAATCATGTCTTTATTTTGAGATTGAACTAATCTTGAATGAGAGCCTATAATCATGATAAGGAGAGAGAAATACATAAAGAAAGACTTCTGCTTTAGGAGCTTTTTTTTAACATAGAAAAATAAACCATTAAAGATTGTCTATAGCAGATAATATGGTTTGTAGCAGGGTGAGGGCAAGTGTATGGGAGATAGAAAATTGGAGTTCCAGTTTATTGATATTCCTGTCTTCATCCTTACTCAGTCTGTCTCCCAAAGAAGTGACTCTTCCTGCTTAAAACCCATCTCAACTTCGGTCATTTTCATGGAATGTTTAATGCCTTCTAGCAGACAGAGGTACCACTTCATTTTCCCCTGAAAAAGTTAAATACTATTTTCTCCCTGATATGTATTCCATTAACATATGTATTTGCCTTTGTGCTTGGAAAATACCATTGTATGATGTGTTAGGCTTCTCACCTTTAACTGTAATTCTATATAGAAGCCATTTAATCAGACCCATTTCTTCTTTCCGCCCCCCCCCCCCCAAAAAAAAACCTCTTATCTTCTGTCTTAGACTTGATATGAAATAGCCGTCCTAAGACAAAATGGTGAATTGTCTAGGATCACACATCTAGGAAGTGTCTGAGGCCAGATTTGAACCTATGTCCTCCCAACTCCAGGCCTGGCTCTCTACCCACTGAGCAACCTAAGCTGCCTCTAGATACATTTCTTTTTAATATTGTCCAATCATCATATTCCTTTGCTATTGTGAAGTTCCAGGCAACCAATATATGTTGGTTATTTAATTGATATATTTTGAATTCAACGTAGGTGTTTTTAAGATTAAATTCTCAACTTGATTTTTTATTTACTTATTTTAAAAGTTTTATTGATGTATTTTGTTTTAATGTTAAAATATTTTCAGATTACTCCTACTCCATAAGAACTCTTATAACAGGAAAACAATTAAGAAAAAAAGAAGAAAGTGATGGCATCTGAAAGTTCATATAGCATTCTATCTGTACCACTCCAAGGTTTCATTTTTTAAAGTTTTTTATTTTATTTTATTTTTACCTTGGCCCTTCTCTCCTCCACTAACTCCCAAAGTCCATCCAAGCTCATGTTATTACTTCTATGACACTATCTATCCATTTCATACTGTACCATCTTCTTTTCCGTTTGTCCTCAATCTTTCCCAACATCAAGGTCTTTTGCAAGTAGTCCTGTCTTCTCATGATGTACCTAAGAGTATTTGAACTTTAGCTTTAGATTTTGTTTTCCCAATTGATAGTCTGAATTAATTTTTAAAATGTTCAATGATTTGCTCTTTTGCTAATTCTTGGTTTACATATTGATGAAGCCTAGTTTGTAGAATCTTAAGCATAACCCTGCTGGTATGTGAAATGAGCACAATTGTTTTGTAATTTAAACAATATTTGGCATTATCTTTCTTTAGGATTGGGCTATAAACTGATCTTTTCTAGTCCAGTGGCCACTGTTGAATTTTCTAAATTTGCTGATATATTGAATACAGTTCTTTAACAGCATCATCTTTTAGTATTTTAAATAGTTCAGATAGAACTCTGTCTCTCTATTAGCCTCATTGTTAGTAATATACAAAGTTGGAATTATCTAAAGTACTGGACATTTGAGTTAGGAAAACCTCAATGTGTAAAGGAGCAACTTTCTGCAAGAGGAACTAAACCTTTGACTTTGGTCTAACAGACTATCTTTTTCTTCCCAATTGATCCTACCAAGAGACCTACCATCCCCAAAGGAATGTGAAGGGATAATTTCATAGAGAAGTCTTTGATGGTGTCACTGAAAAGAGGAGAGATTGTTTTAGGCATGAAGTTATAGCAAGAAAGAAAGGCTGGTGCTAAAACCAGTGAGTGGGAAAGCCTGGAGAGTGGGGAGGAGAATTAGAAAAGAAGGATGTGGAAGTAAATGAAAATAGAGAAGCCAAAAAACACC
This sequence comes from Monodelphis domestica, assembly GCF_027887165.1. Lineage (NCBI taxonomy): Eukaryota > Metazoa > Chordata > Mammalia > Didelphimorphia > Didelphidae > Monodelphis > Monodelphis domestica. Next base: position 193,723,076 of record NC_077231.1, on the reverse strand, counting down.
CCCAGTGCCCTGAAGGAGAGGACAAGAAAGTTCATTTGTGTTTGGAAGGCAGAAAAAAAAGGGAGTGGGGTAGGAGGGTAAGGGGGGTATAACCCGAGTGTTGTAAAAGAAAGTTCATGGGCATACACAAGAAAAAAGAGAAGTGTCCAAGGGGACTACTGACGAGAAGGGCATTAAAATGTTACAGAGACATATAGATGACATCTGACTTTAAGCTGTGGAAATGTAATACAAAGAGAGAGCATTTTAGAAGATGGGGTAGTAGGCCATGAGATTACCTCTCCAAATGCCCCCACAAACCATCAAAATTTATAAATCAGAATCAGCTTGAAAGTAGCTGAAATACATAAAAGTCCAGAGTAAAACAGAAACCAAGGAACAATTTGGAAGCATGGTCTCTGACCTCCAGTTTAGTCTCACCAGAAAGAAGTGCAAAAACCCGGGAGAAAATATCATGGAATCAATAAGCAGTAAGCCCTAAAGACAGCAAGCATCTCTCTCTCTCTCTCTCTCTCTCTCTCTCTCTCTCTCTCTCTCTCTCTCTCTCTCTCTCTCTCTCTCTCTCTCTCTCTCTCTCTCTCTCTCTCTCTCTCTCTCTCTCTCTCTCTCTCTCTCTCTCTCTCTCTCTCTCTCTCTCTCTCTCTCTCTCTCTCTCTCTCTCTCTCTCTCTCTCTCTCTCTCTCTCTCTCTCTCTCTCTCTCTCTCTCTCTCTCTCTCTCTCTCTCTCTCTCTCTCTCTCTCTCTCTCTCTCTCTCTCTCTCTCTCCCCCTCCCCTCTGTCTGTCTGTCTTCCCTCCCTTCCAACCATAGTCATAGCAGTGTGACGATCAACCTCCTCTCTAGAGATTCACACCTGCCCACAGTTCTGGTGATGGGTGGCTGACCAGGGGAAACTTCAGAGGCTCAGGAGTGCTGACTAGACACCACTCTGTTGCAGACTGCAGCTTCAGGAGAGGAGGCGTGAGGAAAGAATGCACCCTGGTGAGAGTTGTTGCCCTTGAAGTTGGGGTGAGGACCCTGCTGGCTGTGGTTGCTCCTGGGGCATGGAGACCCTGCTTCCAGGGAAGAGAGGTGAGCTGGAACTTACAGCCACCTCGAGACAGCATGGAATAATTTTTTTTCTTTTTTGCTTAGAGTGGCAGAAGTAGGACAGAGTGCCTGAGGTCAATCACAGACTGGAGGATGAGCCAGGGGGAGCAGGGACTACTCTTGGGTTTGGAGGTAAACTAAGGAATAAAATAAGTAGGACTTAGGAAATAACAGCACAAAAAACCAGTATCCTGAGACTTCATTCCTACACTTTGGGGACAGAGCCTGATTATAAAGCTAATATATCTAATATATAAATATTATATTATAATATATTATACATATTATATAAAATATTTATATAATATATAAGACATATTATATAAAGCTAATAATTAAGTCTGTTGGCTGCTAAATATTTTTTAAATGAATAAGCAAAAGAGAAATAACTCAACCACAGAGACCTACTGTGGGGACAGAGAAGATCAACGTTCAAAATCAGAAGATAGTGAAATTGAAATGCCTACTTTTAAAATGTAAGAGAAAAATATCAAAAAATTTTTCAAAGAACTAAGACTTTCAAAACCAGGTTAGGAGAAATTAGAAAAAGAAATAAAAGCAATGCAAATCAAGAAAAATCATGAAAGCAAGATCATCTAGTCAGAAAAGAAATCCAAAAGCTCAGTGAAGAAAATAAGTCATTAAAATTAGAATTGGACAAGGGGAAGCTAATGACTTCTTAAGGAAGCAAGAAATAACAAAACAAAATCAAAAGAATGAAAAAAATTGAAGAAAAAAATACAACTGACCCAGAAAACTATTCAAGGAGAGAGAATATAAGAATTTTTGACCTACCAGAAAGTTATGTTCAAAAAAAGAGTTTAGATACTACACTCCAAGAAATTATTAAGGAAAATCTCCTGGAAGTTTTAGAACTGGAAGGCCAAAATAGGAATTGAAAGAATCTACTGATCACCACTGGAAAAAGACCTCAAGATGAAAATTCACAGGAACTTCATTACTAAGTTCCATCGCTTCCAGCTTGGTTAAGGAAAAATACCACAAGCAATCAGAAAAAAAATCAATTTATGTACTGTGAAGATAACACATGATAGCATATTCAACAGTAAAAGAATGAAGAGGCATCAAATACAATATTTCAAAGGAAAAGGAACTGGGTTTATAATCAAGAATAATATACTGAGAAAAGGTGAGTTGTAATCATATAATGGAAAAATGGGTATTTAATGAACTAAAGGACTTTCAGCTATTACTGGGGAAAAGAACAGAGCTGATTAGAAAATTTGATCTACAGGGATCATAAGAATATAAATAAGAAATACTGATTATAAAAAGATTAAATTAGGTCAAACTATTTACTTCTTTTATGGGAAAATGTTATCTGTAACCCTTAAGAATGATTTCACTGCTGGAGTAGTTTAAAAGAGCATATATAGATATAAGGCTTGTGGTAGAGTTGAATAGAATTTCCTCCCCCCCCCCCCCTAAAAAATTCAGTAAGAGAAGGTGAAATGGAACAGTTATCTCATACAAAAGAGGTATGAGTGGAAGAACTGTCACAAGAAGGGAAGGAGTTGGTGAAGGACTGGTAGTGTTAGAGCTCTTATTTTCATCAGATCTGAGTTAAAGAGGGAACAATGTATATAACCAAAAGAGTAAAAGTTTTCTTAAAGAGAAACAGGTGGGCAAAGAGATAGGAAAAGGGAGGGACTAAGAGTCCTCTTAAGAGACTAAAGGAGTAAGAGAAGGGTATGTAGATTAACAGAAAAGAGAACAAGGGGATAAGATAATGAAAAGGTTCGAAAAAGGAAGTTCCTATCAAGAAAAAGGAGGGTGGGATGGGATGGTGAAGGAGGGAATCTTAGAAAGTGAGACTAATTTAGGCCTAGGAGGGCAAGGAGAGAAAATAAGGGAGGGATTCTTACAAAGGGTGCAGATAGGAGAGGCAATAGTCAGAAGAAATTGGACTTTTGAGGAGGGATAGTGCAAAAGGAGAGAGAGAGTGAAAAAAAAAGGAGAAACAGTGAGGAGAATGAAGGGAAATATATAACCAGTAATTATAACTTTAAATGTGAGAGGGTTAAGTTCATCCTTAAAATGGAAATGGAAAGAGGAATGGATCAAAACCCCCAAACCAACAATATGTTGTTCTCAAAAAAATACACTTAAAAAAAGAGAGATACAGGGGGCAGCTGGGTGGCTCAGTGAATTGAGTCAGACCTAGAAATGGGAGGTCCTGGGTTCAAATCTGGACTCATACACTTCCCAGCTGTGTGACCCTGGACAAGTCACTTAACCCCCATTGCCTAGCCTTTACCACTTTTCTAGAAGCCTTGGAGCCAATACACAGTATTGACTCCAAGATGGAAGGTAAGGTTTTTTTTTTTTTTTTAAGAGAGATACAGAGTGAAAATAAAGGGCTGGAGTAGCCTCACTGATACAAAGAAAGCAGGGGGTAACAAGCACGATCTCTGACAAAGTTAAAACTACAGTAGATTTAATTAAAAGAGATAAACAGAGAAACAATATTATGTTAAAAGTTGTATGTAATAAGGAAATGAAAATACAAAGTTAAAATTAATTGGGTACTAAATAACTTAATCTTAAAGAATAAGTGGTTTAAAGAATAAGTCATAGAAACAATAAATACTTTTATTTGAGAGTGATAATAATGAGATACCATACCAAAACCAATAGGATACAGCAGAAGCAATAATTAGAGGAAAATGTATCTCTACCTAGTTATTATCAGTAAAATAGAGAAAGCACAGATCAATGATAAATGCAATTAAAACAAATAGAAAAAATAACAAATTACAAATCCCAAACTAAATACAAAATTGGATTGATAGCTTCTTTTTTCATATCTGCTTATACAAGCTTTGCTGTCTTTCCTAGTTAGAATTTAAACTTCCTTCAAGTAGAGATTGTTTAATTTATTGTATTATATCCCCAGTATTTTAGCACAGTGCAAAGAACATAATAGGCACTTAAATACTTATAGAGTGTAGCAGGAAGTCTTAGGCCAAATTGCTTCTTACAAGCTAGGTAAGCTATTTAATTTCTCTTTCCTTAACTTTACTCATCAGCTAAATGGGCTTAATAATGCCTATAACATCTATCTCATAGGTTACTGAGAAGCTTAAATGAGATAATAGATGGAATGTACTCTGCAAACTTTAAAGTGACATATCAGTTATTTTTATAAGAATACCTTTATATCCTTTCTTACCTTATTTTATATCTGTCTGTCTGTCTGTCTGTCTGTCTATCTATCTATCAATTTATCTATCTATCTATCTATCTATCTATCTATCTATCTATCTATCTATCTATCTATCTATCTCTCTATCTCTCTCTCTCTCTCTATCTCTCTATCTATCTATCATCTGTTAGTCTATTTCTCTGTCTATCCTTCTTCATTCTGAAAGCTTTCATCATCTTTGGTACTCCTCCTTATCACTACCCTCTACCCCTCTATTTGGAGGGCGGTGTCATGAACTCTAAAATCTCTATTTAAAGAGGGAGCTCAGCCCATCTCTTCATTTCTCTCCTGATTGTATAACTATGAGATTTCTCTGACTTCTCCACCATGTTTCTGCATCTGGGCACCTTCCTCTCCTAATTTTCAACTTTTTATGCATTTCCCCACCTCTGTTAGATTGTAAGCTCCTTGAGGGCAGGAACTGTCTTTTTTTTTTTTTTAAGTATTTCTATCCCTAATGTCTAGCCCTTTGCCTAGCTCATAGTAGGTTCTTAGTAAATGTTTACTGACTGTTTGAAAAATTCTCAAGAAAAGAGCATGGAGAGGTAAGCATATCTTATCATCACTATTTATTCAGAGCAGGTCAGAAAATAGAATTTAAGTAGAAACCATGGTGACAGTGGATGAATTTCAAAAGATGAAGATGAGATTTTTATTTGAGAGCTCTAGCAACGTCAGAATTAAACATAATGTAGAAATAATATAGAAAGTCAGGACAAGAAGTTGAAAAAGTCTGGACTTGAAGGTTGTACAAGTCTGAGAGACTTTTCTTTTAATTCATGGAATTATAGAACTAGAAAGAGCCTTCAGAGATCATCCATTTACATAAGATGACACGAAGCTCCTAAAAGTTTAACTTACTTTTTCAAGATCACATAAGTTATGGAAAAAGGGAGTCTAGGATCTGAGTCTCCTGACTTCTTGTCACCTTTTCCTTTGAAATTTCCTATGAAATTCCCTCTTTGCAGATTACTTAGTCGCTTATCTCTAGCACTCAACACCAAAGGATATCCTCTAGAGCAGAGGAGTCAAACACAGGGGCCCCAGGATCCAGCAATGCTCCCCACTGCCTGCCAGAACCAGATTAAAATATAATTGCTAAATATTTATCAAGATAAAAAAATACAATGAAATGTAGATGACGCCATTATGTGGTTTTTCAACCTCCTCTCAGAGATTATGTATGATTTAGTTTCTTCCTCTCTTCTTTCATTTGTTGACACCACCACTCCAGAGCTCAATGCAGAAGTCTGTAAAGTCAGGTTTGATAGGGCAATTAAATAAGTAAGGTAATAAGATACAAAAAAGAAATGGAGTTTTAAAGGGTAATCCAGGTAGAAACAAATCCTGTGGTATAAGGAAGTGACTTCTTCTTGGAGGAGGCAGAAATGAATTTGAAAAGCAAGTTCTCACTACCTCGATGTTCACTGCTGTTGCTTTTACAAAGTGAACTGCTTCTGTGACATTTAATAGAATGTGGGTTTTCTTCTCTTACAGGGATATGAACCAGTGTTTATTCACAGGATCAAACACAAGCACATCCTAGCGAGGAACTATTTTTCTGAGATTCCGATGATGGCTGCATTTTTATATGAGGAACGTGGTATAAAGAAAGGAGAGTTAGAGGAAGAAGATGACGAATACGAAGAAGATCTAGAACCAAAAGTAGCCCAATATGAAACACAGATGTCTGTAATGCTCCCACCCATAGTTCCTAATACAAACATGTAATGCCTTCCAGATCAGTGTTTTGCTCTGTTGCTAACTCAGTCACACAAGTTGAGAAAGATTAGTGCCTTTTTGAGGAATTTTTTAATTATTTGTTTTTGGGAGTGCGGTAAGTTTTATGAAGCTAAAACACCATGACATCAAATATTTTAATGCTGGGCTATCAGTTAAAATAAGAGAACATTTTGGTAACCATATGCAGCATTTTTAAGTAAAAAAAATGTTTGTCTCATTATTTGAAAACTGATATTTATATGATGCTTTAAATTTTTTTCAAAGTGCTTTTTATACATTATAAATTATCACATTTGAGTCTCATGAGAATTCTGTGAACTAGGTACTCCTGGCATGATTATCTTCGTTTTACATATGTGGAAACAGACTCCGAGTTTAACTTGTTATTGGTGACAGAGCTATTAAGTATATCTTCAAGAGAATTTGAAGCTAGATCTTCCTGGCACCAGGACTGACCCTCTGTTTCCTCTACCACAGTGCATGTGACTTGAATACCAAATCAAGTTTTTAGTCTGATTTTTTTTTACATATATTTAAATTGTGAGGAGCTTTAGAGGAAGAATGAAAGGATTTGGCTTATTTTTATTAAATATAATGGATTTTGGTTTTGGATGCTGGTACATGTGATTTCTTATTTTGATTCTTCCCCTTATTTGCTGTGAGACTTTGCCAAGTTTATCTTCTTTCTTGGTTTTCTTATTTATCTATCAGACATAATTACGGTTCCTGCTCATCTCTAAGGAATTCTATAAGAATTAATTTTGAAGTAGAACCTTTCTTTGCCTGTTAAATACTCTCTTCCTTGAGAAATCTCCTGAAACTCTCATCTGTTATTACCAATGTTTCCTGAACTCAGTGGGAATAAACTATCTTCACCACTAGACCAACGCTTCCAGGAATGACTTTCCTATTCCAAATCACAAAACCAATACTTGCTAAATAACTAGCAAATCAGGAAGACAAGTAAGGCAATAATATGCTATTTTAAACATATGCAGCCATGCATCATTTTATTGTGTTTTGCTTTATTGCACTTTGCAGATAGTGCACTTTTTTCCCCAACAACATATGCTCAAGTCATGTCTCTGGGTCACATTTTGGTAATTTTCACAATAGTTCAGCCTTTTTCCTTATTAGGATATCCATTATGGTAGTCTGTGATCAGCGATCTTTGACATTGCTATTGTAATTGTTTTGGGATGCTATGAACTGCCACCATATAAGATGGCGAACCTAATCAGTAAATGTGGTTTGTTTTCTAACTGCTCCTTCCATTGGCCATTCCCCATCTTTCTCCCTCTTCTCAGGCCTCCCTATTCCCCCAGGTGCAAAAATGCAGGATAACCCTGCAATGGCCTCTAAGTGTTCAAGTGAAAGAAAGAGTTAATCAATGTGGCAAACTTCATTGTTACCATATTTTAAGAAACTGCCTGGGCCACCCCAACCGTCAGCGTCCATCACCCTAATTAGTCAGCAGCCATCAATATGGAGGCAAGACTCTTCTTCAGCACAAAATGACGATTGAAGGTTCAGATAGAGCTTAGCATTTTTTAGCAATAAAGTAGTTTTTTTTATTAAGGTATGTACAGTTTAAAGATATATAATGGCACGCTTAATAGACTGCATTGTGGTATAAACATAACTTCTGAATCCCCGCGGAAATCAGAAAATTTGGGTGACTTGATTTATTGTGATACTCGTTTTATTGTGGTGGTTTGGAGCTGAACCTGCACTATCTCAGAGGTGTGCCTGAAGTACACTTTTACTAGAGTTACTGCCACCACTATAAATTCTCCAAAAACAGAGAACATATGTTAGTTGTCATTCTCTACAACTTGGGACTGTCGGTGTACATCCCAGGGATTGATGATGGTGATGGCATCGTGGATCTAAGTCCTGTAAAAGAATGAGTTCACCTAGAATTTTCAATGTGGTTGAGCTTCCACTGCTATCTCTATGGCACACGGAACTTCCTTCTCCACAGTGAAGGGGAATTCGTTTTAGCAAAGGTTCTAGTCAGGCTAGTTTGAACGTAGTTCTGCTGACACATGCCTTGACATAATTGATCTGCAAACACTTAGAAATAGTCTTCCTATTACAAAACTTTCATAAAACATCTGATTTTATGGACCAGATGAAACTGTGTCATTATTTCCTTTTGAAAGTGATTAAACAAAAGGTTTGCTTTACCTATTTCCCACTATTTAAAAATATTTTAATGCATAGAAATAAAGTTCCACACCTTTTCTCATACATATGCATAGGAATGTATCTATATTGCATAAGGTAAAGTATATTTTTGCTCATAATTACTATGGTTAGAAAATCACTATTAATCCTTTTTTGGATGCAATCTGCTTAGCCACGTTCAAGTAATGCATAATATTCTGATTTCCAGTAGTGAAACAGTGATGGTTTCAGTGACTCTTAACAGTTACAGATATCCCAAGGTGAGTGATTTTTTCCAATAGGTAGCAGGTTTTCTGTTGCATGAGGTCTTTAAGTAAAGGCTAGATGACAGGTTGTCAGTTTTTGCAGATGGATTTCTTATTCAAATTGGATTAGATGGTGGCAGAGGTCAATCTCAACTTTGAGGTCCTGTGATCCTAAGTGATTCCTATTCATGCCCTTCCTTAAATCACCATTTTGGAGGTTTTCCTCTAGATTTTTAAATATTGTGCAATACTTGGACTCTCTGTCTGTGCTGCCCCCAAATATTTTTTTTATAACTCTTACTTTTTGTCTTAGAATCTATATTATGTATTGGTTCCAAGGCAGAAGAGCAGTAAAGAAGTAGGCAGTTGGGGTTAAGTGACTTGCCCAGGGTCACATAGCTAAGAAATGTCTGAAGCCAGATTTGAACCGAGGATCTCCCATTTCTGGGCATGACTTAATCCACTGAGCCATCTAGCTTTCCCTCATCATTTTTGATATATCCACCAAGCCATCATCTTTGCTGTTCATATATGTACATAATAGGGGCTTGAAAACCACTTTCCCCTTGAAGTCATCTCTGGTAATATGCTGTAGCCTTATAGATCATATATTTTTTGATTGTCCTTTTGGGTCTCCAATAGTTTTGATTCTTTTGAAATTGTAATGGTGTTGGTTTATCACCCAGTTGAAATCTGTATCTTTGCAGTTTTCTGTGCGTTATTCCTAATTCTGTCATCTAGAGCCAGCCAGAACAAGCCCAACCATGATCCACATGATAAACCATCATCCTTTTTAAGAACAGTGTCCGTGTTTTCCTATGTATTTCCTTTTTTTTTTTTTAACCCTTACCTTCCACCTTGGAGTCAATACTGTGTATTGGTTCCAAGGCAGAAGAATGGTAAGGGCTAGACAATGGGGGTCAAGTGACTTGCCCAGGGTCACACAGCTGGGAAGTCCAGATTTGAACCCAGGACCTCCTGTCTCTAGGGCTGACTCTCAATCCACTGAGCTACCCAGCTATCTCCCGTATTTCCTTTTTCAAGCAATGTATGACATTTTTTTTCAGTCACTCGCCATCTTGTTCACCATGCCCTTGGTACATTCAGTTTACCACGTCCCTTCTGTAATACTGCATTATATTTTATGTACTTTTCTCCTCACATCTTGTTTCTCCTTTAGTGAAATTAAGGTCCTTGGAGGGCACAGACCATTCCCTTCATGGAGGTGGTGCAACCTGGACTGAACCTTGAGAGAAAACTCTACGATGTGGTGCTAAGGATGAGGCAGACAGCCCATTGGTATACCCAGAGGAGAGAGAGAGAATGTCAGGGTTAGGGGACTTCCGTCACCCGGCTTGGAATGGAGTGCCTGAAGGGAATGAATGTGAACCAAGCCTAGAAAGGTAGTCTAGATCCAGAAGGTAGACGGTAGAGCAGGTCGTGTTTAACTGAGAAGCAAAAGGAGGACATGGAGAGTTTTTGAGCTAGAAGAATGACACGTCCTTAGTTCTTTAGGAAGATTGTTTTGGAGGATGAGTTGGAAAGAGGGAGAGCAATTAGTGGAATATGACCATCTAACAGAGGTCACGAGTTCCTGAACTAGAGTGGTGGCCCTGTGGATGGAGAGTAGGGATGTGGGTGCCTGAGACAGGCTGCCATGGCCAGGCGAACTGAGGATGCTACCCCAGCCACCTTGCCCAACATCCCCTCTCCCTGACACGTTCTGAAAACGTCCCCGCCCCATGCCTGGGCTCTGCTCTTAGCTCCTGCCTCTGACATCTCACCGCAGTGAGAACTACTTCCCTCTTCAAACCATGGTCTTTCCTTGGAGGTAAATCCCGAGGCATCGCTTGGCTTCCTCCAATGCAGGATTAAGAGCAGAGAAAATAAGTGACGATGGGGTGACGTGGGGTTGAAGCCAGCAGGGTAAAGATGAACTACAGTAGAAGAGAAAAGTAAGAGTAGAGCCAGGGAGGGATGGAGTGGCTACAGGACACAGTAAAAAAAGATTCTTAAACATATATGCAGTCTGTTCCAAATGATCCCCATTATGGATTTGGGTGGTAGATAACGTAAGAACCGCTGATTTTTAAACCGTTCAATGACTCAAGAAAACACACACCTCATACCTCAGTCTTAGCTGGGTGCCTCTGCTAGCAACCTGATTGCCTGAAGAGAACGATGGACCATTTGGAAGCAAGGGGGAGACATCCCCATATGTATCAAACACAAAGATTAGAAACGGCCTTTTATTTTCTTGATACAGGATATGAATCATAATTTTGAACCGTATATTCTCTTTATCACTGTATTCCTGAATCTTTTGGCTCATCCAGAACATCGCCATGTGCTTTTTCTAGGCCACCCGAGGTAATGTTTCTGTAAAACCAAAGCTTTACTCGGTGTCTTTTAAAGGAAGATTAAATTAAATTACTTTGAATTATAGAATGTCAGAGTTGAAATCACCCCAGAGATGTTAGATGAGGAAACAGAAGGTCCCTGAGCTTTGAAAATCTTCCCAAGGTCTATAATCAGGGGACCACCTTACCTAAGGAAGAAGTGCCTTTTTCATATCATTTTTTCCAAGTTCAATTTATTCCTATGAGATGTCAGTTTTAGCCCTATATGAAACTGAACAGTGACGGCAAAGCCGATGCCAAGGGCATGAATTAGGATTTCATGAAATGCAAATCACAAGTGTTCTGAGATAGCACCTATTGACTAAAATAATAAAGGCCAAAATGATAAATATTGGAGGGGATGTGGAAAAATGGGGTAAAAAAATACACTGTTGGTAGAACTGTGAATTGATCTATTATGGAGGGCAATCTGGAATTATGCTCAAAGAGTTACAGATCTGTGAATACCTTTTGACCCAGCAATAACACTATTAGGATTATTTCCTAAGGTGATAAGGGAAAAAGGAAAAGAATATATATATATATATTAAAATATTTATAGAACTGGAAATTGAAGTGATACCCATCAGTTGATGAAAGGCTAAAGGCTTGGCACATGGTTATGATGGAATATGAATGTGCCTTCAGAAATGATGTGGTAAAATATGGAAAGACCTACATGACATTATAAAGAATGAAATGAATAGAACAAAAATTATATTTAGGAACAGAAATATTATTTGAAGAATAAATTCAAATATATTCAACCCCCTCCCCCTGAGAACTGAAAAAATAGAAATGTTTTATATATACATATGTCTTTCTGTCAAATGTTGCCTTTTGTAATGGGGGAGAGAGGGAGTTAATTAAGTATTTTAATGTAACAAGCAAATAAGTAAATTTAAATAAAAGAAAGAATTTCACGATACACACTTGGTACCTTCAAAGACAACCATCCCACATTAAATTCGCCATAACTGTAGTAATTTTAAAAGGTATCTTTCAAGTGTGGTTAGATTTCCTAGGCAACTCTGAAGAAATACTTTCAGGTAAGGTGTGTTTAATTCTCTCCATCTAGGGAGAATTGGGGTAATCCCTCTGGCAGTCAGATTTTCTACACCAGTTTCTATATTAGAATCCCAGAAGGCATTGTGTGATCATCATAAAGTGCTCCAACTGGGGAGAGGAAAACAGACAAAATGCTATTCCAAAACCATCTATTTTAAAATATCTGCCTCAACTCAGTCTTTAGGTTCTACATTTCAGGATGGACTATTTCTATCTTTTTCCTAGATCACCAGATTGCTGTAGAGATATGGGACCACAAAAGGAAGGTTTACACAAAACGAACCACTCAGTAACCATCTGTTGGGGTCACTGAGGCAGCAAAAAATGCCTTTCCCAATTCTTTCTGGGACTAATGTTGGTTATCATGTATTTGTGAATTTTTTTAGAGAAGTGGGTGTTCTTGCATATCCCCTAGAAGCATAAAACAGGCTTTTAACTTACAATCTCAAACACTAACACAGACATGCTACAAATAATTTTTCTCAGATTTCAGAGGAGGTAGCATTTTTACATGGAAACACAACTCTAGTTGTGAAGCACATGGAAACCAAATTGAGAAGGATTGGATTTCTTGCTGACTCAAGTGACCTGCTGGGGAAATGAATTTGGGGGAAGAACAAATGAATCAATCTTGAGCAGACAGGGAGTATTAAAACTTTGTACATGTCAGCAGTCTTTGCTCTTTTAGCCCTTCAACAGCAATTTAGTATTGTCTGGTATTTTGCTTCAGGGATGAATTCATAAATTGAATTATGGACTAAAAAAAGCAATGATGGAAAGAAAGTGAAATGAATTCTTTTTTTCCTCTCCTGGTACTTTGAGGTATTATTATCTTTTATCCATCTGTACTTGCAAAAGTGTTACTTTTTAAAAAATAATGTTTGCTTTTATATATTTCTCCTTCTAGGATGACCATCCTTCTGGTATGTTAGATAGATAGTTGAAGAAGGGATTTATTTCAGCCCAAAGCATGGTTTTGGGGAGAATAAAGAATAATTGTGCATTTTCCTAATGTCCTGTTGAGTTCTTCCCCAGAGTGATTTCTAGAGGGATAGAGGAGTGTTAATTCCTCCCTTCTTCCTCCAACTTCATCAAGTGGCCATAGGAATAAGAATAGCATTAGGAATAGACTCATCCTGCTTTGTAGTATTTCTCTATTCTGCCCTGGTTTTCATAACTTTTCCTCATAATCCTCCTGAAGTGAATGAAATATTTTTTCAGAGGTCAAAGAACTTTGCTTTTTTCGAGAAGGTCCCAAATGCATAAAGTATGCATATTGACTTTGCAGCCATGATTTCCACTCTCACTAAAGAGAGTTTTGTATCCAATTCTGTGGTACTCCAGAAAAACTTCTTGACTTCAGTGAAAAGGATATTTGAAGGTGAATTGCTCAATCTATTCTCTCCTCCTACTCTTTGGCTTCCTGCTAATGCTTGGACTTGACAGTTGCCAATATTCTTCTTAACCTGCTTTTATCTCCCCCCAAATTAGAGGCAACTGAGTAATTTTGGCATGACAAGGCTTCACTAATTTTTGCTTGTCTAATTTGCAGTCTTCTCTCAAAATTTCAAGATACCTGCTTTCCAAACAAACAAAAATAGTATCTATAATGAGGTTAAGACAAACCGGTATAAAATGTTCTAGGAAAGATCTGAAAGCATTTAAATGACCTTATTCTCATAGGCACCAGAGAATAATGGCTTACTTTGTATCTCCTCATTCCTCTAAAACCTGATTCAGAATGACCCAAAGTGGGATGAATCTCCATAAATGTGAGAGCTGTTCAACTTCTCTTCAAGGCCACTCAACTGGGAAGTAGGAGATCTGGGTTCTTCATGTTGGGCTACCAACTAAATGTGACCCTGGGGAGTTATTTAATCTCACTTTTCATTTAAAGCACAAAGTTGAACAAATGATCTTTAGTGTTTCTTCCATTTCCAAAATTCTATAAGTCAGATGAGTTGGGAAATGGCTTTACAGTTTAAAAAAGGAATGAAACTAGCTTTAGGATGAGACAAAAATAAATACTTTTCAAGTGGAAAAAACCCAGTTATTCTGTGTTCTCTACATAATGTTTTCTGTTTTATTGTTTTGGTGAACAAAGAACATAGATACAATTGACTATTTTTAGGACCAATTCTATGCCTTTGCTATTGGATTTTTAATAACACTATTGTATTGGTTAACTCATCTTGATCAGCTGCTCTATCCATTTCTTTCTTAATCTTTGTAAACTGCTCCTTGCACATACTTCATTAAGAAAATGAGGGTTATACTTTGTGTAGATTGCCCCCTGAGGCAGAAAAGGGTAGAGCAGTGAAACAGTCTGGATCTAGGGTAAATCACTATTTAACACAGTTTCGGAAATTCATTATGGTTATTGCTTTGAAAGACATCAATGGCAAAATTAATTTTAAGTAAAAGCTCTTTTTCCCCAGGCATTTTTACTGGGTCTCCTGTATTCCTGGAATGCTCTTCTCTCATCTCTACCTCCTGGTTTTCCTGGCTTCCTTCAAGTTCCAGCTAAAATCTTTCTTCCTATATGAAGTCTTTCCATTCTCAATCCTAGTGCTTTTCCAAAGTTGACTATTTCCATTTAGCTTGTATATAATTTGTTTGTACATAGAAGTTTATATGATATCTCCCTCATTAGATTGTGAATTCCTTGTGGGCAGGGATTGCTTTTTTGCCTTTCTTTACAACTCCAGTTCTTATTAGCACAAGTGCCAGGCATGTAATATTAGCTTAATAAATATTTATTGACCAATTGAATTATACATTTGACAGTTCAAGTGTAGCCACCAGGGATGTGATCAATATCAACTGAGTGCCTGATTCTTTTACTTGGACCCTAAAGGACATCTGCTTATCATTCACCTACAACTCTATCCTTTCCTTTGCTCCCATCCCTCCCATGCAAATTAGATTAACTTGAGTCCTGACAGCATGTCCAGGAATATGTATTTATGTCTACCAATCAAATCTATTTTATTTGCTCCTACCCACATAGCTGTCAATCAAATGTGCCTGTGCATCATTATTTTAGCAAATATTTTAATTAGAATAGATAAAAATTATAAAAGCCCCAAATATCATTCTCATGGAACAATTCCATTTGATACAGATGCCGAGTCCTTCCCAAGTGCTTTACATTTCCAAGCTAAACTGAGTCTCTTTTATCTAGTCTAAGGATGAGCTAATGTGGAAGGTCAGTATTTTTAGACTTCCTGCTTTCCAGTTAAAAATGTGGCGGATGCTTATAGTTGTACCTAATTTTGAAAGCATTGTAGTTGCTTCTATATTTCTCCTGTTTGTGGTTGCATGGGCTCATAGAAGAATAAGATGTTGGCTCTAGGGCAGTGATGGAGTACCTATGGCATTTATGCCAAAGATGGCATGCCAAGCATTCTCTGTGGGCACATGGCTACCTGCCCCCTGCCCAAGAGTTCTTTACTAGAAAGGCAGAGGGACTCAGGTGGAGCTGCTCTCTTCCGTGCCTGATGACATTTTTTTTCACATCACTTGCCCCTCTGCCCAGCAGTCCAATGGGAGAGTTTCCTCTCCTATGTGGGGTAAAGGGGGTAGGGTGTGCCTGGCACTGAGTTGGAGTGGGTGGGAATGGCACTCCATCTCTAAAAGGTTTGTCATCACTGTTCTAGGATGTTGGAATGCTGTTCCCCAGGGTCTGGAACATCACTGGGCTTCAATCTATCCCTTTCCCTTTAGCTACTCCAGGGATAGAAGAGTGCTGATAAAATATTTCAGAAACTAATGATTACTTGGACAAGCCTGGTTGTCAGAAATCAGTGAAAATAGAAGAGGGGATAGATGGATGGACTCTTACAGATCCTTTTTCACCTTCAAAGACTAGACTGCAGGGATATGTGTCCTATGTCACTATCTACATGCAAGTTTGTTAATCAAATCCAACATGAATTGCATGCCCCTTTGTGTCTCAGGTAGGGCAGAATAAGTCACCCCCCTCCTCACCCATAAGTAAGATAAGCTATTCATAAAATAATCATACAAAACACCCAGGCGGGTTTTCTTTACAATGGTAGAAATGTCAATTGTTTTTTCATCAGTTTTTAATAAATGCACTATGCTTATCCTATGGAGGAATTTAACTATGACATTAAAAATCAAACACACCAGGCTGGGTATTTGCTTCTAGAGTTTGTACTTGTTTTGTGTAAATTAAGTTTCCTGGGTAAGGAAACCTGTTCAACAGGTACCAAGACAGAAAGCTCACTGTTCCTTTCATTAAATTGTGTAAACTGAAAGTTTTGATTTGTCTTCTTCATTTTTTCCCCTGGGAGTTAGATGAGATCAGTGCTACTTTTCCAAAAGGTTATATCAGTGACCTTTCCATGTTTCTCCATACCACTTATCATTTAGTCATTTGCTAGTCTTGCATAATAATTGTATTCAAAGCATATTCCTTAGCAGATAAAGTTCAAAGCAAACTTTTGCTCATGTAAAATTTAACTTATCTTACTTAATCTAGATGCAGATGCTTAATCTGATATTGAATCTGAACACTAACTTTCTAAAATTATATGTAAGGTTACCATATCAATTCCAATTTTTCTATGGCCTTCAGTTTCCAGGGTATACAATAAGGATGTCCCTATGTGAAAAGAATATACATTTTTTGTTTTTTGGCATCTATCTCTTTACTGAAGGTCTCAATCATTAAAGGTATTCATGATTCCTTTTCCTTTGTTTATGGGAAAATATAACATAAAAATTTCTAGTATTGTGAATGAGTATTTAAGATCATTTGGGAATGACTACAAGGACTGGAGAGGCCCTAGACATTATCAGTAGAGAAGGGTAGACTGAACAAAGCTAATAATATGTACTATATTAGAATTGCCATGACAGATGAATAATTAGTGGCTTAGAATCCTAGTTAATTTGTCAAATCAATTATTATTAAAATTTTGTGGACCAAGTAAAATAATAACAAAAAGTGTCACATTTATAGAGATCTTCATCCTTTCCTCATTACTTCTCAAAAAGCTGTGGTTATAACAAAAGAGAGCAAAGTTTGGATTTTAAATAGAACATTTAATTTGAATGGTTAGACTTATGTTTCTTGAGGCAATGTATCATATCTGATATGGGGTAAGAAGATTTAGATTTGAATCCCAACTGTGCCATCTGCTACCTTGGTCAAGACCCTTAAATTCTGAGCCTCAGTCTCTAATGTATAAAATAAGGATGATAATATCTGGTTGTTGCAGAAATCAAATGACAGAACAGATAGGAATATTCTTGAAAACTACAAAGGACCATAGAAACATAAGGTGTTATATTGGAATGTATATTTCCCAGGATCTGTTAGGCAATTCAGGGAGAGGATTAACTTGGATCAGGAGATAGTAAATTATCGCTTTAGAGGCGGGTTTGCTTTAAAAAAAAACATAGAACAAAGACAATGTAGAGTCCCTGAGAGACCGTCAAGAGGGTCATTGCCTGGTCCCATATTAATATTATGAAATTGTCTTTGTTTTTGTAAGGGCACAAATTTATAAGCAACTTATGGTGTTTAATAAAAGTCAAATATCATTTCACTGGTGTCATGAAAATCTGTGATATCCTTTCCTTTAATTTTGGGGATTAAAAATAAAACACATGGTCACAGGAAGAGTACTGCCTATTATATATTTTTGCTTGGTTTTTGAACACAAGAAATCTAAAACAAGATAATTAATCATTAGATCCCCTATCTCCAACTGTTCCATGGATATTTCCATCTGGATGTCCATTGGATTAAACTCAACATGTGCAAAGTAGAACATCTTTTCAGCAGATCTTTCTTATTTTCAGTTAGGACACCTCTATTCTTTCACCTAGAAGTCATTTTTGACTCTTTTACTCACCTCCTCTATCCAATCAGTTACTAAGTCTTATAGACCCCACTTCCTTAAAATCTTTTCCATTTGTGCTGCCCTTCTCTTAACTTATGTAACTATCATCCTAATTCAGGTCGTCCTCACATCTCATCAGAACTATCACATTAGCCTGCTAATTAGTCTCCCTGAATCCAATCTTTCTGACTAAAGCATTCTCCACACAGCTGCCAAACTGATGTTCCTAAAAGTATATGTCAGACCATGTTGCCCCATTGCTCAAAATGTTTCAGTGTCTTCCTAATGCTTCTAAGATAAACTAAACTTCAGGAATTAAAAGCTCTTCACAGTCTATCCAGCCTAGCTTTCCATCATGCCCATCTCACCATTCAGGTTATATGAGACTGGATACCTTCTAGGCATTTCTGGAGTTTGACACTCAATTATGAAAGATCTCCATGAAGATCGCCTCTTCCTCAACAGATGGCTCTGAAGTGATAAAACTAATCCATGTTCTCCATCAGGGATCTCTAAGCTTGTAACTGTGAGTTCTGGTGCCTGGTTCAGTTCAGGAAAAGGGATAACCCATTTCCTTCAACCTCTAGATAACAGAGGAAGTACAATTACACCCCAACCCCTCTTTGGTGCTCAGGGTAAAGATTGCCTAGTTGTCCCATCCTGGTTACTTCTCATTATGTCTTTGTTGTTGTTCAGTCATTTAGTCATGTCTGAGTCTTTGTGACCCCATGGATCACTGTCTATGGAATCTTCTTTACAAGGATACTGGAGTAGTTTTCCATTTCCTTCTCCAGTAGATTAAGACAAAGAGAGGATAAGTACCTTGCCCAGGGTCACATAAGTGTCTGAGGCTGGATTTGAATTCAGGTCTTCTGGACTCTAGGCCCAGTACTCTATCCACTGAGTCACTTAGCTGCCTCTTGTCATTCTTGTCACTCTTATCTATTGTTTTGCTTTGTTTTTTAAAACTGTACCCTCTGTGTATTGGTTCCAAGGAAGAGGAGGAGTAAGGTCTAGGCAATGGGGATTAAATGATCACTCTATCTATTGTTAGCACTAAATGTTATAGCATCCTGTATCCTGTAAAAGTAACCAAATAATCCCAAGAATCACATTTAAAAAAAGCTAGTACTTCATTCATTTGGCAATCCATCTTCCAAGACATACATAAGAAGAACTATATAAATACAACTACAAAAGAGTCTTTCTAGAAATGAAAAAAAACATAATTGGAATGGGATTAATTGCTTAACTTTGGATTTCACCAACATAAAAATTATAATATTGCCTAAACATTTTTTAGACTGTGCGCCATTCCAATCAAACAGCAAGAGAGCCTCTGTATCCAACTAGACATGATATTTAATATAGAAGTAGAAAGATTAAGAATTTCAAGTGAAATCATGAGAATATGAAGAAAGTGGGTTTTGCAGTACCAAATCTTGAACTATATAGTCATTATGTAGTTATTAAAACTATTTGGTAAATGGTTAAAAAAATTAAAAGCTGATCAGTGGAGTGGATTGTAGATAAAAACTCCAGAAGCAATTGATCATATTAGTAGAATGTTTGACAAACTCAGAGATACAAAATCCTGGGATAAGGAGTCACAATATAACAAAAACTTGTGGAAACAATTGAAAAGCAGGCTGGTAGATACTAAGTATAGAGCAACATCTCACACTATATACTGCAATAAACTACATGGGGATTGATCTAGCTATAAAAAGTGATGCTGTAAATAAGAGGATAATGGACATATGCCACAGCTACAGGAAACCAAACAAAAAAGAAATGCTTAGTAAAATAAATTGGAAATCTGGTTATATAAATTGAAAAGTTTTATCATAACTAATGCAGTTAAAATTAGAAGAAAAACTAGTTAAAAGTTAACTAACTAGGAACCCCTCCTCCTGAAAACCTAGCAGTAAATTTTTCTTAATAAAAATCTAATATCTAAGACCTATAGTGAATTGGTCCAAATATATAAGAACAAGAGCCATTCTCCAATAACCTTGGCTGTTACCATTTATGGAACAGTGGCTCTGTCATCTACCTTAAAGAGTAGAAATGGGGGGGGTGTTCTTCTTGAAAAAGGAGATGTAGAAGAAGAAATTCTGGTTGTCTCTCAAGCAGAAATATTCAGCTGACACCTCCCTCACCCCCTCTGGGGTGTAATCTGGCTCTTTTGTGTTGACTATTAATATTTGTTATTTTTAGTCTGCTCTGGACCTGGCTCTGATACTGACTTTGTGATTTATAGCTCTTATAATAAAGTCAGTTTTAGTTCAGAAGATGGTTTCCCAATATTTTTCTTTTATATCATCTAGTATAGTCTCTACACAAAAAGAATCCCCTCATATGTAACATACCTTACAAAGCTGGTCATCTAGCCTTTGTTTGACTTGACTCTTTCTCTCAAAGGAGAGAGAACCCAGAAACTCTTAAGGCAGTCAATCCACTTAAAAAAAAAAACCAAAATACTTTATTGCTATGTTGTTTCTTTTTTTTTTCTTTATAAATTTTATTTAATTGATTAAGAAAAATTTTCCATGGTTACATGATTCATGTTCTTTCCCTCCCCTCCTTCTATCCCCCTCCGTAGCCCACACTCAATTCCTCTGGGTTTTACATGTGTCATTGATCAAGACCTATTTCCATATTATTGATATTTGCACTATGTTGATCCTTTAGAGTCTGCATCCCCAATCATATCCCCATTGACTCATGTGATCAAGCAATTGTTTTTCTTATGTGTTTCTATTCCCACAGTTCTTCCTCTGGATGTGGATAGTGTTCTTTCTCATAAATCCCTCAGAATTGTCCTGGATCATTGCATTGCTTCTAGTAGAGAAGTCCATTACATTTTATTGTGCCACAGTGTATCTGTCTCTGTGTACAAAGTTCTCCTGGTTCTGCTCCTCTCACTCTGAATCAATTCCTGGAGGTTGTTCCAGGCCCCATGGAATTCCTCCAGTTCATTATTCCTTTGGGCAAAATAGTATTTCATCTCCAAGAGATACCACAATTTGTTCATCCATTTCCCAATTGAAGAGCATCCCCTCATTTTCCAATTTTTTTTTGCCACCACAAAGAGCACAGCTATAAATATTTTTGTACAAGTCTTTTCCTTTGTTATCTCCTTGGGGGCATAAACTCAGTAGCGGTATGGCTGGATCAAAGGACAGGGAGTCTTTTAGCGCTCTTTGGTCATAGCTCCAAATTACCATTCAGAATGGTTGGATCAATTCACAACTCCACCAGTAATGCATTAATGTTTCTATTTTGCCACAGATATCTTCTATTTCTTGCAACACCATTGTTATCCTAAGTACTCCTCTCTCTAGCGAGCCAATCCTTCTAACAGAAGTATTTTTTAGAGAGGAAAGGAAAAAAACCCAGCACAATTAATTGATATATTGACAAAAGTCCCAAAATGCACAATGTGAAACACCTATGGATCTTCCATCTCCAAGAAGGGGTGGGTTTGGGGTGTCTTTTAATATCATGCCATTCATGTCCTACTTGATCTTTATAATTTTGATGCATTTTCTAATTTCTTTTGGTATGTCATTGTTATTTCCATTTACATTGTGGTCATTACTATGTATCTCATTTTCTTGACAGCTGATTACATTCTGCATCAGTTCATGGAGATCTTTCCATGCTTCTCTGTATTCACCACACACACTATTTCTTATAGCAGAGTAATATTTAACTACACTTATGTATGCCAAAGTTTGTTCAGCCATTCCCCAAATGATGGGTGTCTATTACTTAATTTCCAATTCTTAGCTGTCCTATTCCACTTAGTAATGATTCTAATTGTAAAGAAATTTTTCCTGAAATAAGCCTGAATTGGGTCTTTGCATCTTCTACCCAATGATCCTGATTCTGTCTTATGAGAGGAATTCTTAATCCACTTGAAAGCCCTTCAGACAATTAATGACAGCTATCATTTCTCCCCTCCCCTTGGTTTTCTCTAATTAAATTCCCCTAGTTCTTTCAACTGATCCTCATATATCATGGGCTCTTTGTTAAGTCATATTTTAGTCCTATCTGACTCTTCATAAATCCATTTGAGTTTTTCTTGGCAGAGATACCAGAATGGTTTGCCATTTCCTTCTTCAACTCATTTTATAGTTGAGGAAACTGAAGCAAACAGAGTTAGATGACTTGCTCAGGATTACAAAGCTAGAAAGTGTCCAAGGCTGGATTTGAATTCAGGTCTTTATGACTCTGATACTACTGAAAAATGACTCAATGACTTCCTGCCTCCAGGTCTGGTGCTCAATCCACTGTACCACCTAACTGCTCATGAACTCTGGCAGTTTCCTATTACTTGTAGGGTGAAATAGAAAATCTTCTGTTGAACATTTTAAACCCTTAATAACCTGATCCCTTCTTAGCATTCCAGTATTCTTATGCTTTACACTCCTTTATGTAACCCTACATTCAAAGCACTATGGCTCTCTAGCTCCTTAGACATGACATTTCATATCCTCACTTTGTGCTTATTCTTGGCTGACCCTTTTCAGATCCCACCCTGGAATACTTTGACTTCATCTCCACCTCTTGGTTTCTCTTAAGACTCAGGCTCAGTTCAACTACCAAATTTTGCAGACCTTTCCCATCAGTGATTATTGCCTTCTCACTGACATTACCTTTCATTTATACTGTATATATCTTCTAGGTAAAGTTATTTTCATATTATCTTCCTCTTTAGAATGTGAGCTCCTTGCCTTTTGACCCAGTCATAGCACTGCTGGGTTTGTACTCCGAAGAGATAATAAGGAAAAAGACTTGTACAAGAATGTTCATAGCTGCACTCTTTGTGGTGGCCAAAAATTGGAAAATGAGGGGATGCCCTTCACTTGGGGAATGGCTGAACAAATTGTGGTATATGTTGGTGATGGAATACTATTGTGCTAAAAGGAATAATAAAGTGGAGGAATTCCATGAGAACTGAAACAACCTCCAGGAATTGATGCAGAGTGAGAGGAGCAGAACCAGGAAAACATTGTACAGAGACTGATACACTGTGGTACAATCGAATGTAATGGACTTCTCCATTAGTGGCAATGCAGTGATCCTGAACAACTTGGAGGGATCTATGAGAAAGAACACCATCCACATTCAGAGGAAACACTGTGGGAGTAGAAACACAGAAGAATAACAACTGCTTAATGACATGGGTTGAGGAGGATATAATTGGGGATGTCGACTCTAAATGAACATCCTAGTGCAAATACCAACAACATGGAAATGGGTTCTGATCAAGGACATGTGTAATACCCAGTGGAATTGTGTGTCACTATGGAAGGGGTGTAGGAGGGGAGGGAGGAATAGAATATGACTTTTGTAACCAAGGAATAATGTTTGAAATTGACCAAATAAAAAAAATAATGTCCAAAAAAATAGAATGTGAGCTCCTTGAGAGTAACCTTACCTTTCTCTGTATCTCCAGTGGTTAGTACAAAAACTGGCACATAGTAAGAGCTTAAGAAATATTTGCTAACTGAGTGACTCTGTAGTTACCAGCCATGAAGGTATCCTGTATCTCTTCAAAAATAGTAGTTAATCTCTGGTCTCACCTCCACCTCTTCCTTGTTCTGCAAATAGAGAGATTGATTCCTAGGACAGTTCAGTGACTTGGCAAAGTTCATATAATTAAGAGGTAGAACTGGGCCTGGAATTTTGGTTTCTTGCCTTAGAACCAACCACTCCTTATATATACTGCCATCTCTGTACATATCACATGGCTATTTTAAATTTCAGGTGGATTCTGGAATAGCTTTAGTTTATCAGATTATTTTTGATAGGAATAGGAATAACTGTGTTAAAATAATTTTTAAATTTTAATTTTAAAACTAAAAAAATGGGTACTAGCTAAATGGTATAATGGTAGACCACTCACAGCCTGGAGACAATTCATTGCTATGTACTTATATTATATTATATTATATTATATTATATTATATTATATTATATTATATTATATTATATTATATTATATTATATTATATTATATTATATTATATTATATTATATTATATTATATTATATTATATTATATTATATTATATTATATTATATTATATTATATTATATTAAGGATGCATATCCTACAGTTTGCTTTCTCCTAGATTCCCTGGCTTCCTTCAAGTCTACAAACAGTTGCATCTTCTACAAGAAGCCTTTCTCAATGCTTATTAATCTCAATGACTTCCTTCTGAGATTATTCACAATTTTTCCCACGTGTAACTTGTTTGTGTATAGTTATCAGCATGTTGTCTCTTCCAACAGACTGTGAACTTCCTGAGGGCAGAGGTTCTTGCTCTGGTTCTCTCTCTGTCTCTCTTTCTCTCTCTCTGTCTCTCTCTCTGTCTCTATCTCTCTGTCTCTCTCTGTCTGTCTCTCTGTGTGTCTCTCTCTGTCTCTCTCTGTCTGTCTCTCTGTCTCTGTCTGTCTCTGTCTCTGTCTCTGTCTCTGTCTCTGTCTCTGTCTCTCTCTGGCTTACCCTCTCCCCCGGTCATCTAAATATATGGAAATATTTGGCCTTTTTCTGTATCCTCCAGTGCTTAGCATAGTTTTTGGCACAGTGTAGGTGCTTAATAAATGCTGACTTACTGATTTTCTAGGTTTGGGCTTAGAGCTTAAAAAAGTATAAATTTTTGTCAGGATCAATTTTTTCATGATATTCCTTGTGCCTTCAAGAATTTACCAGATGAAGGAATTATTTTAACTGGTATATTTTATTCTATGTATAAAAAGGGCCATGTGTAGTGGCAAAGAGAGTCTCTCAATTACCCACAAATGAGTACTTTGTGGTAGTTACAATTTCTTTCTTTCTATTCCAGAAACAAAATTAACTGCTCATTAGATGGAGACAAAGCATTAACAATTCTAGAATGTCAGAACTGACTATTGAATCTGTCATTATTTTAAGGATGATCTTTTTCTAACCTGTAGAATAGTTGAATATCTGTCCCCCTAAACTGTTTGACATTTGTCTGACAAACATCATGCTCTGGGGATCTCTATATATTCCACAGAATCAGAATGTTAGTATAAGAAGGAATGTTTCAAGTCATCCAGTTTAGCTATTTCATTTCAGAAATGAAGAATGCCTAAGGCCACATTGCTAACCAGTAGTGGCCCAACTGTTAAAATACATGTTTTGTGAATTCCAAATTGGTGCAAATTTCTAGCTCTTTGCATGGTTTCTGTGCCATGTCCAAATTGAATGGGCCCATCTAAAATTCCTAGAATCATTGAAAAATAAAATCTCGAAGCTAGAGGGAATTTAGGAGACCATCTAGCCCAGACACTCCATTTTAGTGATGAATAAATGTAGACCTGGAAAGAAAAAGGGACTTACCCAAGGTCACACAGCTAATGAGAGCTAAGACTGAGTCCTAGATTGTTTTGGTTATATGTTCCACTGTTCTTTGAGTGAATAGGACCTTGCAGAAAGAAGGGATGAAAAAGAGTATTATATATAGGATTCAGATGCTATAAAAAAGGTATGATATAAATATTTTGCTATCTGACAAAGGCTGGCAATCTAGGATACAAAATATTTCATGTCATAGGTCTTTTGTTTGAAATTTGGCTTTTTAAATATACTATTTTCCCAAAGGCTAGGTGCTGTTGACTGTGTTACAAAGTTCAGTGGTAGACAACTGGCTTCCAACATTTGAGAGTTCATACATGACATTTTCATAAGGAAATACAGTTTTGGCTGGTAGGATTAAAATGTATAAACTCACTTTTAAAAATAAAGCTGAAAATAAAAATAAACTGTCTTTCATTATTCAAGATTGTTATGGGATTTCTCTGGTCCATATGGTGACTTCTAAAGATAAATTTCAGAGGCCATATTCCTACATAAATTTACACTGGCAGTATCTCTTTCTTCCTACCACAGAATTTTAAAATCCAAATTGAAAGGGCTCATCCAAAATTCTCAGTCCTTGTGATTGACACACACAGTTAAGACCTAAATTTATTTTCATCCCACACAGAACCCATGTTTAGTATTTGTTGCTATGAATTTTTATAGCCAAAATGCAGAATTGGTAAATTAAGTTCCCAGAAATAACTTATGCTAAGGAATGTTAGGGTAGGCACTCAAGTCAACATTTATTGAATATTTTTAAAGTACCTAATATGTGCTGGGAAGTTTGCTAAGTGCCTTGGGAAAGAAAAAGAAAAAGACTTCTAGAGGAGCTCACAGTCTAATGAGGGAGACAAAAAGAGACAATTTTGTACAACACACACACATACACATATATGATAAACTGGAAAGAATTCAAAGAGGAAAGGCACTAAAATTAAGGGGGACTCAGGAAAAGGTTTCTTGTAGGAGGATGGATTTTATCTGGGAATTGAAGGAAGCTAGGGAAGCTAGGAGGTGACAGTGAGAAGGGAGAGCATTCCAGGCATTGTGGAGAGCTAGGGCAAATGCAGAGTCAGCTGATGGATGGTCTTGTGGGAGGAACAAGGAATTCAGGGTCACTGGAATGAAGAAAATGGGAACACAACTGAGATATAATAAAACTGAAAAGGTAGGAAGAGTCAAGGCTATGAAGGACTTTGAATGCCACAGAATTTTATCTTTAATCCCAGAGGTGACAGAAAACCAATGGAATTTCTTAAGTGGGAGCAAGGTGACCTAGTCAGACCTATTCTTTAGGAAGAGTAATTTGACTGCTAAGTATAGTGGAGAGAGGCTTGAGACAGGGAGTCCAACCAGCAGGTTATTGCAGTAGCCCAGATATCAGGTGAAGACAGCCTGTGGTGCCAGTGCCAATAAAGAGAAAGGGGGATATATGAGAGATGCTAAGAAAGTAGAATTAACAGGAGTTAGTAATGTATTAGGGGATTATTTTAAGTGGGAGATGATAATTTCAAGATCAGATCTGCCAATCTCCTCCCTTCTCCCCTTTCCTTCCTTCAATCCTCTCTGTCCTACCTCCCTTTCCCCCCCACCCCAAGTTGATTCTTCTGTTGGTAGCTCTGAAGTCAGCTCAAAGTGAGTATCTTGGTATCCCAAACAAAGCACTCTCTCTTTGCTAAGTTTAAGTGATAGGGTTTATTTGGGAGAAAGGGAAAGGGAAAAAAATTGAAGGGAGAGAGGGTTTGGGATTTCCCTAATATTAAAACAATTCCCAAGTTTGAAGATGGTGGAATAGAGTTCAAATTTGGGGAAATAGTCAACAGTTTGAAGATCCAGTCACTGTAGTATAGTAGATATAAACCAGAGAGCAGGACTTCAGTCCTTCCTTTCTGTCCCCCAGGGAAGAGACCAAGGTTTTCAGTTTGCCTCTTCCTTTCTCGCTGTCCTTCCTGGTCCCCATTCTATTTAGAATGTCCTTCTTGGTGGACAGATTCTGCAGTCCTGGCTTCTCCAGCTATGCTGCAGACTTTTCCCATTTTTTCTCCTCCGCAGCATTACAGTAACAGATTAGAAATGGAGGCTGGGAAAAGAAAGAGAGAGGAGGGGAGGGGGCATTGAGCCAGGATTACTGGAAGAATAGTGGCACTCTTGGCAATAATAGGTAAATTGAGAGAGGGGGAAGAGTTTTGTGGAAAAGATAATGAGTTCAGCTTTGGACATGTTCAGTTTAATATGTATGTGGAAGGGGCAGGGAGGTGGCTCCATGAGTTGAAAGCCAGACCCAAAGACAGGATATCCCTGATTCAAATCTTGTCTCAGATACTTCCCTGCTGTGTGACCCTGGGCATGTCACTCAATCCCCATTGTCTAGCCCTTACCACTCTTCTGCCTTGGAACCAATACACAGAATAGAACAACAGACAGAAGGTAATATATATATGGAACACACAGGCCAAAATATACAGTAGGCATTTGGAGATGTGAGTCTGGAGGTTAGAGCTGGATAAGTGGGTCTGATAACCTTCAGTGCAGAGATGATAAAGCTGTGAGAGCTGATGAGATCACCAAAAGCAATAATATGGAGGGAGAGGAGAAGGGAGTTCAGGATGCTATTGTCTAGTGAGGTCAAGAAGACCGGGGTTTCAGGTCTGTTATACATTCTGTCTATGTGACTGTGGATGAGCAGGTCACAACAATTCAGCAACCCTAGGCAGCGATCTAAAACTCTAAGTCATAGACACGGTGCCAGTGTGTATCGGCATATCTGCTAGGGGACCTCTCTGCTACTCAAGGTAAGATGCAAATGCCTTTATTAGGCATTTAAACCCTTCACATCTGTGATGTTCGCTTTCCTTTCTAGGCTTATTACACGTTTATCCTCTTGAAGGACTCAGCGGTGCAGATAAACTGTCCTACTTGCTATTCCTCACACACTCCACTCGGTCCCCTCTCCATCTCTCTCCCCCTATGCCTGGAATGCTTTCCTTCCTCACCTGCACATCTCAGAATTCTCGGGTTGAGTCAACACATGACTCAAAAATTACTTTGTACGTAACGCCTTTCCTGATCCCCTCACCAACTATTGTTTCTCCCTCCCCAAAAGGACCTTGTCTTCACTTTGTATATTTTCCACATATGTCAATGTCGATGTTTACGTATTGTTCCTCCTATAGAACACAAACTCCTGGAGGGTTAAAGGTTTGGTTTCTTGTCTTTGTATGCCCAGCACTGAGCACAGTATTTGGAATACAGTAGGCATTTGATAGATGCATTCTGATGAAATGAATTTCTACATTTAGGAGTTCCTGGAAAGGACAGGTGTGCTTTTCCCATTTCTCTATACTTTACACAAGAAAAAAAGATTAAAATAAAAATAACTTTAGCTTATTTTTTTGACCCATATAGTCTGGGTAAGGAGAATTTCTTCAGGAGAATAGGCAGTTTCCCTAAAAGGAAAAAGAAAGCTTGAAAGTTCGAGTCAAGGTACCTGTAGCAGATGATTTGTGCTTTTGCCAGTGGAAATCAGTCATGGCCTGGGGAAATAGTGTACACTGAATACTTTCCATATAAGAAAAAAGGCATAAAGGGAAGAGAGATACACATATCTTTTTGTCCTTAGACAAAAAGTATAGAAAATTGTGATAATATTTTGAGAAATGAGGAATAAGCAATGGGTGAAAAAGTTATTGTAAAAATACATCATTTCTATTTATTAAATGTGAGTATTAAACAGAGAGTGGTAACCAATTATTTTTCTCTATCTCCACTGAGAGCAAAACTGAAGGTATCAACTTATTCCATAATATGAGAGATGCAGATGACACATGAATTCATGACAGGGAGGATTGTAGTCAGTGGAATCAATATGTTGCCAAGGGAGGTTGTCCAATCAATCTTAAGAAAGGAGAAATTTCAAAATATATTTCCTGTCCTAATAGTTATTTCTTAATTTTTTAAAAAAGTAAATAAATAAAACAAATTTCTTCCAACAAAGTTTAAGTTGGTAACATCTCTGTTTGTATTTCTGATGTTTGTCCCATTCTCCCTTTTCCCCACCTCTACCTCTTCAGCTAGCTAGCTAAACACAATAAAGGCAGTGGAAGGACAACCCATTGGACAGATGATAAAGCAACTAGAGCCTCAATGAAGAAATTAATTTCAAATATTTATGAGTGAGAAATGTCAAAGGGCAGAGGGTTAAGAAAACTGAACCACATGTAAAGTGAAATAAGTGTTTCAATCTAGGGATGAAGTGTTTAAGAAAATATCAACAGAGATAACTATTTGCCTGGAGAATGTTATGGGGATGTGCTAAGGGGTATGCATGTAAATGTTTAATAACTGGCTGACCAAAAAACAAAACAAAATGTATGTTTGAAATACTTTTAAAACATTTATTTTTCACATTTAAAAAGTTTGAATTCCAAATTCTCTCTCTGTCTCTAGCCTCTCCCCATTCCATTGAGAAGGCAAGCAATATGATACCTGTTACACATGTGAAGTCATGTAAAACATATTTCCACTTTAGTTACGTAGTGAAAGAAAACACAGACGAAAAACAACAATATAAGAAAAAGAAAGTAAAATAAAAAATTATGTTTCAATCTACATTATGATTCCATTAGTTCTTTCTCTGGAGGTGGTTAGCAATTTTTATCATGAGTTCTTCAGAACTGTCATAGATCACTGTATTGCTAAGTATAACTAAAGTCATTTACAGTTGGTTATTACACAGTATTATTTTGTGTATAATGTTCTCCTGGTTCTGCTCAAATTCGCTTTGTATCAGTTAATGTAAGTCTTCCTAGTTTTTCTGAAAGCATCCTGCTCATTTCTTGTAGCACCACAGTATTTTCTCACAATCATATACCACAATTGGTTCAGTCATTCCCCAATTGTTGAGTATCATCTCAATTTTCAGTTCTTTACTACCTCAAAGGAACTGCTATAAATATTGTTGTACATATAGATTCTTTTATTTCACTTTTTGATCTCTTTGGGATAAAGATCTAGTAGTGCTATTGTTTAGCCAGAAGGTATATACAATGTTATAGCCATTGAGACATAGTTCCACATTGCTTTTCAGAATGGTTGAATCAGTTTATAATCCTAACAGTATTTTAGTATCCTAATTTTCCTACAGCCCCCTAACATTTGTCATTTTCCTTTTCTTCCATATTAACCAATATGATAGGTGTGACGTGGTACCTCAGAGTTGTTTTAATGTGCATTTCTCTAATCAACAGTGATATACAGCATTTTTTAAGATGACTATAGGTAGCTTTGTTTTTTTTATTTTAAAACTGCCTGTTCATTTCCTTTGACCATTTGTTAATTGGAAAATGACCTGTATTCTTGGAAATTTGACCCAGGTCTCTCTCTATATATTTGAGAAATGAGACCTATATCAGAGAAACTTACTATAAAAATTTCCCTACTTTTCTGCTGTCCTGCTAACTTGTGGATGCATTGGTTTTATTGGTATAGTCCTTTTAAAATTTAATGTAATCAAAACTATTTATTTTATATCCTGTTTATTTTCTATCTTTTGTTTGGCCACCAATTCCTCCATTTTCCATAGATCTGACAAGTGAACTATTCTAAGCTCCTCTAATTTGCTTATTGCATCACCTGTCAAAGAGCCTGGTTCTGAACCTCCCTCCCCCCGCCCCAAAGAAGAGATGGAGGAAAATACTAAGTCCTGTTGATATGAAAGCAAAAGTATTTATTCTATGAAAATACAGAAATGTATATGTGGAGCAGAGAAAGAACCTAGACACAGCTGCTCAAAGACAGACTGCAGCTGGTTACTAATTACAGAGAAAAAAGCCAACTGGAGAAGCAGAGTCAAGGAGGATGGGGGGAGGGGACTTTTCAGAATACTGCTTGACCAATGACAGGAACATTACTGTACTCAGGCCACAAATGTCTTAAACACTCCTAAGGATATTGCCACCAGATGCAATTTCCAAAGACACAATGGTGGCAGGAAGCACCTGAAGCTGGTCTGAATCAACTCTGTGGTTGCCCATGAGCTGTAGACATCTGGGGTCAATTGTAGTGCCCACACAAAAGATTGCTGTTATGTCAAAGATATCTCTCCTGGCACCTATAATTGAATTCTTTTCCTCTTGCAAGTTGGGAGGAGGGCGAGGCAGCTTAACACAAAGTTAGATTCCAGAATCTTTTCACACACCCTTTATGTCCAAATCTTGCAAACGACCTAATCTTGTTATATATTGTGAGATGGTGGTCTATACCTAGTTTCTGCCAAACTCCTTTCCAATTTTCCTGGCAATTCTTGTCAAATAGTAAATTTTGTCCCCAAATCTTGAATCTTTGAGTTTATTGAACACTAAATTATTGTGGCCATTTACTACTGTGTTTTATGGAGTTAAACAATTCTACTGATCTACTATTTATATTTTGTGGCTAGTACCAGACCATTTTGATGATGGTCTCTATAGAATACAGTTTAAGATTCGATATGACTTAGTCACCATCCTTCACATTTTTTTTCATTGATTCCCTTAATATTTTTGACCTTTTGTTCCTTCAGATGAATTTTGTTACTACTTTTTCTAGCTGTATAAAATAGTTTAATTGGTATGGAACTGAATAAATAAATAAATTTAGGAAGAATCATCATTTTATATTGGCTCAGCCTACTCATGAGGGATTAATATTTTCCTAATTGTTTAGATCTAACCTTTTGTGGAGAGTATTTTGTAATTATGTTCATATAGTTCTGAGTTTGTCCTGGCACATAGTCTCTGAAGTACTTTATATTCTCTATAACTACTTTAAACAGAATTTCTCTATCTCTTGATGCTAGACTTTGTTGGTACTATATATAAATGCTAAAAATTGATGTGGTTTTATTTTGTATTCTGCAACTTTGTTGAAGTTGTTAATTATTTCAACTATTTTTTTATTTGATTCTCCAAGTATACCATCATATCATCTGCAAAGAGTGATAGTTTTGTTTGCTTTTTGCCTTTTCTAATTCCTTCAGTTTCTCTTTCCTTATTGTATTCCTAATGCTAGCATTTCTACTACGATATTGAATAATAGTTGTATTAATGGGCATTCTTACTTCACTCCTGATCTTAAGGGAAGGATTCTAGCTTAACCTGGTTACAGATATGCTTGCTGATGGTTTTACATAGATTCTACTTATAATTTTAAGGAAAACTCCTTTAGTTCCTATGCTTTCTAGTGTTTTTAGTAGAAATGAGTATTGCATTTTGTCAAAAGCCTTTTCGGCATCTATTGAGATAATCATATAATTTCTGTTGATTTCATTATTGATGTGGTCAATTATGCTGATAGTTTTTCTAATGCTAAATCAACTGTGCCTTCCTGGTATAAATCTGACTTTATATAATCTTTGTGATATATTGCTATGTGCTCCTCCCTAGTGTTTTATTCAAAATGTTTGTGTCAATATTAATTAGGGAAATTGATCTACAGTTTTCTTTCTCTGTTTTTGTTCTTTTTGGTTTATATATCAGCACCATATTTGTGTCACAAAAGGAGTTTGATAGTATGACATCTTTGGTTATTTAAAAAATATATAATATTGGAATTAATTGTTCTTGGAAGTCTGGTAGAATCTGCTTGAATTCATCTGATCCTGGCTATTTTTTTCTTATGAAATTTATTGATAATTTGTTCAACCCCTTTTCCCTAAGATTTGTCTATTTAAATATCCGATTTCCTTTTCTTAATCTAGGAAATTTATGTTTTTATAAATATTATTGATTTCACTTAGATTGTCACATTTATTTGCATATAACTGGACATACTAGTTCCTTATAGTTTTTTTTAATTTAATCTTTATTGTTGATGAATTCACCCTTTTAATTTTTGATACCGGTAATTTGGTTTTCTTTCAAAATAAAATTAGCTAATGGTTTATTAGTTTGTTGATTTTCTTACTTTCAATTTTATTAATCTTTCCTTTGATTTTCAGGATTTATAATTTGCTATTTATGTGTAGATTTAAAATTTGTTCTTATCTACTTTGTTTAGTTGCATGCACAAGTCATTGATCTATTCTTCTATTTTAAACATCTAGAGAGATAAGTTTTCTTCTAATTACTCCTTTAGGGGGCATCTGGGTAGCTCAGTGGATTGAGAGTCAGGCCTAGAGATGGGAGGTCCTAGGTTCAAATCTGGCCTCAGACACTTTCCATCTATGTGACCCTGGGCAAGTCACTTGACCCCCATTGCCTAGCCCTTACCACCACTATTCTGACTTGGAGCCAATACACACTATTGACTCCAACATGGAAAGTAAGGGCTTAAAAAAATGAAAACAAATAAATAAATAAATAATGCTTTAGCTGCATCCCATAAATTTTGGCATGTGGTCTCATCATTTTCTTTAATGAAATTATTGAATGTTTCTATGATTCAGTTTTTGACTCACTTATTGGATTAGATTATTTGGTTTTCAATTAATTTTTAACCTATGCTTCCATAGCATTTTATGAATTGTAATTTTTGTTGCATTATAATCTGAAATAGATTCATTTAGTATTTCTTCTTTTCTACATTCATATGTCATATTTTTTATCTCCTAATACATAGTTAATTTTTGTGTTGTGCCACTGAGAAAAAGTTGTATTCCTTTTTATCCCCATTTAATTTTATTCAGAGGTCTATCATCTCTAACTTTTCTAAAATTCTGTTTATCTCCTTCACTCCTTTTTTTTTTTGCTTATTTTATGGTTAGATTTATTTAGTTCTGAGGGGGAAAATGGAGATCTCTCAATATTGTGTCTTGTAATTCATTTAATGTTTCCTTTAAGAATTTAGTTGCTATACTGTTTTGTGCATGTGTGTTTAGTTTTTGATGTACAGTAGAGTTTGGGGGCTTATAGACAAGAGGTGTCCAGAGAGGAAAAACTCTAAATCTCTTAGTCAATCTATTGTAGCACACTGTCTTTTCCCATTATTTAGGTGTGTGTGAGGAAATGGCAAGAATTAGAAAGAGCTTAATAATTAATCTTAAGAAAATTAATTGCCACTGAGCCCACGATTCTATTTTTTAAAAAAAATCTTATACATCCAATATCTTTTGTGCCTTTTTTCTTTCATTTTGAAAGCTTTCCAAGAGTTTTAGAAATCTTGACAGGAAAAAGGAAATGAAACATGGTAAAATTCAGTCATGAAGTTTTTTTGTTTCAGCTTTTTTTTCTATCCTCATTGATATAAATAATATATATGGTTCTGAATGGTATAACAAGATATGCCATATTTTGTCACAATCAAGTTACAATGTGCTAACATATCACAAGAAGGCAGGCATTCACCTTTCAAGTCTGCATTCAGATATTTCCTGTGATTATCTATGGTACATCATCTCCCCCCTCCCCCATCATTTATCAAGACTATATTTTGGTTCCTGTTGATGAGCTAGCTAGAAAAACTTCTTAAAAATCCACCCTCATAGGTTCTATTGCACATTCAAATCATATTTTTATCTTGCTCTTGGCAAGGCTAGCTTTGTGGGCTGGGGCTTAGCAGCATGACTCCCTGGAGTTATTTTTTTCAGGTAACTAAACTAGGAGCCTTCTTCTTAATCTTACCTACAGGAAAGATCATGGAACAGTCTCTGGCCTTTGGCTCTTACCTGCTAGAGAGATTTTGTCAAATTTGTATTTGTAACAGTAAATTTATGTTGTTTACTGAGCAAAAAAAGGCACAAAAAAACCCCCCCGACTACAAAATATTTGTATATTGATTAATCCAATTGGTAATCAAACCAGCATGGCCTGGTGGAAAGATTACAGGATTTAGAATCAGAAGATCTGGGTTCATGTCTCAACTCTCTGTCATTTAATCCCTAGATGACCTTAGGGTGATTTACTCTCTATGCCTCAGTTTCCCATCTGTAATAGAGAATGTTGGATTTAATGACTTCTAAGGTCCCCTACAGTCCTAAATCTATGACCCCAAAGCTTTCTGCATGTTTCTATGAGCTTCTCTGGATTTCTGTATTTTTAATGTGAGATTAAAAAAATTTTTGTCTTCATTCACATAGTTGTAGTCAGTGTTTATAGTATCACTTTAGTTCAGCTGTCCTTTGTTTCCATCATATTCTTCCTATATTTATTCAAATTCTTTATATTTTTCACTTCTTATGGTATAATAATATTCTTCTGAATTCCTATACCACTTTGTTCAATCATTAGGCACACTCTTTTTAGCTTTTTTGCTGTTATTATTATTATTTTTTTGCTATAAATAATGCTGGCTCATGGGACCAGGCATGTGATAAGTCTACCAACACTTAAGAATTCAGAGTTTGATCTCCTTAGTGACTATTCACCAATTAAAGATGTCATGCAATGTCTAGTGGAGGGCGGAAAAATGGGCTTCCAAAACTGTTTATGGATCCTCGTGGAGGTATTTCAGAATCATTGATCTCTGCAAAGATCTCTGATGAATGAATTTATTGGTTAATGTTAGCCTGATCAATACATTGATTTTCTTACCTGGAAGCCAATCTTTTGACATTCTTAATCATCACACATTAAGCTGGTAGGAGCTTGTTCTAAGCATATCCTTGGAAATCTCCAGTGGGTCAAAGGGTAAGAACTTTTCACTAACTGTAATGATATAATTCCAAATTGCTTATTCAAAATTTGAACCAATTAACAGCTCACTCTTTTTCTACAGCTACACTACCTTTGAATTTTATGGCCTTCTGCTATCTTTTCCAATTTGATGACTTGAAGTTGGAATCTCTATATAAGACATTTCCTTTCTTCTTGTCTTTGACTCTCCCCCATGCTTGGAATACATTGCCTCCACACCTCTGCCTAGTGGAATTCATAGATTTCCTTTAAAGATCAAATCAAATGCCCCATCCTACATGAGGCTGTTAGCATCCTCTCCCCAAATTATTTTAAATTTATTTTATGTATCGGCTATATTTTACTAATTTATGTTCAGACTGTCTTCTCTGCTGCCCCTTGAGAAGAACTATTTTGCCTTAATTTTTATCTCTCATACTCAGCATAATCCATGGTACATAGTAGATGCTTACTAAATGCTTATGGAATGAATGATTCAGTTCCAGAATTGCCTGTGAAACATCTGGCTATATCATCATTTGGATTTTTTTAAAATCCCTTTTTGAGATCTGAACATTTGCTGACTAGCTAGGAGATTTCCTTGCATTTATTGCCAGAAATGATGGATGGAAAGAGTGTGGATGAGGAGGATTTCACAATCCTGCATTCAGCAGGAGTTCTGCTGTAAAGCATCACTTTATTTTTAGGCTTTAGCAATACTTATTTTGCCTATGGGACTTAGACCTTCCGATTTTTCTTTGGGTTCTCTCTTGCAGCTCACACAATCTCTGCCAAAAGATTTTCTTGTGGAGTTCAAAAATCCATCAAGAACTTGGCAGTAGGACTGGCCTCAGGCAAAAATTGTAGGAAGATGCGAAATTCACCCTTAACCCAATTCATTTTGCCCTTTAGTGTCCTTTTCCTTTCAGAAAGTTCCTCCCAAGTCCCTGGCACTCAATGCCTTCAAGTTATCATCTGTGAACCCTGTCTTTGCTCAAAAATTTAGTTTAGATTCCCTTTCCCTGAATCCTTCCAGTAGCTTTCAACAAAAACCTTTAGTCCTTAGGTGTTCCATTCCTTACTCTCTCAGAGGATCCAATTCACTCATTTCCTTAATGGATTTAATGGCTGGAAAGCAACTTAATGTGTTATCTGACCCAGGAACTGCTTTATTTTGCATTTATAAAAGGGTCCCAGGAGAGGGCAACATCTTAACTTCAAGGAAGGAGTGGTAGAATTTCAAAACGATTGTAAAGGAGTAGGATATCTGAGGACAGCAGGGCCTTAACCTCTCTCTGGGAGCCCATGGGGATAACATGTTATCTACTTTATTTTATATAAGGCATATATTTGACATAATAAGCCCCCTTTGCCTTTAGGGGGTCTGCCTGTCAGTTGTTTAGTTAAAGTGATGGAAAAGAAAATGATACAACCTTGGGGTGAAGGACAGTGGGGAATAGTTAGCCAAGTCAGCAAGCAACTAAAGAAAGTAAAACTGGGAGTATTGCATTTAATAGTCTATTTAGTGATTGGGTGGTTTTCTTTTGAATTCTAACTTCCTGGGGAGGCTTTTCCATAAGCTCCTTCTACTCAGGGAGACTGCAATCTGACTGGGTTCTCAATTTGTTCCTTACTGATTCTTGGGGCTCTCCCAATACCTAATTTCCAGGTTAGATTCTTCTATTAGGCTGCCAGTGAATAAACCTGGGGAAGGTGGGAACAGGATCTGCTTGTAGAATCCCCAAAGACTTCCCCTAGAGTCTGACTTCTGGGATGCTTGATTTGTTCCATAAACCTACTTGCTCAGTTATGAATACAAGCCAGCTTTTCCTTAATTCCATTGAGAGGTCAGGCTCAAGATGCTTTGCAAGGGAATTATATAGAAAAGAAAAGTAAAATAAGGCTAAAGGATGGAAACTTTAAAGTCTCAAGTTTACTGGGCTTGTAGAGAGACCAGAGAGGTTTATGCTAGTTAAATTGCAACCAGGATGACCAGAAATTTAGGCATTTATATACATAAGGAGGCTTATGGACCCAAGCAGAAGACTACATCTCTGCACATCTCACCTAGCCTTTTGTTTATGTACTTACTTTCATTTATATGCCAACGATGAAAGATCCAGCAAATAAGAGAAGCCTCTTTATACTTTATTCCTCATATCTCCTGCACCTGTGGTCCTCTTTTGGGGGGAGAAATAAAGGCCCAGAAAGGGATTTTAAAGTTACAGACTCATAATGAATCAATGAATATTTGTTAAGTGTCTTCCAAGAATCACACTAAGGTTTTTTTTTTGTTTGTTTGTTTTGTTTTGTTTTAGGAAATACAAAATATTTCCTGCTTTCAAGGAGCTCATAGTCTAATGGGCAACATAACATGAAAACAAGATTTATGCAGGAATAAATTGGAAATAATCAGGAGGGGGAAGGCAGTAGAATTAAGGGTGGTTGAGAAAGGTTTCATTTAGAAGGTAAATTTTAGTTAAGACTTAAAAGTCAAGGAAGCCAGGACATGGAGATGAGGAGAGAGAACAATCCAGGAATGAGAGAAAGCCAGAGAAGAGGCCTGGAGTTAGACAATGGGGTATGTTGCTGAGGAAGAACAAAGAAGCTGGTGTCATTGGATAATAGAATATATTTAGAGGAGGGAGTTTAGGGCATAATAAAACTGGAGAGGTCAGGATGGGGAACAGATTATGAATGGTTTGTGCCACAGTAGATTATTGAATGAGTAGGAACATGGCCAGACCTGTGGTTTAGGAAAGTCACTGTGATAGATGATTAGAGGATAAATTAGAGAGGGGAGAGTCTTGTGTAGGAAGACCCATCAGCAGACTGTTGCAATAGGTTAGGCATGAAGTAATGAGAGTCTGCCTCAGGATGCTGGCAATGTCTGAGGACAGGATGGAAAGTATTGGAGAGATGTGATGAAGGTAGAATTGATGGACTTTTAGCAATGAATTGAATATGGGATATGTTTCTGTGTATATGTGTGTGACTGAGGGGAGAAGGGAGAGGGGAGAAAGAGAGGGAGGGAAGGAAGGAGAGAGGAGAGAGAGAGAGATAGAGATATATAGATAGATAGAGAAAGAGAGAGAGAGAGAGAGAGAGAGAGAGAGAGAGAGAGAGAGAGAGAGAGAGAGAGAGAGAGAGAAAGAGAGAGAGAGAAAGAGAGAGAGAGAGAGAGAGAGAGAGAGAGAGAGAGAGAGAGAGAGAGAGAGAGAGAGATATTAAGGATGACATCTAGGTTTTGAACTTAGGTGAGTGGGAAGTTGGTGGCACTGATGAGTTTAAGATGTTTATAGGACATCCAGTCTGAGATATCTAATAGGCAGTTGGACATGTAAGACTGCAGGTCAGCAGAGAGGTTAGGACTGTATAAACAGACCTGACAATCAACTGAAAAAGATGATAATTCAGAGCATAGAGATAATAAGAAGAGATTTAACAGAGGTTTATGCTGTCCAGCAGAGGGAAGCATGACATCAACAGAGAAGTTGGCAGCTCTGAAGTGTCAGAGGTATGAGCTCTCCTAGCCATATGTGTATAGTGGCCACACATGTCCCTTGGTGTATTTGCTTCACATGTGTCCTGGTCACATGGGCTCTTGGTATTTTTAGTCCAAGCATTTTCGTTGCTCACATATATTTTTTTCATCTGCGCCCTCCTTATTAGCAATGTTGTAAGTTGATAGAGAATATTCCCTACATGTCCACAAGAGAATGTTTTCTTGTCAATTTATGGTACTGTGAGATTGTCTTTCTTTTAATCAGAACAACTCTGGTTGTCTGGTTAAAATAAATGCATTGGAGAGGGCTTGTGTCCTATGGTTTTGAATAGGGTAATCTTCTAGGTAAAGGGAATATCAGGTGCTATAGATATTAAATTCATCTTCAGTAAGAACTTGTAAGGGCAGCTAGGTGGTCCAGCTGATAGAGTGCTAGACATGGAATCAGGAAGACTCATTTTCCTGGGTTCAAATATGACTTCAGATACTAGCTGTGTGATGTTGGGGAAGTCACTTGACCCTGTTTGTCTCAGTTTCTTCATTTGTAAATGAGCTGGACAAAGAAATGGCAAAGTAGTATTTTTGCCAAGAAAACTCCAATTGGGGTTTCAAAGTATTAGACATGGCTAAAAAGGACTGAACAACAACAAAGAACTACTTGGCTCTGTATCAGCACAGACTGGTAACTTCTCTTTTTGCCCCTAAGCCAGCTCTGTTTTGGGGTCAGTGCACACCTGGTGGCCAAAGATAAAGCTCTTCTACTTTAGATTAAATTCTATTTCTTAACTTATAATTGGCACGTTAGTATAGCATTGGCCCAGGATGTTGGTTTCTCAATGGCTTCAACATTTTCTGCCCTGAAACCATTCATGATTTTCTGCCCCCTGTGTAAGACCAACAATCTTTTTTAAAATTTTAATCCCCATTTGCCTATCAAATTTCATAGTGACACCTGATGAGATCAATCTAATTGATATTTCACATTTGGCCTAGTCCAGTTGCCATTTCCAACACCTCCTACCCCACTGTTTTGTATGAAAATACTGACTCACAAGTTAGGTAGAGACTTTTGAGTTTGTTTTTTCTTTGAAGAAAGAGGCTATACTGTCAACTATGTTAGCTATGTAAGTCTTAACAGTGATAAAAAAAAAAAACTTTGGGAATTAGCTCTCAAAAAGGACTAAAATATCTTTATTTCTAGCATCAGTTTAGTTCAGAGGAATTCAAAGGGGTTCATTACTGAAAGACTTGCTATTAGGTAATGAATTTTCTTTAGTCACAACAACTCATGAAGATATAAGTTATCAGCTTAGGTTAGTCAATAATTGTTTAGTCAATAATCATTTATTACATGCTTACTATGTGCCAGGGAATGAGCTAAGCATTAGGGGTAAAAAAGAAGAGCAAAATGGTTTTTGCCTTCAAAGAACTTCTATTCTTATGGGAAAGACAACAATAACTAGGTAGATATGTAACACTCCAATAGAATAATTATCTCATTTTAAGCCTGTGCAACAGTGGCTCTTTTAATCCTTAAGGTTTCTTATGCCATTGTCTTAGATAATTTCTATTAAACTAAAACTTAGGATCACCACAACAAACTCTCTGAGCCCCCAGTTAGGAAAATTTCTAACAATTTAAGCAAAGGTTTGGCTTTCTGCCTTAATTTACATTTATGTTTATCTCTTGCTAACCTTTGGCATCATTATGTTGGAGGCTAAGTTCGGGTTATTAGAAATGTTTGGGTAAACAACCCTAGCATTTGGGAGAAGAGTATATTTTTAAAAAACTTTCCTCAGGCCTCAAGGAAGAGAGGGCAGAATTGGAGGCAACAATTGCTGAAGTCTTTTGCTTTGAGATACCTGTAGAGTTTATAGACTGACCTGACTCCTGCCTTCTCTGCCATAGTGAAGTATTCCTTTCTCTTTCTACTATGCCTGGTTGCCTCTGTGTTGTTAATTCTTCCTTCTTCAGCTTTTGAAGTCCCTGTTCCATCCTCTTCACTGTCAGCCCCTTGAAATCTCTCCTGAGCTCTGAACTAGGTCCTCGTTATGTACAAGCTCTTCAGGCTGTGAATAAGTCCCTCATCTAATCATAAAAGACTTCCTGTTACACAAAATCAGAATATTTCCTTTCAATTTGTTACTGAGGCTTTGTTCATATTTTGGGAATAAGATGTATTCTCATCTGATAAATGTATCAAGATACATGGTATCTTGATACTTTAAATGGGTAATGGTGTTTACAAAAGATCCTGAGCAAATGGAAAGTAATCCGAGGGGGAAAGGGATTAGCAGCTGTGAAAACCAGGAATGTCTACTGAAAACGGTGAGATTTAAATTGAGTGAGAAACCAAGGAATCTAGGAGGCAGGGTAAGGGATGAGGATGGGAGTGCAACTACTATGAGGGTATATATGGAGGGAAGTCAAGTATAAGGAGATTTAAAAGCTCGGAAGGAGCAAGGTTGTGATGGGCTTTAAATGCTAAACCCAAATACTTTCTATTTGATCTTGGAAATACTAGGGAGCCACTGTTAGTTTAATGAGTAACAGGGATGGGGTGACACAGTGAAACTTGTACTTTAGAAAAACCACTTTGGCAGCTGAATTTGGAAAATGGACTGGAGAGGGGAGACACTTGAGAGGAGAGACTAGTTAGAAGTCTTGCAACAATCCCCACAAGAGGTGTTGAACTTCTGTATAAGGGTTGTGGCTGTAAGAGTGGAGAAAATGAGATAGAAAGGTGTTTCAAGTGGGAAATGAATAATAAAAGGTTTTATTTTTAATTATTTTTCTTATATTTCAAAAGTGTTTTGGATTCATTGGTTTGGGTATTATCTCCACTGAGACACAGCACAAGACTTAGTTGTCTTTGTGAGGAGTAGGAAAAACAAAACAAAACAACTACCACAAAACCTACTCATCTGGTAACCAAACTTCTCTTGATGGACATTTCTGAACTTGGGGATTATGATCTTTAGACAATACTCACATTAGATACATGCTCAAATCCTCTCCAACTTTGTAGGCTAGGCTGTTGCTTTTGTTTACCTGCCATTTTCAGTCTTTAGTTCTTTTATTTTTTAATTCAAAGATATTTTATTTTCTGAATTATATGTAATAATAATTTTAAACATAAGTTTTCCAAAATTATGAGATGC
Source organism: Monodelphis domestica (assembly GCF_027887165.1). Taxonomy (NCBI): domain Eukaryota; kingdom Metazoa; phylum Chordata; class Mammalia; order Didelphimorphia; family Didelphidae; genus Monodelphis; species Monodelphis domestica. Next base: position 193,680,587 of record NC_077231.1, on the reverse strand, counting down.
AAACCATTTCCCTCTCTCTTTTCCTTTCACTCACTCAGAGATAGTAAGCAATTTGATCTGGACCATACATGTATTATCAAGCAAAACATTTCCATGTTTGTCTTTGTTGTAAGAACACACGTATAGAACCAAACCCCCTAAATAAAACTGTGAATACATGGATGTAAAAGAAAGTATGTTTTGATCCACATCCATACAACTTGTAAGGGATTTTAGCAGGAGCAAGCTGAAAGCAGGGAGTACAGAGGCAGAGAGAGAAAATTCTGGAATGCAGAGGAGACTTTCTCTCTGGAGAAAAGTTAGTGGAATTGCTCTCTGAAGAAGGACATTTTGAAGCTACCAGGAGACTGGGACTTTACTTCAATCAAAATCATCTTCTGGAAGTGGTAGAGAGAGTGGTAACACTCCACCCAGGTGGACTGTGTGGGTGAAGCCATTTCTTCCCTTCCTGATCCTGTGAGCTCCTGCTGCTGATTTTCTACTGCGACTTCTCCAGACCCAAGAGGACATCAGTTGTGAGACTTCCTTCGCCCTTGTTCCAGTTCCTACAAGCCCTCCTCTAAATATTAAATAGTAATAAAGGAATTAATTAGAATAGTACAGAAAGTTGTTAGTGGATTTAGTACCCTGACTTTGGGGTTTAAGATTAGATTAAGATTAGATTTTCCAATTCCTTTCCTTTCCTTCCCTTAGTTTTAAATAAACAGTTAGTTTGATATAATTACTTCTTCTACCTAGTATTTCAATTATAGTTATTTCAAACTCCAACAATTCTTTCTCTGGAGGTAGATAGAATTCCCTGTTATAAGTCCTTCAGAATTGTTTCAGATCATTGCATTGCTGAGAAGAGCCAAGTTTTCACAACTGATCATTGTACAATACTGCTTTTACTATGTACAATGTTCTCCCAGTTCTGCTTATTTTGCTTTGTATCAATTCATGTAGATTTTCCCAGCTTTTTCTAAAATCATCCAGCTGATCATTTCTTATATCACAATAGTATTCCTTTCCAACATGTACCACAATTTCTTCAGCCATTCCCCAATTGATGGATATTCCCTCAATTTTCAATTCTTTGCTAACACAAAAAGAACTGCTATAAATATTTTTGTACAAGTAGGTCCTTACCCTTTTTAAAGTGTCTCTTTGGGAAACACACCTAGTAGTGGTATTACAGGATCAAAGAGATTACTTAATTTTATGGCCCTTTGGACATAGTTTTAAGTTGTCCTCTAGAATGGTTGGATCACTTCACAATTCCACCAATGATACATTAGTGTCCCAATTTTGCCATATCCCCTCCAACATTTATCACTTTCCTTTACTATCATATTGACCAGTCTGATAGGTGTGAGGTGGTACCTCAATGTTGTTTTCATTTGCATTTCTCTAATCAAACATGATTTAGAACATTTCCCCATATGATTATTGATAACTTTGATTTCTTTATCTGAAAATTACTTGTTCATATACTTTTACCATTTGTCAATTGTAGAATGGCTTGTATTCTTATAAATTTGATTTAGTTATCAATAGATTTGAGAAATGAGACCCTTATCAGAGAAATTTATAATAAATTTTCCCACAGTTTATTGTTTTCCTTCTAATCTTTATGTTGGTTTTGTTTGTAGAAAAGCTTTTAAATTTAGAATAATCAAATTTATTCATTTTGTATCTTATAATGTTCTCTATCTCTTGTTTGGTCACAAATTATTCCCTTCTCTATAGATCATCAGGTCAACTATCCTATGTTCCCTTCATTTACTTATGATATCACTCTTTATATGCCCATTTTGACCTTATCTTGGTATCGGGTGTGAGATATTAGTCTAAAACTAATTTCTGTCTGGAAAATAACATTATTTTCCAGTTTTCCCAACAATTTTTTTTATAATAGTTTGTTCTTATCCCCAAAGCTGGAGTCCTTGGTTTTATCAAACACTAGAATCCTAAGGTCATTTACCATTGTATATTGTGTATCTAATCTATTCCATTGATCTACCATTCTATTTCTTAGCCAGTACCAGACTCTTTTGATGATTACTGCTTTCTACAGTTTGAGATATGGTTTTGCTAGAATACCTTCCTTCATATTTTTTCCCATTAATTCTATTGATATTCTTGACTTTTTATTCTTCCAGATGAACTTTGTTATTATTTTTCCAGTTTTATAAAATAATTATTTGGTAGTTTGATGTGGCACTGAATAAATAAATTAATTTAGGTAAAATTTTCATTTTTATTATGTTAGCTGGACTTGCCCATGAGCAATTAATATTTTTCTAATTATTTAGATCTGACATATTGGTGTGAAAAGTATTTTGTAATTGTGTTCAGTTTATTCCTATTTTTATCTAGTCTTTAATTTTTGATCTTTATTCTAAATGACTATAGGAACATCTCTCTTAGATGTACCACTGATACCTCAATCAAGCTGTAAGAAAATACTCTTCTTACATATATTAACCACAGTTGAAAGGGGGGGGGAGAGGCATGGACAGGCACCTCAAGATTTGAGGTACTTGAGGTTACAGAGAACCTTCTCCCCTAAAATACCCTTATTCCCTTCAGGGTCCCCTCACTCTTACAAGGATATTTGTGTTTATTTAACTAAAACTTAATTTAATAACAAGTTCAAACTGGGAAGGTAGCAGGGTAGAGGGAATAGGGGTTGCCCTATACTTTTCCACAGATTGGATTTGAGTCTCTTTCAGCTTTTGAGCTGAGGCCAGGCCTCACAAGCTTGTGGAGGTTTTTTTTTTTTTTTCATTCCTGTCTATGCTATATCTGTGCTAGCCTTCTTAAGTTCAAGCAGTAGACAGCAAGAGGAAGAAAGGTTCTGACTTTCAAAGCTAGTTGGGCCTGTCTCTTAAGGCTAAAGCCCTAAAGACTGGCCTTACAGTTCAAACTGCTCCTCTTAAATCCTTTTGTTTGATGACATGATCACAGGAATCCAGGTAGAGCACACAGTTGAGAATTATCCAGCAATAGAGGTACTTCTATCCTGATACAGGGAGAGAGAGCTCCTTCCAGTCCAAGGGCCAGGAAAGAGAGACCTTGAGAGCAACTGTCACTCTTTAACTCTCCCTTCCCCCTTCCAACTGTCCTCGCTGTCCATCAATCTTCACTCTATCATTCCGTCAAAATTTCAACTGCCAAGTGGCCAACTGAAACTTTTAGGATATCTCTGAGACATCTTAAGTTCAACATGACCAAAACCAAACATATCTTTCCTCTAAAAATCATTCTCTCTTCCTAACTTCCCTCTTAAATAGGATCATGGACCATCCTTTTAGTCACCCAGGTTCAAAACCTAGATAGTATCTTCCTCAATCCCTCATTGCAATTCCCTCACCTTGCCATAGTCAATCTTTCACCAATTTCTATTGATTCTGCCTTCAAAATCTCTCTTATATAAATCTCCTTCTCTCTTCTGACTTTGCTACTGCTCAGGTTTATGCTTTCATTACCTCACAGCAATACAGCTTCAATAGCCTTTTTGGTTGGTCTCCTTACTTTAAGATTCTTGCCACACTCTACTCCATCATCTACTTAGCTATGAAATTGGTCTTCCTAAAGCACAAATCTGATTGACTTTCTTTGGTTCATTTAAGTCTCAGCTAAAATTCTACCTTCTCCAAGAAGCCTTTCCTGTCCTCCTTAATGGTAGTGTCTTCCATCTGAAATCATAAATACTTATTTTCCCTGCTAAAACACTTTTATGATTTCCTTATTTTTAGCCCATCTTTTGTTTACTTTTCTTATGGAAATTAATAATGATGCTGACATTTATATTGCTTTTTATTACTTTATTGCATTTGATTCTCATAACTCTTGGAGTTCCTTTTTAAATATTTTAAGTAAAACATACTTGGATAAGTACTTGGGAAAAAAATAGACCTCTAAAATCATTGGTAAAAGGTAACTCCTGGTAAGGAAATTTTCTCTACCAATGCAGATCACTAACTGTTCTTCAACTTAGAGGAAATTATTGGAGTGGCATTAAATGCTTTTAAATTATTAATTGGATTACTCAGGGTCACATAGCCAATATATGTCAGAGATAGGACTTGAAAACAGGGGCCTCTTACTCTGAGGTGATGTCTCAATTCATTATGCCTTGCTGTTTCTCAAACAGGTACTGTAGATAGTATGAAAGTTGCTTTTTAGGTTAGAAAGCTGAAGGTCAGAGATAGACACATAGCTAATAAGAATCAGAGACAGCCTGGGACCCTAGAACTTCTTTCCCTACAAATTTATTGCTTTTTATATCATACCATTATAATTCACAGGTCTACGAGGATTTACAATTGCCCAGATTAGAGAAAATGACTTCTGAGAAGTGAAATGAAGGCTTTGAATCTCATTCCCCCTATTGATTACTTCCAGTATGGGATGCATTGCCCAAAAACTCAATTTGTAAGATTTAGCAATTCAAATATCAATAAATTATATTTCTAAACAGTGAGATAATAGCAGGCCTGAGTGAAACAGGAAAATTTTGGTTGAAAGATGAATGATATTACCAGTAATGATCAGTGGAGAGCCAATACTTTTCAAACACTGATCATTTTCACTCCAGTGTGGAAAGCTATTCAAAATTCTAATACCAAAGTTAGATTGAATTAAATGGTTGTTCAACTTCTTGTTAGTGACACAAAACAGTTTTTAGCAGCTTCCTAGCCAGATCTAACAACTGTACCTTTAGTTAGAAAAGTTTTCCTTTTTACCTTTAATGCTCATTTTCCTCAAGGACTGCTCAGTGGTTTCTATCTCTCTGAATCTAAAGTCCTATTTGGTCCCTTTCTCCCTGTTTAGATCACCTAAAGTGATATGGTAAATTATACTCAGAATTTCATTTGTTTGAGGTTGTGGTCAAAATTGATTACCCACCATCAGGACCACCAAACATGAAAAACTTCACTAATTCAGACTAAATGAAGAAAGGTTATCACAAAGCTTAAAAACAGAATCATAGAATACTTTAAAAATTAAATAAGGCTGTATTACTTATAATTAGACATAGCAACTTAACCAAGACTAAAAAATACTTGGAGTAGAGTTCCTTTTGGACCTACTTTAGTGAGTAGATTAGAGGTTTATAATCATTTTTTCAGTTGTTTTAATACTAAAGTTAGGGAAGTTTGTCCTCTTAATTATGAAATACATATCTCTAAAAATCCTGATCCCACAGAAGTAGGGTCTTGAGAAGATTAAGACTGACTCTGTATATGTTTTTTTTTTAAAATTATGCCATTTACAAGTGATTTTGTCCTATAATTGCTTTTGTCCAATAATTGCTTAAGTCATGGTTCTTTGTCTATGATTTTAGTTCTGAGTTCAGATGGTCTATAATTTGGTTAAATTTAAAAATCTGGCTCTTCTTGGCTGAAGAGATTAAGTGACCTTGGGGAATGTATGCAAAAGTGAGGGAATCAGGCCTGATAATGTTCTAGCACCAAGCTATCCTTAAAAGACATCCAATTTGCTGTCTAGAAGTCTGACCACTACCTTGCACCTGGACTCCAACAATGAAAATTTAGTCTCATGAGAGAAGAAGGGCAGTCAGTGTTAGCTCCCATTATCAAATTTCTAACCATTCATGTTATTCTTTGCTTCTCAGCTTTATAACTAGTCATATTTCCTTCAATCCCATGATGTCATCTACCTCATTTTATTTTTTGTTCTGTACCCCAATCCTACTCTGGCCCAAAAACTATGTAAGGGGAACTGTCTATTTATTCTGGGTCTTGGCATAAATGGAGACAAACTTCTGACTCATTTATTGACAGGTAGCATGCCCCTCCTAATAAATGTTATCTTACTCAGAGATCTTCCTCTGTTTACCCTTTTTCTCAATTAAAATGCTATAGTCCTGTTCCTAAAAAGACAGCTGCATTTAGTGGAAAGGGCAAGGGATTTGGAAGAAGAAGATTGGTTTCAAATTCCAGATCACTGTGTGACTTTGGGCAAGTTATTTGATCTTTTTGAGCCTCACTTTCCTCATTTGTATAATGAGGGGCAAGGACTATATAAAAACCAAATATTTCTTTCAAGTCTAAATCTACAATTCCTACTCTATCATTAAAACTTGAATGTTTCTTTTTTTTTTTCACTTTAAACATTATTTTATTTGGTCTTTCCAAACATTATTCCTTGGAAAAAAAGGTCATTTTCTTTTCCTCCCCCTCCCCCTTCCCACCACCTCTCCCATAGCCGATGCATAATTCCACTGGGTATCACATGTGTTCTTGGTTTGAACCCATTTCCATATTGTTGGTATTTGCATTAGAGTGTTCATTTAGTCTCTCCTCAGTTGTATCCCCTTCTCCCCTGTAGTCAAGCAGTTGCTTTTCCTCGGTGTTTTTTTTTAATAATATTTTATTTGATCATTTCCAAGCATTATTCATTAAAGATAAAGATCATTTTCTTTTCCTCCCCCCCACACCCCATAGCCGACGCGTGATTCCACTGGGTGTCACGTGTTCTTGATTGGAACCCATTGCCATGTTGTTAATATTTGCATTAGAGTTTTGTTTAGAGTCTCTCCTCTGTCATGTCCCCTCAACCGCTGTAGTCAGGCAGTTGCTTTTCCTTGGTGTTTCCACTCCCATACTTTATCCTTTGCTTATGAATAGTGTTTTTTCTCCTAGATCCCTGCAGATTGTTCTGGGCCATTACACCACCACCAATGGAGAAGTCCATTGCATTCGATTATACCACAGTGTATTAGTCTCTGTGTACAATGTTCTCCTAGTTTGCTCCTCTCACTCTGCATCACTTCCCGGAGGTTGTTCCAGTCTCCATGGAATTCCTCCACTTTATTATTGCTTTTTGCACAATAGTATTCCATCACCAACATATACCACAATTTGTTCAGCCATTCCCCAATTGATGGGCATCCCCTCCTTTTCCAGTTTTTGGCCACCACAAAGAGCACAGCTAGGAATATTCTTGTACAAGTCTTTTTGTCTATTATCTCTTTGGGGTACAGACCCAGCAGTGCTATGGCTGGATCAAAGGGTAGATATTCTTTTGTCGCCCTTTGGGCATAGTTCCAAATTGCCCTCCAGAATGGTTGGATCAGTTCACAACTCCACCAGCAATGAATTAGTGTCCCTACTTTTCCACATCCCCTCCAGCATTCATTACTTTCCTTTGCTGTCATGTTAGCCAATCTGCTAGGTGTGAGGTCATACCTCAGAGTTGTTTTGATTTGCATCTCTCTGATTATAAGAGATTTAGAACACTTCTTCATGTGCTTGTTAATAGTTTTGATTTCTTTATCTGAGAACTGCCTATCCATGTCCCTTGCCTATTTATCAATTGGAGAATGGCTTGATTTTTTGTACAATTGATTTAGCTCTTTATAAATTTGAGTATTAAACCTTTGTCAGAGGTTTCTATGAAGATTTTTTCCCAATTTGTTGTTTCCCTTCTGATTTTAGTTACATTGGTTTTGTTTGTACAAAAGCTTTTTAATTTGATGTAGTCAAAATTATTTATTTTACATTTTGTGATTCTTTCTATGTCTTGCTTGGTTTTAAAGCCTTTCCCCTCCCAAAGGTCTGACATGTATACTATTCTGTGTTTACCCAATTTACTTATAGTTTCCTTCTTTATGTTTAAGTCATTCACCCATTTTGAATTTATCTTGGTGTAGGGTGTGAGGTGTTGATCGATTCCCAATCTCTCCCATACTGTCTTCCAATTTTCCCAGCAGTTTTTATCGAATAGTGGATTTTTGTCCCAAAAGCTGGGATCTTTGGGTTTATCGTATACTGTCTTGCTGAGGTCGCTTTCCCCCAGTCTATTCCACTGATCTTCCTTTCTGTTTCTTAGCCAGTACCAAATTGTTTTGATGACTGCTTCCTTCTAATATAGTTTAAGGTCTGGGACTGCAAGGCCCCCATCATATGTGTTTTTTTTTTTTTCATTATTTCCCTGGATATCCTTGATCTTTTGTTATTCCAAATGAATTTTGTTATGGTTTTTTCTAAATCAGTAAAGAAATATTTTGGGAGTTCAATGGGTATGGCATTAAATAGATAAATAAGTTTGGGTAGGATGGTCATTTTTATTATATTGGCTCGTCCTATCCATGAGCAGTTGATGTTTTTCCAATTGTTTTCCTCGGTGTTTTTACTCCCATAGTTTATCCTCTGCTTGTGGATAGTGTTTTTTAGATCCCTGCAGATTGTTCAGGGACATTGCATTGACACTAATAGAGAAGTCCATTACCTTCGATTGTACCACAGTTTATCAGTCTCTGTGTATAATGTTTTCCTGGTTCTGCTCCTTTTGCTCTGTATCACTTCTTGGAGGTTGTTCAAGTCTCCATGGAATTCCTTTACTTTATTATTCCTTTTTAGAACAAAAGTATTCCATCACCAACATATACCACAATTTGTTCAGCCATTCCCAAATTGAAGGGCATCACCTCATTTTCCAATTTTTGGCCACCACAAAGAATGCAGCTATGACTATTCTTGTACAAGTCTTTTTCCTTATTATCTCTTTGGGGTACAAACCCAGCAGTGCTATGGCTGGATCAAAGGGCAGACAGTCTTTTATCACCCTTTGGGCATAGTTCCAAATTGCCCTCCAGAAAGGTTGGATCAATTCACAACTCCACCAGCAATGAATTAATGTCCCTACTTTGCCACATCCCCTACAGCATTCATTATTTTCCATAGCTGTCATGTTAGCCAATCTGCTAGGTGTGAGGTGATACCTCAGGGTTGTTTTGATTTGCATCTCTCTGATTATAAGAGATGTAGAACACTTTTTCGTGTGCTTATTAATAGTTTTGATTTCTTTGGCTGAGAACTGCTTGTTTATGTCCCATGCCCAATTATCAATTGGAGAATGGCTTGATTTTTTGTACAATTGATTTAGCTCTTTGTAAATTTGGTCATTTTTATTATATTGGCTTGTCCTACCCATGAACAGTTAATGTTTTTCCAATTGTTCAAGTCTAGTTTTAGTTGTGTGGAAAGTGTTTTGTAGTTGTGTTCATAAAGTTCCTGTGTTTGTCTCGGTAAATAGATTCCTAAATATTTTATTTTGTCTAAGGTAATTTTGAATGGGATCTCTTGCTGCTGAGCTGTGTTGGAAATATATAGAAATGCTGATGACTTATGTAGGTTTATTTTGTTTCCTGCAACTTTGCTAAAGTTGTTGATTATTCTGATTAGCTTTTTGGTTGAATCTCTAGGATTCATTAAGTAGACCATCATGTCATCCGCAAAGAGTGATAACTTGGTCTCCTCATTGCCAATTTTAATGCCTTCAATTTCTTTTTCTTCTCTAATTGCTACTGCTAGTGTTTCTAGTACAATGTCAAATAATAGAGGTGATAATGGGCATCCTTGCTTCACTCCTGATCTTAATGGGAATGCATCTAGTTTATCCAAATTGCAGATGATATTAGTTGATGGTTTTAGATATATACTGTTTATTATTTTTAGGAACGACCCTTCTATTCCTATGCTTTCGAGTGTTTTTAATAGGAATGGATGTTGTATTTTATCAAAGTCTTTTTCTGCGTCTATTAAAAGAATCATGTGATTTTTATTGGTTTGCTTGTTAATGTGGTCAATTATGTGGATTGTTTTCCTAATATTGAACCAGCCCTGCATTCCTGGTATAAATCCTACTTGATCATGGTGAATGTCTCTTCTAATCACTTGCTGGAGTCTTTTTGCTAGTATCCTATTTAAGATTTTTGCATCTATATTCATTAGGGAGATTGGGCTATAGTTTTCTTTCTCTGTTTTTGGCCTGCCTGGCTTTGGAATTAGTACCCCGTTTGTGTAATAAAAGGAATTTGGTAGAACTCCCTCTTTGCTTATTATGTCAAATAGTTTGTATTGGGGTTAGTTGTTCTTTGAATGTTTGATAGAATTCACTGGTGAATCCATCAGGTCCGGGGGATTTTTTCTTAGGAAGTTCTTTGATGGCCTGTTGGATTTTTTTTCTGATATGGGATTATTTAAGAAATCTATTTCTTCTTCTGTTAGTCTAGGGAATTTATATTTTTTAAAATATTCATCCATATCACCTAGGTTGGTATATTTATTGTCATATAGTTGGGCAAAGTAGTTTTTAATGATTGCCTTAATTTCCTCTTCGTTGTAGGTGAGGTCCCCCTTTTCATCCTTGATGCTGTTAATTTGCCTTTCTTCTTTCATTTTTTTAATTAGATTGACCAGTACTTTGTCTATTTTGTCTGTTTTTTCAAAGTACCAGCTTCTAGTCTTGTTTATTAGCTCAATAGTTCTATCACTTTTGATTTTATTAATTTCTCCCTTAATTTTTAGGATCTCTAGTTTGGTTTTCTTCTGGAGGTTTTTAATTGGTTTGTTCTCAAGTTTTTGATTTGCATTTACAATTCATTGATCTCTGCCCTCCCTAATTTGTTAATATATGCACTCATGGATATGAATTTTCCTCTAAGTACTGCTTTGACTGCATCCCATAAGGTTTGAAAGGATGTCTCACCATTGTCATTTTCCTCAATGAAATTATTGTTTCTATGATTTCTTCTCTAACTAACCAATTTTGGAGTATCATATTATTTAATTTCCAATTACTTTTTGATTTGGCTCTCCATGTACCCTTTCCAATCAATGTTTTTATTGCTTAATGATCTGAAAAGGTTGCATTTATTATTTCTGCTTTTCTGCATTCACGTGCCATGTTCCTGTGACCTAGTGTATGATCTATTTTTGTGAATGTGCCATGTGGTGCTGAGAAGAAGGTGTATTTCTTTTTGTCCCTATTTATTTTTCTCCATATGTCTATTAACTCTAATTTTTCTAAGATTTCATTCACTTCTTTTACCTCTTTCTTATTTATTTTTTGGTGTGATTTATCTAAATTTGATAGTGGTTGGTTCAAGTCTCCCACTAATATGGTTTTACTGTCTATTTCCTTCTTCAATTCTCCTAGTTTCTCCATTAAAAATTTGGATGCTATACCATTTGGTGCGTACATGTTGATTAATGATATTTCCTCATTGTCTATACTCCCTTTTAACAGAATATATTTACCTTCCCTATCCCTTTTGATCAGGTCTATTTTTTTTTTGGCTTTGTCAGATATCATGATTGCAACTCCTGCCTTCTTTCTATCAGTTGAGGCCCAAAAGGTCTTATTCCATCCTTTAATTCTAACCTTGTGAGTATCAACTCACCTCATATGTGTTTCTTGAAGACATCAAATGGTAGGGTTTTGGGTTCTAATCCAATCTGCTATTTGTCTATGTTTTATGGGTGAGTTCATCCCATTCACGTTCAAAGGTATTATTGTCACTTGTGGATTCCCTGGCATTTTGATATCTTCCCCTAGTTCTGACCTTTCTTCTTTAGCTATATCCTTTTGAACCAGTGATTTACTTTAGGTCAGTCCCCCTAGTCCCCTCCCTTGATATGCTTCCCTTTCTTGCCCCTCCCTTTTTATGCTCCCTTCTCCTCCCCCTCTCCTTCCCTCCCTTTTTATACTCCTTCCCCCTTCCCTCTCCTTGATTTTCCTTTCTTTCTTACCCTGTTGGATAAGATAGAATTCAGGATCCCACTGGATCTAGATGTTCTTCACTCTCAGATTTGATTTCACTGAGAGTAAGGTTTAAGTCATTCCACTTCATGCTCTCTTCCTCTCCTTCTCATATGAGAGTTCTTCCTCTCCCCTTCCCATGTGTATCTTTGTATGGGAAAGATTATTCTTTTTAGTCCCCCCCCCCATTTCTTGAAGTAAATGTTAGTATTATCGACGATTCCCCCTCGCTTTTTCTTTCTTTGCCCCCCCTTTCACCAAATCTTCTTGATGCCCCAATCTTTCCCTATGCATGATTCTTCTAACTACTCTTATGATGCATACAATTTTTGAGAGTTACACAATACATTTTCCCCACATATTAATATATATAATTTGATATAAATGTATTCCTTATAGAATAGAGTTTGACTTAAAGAAAAAGATAAGCTTTATCTCCTTTTCCCTTTCTTTCATATTTACCTTTTCATGTTTCTCTTGCTTTCTGTGATTGGATATCAAATTTTCCACTAAGTTCTGGTCTTTTCTTAGCAAATGCTTGGAAATCTTCTATTTTGTTGAATGCCCATACTTTCCCCTGGAAGTATATAGTCAGTTTTGCTGGGTAGTTGATTCTTGGTTGGAGACCCAGCTCTCTTGCCTTTCTAAATATCGTGTTCCATGCTTTGTGGTCTCTTAGTGTGTTAGCCGCTAAGTCATGTGTGATCCTTATGGGAGCCCCCCTATATCTGAAACTCCTCTTCTTTGCTTCTTGTAGGATTTTCTCCTTTTCTTGGAAGCTCTTGAATTTGGCGATTACATTCCTGGGGGTTGTCTTTTGGGGATTTAGTATAGAGGGTGTTCTATGAACCCTTTCTATTTCTATTTTGCCCCCTTACTCCAGAACATGTGGACAATTTTCTTCTATAATCTCCTGTTGAACAGCATCGAGGTTTTTGTTTATCTCTGTTTTTTTGGGGAGACCAATAATTCTGAGGTTGTCTCTTCCTCTGTTTTCCAAGTCTGTGACCTTTTCAGTGAGATATTTTATGTTTTCTTCTAATTCATTAATTTTTTGGCTTTGCTTTATTGATTCTTGCTGTAATCTCGTCTTCCATTTGCTTAATTCTGGTTGTTATTGACTGGTTTGCTTTTCAGCTTTGTCTGCCCTTCTATTAGATGCTTCCAGCTCCTTCTCCAATTGTGAAGTCTTTTCTATCAGACTCCTGATCTCTTTCTCCCATTTTTTCCCCCAAAAGGTTTCCATCTTTTGGGTAACCTCCAGTTTGAGATCTTTCAGAGCTTGTGGATAGTTTCCATTTTGCAAGGCATGTTTTGATTTTGTTTGGATTTCATCCTTATTCTCTTCTTTTCTTTGGGTACTCCCTCCATAAAAGTTTTCAATAGTCACCCCCCCCCCTTCCTATTTGGAGGCTTGATTTTGGGCTATGTGAGCCATCCCTTTGGTGGTTTTATTCCACTTTCTTTTTTGGTCTGGGGTTTGGGTGATATGGGCGGGTTTCCTGTGAATTTAGTAAGTTGCCTTAGGCTAGTTCTTCCCAGCCTCCTAGGTTTCTTAGAGCATGGGCCCCTGTGTTTATCCCAACTGCCCAAGCATTCAGAGTGGCCCACCCAGGTGTTCAGCTCCACCCAGGTTCTCAGTGAACAGCCCCAGATTTCAGTTCCACAGCCCCCTGTGCTCAGCACAGGATTCTCCTGTGAAAGAGCCCTGAGAGGTTGTTTCCTTGCAGTCTTTAGAACCCAAGGACCCTGGTGTTCCCCCCAGACAGAGATGCTCCTCACTCACCTGCTGTCCCAGTGAGCACTCTGATAGCTTACTCTGGTTTGGGGGTGTCTGTGTGGGGGAGGGGTGCCTCAGTTCACGTTTTTGTGTGAGCTTTTCCTCCTCCTTATAGTGTGGAAATGTTCAAATCCCACGTACCTTCATTTCTGTGGGGTACTGGAGAGTCCCTCCATTCTTCCAAAGATGATTTTTATGCTCTTTTGAGGTAGTCTATTTCCTTTAGTGCTTGGGAGGGAAAGCGAGTCACGTCTAGATTGTATCCATGTTTACCCCGAAGTCAACTTGGATGTTTCTAGTGGGAGCCAAGGTCCCAATCCTGCCCAACAGAATACAAAGAAAAAAGTCATAGGAACAATACTTTGCATCCTATTCAAAGGTTATAGACCATGCCAGGAAAAGAAAGATGATGTTTCTCATGACTGCCCAGCACCTTCCTGTGGAGATTCCATTAAGTTCACTCCCAATGGACCATGTGCTAATAACTTTGTGTTCTCCTTCCATGACAGAACACTGAACTTTCAAACTGCAATAACTCTTGCTATAATTGCTCATGTTACAGTACATTTACTACTCTACAAAGTTTCCTTCCCAAAATATTCATTTTCATAGCAATATAGATGTTTTGTTTTGGGCTACCCCTAGAGCCCTCATTTAAATGACTCCTTTTGATCCTCTTGCCCCGAGGGCAGGGATAGTTAGGACAGTGAGTAAGTAAAATAATCTATTTACTTTGTTCTAGTTGAACTCCAGCAGGGTGGTTGTTGTTGGTTTTCTGGATGAAATTAGTCTTCACTCTTGGAATTTTTCTTCAAAAAGTCAGACTTTCCAATAACTTTAATACTTTAAAGATTCCATAATTCCATTGGTATGGAATATTGTATTCACTGATGCAGACCACATCTCCTTCATGTCTGAATAAACAGTTTAATGAGTTGCTATAAACAAACAAACAGAAATATCATTACCTGATCGCCAACATTCTGGCAATGCATCTTACCCAAATCTACTAGGCTTATCTTCCAACAAAAGATATAAACAGTCCATGCTTGAGCTTCATGGAATAGTTTCCTAGAACCTTGGTTTACTTATTTTCATGTCATGATGAACCTTGAGAGTTGTACTAAATGGATGCATTTCTAATTCATTCAGATAAAACCTTTGTGCCTCATGCAAATTTTCAAAAAGAGTCTAAGAAGAAGGGGTAAGGATACAAAAGAATTTGCATTATTTTCTTTATATTTATTTCCCATCTATTCCTGTTGGCATGGTAAATAGGATGCTGGATCAGGAGTCAGGAAGACATATTAACTAACTCTGTGATTCTGGGCAGATCATTTACTCTCTTAGCTTGTTTCTTCATTTCTGAAATGAGAATAATAACATCTCCTCTACAGGCTCATAGATTTAAACTGGTATGGTGGGATTGTTAAGGGGAAGAAACAAGAAGTAAACATCTAAATATTTTAAAGTTTATTGATGGGAAGATTGAGAGGAAGGAGAGTAAAAGGATAAGGGAAGGGTCTTGATCTTAACCCCCCAAGTCCCTTAAAACTATCTTAATGGCTAACTTATCTATGCTAAATAAATTAAGTTTCCCCAAACACAATCTCACAAAATAGAGTACAGTATATGAGCCAAGATCCCAGAAGAAGTGGCCAAAGTAGGTCCAGCAGAGAAGTGATAGTTCTTCTTTGGCCTTCTGTCCAGCTGCTTGCAGGCAGTCCAAGCAGATTTTCTCTCACTCAAGCTGATATCTTCCAAAGGGCCAGAAATCTTGTAGAAAGATGGAAAATCTCCACTCTCCTCCAAAAGCTTCCTCCAGGAGAGTGTTTTTACAGTTGGGACCTTAGAATCTTGACTCAGGCTCCCATGTGACCTTCTGTCACATGTCCCTGTCAATCAAATGAAGTTCATATTGCAAAATCCTTTTGCAATCTTCCTTTGCTTACTACAAAACCTAGGAAAGGCCATTAGAAAGCATTCAGTCCATTCCTCTCATTTTATAGATGAGGCCAGAGAGGCCAAGTCACTTTTCAAAGATCATTTGAATCCAGGTACTCTGACTCCAAATTACATATCCTGCCTACTGTACCATATTGCTTTTCAAATGAGATGTTTGTCAAATACTTTGTTAACCTTAAAGTGCTATATAAATGGCATATTATTATTCCATAAGGGCAAGTACATGGCATAGTAGATGGGATTTTGTTCCTGGACTTGGGAAGACAAGTTCAAAATTGGTTATATAGACATTTATTAACTGTGTGACCCTGGGCCAGCAGTTACCTAACCCTTTTTGCTTCAGTATCCTCTCTGGAAAATGGGCTGAAGAAGGAAATGGCAAACCACTAGAGTATTTTTGCCAAGAAAACCTCAATAGGGTAAGGAAGAGTTGGACATGATTGAACCTATTGAACAATAACACACAGACATATATGATACATATATGTATATATGCATGCATATACATGTATATAGTATGCTTATGCATGCATACATACATACATACATATATGTGTATATATATATTACTACAGGCATTTAAATAGAATTCACATCACCAATGTGACTTTCAGAGCAAGTGTAGACACAAGTTCTATTTTAAAATGGGACTATAGCATGAGTTTTCTCAGATCTGTGCTGTGACTGTGTAGGTGGGAGCACAGCACAGAAAGACAATTCAGGTTTTCCTGCCAACTGGATGATCTGACAATAGGAGCTTATGTAAATCACTTGCCATTTTTGAGCCTTTGTTTAATTAGGTATAGAATGGAGGAATTATGACATAGCTATTTCAGTCGTCTGGGGAATTCATTGGTCTAATGTTATCATAGTTTTGGCAAAAGAGAGAAGAATAGAGGCGTTATGATCAAGTACCTTGGTGTGTTTCACTCAGTCTAGTCATTGCTTAATAAGGTTGTCATGATGGGGTGAGCAAATTAATACCAACCATCAGTACATGAGTAAGTCAGCATGGTGGCTCAGAGAATAGAAAAACAGCATAAAAGAAGCTTCAGAAGGAGCCTATGACCAGAGTGGCAAATAAATTGTAAACAGGTATCTTAATGCCATAGTTTATTGGAAGCATTTCACAGAAAGCCACAAAAAATTACAGTTACAATTGTGATTTAAGAGGCAAATAGACTGAGAGAAAGGGTGTGAGAAAATTGTGGAGACAGGATCAATATGACTTGATGTCTGATTGACTGAATCATTAAATTAAAAACTAGAAGGGACCATGGACTTCAATCCAAGGGTTTTTTATATATTTTTAGGTCATGGACCTATTTGGTAGGTCCTTTCACCTATTTGGTGAAGCCTATGAACCTCTTTTAAAATAATGTCTAAAAATGTATAAACTGAAATATATGTGATTACAAAGGAAGCTAACTATATTGGAAAAATGATCAAATATATAAAAATATATAGGTTCATGAATCCCAAGCTAAGAACCCTTGATCTAGACCAATGCCCTCTTTTTAAAGATAAGAAAAGGGAGCTTAGAAAGGGTGATGACTTGCCTTAATTCACTAGGGTAGCAAGGATTAAAACTTAGGTCTGCTGTCTTCAAATATACTTTTCTTTCTACTCCCTATTATAATAATCTCTTTTTGTGCCCAAGATAGTTACATAATCAATTCTTTTTCAAGAAGATTTTTTTTTTCCTTTTTAGGAAATCAGAGACAAGTCTCCATTTCCTGAACCAATAAGATGGAGGGAAAATGCTGATCTGAAGAAGAAGGGTGAGGTAGAGTGGGCATGTTTTCACAGACACACTCATACAATCAGAAATAGGGAACAGTGCTCCAAATATTCAGGCAAGGAGTTCCTTATGTCTTGGTATATTTCAAACAGTCTAACTATAGACCATAACCCCATTTGTTCTTTATAATATACTTGACCCTGCCAGGGCAAGGACAAAAGACCTTGACATATCACTAGCTTCAGGCTATCAACTTTATCTAACTGGTAAGATATATCTGCAATATTTTACCAGTAATAATGGTGTCATATCTTGCCTTAGGAAGAGCCAGCATGTGTGGTTGATTCAGTAAATCTCTGCTTAAGGGAAGGATAATCTTCACACAGAGGTGAAGAGGTGGATTCAAGTGAAAAGAACATACATAAACTGAAAAGCCAGTCCATGTTGAATACAAGGACTGAAATTAGTGGGAAAACTAATTGCTGAACTACTAAATTAATGAATTTTTTTAATACTAATAGGAGCAAGCATCATTAAAATGACAAAATCCTTGGAATAAATTTATAACCTACCAAGATGACTGTGCTGAAGGGGAAAATTTTAACTTTGAAGTATTTTATTATGTTTGTTAGTTTAGTTCCAATATTCTTCAGTTTTTGCAATTTATGTCAGGCAGGATATTAGATGTAAATTGAGGTCTCCTCTGCTTATAGTTTTATTGTCTATTTCTCCTTCTAAGTCATTTAATTTTTCTTTAAAAAATTTAGAAGATATGCAATTAGGTGTATACATGTTAAATATTGAAATCCATTCATTGTTTATGTTACCTTTCAGTAAAATGTAGTTTTCTTATTTTTGTTTTTATGTTGCTTTGCCTAATATAATAATTGCTACTCTTACTTTTTTTGCATTCAGCCAAAGCATATTTTTCTCTAATACATTAATTTAACTTGTATATACCATTAAGTTTCAATTGTGTTTCTTGTAAACAACAGATTATTAGATTTTGTTTTCTAATCCATTATGTTAACATCTTCCTTTTATGGATGAATTCATCCCATTCACATTCATAATTATGATAATCATTCCTTTTACTCTATTCTCTCATAGCTTTTTTCTATATTACCCTTTTTGTTTATTTCACATTATTAACCTTTCTTCCAACCCCCTTTAAAACTTCTCTTAGCTATCCCTCTTCAAACTTAAAGTATGATGTGCTTTCATTTAATTCCTCCCTTACGCTGTCTTCGACTTTGTAGTCCCATTTCCCCTTTTTTTGTTGTTTTTATTTATATCCTTTTTGGGTTGAATGTATAAAATATTTAATATAAACATTATATCCATTTTGAAGTATATTTGTACCAAATTCTGTGTGTGTGTGTGTGTCGTGTCCTTCTTTGAAAATATAGATGAAAAGATTTAAGAGAAGCTTCCTTTTCTTATTCTATGAGTGTAATAGTTCAACTGGCACAACCAGATTATGTGTCTTAACAAGGTTACTCCATCTTTTCTACCATTTTTCCTTAATATATCACCTCCCCATTCTGATTTTTCTTTCTTTTGCATCTTCAAAACAAAATGATTTCTGGTCTCCTGTCTACTTAACTACTTCTATGATCTTTTAGGACTTTAGGATTCTAAAAAAAACATTTTTAATACTCCCCTCTCACCAAAATGTATGCAATTCATACTTATGAAATCCCTTCTGATCCTTTACTTATGGTAGTCTTTTTATTTTTCTTCCTTATTTATATTTCAAATTTATTGTCACCTTTTAAAAATCAGGAATATTAAAAAATAACTAAAGATTTATATCCCTTGTAGAAGTATACTCATTTTTCCTAAATAAAATTATTCTTGGTTGTTCATCTTTTTTTAAATTACTTTTTGGACTATCTCATTATTCTTACCTCCTTATAATGATAGCTACTAAGTGTTGTCCAATCCTGCTTATGGTTCCTTGATATTTGAATTCTTTCTGCCGCTCTTAGTATATTTTTCTTTAATCATAGGTCTGAATTTTGGTAATGAAATTCCAGGAGTTCTCATTTTGTAGTTTTTTTAGAAGATCAATGGATTCTTTTTATTGTCACATTGCTCCCTTGCTCTAATATTTCTAAGCAATATCCTTTAATGATTTATTGAAATGTGATGTTCAGGTTCTTTTTTTGTCCATGAATTATGGCTATCCTATGTATTTAAAGTTATTTGTCCTTCTAGGTCAGTTTTTTTGAAATGAGATGTTAAATCTTCTTCCTTTTTCCTATTCTTTTGACTTTGTTTTAAGAATTCTTTTGTCACTGGAATCATTAATTTCCATTTAGTCCAGTCTTATTTTTAGGAAGTTTTTCATTAGAATAGGTTTTATATTTCTTCCACTAAGCTGTTAATCCTTCTGAAAAAATTCTCTCCTCCATAGTTCTTCATAGCTCTCATTCCTTTTATAAGACATATTTTTTTAATTCCTGCATCTTTTCTTTGAGGATTCTAATCATTCTTGTGAACAAGTTTATTTTTCTTTGAGTTTTGATTATAAATATTTTTGAGTTATTCTCTTTTGCAGGGTTGGCATCATGAAAGTCTTTTATTATTATTGCTAATATATATGTATATGTATATGTATATATATATATATACTTAGTGATTTTTGTTGCTTTTTGTTTTTATTTTTTAAACACTTAGCTTCTGCCTTAGAAGTAATAAAGGCTAGGAGATTGGGGTTAAGTGACTTGCCCAGGGTATCACAGCTCGAAAGCGACTGAGATCAAATTTGAACCCAGGTTCTTCTAACTCCAAGCCTGGTTTGCTATCCACTCAGCCCCTTTTATTATTATTTTTATTAAAGGCCCCTTTGCATGCTTTAAAAAAATCTCAATGACCTCCCCTCCCTTTTTTTGCTACCTTATTGGTATTTTTCCTGTTTTTAGCTATTCCCCATTAAAAAAAAAGAAAAAAAAGAAAAAAAAAACAAAGCCCTTATAACAAATATACATAGCCAAAAAACAAACAAACAAATAAATAAATTTGGCTATTTACAAAAAAATATTCCTCATTCAGAATCTTGTCAACTTTCTGCTTTTTACTGGCAGTCTCTCATGCCTTATATGTTCTCTCTGCTCACCTCTGCCTCCTAGATTCCCTGGATTTCTTCAAGGTTTAGCTCAGTTTTCCTCTGACTATGTTTTCCACTTATACATGTTATTTTGCAGTTATTTGCATATTATCTCACCCATTAGAATATGAGTCCTGCGAAGGCAGAAATTACATCGAAATATTTCTTTGCATCACCAGCACAGTGTCTGACACATAGCAAGCAAGCTCTTAAATACTGGTTGACTCACTGAAAGGTATGCTTTATATGCATTGTAATGTATGACATGATGATCAAGGATTAAAGAATATGAGTCAAAATTTCACAAGTTCTTGTTAAATTACATAATACAATAATTGAAGAAAAAAGTTCATGTGATGATGGGATCATAGAGTTAGAGCTAAAAGGGACCTGTAGGACATCTAATCCAACTCTTTAGTCTATAGATGATAAATTGGGTCTCAGAGAAGGACATACTGCATATTAAACTTTTTTTTAAAGATATAAACATTTGAGGTTTGTTGCATACATCAAATTTAATTCTTTTACTTTGCTCCCATTCATTTGTGTACCATTTGAGGCCTGGCACTTATGGAAGGCCTCTACTAATTCTGAAGAATAAACTATTCTCTTGTCAGGTTGCGGTTTGCTAAAATCAGAAGGAGGCAAAACAAGTTTGGAGGAAAAAATAAATAAACTCAATTTTGTACTGATTGAACTTGAGGACACCAAACACTAAATGGGCAGAGTTTCTCAGGATACTGAAGTTTGAAAGGATCTCCTCTCTGGACCTGGATGGGGCTGCAAGATTAAAATGAATATAGTAGTTTGAACAAATCACCCCACTAAATTTAGTGGTAAGATTTTAACCCTGATCCATTTATCAGGTAAGAACAAATCTTGATTTCTCATTAGGTGTGAACAGTCTTCTGACTAGCTGAGGAACTTAGTTATGCCCTCTGGCTCCTATATAAGACAAGACAACTAATAGGAAAAAGATGTTTAAATGGCTCATAGGGGAAAGTAGAGTATTTTAGTCAAGCTTCTGATAAGAAATTAACTAGTAGGGAGGAAGAGGACCCTCAAGTAGGTCTTGGTCTCATTTTCTTTTTTCCAGAACCACAATTACAATTAAGCACTTCTTTCTTCAGCTGCTCTTTTGGTGTGTAGCAAGAGGTAGAAAGAACCTTCTAATGGGAATGAGAGAAGCTGAACCTCACCACCACCACCCTCCCATGTCACAATTACCTGGAGGCTTTATTTGTGCCTATTTATCCACTTGGCCATACCTCAAAGGATCCGGAGGGATTTCGGACTTCTCATTTCTCCCCTGGCATCCTACAAGTTCCATGAATAGCTTATGGAAGTATCAGCATCAGAAACCACAAATCACCTGCAACAAGATTAAAAGTCTACAAAGACATGAGTGGGGGGGGGGAAGGGGAGGCCTACACCATAACTAAGGGGAACATCCTGAAAACTCCACAAAGATGATTCCAGTAATTATGAGTTAGCCCCTTTTAAACACGTTCTCTCTGAACCTGAGCCTTTCTCTCAGATTCAATATATTTTGGGAGAATGTATCATAGACTTCTAGAGGGGAATGTTTTATACCAATGGCTCTTGCTATACCATCTTAGTAGATACCTTTTCTAAAAGCAAATTAAGTTTGGATGACTAATTGATATTAACTAATAATTAAGGATGGAAGCATACCACTGGGGGCCTCATGAGCTATAGCACTTGGAAGATAACCCCCAACCCCTCAGGACTATTCCTAGAGCTCTAATTTTTAATTTTTAAAATTAATTTATTTACTCAATTTAGAACATTATTCCTTGGTTACAAGAATCACATTATTTCCCTCCCTCTCCTCCCCATGCCCTTCCTGTAGCCGATGCACAATTTCATTGGGTGTTACATGTGTCCTTGATCAGAAGCTATTTCCATGTTGTTGGTGTTTGCATTAGGATGTTCATTTATAGTCTACATCCCCAACCATATCCCCTAGACCCATGTATCAAAGCAGTTGTTTTTCTGCTGTGTTTCTACTCCCAAAGTTTTTCCTCTGAATGTGGATAATGTTTTTTTCTCGTAGATCCCTCTGAGTTGTTCAGGATCAATGCATTACCACTAATGGAGAAGTCCATTACATTCGATTGTGTGACAGTGTATCCATCTCTGTCTACAATGTTCTCCTGGTTCTGCTCCTCTCACTCTGCATCAATTCCTTTAGGTCATTCCAGTTCCCATGGAATTCCTCCACTTTATTATTCCTTTTAGAACAATAGTATTCAATCACCAACATATACCACAATTTGCTCAGCCATTCCCCAATTGAAGGGCATCCCCTCATTTTCCAATTTTTGGCCACCACAAAGAGCGCAGCTATGAATATTCGTGTACAAGTCTTTTTCCTTATTATCTCTTTGGGGTACAAACCCAGAAGTACTATGGTTGGGTCAAAGGGCACACAGTCTTTTATCACCCTTTGGGTATAGTTCCAAATTGCCCTCCAGAAAGGTTGAATCAATTCACAACTCCACCAGCAATGAATTAATGTCCCTACTTTTCCACATCCCATCTAGCATTCATTACTTTCCTTTGCTATCACGTTAGCCAATCTGCTAGGTGTGAGGTCATACCTCAGAGTTTTTTTGATTTGCATTTCTCTGATTATAAGAGATGTAGAGCACTTTTTCATGTGCTTATTAATAGTTTTGATTTCTTTACTTGAAAATTGCCAATTCATGTCCCTTGCTTATTTATCAATTGGAGAATGGCTTGATTTTTTGTACAATTGATTTAGCTCTTTGTAAATTTGAGTAGACCTTTGTCAGGGGTTTTTGTTATGAAGATTATTTCCCAATTTGTTGCTTCCCTTCTAATTTTGGTTGCATTAGTTTTGTTTGTACAAAACCTTTTTAATTTGATGTAATCAAAATGATTGATTTTACATTTTGTGATTTTTTTTCTGGCTCTTGCTTGTTTTTAAAAGTCTTTCCTTTCCCAAAGATCTGACATGTATACTATTCTGTGTTCACCTAATTTGCTTATAGTTTCCTTCTTTATATTCAAGTCATTCACCCATTCTGAGTTTATCTATTCCTAGAGCTCTTTTTATTTTTAAAATTTTATAATATTTTATTTGATCATTTCCAAGCATTATTCATTAAACACAAAGATCATTTTTTTTCCTACCCCCCAACCCTCATAGCCGACGTGTGATTCCACTGGGTATCACATATGTTCTTGATTCGAACCCATTGCCATGTTGTTAATATTTGCATTAGAGTGTTCGTTTAGAGTCTCTCCTCTGTCATGTCCCCTCAACTGCTGTAGTTAGGCAGTTGCTTTTCCTCGGTGTTTTTACTACCATAGTTTGTCCTCTGCTTATGAATAGTGTTTTTTCTCCTAGATCGCTGCAGATTGTTCAGGGACATTATACCGCCACTAATGGAGAAATCCATTACGTTCAATTATACCACAGTGTATTAGTCTCGGTGTACAATGTTCTCCTGGTTCTGCTCCTCTCGCTCTGCATCACTTCCTGGAGGTTGTTCCAGTCTCCATGGAACTCCTCCACTTTATTATTCCTTTTAGCACAATAGTATTCCATCACCAACATATGCCACAATTTGTTCAGCCATTCCCCAATTGATGGGCATCCCCTCGTTTTCCAATTTTTGGCCACCACAAAGAGCGCAGCTATGAATATTCTTGTACAAGTCTTTTTCTCCATTATTTCTTTGGGGTAAAGACCCAGCAGTGCTATGGCTGGATCAAAGGGTAGATATTCTTTTGTCGCCCTTTGGGCATAGTTCCAAATTGCCCTCCAGAATGGTTGGATCAGTTCACAACTCCACCAGCAATGAATTAATGTCCCTACTTTGCCACATCCCCTCTAGCATTCATTACTTTCCTTTGCTATCATGTTAGCCAATCTGCTAGGTGTGAGGTCATACCTCAGAGTTGTTTTGATTTGCATCTCTCTGATTATAAGAGATTTAGAACACTTCTTCATGTGCTTATTAATAGTTTTGATTTCTTCATCTGAGAACTGCCTATCTATGTCCCTTGCCCATTTATCAATAGGAGAATGGCTTGATTTTTTGTACAATTGATTTAGCTCTTTATAAATTTGAGTAATTAAACCTTTGTCAGAGGTTTCTATGAAGATTTCCCCCCAATTTGTTGCTTCCCTTCTGATTTTAGTTACATTGGTTTTGTTTGTACAAAAGCTTTTTAATGTGACGTAGTCAAAGTTATTTATTTTTCATTTTGTGATTTTTTTTTGTCTTGCTTGGTTTTAAAGTCTTTCCCCTCCCAAAGGTCTGACATGTATACTATTCTGTGTTTACCCAATTTACTTATAGTTTCCTTCTTTATGTTTAAGTCATTCACCCATTTTGAATTTATCTTGGTGTAGGGTGTGAGGTGTTGATCTATTCCTAATCTCTCCCATACTGTCTTCCAATTTTCCCAGCAGTTTTTATCGAATAGTGGATTTTTGTCCCAAAAGCTGGGATCTTTGGGTTTATCGTATACTTTCTTGCTGAGGTCGCTTGCCCCCAGTCTATTCCACTGATCCTCCTTTCTGTTTCTTATCCAGTACCAAATTGTTTTGATGACTGCTTCTTTGTAATATAGTTTAATGTCTGGGACTGCAAGGCCCCCATCATATGTGTTTTTTTTTTCGTTATTTCCCTGGATATCCTTGATTTTTTGTTATTCCAAATGAATTTTGTTATGGTTTTTTCTAAATGAGTAAAGAAATATTTTGGGAGTTCAATGCGTATGGCACTAAATAGATAAATAAGTTTGGGTAGGATGGTCATTTTTATTATATTGGCTTGTCCTATCCATGAGCAGTTAATGTTTTTCCAATTGCTCAAGTCTAGTTTTAGTTGTGTGGAGAGTGTTTTGTAGTTGTGTTCATATAGTTCCTGTATTTGTCTCAGGAGATAGATTCCTAAGTATTTTATTTTGTCTAAGGTGATTTTGAATGGGATTTCTCTTTCTAGTTCTTGCTGCTGAGATGTGTTGGAGATATATAGAAATGCTGATGACTTATGTGGGTTTATTTTGTATCCTGCAACTTTGCTAAAGTTGTTGATTATTTTGATTAGCTTTTTGGTTGAATCTCTAGGATTCTTTAAGTAGACCATGTCATCTGCAAAGAGTGATAACTTGGTCTCCTCCTTGCCTATTTTGATGCCTTCAATTTCTTTTTCTTCTCTAATTGCTACTGCTAGTGTTTCTAGTACAATGTTAAATAATAGAGGTGATAATGGGCATCCTTGTTTCACTCCTGATCTTATTGGGAATGCATCTAGCTTATCCCCATTGCAGATGATATTAGCTGATGGTTTTAGGTATATACTGTTTATTATTTTTAGGAATGACCCTTCTATTCCTATGCTTTCTAGTGTTTTTAGTAGGAATGGGTGTTGTATTTTATCAAAGGCTTTTTCTGCATCTATTGAGATAATCATGTGGTTCTTGTTGGTTTGCTTGTTGATGTGGTCAATTATGTGGATGGTTTTCCTAATATTGAACCAGCCCTGCATCCCTGGTATGAATCCTAATTGATCATAGTGGATGACCCTTCTGATCACTTGCTGGAGTCTTTTTGCTAGTATCCTATTTAAGATTTTTGCATCTATATTCATTAGGGAGATTGGTCTATTGTTTTCTTTCTCTGTTTTTAACCTGCCTGGTTTTGGAATCAGTACCATGTTTGTGTCATAAAAGGAGTTTGGTAGAACTCCCTCTTTGCTTATTATGTCCAATAGTTTGTATAGTATTGGGATTACCTGTTCTCTGAATGTTTGATAAAATTCACTGGTGAATCCATCAGGCCCTGGGGATTTTTTCTTAGGAAACTCTTTGATGGCTTGTTGGATTTCATTTTCTGATATGGGATTATTTAAGAATTCTATTTCTTCTTCTGTTAGTCTAGTTAGTTTGTATTTTTGTATATATTCATCCATATCACCTAAATTGGTGTATTTATTGCCATATAATTGGGGAAAGTAATCTTTAATGATTGCCTTAATTTCCTCTTCATTGGAGGTGATGTCCCCCTTTTCATCTTTGATGCTGTTAATTTGCTTTTCTTCCTTCCTTTTTTTAATTAGTTTGACCAGTACTTTGTCTATTTTGTTTTTTTTTTCAGCGTACCAGCTTCTTGTCTTATTTATCAAATCAATAGTTCTATCATTTTCGATTTTATTAATTTCTCCCTTAATTTTTAGGATTTCTAATTTGGTTTTCTGCTGGGGGTTTTTAATTTGATTGCTTTTGAGTTTTTTTATTTGCATTTCCAATTGATTGATCTCTGCTCTCCCTCATTTGTTAATATATGCACTCAGGGAAATGAATTTACCTCTGATTACTGCTTTGGCTGCATCCCAAAGGGTTTGAAAGAATGTCTTGCAATTGTCATTTTCCTCGATGAAATTATTAATTGTTTCTATGATTTCTTCTCTAACTAAACGATTTTGGAGTATCATATTGTTTAATTTCCAAATAGTTTTTGATTTGGTTTTCCATGTACCATTACTGATCATTATTTTTATTGCCTTGTGATCTGGAAAGGATGCATTTATTATTTCTGCTTTTCTGCATTTGAGTGCCATGTTTTATGACCTAATGTATGGTCAATCTTTGTGAATGTGCCATGTGGTGCTGAGAAAAAGGTGTATTCCTTTTTATCCCTATTTATTTTTCTCCATATGTCTATTAATTCTAATTTTCCTAAGATTTCATTCACTTCTTTTACCTCTTTCTTATTTATTTTTTGATTTGATTTATCTAAATTTGATAATGGTTGGTTTAAGTCTCCCACTAATACGGTTTTGCTGTCTATTTCCTTCTTCAATTCTCCTAGTTTCTCCATTAGAAATTTGGGTGCTATATTATTTGGTGCATACATGTTGATTAGCGATATTTCCTCATTATCTAAAGTCCCTTTTAACAAAATATAATTATCTTCTCTATCCCTTTTGATCAGGTCTATTTTTGCTTTGGCTTTATCAGATATCATGATTACCACTCCTGCCTTCTTTCTGTCAGTTGAGGCCCAGAAGGTCTTACTCCATCCTTTAATTCTGACCTGTTGTGTGTCTACCTGCCTCATGTGTGTTTCTTGAAGACAACATATGGTAGGGTTTTGGATTCTAATCCATTCTGCTATTCGTCTACGTTTTATGGGTGAGTTCATCCCATTCACGTTCAAAGTTATGACCGCCACTTGTGGACTCCCTGGCATTTTGATATCCTTCCCTAATTCTAACCTTTCTTCTTCAGCTCTACCTTTTAGTCCAGTGATTTACTTTAAATCAGTCCTCCTTGTCCCCTTCCTTGATATGTTTCCCTTTCTAGTCACCCCCTTTTTGTTCCCTCCCTTCCCCCTCTTCTTCCCTCCCTTTTTTGTGTTCCCTTCCCCCTTCCCCCCTTGGTTTTCCCTTCTCCCTTCCCTTGTTGGGTAAGATAGAATTCAAGATCCCAATGGATCTGGATGTTCTTCCCCCTCAGAATTGATTTCCCTGAGAGTAAGGTTTAAGTAAAAAAAAAAAAAAAAAAATATATATATATATATATATATATATATATATATATATTGATATAAATGTAGTTCTTATAGAAGAGAGTTTGAGTAAAAGAAAAAGATAACATTTTTCTTTTTTTCCCTTTCCTTCATATTTACCTTTTCAGGTATTCCATGCTCTTTGTTTTTCGATATTGGACTTTCCACAGAGCTCTGGTCTTTTCTTTGCAAAAAATTGGAACTATTCTATTTTGTTGAATGCCCATACTTTCCCTTGGAAGTATATAGTCAGTTTTGCTGGATAGCGGATTCTTGGTTCAAGACCCAGCTCTCTTGCCTTTCTCAAAATCATGTTCCATGCCTTATGATCATTCAGAGTGGAACTTGCAAGGTCTTGTGTACCCTGATTGGCATTCCTTTATATCTAAATTGTCTTTTTCTGGCTTCTTGTAGGATTTTTCCTTTTGTTTGAAAGCTTTGGAATTTGGCAATTACATTCCTGGGAGTTGTCTTTTGGGGATTTAGTGTAGAGGGTGTTCTGTGAGCTGTGTCAGTGGCTGTATTGCCCCCTTGTTCTAGAATCTCTGGGCAATTTTCTTTAATTATATCTTTTATTACGGTGTCGAGTTTGGTGTTTATTTCTGGATTTTCTGGAAGTCCAATTATTTTTAAATTATCTCTTCTTCCTCTATTTTCCAAGTCTGTCACCTTGTCAGTGAGATATTTTATGTTCTCTTCTAATTTCTTAGTCTTTTGGCTTTGCTTTATTAATTCTTGCTCGTTGTCTTCGAGTTGCCTGATTCTGACTTTTAAAGCCTGGTTTTCCTTTTCACTTTGGTCAAACTGGTTTTGTAGATTCGTGAATTTCTTTTGCATTATTTCCCACTTTTCCTCCCAGAGGGCTTCCATCTTTTTAATCCTTTCCGATTCAAATTCTTCATGGGTTTGTGGAGAGTTTCCATTTCCTTTGGAAGGTTTCGGTGCATTTACTTGTGTTTCCTCTTCTATCTCCTCTGTATTTTGTATTTTTGCTCCATAAAATGTGTCCAAATTCGCCCCCTTCTTATTGTTTTTCTTGGAATTTTGGGGCTTTTGTGCTTCTGTGGAGTTTGCCATCTCTATCTGAGTGGGGAGGACTAACTTTTCTTATCTCTGTCTGGTGTTCAGAGGTTTTAGCCCTAGGCAGATTGTTTGTTCTATGCAGTTGTTGTTCTGTCTTCCCGGGGAAGCCAGGAATTGCTGGTGTTTCTGTGTTACTGCCCTCCTTGATTCTCTCCCGATGCTTCTCCGTTGCCTTACTTCCACGCTTTGAGCCTGGCTTGGCACTCTCCGCGAGGTGTTTCACTGCTTTTGCCGGCCAGCCAAGGCTGCACTCTGAGGGGCAGGGGCCATGGCTTCCTGGAGCTCAGAGGGCTCCTGATAAGATTAGCTTTCACTGGGTTGAACTGAGTATGCTTTGAGGCAGGGACCTCCCGTGAGACTCGGATGGAGGGATCCAGCCAGGGGGTTACAAGCTCCCCCCTCCTCTCTCTGTTTCCCTGCTGTCTTTGTGCCCCCGTGACTGAGTCAGGTTGTTTTCAGGAAGCAGCCTTCAGAATAGCAGGCCCTGAGGCTCTGAGGTTCCCTCTGCTGCCTTGGACTCGGAGCTCTGGGTTGGGGGGGGATGGGTCCTGGGACCTTCCTTCTGCCTACCCCTTAGGTCTCAGTGATCTCGGATTTTGGTTTTCGGGGGGGAGTACCTTTTGATCCAGGTCCAGGAGGAGGGTTCCCGGGGTCTATGCTGTTGTTCATTTTGAATTTCGGTGCCCTAGGAGCATATAGTTTGAGTTCAGTAGGGAAGGGTTTCCAGAGATCTGAACTTTAGCTTTCTCTAAGCCCACCATCTTGACCAGAAGTCTCCTATTCCTAGAGCTCTTGAAGGAAGTAGTAGCCACACTTCTGGGGAAGTGACCAGTCAGTTGCTTCTGGGATTTGGGAGAGTTGCTTCAAAGCATGTTTGTTGTGTCTGACTCTTCATGACCATGTAGACTGTACCATATGTGGGGTTTTCTTGGCAAGTATCTAGTAGTAGTTTACCACTTCCTTCTCTAGTAGACTAAGGGAAACAGAGGTTACATGACCTGCCCAGAGTCACACAACAAGTAAGTATCTGAGGTGAGGTTTGAATTCGGGTCTTCCAGTCTCCAAGCTCAATGCTATATCCACTGAACCACCTAGCTGGTTCACAGAGTGTGTGTGCCACACAAATAATAACCCTTGGTATGCTGAGGGCAAAGATGCACAGGTAATCAGCAAAGGTTGGGATTTGATAATAGTTGCCTCTGTTGTGATACAAATAGATAAAGCCACTGCTCTGCCTCTATAGA
The DNA here is from genome assembly GCF_027887165.1 of Monodelphis domestica. Classification (NCBI taxonomy): domain Eukaryota; kingdom Metazoa; phylum Chordata; class Mammalia; order Didelphimorphia; family Didelphidae; genus Monodelphis; species Monodelphis domestica. Next base: position 193,650,536 of record NC_077231.1, on the reverse strand, counting down.
TATCAGAAACAATTTTAGCATTAAGATATCTATTAGGGGACAAAATGAGAACTCAGAATGATCTCAGTAGTATAGAACTGATGACCTAAAACTAAAAAGATTAAATTTTTTAGACATTATTTTATTTGGTCATTTCCAAACATTATTCATTGAAACAAAGATCATTTTCTTTTCCTCTCCCCCCTCCCACCACCTCTCCCATAGCCTAAGCGCAATTCCAATGGGTATCACATGTGTTCTTGATTCGAATCCATTTCCATGTTGTGGGTATTTGCATTAAAGTTTTCATTTAGTCTCTCCTCAGTCATATCCCCTCAACCCCTGTAGTCAAGCAGTTGCTTTTCCTTAGTGTTTTTACTCCCACAGTTTGTCCTCTGCTTGTGGATAGTGTTTTTTCTCCTAGATCCCTGTGGATTGTTCAGGGACATTGCATTGACACTAGTGGAGAATTCCATTACATTCGATTGTACCACAGTGTATCAGTCTCTGTGTACAATGTTTTCCTGGTTCTGCTCCTTTCTCTCTGCATCACTTCCTAGAGGCTGTTCCAGTCTCCATGGAACATGGAGACTCCTCTACTTTATTATTCCTTTTAGCACAATAGTATTCCATCACCAACATATACCACAATTTGTTCAGCCATTCCCGAATTGAAGGGCATCCCCTCATTTTCCAATTTTTTACCACCACAAAGAGCGCAGCTATGAATATTCTTGTACAAGTCTTTTTCTCCATTATTTCTTTGGAGTACAAACCCAACAGTGCTATGGCTGGATCAAAGGGCAGACAGTCTTTTATTGCCCTTTGGGCATAGTTCCAAATTGCCCTCCAGAAAGGTTGAATCAATTCACAACTTCACCAGCAATGAATTAATGTCCCTACTTTGCCACATCCCCTCTAGCATTCATTACTTTCCTTCACTGTCATGTTAGCCAATCTGCTAGATGTGAGGTGGTACCTCAGAGTTGTTTTGATTTGCATCTCTCGGATTATAACAGATTTAGAACACTTTTTCATGTGCTTATTAATAGTTTTGATTTCTGTATCTGAAAACGGCCTATTCATGTCCCTTGCCCATTTATCAATTGGAGAATGGCTTGATTTTTTGTACAATTGATTTAGCTCTTTGTAAATTTGAGTAATTAAACCTTTGTCAGAGGTTTTTATGAAGATTGTTTCCCAATTTGTTGCTTCCCTTCTGATTTTAGTTACATTAGTTTTGTTTGTACAAAAGCTTTTAAGTTTGATGTAGTCAAAATTATTTATTTTACATTTTGTGACTCTTTATAACTCTTTCTTGGTTTTAAAATCTTTCCCTTCCCAAAGGTCTGACATGTATACTATTCTGTGTTTGCCTAATTTACTTAAAGTTTTCTTCTTTACATTCAAGTCATCCACCCATTCTGAATTTATCTTGGTGTAGGGTGTGAGGTGTTGATCCAAACCTAATCTCTCCCACACTATCTTCCAATTTTTCCAGCAGTTTTTATCAAAAAGTGGATTTTTGTCCCAAAAGCTGGGGTCTTTGGTTTTGTCATAGACTGTCTTTTTAAGGTCATTTATGCCAAGTTTATTCCACTGATCCTCCTTTCTGTCTCTTAGCCAGTACCAAACTGTTTTGATGACCGCTGCTTTATAGTATAGTTTGAGATCTGGGACTGCAAGTCCTCCTTCCTTTACCTTTTTTTCTTCATTATTTCACTGGATATCCTTGATCTTTTGTTCTTCCAAATGAACTTTGTTATGTTTTTTCTAATTCAGTAAAGAAAATTTTTGGTAGTTCAATGGGTATGGCACTAAATAAGTAAATTAATTTGGGTAGGATGTTTATTTTTATTATGTTAGCTCATGTGAATCTTAAAAATTCTCAGACTCTACCTTAGAATATTTGGTTAAGACCATTCCCCATTTTAAACAATGAAGGGACTTAGGAATATATGTGAGAACTTTACATTACTCCACCCATACTTAGACAGTGCCTTAGGGGGAGGTAAAGTTGTAAACTCTTTACTGAACAATGAAAAGTACTTAACCCATACTTAAAGTAAATCTAAAAAACCTTAAGCTAAGTCTATTTTTAGATCTAATACAAAAAGGTGCTAAGTACCTATAAAGGTTAGGCAACTTGCAAACTTGCAAGGGGCAAAGAAGTGTGAAGTTACTCAGAAGTTTTAGTCTACCAAGAGAAGTTGAGAACTAAAGAAGGAGTGAATTAAGAATGGTCAGTCCTGTGAAAACATCTACTGTGATTGGTAGATGTGAGGACTTAGGGGAGGTGACATAGGAGAAAATTATCTTTAAAAGGAGAATCAGAAGGCCTCTGAAGGGGATTCAGCCTTGGAATCTGAAGTGGAGCTGAGGAGCTGAACTGGTGGGTCTCTCTGAACACTAGAATCTTGCTTGGGACAAATCTTGTAGTGAGAGGATTAAAGACTGACTGATCTCTCTTAGGGCTTGGGCCTAGGCTGGCCTAGACTGGCCTGGCCTGGTCTAGCCCCTTTCTCATTATTTCCTCTTATTCTCTCTCCCTTTCATTTATTCCTTAATTTGTATAATTAAAATCTCCACAAAACCCAGCAGACTTGGGTATATTTAATATTTGGGAATTTTCCCCTGGTGACCATTATATTTTTGATTTAATTCAAGACACTGTCTTGAAACCATATTTCTGTGGTCACAGTTTATGCCAACCACTTTTTTTATCTATAACAGTTTATACCACCACTCTTTTAACTGTTACACATGTCCCACCCGTGAGCAATCAATTTTTTCCAATTGTTTAGATCTAGTTTTAACTGCGTGCAGAGTGTTTTGTAGTTGTGTTCATATAGTTCCTGTGCTTGTCTCGGCAGATAGATTCCTAAGTATTTTATATTGTCTAGAGTGATTTTAAATGGAATTTCTCTTTCTAATTCTTGCTGCTGAAATGGGTTAGAGATATATAGAAATACTGATGACTTATGCGGGTTTATTTTGTATCCTGCAACTTTGCTTAAGTTGTTGATTATTTCGACTAGCTTTTTGGTTGATTCTCTAGGATTCCTTAAGTAAACCATCATATCATCTGCAAAGAGTGATAGCTTGGTCTCCTCATTGCCAATTTTAATAGCTTCAATTTCTTTTTCTTCTCTAATTGCTACTGCTAATGTTTCTAGTACAATGTTAAATAATAGAGGTGATAATGGGCATCCTTGTTTTACTCCTGATCTTATTGGGAAAGCTTCTGGTTTATCCCCATTGCAGATGATGTTTGCTGATGGTTTTAGATATATACTGTTGATTGCTTTTAAGAAAGGCCCTTCTATTCCTATACTTTCTAGTGTTTTCAATAGGAATGGGTGTGGTATTTTATCAAAGGCTTTTTCTGCATTTATTGAGACAATCATGTGTTTTTTATCAATTTACTTGTTAATATGGTCAATTATGTGAATGGTTTTCCTAATATTGAACCATCCTTGCATTCCTGGTATGAATCCTGCCTGGTCATATTGGATGACCCATGTGATGACTTGCTGGAGTCTTTTTGCTAGTATACTATTTAAAATTTTTGCATCTATATTCATTAGAGAGATTGGTCTATAGCTTTCTTTCTCTGTTTTTGACCTGCCTGACTTTGGAATCAGTACCATGTTTATTTCGTAAAATGAATTTGGTAGAACTCCTTCTTGGCTTACTCTGTCGAATAGTTTGTTTAATATTGAGATTAGTTGTTTTTTGAATGTTTGATAGAATTGATTTTTGAATCCATCTGGACCTGGGGATTTTTTCTTAGGGAGTTCTTTGATGTCTTCTTCAATTTCTTTTTCTGAGATGGGGTTGTTTAGGTAATTTATTTCTTCCTATTTTAGTCTAGGCAATTTATATTTTTGTAAGTATTCATCCATATCACCTAGATTGCCATATTTGTTGCCATATAATTGGACATAGTAGTTTTTAATGATTGCCTTAATTTCCTCTTCATTAGGGGTGAGGTTTCCTTTTTCATCTTGGATACTGTCAATTTGGTTTATTTCTTTCCTTTTTTAAATTAGATTGACTAGTACTTTGTCTATTTTATTTATTTTTTCAATGTACCAGCTTCTAGTCTTATTTATTAAATAAATAGTTCTTTGATTTTCAATTTTATTAATTTCTCCTCTGAGTGTTAGGATCTCTAATTTAGTCTTCATCTGAGGATTTTTAATTTGTTCTTTCTAATTTTTTAATTTGCATGCCCAATTCATTAACCTCTGCCCTTCTTAATTTGTTAATATATGAACTAAAGGATATAAATTTCACCCCGAGTACTGCTTTAGCTGCATCCCATAGGTTTTGAAAGAATGTCTCATCATTGTCATTTTCTTCGTTGAAATTATTAATTGTTTATACAATTTGTTCTTTAACTAACTGGTTTTGGAGAATCGTATTGTTTAATTTCTAATTAATTTTTGATTTACCTCTCCATGTTCCCTTACTAATTATTATTTTCATTGCATTGTGATCTGAGAAAGTTGCATTTATTATTTCTGCTCTTTTGCACTTGTTTGCAATGTTTTTATGCCCTAATACATGGTCAATTTTTTTGAATGTACCATGTGCTGCTGAAAAGAAGGCATATTTCTTTTTTTTCCCTATTTATTTTCCTCCACATGTCTACTAACTCTAATTTTTCCAAGATTTAATTCACTTCTCTTACCTCTTTCTTATTTATTTTTTGGTTTGATTTATCTAGTTTGGATAGAGGAAGGTTCAGGTCTCCCACTAGTATGGTTTTTCTATCTATTTTGTCCTTGAACTCCTCTAGTTTCTCCTTTAGAAATCTGGATGCTATGCCATTTGGTGCATACATGTTGAGTAATGATATTTCCTCAGTGTCTATACTGCCTTTTATCAGGATATATTTACCTTCCCTATCTCTTTTGACTAGATCTGTTGTTACTTTGGCTTTGTCAGATACAATGATTGTGACTGCTGCCTTCTTTTTCTCAGTTGATGCCCAATAGATTTGGCTCCATCCTCTTATTTTTATCCTATGAGTGTCTACCTTCCTCATGTGTGTTTCTTGTAGACAGTATATGGTAGGGTTTTGGATTCTAATCCACTCTGCTATTCGCTTGCGTTTTATGGGTGAGTTCATTCAATTCACATTCAGAGTTATGATTACTAGCTGTGTATTACCCAGCATTTTGTTTTCTAGTCCTGTTCCTGCCTTTTCTTCTTTCACTATTTCCTTCTTCACCAATGTTTGCTTTTAATCAGTCCCCCTAGTTCCCACCCTTATTTTACTTCTCTTTCTACCCCTCCCTTCTTATTCCCCCCTTATTTTCCTTGTAGTCTTTCTAAAATTAACCCCCCACCCCTCCCTCCACTGTACTACTTCCCTCCCCACCAGTCCATTTGTTATCCTTCTACTCCCCTATAGGGTGCAAATCTATTCTCTGCCCCTAATGGATTGGATTGTTTTTTCCTCTTTGAGTCAATTTCAAAGCACATAAAAGTTGAGTCTTTCCTGTCTCCGACCTCTTTACCCTTCCAGTGTATTGATGTTCTCCCCCTCCCACCATGAGCTTCTTTGTGACATATAAACTTACCCATTTGTTTCTTTTCCCATTTCTTTTAATATTAACCTATTTTAAGCTCTAGTTACATATATGTATATATATGTATATATGCATGCTCATGTGTATGTATTTGTGCATGTATATATCTATATACCTATTTATGTATTGTCCTTTCATCCTATACAGTTTGTCACTGTTCCCTCTAAGTGTACTTCTTTTTGCTGCCCAGGTGATAACAACAGTTTTTAAGAGTTACCAATGACCTCTTTTCTTATAGAGATACATATCATTTTAACTTATTGAGTCTCTTAAAATTTTTTTTTTTGTTTCGTGTTGTTTTTCTTTTTTTCCCTCTTTTTAAATTACCTTTTGATGATTCTCTTGAGTTCTGTGCTTGGACATCAAATTTTCTGTTCAGGTCTGGTCTTTTCTTTATGAATTCTTGAAATTCTTCTATTTTTTTGAATGACCATTCTTTCCCCTATAAGAATATAGTCAGTTTTGCTGGTTAGTTGATTCTTGGTTGTAGACCTATTTCCCTTGCTTTCTGAAATATCATATTCCATGGCTTTCTTTTTTTTCCAGTGTGGATACAGGCAGATCCTGAGTTATCCTCACTGTGGTTCTGTGGTATCTGAATGACTTCTTCTTGGCAGCTTGTAATATTTTTCCTTTGGTCTGATAGTTCTTGAATTTAGCTATAACATTCCTTGGTGTTGTCAGTTGGGGATTAAGTACAGGAGTGATCTGTGGATTCTTTCAATCTCCACTTTTCCCTCTTGTTCTAATATTTGGGGCAGTTTTCTTTAATAATGTCCTGTAGTATGATGTCCAGGCTTTTTCTTTTGTCATGGTCTTCTGGTAGACCAATGAATTCTTAAATTGTCTCTCCTTGAACAATTTTCTAAATCCTCTGTTTTGTGAATGAGATACTTCATATTTTCCTCAATTTTTTCATTCTTTTGGCTTTGTTTTATAGTGTCCTGCTGCCTTGTGAGGTCACTTAATTCTAGTTGTTGTATTCTGGTTCTTAAAGACTGGATTTCATCCTTGGATTTTTGGTCATCCTTTTCCTTTTGGTCTGATTTTCTTTGGAGGTCATCTTTCATCGTCTTTACCTTGTCTTTCATCTCCTTTTTCTCATCTTTCATCTTCTTCACTTCATCTTTCATCTTCTTTGCCTCATTTTCCAGCTGGTTGATTTTGGCTTTCAGGACACTGTTTTCTGTTTCCAGATGATTTATCTTAGTTTTTAAGTTCTTTTCCCAATTGTCTTCAGCCTCTCTTAATTGTGTTTTGAATTGCATTTTGAGTTCTTCCAAAGCCTGTATCCAATTCACTGGGCTTTCTGATTTTTCCTTTGCTGATCCCTCACCCTCTGTTTCATTTGCTCTTTGCTCATTACCTGTGCAGAAGCTGTCTATTGTAATTTCTTTATTATTTTTCTGTTGTTTGCTTGAGTTTACCCCTTCTTTGCTCCCGTTATTTGTCTGTGCTCTTGCTCCTCTCATTTGTTTTTTTGTTTTTGGGGCTGTCAGTCTACCCCCTTGGAGCTTTGTCAGATTTCTTGGTACAGTCTCTGGGGGAGGAATGTTAGCTTCCCTGTCCTCTGGAGACTTTTGATTGGATTAAGTTCAACTGGGGGGGAGCTGTATGTACTTTGAGGCCTAAAACTCCTGGAAAGCTGGTGCTGCCCAGGCTCTCTCCAGTTCTCTCCAGCTGCTTCTCTGTTGTAGGCAAGGTTCCCCAGTGCCTTTGCCCACCCCAAGGTTCCTGTCCTTGTGGGAGGCCCTCCACTGTAGGCAGGGAGGGGTCCTGGCCTCTCTGGGCTCCAAGGAGTCCTGATGGGATTAGGTTCAACTGGGTTGGTCTGGATATGCCTGGAGGCAAAAACCTCCGTTGAGACTGGAGCCAAATGGAATGACCAAGCCATGGGGAGGAGACCCCATGGGGAGACCAAGCCAGTCTCTCCCTGGCTTCCTCCTGGCTGCCCACACTGGATGCTTTGAGCCCGACACCCCGCTGCTTACAAGGTAGACCTTCTAAACCAGCACTTTGCCCGCCCAGAGGTTCCTGCTACCGCTGGGGGATCAGCTCTCTGGGTTGGGGGGAAGGGGTCCTGAGACCTTCCTTCTGCCTTCCTCTTAGACCTGAGTTTTCTTGGATTCAGGCTTTTGTGGGGCATACTTTTTGATTTGAGTCCAAAAGGAGGGTTCCCCGTCTCTGTCCTGTTGTTAAGTTTGAATTTCAGTCCCCTAGGAGCATTCAGTTTGTGATCGGTAAGGAAGGGTTTTCAGAGGTCTGAACTTTTTCTGCTTCTAAGCCACCATCTTGACTCCGCCTCCCCTAAAAAGATTAAATTTAAATGCAAAGTTCTTTAAGTTAAACAAACGGGGTCATTTACACAAATCCAGTGTTCAGGAATTTGGGCTATTAGAGGACTGGAATGGGTGGTGTGGTGAGGTCCAACTTCTCTAATTCCCAAAAAAAGATGCTCTCCAAAGCTCTTAGCACTCACTGAAAGAGCAGCTGGCGAGAGTGGTATTTAATTGTAATTATGGTCTGGGAGAGGGGAAAATGCATTAGGAGTCTCAGAAAGTAGCTGGATTGCTGAAAGGTAGTGGATCAATGACTATACTTTGTGGGGACAGTATTAGAACCTTGTAGGAAAGTTTGTAATTTGATGACTTGTGCCTCATTCCACATGACAGTATGAAGTCTTACCGAGAGGCTGAGAAGCCCAGTTAAGTTTTGCCTTGAACTTGCTTCCTCCATATATTTCACTATGCTGTGGGTGAGCATTTGCAAAGGTCTTTTGTCTTTGTAGTAAGGATTCAGTAGCTTGCTTTTTTTTTTTTAGTGGCCTCACACAGCACATACTGACGAAGAGCAAACATCGTGGAGAGCTCTAAGATTAGATTTTTGTCAAGCACTGCTCATCTGAATCATGCCACAGCTGATCTTGTTTCTGGCTTCTAGTTCCCATTTCTGAAGAAGAATAGGTGTGTCAAGGGGGAACAGACAACCTAAATTACAGGACAGAACACAAGTGATGTTAAAAATCCCTAGAAATTTTTGTTGGGTGACAACTACAGTGAAAACTAGTTACACCTCCTCATTGGCTTCTCTGAGGTTGCTCTCATCATTAACTTCTTGTGACTCCATGTTCTCAAGCTTATCTAGAACTGCTCCTTATCCCGTTTCCATCTTTTAAACTTTTATTGCCACTAAAAGTGCTGGTTTTGAGATCCTTTCTTTCTTCTTTCATAACTTTTTAAAATCTCTTCGCTTCTGTTGATATTAGGTATTAGTTCCAAGGCAGAAGAGTAGTAAAGGTTGGCAATTGGAATTGTGACTTGCCTATGGCCATATAACTAGGAAGAATCTGAAGCAAAACCTATTTCCATATTGTTCCATTGTTGTAAGAGAATACTCACAAAGCCCAAACACCAAAATAAAATCCCAAATAAAATAAAGTGAAAAATCACATGCTTTGATCTGAATTCTGACTCCAACAGTTGCTTCTCTGGAGGTTAGAGGGCATTCTTTGTTATAAGTCCCTCAGAATTGTCCTAGATCATTGTATTGCTGAGAGTAGCTAAGTCTTTTACAGTTGTTCATTCCACAATATTGTTGTTAGTACAATGTTATTCTGTTTCTGCTAATTTCAAACTGCATCAATTCCCTTCTAGTTCTCGGTATGTTTGTGTCTAAAAATCTCTCCCCTATCTTGTCCTACCAGCCCCTCTCTTATCCCCTCACCTTACCACCCTTCCTCTTGAAATGTACTCCCCTCTAGATATCTCTTCCTTCCTTTTCTTATTCCCTCAGTCCCCCAAGGGAACTACCAATCCCTTCCCTATCCCATTCATCTTTCCTCCTGTTTCTCTGTACATTAAGAAGATTTTTACCTTTCTAATTGTTTATGTTGCTCTCTCTTTTTCCTAAGTCTGATTAGAGTTGGGTTCTAGTACTGCCAGCCCCCTACCCTCTCTTTTCATTCTCTTTGGCATTTCCTCCTTTCATTGCTCTTCCATATAAGATAGACACTTCACCCTACCTATTCCTGATCTACTCCATTACCATTTCAGCTCATTCCATTCACCTTGACCTCAAGTCTTCCATCCATCCATTTGCCTTGAAAATACTCAGAGAATACCGCTATTCCCAGGGGCCATAGGTCATATTTTCCAATATGGGAATCAAATAATTTTGATTTTTTGGGTTGCTTATGATTAATCTTTCATTACTGTTGTATATTTTTATAGGTCTTGCAGATTCTTCTGATTTCTGGATTTTCTCCCAGGAATAGTTAAAACTCCCTTAGTTCACGAAACATTAATTTTTTACTTTCTATAATTATGCTGAGTTTTGCTGGATATATTATTCTTGGTTTTAAGCCCAGTTCTTTTGCTCTATGAAATACTGTATTCCATACCCTGTGTTCTTTTAATGATATGACTGTTAAGTCTTGTGTTATTCTGAATGTAGCTCCAAAGCATTAATTTTTTCCTTGTTGCTTATAGTATTTTCTCTTTACCCTGGGAGTTATGGAATTTAGCAATTATGTTCCTGTGCATTTTTATCTATGAATCTCTTTGAAGTGATCAGTGAATTCTTTCAATTTATGTTTTATCCTCTGATTCTAGATTTTTCTAGGCAGTGTTCCTTGATGATTACTTGGAATATAGTGTCTAACCGCCTTTTTTGATCATACTTATTCTTATATTGTCTCTCCTTGATCTGTTTTCTATGTTAGCTGTTTTTATGATAAGATGTTTCATGTTATCTTGTATTATTTTATTCTTTTATTATTCTTTATGATTTCTTGTTTTCTTGGGAAATTGTTAGCTTTTCTTTGTCCAATTCTAGTTCTTAATAAATTATTTTCTCCCATGAGTTTCTGGATCTGTTTTTCCATTTTTCCATTCTTTCTTTCATAATTTTCTTGATTTTCTTTCATTGCTTATTTTTTCTTAATCTTTCCTCACCCTTCTTTATTTGCTTTTTGGGTTTTTTTAAAGCACTTCCAAAAGTTTTTTGTGAGCTTGTGGTCATTTATCGTATTTCTTTGCTGTTTTCAAATTTGGTCTTTTAACTTCACTGTCCTCTCAGTTTGAACTGGGCCTTCTCTGTCCCCATAATAGGAATTAATAGTTGGATTTTTCCTCCTTTGCTTGCTTATTTTTTATTTTTATGTTTTATTCTTATATTTTAGGGGCTAGAGCAATAGCATTAGTTATTGACTTTTTGCTGGATTCCCAGGGTTCTTGGTTGGCTAGGGTATGTTATCTAGGTTTTCAGGGATTTCTGTGCTTGTTTTTTCATAGACTCTATTTAGTTATTTCAGTTTTTATAGTCCATGATCTATTGGAATCCAAATCCCTTGGTAAAACCCCAGTCTGTGATTGACTTCAGGTGTTCCCAGCCAGAGACTGTGGGTAGTTCTACCACTGCAACTGCAAGCAGCTAGTCCACCTCCCCCTTTGGAAGCAACTAGTGTAGTAGGTGGTTGATCTTTAAGGATTATGGTAATGGGGAATCATATCTGCCACCCTCCTCCTTTGTCTCCCTCCTCCCTTATCCTTTCCCCTTCAGTTAGTCTCTGCACTTGGTGACAACTGGAAGTCACATCTGAGTAAGTTTCTTGATATATCTAATATCTAACTCACTCTTTGAATGGTTAGAACAAGAAGTTTATTTAAGGAAAGGGGGAGGAAAAGGAAATTGGATGGGAGAGAGGGTTTAGAGTTTTCCTGATCTTAAAATAATGCTGAATTAAAGAATAATATTGTAGGGTCGTGAATGAGGGATGTGGCTAACAGGGTTGAGGATCTTGGAGTCACTTTCTGATACAAAAGAGAGAAATCAGTAAGAAGAGGATCTTCTCAGTCCTTACTCCTTCCTGTCTCAGGTGAAAGAGAGACCTCCAACAGTTTGGATGCTTTCCTTCAACAGTCTTCTCCTAGTCACATTATCTTCTGGAATGCTCCTTGACTGACAGCTTCTGAAAATCTTCATCCATTGCCTCTGTTGCAGGTTTTCTTTAATTTACTCATTCACACTAGGGTCCAAACTCTCCTGGTCACAGCTAGGGGCATTAGTCTCTTAGCAACCATACTCACTGATGCATACTTTCTCATTCTTCCACTCCTATTGCTGCAGCCTGGGATAGAGCTGTTATGTACTCCATGTCCTTTGGACCTCCAAAGTCCCTCATTTGTTAGCAGCCTGGCTTGGCTTTCTGCTCTTAGAGCCTGGCATTCCCAGACTCTGTAGTGTCCACTCCTTCAATCTCCAGCTATGGGCCAGGAGAGATCTTCAGATCGAAGGAAACAGTAGATAAGCTGTTCTCAGGGCCTTCCACCTGTAGTTCCAAGGATATTGTTGAGGATACAAGCTCCTGGGCTTAGCAAAAAAAGGTGAAGTTGCCTTCTGCCCCCCAGGGCCCTCAGGTAGGCTTGAGACCAGGGAAGTCAGAAACTCTCCTTACTAGTTATCCCTGGATATTTTACTTCTCTCCTGACTCCTGTTTTTATTGCTTTTAGAATTGATTCTGTGGAGTTATTTTTGATTGGGGGGGCAGGTTTAGGAAGTAGAAGAAGTTTCATGCCTTACTCTTCCATTTTCCCACAATCCTTGATATACACTTTGGTTTCCAATTCTTTGCTATGCCCCCTAAAATCTGCTAGAATTATTATTATTTTTAAACCTTATTTCTTTTATTTACCTTATTTCTTAGGATCAAGACTAAATATTGATTCCAAGGGAGAAGAGCAGCAAGGGCTAGGTAATTGGTGTTAAGTGACTTGCCCAGGGTCACACAGCTGAGAAGTGTGTGAGGCCAGATTTAAACCTAGATCCTCCTGAATCTGGGCCTGGTATACTCTCCACTGTGGTATCTAGTTGCCCTTAGAATTATTTTTGAACATATATCTTGTTTCCCTCTCTTTCAGTTCTTTGGGCATATTCCCAGCAGTGGTATTTTTGGGTCAAAGTTTGCATAGTTTACTGAGTATAGTTTTTGCAAATAGTGTTTCACTTGCTTTCCAGGATGGTTGGACCAATTCACAGTTCACCAACAGAAGCTCTCATTTCTTCTGGTTGAGATTATGGCAGTCACCTTCCCATTAGTATTCTTGCTCCAGAGTATAATTTTTTTCAATCTGTTCTCCATGCTGTTTGAATAACCTTGTCTATATATAGTTCTGATAATGCTGTAATCAAATTTAAAAGTCTTTAGTGGATCATCATTGCTGTTGAATAAAGCAGTAACTCTTTTAGATCCATGGTCTAATTCTACCTTGATAGTCAAGTCATTTCAAACTACACGCTTTTACATATTCTATGTTCTAATCCAACCTGATTCTTCTCCATATCTAGCTATTGTCTTTCCTCTTCAGTTTTTCCCAGCCTTTGCTCTGTGAAGATTGGATTTGGCTCTCCCCTGATTGTAACAATAAAGGTACTAAGGTCTTTCTTTATTGTGAAGATTAAATTGTAATCCCCTGTCTATTTTTAGATTTTAATCCCCAAAGTGTAAACCCAGTACTTAAAGTAGATCTACCCATTTTATCCACAAAAAGGTATGAACTAACTATAAAAAAGGTGTGAACTAACCACAAAAAGATATGGACACCAATTTCATACATTTCAATGTATGAGAGATGTGACCCACGTGTGAAAAAGTGGGCAGTCCTAGAGAGGAGCACCTGTTGTGATTGGTAAACATAAAATTTAGGGGAGGTGACACAAGAGAAAAGGTCTTTAAATAGTGGAAACAGAGACACACAGAAATTGATCAATCACTCAGAGTTGGACTAGATGACAGTCACTCTGACTTGGAGTGGAAGAACAGTCACTCGGAGCTGGAGGGAAGACAAACACTTGAGGAGCAACTGGAAGACAGATACTCAGACTTGGAGTGAAGACCCTTGGCTGTGGAACTGGAACCCTGGAGGAGCTAGTGCAGGATACCTCAGACTGCTTTCCTTTTAGATGGTCACTGTGGTTAGTATAAAGGCTGACTTCTTTCCTTGCCCTTTATAGAAAGGCCCATCATCTTGAGACTCCTTTCGCCTGACTGGTGCCTTAGAATTTCTAACTGGTTCAGAGGAAGCTGGAACTTTCTCTCGCTCTCTCTCCCCTTTTCTTCCTTAATATATTCTCTCTATTGTAAAATAAACTACCATAAATTTCATTTATTGGAGTAATGAATTTTGGGATTTAGAAATTAAATCCCTGGCAACCACCAATTAAATAGTTCAATTCAACCATAAAACCAATACATTTAACAGCTCCTACCATCCCCCATGCTCTGGAATAAGCCATCCTTTCCCTTTGAGATCCTGACATTCATTTATTTAAGTTCCTTTATTCTTCTAAGATCAGACGTAAATGATATGTTTCATGAAGTTTTCTCTGATTCTCTTCTCTTCCCCAGACAAGAGTGAAAGTGATCTCTCCTTCAAATTTCTCATAGCATGATCCTTGGACTTGAGCTTGGTAAAGTCATTCTCTCTTGGTAAAGTCATTCTGTACTTAATACAGTTCTTGGCACATAGTAGGTAATTTTTATATAAATGTTAATGATTCATACTTGTACAGTGCTTCATTTTATGCTTCCTAGAGAAAAGGGTTGAGAAGAGTGAGAGGAGGAAAATTTGAAGATATTTTCTTTCAGATCACTTTAGAGCTATCATTTCAAATGTATTTATCTGTAATTAAATTAATCAACTGCCTGGGTTCATCTTAATATGATGCTTTAGTACCTTTAAATTTGAGTAATACTGACATTTATGCTATTTTTATGTTTTTTTCCTTCCCTGCTGGGCTGGGACAACAGCATAGCGTCATGATCTGGTATCTTGGCTATATTTAAATTAGATGTGGTCAGATTATTTCTCTGGAGACAGCCCAAATACTTCACCATTTGCCTAACCCACTAATAATGTAAGCAGGAGGAAAATAGAAAACTGTATTAGAAATTTAACAAAATATGTAAATTCCTGTCCCCATACTTTTTTAAATTCTAATTCTAATTCTTCTAGTTGTATAATAGCTATTTGTTGTTCAGTAATTTTTCAATTTTGTCCAACTCTTTGTGATCCTCTTTAGGGTTATCTTGCAAAGATGCTGAAGTAGTTTTCCCCTTTCTTTTCTAGCTCATTTTTCAAATGAGGAAACTGAGGCAAACAGGGCTAAATTATTTTCTCAGGGTCACAAAGCTAGTAAGTGTCTAAGGCCAGATTTGAATTCAGAAAGATGAGACTTCTTGACTCTAGGCATGGCTAAATAACTGTCCCAATGATTATATATATGTATGTATATATAATATATGTGTATATATATACACGCACACACATGTATAACCCAGTTGAATTGCTTATCTGCTCCAAGAGGGGTGGAGGGAAGAGGGGGAGAGAGAAAGAGAATGAATCATCTAACCATAGAAAAATATTAAAAAATGTTTTTAAAGAGATTGAAAAAATATTTAAAAAAACTATTGTAAGGAAGAAACTCTATCACAGCACCCAATTTTCCAATACCTTAATGTTTTAGTTAGCTCCTATATTAGGGACACTTATTGTGTACCTTTGTATAATTTTTAATAATGAGTAGATTTTAAAATGAATTAATTCAGTGGTATGAAATATGGTTTTTAGACACACATTTAAAATCTAGTTTTGTATACCCTTTCAAGCACTGCTAAAAAAACTGTGATGCTCAGGAAATCAAAAGAGAAGGAGTAAAAGGTTTCATCACTCAAAAATGACAAAAAAAGTATTTTTCCAGTTATGTTTCATTTTCCTCAGAGGTCATCTTGCATTTGTGAAAATGCGAAGCTTAAAACTCTAAGTGACTCAAGAAGTGGTATTATACTGAATCTAAAAGAAATCAAAAGATATGGTAATATTCTTAAGAATTCTTTCTGATGATGCTACCAAACAAATTGGCATTTTAATTAATCCCAAGGATCTTATGTTAATGAATACTATCAGCATGTAGATGATTTTGATTTTGGTCTGAACCTTTGATTTCATCAGTCTAGGAACTCTTGGTGTAGATATTCATTCCATTGATGCAAATAAAATTGCTAGACCACTGAGAGATTAATTAATTTGCCTACAGTAAGCCCATCAGGAAGTTATTAGAAGTAGGAATTGAACCTGGACCTTTCAGGCTTTTACTTATTAGGCCACATTGCTTTTCATGAAAGACCATATATTTAAATACGGACTTCAGGTTTCAATTTTTATTAGTTCAGTCAATTAGGGGGAAGCTATTAGGAAGTCTAGCTTTCATCTCCAGAAGATCAGTTTTAATAATGATTTTCAATATTAGTGAAATTATTTATATTATTTATTTATTATTAAGTAATTATCAAAATAGATTAATATTTTTCTTATTTCAATTGCAGTTTTCAGATTTGGTTGGAATTATTTCCTGAACTTGTGTTTTCCAGCATGGTCCTGAAGAAGTTATCTAATTGTTAAATTAAGTAAGGTGCTTAGCTCACGTTGTAACAAGGAAGTGAAGTGATAGCTCAAAAGAAGGACTTTAATGGTTTTCCTTTAAAATGTGAATTTTCAGTGGACCATAGTTTATTAATCACTATAAAAATCAAACAAATATTTTGAATCTCTTGTGAATGTAGCCACAAGTGTCTCATTCTCATCCTTATACTTTTACCACTAGTAAAATTTCCACAGTACCAGAAAATCTTTTGAGGTCTACTTAATCATGCTTAACTCAGATTCCTCACTATAGGAAAGAAGCTTATACAGTGCTTGGAAGTACCCATAATATGTCTTTTGCTTGGCATTGAGGTTGTAGGGGTAGGAATCCTGGTCTTGAAGTTTTATCAACCTTTGCCTACTCCTTTGTGCAACAAGGAGAATTCTCTAGGATCTTTCTGACTGAAATGTTCTTTTTTGAAATCATGTTTTATTTTTCCTTTTCATATGTAAAAACAACTCAAGAAACTTTTTAAAAAAAGTTTTGAGTTACAAATTCTCTCCTTTCTTTGACTTTCCCCCTTCTCTATCCTCCGCCTCCCTGAGATAGAAAGCGATCCTATTTAGATTTTACATATCTAATGTAAAATATTCTTCTTTATTAGATATTTTATGGAAGAAATCTCAAATAAAAAGAAGAGGAAGAAGAAAATAAAATATGGTGTGTTTCAGTCTACATTCAGACTCCATCAATTCTTTCTTAGAGGGCAGATAGCATTTTTCATCGGATAGTGAACATTTTTGCATTTCTGAGAATAATTAGGTCATTCACAGACTTTCATCAAGTATTGCTGTCACTACATATAGTGTTTTTCTGGTTCTATTCCACTTTGAATCAGCTTGTGTTAGTTTTTCCAGATTTTTCTGAAATCATCCTGCTTGTCATTTCTTATAGCACAAAAGTATTCCCAAACTATCATATACCACAGCTTGCTCCGCCATTCTTCTATTGATGGATAATCCCCCAATTTCCAATTCTTTGCTTCCACAAAGAGAGCTTCAAGAAATATTTCTGTACAAATAGACCCTTTCCCCTTATTTAGAGGTAATATATAGAGGTGATCAAAAGTATCCTAAGTGATGAAGTGAAGCTCAAATGTGAACTTCCCTTCAGGGCCAGGCACAAGGATGTTAAAGAGACTCTTATTATAAGCATAAAATATTTATTGAAATCTATAAAGATAAATAAAGGGTTTCCTATTTTAAGGGATTCTAAATCTACCCAGATAAACTCCCATGTTCTGCAAGAAACTGCTTCTCTTGTGTTTCACAGGCTACACTAATCCTCCCTGATTTGACTAACTCAAATTTATACTATATAAATAAAAACTACCACTAATATCCTTATAAATCTTAACTTTGCCTTCAAATGATAAAATAGCAAAGGCTAGCTGGTTGAGTCTCAACAAGAATCAAGTTAGGACTTTGAGTCTTAACACACCAGGTTTTTCTTGGGTCTTCTTAGAGTTAAACAATCTATAAAAACCACAATAGATATTCAATAGTGTTTCCCATGTTGGGAAAGGAAAACACTGAGCACCTTCAGATCTTTCCCTCAGACAGAGAGAGGCAAAGATGTTACCTCCTCCAGCTCTGAGAGAGAATCTCAGAGAGTGAGTGTCTCTATCAACTTCCAGAGACCAACTCTCAACTGCCAGAGAGAGAATTGACATAGAAAAATGGTTATAATGGTCACATCTGAAATTAACATGTTCTGTCAGCTCTGCTTCAAACTCCAGTTCTTTTCTCAAGCCAGTCACTTTACTTCTTATCCTAAACTAATAAAACAGTACTTATTTTCTAATATTATCCTTACAATATTCCCCCTTTGAGCATATGGAAAGATGAAAAATCTCTCCAGTATGCTCACTATTCTATGTAATTCTAAAGCTATACCTAACATTATTATTATATTTCCTAAAAATAGTCTTAATCTTATGTTTATCTTATCCTATTCTTATTGCTACACTTTATCTATGCTATCCTGTACTAGGGATATAAATGAAAGAAAAGAAAATTTCAATGAAAACAAATAATCAATTAAAACATATTTGTACAAATGCACGTACAAAACAGAAATTCAAAATATAAATACAAAATGTAAGCTTTTGAAAAACTTTAGAAACAATAAAATACAGTTACAAACTAACTTATGTTTTACAAAAAACTAAAGTCTACCTAAAATAATAACTATGTAAAACTCAAGCAAATTTCATTTTACAAATCCTATTTGAACAATTCAAATGAAACTTTTTACTATGTTAAACCTCATCCTATCATTAATATAGAAAACCAAAACTAACTACATGAAAACTCAAAATCTACTTACTATACTAATAACATCAACACTGTGATAATTTAACTATATACACACATACATAAATATACAGATCTGTACAATTTCTATAGCTCTCTATATGTTATGTATAAACCATTTATATATTGAAGGAGGAAAATAACCCCCCCCTTAAGATAGTCCAAGAAAACCTTAAAGATTTTCTTTAGAAAGTTATGTATGTTTTCTTGATTTTATCTCCAAGGAACACATAAAGTCTTCCTGTGAGATAAGATCTTATTATTTTAATGTATACAATCATTATTTTCCCAAGGTAATTTATCTGTATTTATTTATTTCTATGGATACTCATCACCTGGTTATGATGTTGCGGTTTGTGAGAAATGTGTCCTATATGTGTATGTTATTTTGTAGTGAATACTTACTAAATTTTTAAAGTTATCTACTCTGCTACTGTCTTCTGTCTACGTGTTGTTACTATATAGTGTTTGTTTGCAAGTATAGTGTGAATTTTAAAACTACTCCACCCTACTCAGACCGTACTTTAGAAGATCTGATTTAGCTATCTCCTGATTAGTAACAATGGAGACACTTGGTTTAATAGAATCAAGTCTTGGTAACTCTACATTTCTCCACCCTACTTAGTTTAACAATTGCACCATACTCAAGGATTAAGTATTTGAGAAAATGACCTTCAGCAGACATGTGCAGAAATAGCAGACAGACCCCTGGGCTGTCCTAAGTCAAGCTAAGCTAACATTGGTACAGATGAGATGCAGGAAAGTGGTGTAAAACCATCTATATAGGGCAAGTCATTTGCTCTCTTTGGTCTCTTTTCCCAGAGAGGTGTCTCTGGCTGACTGTGCTAAGCGCTCTGGCATTTTGGTGTGGTGGCAGCTATTTGTCTGGGTTTTGGTGGTGAGTTTTCCCTTGAGCTAATTCAGGTTCAGGCAACTTGGCTGAGCCCTTTGGAGTTCAGGCTGATTCCTTCCTCTTTCACACTTCGAACCCTTACTTTCTAGATCCCCTAATCTTCCCACCTGGTATAAGCCAGGCAGGAGAAAGTCCTACACCTTTTCCTTTTCCCTTCTTCTTAATTTCTTTCCACTATATTAATTAAATCACCATAAAATTTCAGACTGACTTGGGTATTTTTATTTTATTATTTGGGATATCCATGGTGACCAATAATTAATATAATTTAGGTCACAACTCTAAAATTATCCTTTACAATAGTGAAAGTGTGTAGTGTTAGAATGGCGCAAAAATCTTACAGTTCATGTCCATAATCAGCCTGTGTTCCTCTTCTCTGTGTTGATTTTTCTGCAATGTCTTTGTTACAGTTCAATTGTCCTTACTGTCATCTGTGTTTCTTCTATGTTGTCTTCTCCTTTGTCTTGATCTTGATCTCTGTCTTCATTTTATTCTTTGTCTTCTTGAATAATTTGTTCTTTTGAAATCTTTTTGACTGTAGCCATGTTATCTGAAGTAATCTTTTCTTTTGATGCTGCTGCTTTTTCAACATGTGAGCAATGCAGTCATGATTCTTTCTCTAACACACTTAATACTTAAAGTTTTTTTTATGTAAACCAAATACCCTGGTTTTATCATATGGAGGGTATAATCTAATAGATACCTATCACACCTACAACTTCCATGTAACCTACTGCTTTGCTCACTTCAGGGGATTTCTGCAACACAGATTTGGCAACACCTGTATCAAGAGACAATCATAAACTCCTATTTTTAGGGTTACATGGGGTTCTGTGCTATTTTCTGGAGAAGGGACAGGTATCACAGTAGCTAACACACTAGGATCAGGAAAACTCAACACTTGTTCCTGTTCCTCATTCTTTAATTCTTCATTGATTTCTCCTGCACTAATTTCCCATGTTTTTAAAATCTTTGTCATTTTCATTCCATTGCCCATACTTCCTAGTCCATTCTCTCCATATACTATATTTTTAACTGCCCAGACCTTGGCACACCTTTATAATGAAGTTACACCTTTTTGCATATCAAGTTTTGGGGGATTCCCACTAGCTACTTGGGAATATTTTGGACAAGCACCTGCTTTGATATATTCTTGCATGGTATTCAGGTCTGGCACTTGTTGTGAATTATGGTAGCATCCAGTATCAAAATAATTTGGGTAGTTTGGCCTCCCATACTGGAATGCATTATTAAATCCATTATTAAACCCATAATTTCTATATTCATTTTGCCTGAATCCATTCAAGTGATTAAATCTATTGCCTAGGTTTCCCCTAAAGCTTTGTCAAAAGAACTATCCCCTAAATCTGCACTGTCTCATGAGATGACCAGGTCTGTTACAAAGAAAACATCTTGGGGTTTGTCTGTATTGTCTGGGCTTGTAATTATTTCTGGGTTGTCTATAAGTTCTTAGTGCAGCTATTGTTTTTTCCTGAACTTCACTGGATTTCAGTTTTTGTTTAATCTCTCTGATTTCTTTGGTTAAGTTATCAATTATATTGTTTTTCTCTTCTGATTGCCTATCTTAATCATCTTGGAAAACATAGTTAGCAGTCCTCCGAATTTCATCAAGACCCATGTCAAAGCAATTTGGACAGTTACTCCGACAATAATTTCGGACCACAGGGCATGCATTTTTCACAAACTGCCTGCAAATGTGATTTACATTCTCATCTGTTGAAGTATTCAACCCAATCCATTTTTCTGCACAGTTAATAATCCTATCAAGGAAAGTGGAGGGAGTTGCTCCCACTTCCTGCTTTAGGCACTCAAATTTAGACCAGGTTCCTGGGCACCTGGAATTTTGCCTCATAGTTTCAATTATTGCCTCCTTGGCTGTAGTTAAGTCTCTCTACCCCGCAAAAGAGTTATAGTCCCAAGCAGGATCCAGAGTTGGCCAATCAGCAATTAGGAGGTTATTTTTAGTGTCCTATATAATCTGCTGTTTCTCCTTTTTTGTTAATAATTCATTCATAAGTATGTCAAAGTCCACATAAGAAGGACTGTAAGGCTTAACTAAATGCTTGAACTGCTTTACAACACCCATGGGTTCTTCTTCATATGATGGAGTATTTTTCTTAGAACTGTCTATATCAGCCTGTATAAACTTTTTGTGGCACATGAGATTCACTATACCACACTCTGGGGACACTATGGGTACTTCCCATAGAGGAAACATATGAGCTGGTTTGCTTTCTAATGCTTCTGTTTCCATTTCTAATTTAGTTGGATTATCTGATTTAGTTGCATTCTCTAATTTAGTTGCTTCATATTCTTTAGTTTCTTCCATTGTCCCTTTAGCCTTAAGTAATTTCTCATATAGAGTTTGCATTCTATCTAGTTTAGTCTCTAGATAGTTCACTTTTAACATTAGATCACTCTTTGTAGTAGCTTGCTTGATGCTTACTTTTAAATGTTTAAACACAACTGCCAAAGATTTGATCATCATGTAAAAGCACATGATAAATAATAGTAGCACAGGGACATAAGAGATTAGTTGTAGAAGAGTCAATGAGAGTAATGGCATTAAAAAGTCATAGGCAATTACATTTTGTATAAATTCTGGTACAATAGTGAAAGTAAGAGAAGTCATATCTAATGGAGAAAATCCCATGGGTATTTTATGTAGCTAATTCACCAGGTTTTCTGAGAGTACAGATTCTTTGTATCAAGTTGAGTGGGAGATGGATTTTGTATCCACCTAGAGTTCAGCTCTAGCGGCTTCCACAGACTCCCTGCTGTGATAAAGGTTGCCTAAATTGACAATTGGACCCTTAAAATCAGACAGTTAGGTTCTTTGTCCTATTTAGCTCACCAAACTTTAAAAATAAAATTTGGTGAGTTATAAAAAATAAAACATTTAGATGGAAAAACAGTTCCACTATAGGTTCAAAACTTTTTAACTCACCAATCAGTTTCAAACTGTTCAGATACTTTTGATAGAGGTAAGCAAAAGTATCCTCAGTGATGAAGTGAAGCTCAAATGTGAACTTCCCTTCAGAGCCAGGCTCAAGGACACTAAAGAGATTCTTATTATAAACCTAAAATATTTATTGAAATAGAGAAGGATAAATAAAGAGTTTCTAATTCTAAGGGATTCTAAATCCATCCAAATAATCTCCCAGGTTCTGCAAGGAACCTCTTCTCCTGTGTTTCATAGGCTACATTAATCCTCCCTGATCTGACTAACCCAGATTTATACTATTTAAATAAAAACAACCACTATTATCCTTATAAATCTTAACTTTGCCTTCAAATGATAAAATAGCAAAGGCTAGCTGGTTGAGTCTCAACAAGAATCAAGTTAGGTTTTTCTTTGGTCTTCTCAGAGTTAAACGAACTATAAAAACCACAATAGATATTCAATAGTGTTTCCTAAGTTGGGAAAGAAAAACACTGAGCTCCTTCAGATCTTTCCCTCAGAAAGAGAAAGAGGCAAAGATGTTACCTCCTCCAGCCCTGAGAGAGTCTCTGAATGTGTGTCTCTGCCAACTTCCAGAGAGAGAATTGACATGGAAAAATGTCTATAGCTGTCACATCTGAAATTAACATGCTCTGTCAGCTCTGCTTCAAACTCCAGTTCTTTTCTCAAGCAGCCACTTTACTTTTTATCCCTAAACTAATAAAACAGTACTTATTTTCTAATATCATCCTTACAACTTGCAACTTCCCTTTACCCCCTTCTTAGGAGAACATAAGCTCCTGAAAGGCAGGGAATGTTTTGTTATTGTCTTTGTATCCCCTGGACCTTGTTAGCACAGAGCAGTTCCATAACAGACAATCACAAAAATACTTGTTGGATGAAATTGAATAAATAATTTCAACAATTGTGTGTTGATCCTAAAATAAAGTTTTTAAATATAGAATTTTCTTGACAGAAAACCCATGAAACTGAAAGCATTCCAAGTGAAAATACTTTAAAAAAAACAAATTTATACCAAGGGGCTGGATTAGCTATACCTATTAAAAAGATCTAAAAATGAAATATAACAGAAGATATTTAATCCATTTTTTTCCTATCTGTTTTAAAGGAACTCTCTGAATCACCTATTTTGAAAAATTTTAAAAAGGGTTTCTTTTTCTTTTTTTTTTCCATAGCAGAGAAACAATGCAAAGCAATCTGATGCTATTCTATAAAGCCCAGGCTTGCAGAAAACTATCTCCACTAAATAATATCAGTGAAAGTGTAAAGTTTCTCTATCATTTTTACAATTTGCTTCTGCCATGTGAATTTCAATGCCCAAGAATATTAATAATGCATTTGACTGATAGTCCAGAGGCATTTAACTAGGGACTATAATTTGCTTTAAAATTATATTCTCCCCCTACCTTTTCCCTAGGGATGAAATAAATAGAAGTTAAAAATCTTTCTTTGAATGTCTTTCCTCCGATACATTTGTGTATGTATGCTTTTTCTTTGAAATTTCCGTCTGCCTCATTACCATAGCACTTTAAATAGTTAGAGCCTTATACTATAGTTCTAATGACAGTCTTCTGGGATCAATGCCCAAAGACAGAATCATGGAATCTGTGTTGGAAATTTCAGTGAAAATCTTGGCCAAACCATAACTGACAAATAAATCCTATCTTGTAGCTAGTGGCCAGCTAGGCTTTGTTTGAAGACCTCCAGTAGGGGGAAGCTACTTGGTCTTTAGGCAGCTTGTTTTGCTCATAAAAGAACTCTAATTCTAGGTTGAATCCAGACTCGGACACTTACTAGTTGTGTGACCCTGAGTCTTTTTATTTTCATATTTCAAACAAAAGTTATTTTGACCAAATAATACAATTTCATCTTTGTATTTTTCAGAAGGTTCCCCAAACCATTATCTCTCCCAATTTACTACTTTTTAAAAAGAAGAAAAAAAAGACTGAATTATACTTAAGGAAAAGCAACACTAGTAAGTTTCTTTAGAGATCAGATATAGTATATAGTCTATACAGCCACGTGAGAAATCATTTCTGCCACTTTATTATTAACCACTGATGCCTCAGTCCCTTAGTAAAGGAAATGGCAAACCACTCTGTATCTTTTATTAGAAAACTTTATGGACAGTAGAGTCCATGGGGCCATGAAGAGTTGGACATGACTGAAAAACAACAATTATTAGGAAGTTTTTATTTACATCTGGATGAAATTGTCTTCTTGGCAATTTCTACCCATTATTTCTAGTTCTGTTCTCCTGGGACCAAAGGGAATGTCTTTTTGGGAATCTCTCAGTGCCTTCCCTAAACCCTCTAATCTTTTGCTAATTCAGTCACTAGTGATTCCACAATTAGTTTGAGATCTTAATAAGCTCGAGGCAGTAGTTGTGAGAAATTCCTTCTAGCAACAATTAAAAAAAACTGAAGTACATATGAAAAAACCTCCATGCAAACAATTGCAAGCTCAATATGTATGTAATATACATACTGATAGAGTTGGATCCCGTCTACTTCTTCATATATGGTGCTTGGGAGTTGCTTTGGTCAGTTTATCAGTGAGTCTTTGAACCTGAGCTGGAGCTCAGAAAACAAATGTGCAGTCTATTACCAACTCATACCTGAGCTTATTTCAGTTTGGTGGGACTCACCAGACTACTCTTTGGTTGTAGCATTCAGTGATCAAGAGATATATACTTTTTTACCACAAGAACACATGGACTTTAGTGGAACATATTCATATTTAATAGCTGAGGTCTTTAAACACATGCATGTAGTTCAAGGTAGAGCCTAAATGGTAAGAGTTTGATCAGATGATAATCTTAAAAGACATTTCAAGGTATTACATTTGTTCAGCTACATTACCAATTGTTTGTGCTCATGGGATCAGTGACTACATATGTAATCAGATTGTTATTTGCATTTGCTGAAGAAATGAGGTTTCTTAAAGGACACATTTTAAAAAATTCTTTTCCATCCAAAAGCATTTTGCTTTTTCTCCTCTCCTTTCTCAATTAGCAGCTAGTAAAGCATTGAAATTGAAATTAAAACTGGAAAGAATTTTGGCCAACACAATTGAACTTAATTGAAGAGGAAAAAAAATCCTCTTAATCCTACTTTTGAGCTGTCCACATTTCTGGGCAAGAGACAATACAACATGTGTTTACTTATTTGTCAGCCAAGAGACAGCATGCCATAGTGGTTAGAGAATCAGATTTGGAATCAAGAAGTCTTCAAGTTGGTCACAGTCAACTATTAAATTTTTATTATATGCCATGCACTGTGCTAAGTGCTGGACATACAAAGAAAGGCACAAAACAGTGCTTGCCCTCAAGGAGCTCACATTCTAATGAGGGACAACATGCAAACAGAGTTTATCTCATGATTCTAACAGATTACTAGCTGTGGGACCATGGCTTTGAGCCTCTTAGTATTCCAGGAAGCACTCTAAGAAGTATATATTTCAGATAAGTTGCTGCTCAGCACCAATGGAGGCAATTTCCACATCAATGAAATCACAGGTCCTGATCCCTCCTTCCCCCTCAAATTAAGTGTTATTATATCTTGACATAGCAGAGGCAGTTTACCTAACAGAAAAAGAGGGCACGGAGAAGAAGGAATCTAAATCCATAAGGATTCGCTTTTCTCCTATTTACAGAAGCTCTTCAGTCTTTTGAACTTGCAAAGACACAGGCAGAGATGTGCAAAGGGAATGATTTCTGTATCTTTTGCGGGAGCAGGGAAGTGTTCTCAAGCCTCTGACTGATCCCAAGGTTTAGCTAGTTAAATCCCTCAGGGTTAATGCCAATTTCCAGCTTAACCAGTCACATTGCTCCTTCAGTCATCTGTGACTGCATCCTTTGACATCAAGTGAGATGGGGAATAGTGCTCAAATTATTGTACACAAGATACATATGATATAAAATAATCTGGAAATAATTAGACTTGCCTAGACAGTAGCAAAATATCAGAGGTTAGAAAACAAACTAAAAGAACATATAAGACCTTATATTTACTCTTCTGTAAATGAAGGTAGTGCTCCTTAAACCAGGAAAGGGGAGAAGGAAATGTGGGCCTTGTGGCCATATGGGAGAGAGGCACAGCAGAATCTTCTGA
Organism: Monodelphis domestica; assembly: GCF_027887165.1. NCBI lineage: Eukaryota > Metazoa > Chordata > Mammalia > Didelphimorphia > Didelphidae > Monodelphis > Monodelphis domestica. The sequence continues at coordinate 193,624,155 of NC_077231.1, read as the reverse complement.
AAGTAATTCTTGCAGAGAGCCTGAGGTAAAGGAAGTGAGATAATGCTGTGGGCACAATTCATGCAGAATCCAGAGAAAACAAGAAGATGGCTACAAATGCCCCAGCCTTCCAACCTAGGTAGGGAAAATAGATTGGCGGAAGAAGAGGGAAGGAATTGATACAAATTCTTCTTTGATGATCTTACAGGGTGTCTCAAAAGTCTTATTGAAGTTTTAAACTTTATTTATTAAAATTTTATTTATTTTTTTTCAGTTACATGTAGGAACAAATTATTTTCTTCCTTCCTCCTTTTCCCCCTCTTTCCCTTAGCAGTAAAGTCTGATGTAGGTTATACAAGTATTTTCATGCACCACATTTTTTATGTTGTGATAGAAGACACATATCACATATACAATAAAAAACTCATGAAGGCAATAAAATGAAAGATGGCATGTTTTGATCTATAATCAGACTCCAATAGTTTCTTCTTTGGCTATGGATAGTGTTTTCATCATGAGTTCTTTGAGGTTATATTAGAAATGTGTTTTGCTGATAAAGGTTTAGTCCTTCTTAGTTGATGCTTATATGTTTCAGTCATTGTATACATTGTTATCTTGGTTCTGCTCTTTTTACTTTACATCAGTTCATAGAAGTCGTTTTATACTTTAAAATTTTCAAAATCAGAAAAGCTACAAATTTTCCAAAAATAACCCACCACCTAGAATTTGAAAGGTAAATCTTTAACATTTTTAGTAATACTGTTGACATTTTTAAGCTTTAGCAGAACCACCATCTTTTGCTATTTTTCACTCTGACTAATTTTCAAATTTTGTAAAAACTTTCATTTACTGCTGCTTAGTTACAAAATGGTAATTGTACACTTAAGATCATCCAAAGAAAGAGGTTTTGATGTACTTGTGATAGTCTTGATATGGCTTCATAATAAAAAGTCTAATGGAGATAAGTCATGGGATAGCAGTTGTAATTACTTAGAAAGATCTTCTTTACAAATTCATTGGTTTGAGAGATTGTCATCCAGAAACCATAGCACATCTAATGTGAAACATCAAGATGCTACATTTTGTTAAAATAATTTTTTCAAAACTTACGAGTAAAAAAGTGTATAAAATTTGAATAATCAAAATTTCAAATAATGATTTTTGTAAGTTTATATGTCTGCAGTTTAATAACTCCTGAAGTTATTAATGCTTAGAGCTGCACTAAAACTTTTGGACATCCTATATACTGTGATACTTTGGGCAGATGGAAAATGAAATAAGGAGGGAGAAATGTGTTAAATTCTAAGACTTGGGTATTTGAAACTTCATATTTTTTCTTGGTAACAAAAATTCATCTGCCACGAGAAGTCTTTACTAATCCCCCTTAATGATAGTTGCCTTCCCACTACTGTTCTCTCTAATATATCCCATCTATATGTTGTTTGTACATCTTTGTTTTAATGTTCTCTCCTCCATTAGACTGTAAGCTCTTAAAGAGCAGATACTATCTTTTGCCTCTCTTTTGTTATCACTGGAACTTTATAAATGTTAAGTAGTTGATTTTATTCTGTTTGTTATTTTACTTTAGTAATCATGATTTTAGTACTTCGAGGTATTGGCCTCTAAATCCTACAACTGGCAAAAATTGAAGTGCCAATAAATAATTATTTCAATTTAGAAAATAATAATTCAAATTTATAAAGTGCCTAAAGATTTTATACATTAAAAATATCTATAAAGGATCCTGTGAGTTTAGTAATGTAAATATTATTGTTGTAATTGTTCAGCTGTTTTCAGTCATGTCCAACTTTTTGTGAGCCCATTTGGGAGTTTTGTTGACAAAGATATAGTAGTGGTTTGCCCTTTCCTTCTTCAACTCACTTTACATATGAGGAAACTGAGGAACACAGAGTTAAGTGACTTCCCCCTTCACACATTTGAATTCAGGAAGATGAATCACCCTGACTCAATGCCCAGTACTCTATCCCCGGTGCAACCTAGCCATCGATTTACAAACAAGAAAACTAGGGCTATGGAAGGCAACAGGACTAATATGTCTTAAGATCATGGATTTAGATTTAGAAGGGACTTTAGAAGCCATCAAGTCCAATCTTCTATTTTACAGATGAAGAAACAGAGGCTTGGAGAGATTGAATAACTTGCCAGTGTTCCCACAGGCATAAAATCAGAAGTGGCACTTAGACTCAGGTCCTTTGCCTCCATACTAAAAATGATAAAACTGAGACTGAACATGTGCTTACTGACTGCAATATCAGAGCTCATCACATCTCTCCATACTATTTACATTATACATAGATAGAAACTTATTCATGCCCAAGAATGGGCAGGACAGGCAGTGGTGGGCACAGAAGATCCTGGTAAACTGGACTTGTGTATATATATATCTATGTTGATGGTGAATCAACTGCTATCTAATGGAGCAATGTGAATTTCAAAACTACTCAATCCTGTTCAAACCATTCCTTAGAGGATGGGATTTGGCTATTTCCTGATAAATAACAATAGAGATACTTGGAATGACAGAATCAGGTCTTGGAAACTACAATCTCCACCCTACTCAAGGTAACAGGATTTAGAAAGGGCTGCAGCAAAGCTCAAGATTTAATTATTTGAGAATATGATCTTCAACAGACACGTGCAAAGGGGACAGACCTCTGGGCCGTCCTGGGTGAAGCTAGAGCCACCATTGGCACAGGTGAGACACAGTAAGTGAGGTAGAGGACAGCTGAGGAGTCTGGGGACTTCCTGGGTGAAGGAGAGGAGGTTGTTGATGCCTGGTGCTTGGAGTGGAGGCCCTCAGACTGTTTCTCCTTTTTGGTCACATGAGTGATAGGGACTGATCTCTTTTCTTTGCCTCAGCTATCCAAGGCCTTGGGCCTTTGGCCCAGCCTAAGCAGAGTGAGTATTTAAGACCTATTCCCTTCTCTCCCCTTTCTCTCTCTCTCTTTCTCTCTCTCTCTCTCTCTCTCTCTCTCTCTCTCTCTCTCTCTCTCTCTCTCTCTCTCTCTCTCTCTTTCTCTCTCTCTCTCTTTCATGCCTTTCTTCCTACTGTTGGTAATTAAAAACGCCATAAAAGATTGACTGTTGACTTCGGTTTTCATTTAGGAATTACATAGCTGAATTCCTTGGCGACCTTAAATTAATATATATCAGTCTTTTAAAGTGATTTCCATATCATAGCAGTGAGCTGCTATTGGAGGTTATGCCTTACCTGAAGCTTGTCCCTAGGCATGACAGAAGCTTCCTTGTTTATATGGCTTCAAGTGAGAAATAGGCCCAGTTTAAGTGGAAAGAAAATCAAAGCCAGGGCTTAGTAACCAGAAGGGACCCTAAGAATAAGCATATTTTCAAATATTTCAAAAAGCTATCTTCCAGTTTCTGAGAGGTTCATGTGCAAAGGGTTATTGGATCTATTTTTTTGGACCCAGAAGGCAGAAGTAGGATTAATAGATAAAATTCCAGGGAAGAAAGACATCATTTGAACATAGGAAAAAAAACTTCCCAACAATTGCAGAGTAATCAAAAAAGAAATAAGTTGCCTCATCAGGAGGTGGGGTTCTCTGCCTGGGGAGAACTTAAAAAAGAAGCAAGATGACTATTTGTCAAGCATCTATGCTGTCCTTGATATGGGGAAAGGGTTGGATTAGAGAACTGTGTGATCTTCAGTCAGAGAAACTAACATTCTTTGGGGAGTCTGGAAAATCTGGCCCTGTTTCATCAACATATTCTCCCAGTAACAAAGTCCAACCAATACTTTTCTGACTCAGAAATCTTTGAGGGAAGGAATTCATCTCTGAGTATAACAATATACCTTTAAATGAATAAATGTTTAGTGGGAAAAATAAAGATGAAGGGATGTTTTATATTAAAATGTTTATGACAGGTACATTTAAATTTTATTCTAACCTCCTGCCCCTTACTCTGTTCACATGACAACTTCTTTGAATAAATAGATTGTCCCTGAGGCTATTCTGGAAAGCAGAGGTCACTGATATACTTGGTAACTATAGTTACTGTTGTCTCTTCTTTTTTTGTAGAATGCTAAATAATGTATCATCATTTCAGAAGTTATTTGAAAGCTTTAATGAGATAAACACTTATTGTCAGGCGATGTTCTGATTGTTAAATGCTAGTAACAATTTTCTTCTTTTTACATTTATAAAGTACTCTATATTTATAGAAGGGGTAAAATAGCAATGTTGGTTCCATATAATTTGGAGACAAATGTATTATGATTTAAATTTTTTTCCTTTGAAAACTTTTTCTTATTCTATTAGAAAAAGCAAAACCAAATAAAAATTATTAGAATAATCAAAAGCAAAAAAAATCAGTAAACAAACAACAATAAACCAACCAGTGGATTCAACTTAGTAGTCATTATGAAAGCTAATTTCAGATAAATAAGCATTCTTTGTTGAAGTTATAATTGGCTAATCTGAGCAGACTTGGCAAAACACTAATGGAAAATTGATTCTTTGATGTTTGCCAAAGTGTTCAATTTTTTTTTTTAACCAACAAAATCAGCATTTGTGGTAAGTAGTGGTTGGAAATGCATTGCATGACTGGATAATGCAGGCCTCATTTCTTCATCACCATCTTTTTTTTTCCCTCCTACCCTTTTGTCAACTTTCCTGTTTCCATTGAGGGCATTACCATCCTTGCAGGCACCAATATTCACAACCTTAGTGTTATCCTTGACTTTTTATTCTCACTCATCCAGTCAGTTGTCAAATCTTGCCATTTCTGTGCCCATGGTATTTTTTGCATCTATCTCAATTTCTCTCCTCACATGACCACTACCTTAGTTCAAGCCCCTATAACTTCTCACCCACACTATTTCAATATCATCCTAATTGGTGTCCTCACCTCAGGATTCTTCTTTAATCAATACTACTCACAGCTGCTGAAGTGATTTTCCTAAAGCACTCATCTATTTCACACCCCTAAACCTACTCAATAAACTCCAATGACTCCCCATTGTGTTAAGGAGCAAATATAAGTATCTTTGGCTTTTAAAGCACTTTCTAACTTGAACCCAACCTATCTTTCTAATTTCCTTGTACATTATTCTCCTTCCTGTATTCTATGAATGGCAGTCACTCTACCATCTTGGTATCTTTAAACTGGTTGTTTTCTGTGCCTAGATAACACTTCTTTATCACTTCCTCTTCTTAGAATCCCTTATTTTTTTCAAAACTCTGTTCTCTCCCACCTTCCATGTGTAGTATTTTCTGATTCTCCCCAACTGCATGTATCTCCCCCAAATTATCTTTTTTTTAATGCTTTTGCATATGCTTAATTTATGTGCACACTGTCTCTTTAAGATAGAGTGTAAGCGCTCGGCTTGTACCCCAAAGAGATAATAAGGAAAAAGACTTGTACAAGAATATTCATAGCTGAACTCTTTGTGGTGGCCAAAAATTGGAAAACGAGGGGATGCCCTTCAATTGGGGAATGGCTGAACAAATTGTGGTATATGTTGGTGATGGAATACTATTGTGCTAAAAGGAATAATAAAGTGGAGGAATTCCATGGAGCCTGGAACAACCTCTAGGAATTGATGCAGACTGAGAGGATCAGAACCAGGAAAACATTGTACACAGAGACTGATACACTGTGGTACAATCAAACGTAATGGACTTCTCCATTAGTGGCAATGCAATGTCCCTGAACAATCTGCAGGGATCTAAAAAACACTATCCACAAGCAGAAAATAAACTGTGGGAGTAAAAACACTGATGAAAAGCAACTGCTTGACTACAGGGGTGGAGGGGATATGACTGAGGAGAGACTCTGAATGAACACTCTAATGCAAATACCAACAACATGGAAATGGGTTTGAATCAAGAACACATGTGATACCCAATGGAATCGCGTGTGGGCTATGGGAGAGGTGGTGGGAGGGTGGGGAGGGAAGAAAAGAAAAGTATCTTTGTTTCCAATGAATAATATTAGGAAATGACCAAATAAAAATAAAAAAAATAAAGAAGAACCAAATAAAAAAAAAAGATAGAGTGTAAGCTCTTTGAGGGTAGGAACTGTTTTCATCTTTGTCTTTGTATCAACTCCTAGCCCGGATCTAGGCACATTTTATGAAATGCTTATTGATTGATATGGATGGAAGGGCTGACTCAAAGATTTTGTAGTCAGTCCCCAAATACTTATTTGCCAAGGAGGTTTGCAAAGAGGTAGGAGAATTGAATCCTTTGCTCACTGAGGAATATCTTATTAAGCCATAGCATTGTAGCATTGGGCAAAGTATGCTACCTTGTCTAAGGTTTGCTTATTGTTTGGGGGACTTGGCATCTTGATTTGTAGCCCCTAAGTTTTTTGTCTGTTGTTTTTTTCCATGTTACAGGAATAAATTAGGACATTTTGTCAGAGTCTGCCTTTCTACCATTTATTTATTTTTTATGTCATCCCTTTTGGGTAGCATTCTGCTTTCAGTGACATGTGCACAATTCCCATTGAATGTAGGCCCCCCAGGGCATGATTTGGCCAGGTAGATTGGTTTTTATGGATCCTTAGAGTCATTTTCTACTTTGAAGTTTCTGTGGTAAATTGCTCAGAGAGAAGCACACAAAGACTCCAAAGAGAAATTGTTTTTGTGAGTTTACATTCTGGGTCCCCAAGCAATTTACTATCCCACCCTTTGAGCTATTCCCTCCTAGAATTGCCCCTTAGATGGAACACTGGAGCCCACAAGAACAGCAGAGGTTGGTTGCCCATTAACAAAATACATAGAAAAATTCTCATAGTATAGTGGATAGAATTTTGGACTTAGCATTAGAAGGACCTGTGCTTGGTCTTAGTATATTTTAGTATACTAAAACATTTATTTTTGTGTTTCACCAAGGGAAAGTCCCTTCAGCTCAGTTTTAGTTTCCTTAACTGTACTAGGGAAATAGTAGGATGCAAAGAATGGAAAGAGTATTGCATTTGGAACCAGAAACATGGATTCAGATTCCAGCATTGTCACTTATGTGACTTTGGGTAAATAACTGAAGCATGTCAGCCCCAGTTTCTTCAACTTTAAAATGTGAGTTCTGGTGGACTAGATAATTTATGAGCCCCCCCCCCCCCCAACTCTAAATCTATGAATCTATGATACCGTTTAAACTATATTTCTGTTGCACTAAAGTTGACTCAACATCCTTTTACATTTTCAAAGCTGCTGGTATCCTCCTCCCTTCTCTTCCCCCATTCTCCTCCTTGCCTTTTCCCCAACTGATCAAAACCTTGATCAATCTAATGATGGTTCATCCTCTGTTCCTGGGACCTCCTTAAATTGGATTAACTCACCACCACCAGAGCCCACTCAGCATGGAATATCCTTAGCAAGGTTTATTCCACTTCTCCCATTGGTGAGTTCCTCTTTGAGCTTCCATTTTATGGAGATGCAAAACTGGCCTGCCTCTTAACACTTTTCCTGACTTTGAACTTCAAAGCCATTCCACACCCCCTCCCCATCCCAGTTTTCTTTTGTATAACTGTCCCCCAATTAAAATACAAGCCCTTTGAGAGCAGAGACTGCCTTACTTTTTTCTTATATTTGTATCCCCAGGCTTAGCCCAGTGCCCGACACATAGTAAGATTTTAATATGTGTCCTTTCTTTCTTCTTTCATTAAGTTGTGACATTAACCCTGACTTTAAATCTCTTAGAGCTGAAGTTCCAAAGGAGACCTAGTGATTTCCTTTCTCTTTATAAAATGCTATTGATTTTTTTCATGATTTTTCTTTCTCCCTTTAAATCAGTAACAAGCTAAATATAAATTTTGAACTGATTTTTAAGCATATTTGGGCATCATTACCTCTCTATTAATATTGTGGTTCTATAAGATAAGCCTCATAACTTGTATGATGAGATCACTCATCAAGGTCTTTTGGGGTTTTGTGATTTTTGCTTCTTTTGAGACCAAATGCAGTAACTAGAAGACTGAAAACCCTGAAAGATCAAGGATCTATTTTCTACCACTTATGGTCTCTTCCAAAGTTGAGAAAACAATTTTTAAAAAATACTAGTTTGTGAAATTTAGTACACTGATATATTTTTTCCTAGTTAAGATGTTTATTATGGTGTTTGATACGAATAGAACAATAAGAGAAATAATAGAGTAGTACCTAGAGAAGCAGCCTTGGATTAAGGAAAATTAGAGTTCAGGTCTTTGGCCACATTATGTAAATATGAGCAAGTCATCTAAACTCTCAGTGTTAAAGAAAACCCTCTAAGGCTACAAATTATATATAGTTGCTTTTGGTGATTGTCATTGTTCAAGGAAGTTTCCATATGAATTTCCTTAACAATAAAATCACAAGTCCAGACAAAACTAGGCATAGATAGGTTGGGGGATAAAAGTTGTCATTTCTTACTTCTCTCAACAAATTGTTGTAGGTAAAAAAGGCCTGGGTGCAGAGCCTTTGTTTAAATCTTGGTTCAGATATAGATTACTTTTGTGATACTTGATCAAGTCATGTAACTTCCTTGAATTCCAGTCTCATCATCTCTAGGATAATGGTGTGGGACCAGGCAATACATAGGATTCCTTCAAACTATATCCTGTGGTTTAATCACTAAATACTCATTCAGAAATGTGACTTTTTGAGACTGTTTGAAATAAATTTTTTTCTAATACAGAAACTCAAGGTTGAGGCTTGAAGGTATAGGAAATAAATGTTGAGATTTAAGAAGAGGTTATTTTGCATCAGTGGTCTGTTTAGAAACTGCTTCATTTAATATGCATATCAGGTTTTGTTAGATTTCAAAAAAATAGAAAAATGTACATTGCAAAAAAAATCCTTGGACAAAAATCCATTTCCTTTATCATCTTTGAAGAGAGACATTTAGAGATGTGGAAAACTTGAAATGTGTTCAAAATAGTTACATAGATAAGTAAAGGTTAGAAAATGAGACCTAAAAGGAAAGATTAAAGTATTCAAGATAATTTCTAAAAGTTGACAGCAACCTTAATGATTGTATTCAAGCTTAGAATGTAGAAAATATTGACGACTGCCTTATTTCATAAGTAGAAATAGACTTCAAAGAAATAGTAAGAGATTTAAGTTAGATATAAAATTTCCCATCATCAGTGGTTATCATGGATTGTACTGACTTCCTGACAGCAATAATAGCCCCCAAAGAGTACCTGCACAGAAGTAAGGACAGTTAAGAGATTGTCACCTCTGGATATTAAAAATAGAGGATGGGTTTCTAGCTGTCTAGGATGGATTAGTACAGACCTAATGTAAGCAGGAAAATAAGCTAGGTGAATTGTGAGGTCATAACAACTGCACAAGTCTATAGAGACAGAAGAATAATTAATTTACCCTGTTTTTTTTTTCTGAGAGGTAGCACTTCAAGGAGAGTGTTGAGATGGGTTAACAGAATCATTAGGGTAAACTTACTATCGTTGCCTATCTAATTGAATTGTAGGAAACACTGATGCCCTTGCTGGTCCATTCAACATAATTGATGCCCTAAGATAAAAAAAAAAGATTCAAAATAATTGTTGCATGGCAGAGAAAAATAGAATATGACAGTCTTAGAGGAATCAATGGAAAGGCACATGTTGGGTCAAGCAGGCTGAAATGGTATCTATGAATAACTGAAGAAGAAGAGAAATAAAAAGGTGTGATCAAGGAAATTATATGTTAGAAAGGGAAGATGGTCTGGCCATGTGGTGAGAGCATGGGATGTTAGATAGACAACTAACCTTATTCTCTGATACCCTAAAGAAGATAAGAAGAAGGGAAGAAGGTGCCCAATAAGTTAGATGGATCCCCTTATTGTAAACTTTGTGGGAGGACATGGAAAAGATGAGCAGACATGAATGGGTTTGATATGAATCACTTGAGGGAATATCCACAATGAGATCACAGATCCAGCTAAGCATTTGATAATTTTATATAATAATCCAGTTATTATTCCTGATTGGAATAAAGTTTTATATATAGGTATATATGTCTCCATATTTATGTTGTATAAATTTAAACAAATTTTTATTATTGGTTAAAAAAGAAATGAGGGCTTAGTTATGAATATTTTGGAGTGATTAAAATAGTAAAGAATATAAAGATTTTTCAAAGGAAATAAGTTCTGAAGAATAAAGCTTCCTCAAGCTAAAAACAATTAGGGTCATTCCAAGGTCTCCTACATTTCTGCAATTTAGGATTTCATTTATTTTTTTTCAAATTCAAGTGCATATGAAGATACTCCAAATAATTTAAAAATCATTTGGAAGACAATAATTTGCCATTATTATTGTACTGCAGTGGTTTATCAGTCTTAGTTCAGAGGATGGCAGGCAGCCAAAAGGGTAACTACTCCCCAACTCCTCCTGGACATCTTTAGTCCTAAATTTGATGCCTAGAAAAGGCACTAATCATGAAAAGTGATATTATAGTATCATTTCATTTGAAAAGTTCTCTACCAGTTTTTGGAGCTGCAATCCATTTTATTCTCTGGCTTATTTTATTCATTTTCATTGTAAAATAACTGCTCCATTTCCTTGAACAATTTAGAAAAAAAATGAGTTAGTCTCATATTTTCTGCCTTTGAAGTGAAATTACAGATTGTCATTGAGTCCATGTGCAACACTTTGGTCTTCTTGTTTTTTTCCCCCAAGAATTTCATTTGGACAGACAAAATAAGAGAAAAGATATTCCTAAAGGAAAAGGTGTGATGAAGATGAGTTTTGTTACAAATTCTACATCTTTAGCCAAAATGTACATTCTGACTCCCCAATACTGCTGAGCTGTTAAACTTGATTTCACAGTGGTGTAAATGTGTTCTCAATCGATGATAGTATTGACTCAATATTAGTAGGCTGCATGCTTCAGAAAGTTTTTCTAGTAGTGGAATGAATTTGGCTTGAGCTAGTCATTTTTCTTCTAGAAATCCTTTGAGAGGCAGTGTGATGTAGGGGACATAATCTTGGACTTGGAATCAGCAAGACCTGGGTTCCAGTCTTACCTCTGATCCTGATGATCTATGAAACATTAGGAAGGCTTTATATTTCTTGTCCTTGGTTTCCTCATCTGTAAAATAAAGGACTTAAACTAGACAACTGCTAAGATTCCTTCCAATTCTAAATTTGTGTTCCTATGATTCTAAGTGTTTCGAAGTAGAGATAGGGGACTGGTCTATCTTTCCCAAAGGAAAATGGTAAAAAGAGCCCATGATAACAGTTTAAAGAAATTTGAAATACCTGAAATGGAAATCATATGACATGTTATTTCTCATGTATTTCTTTACTTTTAGAGAGATGCATAGGAAATATGAGATTTTCCATATTTTCAATATTTTGGCTAAGGATTCTTTCTGCAAAGAGATTCTGGCACCTTAATTTTAACTTTTTCAAAATGAAGAAACACACTGCTTCTCTCAGGTTAAATTTCCTTAATAGAATGACCCTTTGGGGACATGTAAGGATACCAAGGAAAGAAAAGAGAATTTTCCTTTGGTGAATAACCTTGACTCACCACTCTCCTTAAAACCAATCCTTTTCCTTTGTTGGGTAAATGCTACAAAATATCTTTTTTTACTCATTTCCTTTCCAGATAAGATAATATCAGGTAGATAATGGCCCCCTTTCTCTTAAACTAAGGGGAGGTACAATTTACAAATGACTTTGGGATTATGTGACCAATGCTAGGTCAAGGAAATATACTCTGATAATTTTAGGCTAGAGAATAAATATCAAGCCAAGTTTTTGCATAGCTTGAGTGGAATCCAGCCAGAAAGATCAATGCACTTCACAGGATCATATAAATCATAGAATATCAGAACTGAAAGGGACATGAGTGTATGTGTAGTCCAGTGTATACTAGGTTGGCATTGGTTAGTGTGAGTAATAATGCAACCTCTGAATACTTCCATTTCTTGAAGTACCCTATTTCACTTTTGAACAGCTCTAACTGAAAGAAAAAAATTTTTTCTGATATTAAGTCACTTCACTTTCAGCTCATTTCTCCTCTCCTCTCCCCCTCCCTTTCTTTCTTCTCTCTTATTTATATTAATCCTGCAGGATACTAAACCAGATCTTTTTCAGATGAACTCTGTCTAATCATATCTCTCCATCCTGTACTTATGAAGATAAAAAACCCTGAATTTAAATTATATATTCATTTTTATTGAATTTCATCTTACTTTCATTCTACTGCTTCAGCCTGTCAAGAGAGTTTTGTGTCTTAGTTATGTTATTCAGGATACTGGTTATCGTTCTTGGCTTACTATAAACTGAAACTATGAAGAGCATTCCATTAACATGACTTTGTCACTGACAATAAAAAATGGAAATTTCTTTCAACATTAACATTGAACCATTTATTTTTTATTATTAATTTATTTATTATTAATTTACTTTTTTTGGTTACAATAATTACTTTATTTCCCTCCCTCCCCTCCACCCACCCTTCCTGCAGCCAATGCACAATTTCATTAGGTATTACTTGTGTCCTTGATCAGAACCTATTTCCATGTTGTTGTTTGCACTAGGATGTGCATTTAGAGTCTACATCCCCAGCCATATCCCTTCGACCCATGTATTCAAGCAGTTGTATTCCTTCAGTGTTTTTACTCCCACAGTGTTTCCTCTGAATGTGGATAGTGGTTTTTCTCATAGATTCCTCCAAGTTGTTCAGGATCACTGCATTGCCACTAATGGAGAAGTCCATTACGTTCGATTGTACCACAGTGTATCAGTCTCTGTGTACAATGTTCTCCTGGTTCTGCTCCTCTCAGTCTGCATCAATTCCTGGAGGTTGTTTCAGTTCTCATGGAATTCCTCTTTTTTTTTGTTATTTTATAATAACTTTGTTATTCCTTTGAGCACAATAGTATTCCATCACCAACATATACCACAATTTGCTCAGCCATTCCCCAATTGATGGGCATCCCCTCGTTTTCCAGTTTTTATTTTTGCCACCACAAAGAGTGCAGCTATGAATATTCTTGTGCACGTCTTTTTCCTTATTATCTCTTTGGGGGCACAAAACCAGCAGTGCTATGGCTGGATCAAAGGGCAGACAGTCTTTTAGTGCCCTTTGGGCATAGTTCCAAATTGCCCTCCAGAATGGTTGGATCAATTCACAACTCCACCAGCAATGAATTAATGTCCCAATTTTGTTTCACCTCCTCCAACATTCATTACTTTCCATTGTTGTCATGTTAGGGAATCTGCTAGGTGTGAGGTGATACCTCAGAGTTGTTTTGATTTGCATTTCTCTGAGTATAAGAGATTTAGAACATTTTTTTATGTGCTTATTAATAGTTTTGATTTCTTTACCTGAAAATTGCCCATTCGTGTCCCTTGCCCATTTATCAATTGGAGAATGGCTTGATTTTTTGTATAATTGGTTTAGCTCTTTATAAATTTGAGTAATTAGACCTTTGTCAGAGGTTTTTGTAATGAAGATTGTTTCCCAATTTGAAGCTTCCCTTCTAGTTTTGGATGAATTATTTTTTGTACAAAATCTTTTTAATTTGATGTAATAAAAATGATTGATTTTACATTTTGTGGTTTTTTTCTAGCTCTTGCTTGGTTTTAAAGTCTTTCCTTTCCCAAAGATCTGATAAGTATACTCTTCTGTGTTCACCTAATTTGCTTATAGTTTTCTTCTTTATATTCAGGTCATTCACCCACTCTGAGTTTATCCTGGTGTAGGGTGTGAGAGGTTGATCCAAACCTAATCTTTCCCATACTGTCTTCCAATTTTCCCAGCAGTTTTTATCAAATAGTGGGATTTGGTCCCCCGAACTGGGATCTTTGGGCTGTTTTGCTGAGGTCATTTATCCCAAGTCTATTCCATTGATCCTCCTTTCTGTCTCTAAGCCAATACCAAATTGTTTTGATGACCACTGCTTTATAGTATAGTTTGAGATCTGGGACTGCAAGTCCTCCTTCTTTTGCATTTTTTCCCCAAGATTTCCCTGGATACATCTTGATCTTTTGTTCTTCCAAATGAACTTTGTTATGGTTTTTTCTAATTTAGTAAAAATGTTTTTTGGTAGTTCAATGGGTATGGCACTAAATAAGTAAATTAATTTGGGTAGGATTATCATTTTTATTATGTTAGCTCATCCTACGCATTGAAATAGTGAAAATTTCACCTTTTTAAGATTGTTGTAATATTGAACAATGGCCGCCAAGGAATTTACTTATGAAATTCCTAAAATGAAACACTCAAGTCAGAATGGAGTTTATGGCGGTTTAATCACAATGGGAGTAGGGAAAGGAGAGGGAGAGAAGGAGAGAATAGAAAAGGGAAAGGGGCTACTCAACCTCTGACCAAGGCAGAGGGAGTTTTAGGCCCAAGGCCAAGGTGGAAAGAATCAGTTCTTAACTCACATGACCAATCTGAAGGAAAGCTGTCTGCGGGCGTCCTCCCTGTCCAAGCTTCTAACACCAACTGGCATCTCGCTCTCTCCACAGGAAGTGAGCGAATTCCAGAGGCTGTTCCCTACCTCACTTCCTGTGCCTCACAAGTGCCAATGAAATGGTTGGCTCTAGCTTGGTTTAGGACAGCCTAGGTGGGCAGTTAGTTATTTCTGATTTGTCATTGACTAGCACATGCCCGTGTAGTGTGGGTGTGCACAAATTTTTGGGTGCTATACTCTTAAAAAGGTGAAATTTTCACTATTACAGCATGAGCAATCAATGTTTTTCCAATTGTTTAGATCTAGTTTTAATTGTGTGGAGACTGTTTTGTAGTTGTGTTTATATAGTTCCTGTGTTTGTCTTGGCAGGTAGATTCCTAAGTATTTTATATTGTTTAGGGTGATTTTAAATGGAATTTCTCTTTTTAATTCTTGCTGCTGCAATGGGTTGGAGGTATATGGAAATGTTCATGACTTGTGTGGGTTTATTTTGTATCCTGCAACTTTGCTAAAATTCTTGATTGTTTTGACTAGCTTTTTGGTTGATTCTCTAGGATTCTTTAAGTAGACCATCATATCATCTGCAAAGAGTGATAGCTTGGTCTCCTCATTGCCAGTTTTAATACCTTCAATTTCTTTTTCTTCTTTAATTGTTACTGCTAGTGTTTCTAGTACAATGTTAAATAGTAGTAGTAGTCTCTCGGAAGCTGAGAATGATGATCAAAGATACTTGTGTGTGAAAGAGATTTAAGTGGAAGAGTCGATGCACAGAGACAGTCCCACTCTCTCGGCGTTGGAAGCCTGGGTCCAGTGGCACGAAAAGTCGTTACATCTGGAGACTTCCTCAGCTGCATTGGGTGTCCGTGTTGTCCTTTGTGCTCCAACAGGTCCTAAGCACTCTACAGTGCCTTGCTGTGTCGCCCTCTCAGCCGTTGAACCTTCTTGTTGGTTTCTTCCGCCTGTTCCGGGAAACAGTCTTCACGTGCTGGGTGAGCAAAGCCCTATTTCACCAGGGGTCAAGGACGATTCGATGGCTACCCTCACAAGGTTTAGCCGGCCTGTCGAAGCCATTGCCCAGGGTGTGGCCGCTGCTGCATGCTAGCAGTTACTGGGAGCCACAAATGAGAGCTGGGTGTCAGGTTAAATAATAGAGGTGATAATGGGCATTTTTGTTTCACTCCTGATCTTATTGGGAATGCATCTAGTTTATCCCCATTACAGATGATGTTTGCTGATGGTTGTACATATATACTGTTTATTATTTAAGAAAGGCCCTTCTATTCCTATACTTTCTAGTGTTTTCAATAGGAATGGGTGTTGTATTTTATCAAAGGCTTTTTCTGCATCTATTGGGATAATCATTTTATTTTTGTCAATTTGCTTGTTAATATGGTCAATTATGTGAATGGTTTTCCTAATATTGAAACATCCTTGCATTCCTGGTATGAATCCTACCTGGTCATAGTGAATAACCCTTGTGATGACTTGCTGGAGTCTAACATTGAATCATTTAATGTCGCACTGCCTCCTGACCAGTTTTGAATTCATCAAACTGGATCATTTTCTAGTCTATATCTTGCCATCTTTTCCATAAGAATATTTTGAGATAATTTATTAAATGCTTGGTTAAAATCTAGTAAATCCAGAGTGCTGGCCCTGAAGTCAGAAGGATCTGAGTTCAAATATGTCCTCAGACATTTATTAGCTATGTGATCCTGAACAAGTCAATTAAGAATATTTGCCTCAGTTTCCTCATCTGTCAAATGAGATAGAAAAGAAAATGGCAAACTCTTCCAGTATCTTTGCTAAGAAAACCTTAGAGTCACAAAAATCAAATATGACTTATCAATTACATAACAACAAAGCTGCATTTACAGCATTCCCCTCATTTCCCAATCCAGTATTTACTCTGGAGCAGTTATTTCATTGATTGAAGGAGTTCCCAGATGGGGAAACTCCCATCACTCCAGATTAGCCACATTTCTGGAATTCATAGTTGGAGAAGGTTTCTTGGAGCATTGAGAGATTAGGACTTGCCCAAGGTAAAAAAAAAATGTTAGGAGTATGGCTTGAATGGAGATTATCCTGACTCCTAAGCCTGCCCCTATCCACTTTGACCCACTGTCTCTACAGGTTTAGTAACCTTGTCAAAGAAGGAAATAAAGTTAGCCTGGCATGAACTCTTCTTGATAAAGCCATGCATACTGACTCTGAGGAATCACTGCTTCCCCTTCTAGATCTTTAGCAAACCATCTCTTTAAAGATGTTTACTAAGATTTCCCCAGCAACCAGACAACTCCAGTGTCCTAGAAATGGCAGCTTGTTCTGCTTACTATTTTGATGGGACAGATTTGCCTATTTCTAATCTCATGGAGCCATGACCCTTAATCTTTCAGATGTTATGGTGGCTCAGAAATCACATTTCTTTCAGTTCCCAATGGTGTAGTTCATCTGGAACAGGTAATTGGAATTCTCAAGGGTGGGTGGGTGCTCTCTAATATATACAGAAACATAAACATACATATATAATATATGCATTTTACATACACAAATATAGGTAAACATCTATCTATAGATTAGGTAAATACATGGAGAAACCTAGCTACAGCTTAAATATAAAGAAATATAGATTACATGTGCTACAAAGATATACAATATAGTCTAACTGTATACAATATGTGCAAATACATGATATAAACATACACAAAAGACACACATACATGAGGATTCTATTTATCACTTTCTATGTGTGACTACGTGAATAAAAAATGACAAATGACTAGACCAGAGAATATTTGCACTAAAGATGAAACTTTTCCCCCTTCTCCTAACATATAGCAGAACTAACTAAGCAGGGACAAAGAGATGGCAGTTAGGTAGTGCAGTGGAGAGAGTGTCTCATCTGGAGTCAGGAAGACTTTAGTTCAAATCTGGTCTCAAACACTTATTAGCTGTGTGTCCCTGGGCAAGTCACTTAACTCTATTGGCTTCAATTTCCTTTTCTGTCAAATGAATTGGGGCATCTTTGACAAGAAATCCCCAGACAGAAGCTTAAGAGCTGGGCACAAGACAACTTAAACAACTGAACAACAAGAGAGAGCAGTTCCCTACTGAAAACAGCTACAGTTAGCTCGTCTGCAGAACTGTTGCTACATCTATCCACTCTTGGGGTTTGAATTAATGATTAGCTGATCACTGAAGTCCTTGAACTAGGCCCTAAGAACTTTTTGAGATTTGGCTCACATTATTTAAGCAGTAGCATTTGTTAGACCCTTTCCAACATGAAAAGCTGACTTTTATTTGTTGAAAAGAATATTTTATTTTCCCCTTTTAGAAGGAATTTACTTACTTGTAATTATAGTATTTGCATGCAATAGTATTTTTAATATGGGGATGTATACTAGGACTTCAAATACATTTAAGTTTTTCAATATTCATTGGAGATCAGCGGTTGTTCAAAAAGTAAAAAAAGAATTTGAAGTCGAATCTTAGGCTTGGATTTTTCTTTCTTTTTTCCTCCCTATTTTAGTTATATTGTTTCAGCCAAAATCTCAAAGCCTTCAAGTTTCCAGGTTGATTTCTTTCAAACCAGTGTGTACTAGTTGCTTAGATTTTTTTTAAAATTTTTATAAAGGTCTTTTAAAAAAGAAAGAACATAAGTCAATCTAGATTTTTAAAAAAAGTAATAAACTTTTAACTCATATTTTTTCAAAGCCAAAATTCAATTTAAGATGTTCCCTAAGTAGCTTTTGGCCTCAAGAAAGCAGGGATTAACCATGCATGGCTATTTGGGGTTTTACATTTATAGAATAATTGATATATTTTATCTCAATTGATTAGTATAGACATTGGTTCCTCAGTTTTATAAATGGGAAAATCAAAGCTCAGTTAAGTGATTAGCTAAACTCACAGAACTAGTAAATGTCAGGGCCAGAAACTGAACACAAATCTTTTGAATCCACAACCAATATTTTCCCCACTTTGGAACCTATAGATCACACCCTTCTCTAGCTCCTTTCACCTTGTTCTTACTCAA
This sequence comes from Monodelphis domestica, assembly GCF_027887165.1. NCBI lineage: Eukaryota > Metazoa > Chordata > Mammalia > Didelphimorphia > Didelphidae > Monodelphis > Monodelphis domestica. The sequence goes on along the minus strand of NC_077231.1, from coordinate 193,605,744 downwards.
TGCCTTTCTTTTTCTTTTCCCATAATATGGAAATGAAATTTTTTTTATTCTTATATATTAAATATACTTTTAGTGTTCTCTGTCCTAGTTCATTTGACTCTAAGCCCAGTTTACTTTCTTCTATACTGTGCTAAGTAGTATCATTTAGGCATGGATCAATGTCAAACATGTAGGTCCTTTGCTTGATGACCACAGGCAGTTGTTTGATCACACAGAAATATTTGTAACAATATTCAATATAATTAGATAAACTTCTTGGATATTCAGTAGATACTGGGGTGTAGCAACTGTAAGAAAGAGAAATAATTTAGTCCAGGGCTGGATAAAATATTTTAGATGAATTTAGTTAAGACTTTGGAAAATAGGGAAAGGTGATAGGGAAGGTAAAAAAGTTGATATTAACTATTAAATGATGACTATTATTTGAGAGGGTTAAGCCATGAAAGTTTGAATTAGTTGATTAGGAAATTGGCAAGAGCAGGAGCAATGCTGAAAGGCAGAAGCAAGAAGATTCCAGAACTCTGGAGAAGTGACAGGGCCGTTGCTTCTTCTAACAGTCAGGGAAGGAGGAGGTTGAGTTTGGTCTAGTCTAATGAGCTAGATATTCTCTCTCCTGTGTCCTTCCTTGTGATCCATCTACCAAATGCCTGTTTCTGTGGATCCTGTTGATGCTGAGAGATATTTCTACAGTTGCTGAAGACACCAAAAGCCATCTGGCAGTGAGACCATCTCTTTGAGCCATGTTCCTGCTTACCTTACAGCCGATTACCTCCAACACCATCCAAGGGGGGAATTTGGGTTAGGGAAGTGTAGTTTACTGTAAGAACTGGGACTTTTAGATAGAGAAATAACTGATAGTGTAGATATGATCTCTCTACAATTACCAACAAGATTTGGTGGGAGCTTTATTTAGATAGATCATCCCAATTCCCTTCCTTTCCTTCCCTTATCTGAAATAAACAATTATTTTAGTTATATTTATACATACATACATACATATATATATATATAAAATTTCAGGTTACTATTTCATCAGGAGTTCACTTTCCCCAGGTAAGTATTTATATCATGAAGGGGTCTAGGAATTAAGAGACAAAACAAATCAAATCTAGATAGACATTCTTCACAAAAAGATTATCTTCCTCTAGTCCTCTAGCAGACAGAGCTCTAAGGAGCTAGGATACAGGACAAATACATGTTTAGTCATCAGGAAGGTAGTATGAAGCACTGGTCATTGCAGTTTAAAATACCTCAATGGGAAGTTTGTAGAAAATTAGTGTGGGCACATTATTCTTATTGTTGTTCTTCCATTGTTTTTGTAAAGGCTTGATGACATCATGAGGTGATGTCTTTACTTGCATTTGAATTGGATTTAAGAGAGTCAGAGTTGCCCAACTTTGACCTTATTCTGATGTTTTGAAGTCCAGTGGCAGGACAGAAAGTCAGGATGACTGCTCATGACCTGGGATGCAGTGGATGATCTTGGCATCTTCAATGTCTGATCAAGCTCTAAGTACTCCACAGTGCCTCTTTTAGCTTCCTTCATGGCCTTGAAACAAATTGTTCTCATTTGACCATTCTACCAGGGATCATCTTCACATCTTGAGGTAGACATCCCCTCTAAGTCCCTGACAGGGATGATAGTTGTCATTTACACTCAGCATGGTTTAGCCAGTCTGCAAGACATTTTTTATTGAGGTGTGGCTGCTGCACATTCTATAGCTTTTTGGAACCACAAGTGAGAGGAAGGTGAAAGATGGATTCCAAAAATGAATAAGCAGCCCTGAAAAGCACTTGGCAAGCCTTCATGCCAGAGGTGCAAGTCCTCTCTGAATATCCCATATTCCCCTACCAGAGGAGGGGGATTTTTATCAGAGTCCTAGAGTTCTAGAGGTGAGAGGTGTATGGGAATGCAGAAGTGGATACAGTCAGAGGAAGGAAGGGAAATGTAAGACAAATTACTCTATACCCTTTCTTTGAATTAGTTCTGCACCTATTTGTATGCAGGAGCTTTCTTACCCATTAATAAAATGGATCTGTGTAGAAAGATTTGATGGGTACCACAAGGGATCTCAACTAAAATATTTGAATCTGTTTGTTCTATACTTTCATTATACTTGATCATAGAACTTCAACACACTTCCAAAATGAGGCTTCCCGAACCCGCAAGAAGCCACAAGGTAGGGAGATAGAAAAAGGATAGAAGATTTGTATACCGCGAAGGGCATGAGGGAGCCAAGTTCTAGATATGAGATGGCAGAAATGAGTCAGAAAACCAGGCCTTATTGATTATAATGGAGCCACAGAAGAACCCCGATCAGTCTGGACCTCTTTCCAAAAGGCTAATCCCGTCCAGTGATCCAAATTTAATACCACACTGGTCTGAGACATGATAGAGAAAAGAAAGTGCCTGGCCAAAGGCCAGGTCCCAGGTGAGAGAGAGAGAGAAGGAAAGGAATTAAAGATGGAGCTTGGCCAGAGGCCAAGCTCTAGCAAGGACAGGCATCAGTGAGAGCTGAGATCCAAGAGAAGGGTGGAGATTGCTGTGGCTGCTTTTAATGTCTTTGATATGCAAATATACACAATACATAGGGATGATTATCATTGGTTAACGACAAGGTATAGGTGTGGTTTCTCTTAGCCAGGTGAGCACAAAGAAACCTGTTTTCCCACCTCACCTGGGGGAAGCTGGGGTCAAGGGTCAGAGGCTTTCCTAGCCATGCACAAGACTGAGCATGCTCTCTTCTAAGCCACTCTGTACATACTAACTGTTTCCCTTGCCCATAGCTAGGGGTAGACTGCTACACAAAAGAAATAAAGATATACTTCCATTAAAGTCTCTGAGTGGTTTACTCCCTTTTTCATATCCATTGGAACTGATGATTAGGTCATATAAGGTCTGAATGTTTTACAAGCTGCAAAATGCAAGTGTTCAAATTCTGAAAGAGGTAAGACATTTCATTGCTTTGTTATCTGCCCCTTATTCCTGTTATTGAGTCAAATGTGTTAGGAACACTTAATTGATTAGGCATTCTCTGGCACACTGCCTCACTCCCAATTTTACTTCAGGCAACATTATGTGGTTAAAAAGGAAACATCCATTTGAATCTTTACAATCTTTTTAATATTTCATTTTCTATTTTACTGACTCGACAATTAGAGTGAATGTAATTTGATTGTTGATGAATGAGGATCTTGCAATTTCTTAGTCATTTTTCTGATTGAAGATCAGTTCTATAATACCAAAGAACAATAGGGAAAGGAAGGACCTTAGAGGTTATGAAGTCCAAGTCTCTCATTTTATAGCCCAAAGAGCTGAAGCAGCTTATCTAAGATCAGGCAGCTAGATAGAGACAGAGCATGACAAGAATTCAGCTCTCTTGATTTTCAATTCTGAGTTCTTTCCAATATACCATCTGTCCTTCCTAGATAAAAGATGAAGTTGAATCTGTAATGATTTCAGGATTATCCTGGTAGTGAGATTGTTTCCTTTCCCCCCTTCCCTTCTCCCCTCTTTCTCTTTTTCCTCCTTTCCCTTTTCCTGGACATTGCTCTCTATCCCAGGACTACCCTACTCTCTATCACTCTCATGCCACAATGATGTTAGATACTAATGTCTCAAACTCCCTCCCTCCAACTCATACAAGTATTAGACCTTGTTGTCCCAGAATCTCTTCCGTCTACAACCACAATACTCAATTAAATTTTATCTTTGACATTTACTAGCAGGTGTATTAGTGCTTTCCTCCTGCCAAACACCAAGATCTCTAGTTATGGTGTTGTAGCCAGACAAAGAAAACAGCCTTTTAGTCCTTTAAGTTGAAGATTGGAAGTGTAAAAAAGTGATGGATTTGATTATTTCTAGAATTAAATTTGTTACTCTTTTTTCAGAAGTTCTTACTCCACTGATTTTTAAAATATCTTTTAACATTTCAATCGATAGCATTTATTGACTTGGTACTCTGATGCTAATTAGGCAAAGGACATGGTTTGAGAAATTTTAAAAGAGTTTTACTCTTCCAAATTTTAGGCCCTACCTCAATAAAGTGTCTTTTCTATCGTTTGCTTCTCACCCTGCTTCTTATCTATATTAAATTCATTGGAGCAAGGCTCTTATTACATTTCTCAAATGTTTCATTTTACATTAACTATGTTAACAACTAATATATGTTATTAATTACATCAATAAAAGCAGCATCATTTCAAAACTCTTAGTCGAAGTAATAGAGCAGGAAGTTTGGGGTGGTGAATTTTTGGAACCGATTAAGGAGCCACTCTTTAGAGAAAACACTGAACTCATTTTTAATAACCTCTGTATAATATAGCTGGACTGCAGTCAGATCAACTGTTCTCTGTCTTGAGAATACGTCCATTTCATCAGAATGCAGTTCATTGAATGTGTTTCTGCAGAATGGAGTATGAATTCATTTACCCTCTTGAAAGAAAACAGTTCATTGCTTAGCCATTTCATCTAACTTTTTAAAAGTGTCCTCTCTTCTGCTACTTAGGCTCAGTTTTCTTACTGAATATTAAAAATCACTGTCTTGCCAATATGCAAATGTATGCTAACTCTTATAAAATGGCTTGGATGAAAGCTATGATTTGATTGCCAGAGACACCTAGTTGCTACATAATGATATCTCAGCAGTGGAAAAGCACTGAACCCCCAAGATCCTATTCTGAAATCTTTGGAAATGTAGAAACAGGTAAAAAATAAATCGTGTATACTTTTTGTTCTTTTAAATTTAAAATTAGGTTTTACAGGCACTTCGGAATTGATTTTTTAAAGATATCTCAAAAAGGAATGGAGGGACTGGTGGGAAATTTTTAAAAGGCTAGGAAATATAGAACAGATACTATCACTAAAAAAAGAAATTATAATAAAATAAAAAAGCAACTAGAAGATATAAACAACTGGCTTATATACATACTTTCTCACCTCTAGAATATTTGTAAAATTGATGCTATTTTTAGCTATTTGTAAAATATGCTATAAACATAAAAGAATAGATAGACTTAAAAAAAGTCTTACCTTCTGTATTATAATTGATACCAAGTATCCCAAGGCAGAAGAGTTATGCAGGCTAAAAAACTGGATTTAAGTGACTTACCCAGAGTCACACAGTTAGAAAATATCTGAGGTCAGATTTGAACCTAGGACCTCCTATCTCTAGGTCAGGCATTCTATCAATGTAGCCAACTATCTGTCTCAGCAAAGAGACTTTTGCAGAGAAGTTATGGTAGCAGAACATATCTTCTCAATCATATAATTGACTGAAAGGTTCAAAAACACTTCCTGATTTAAAAAAATCAATTCATGTGGAAAACCACCCGGAGGTTTCAAAAAAACTGAAAATTCAATATAGGTCAATAGTTTGATCATTCTGGAGCAGATACAGGTGTTTGGATCATGGATATAATTGATTTGCGGCATAGCAACTAAGTCTTGTGTATATTTTTAAAACTGCAATGGTAAAATAGAATGAATTTCTATGGTCCAGGGAGAATAGCCCTATGCCTGTGGGGAAAGGAGTGTGTGTGTGTGTGTGTGTGTGTGTGTGTGTGTGTGTGTGTGTGTAAGGATATTACTTCAGGTGGTATTTTTTTTTTTGTTTATTTCTTTGAGAACAGACAGTTGAAATTGTAGCAAGAGATCACAAGCTGTAGTAGACCCTTCCTATTGCCTCCTCCCCGCCCCCCTTTACCTACGAGTTCTTAACCCTTTTGGCATCATGGACTTCTTTGGTAGTCTGGCAAAACTCAAGGATCCTATCTCACAATAATGTCTTTAAATGCATTTTATATATAGAATTAAAAAGAAAACCAATTATGCTGAAATATAGCTATATTGAAATATAAACTAGAGGCATCTACTTGGTGCAGTAGATAGAGTACCAGCACTGGAGTCAGAAAGACATGGACAAGAATTGAATAGGATTCTATAGGTCCTGAAATTTATCTATAGTCCCTGGACAATTGGTAAAATAGTTCCTGTCCTATTATGAGGCCGTATTGTCCACAACAGGAACTCACGTTACTCATAGTACCTGAATCAATGCCTGAGTATAACTCAATGGGTTCTCTAGAATCACAGGTTCTGCCTATCCCTAGAAATCTCAGCTTCTCTTATGTCTTGATACCTCTATAATAGGAATAAGCCTCTACTTGGATTCTACTGGATCATAGCACTGCCCATTCTTAGTAAGGTGCCTTCATGCCTGTAACCAACATAATGTGGCAGCTGTTCTCTCTTTTGTCTTGTGGTTCTTCTTTCTTCCTTGCTAATACTTGTGTCCCTTTCTCTTTCAACAAGCCTAATTCAGTATCTTCTTTCATGTGTATTAGTCAGTTATACTCTGGGAAATCATGGTTTTACCCCCACCAGTTCCTTGTCTGTTGTAGTTTTCATGTCTGTCTATTAAATATTTATTGTCATTGTATGTATCTTCTCTTATTCTGAGTAGACATATTTTTATTCTTGTATCTTTTAGGACTTAAAAAAAGGACTTAAAATGAGCCATCTCAGTAAATGTTGAATTGCAGAGATGTAATCTTTTTGCTAATATTTTGCTTACTATTTGTAATCTCCCTCTTATTAAGGAAAATTTCTTGATTATACATTTTTCTCCACGCTTCTTTTGTCATATCCTACACATTTTGGATATTGTGTTAGTATACTTCTTAAGATTCCAATTTAGTAATCATGAAATTTATATCACATTTGACTTTTATAACATTCTGTTCAATTCATTTTTTTTTTTAGCTTTCTGTTATTTGTTTAAGTCTGTGGTGAGACCATTATTATCTTACTAGTTAGGCACTTTGTCATTCAATTATCTTTTCCTTTAATTACATAAATGCTTTGCCATTTGGTGCATATATTTAATATTAATATTGTTCATTAATTGTGGTACCATCAGGCATAATTAAGTCAGTCAATAGTTGACAAGTATTTGATAAGCACTTAATATGTGATAGGTATCTTCTGTTTGTCTTCTTATTCATATTCATTTTTATGGTTGTCTTGGCTATGATGATTGTATAAATGGAGATTCTGGACCCTAGACTTCAATCTGCAGAAGTCCCTGGTATTTCCCAGAATTCCCTATAATCTCTCCTGAGTCTCCACATTGGCGAGATCACAATTGGTATTTAACTGGCAGTAATGCCTCCAATGCTATCTTCCTTTTTGCAATGATGTAGCAAGTATAGTGGTAAGCTAAGCACGGGGATTTTAAATAGGCTAATCAGCCATGGGCACATGGTTTTTATTTTGTATTTTCCTTATTCCTTGATTTCTAATGATCCTTAATAAACTTCATAAAATATTATATTTTTATTATTAGAGATATAATTTTAATATTCACATGATTGCTGTTTCTGCATATATGGGTTCAATTGGGACATACTAATTTATATTCCTACCTCATTTCTTTTTATAACAAACTTGGATTTTGCTTTCCAATCCATTCTGCCACCTTTTTCTATTTAATGGGTGAGTTATTCCCATTACTATTTATAGCTAATATTTTCTTCTCTAGAAAATTCTGTTATAATATTTGTTCTTTGACTATGTATCTTTAATTTGTACTGCTTGTATTATATATCTATAATTTGTATTGCTTTGAAAAAATCTTGTCCCAATCTTTTCCCTTCCTCCTCCCCTTTTATCTGAGACCTAAATCAGCATGCTTTGTCATTCTAATTTTAAAAAATCATTACTTAATAACTCATTTATCTCAAGATAACTTTCTCTTTCACATTACCTTTTGTCTTAGATACATTTCTTACATTTCTGTATTAGAGAGTAGTATCCTATTTATTTTATCATACTTATACCTTTTTTTAATCACTCTTCTCCCTTAGAATACTTCTTTTTTGAATACATAATTCCAAAATTTATCCTTATTTCTCTTATCACTCTTAGGGTTGAACACCAAAAGGACAAGAGTTTTGTCTTTCCCTATAAGTAAGTACATATTAATCAGCATCTGGTTCTTTAAAATTATTCAGACTTATTGACCTTTAATAAATTTCAATTGTCTACCACATTTATATGTTAAAGACTTTCCAGCACTGGATTTCTTAAATGAAATGCTTATCATTCATCAGTTTCAGCTAAATGTTTATTTTTCTTCTTTGTAGGATTATGTTCAACTTCTCAATATTAGTTTTTGAGCACAAGCAGCTTTCCTTTGATTTTAACATTTTATATTCTGTTTTTCCTTTTGAAATCTTAATAAATAGTTTTAAGTAATTATAACTTTGGTTGATCTGTTTTCTTGGGATCTGGAACTTGCTGGCAAAATTTCTGAAATTCCTTTTTTATGATATCTTTTGGTTTCTCTTATCTTTGGTTCAGAAACATCTGAGTAATTTTCTATTTTTATTTCTTGAAATATGGCATTTAGCCTTTTTGTTTTATCATGTTGTCCAATGATTGTTGGATTAACTTTCCTCACCCCAAATTCCTTATAAATTATTTTTATTGTATGGATGGCATGTATTCTTCCAATACCATTGTCTTTGTATTTTGCTTTAATACTTCTTATTTTTCATTAATTTTTAAAATTCTATCTCATTCTTTTTTAAAAAGTGCTAATAATCTTTTAAAAGCTCTTCAGGATCTTGGTTAAGATATCAATTTTACTTCCAAATTTTTCATTAAGAGTTTTAATTTCACTACTTTTCACCCCTTAGTTCTACTGTGGGGATTTCCAATTAATCTTAGAGTACTAAGAACATCAGCTGAGTCTGACAATATATGTAGCCCACATAGTTCCATTTAGCTTCTCACCTCTGTAAAGAAAGATGGAAGGCTCATTTTACCCTTTCTTCTTTGGGGACAAGCCTGATGATTAAAATTATGCAGTGTTCAGTAAGTTAGCATGTTGTGGCTTCCTCTCCCTTGGCAAGGGGTCAGACTGGTTATTAAGTAGTATTAAGTTTAATGCTGTCTCTGATAAGGCTTTTCCTGGTCAAAGATGATTTAATGACCTCTGAAGTAAGGATTATGCTGTGAATCTATCTGTTTTGCTTTTTTTTTTTTAATTGTAAGAGTCTCTGTATCTCTTGTATTCTTGCAAAAGTATTTTTTTCTTGTGGGGTTTAATTCGTCTGAATGTCTCCATATAGTCTTGGGGGCAGACCTAGACATGGCTTTTGAGACAATGCGATTACTGTTACCAGGGTTGGTGATGTTAATTGGTTATTTGCTAACCTTGCTTCAAACTCATCTCTGCTTCTTAAATCCCAGGAGAGAGAGAAAATTCAAGGGAGAAGTAGACTAAGCAATACCTGCAGGAAGCGGAAATCTTTGCCTCAGAGCCTAATCCCTCCTTTAACACAAAGCCCCAAGGACACTGTAAGAGACATTGTATCCACAGACCAGTCCTATGTATCTCTCATAATGAAATTTGGTTCAGGGCAAAGGAAAAAAATGGAGCAGAAAGGTTTGGGAAGAAATTTTAAAATCCGAAGGATCTATCCATAAACAGACTGTGAGCGGACGTCACCCAGAGAAACAGTGTAGACCTGGAAATGGAAGGATCTATGTAGCCACTATGTCTGAGACCAGCTGTTTTTTTTTTTTAAATCTGTCTGATGTCTTTGTTTCAAATCTTATGGTGTGGGAACAGTACATATTTGTAAACAAACTATACACTATCTTTATTCCTCTTGTGAACATATATTTTTTCTACTTGTGTCTCTCTCTCTCTGTCTCTGTCTCTGTCTCTGTCTCTGTCTCTGTCTCTCTCTCTCTCTCTCTCTCTCTCTCTCTCTCTCTCTGTCTCTCTCTCCCTCTCTGTCTCTGCCTCTGTCTCTCTCATCTCTCTCTGTCTGTCTGTCTTTCTCTCTGTCTCTCTCTTCCTCTCCCTCTCCCTCTCCCTTTCTGTCTCTCTCCCTCTCCCTCTCCCCCCTCTCTTTCTGTCTCCCCTTCTCTTCCCCCCCCAACACACACACACACACACACACACACACACACACACACACACGCACACACACACGTCTGAATTTAGTCTCTGACCCCACAAAGTCAAGCATAGCATATTTTCAGTATTTCTTGAGAGTTGATGCAAAGCCAGACTTCAACATGACAGAATAATATACCCAAACGGTATTATTTTGCAATTGTTAGGCATGGTCTATTTTCCATTTTGGCTGGTCACTTGAAGACATTAAAAAATTCAAATAGTAATCTTTCATGGGTGCTTTGTTCTCTCTTGAGCTCTATTCTCAGAAGATTTATAGAATTTTATTTCCTGTGAATGATATCTCAGAAGACCCCAGCTCCGGCTGTTTCCAGATTCTCAAAGCAAGCAGTCTGAGAAAACAGCAGCCTCAAGGTTAGAAAAGGGCACAGGAGAGAAAAAGAGGAGCCCAGTTGGTGTGACTGGCAGGGTCCGTGCCTTCTCCTTTCTTTGTAACTCCCCAGGGTACCTTAAGTATGCTCAGTAAATACTTTAAACTGATGGACTGACTGAAGCAGCTGGATAGGCATATCTCACCCTGACAGTTTTTTTCACCCTAGATTAACCAAGGACATGTGATGGTCAATTAGAAATATTATACATTTACACCAGGGCAGGGAATGGGAAAAATGACAGTGTTGTGTAATGATTAAAACTTAAAATTACAGTTGTCTTCAGCCCCCCTGACGGACACAATCCCCAGGCATTGTCCCACCCTAGGGGAGCTCTTAGTTATTAACCTTCAAGCTAATCTCAAGAGCTGGCTGCTGCTAAGGGTTCCTCTTTCTACTCCCCTAATTAGCATGGTGTAGGGGATGTAGAGTTGACCCTAGAGACACAAAGGCATGAATTCAAGTCTTGCCTCTGACACAGAGTGGTTGTGAATTCTTGGGCAATTTATATAAGTTCTAAAGTTTTATAACTAGGTCTCTAATAGTGGGGATAATCAATCACTTGAAATCATTGTATTACTTGAATTATAAATTTATTGCCATTCAATTAGAACTAATTCCCATTTTTTATTTAATTAAAACTTTAGGGGGCATCCAGGTGACTCAGTGGATAGGGAGAAAGGTCTAGAGATGGGAGGTCCTGGGTTTAAAGGTGGCCTCAGGGACTTCCAAGCTGTGTGACCCTGTGTGATCTTTTGTACACCATTAAAAACCTTAAAACTGTCTCAGGATTAATTGGTCTATGCAATACTTTCTTGCCTAAAATAGGGTGTTTCTTCAAGTAAAGAATTCCTCCTTTGACTCTGAGATGCAGCAGAAAGCTGAGCTTATTAGGACTAAGAGACACAAGACCTTTAATAGGGATAGCCCATTTTAGCTTGCATTCAGATAAGAAATTTATCAAATGATATATTACACTTGTATAATACTTCCCCTGGAAGAATGGGTGGATGAAAACAAAGCGCCTGAAACAGGTGCTGTGCAGTATTTAGAGCTTGATCAGATATTGAAGGCGATAAGGTCATTGAGGTGTCCTGGGTCATCACCAGTTGTTTTTTATTTTTGTCTTACTATTGGACTTCAATGACTCAGGAAAACAATGAGGCAGATGTGAAACGTTGTCTCACTTAAAGCCAATTCCTTAGCCAGTCAAGACATGCCATTGATCTACTTCAAAAACAAAGGATAAGGAACAAGAACAACTTTCTTTTAAAAATGTTTTCCAGGGGGCAGCTGGGTGGCTAAGTGGATTGAGAGTCAGACCCAGAGATGGGAGGTCCTGGGTTCAAATCTCATCTCAGACACTTCTTATTTATGTGACCCTGGGCAAGTCATTTAACCCCCATTGTCTAGCCCTTACCACTCTTCTGCCTTAGAACCAATACCCACTATTGATTCTAAAACAGAAGGTAAGCGTTTAAATTAAAAAAAAAATGTTTTCCATAGCTAAAGCCTCAGTTAAACCTCAGAATAATTCCTTGAAGCACAGTTATGACCATTTTACTAGAAATCTTGAGTTTTAAAATGATTTGCCTACTATCATTATGGCAAATCTGCTGTCAACACTGCTAAATCTAGGACTGGACAAAAGCCCTTCTGAATTCTACCCAAAATTGTTTTCACTATCTTGGGCTACTTTAGAAAGCTCTGTGGAATAAGTCAAAGAGTGATTAGAAGAGAATTAGAAGATTAGTGATTAGGAGGGTTGTTTCAAGCATTCTTCATCTTAAAACAAGAAATGGGTATTGATATTTCTTTAAAATACACATTTTAAAAAGTTATCATTAGTATATACTAATATAATAAATATACTAGTACTTTATTGTGTAAGTCAAGTCAAAAGCCATCATTATGTGCTTACAGTGTGTTAGGCATAGTGTTAATTGCTGAGAATACAAATACAAGCAAAATGCAAAACATTTCCTGTGCTCAGGGAGCTAACATTCTAACCGGGGAAGACAAAGGTGGGAAGGGAAAGGAAGGTACCCATGTCAAGGCATGGGAAGTAACAAAGCCAGGAGAAGAGTGAAGATGGAAGCAGGGCAGGTCTTGGTACTTCCTCAAAATGGAAGTTTTTGGAAGAACTGGCTATTCAGAGGGGGGGGGGACCTCAGAGATGGAGAGGGATCTTCCAGGGTGAATGTCCACAAGGTCAAGAGTCATGTTCCAGGAGAAGAATGTGGTTGAGAGATGGTGGAGACATCCAGAGAATCAGAAAGAGGAATTAATTGTTCTTTTAAATCAAAGGTATTTAGAAAAAGTTCATAAGCACTTGGAATGAGAAATGATTATTGCAATAAATTAGCTTAGGTTCATAGCAAGTCATACCAGAGTAAACTTCCTATTTTGACAGGGATCAGAGTGATTCCAAAGATGGAATGTGCATAAATGTCAGTAAAATATTTTAAAAGTCTTTCATGATATTTTTGTAGGCAAAAGGAGGAGAACTTACTAGAATGTAGTGACATTAGAAACAGTTAAATTGGTTGAATCACTAGTCCTTAAGAATGATAATTAATATTAATCTATAAGAAGATTTATAAAGAAGTACTTCTGGGCTTTGTTCTTAATCCAATTATTTCCAATATTTTTATAATTGACTTGGATGAAGGCACAGATAACATACATATCAATTTTTCAGATGATAGTATAATACTACCCTCCCAAAGAAACAACAACCTACCATGAACAGATATCCTCTGCTTGCATTCTACTATATATGACTCATTGCTTTGTTGAATACCACTCATTGGTCAAAGAGCTGAAATAACTGATAACAAGGGACACCATATCTGTTAGAAAATGAGTTGGTTTCTAGTTTATTTGTCTCTTGGAACAGCTTGGAAGAAGATAAGATAAGATATGATCCCAGTCAGGTAGTAGAGGAAGGGTTCATTTCTACTCTGGTGCAATAGAACATGGATCCAGCAAGCTGGTTTTGTACTCCAGGGAACCCTGGTTGTCTTTATTCTCCTTTAGTGTTTCCTTTCTATTAGCATTGACCTTGTAAAATTCAGAAGGTCCTAAAAGGCCTGAGAGTGTCAGCATCACGTGCCATCTTTAATGGAGGAATTAGGGTTATGTGTCCAGTAGCAAAATCAAGCTTGAAACAAGGAAAAGTGCTGGCATCAGAGAGGGATGACCTCCCCAAAACAGTCCTTACTTGTGTGTGAACTGGGATCAGTAAAGATAAAATGTGGACTAGCTAATTAGAGACCTTGGAAAACTGTTTATATGCTAAATGAGGGTTGGATATTGGCCTCTCCATTGATTTTATTAATATTAATATTACTGGATTGTTGATATTTTAGGATTCTTTATTGGCTAATATTTCCATATCTGTGTTAGAAAAATGAACTCTCTATACTATACCTGATTCATGCATCTATACACTGGCTACTTAAAATATTTTCCTTTGCTAGAGAAAACTCTTAAACTTTGAGCCCCAAATAATTAGCATCTCTTTAAATAGTCACTTTCCCCAGAGTAGCTCTGATGGCAAAGAGCCAACAGATATAAGTACTGGGTAGCCTACTTTCCTTGTGGAGGAGTCAGGTATCTCTATAGAAATCAAAGAACAGGAACTGGTGTAGATTACCAGTTGTGTGGCTCAGCTGAGTAGAGCTTAACTAGCCCCTGCACTAGAACTTCTGGCATTGGAAAAGGTACCTATTGATTTGGATTAAAAAACTGGGACCCCAAAAGATCTCAATGTATTTGTTAATTAAATCAGTTTAACTTTAGTGGGGATGAATTTAAAATTCCACAGCTGGGTTCAAACAATTGTTTTGACAACTAGAGAAAGGGGAAGTATGGCTCTGCATCAATTTATGTGCAAAGCACTTGGAGTTTTTTAAAAGAATGAAAATTCTATGTAGGTCAATAGTATGACATGGTAGCAAAAACTGGCAAATCCAATCATTTTACTTTTAGTAATTCAAAGGATTCAAGATGTCATCATTCTGGCTATTTTTTCTATAGGAGCAGGTCAAAACCCCTATATATATTAGTAGACAGTCTTCATGTGACCAATATGTACCAAATAAAGTCCAAAATTTTTAGCCTGACATTTAAGATTTACCAAAATTTGGCTCACATTTCCAAATTCATTTCACACTATTCCCTGTGAAAATACTCATACTAAAATGGATTATTCACCATTTCTTCCTAAACTCTACTTCTTGGGCTCCAAAGCTTGCTTTAAGATGTTGCTCAACTGACACTTCTCACAATGAGATTTTGCTAATTCTTCCCCAACCTTCCTTTCTCCCATTAGTTGTCAGAACTCTTTTCATCTTGAAATTACTTTGCAATGTCTTCATATATTTTGTACAAGTTTGTGCAGCCATTTCAATAAAAAAAATCTTACCTTCTGTCTTAGAATCAATTGTAAGTATTGTTTCTAAGACAAAAGAGCAGTAAGGGATAGGAAATTAGTGTAAGGGTCACAGAGTGAAGCAGTGTCTGAGGTCAGATATGAATCCAGGATCTCCCATCTTTAGGCCTGTTGCTCTATCTATTGAATCACTTAGCTGCCCCTCAATACATTTCAAAAATTAAATGTAAATATATTTCAAAATACATATAATAAAAATCAATAAATTTAAATAAATAAAATAAATATTTAAGTAACTAATGATAAATAACTTTAAATATATTTCTTTTTCAATTATGAACCTAATAATTATAAATTAACATGAGCATTTCAATATGTAGAGAACAAGAAGACTGTATAATAAACTGTGAATTTTTATTATGTTATTTGTCTAAAAATATGTACATTGAATTTAACAAAACAGTCAAATATTTGTTCTATTTCTTTGGATCCCCTTTTGTATTCTTTTTGTTTTCTTTTGTGCATCTTAAAAGTTTTGTTGATGCTCATTTTGAAACTCTATAACTGCTTACCTATACCCCTACTTTTAACCTCCACACTCACAATAGATAACCTGGCTTATAACAGTCCAATCCCGTTCAGTCCAACAAAACAAGGCAACACAGGTGTCATGTCTGAGAATACACGCTCATCCCTCATCCATCATCTTCTGCCAAGAGATGGGAGACTGTTTCAGCATTGGTCTTTTGAAGACATGATTGCTCACAACTTTGACCTGAGGTCTGTCATAGTTGTTTCCCTTCCCTGTATTCCTGTGACTGTCAAGTAAATTATTCTCTTGGTGTTCATTTCAAGATACATCAGTTCATACAAGTATTTTCCACACTTCTCAGAGTTCATCAGTTTTGTTATGTCTTAAGATGCAATAATATTCCTTAAAGCTTATATAACACAATTGGATCAGCATTCCTCAGTTAATGGAGACCCATCTTATTTACAGTTTTTTGCTAAGCCAAAAAGTACAACTATAAATGTCATTGTACATATGCTTCCAGGCTCTCTTCATTTGACTTTCTTTAGATAAATCTCTAATAGTTTTAATGTTCTTTTTTTCAAACCTACTGTCTTTTCCATAATACTATTCTAGAATTTTGCATTTTGATTTTGGTATTCATTTTTTAAAAATGGCCTCAATAAATTAACCAAATGAATGTAAGGGGGAAAAGATAGAAAGTTAAGTCTAATCTTAGAAAGATCACTAATATTGTCATTCCCAATAAATGGTATTCAATATAAATCATCTCTTCTGGCATTTTAGAGATACAGATAGATTATAGCCCTTTGGTTTGTGTTATAAACATTTTATTTCTTAAAAGAAAGCTACTTCAATGGTAAAGATGGAAGGTAGGGGGCAGCTAAGTGGCTCAATGGGCACTTCTTAGCTATGTGACCCTGGACAAGTCTCTTAACTCTCATCACCTAGCCCTTACTCTTCTGCTTTGGAACTAATACACAATATTGGTTCTAAGATAGAATGTAAGGGTTTAAAAAAAAGAAGGGAAAAGAGGATGCAAAGGTGGACAGAGTGACATTTTTTGGCTCAATCCCACCATTTTCCTTTGAATATGGAGCAACAGAGAGGAAAAAGAAAGGGAAAATCAGATTGTAAGGTAAAGGTAAGGAAGTAAGAAGGTAAAGGAAGGGGCTAAAGAAATACGTTGAACCTGGGCATTTGTAAGTGGGGTATTCATTATAGAAATCAGTGGATTTATTAGAAGGGCAAGTGTTATGTGATTTTTAATTTAAATATGCATTGTTTTGCATGGGCCTGTCAGAGGTCTAGCTAGAACTCTCTAGTGATTCATTCATTCCTAACAGTGCTAACACAGCCTGGCATGTAAGCAACTGCACTCTCAGCAGCCATAAATTGTCTGAAAGTTTCATTTCATTTTAGAGAGAAAATTAAGTGTCTGTTCCAATAGTGAGGAGGAAAAATAGCTCTCATTTTGTGGACACATTTCTTGCTGTGAGCTTATAAATACTACTGCTGTTGGGTGTCCTTTCCTTCTTTCCTTGTGAATCAACTCTGAGTTATTACTCTGAGATATTTAGAAATGGCAGAAAGCCATACAGAGCAAAGTAAAAATTAAATATATAAAAGGAGATTATAGACAGTTTCTTCTTTTGAACTTGATCAATATTTATATTCCATGCCTAATTAGTATCAGAGCTTGGCAGATTGGGAGATTATAGCTGTATTGATAGTTTATACACTAGTGGTTGGTTTGGTTATTCAAGAAATGACAGCTATCCTCAGTAGAGATTATTTAACATAGACTCACTCAAATGTCTAATAACCCTAAGAGAACTTTATGTCAATTTTCTCTTTCTTCTTTTCCCTTCCTTTATCTTTCTACTATCTCCCCTTCTATATTTGTATATATAGTATATAAGTCTATATATATTTATATATGTGTGTGCATGTATATGCACACATTTCCAGCACTTTCTAGTACTACTGTTCTGAATTATAATGTTTAGTGTTGTTTTCCTTCATATTACTACTATTTTGTATATGGTTTTCTTTTTTGTTTCTGGTTATTTTATCTTGCATACAACTTCCTAATTATTACTGAATTCTTCCTATTTATTTCTTATAATATAATAATTTTATGTTTTATATTAAATCAATATATTATAATACAATATGGGGTGTATGAGGTGTTTAGGGAGGACTAACACCTGTGGGATGAGGGTTTGCTGATCCCTTTTCAGGGCTGTTCATCCACTTTTGATGTCTATCTGTCCCTGAACTCTCCCCTGTGATTCCCAGAAGCTGTAGCATGTTCACCCAAGTAAAATCATCTCAGCAGAAAGACTAAACCATGTTGAGCATAACCAATGGGTTTCATGCCCATCAGTGAGTTGAGGATATTTCCACTCTAAGCATATGAGTCCTTCTCCCAGTGGAACAGGCAGATGAGAACTGTTTATTCCAATAACCATGAAGGTGGCTGAAGCAGGTGCTGTGGAGCCTTTAGAGCTTGGCCATACATTGAAGATGCTGAGGTCATCCATTGCATCCACTGCCATTGCCAGACAGCTTGTCTTCTGTCCTGCCACTGGGCTTTGATGACTCTGAAAGAGAGAGTGAGGCCAATGACTTTGTGCAACCCTGCCTCACTTAAATCCAATTTACATGCAAGCCAAGACATCCTCCACCCCATGATGTCACTGGTCCTCCTTAAAAATAAAGGATGACTGAGGAACTTACGAGAAAGAACATTATCCACATCCAGAGAAAGAACTGTGGGAGCAGAAACGCAGAAGAAAAATATAGGATCGATCACATAGTTTGATGGGGATATGATTAGGGTGCTGATGTTAAAGGATCTCTCTATTACAAATATGAATAACATGGAAATAGGTTCTGAACAGTGATACATGTACAACCCAAGTGGAAATGTTTGTCAGCTCCAGGAGGGGGGAGGGAAGAGGGGAGATTCATGAATCATGTAATCTTGGAAATATTCTAAATAAAAAATAATGGATGAACAACAACACTACTATTTGTAATTCAGAGGCCATTTATTAATCAATGGGCAGTCAAGTTGTTTCTAGTTCTTTGCTATCATAAAAAAATATCAGCCCTGTCTTCACCATAGTTTTATCATTCATATAATTCTAGATGTAGCTAGCACTGTAGTGTTATTACTAATGATGAGTGTGGGTGTACACATACACACATTATATATATATATATGCATATATATATATATACATATATATTAATATAAGAAAGAGATATCCAGGGGGTTGTAATGAGAAGCCAAGCTAAAGGAGAGATCAGCTGAAGAGCAGTGGAGGAGGGGCAGAGAGAGAGAGAAGCTCCAACTGTCAATGGTCTTCCAGCCGCCTGGGAGGTGGAAGAAAAAAGGAGGTTTTCCTGGAACCTGAGAAAGAGCCCATCCGTATGGGACCTATTATTCCTTCTGGGACCCCAAAACACCTCCACTAAGACTCTTCAAGCTACCGAAATTTTCAAGGGGATTTTGGATTTAGATTCACACTGGCCAGAGCCATCTAGATCTTTCCCTGAGATTTCTCTCTCTCCTTGACCTGTCTCTAGACTCCTGAATTAAAAACTAGTTAGCTGAGATATAGGTATCAACCAGCAGCTGGCCAGAGGAGGGTTCAAGGCACTCAACCTCGAATTCCAAGAACTTGGGGGGCAGTCTGCCAGAGGGGACCAGTGTTAGGGTTTCCTACTCCCCACTTTCCTTGCTTGACACCCCTACCTCTCCTTCCCAGTGTGAAGCCAAATAAAGATAGTACCTAATTTCAGTTACATTTCAACAAGAAACAACAATAATTGGCATTTATATGTGCTTTAAGGCTTACAAAGTGTTTAACTCATATAGTTTCATTTGAGACCAACATTTGAGAACCCTGTGAATTAAGTTCCAGTTATTGTGCAAAGGAGGAAATGAGGTGAAGGGAGGTTAAGTGACTTGCCCTTGGATCTGCTTCTTGTTGCCTAGTGGAGGATGTGCTCTGTCCTGGGGTTTGTTCATAGATGTCTCACTTCCTTGGCAAGTTTTTATTCCTCCTCCTGGTGCTCATCCGAACTGAGTTTGATTTCAGAGAGAGAGATTTCACGGACACAAAACTGAGAAAATGTTTCTTTCTAAATATTTGACTCTACAGACAACCTCAGCTATACTCAAATGATGATCAAAAAGCAAGGAAGAGGAAGGTTAGGTTTAGGAGTTAGGAGACTAAGAATTATATCCTGAATCCTCCTGCATGAATTCACAAAATAATGTGTTTTATAGAAAGAGGACTAGCGGCTGCTGTCCTGGAGGCCACTTATATGGAAAGAGAGATGGGCGAAGTGTATAGTTCGTATAGGGCGAATGGGTGATCAACAAGAGATGTTCCTTTTCCTAAACAAGTTCAATTCCAAAGTATTACAAGTAACTGACCAAGAATATAGAAACTTGGTAGATAAATGAATGGTTCAATTTTATGGGTAGAAATGGAAATAGTTAACTAAGGATAATCAGTTCTGGTGACTCTAGGTAGGGTGGTTTCGAGTGGCAGGATTCTGACCACAGAAGAGGAGAGAGGCCTCATCTACATGCAAGCTGGCCTGTTCAAATATATGGAGAGAAGGATATTTTTTTTTTAATTTCAAGGAAAAATGACTCATTCAGTTTGTCTCGAATATAGTATATATGAAATGTGTAAATTTAATATTAATTTCTACCCCTTTTGGGCACCCCACAACAATCCTTTTGATTTTAAGGAAAAGAACATGTTTGATTTTAAGACTGAAGCTAAAAACTTGCTTATTCCCCCTTGCTGAGATAGGGTAGAGACAAGTTCCTTATTTACTTCTAAACAAGACTTTTGGGTAGTGAAGCAACTAAGTAAAATAATTGAGCCAGGTGGGGAAAGTGGACCTTTGCAGTGTGCAGCTATTCTAAATGTTGCATTAGGTGTCTGGAAGACCTACCTCTTGTCCACTTAGATGTCAAAGTCCTTTAATCAAAGAGATTTGGAAAAAGGACATGATGAAGACCATGAGTTGGAGTAGGGGGGAGAAATAAGGCTCTCTTTCCTTAAAATACTGGACCAAGGAGACATGTGGTCTAGCCTGGGGAGAGGTGGCTAAGAGAGAGGCCAAGTCCAACATGGGGCTGGTGCCTTTTCTTTCTCTGGTCTGTTTTTTTTATTATTTAATAAATCTGATTTAAGATATGGTCTCCAGAGTCTTCTAATCCCAACAGAAGGGAATGTAGTAAAAAGTAAGATCCAAATAATAAAACTTAGAGTATTAAAGAACTTAAATGCCAGACTTAGGAATGTGTATTTATTTTATAGGTAGTGTGGTAATGGAAAGAACACTGATTCCGGAGTCAGACAACCTGCATTCAAATGTTGCCTCTGATGCTTATTACTTATATGACCTTAGGTAAATCACTAAGCCTCCATATGCCTTAGTTTCCCCTTTCATAACAGGAATTTTAGTTGGTAGTCTTTTAGGTTTCTCTCATTCCCAGATCTTTGATTTTATAATCCAAGACACAGTTACTAAAAGTTTTGAGTGGAAGTGACTGAGAGGGGAAATCATATGACCACAACTTCGTAGTCATGACTATGTGAAGAATTCCTTGGAAAAGGGAAAGAATAGACTAGGGAAACCAAAACTGAGGCTAGATGATAATAGTGTGCTTGAAAGAAATTTAAGGGTAGGTTTGTGGAAGTATGAGTGGAGAGAAGGGGATGAAGGTAAGAAATGCTGTGAAGGTGAATTTGCTAGAATTAACAAGATGATTGGATGAATGGAGGGAAGAGGCTAAGACGATAACAAGGTTTTTCAGCATCAGTGACTGAAAAGATAAGCATACCCTAAATCATGTTCTTGTAGAAGAGATTGAATGATGTGGGATTCACAGTAAGTAGTATGACTGGGTAGATTCCAAATTGATTAAATATCTGGACTTAAAGACTAACCATTAATGGTTCCATATCAACTTGGGAGGATGTTGGCAGTAGATTATCCTAAGAATCTGTTCCTGGCTTGCTGCTGTTTAACTTGTATACTTTACTAATGAAACTTTTGGCAGAAATAGAAAAAATCTTAGCCCAGTAATCAAGTTTGCACATGACATAAAGCTAAGAGAGGTAAGTTACACATTGAAAAATGAAAACATGACATTTTATTAAAACTTAATAAATCTGTATAATAATAAATAAAAATAAATTTGTAATAAAAATTAACCTATCTCTAGAATTTAAAAAATTGCCATTTTGTTTATAATTCTTTTCTAGTTTAATTGTAGAAAATACATTATATGGAGGCTTAAACTATATTTGTATAACTATTATTACTTCAGAACCCCTCACACTGATTTGATGAAAGGAAAGGGATTCTAGTTTTATGTAAGACCTATGATACAGACAAAAGAATGAGACAATGTAGAATAGTGAAAGGAATGTTGATTTTGGAATAGCTATTCTCAATATCCACTGAAGGTAGAAATAAAGAGGAAATGGACAGAAACTGTGTGGTATTAAGGACTGAGTTTACACTGAAAGAAGAGTTAAATGTTGGAAAGGGAAGCAATCATTAACAGAGAAGAAAATAGGACCCAGCTACATGCCAAAACAAGAGGAAAGGAAAAGGGAAGTAAATTTAGTCATTGCTTCCTTCTTTTCCTCCTTAACATCTCTTTTGTGCCAGGGCCCTAATAGCTTTACTCATACAAGAAGGAAATGGTATGAATTCCTCTTGGACTGGAGTAAACTATAGTTTACTACCACTGAGCTTCTTTAACTATTGCGTAAAGTGGGTAATGGATCTTAGGTGTATTTAACACTGTGAAAAAGTGAAATAGAACTGAAGTAGTTGCCTGTGTTGTTCTTGCCATCCATAAAAGAGAAGCAGAAGCAATGTCAGGGATAGCTCTTTTCTAGTCCAAACTGGAAAAATTGAAAGGAAAGGAAATTCTGGCTAAAACACCAGGCATTGGTCTTTTTGCCTCCTATTTGTCCCTTTTCCAATCTATCCTCTGCCCAGCTACCAAAGTGATACACCCAAAACACATTGTGTGACCGTGTCATTTCCCTGCTGAAGAAGATTCTCTGGCACTCTGTTGTCTCAAAGATGTAATACAGAATTGACTAGGTTGTGATATTTGAATGTAATGGATTAGAATGAATAAATATTGAAATATAAAGAAAACAAGAAAAGTATATTAAGAGAACAGCCACAAAATTAAGAGAAAAAAGTATTCAAGTAAAATAAATCCAAAGGGAATTCAAAAGTAGAGGATGTTCATATTAGCACACATATATAACTTACATACTTTAAACAAATTATAAACAAGGTGGAGTTTGCATTTAAGTTATTTTTTTTGTTGGTAGTGGTTATTAAGTAAATGATAAAACAAATTAATTAAAATTAAAAAAAAGATATACTAAAGAGGACACTTTGAATTTTTCAGTCCTTCATATTCTGCATCCCAAATTTTCCCCTAGGCTTGATAAATATTATTTTTTCATGCCCTCTCTGTTCCAGCAAAAATGACCTCTTTAGTGATCCTCGCAGAAAACATTTCATTTCCCTTATTGTCCCTTGTGGCTAGAATTTTTTTCTTCTTTCCTTTAATTTCTTAGACTCCTGAGCTACAAGTTTATATCAATCTTTATTTCCTACATGGAACCTTCCTTGATCCCTTAAACTGCAAGTACCTTCCCCACAAAATCACTTTATACTCATTTAATCCATTTTTTTGTATTTAATTTTCTCCATGGCTTTTAATGGGACTTTGTTGACCTACTGTGTTTATGTGGTGCCTCTTCTGTCAATAGACTATTAGTACCTTGAGGTTAGGCAGTGTTCTTTTTTGTCTTTGTTTTGGTAGTGCTTAGCACAACGTTGAATCATTTATGAATGAATGAGTGTAAATTAGAATTAATTAGTATGAAGGAATTAATGAACACTCATTCACCATTGCCTCTCTTGCTGTTTCACTAACACCTTGTGTACTCACATTGATATCTTTACACAGGGAGCTACTATTATAAATACTCAATTAACAGCTTTTCTTTTCTCTTTCTTTTTCTTTTTTATCATGAACTGAGCAGTCATTGACACAAATGCTGAAATATACCAAGAACAAAAAAGAAACGTGTATATGAAATCCTGAACTTGTGTTGTTTAGTTGGTTTTAAAAAGTTTACATTAAATTTAACAATGCAGTAAAAATAAATATAATTTATTTCATCCTTCTTATGAACTTCTTATTTTTTTCTGTGTATTTTTGTGTTTACTGATGCTCTTTCCTTTCCTGTTTTTATTTAACACTTCTTCAGTGTTCTCTCTCCCTGACCAGAGAAGACCTCCCTTATATACATACACATAGACACACACACACAGACACATACAAATAAATCCACACATTAACAAACAAAAGAATTTAACATATTGGCCATGTCTGAAAATATATGGTTTTTTCCTACTTCTTTTGTTCATTCATCCTCTGTTATAAAACAGAATGCTAGCTTCATCATGAGTTTTCTGAAGTCATTATTGTTTGTTGTATTGAACAGAATTCTGAAGTCTTTCAGCATTATTTCTTTGAATTTTTTTGCTCTGAATTTTCTCTGAATCAG
Source organism: Monodelphis domestica (assembly GCF_027887165.1). Taxonomy (NCBI): domain Eukaryota; kingdom Metazoa; phylum Chordata; class Mammalia; order Didelphimorphia; family Didelphidae; genus Monodelphis; species Monodelphis domestica. The sequence goes on along the minus strand of NC_077231.1, from coordinate 193,581,802 downwards.
TTAATAAGTTCTTCTCAAGTTTCACCAAATAAATTATATTCATCATATGTTGTTGTTCAGTCATGTCCAATTCTATATGATTGTCAATGGGCTTTTGTTGGCAAAAATACTGGAGTGGTTTACTTTCTCCAATGTGTCCCCATTTTATGGAAATAGAATTGAGAAAAATAGGTTTAAGTGACTTACCTGGGGACACACAGCTAGTAAGTACCTGAAGCTAGATTTGAACTCAGACCTTCCTGACTCTGAGCCCATTTCAGTATGCAGTGTACCATTGAGCTGCTCCTATTTTTCATTACTTATGGTATAATAATACCATATTCTATTTATATATCACAGTTCATTTAACTATTCCCCAACTGACTGACATTTGTTTTCCCTTCACTTATTTTCAATAGCAAAAAGCATTGTATTTTTGTATGGATAGGTTCTTCCCTCTGTCTTATTTTCCTTTGGGGTATATGCCAAGTGGTGTAATCACTGAATATTGTGGGCCAGGACAATGGTAGAACTGGGAAGATGTACATTAACTCATTTAACACCAACATTTGCACAATGCCAACCAAGATTGTTGTGGGCAAGGAAACTGTGGTGAAGACCTGTAGCAGTTTGGGTGGATCTGGCACCCACATATGGACCTTTTTGGATAAGGAAGTAATTCTCTGGCAAAGAACTCCTGAGACACCAGAGAACTTTGTTTAATCCTTTTAACCTCCTTGCCAGTGGCTTTTACTTGCTTTTAACTGACTTATAAACTGTTTTTACTTTGGTATATGTATATATGTTTTTATTTCATGGACTAGTTATTTAAATTCTCAGGCTCTGGGTGATCCATTACCTCAGATGCAAAACTGTAACTGGGATGAATTTGTACAGTTTAGCAATTTGGGAATTATAGTTTAAAATTACTTCCAGAATGGTTAGACCAATTTATATCTTGAGAAGTACTACCTTAGGATGACTTTTCCCCAATTAATTGCTCCTCTTTAAATTCTAGATACATTGACCTTATATGTGCTTTAAAAAATTGTCTATTTTTTATTACTATGTTTTGGACCCTTATTAGAATTCTTTCCAAAGTCATAGTAGTGAAAATTTTTCTTTACATTATCTTCTAACTTTTTCAGTGACATGACCTTTACTATTTGTTATGTATCCACTGGGAGCTTTATTGTTTTTTAATACCTGTAAAGAACTCACTTGCAGGAATGAATATACTGAGACAAAAACTTACCCATTACATCTGTTTGTTTAGAAAAATTTGAGGAAGGGAAGGAAATTTTTTTTCCATTTGTTTCTCAGTGTTTTAATACCTATTATTTTCTGCTTAATCATATGGAAGAGTGTCATTGAGTTTGATTACCACCACCAAAACCCCAAAATTGGCCCATGATAAAATTTTGGAGCCAAAAATAAATTAAAGAGGATATTTTATCCAACATTTCTTTGAACCATGGATTCCCTTTTTTAATGGTCTCAACAAGTTGGTATCCAGCTTCTGCTTAAAGATCTCCAATAATTTATAGATTACTTACTGGTGGAGATAGTCAGAAAATTGGGATTTAATAACATTTTGTTTTTTATATATTTTCAATCAACTAGCACTTATTTTCTCTTATTCTTTTCCCCCCTTGTCCAATTGGAAAAAAGAACAAAACCTTGTTCTTATATACACAGTCAATCTAAAGAAATTCATACATAAACCATTTTTTAAAATGTAGATCTTTGGAGGCGGAGTCAAGATGGTGGGCATAGAGGCAGTGAAAGTTCAGACTTCTGAAAACCCTTCCTTACTGATTATAAACCAAATGCTCCTAGGGGACTAAAAACCAAACCTAACAACAGGACAGAGCCAAGGAACCTTCCTGCTGGACTCAACTTAAAAGGTATTCCCCCCAAAAGCCTGAATTTGAGAACACTCCAGTTTAACAGGAAGGAAGAAGGAAGGTCCCAGGACCCCTCCCCCACCTAGAGTACTGAGCCTCCAGCAGTGGCTGGAATCTCTCTGTAGGCAAGGGTCCTAGTCGGGAGGCAATACTGTAAGGGCAAAGCTGTGCCAGGCTCAGGGCTCTGTACACAGGCAGCGGTGGGGAAGCAGTTGGAGAAGAAGCACACAGCAGGCAGCCTAGGTGAAGTCTAGACATTCCATACCCCCCCCCCCCAAGGTTTTGGCCTCAGGGCACACCCAGCTCTGCAAGTTTAACTTCACTGGGCTCAATCTTATCAAGCCTTCAGAGGACAGGGAAGCTCAAGCTCCAACACCCCTCCCCCACAAACTGCTCTGAGTGTCTTGGTAAGCTCCAAGGGTGAAGGTTGACAGCCCAAACCAACAGATCCAACACATAATGAGAGGAGCAAGAGTGCAGGCAACTACAGGGGTAAAAAGGGGACAAGTATGAGCAAACAACAGAAAAAGAAAAAAAAAGAAATTACAATTGAAAGCTTCTATCCAGGCAATGAACAAAGAGCAAATGTAACAGAGGAGAATCAAAGAATACCAAGCAAAAACACAGAAACTCCAGTGAATTGGACACAGGCTTTGGAAGAACTAAAAATACAATTTAAAACACAATTAAAAGACACTGAAAACAACTGGGAAAAGAACTTAAAAAATGAGGCAAAAGAGATAAAAGATCAGAAGGAGAAGGATGACCAAAAAGCCAGGGAAGAAATTCAGTCTTTAAAAACCAGAATACAACAATTAGAAGCAAGTGACTTCACAAGGCAGCAGGAAACTATAAAACAAAATCAAAAGAATGAAAAAATTGAAAAATATGAAACATATCATCCACAAAACAGAAGATTTAGAAAATCATTCCAGGAGAGACAACTTAAGAATCATTGGTCTACTGGAAGACCATGACAAAAGAAAAAGCCTGGGCATCATCCTACAGGAAATTATCCAAGAAATCTTCCCCAACATTCTAGAACAAAAGGGAAAAGTGGAGATTGAAAGAATCCACAGATCACCTCCTGTACTTAATCACCAACTGACAACACCCAGGAATGTTATAGCCAAATTAAATAACTATCAGACTAAGGAAAAAATATTACAAGATGCTAAGAAGTCATTCAGATACCATGGAACTACAGTGAGTATAACATAGGACTTGGCTGTATCTACACTGAAGGACTGAAAGGCATGGAATATGATATTCCAGAAAGCAAGGGAACTAGGTCTACAACCAAGAATCAACTACCTAGCAAAATGGACTATATTCCCTCAGGGGAAAGTGTGGTCATTTAATCAAATAGAAGAATTCCCAGAATTTGTAAAGAAAAGACCAGACCTGAATAGAAAATTTGATGCCCAAACACAGAACCCCAGAGAATCATGAAAAGGTAATTAAGAAAGAGGAAAAAAAGAAAAATGAAACAAAGCCTCCCTTTTTAAAGGGAACCAACAAGTTAAAATGGTATGTATCCCTATAGGAAAAGAGGATATTGGTAACTCTTAAAAATTGTTATCACCTGGATAGCTAGAAAAGTTATACTTAGAGGGATCAGTGACAAACTGTATAGGATGAAATACCAAGACATAAATATGTATATAGATATGTGTATGCACACACACACACACACACACACACATATATATTCAATATATATATAAATATACAACTAGAGTTAAAAAAAGAGGTTAATACTAAGAGAAATGGGAAAAGAAACAAAATGGGGTAAATTTATATGTCACAATGAAGCACATGGTGGGAGGGGGGAGAATATCAATACACTGAAAGGGTAAAGAGGTTGGAGATAGGAAATATTCAATTCTTACGTGCATTGAAATTGACTCAAAGAGGTAAGAACAATCAAATATATTGGGACAGAGAATTGATTTATGCCCTATAGGGAATAAGAAGGGAAGCAAAATAAGGTTGTGAATTAGAGGGACTGATTAAAAACAAAACAGTGGTGTAGAAGGAAATAGTGAAAGAAGAAAGGACAGAACTAGGAGTGGAAATCAAAATGCATAACTCTGAATGTGAATGGAATGAACTCACCCATAAAATGCAAGCAAATTGCAGAGTGGATTATAAACCAATATGCTGTTTACCTACCATATGCTGTCTACAAGAAACACACATGAGGAAGATAGACACATATAGGATAAAAATAAGAGGATGGAGCCAAATCTATTGGGCATCAACTGAGAAAAAGAAGGCAGCAGTTGCAATCATGGTATCTGGCAAAGCCAAAGTAACAACAGATCTAGTCAAAAGAGATAGGGAAGGTAATTACATCCTGATAAAAGGCAGTATAGACAATGAGGAAATATCAGTACTCAACATGTATGCACCAGATTGCATAGCATCCAAATTTCTAAAGGAGAAGCTAGAGGAACTCAAGTATGAACTAGATAGAAAAACCATACTAGTGGGAGACCTGAAACTTCCTCTATCAGAACTAGATAAATCAAACCAAAAAATAAATAATAAAGAGGTGAGAGAAGTGAATGAAATCTTAGAAAAATTAGAGTTAGTAGATATGTGTAGAAAATAAATAGGGACAGAAAGGAATACACATTTTCAGCAGAACAAACACAGGAACTATGTGAACACAACTGCAAAACACTCTCCACACAATTAAAACTAGATCTAAACAATTGAAAAAACATTTACTGCTTATGGGCAGGATGAGCTAACATAATAAAAATGATGATCCTACCCAAATTAATTTACTTATTTAGTGCCATACCCATTGAACTACCAATAAACTTTTTTAATGAATTAGAAAAAAACATAACAAAGTTCATTTGGAAGAACAAAAGACCAAGGATATTCAGGGAAATCATGAAAAAAAAGGTGAAGGAAGGTGGCCTTGCAGTCCCAGATCTTAAACTATACTATAAAGCAATGGTCATCAAAACAAGATGGTACTGGCTAAGAGACAGAAAGGAGGATCAGTGGAATAGACTTGGGGCAAGTGACCTCAGCAAAATAGTCTATGATAAGCCCAAAGATCCCAGCTTTTGGGACCACAGTCCACTCTTTGATAAAAACTGCTGGGATTTTTGGAAGACAGTATGGGAAAGATTAGGTTTGGATCAACATTTCACACCCTACTCCAAGATAAACTCAGAATGGGTGAATAACTTGAATATAAAGAAGGAAACTATAATTAAATTAGGTGAACACAGGATAGTATACATCTTTGTCAGATCTTTGGGAAAGGAACGATTTTAAGGTCAAGCAAGAGTTAGAAAAAATCACAAAATGTAAAATCAATAATTTTGATTCCATTAAATTAAAAAGGTTTTGTACAAACAAAACCAAAGCAAAAAAAATTAGAAGGGAAGCAACAAAATGGGAAATAATCTTCATAACAAAAACCTGTGACAAAGGTCTAATTACTCAAATTTATAAAGAGCTAAACCAATTGTTCAAAAAATCAAGCCATTCTCCAATTAATAAATGGGCAAGGGACATGAGTAGGTAATTTTCAGTTAAAGAAATCAAAACTATTAATAATTGTTTTAATAATCAGAGAAATGCAAATCAAAACAACTCTGAGGTATCACCTCACACCTAGCAGATTGGCTAACATGACAGCAAAGGAAAGTAATGAACGCTGGAGGGGATGTGGCAAAGTTGGGACATTAAATCATTGCTGATGGAGTGAATTGATCCAACCTTTCTGGAGGGCAATTTGGAACTATGCCCAAAGGGTGATAAAAGACTGTCTGCCCTTTGATCCAGCCATAGCACTTCTGGGTTTGTATCCCAAAGAGATAATAAGGAAAAAGACTTGTACAAGAATATTCATAGCTGTACTCTTTGTGGTGGCAAAAAATTGGAAAATGAGGGGATGCCCTTCAATTGTGGAATGGCTGAACAATTTGTGGCATATGTTGGTGATGGAATACTATTGTGCTCAAAGAAATAATAAAGTGGAGGAATTCCATGTGAACTGGAACGACCTCCAGGAATTGGGGCAGAGTGAAAGGAGCAGAACCAGGAGAACATTATACACAGAGACCGATATACTGTGGTACAATCAAATGTAATGGACTTCTCCATTAGTGGCAATGCAGTGATCTGAACAACTTGGAGGGATTTACGAGAAAAAACACTATCCCATTCAGAGGAAATCTGTGAGAGTAGAAACACAGAAGAAAAACAACTGCTTTATTACATGATTCGAGAGGGATATGATTGGGGATGTAGATTCTAAATAAACATCCTGGTGCAAGCATCAACAACATTGAAATAGGTTCAGATCAAGGACACATGATACCCAGTGGAATTGCATGTTGGCTACAGGAAAGGGAGGGGAAGAAGAGGGAAGGAAAGAATATTATCCTCATAACCAAGGAATAATGTTCTAAATTGACTAAATAAAATAAAAATAAAATAAAATAAAATAACATAAAATAAAATGTAGGTCTCTGTATAGAGTCCATGACTTTTCTGTAAGGAAATTGGTAGAGTTCTTCATTACCAGTCTCTAGAATTGTGACTTGGTATCTCAACAATAAGAATTCTTAAGATAATAATTGTACATCCCGCACAGGATTGTTTCATAGATCAAAGGATCATGTAAAGTGCTTTGCAAACTTTTAAAATCTATGTAAGTGCTAGCTATTACTATTAGTAGTAAATCTGCCAAACTTGTTTCTTTTTATAATTTTGTTATTGTATAGATTATTCTGGATCTGTTAACTTTATTCAATATCTGTTCATTTGTTTTCTCAAGAAGATGATCTTGATTTGGATCCTTCCACTGTCTGGATGTAAGTTACAGAATCTCTCTGAGCCTCAATTTCTTCTTTTGTAAAATGTATTTGATATTACTCGTATTACATATGTCACAGGTTTATTGTAAAGATTTGAATTTGAATCCTGGTTCTTCTACCTATGTGAATCTTCAAATATTTTTTATCTCTTTATGCCTCAACTTTTTCATCTGAGAAATGGAGTTCAACTAAATGACTTTAACGGACACTTCCAGCTTGTTCTCTTTGGTCTTGAGTGTTAACTGTGAATGGTTATTATTATTATTACCTCATGAAAGCCAATTCCACCTTTAGCTGTCTCCAGTATTCATTAGGCAGGTCTTCCTTATATAACAGTACTTGAGTATCTTTAGCTTTTTGATTTGGATATTCTCTCCATGATAAAAAATAATAACCTCTCTGTAATTCTGAAGATAGTGGCAGATAGATGGCACAGGGGATAGAGTGCTGGACGACTTTGAGTCAGAAAGACATGTCTTTGCTAGTTCAAATCTGACCCCAGACACTAGCTGGGTAACTAGTCATTTAACTCTGTTTGCCTTAGTTTCCTCATCTATAAAATGGGCTTGAGAAGAAATGGCAAACCACTCTGGTATATTTGCCAAGAAAACCTCAAATGGAGTCACAAAGAGTTGGACATGAATGAAAAGACTGAGCTTTGAGGATGGTCTCAGAGACTTGCTGTGGCTGAAAATTTCATCACCTTGATGGCAGCCCTGTGAGAAACTTTGCCCTATTTATCTAGGTACATCACCAAGTCCATCTTTTCTTATCCTGAAACCAGACCTGCTTTTATACATCTCCTCTAGGCATAAGTTTTAATCATTGCTGCACATGATACTTGAATACTTCAATGAGACTGGTTACTTGGTATGGTATGATTTTTTCCTTCAAATGGCTAAATTTGTACCTCATCCACACATTCCCCATCTTGTACCTTTCTTGTTGCATACTTACATAATGCATACTTACATAAATATTCTATATAGAGTCTATTCAACATAGTAGGGATATTTTTCTGAGTTGTTTGGTATTATATGGGGATCAATCTTTTATTCAAGTTGTTCAAATGCGGTTGCTTGTTCTTGCTGTATTTTTGACCCAGCTTCATTTTTTGTTCTTTTTATTGGTGATATAATAATAATGATAATACAAATTTATATAGTGCTTTACAGTTTGCAAAGTGTTTTGTCTGTATTTTGAGCCTATAAACAACCCTGTGAACTAGATGCTATTAATATTCCATTTTACAAATGAGAAAACTAAAGTGAGAAAGGACCAGGAACATTATTTATTTAATTTTTAAAATTATTTGAAATATTTTATTTATTTTATTTTATTCTTATTATTAAAATAATTTATCTAAAATAATTTTATTATGATTTCTCTTTTTTGTGCAAGTATAACTTAAATATGCAATTAACAAAAGAAAGCATAATTTTACTTGGCAATAAAAATTTTTAACTTGGAATTTTATTTTCATTGTCTTAGGGATAAAAAAATGCACTACTACAACTGATGCATCTTAGTCCTTTAATATATTCTTAAATTCTAGTACCTCTAGTGTTAAGTGACTTTACTAGGATCTCACACTAAGCATTTGAGACAGGACTTGAACTTAGGTCTCTCTGTGTCCAACTCCAGTACTCTATCCTGTCCACTATGGGATCTAGCTGTTATCTCTTATGCTACTTTTTTTTTTGCATGAAATTTGTCACTGGAAATTTCCATTTACTTACATTCACCATGTCTCTTTTCACTGTCCTTTTCATAACCAGAAATTTTGATTCCTTGATATTCAGTGATCTGTAGTCATAGTATCAATGGAAGAATATTGATATTGAGAAAGATGAGTTTTTGCTTTGAAGGGCAATCTTGAAATCATTGAAAGTACCATTATAGGAGCAGCTAGGTGGCTTAGTGGATATACTTGGAATTGGGTGGTCCTATATTTGGGTCTGGCCTCAGACACTTCCTAGCTTTGTGACCCTGGTCAAGTCACTTAGCCCCAGTTGCCTAGCCCTTACCACTCTTCTCCCTTGAAATTGATACTTAGGACCAATTCTAAAACAGAAGTTAAGGGTTTAAAAAAAGGAAAGTACAATCAATGCTATATCCCAAAAGCAATCTAGAGATTTCTCAAATCCTGGATCTTCTGCTTTTTACCTTTGTGATGCCATCTAAGTCATTTAGTCTCTGGAACTCAAGTACCTCATCTGTAAAATGAGGAGGTTGGCTTTTATAGATTCTTCCAGTCCTAAATGTAGGATCACATAATGCCTTTATTAATAATAATTATAATAATAATCACAATTATTAATAATTAATTAATTCTAGACCTAGCTCACTATCTATTTGCAGGGGCTGTCCAAGATAATTATATGATGGTCCGGTTCCATCAGTTTTATTTTGTCAGTTTCCACAGGATGACCCTTTAAATACTTTGATGAAGCTATAGTATCACTTATAAGTCTTCTCTTCTCCAGAATGAAATTCCCATTTTCTTCAGCTGATCTTCATTTGAGATGGTTCTTAATATAATAAGTAAAGTTCAATTTATCCAACTATTGTAGCACAGTTAGATGTTTCACATAAGTAAATTTCCCCAATAACTGAAACTTAAATTCTTTAAGTCCCCAAACCAAATATTATTAGGTGTTAATATTTCTAAATATTTACAAACTTCTCTTATAATTTCCTGTAACTCAAGGATGTCTTCAGGTTATTGAGGTGTCTGGGGATGTTTCCTCTCTACATTAAATGGCCATAGGCTGTTCTGCTGAACTTTATATCTACGTATTAAAATAAGTTATTTGTTGTTTCCTTCAACCAGAATCTCAGTTATCATTTCACTTTAGTGGGGGTTTGAAAGACCCCCTAATAGTGGCTACTGCCTCACAGTTTTGTAGTACTTGATATGATTCCCATACATATTTTTATATCTTTTCTCATTTGATCATATCAGAACAATCTTGTGAAGGAGTCAGAGCAGGGTTTAGAATCCTTATTTTATAGATCATAAAAAGGAAACTCAGAAAGGATAATTCAGAGACTGCAGAGTATACTCAGTGGGAAGAACCCTGGACCAGGAGACAGTAGACATCAGTCTTTAGTAAGAAAGTCAGTCAGTTAACACACATGTATTAAGCTCCTACTATGCAAGGAGCTCTGTGCTATGTGCTCTGAGAACACAAAGGTAAAAACAGTTCCTGTCCTCAAGCAGCTCACATTCCTAACAGAGGAGATAACCTGGAGATAAATATATACACATACTACATAGATATGAAGAGCAGCTAGGTGGTGTAGTGGATAGAGTAAGACGCCTGGGAGACAGAAAGACTTGAGTGCAAATCTTGCCTTAGACATGAGGTGTGATCCTGTATGATCACTTAACTTTGCCTCAGTTTTCTCATTTGTAAAATGAACTGCAAAAGGAAATGACAAATCACTCCAGTATCTTTGCCAAGAAAATCTTAAATTAAGAGTCAGACACCACCAAAATGACTGATCAACAATACATATTTTAAGAGAAGGTTTGACATCCTGGAGAGAAATGAACAAGGAGAGAGTTGCAGAATCCTACAGCATCAGGGGATGGGCAGAAAAGGAATTCAGAACTTTGGAGAGGGAGGAGAGCTGAGCTGATCCAGCTTCATTCCGGAAACTGGCTTCTGTCTGGTACCATAGACCAGATAGGTAGCTCCAAAGGGCTCCTTGATCCAGTGATCTTCTCTCTGTGATTCCTGACCCAGATCCCACCAGAAGACAAGCTAATTGGACAGGACTTTGGAAAATAAGCTGTCCAACAAAGAAGATTTTCCATCTACCTCCTTTGAATCTGAACTTGGGACATTTACTGTGTAGCCAAGAACCAGAGTCCTCTTTATTCTGACCCCAAGGGGTCAGGTGAATCAAATCTCATCTGCTTGACTTTGGGGGAAGGATATCAGCTAGTTAGGGACCCCTTCTCCCTCCTTCCTTTGTGAACACCAAATCTTTATCCTCCATCTGCCCTGTACCCTTTTCTGTTTCCCTCTAATAAAGCTTAGTTAAAGAAAGACTTAAGAACTGACTCAACTATTCCTGCAGGGAAACTTGAGAGTGGGAGGGAGAGAGGTGACTTCCTCTCCCCAAGAAGAAGAGAACTTAGCACCATAAGCCTCTTAAAAAAGATCCTTCATAGAACCCAGCAGTAAAAGCTGAAAGCAGCCTTAAAGGGAGGGGGGGGAGGGGAAGACACCATTTTCTTATCACCCTTTTCTCTTTATTACAAATCTTCCCTATTTTACCCTCTATTACAATATACATATGTAGACATGGATATATTTATGGTACAAATGGAAGGCAGCCTTAGAGGGAAAGGACTTGTAGATTCAGAGTGGGGAGGATTCTAGGCACCAGAGAGAGTTAATAAAAATTCAGAGTTAAGAGCTTTGATACTTTGGCAAAGCAACAAACATTTCCAGGTCTCTGATTCCTCAGTTTAATAAGGGAATAAACTGAGATGATTTTTAAAGTCCCTCCTAGTTCCAAAATTCTATAACTTTCTAACTTGTCCAAAGTTCCTGAACTAAAGTTTGTTCAGAGCCAAATATACCATTTGAAAATAAACAAAAGAGAAAGCAAAAACTATTATTAAAATGCTTTTGGTACCTACATGATGTTAATTGGCTGTCTTACTATATATTCTGGCAATGTTGATCATGCAAATTGATGCTTAATTGAATGAAAATCTTGGCATGCGATTGTTTTTGGCTTTCATTTCTCTTCCCTTCTCGATGTTTCATTTCTCTAATCTCCCTCTTTTATTATCCTGCTTCTCTTTGCTCTCTTTTGGTCTAAAAGAGATAATATTTATCACCAAACATTTAGTTCTTCATGGTGGAAATTTCTTTCATTTCAGAAATTGTTACTTTGATGAATTCATTATTTCTTTCTTTTATCTCTATGTCTTCCTCTCCCAGATTCAGTCACAAAGAAAGTATATGTCAGAGGCAGTACAGAACCTAGTTCTAGAGTCTAAGGACTCTTTTCTATCTACTACATGATACTATATTTTCTTATATATATGTGTGTGTATGTATGTGTTTTTATATGTGTAGATGTGTATACATCATTGTTCAGATGTGTGTGACTCTTTAAGACCCTATTTGGGGTTTTCTTGGCAGAGACACTGGAATGGCTTACTATTTCCTTCTTCAGTTCATTTAATAGATGAGGAAACTGAGGCAAATAGGATTAAATGACTCGCCCAGAGTTACACAGCTATGAAATGTCTGAAGCCACATTTGAATTCAGGAAGATAAATCTTCCTCACTCCAAGCCTGGAACTCTATCTGCTGTGCCACTTAGCTGCCCATGTCTTCATTAGTGGTCTCTGGAACCTGCCCTATCCATGGCTTCAAGGGTCCTCAACTAGGTGTGGCAGCGAAGGGGTAAATGAGTGATGGGAAAACAGTTGAGAGTGTTAACCAGTGGCTAGGCTTTGCATGGAACTGCTCTGTCTGGCCCAGAGTTGTGTTTATTTATTATTATGTGGTTACATATTTTCATGGCACACAGCTATATTTTTCAACATACATGTTTAATGCAGATAATTAGATAATTGGACATATCATACTTTAACTTTTGACAAATTATTTGATTAACATTCTGTGATTTTTCTACATATGTTACTATTGATTCTGATAACACACACAAAGCATTTGCAAATGATAAATGATTTCTCATCACAGGGAGGATAGCTAGAGGTCAGATCTCATTAACCTGTGAGGTGCTTAAACTTGTGGACAATCAAAGAAAATAATTTGTTACTTTTAATAAAATAATCAATCAGGAGTCCTAGAAGACAGTCAACAAACACTATTGCCAAGTTGAAAGATCCTAGGGTAAGAGAAACATAAAGCTTTAGGTATTTATTTAATATCAGGCTAATCATTTTTCTAATGTTACATTAGGGGTTCCCAAGACAGATTTTAGTTGCTGAAACAAGTCATTGAGGCATGTTGTACCAGCCTCTTCCTAGGGTGATTAATATACCGGCTTAGGAGAACTTGTTCTGTACATGGGAGTGGGGAATTTTGAGTGCAGCTTTGTTAGAAGTTATATACATAAGCAGAAATTAGCCCATGAGAGTCTTTAGTTTGATTTTTAAGTATGATCTTTTGTTGATATTCTGGGGGGATAATGTGGAGCATTAGTATTAATACTGCAAGTATTTTGCTCTCATATTATTTTTACTGAAGCTAGGGAGAGAACAATGATCATAGCAATTCGAATAATAACGGATGTTGGTGAGAGAAGTCACACTTGCTGAGTGGGTGTCTTCATCCTTCCTTCACTTGGCAACTCCCAGTTTCCACATGTGACCATGTTAAAAATTGTGGCTTGATGGCCCCTCCATGTATTTATGCATTTCCACATACACATATGTTTCTGTATAGAGGTGTATGTTGATACAGTTTTTTTTTAAACCCTTACCTTCCATCTTGGAGTCAATACTGTGTATAGTTTCCAAGGCAGAAGAGTGGTAAGGGCTAGGCAATGGGGGTTAAGTGACTTGCCCAGGGTCACACAGCTGGGTAGTGTCTGAGGCTAGATTTGAACCTAGGACCTCTCGTCTCTAGGTCTGGCTCTCAATCAGCCACCCAGCTGCCCCCTTGATACAGTTTTTGTATATATATATATATATATATATATATATATAGTAATATATTATATTTGGCTGTGTATATGTACCTATGTACATATTAGTATGTTTTGTTGTTCAATTGTTCATCCATGACTAACTCTTTGTGACCCCATAGTCTATAATACTATAATATTATTCAGGGCATTTTCTTGGCAAAGATACTAGAGATAATTGCCATTTTTCTCAGTTATTAAGTCAAACAAAAGTTAAGTGCTTTGTCCAGGGTCATAAAACTGTTAAGTGTCTGAAGTCAGATATGAATTTCAGTCTTCCTGACTCCAAGTCAAAGCTTAGTGTTTGGTAATTAGTTATTAATAAATAGAATCCCTAACAATCATACTCTCTCTCCCTCTTCCTCCCTGCCTATGTTTCTCTGTCTCTCTCTTTTTCTGTCTCTATCTCTGTCTGTCTTTTTCTCCCTTCTCTCTCTTACATTTATGTGTGTATGTATACATACATATTCAAGTACACACAACAACATATTTATGTGAGTACATATATGCACATACACGCACGTGATATATACATATGTTTATGTATAACTTATGTGTGTATATGTAACTATATATGAATTAGTAAGCTGCCATATAAAAGGACCTTACAAGTGAGGCATTATAGTAAAGTGGCAATAGCATAGGATCAGGAATAAGAGGACTTGGTTTCAAAAACACCTCACTTACCTCCTCTGTGATCTTGGGCAAGGTCTTTAACCTATCTAGGCCTCAGTTTCTCCATTTGTAAAATAAGAAGGTTTGGGTACAGGGTCATTTGTCCCTTAAATTCTAGATCCATGAAGCTATCATCTTGGTCCTTTTAAAACTAATGCCATTAAAAGAAATTAAAATATTATAATTAGTACCTGTGAAAGTATACATCTACAAACATGCCTTCTTTCATTTAAACTGAAATTTAACTTAAATTTCTTTTATTGGAGTTGGTGAGAGAGAGCAGAGGGTGAAGTTGACTCTCTGGAAGAAGTCATCTCCACAATATTCCATTTCTATAGAGAACTAAACAAATGAAAATCATTGAGGACATTAGAAGTTGTGTTGGATGGGGTATAGGGGAGGAAGGAAGGGAGGAGAAAAGGGAGGGAATATCACTTTTAAAAAATAAAACCAGGGGCAGTTGGGTAGCTTGGTGGATTGAGAGCCAGGCCTAGAGACGGGAGGTCCTAGGTTCAAATCTGGCCTCAGACATTGCCCAGCTGTGTGACCCTGGGCAAGTCATTTGACCCCCATTGCCTAGCCCTTACCACTCTTCTGCCTTGGAGCCAATACACAGCCAGTACACAGTATTGATTCCAAGATGGAAGGTAAGGGTTTAAAAAAAATAAAGCCTCTCTTTCCCTTGTAAGACCTGTAAATCTGTAAAAGCATGAGAATAGGCTTGCTTTTTTTTTTCTCCCTCACCTCCCTTGGGAAAAAGAAAAATGAAAAACAAATCCTTTGTAGCAAGCATACATCGTTACTCAAGAAAAAAAAAATTTCAGGTTTGGTCCCTTTCAATCCTTTGACCAAAAGTGGTTTGGGAAAGCTAGAACCCTGGGCAAGGTTGGTGGAGATCCAGTGCCAGGGAGCATTTGGTAAATTGGGTTAATGGAATTACCCTCCCCTTACTGGTATCCTCCTAGATTCTTTTTCTGCAGGAAGGCAGATTCTTGCTCCCCACATTGGGCATGGACAGGGCAGGAACCTCTGAAGTACCAGGCAGGCCTGGAAATGGAAGATTTACAAGGGTTTTACCTGCATCGAGAGAGAATTGTTTCAAGTCCCCTCGTCCCCAAGAATCTCTGCCAAGATTCACTTTCTGCCATGTTTGTTTATAACTCGTGCTCAGTTCTGTCAACTTTTTCTTGATGACATCCTTGGAGCTTACGCAGAACATTTTACTCTTGAAAACCACACACTCTGGAGCCAAGAAGATGAACACTAGGTCTTCTTTGTTGGGATCTTAAGTAGTTCTATGGAGAGAATAGGCACAGTCCTTGTCTGGCACAACTTTACAAGCATGGCAAGTGGGCACCCATACTTTGCCCCATATTGTTCACAAGGACCTATTTGTCATCCTTTACCACAATGACCTTTTACTCAAGCAGAACAATATTCATGGACTTTATCACCACCTTTGGTGGCATGTCTAGATGTACCTTCATGTTCTTTAACACCTTTGTTACCCATCTAAAATAGTCAATCTGGAGACCATGATTCTGGAAATAAGAGAGGAAGGAAAGTGGAGGCAAGGGAAAAGGGAGTCTTAGTTTTGACTATTGCCTCTGGGATGTGACTGCTTGAACATTTCCCCCAAATCACTACATAAAAAATGATTTCTTAAATTTTTTTATTGATACCTTTTGTTTACATGTCTTAGTCCTTTCTCAATATTCTTTCCTACTTGGGCTTTGTAACACTGGGAAAAAAACCTATTATACAAAACGAACTGATGCAACAATTACATGTGGTGGAATATGTAGCACTTCACCTCTCTGCAGTGGAAGGAAATATTTCCTTACCTGTTTTCTTTGTTGCTTTTTTCCTCCCTTGGATTTTCTTTTTTAAAATTAAATGAATTTTAAATTTACAAACATTTGTTTTCTTCCTTCCCACCTTATTTGGAAAAAATAAAGAAAAAGGGATGCTCACAGAAGTCCAAACATCTGTGTCTCCTGCTAGGTTAGTAGCATTCTTTATCATCAGCTCTTTGGAGTCATGCTTAATCTTTGCTTGATCAGAGTTCTTTGGTTTTTCAATGTTGTTTATTTTTATTATGGTGTTGTTTTAGTGTAGATTGGCTTATTATTTGTTTAATTTACTTTGCATCATTTCATGCAATTCTTCAGAATTTATCTGAAAGCCTCCTTTGCATGTTATTAGCATTATCAAAAGCTAAGTTCAGTCATTAAAATCATCAGTTTTAGCCACCTTTAAGAGTTATTTCTGTTTACACTATTGTAGGTATTATGTATACTGTTGTCCTGATCCTATTAATTTTACTCTCCAACAATTCGTATAAGTCTTCTGACATTTATCAAAATTCTTTGTATTGATAATTTCCTGTAATAATATCCTATCATATCCCTACACCGAAGTTTAACAAAAGATCTCTAAAGAGATAAACTGCAATTTTAGATCAGATAAGACTGTCTGAATTCAGGGTAGGATGCTTAAAGACTCATTTGTAAGCTCCTAGAAGTTTGGAAATGAAGGCATATTTCTTGGAATTTTAAAATTGCTTGAGGGTAGTTTCTTGTGCATTTACTTTCAGGTTTAACTCTTTTTTATAAACTCCTGAAGATGGCAATTTATAACAGCAGCTCTGACAGACCAATAGCTCTAGTGGGTCCAATTATTTGAAGCTTTTGACTGAAAGCCTCATTTTCTCTTCTATTTTGTTGCTAGTATCTCAGTGGAAGAAGTTATAGAACATTCTCTACTTTCCTCCTCTGGATTCTTGGATCCTGTATAGTATCTTTTCTTCCAAAACAAATCAAGTAACTCATTTTTTTGGTGCTCTTCATCATCCCAGATTTATAGTGTGCCACAAAAATTAATGTGTCTTTTTTCCCCATAGGAGAAGCTAACCATTTGCCACTCACTTTAACTTTCTGTTTTGTTTTTACATAATCTCACAATTTCCTATGTATCTTTTCTTCTCTTCTTTTCAGAGAACCATCCCTTATAACCAAATTTTTTTAAAGAGGAAGGAAAAATATTCAGCAAAAATAGTCAACACTTTAAAAAATTTTGATGTTACCCTCAGTGTTCTGGGCCTATACTCTTCTTACCCCTCCTGTGTTGTTCAATTTTGTAAAGAATTGTGGAGAAACACTTTTTTTTCCTGATCATCTAAATTATTTTTTTCCCACTTTAAACACTATTTTATTTGGTCATTTCCAAACATTATTCATTGGAAACAAAGATAATTTTCTTCCTCCCCTTCCCACCACCTCTCCCATAGACGACACACGATTCCATTGGGTATCACATGTGTTCTTGGTTCGAACCCATTTCCATGTTGTTGGTATTTGCACTAGAGTGTTCATTTAGAGTCTCTCCTCAGTCATATCCCCTCAACCCCTGTAGTCTAGCAGTTGCTTTTCCTCGGTGTTTTCACTCCCATAGTTTATCCTCTGCTTGTGGATAGTGTTTTTTAGATCCCTGCAGGTTGTTCAGGGACACGACATTGCCAATAATGGAGAAGTCCATTACCTTCGATTATACCACAGTGTATCAGTCTCTGGGTATAACGTTTTCCTGGTTCTGCTCCTTTCGCTCTGCATCACTTCTTGGAGGTTGTTCCAGTCTCCATGGAATTCTTCCACTTTTTATTCCTTTTTGCACAATAGTATTCCATCAACAACATATACCACAATTTGTTCAGCCATTCCCCAATTGAAAGGCATCCCCTCATTTTCCAATTTTTGGCCACCACAAAGAGTGCAGCTATGAATATTCTTGTACAAGTCTTTTTCCTTATTGTCTCTTTGGGGTACAAACCCAGCAGTGCTATAGCTGGATCAAAGGGCAGACAGTCTTTTATCACCCTTTGGGCATAGTTCCAAATTGCCCTCCAGAATGGCTGGATCAATTCACAACTCCACCAGCAATGAATTAATGTCCCTACTTTGCCACATCCCCTCCAGCTTTCATTACTTTCCTTTGCATTCATGTTAGCCATTCTGCTAGGTGTGAGGTGATACCTCAGGGTTGTTTTGATTTGCATCTCTCTGATTATAAGAGATGTAGAACACTTTTTCATGTGCTTATTAATCGTTTTGATTTCTTTGGCTGAGAACTGCCTGTTCATGTCCCTTGCCCATTTATCAATTGGAGAATGGCTTGATTTTTTGTACAATTGATGTAGCTCTTTGTAAATTTGAGTAATTAAACCTTTGTCAGAGGTTTTTATGAAGATTGTTTCCCAATTTGTTGCTTCCCTTCTGATTTTAGTTACATTGGTTTTGTTTGTACAAAACCTTTTTAATTTGATGTGTTCCAGATTATTTATTTTGCATTTTGTGACTCTTTCTAAGTCTTGCTTGGATTTAAAACATCTCCCTTCTTAAAGGTCTGACATGTATACTATTCTGTGTCACTGAGAGTAAGGTTTAAGTAATTCTACTTCATGCTCTCTTCCTCTCCTTCTCATATGAGAGTTCTTCCCCTCCCTTTCCCATGTGTATCTTTGTATGGGAAAGATTATTCTATTTAGTCTCCCCCCCCATTTCTTGAAGTAAATGTTAGTATTATTGATGATTCCCCCTCCCTTTTTCTTTCTTTGCCCCCCTTTTCACCAAATCTTCTTGATGCCAATCTTTCCCTATGCATGATTCTTCTAACTCTTCTTATGATGCATACAATTTTTGGGAATTACACAATATATTTTCCCCACATATTAATATATATAATTTGATATAAATGTATTCCTTATAGAAGAGAGTTTGACTTAAAGAAAAAGATAAGCTTTATCTCCTTTTCCCTTTCTTTCATATTTACCTTTTCATGTTTCTCTTGCTTTCTGTGATTGGATGTCAAATTTTCCACTAAGTTCTGGTCTTTTCTTAGCAAATGCTTGGAAATCTTCTATTTTGTTGAATGCCCATACTTTCCCCTGGAAGTATATAGTCAGTTTTGCTGGGTAGTTGATTCTTGGTTGGAGACCCAGCTCTCTTGCCTTTCTAAATATCGTGTTCCATGCTTTGCAGTCTCTTAGTGTGTTAGCCGCTAAGTCATGTGTGATCCTCATGGGAGCCCCCCTATATCTGAAGCTCCTCTTCTTGGCTTCTTGTAGGATTTTCTCCTTTTCTTGGTAGCTCTTGAATTTGGTGATTACATTCCTGGGGGTTGTCTTTTGGGGATTTAGTATAGAGGCTGTTCTATGAACCCTTTCTATTTCTATTTTGCCCCCTTGCTCCAGAACATGTGGGCAATTTTCTTCTATAATCTCCTGTAGAATAGCATCAAGGTTTTTGTTTATCTCTGGTTTTTCGGGGAGACCAATAATTCTGAGGTTGTCTCTTCTTCCTCTGTTTTCCATGTCTGTGACCTTTTCAGTGAGATATTTCATGTTTTCTTCTAATTCATTAGTTTTTTGGCTTTGCTTTATTGATTCTTGCTGTTTTGTAATCTCGCTGTCTTCCATTTGCTTAATTCTGGTCGTTAGGGAATATGAAATCTTTGAGGGACTATTCTTTCCCCTTTTCTTTGTCTACCCAGTGCTCAGTTACAAAGCCCAAAAGTTGTGTGTATGTGTGTGTGTGCATGTGTGTGTGTGCATGTGTGTGTGTGTAAATGCTTGGTGATTGACTAATTTGATTTACTTCACTTTGGATCAGTTTATCTCATTTTCACTGTTGCTATTTCATACAGAGCAGTAATTTTATTGATGATCATCTTTGAGGAGAAATGAGTATTTTCACCAATCCTCTTTCACGGAGAAGTTCACATGAACTATTTTTTCTCAATGCCTTTAAAGCCATAGAATTTTAGAACTGCAAGTAACTTTAGAAGTTATTTGTACCAATGCCCCTCAATTTACACATCAAAAAAATTAGACCCAGAATAGTTAGCTAAGTTGTCTAAATTTTTGCATCTGGTTGCCAGCAGAGAAAGAGAAAGGATAACTCAGATCACCAATTGATATCACTCTTATTATATCATACTGCCTTTCTGTTATTTAACAGAAATTGTTAGTAAGACTGTCATTTCAGTGGAAGAGTTTCTTCCCACAAAGTCCTGTCAACACTTTTGGAGTCACTTAGCTCTAAAGGCCTTTGTGGGAAAAAAAAGAATTGTCCTAATTACTGCATATTTCCTCACTCTTTGAAATACCTGATCCAGGGTATTAAAAAAAAAAGAATTCTTTCTATTTCTTCTTTTCATTTCAATTTTTATCTTCCTAGTATTTGCTTGTATTATGTTCTTAGAAATTCTCTTTAAAGGGTCCAATTATACAGGTCCAATTAAAATAAAACCAAATATAGGTAAATATTTTTTTCTCATTCATTTCTTTGTTAGCTTGTCCTTGAAGTAACCAACTAGTACAATTAGCAGTCTGGAAATGAAGCAAGTTTATAGACTTTTTTAGAAAATCTTCTCACTTGTCATGAAGATGAAGCAGTTAAAATGAGAAGACAGAAATTTTCTTATTTTAGCAAATAAAAATTGGTGTTTTTTTTTTTGGATGATGGCAGTGGATCTTTGGAAATGAATTGATAGTTATGAGGCAAAACCTTAAGTTTTTGCTCCTTGTTTGAAATTTTCATAGTGAGATGTATCTGTATAATGATCCTGAAATGAACAGAGCTATAGATTCACTTTAAACATATTTTTAATGAGATAATGGATCTTGCATTATTTTAGAGTTGAATACACATTTGCCTAAGTAGGGGTTGTATAGTTTGGTAGGAAAAAAAAAACCCTGAATTTAGAATCAAGAGAATTATGTTTGAGTTTTGACTCAGCTGCCATTTGTCAGTTAAGTGACCTTCATTTAGGCAAGTCAATTTTTTTTCTTCACCCCTGCCTTTTGTCTTAATACCATTTCTAAATAAAACAGCAAGGGGTAGGCAATTGGTATGAAATGACTTGTCCAGGGTCACACAGTGTGGAAGAGGCATGAAGAAAGGGAGGATTTGCAGGACAAGCCAGGCATGCAGACCAAGGTGATTGATCTGTCTGTCAATCAAGATGAAGATTCCAAATGGAATAATCTCAGGAGAATCCTGGGAATATGTCCCAAGAGAGACAGACAGATCAATCACTTTGGTCTGCATGCCTGGCCTGTCCTGCAAATCCTCCCTTTCTTCATGCATCTTCCACAACAGCTAGGAAGTGTCCAAGGCAAGGTCCTCTCAACTCCAGGCTATGCACTTTTTCCACTATGTTACTTACCTGTCCCAGACAAGCCACTTTGAATATTAATATCTTATCGGAGAGGCAGGATACAGTAGTGGATGGAGTTAGAAAGACTTGGATTCAACAAGTCCTTCTTTACCTTAGAAAGTCACTTAGTCTACCTTTCATCTTTATCTTAATCCATTCTACTACCAGTTCATTTTTTTGTTCATATAACAGAGCCATTCTAATAAATACACACACTCACAAAACACATGAATGAATGACAAAGCATCTCTAAGTCATAACTATAAACTAGGCACTGTTTTTGGCCCCAGGGACAGAAATACAAGCAAGATATTTACTGCCTTTCATGTGGGCTAAAATGTCCCACAAACCCTGCCAAGTAGCTGTGAACAATTAAAACAATGGCGAAACAATAATTAGTTGACTAGTATGAGGCCACCTTTCAGGTAAGACATATGAGTTGCTTAGATTCACAGTTATAAGAAAACTCCTCACATCAGTCTTTAGACATAACCTAGGTCCTGGGTTGGGGGTCTCTGGACAGCATACACAGGTGGGTCAGTTCTGTATAGGGATGATAATTAAACTCATGGGAGTTAAGGAAGCTGATGAACAAAAGAGAACATGGAGAAGAGGGCCCAGAATAAAATTCAGGGAAATATAATCAGGAGATATGATCTGGATGAAGCAGAAAAGCAGAGGAAATAGAGGAAGATGCATCAGACAGATAGGGAGAGAATTAGGAAATCATACTGTAATGAAAATCCAGGAGAGAGTGCCCAAGAGGGGAGGAGAGGCATCAGTGTCAAATACATTTGAGAGGTTGAGAAAAATGAGAACTGAGGAAACACAGATAACTTTGCTCAATGATCTGATTGTCAATAGCAGCAAGTAAGGAATAAAACAAGGAGACATATCTTCACCAATGATATCTGATCCCACAAAGGAAGACGCCATATAAAGAATCCAAAGGAAAAATGCCTCCTTTTTTGCAGATAGCATCTTTATAATGGTATTAAGTGTCATTATATGCCATGGCCTTCTTAATGAGAACCATAATCACTCAAAAGAATTCAACTTAACAAAATGAGAGGGAAAACTATACTGATTTTTTAAATGCCTGTTTTCCAGACAATGACATGTAATTCAATAAGCAATTTATTTATTTGTCCATTAGTAAATAAAATACACTTACACTTCCCCTATAATCCACAGAATCTCTCTTTTCTTTCAAGACACAGATCAAACAGTATATTCTGCACAGAGCATTTTTGGATACTCCTAACTGCCAGCAGTCTCTCTCCCTAACTATCTCCTATGAATATCAGTTTGATCTGTTGACTTGTTTTGTAGAATCTTGAGAAGCTTTTTCCCAGAATTCCTATACTTCTTCCATCCTCTACAAGTGGTTGTGTATCAACTGTAATTATCTTTGAGGAGTTATTTGTTTTTTGAACTTGATGAACAGCAAGTGTGAACCCTTCCATGTACAAAAAATAGAAGAGAGCATTGTATAAGAAAGCTAGAATCTTCATTATGTACAGCTTGTTTCCTTTTGAAAAAGTATATCATTAATTCAACATAGTAATTTCAAAGGCAATCTGCTTGTCTGTCTCCCTCTGAACTTTCTTCTGCTCTCTTGTGTTTTTTAAATATCAAAAAATTATTAATGAATAAAATTATAAATAGTAAAATTATATATAATTTAACTATTTAATAATACAATATATCATAAATACAATATTAATGTTACCAAAGAATTTAAATACATAATTAATTAAATTAATATTGAGTTAATGATTTCTTTTTAAAAATATTACTCACTATTCTCATTTCCTCTTCCATTTAACCATCTTCTAGAATGAAAAAAAACCCCTTTTATTGTAACAAAAATCATAAAACAAAAAAATCCATACAGAGGTCATTTATACAAAATTGTTTGCATGCTATCTCCCCTTGTTAGACTGTTAGCTTTCTGAGATCAGGAACTGACATTTTTATCTTTCTTCCATCTTGGAAGAAGAGAATCACATAGGTCACCTAATGCATTAATTAGTTTGGTAGAGTGCCTAGTAAAATGTTCATAAAACAAAAAAGGACAGATCAGTGTAGCAAAGGAATCTTCTGTTCTTTGTGGGGAGGGGAATCAGCATTTATATACCTCCTGCTACTTGCCAGGCATTGCACTAAGCACTTTATACTTATTATTTCACTTGAGCCTCACCCTGGGAGATAGGTGCTATTATTATTCTCATTTTGCAGATCAGGGAATTGAGGCAAACAGGTTAAGTGACTTGCCGGGATCACACAATTGGTAAGTGTCTGAGTCTAGATTTGAACTCAGGTCTTCCTGACTCCAGGCTCAATACTCTATCCATTATTCCACCTAAATAGGAAGTCACTGCCTCCAAAAAATAACTTACCTCTTAGTTGCTGATCTGCTGAGTACTTTGCTAGTTGAACTCAGTTGACACAATCGATCTCTGGCCCTATAATCAAAGTTTTTCCATTTTGATAGCACTGACCAGTGTATGTATTTCACTAGTTTAGCCTTCCCTGATCCTTGATCCTTACCTGTATCAGAGTAGAACTCCTGTAGAGGTACATCTTTCATTAATTATTCTGGGTAATGAAATTGATTGATCAGGTCATATTTCTGAAGCTGTAATGCTCCCCTGGGACATCTGGGTGGCCGAGTGGATAGATAGTGAGGCTGGAGTCAGGAAAACTAATCTTCATGAGTTCAAATCTGGCTTCAGATAATTTACTAGCTGTGTGACCCTGGACAAGTCATTTAAATCTGCCTCAGTTTCTGCATTTGTAAAATTAACTGGAGAAGGAAATGGCAAACCACTCCAGTAGCTTTGACAAGAAAACCCCAGAGTGGACATGACTGAATAACAGCTATCTTCCCTCATGATGAAGAAGAACATCTAATAAAATCTTTGGGTTAAATTTTAGAGGATTATGAATTTCTTCACGGTAAAATATTGTATTAAATGTTGGGATGCGAAGACATAGGAGTCATTGGCTTATCTGTAGTCTATGCACATTGATTTATTTAGTACATGCTTTTCATCCCAAATAACATCAGATTCATAAACAGAAGATATGGATAAGAGACGTGAATGTTTGAATTTCTTGACTGCCTCAATTTCTTAGAACCAAACAAGAAGAGACATTTTAGAATTAACATACACTGTGATACAAGTATGCACACTTAGAGGATATAACAATAAAACCAGTTTGACATAAAGTATGAATTGACTAGAAACATGCTTCTTGCTCTCTAAATAACAATATATGTGTATATATGTGTGTCTATATGTTTGTTTTTGTAAGGATACATGCATTTGTACCCATCTCCCACTCACTTGAGTACAAACGCAATACAGAAAATAAGAGTTATTTTAAAACATCAAAAATCTGCAATTTAAGCTGCTGAGGAAGAAACCATCTAGATAGAAACTTTCAATATACTTTTTCTGAATGGCATTAGGTTAAAAAGTCTAGCAATGGAACTGCTTTGGGATAGATAGTGTGTCTTGTCTCATGAGATGATTGTGTTTGGGTGGGGACAGGATGAGGGAGTCATTCCCTCAAGTTTTGAGATTTTGACCACAAAGGCATTACTGGAACTTAAAAATGTTTTGAGAGTTAATACAAATTTCCCTGGCCTTTTGCTTACCTGGCAAATCATTTACTGGGACAGTTATCATTGGGAAAATTGCTTTTAGAATAATCTCAAAATAGAGTTGAAAATAGAGGAAGGAGGTATTTATACCCTGATCCTGTTATAGAATGACCAAAATAGAAAAATGATCTGTTTGTCCCTAAAACCAAGGGGGTAAGAGTACAGGTGGCTTAAATAAGAAATAGATGTCTCTCTAGAAGCCTGTCTTCCAAATAGAGGGAAATCCACATAAGCTGGAAGAGAGATTTAAATCTTCCTAAATAATGGAGGTGCCACCTTTGATAGTTAGAAAATATTGGAAAGGTCTATAGCTAGGACTAACCCCAAATATTTTACCAGGTAATTTTAAAGATCAACTAACTTCTTA
Source organism: Monodelphis domestica (assembly GCF_027887165.1). Taxonomy (NCBI): domain Eukaryota; kingdom Metazoa; phylum Chordata; class Mammalia; order Didelphimorphia; family Didelphidae; genus Monodelphis; species Monodelphis domestica. The sequence continues at coordinate 193,556,452 of NC_077231.1, read as the reverse complement.
GCAATAGAGTGGTCAAGTCTCAAGAACAGATGACAGATTCCTCAATCAAATCTTTTAATTTTCTTTTAAATTGCATAAAGGAGAAATGGTTTTTAGATAAAGAAGTATAGGAGTAAAGCAGATTTTAGATAAAATATGGAGTGAGAGCTACAAAGAAACCCAAAGAACTAAATCTTCATGCCCTTACTCCACCCTTCCCCTGGCTCAGCACAGATGTTCCTTTTCCCCCCTTCTTTCATACATAGTTAAAGAAGTGTCTAAATAAAAACGAATATGTTGAAAATTCCATTGTATACTGAGATCCATATGGCACACCAAACCCTAGAGAATGTCCATAACTGGGAACATTAATACATTCATTAATCAGTCCTGTTATTACCTTAATTATCAAGACTAATCATGTATTCATTTTAAACTAAGCTAATGGGCATTTGATAAAGCCCTAAGATCACATTGCTAAGCAATAATGAATTCAATTTTACCTAAGTTTTGGCCTTTTGTATCTTGTACTTTGCATGTACAAAATATAGCTCTTAGTTTTGGATTATGAAAATCTAAAAGACATAATCTTTTATATTTAAAGATTGATACAGTTAAAGCTTTGAAATCAGAAAACAGGAATCAGGCAAAACTTTTCTTGACTGACACCTGCAGTATACATTGTTGTTGTTATTCAGTTTCAGTTATGTCCAACTCTTCATGGCCTCAATTTGGGAGTTTATTTTTTTTGGGCAAAGATATTGGAGTGTTTTGTCATTTCCTTTTCCAGTTCATTTTACAGATGATGAAACTGAGGCAAATGGAATTAAGTAGCTTGGCCAGGATCACACAGCTAATAAGTGTCTGAGAATAGAATTAAACTTGGAGAGATAAGTCTTCTTAATTCTAGTCCTGATGCTCTGTCCTCTGTGCCAGCTAGATGTCCCTGTAGTATGTATAGAGATGTATTAGGAACAGAAGGTGGTTATCTTTCTTAAAGAAAATGTATATTGTATTTTGCATTATATATTTGTTCATTAGTTAAATTTTATATATATATACTTGCAGATGTCTGTATTCAATCTGGTTCTCAGTTGAATTCATTGTGAAGTTAGAAACAAATTATTGAAATCTTGTCTGGTTACAAATATCTATGCACAGATAAATGTGAGCCAGTCTTGCTTGTAGCCTAGAAAAATATAATAAAATTTCATTGATTCTGACTCCATTCATTCAAAATTTGCAAAGCTCATATGACCTTGGGTAGGTTTCCAGGCTTTACTTTTCTCATCTGGAAAATGAGGATGTTGGGCTAAATCTCTAGGGTTTTTTTTCTCCCTTAGTTTTAATAATTGTCTATGAATCTTTGATTCAGACACATTAAATGCATTTAAAAAATATAAAGGCTCACTTAAGTAGCTTAACTTAGAACTTTACTGCTTGGAGTACAGTTATGTAATGTTGACCTATTGTGAAACATAATAAGGCCATTACCTTATTAATATAAATTCAGAAAACAGTCCCTACATTGCCAATTTACAGAAGGTATAGATAAGTGGTAGAATCAGAAATCTGGAGGCCCAAAAGAACCATTTGGCACCATTTTTTCTACTTTTTCTTTACTTTCTCTCCTTATCTTTTGTCTGTTGCAAAATAAGATTTTCATCTTCACTGCAATGCAGAGGCTACTTTTGCTCATGAAGAGAGAGAAAAAGGAAACTGGTGAAATTGGTCCTTTGCTCTCCTGCTCCCTTGTCATCTGTGCTCCCCATAGAGAGAAAGAGAATAGCTAATAGCTCCGCTTTAGCAAGTGGTTACCTCCTGGGAGTTTCGAGGGCTTAGATGAAGTAGAAATTATATGTAAAGTGCAGCATTTTAAGAGAACTTAGAAGTTCCTGGCCACACAGTAAACATCAAGGTCTTCGGTTGAATTACTGGTACCAGGAGAGCTTTAGGGAGCTGCCACTGCAGACACCCTCCTGGGACAAACAGCATGATTCTTTGGAGGCCACTAAGGATGCCGAGCTGCCTCGCTGGTGGGTGGCTGCTTCCGAAGGAGTTAGCGATGCTGATGGGAATTCCAAATAACAAAACCTTTTCTTTACAAATACGTGTTTCAATAGATTCCAAAAATGGACTCTAAAATATATTTGAGTACATGTTAAAAATAAATAATTCCTGTTTCCCCAAATTTTATACTTCTGCCTCTTTCCTTGTTAGGCAGTTTGGACTTGACTTTGGGGGAAGAAAAGGAAGAGCAAGAGGTTCATGAACTTATTTTTTAAATATTTCAGTCATCAAAATAGTTAGCAATAATAAGAGCTAACATTTAAATCATGCTTACATTGTGCCAGGCACTGTCCTAAGCACTGTATAGTTATTATCTTGTTTGATTCTTACAACCACCCTCAGAGGTAGGTACTATTATTATCCCCATTTTATGGAAGAGGGAACTGAGGCAAATAGAATGATTTACCCCAAGGTTACACAAGTAGAATGTGTTGAGGTAAGATTTGAACTTCTCCTTTCAGATTTCAACTTTGGAGCTCTATCCACTGTGCTACCTAATTTTCTCAGGTTTGTATCTTTTTATAGCTATATTTCAACATAATGGTTTCCTTTGTAATCCTGTACATTTTATTTTATGCATTTAAAATATTATTCTGAGAAGGGGTCCATAGGCTTCACCAGACTACCAAAAAAGATGTTATTAAGTCATTTTAGTCATGCCTGACTAGAGAGGCTTGCCATTTTTTCCTCTAGCTCATTTTACAGATGAAGAAACTTAGGCAAAGGGAGTTAAGTGACTTGTCCAGGGTCACACAGCTAATAAGGGTTTAAGGCCAGATTTTAACTCAAAAAGACAAATCTTCCTGGCTCCAGTCATGGCACTCTATCTACTGCCCCAACAAGATTTCACTACATGAAAGAATTAAGAACTGCCTGGTGCAGAAGAAAAAAAAGGAGACAATGGGAAGGGGCTACTACTACAACTTATGGCTTCTTGCTTCAATTCAAACTTCCTATTCTCAGAGGAAATATACTAACAAACAAAAAATCTACCATCTCAAGTAATAAACTGTTTTATAGACACCTTTTCCCATAGGCTCAGGCCTATTCTTTCTATACCAGACAAATCCATTCTGTGCCATCCTTCCCTTCTCACTTTTTAAAATACACACCAGACTTGGTTGTCAAACTTCAATTCCTTTTTAATCTATCTTCTAATCAACTCTGGCTTCCCCATCTTACATATAATTTGTGCAAACTAAACTTAAGAAGAATCTTCTTAATCATTGCCTGATCCTTTCTGGGTGTTTAGATTTCTGGATATAATTATCTTTTTCGAAAAACTTGGCACTGTACTACATTGTTACAGAGCCTCAGGCATTTTTCCCTGTAGAGTTCATCCCCTTGGGGGGAGAAAATGCCTTCTAGTCCAAAGTTTCCTCTCTGGGCTGCTTTCCTTTGTTGTTTCCAATAAGACCTGCTTTCTAAGCAAAGTTTCATTTAATTATTAAGAATTCTCTCCAAGAACTATAGAAGAAACTCTAGCCTTGTGTTGTTGCTCAGTCATGTCCTACTCATTGGAGGTTTTTCTTGGCAAAGACAACAGTGTTTGCTATTTCCTTCTTCAGCTCCTTTTTACAGGTGAGGAAACCGAAGCAAACAGGATTAAGTGACTAGCCCAGGGTCACAGTTAATAGATGTCTGATGCTGGATCTGAATTCAAGATGAGTCTGACTTAAGGCCCAGCAATCCATCCACTGAACCACCTAGCCTTCTATCTATACTTATATAATAAACTCCATACCAAATAGCCCTTAATTTGTGGAATAAATTTTCTTGGTAATTAAGATTTTCAAAGCAAAGAAAAGGTAAGACAAAAAGAATATCAACAAATCACTCCTACCTATGTTTATTAGAAATAATAAAATGGGTTTTCTTAAAAATATTATACAAATAAAATACAGATTCCTACAGTAATTTTCTCTCCCCATCATATCCCCATTATTCTAATTTAAGACATTTAGAATTTGGGACTTGAGTTTTATAGTGCTTTCTTTCCATTCAATGCATTCTATTCTCTTTTGAATAGATTTTCCTAAATTCCTAGAACTTGAATGTTTCTATCAATCAGACAGTGTCAATAGCATATAGGGCACTGTCCTTGGTGGCGGTAGGTTATGAATTTTAAGTCTAACTGGACACATACTGTGTGACCCCAGGAAAGTTGTTTAAGCTCTCATTCCCCCTCAAGAAGTTCTCCAAGAGGAATTCCATGTGAACTGGACCAACCTCCAGGAATTGCAGAGTGAGAGGAGCAGAACTAGGAGAACCTTGTACACAGAGACTGATACACTGTGGCACAATTGAATGTAATGGACTTCTCTACTAGCAGCCATGCAATGATCCAGGACAATCCAGAGGAACTTAGGAGAAAGAACACTATCCACATCCAGAGGAAAAACTGTGGGAAGAGAAACACAGAAGAAAAACAATTGCTTGATTACACAGGTCGATGGGGATATGATTGGGGATGTAGACTCTAAACGATCACCCTAGTGCTTGGTCAGTGACACATGTAAAACCCAGTGGAATTGAGTTTTGGCTAAGAGGGGTCAGGGTGGGGTGAGGAGAGGAGGGAAAGGACATGAATCATGTAACAATGGGAAATATTATAAATTAAATAATTAAATAAAACTTTTCAATAAAAATAAAAAAGAAATCCTCCAAGATTATACATTGTAAAGCAGGTATGATCTGCAAACATAGGAGTTTTTGATAGACAGTTTCCTACCCAATAAAACCACAGATCTGACAAAAATAATAGAAGAAAAAGGAGTGGGGAAGAGGAGGAGGAAGGGAAAGAGGTAAAAGCTTAAATGGTGCTCCTGGGAACCTAGTTAGCTCATCTGAACTCAGAGGCAATGAAAATTGTATATTTTCCCAGAAAAAGATAAAGGCTTTGCAGATTAATGTATACTATGAACTATGATTAAGATAGTAAAGTTTAAACCCTGATATAAAGTCAGTGCACTAAGGAATAGTTTTATAAACCCTTTAATGGTTAAATTAGAGAAAAATGAATAGATATAGACAGAGATGATAGTCAAGAGCAGTCAGAAAGCATTTTCTAAACATTCTCTTCTTCTAACACCATATAACCCCAACCCCAGAAACAGAAATTAAAAGGCTTATGATATGTGTGTGTATAAACATTCAAAATGTCCTTCCAGTCAGAACTTACTAACAACTTTTACAGGAGTGTAGAAGTGACTGATTTTAAAAATGATATTAAAAATAATTTGATTTAGCCACCTTTCAAATAGCTTTGGATATGGAGGACAGAGGAACAGGGAAGAAATCAGGACAGCATTTGGAGACTTCTATATAAGGCTAGGATTATTTTGGTCTCTCGGAAGATAATTGTCAGGTTTTCTGGGAGGTAATCATACTTCCTTTCCCCCCAGTACAGCCTATTACTGAAGAATAATGGGTAAAGGCTTTGAACAGCCCAAAGAGATGAAATAAAGCTGCTTTCCCAGAGTTAATGACTCAAAGTAGGGACCCTCCGGCTTTTATTCAGAGCCTATATCAATTACTAGTGCTTATATAACACTTAAAGATTTACAAAACGGGTTCCTAAATCCAATCCAATTAAATAAAAAATATTTATTAAGCTCCTACTGTGGTACTGAATATATTCTTGATAGTGTTAAATACTAGAGACACAAAGGTAAAATAAAAGCCTCTCTCTGACCACTTTAATTAATTTACATTCCAAGAGGAACCCTCTTTTGAGGTAGGTTGTACAGGTATTATTATTTTGCATTATAATTGAGGATACTGAGGCTCAGGGAGGTTAGGTAATTGGCTCACGGTCACACAGCTTGTTAATATTAAAGCCAGTAGCTGACCCAAGGTTATCTGACCACCAAGTACAGGACTCTTTCCACTGTATGCTGCTGCCCTTTTGTTATTGTTTAGGCACACCTGGAATATGATTGGCTCTTTTCTTTCAAGTCCAGAACACACTAGAATCAATAAATAAGAAGGTTTCCAATGAAGGGAGAGAAGAGGCATGTGTTGCTAAATGAATGCAGACTGGCAGCAAGAAGTGACAGCTGACAGAGAAGAAGGAGACAAAAAAATTATTAAAAGCAGCAATAAACATTCAAAAAGTATGGTAGCATGGAGCCATTTATTGTTGGGGGAAATAATTCTGCAGGAATCAGTGGTTCCTGAGGGCATCAACAACATCAATGAACATCTGGAAAAAATGGGGAGTCAGAAAGGGTCCATTATTTCCATTTCCCCTTCCATTCACTTTAAACCCTCCCAACTTGGCCTCTGACTTCTCCTTTAAGTAAGATTACCCACACTAAAAAGACCAGTGAGCAGTGGCAGCTAAGGAGCTCAGTGGATAGAATGTCAGGCCTGGAGATGGGAGGTCTTGGGTTCAAATTTGTCCTCATACCCTTCCTAGCTATGTGACCCTAGGCAATTCACTTAACTCCAGTGGCCTAGACCTTCTCAACATTTAATCACTCTAAGACAAAACATAAAGTTTTTTTTAAAGACCAGTGAGTGCTTACTTGCTAAAACTAGTGGCTTTCCCTCAGTACTCTTCCTTGACTATCAGCATCTGATTCACATATGTCACCCTTTGCTTCAAATGAGAAAACTGTGACTCAGAAAAGTTAAATTACTTCCACAAAGTCACATAACAAAATAGTGTCAGGGGCAGGATTTGAATACAGATCCTTCTTATGCCAACTCTACCATCCTATCCTCTAGAATCTCACTTCAGTTTCAGACTTTGATTTCTAGCTTTTTCTAATTTAACAAATCCGAATTTGTCATCACCTCCCAAAATACTATATTAAACTACCAAATGGTAATCTGGCTCCCACACTTCTATACAATGCTGCCAGATCAATGTTTCCCATAATAGTACTTTCCCTTACAACATTGCCATAAAATTCTAAGAGAGTTCTTTAAGTTCAAACTCCTTTTCTGACATTCAACCTCTGCCTCACTCCCTATAGTCCATTTGGTCCCATTTGCTCAGTCTTATTTCCCATGACATAACATATGTATTCCTCTTCTTTCTTTTCCCTCTAAACACCTTCATAACTAGGGAGTACCCGGGAGGGATTTCCCCAAAGGAACTGAAATTTAGAAGTCATGAAAATTTTAAATGATTTTTAAAGGTAGCATAATTTGGAAATTTGTTATAATTACACATTGGCAGAAGTGCTCTCCAGTATGGTAGAAACAACTGAGCTAAGCACCTAGTTATCAAGTTAAAAATGGGAAGCTTCCAGATGTTGTTAATAACACCCATCTGTGAGGCACTAGAGTAACTAATTTCTCTTCCCGCTTAACTGACACTATCTTAATTATTTCTTGCATTATTTTCACATCATGAATTACCAAATTGATTTGAGGGCATATGTTAGAATGTTTGTCCCTAATATTATAGCTCTGGCCCAGAACACACTATTCTTGTTTCTATTTCAGTGTCTTTTATCATATATTTCTCCTGTCTTCTCACCACTTTCCAAGTGCTTTGAAGCCCAAATAGAGTTCTTAAAAGTCTTGGGGGGCAGCTGGGTAGCTCAGTGGATTGAGAGCCAGGCCTAGAGATGGGAGGTCCTAGGTTCAAATGTGATGTCAGACACTTCCTAGCTGTGTGACCCTGGGCAAGTCACTTAACACCCATTGCCTAGCCGTTACCATTCTTCTACCTTGAAGCTAATGCACAGTATTGATTCCAAGATGGAAGGTAAGGGTTAAAAGAAAATCTTGACCTCCTAGTATTGACATCCCTGGACAAATGCCATTGGTATCATACATTTGGCAAAATTATATTGTGTTTCAATGTCTGTGTGTATTAAAAGCTCATTCACCCAGCCTGTTAGATTACCTCTTGAACTACAAATATTTATTAAGAACTTACTCTGTGATGGGTACCATGTTAAATCCTGAGGATACAAAGACAAGAGTGCAACAATTTTGTTCTCAGTAAAGAAACTATGAAGCTTACTTTTGTATCACATCACTTTGGCAGCTAGCACTGGGTTTAGAATCACAGACTCTTCTTGAGTTCAAATCCCTCCTCAGACACTTTGGAGCTCTATGTGACCCTGGGCAAGTAATTTAACCCTGTTTACACCAGTCCCTCATTTGTAAAATGAGCTGGAAAAGAAAATGGTAAACCACTTTAATATTTTTGCCAAGAAAACCCCATTATAAAGTTATATTCTCTAATCTCAATGGTTCTTTACCCTAGATTAATTCATTGTTACATAAAAATCCAGTTATTGTTCTCATTGTTCTCAGATAAGTCTTTTGGTCATCACCCCACCTTCCCCCCTTCTCCCCCCTCCACAATGCTCCAAAGCTTTTTCTTTCTCTGAAGTCATCAATACTTCATCAATAGATGGCTTTATCTTTGTTTATTTTACTGATAAAACATAAACTCTTTATTCTCTCTTCTGTGTCTCAAAGGTCATATTTATCTAAATAGCTACCCTCTTCCAATTTTTCTTTGTTCCAAATTCAAGAGAAGAGATGGTTCTTCTTCTTCAGGCTTGCCCTCTGTGCTTTGATCCTGAATTATTGAAGTCTCTTTTTCAGAATTTCCCCCATTTTGCCCTCATACAGTATTAATCTCTAGACTTACTGGTTCTTTTTCTGCTGTCTAAAGGATGCATTTTCCCCATCCTTAAGAATGAAAACAGTAGATAGAATGTCAGGCTTGGAGTCAGGAAGACTCATCTTTTTAAGGTCAAGTCCTGTTCTCAGATGCATACTAGTTGTGTGGTACTGGGCTGGTCACTTAACCCTGTTTGCCTCAGTTTCCTCATTTGTAAAATGAGCTAAAGAAGGAAATGGAAAATTCCAATATCTTTGCAAAAATAAAACCAACACAAAATTCTAATAGGGTGACAAAGAGTAGGATGTGATGGAAAAATGACATAAGAAAAAACAAAAACAACTTCCCTTACTCCTGCCATCCCCTCCTAGACTATAGTCTTATATATAGCTCTTCTGTTTCCTTGCTAAATCTCTAGAAGAGTAGTACCCACTTGCTGCTTTCTCACCAGGCTATTACTTCTCAATTCTTTGCAATCTGACTTCTCACCATATTACTCTACTGAAATGCTTTCTTAAATTATATCAGTCCTCCTCAACTCTCCCAGAATATTTGGTTGGTTTCTGGGATACTGTTCTCTACTTGTTCTTCTATGTTTCTGGCTGTTCCTTATCAATTCATTGTTTCACCATCTATCTGCCAACTCCTAAGCATGGGGAAAAGAAGACTTTGTCTAGGCCCTCTTTTACTTTTCACTCTGTACCATCTCTTTGTGATTTCATCAATTTTCATAATTTAAATTTCATGCAAATGAGTTAGAAATCTATATATGCAGAAGCTAAGTGACACACTGCATGCAGTGCTGCTCCTGGAGTTACGAAAACTCATCTTCCTGAATTCAAATCTGGCCTCAGAAACTTACCCATGGCAAGTCACTTCACCCTGTTTACTTCAATTTTTCCATATATAAAATGAGTTGGAGAAGGAAATGGTAAACTTCTCCAATATCTTTGCCAAGTAAAGCCCAAATGGGGTCATAGAGTTAGACACAATTGAAAATATATGAATAACAAACAAATAGCTGATATTAATCCTGTATGTCTGATGGACATGTCTGCATTTTCTACTATTACCTTTTACCTAGCATGTCCCAGTTGTACTCACCATGTTTCCAAGCATGATGGTCTTTCCAACTTCTCATTTTTCCCAACTTTCTATCTTTCCCTTTACTCAGGTTCAAACTCTTGGAAATATCTTTGACTCAACTCTCTCTGTCTCTGTCTCTCTCTCTGTTTCTATCTCTGTCTCTCTGTCTTTGTCTGCCCTTTCTTTCTCTTACCCAATCACTTGCCAGGTCTTCTTGGTTCTACACCCCCCAAAATATTTTTCATTCATATTGTTCTATTCACTGCTACTACCCTAGATGAGATCTTCATCTTCCCTTGCCTAAATCATTGTTATAGCCTCTCAACTGATTTCCTTGACTTTTGTCTCTCCTTTATTGAATCTCCACACAATTGTCAATGTAATCTTCCTAAGGCATTGGTTTCACCACCACATTTTCTTGATCAGAAACCAAAGCGGTTTCCTATTGCCTCTAGGATACAACTCAACAGAATCATAAATCTAGAGACAGATGGGGACCTTGGGGTCCATTTCATCCAAATCCCTCATTTTACAGATGAGGAAACTGAGATTCAGAGAAGTTGTGATTGCCTAAGATCACACACAGGTAGTAAATGACCTGCAGGATTTAAGGCCCTACACAGTTTCTCTACCTTTCTAACCTGACTTTATCACTCCTTTTCATATATTCTACATTTTAGTCAAACTAGACTAATCTCAATTCAGTAGGTCATCCTTCATGCTTGGAATGAGTTCCATCCTCATCTTCCCCTTAGAAAATCCTTATCTTCCTCTAAGGCTCAGATCATCTGCCAACTGCTTTGGGTGGCTTTCCTGATTTCTCTAACTAAAAATATTCTTGTTGTCCTCAACTATTCCCAGCATACTCTGTCTAGAACTGTTATTTTTCTCATTTGTACTTGTATTATGTTTACTTATGCACTTTTGTTGTTCGATCATTTCAGGCATGTTTGACTCTTCATGACCCCTTTGGGGATTTTTCTTGGCAAAGACACTAAATGGTTTGCCCTCTCTTTCTCCAGCTCATTTTACAGATGAAAAAACTGAGATCGATAGGGTTAAATGACTTGCCCAGGCTTGTATGGCTAGTAAGTATCTGAAGCTGTATTTGAACTCTAGATTCAGTGTTCTATCCAGTGCATTACCTAGCTGACATGTTATATTTACCTGTGTATATAATGGTGGTACATAAGGTCTTGGAACCAGAAAGAACCAGGCAGGGTCCAAGTCTCTCCTCAAACACACATACCTACACACACACACACACACACACACACACACACACACACACAAACACACACACATTTTATGATTGAACAATCATTTAATTTCTCAGTGTTCTAAGAAATATTCTAAGTTTCTAGATGGATAGAGTAGGTATATTAGCTATATCTATATGGTAAAGAGATTAAATAGATGTCTATCATCTGTCTATATAGATGATAAATTAGAAATATATCTATTTTTTCTATCAATAGATATAACATTCATCTATTTTTCTTTGTTTTTCCTTTCTGTCTGTCTGCCTGCCAGTCTATCCATCTATCCATCTATGTCTGTCTGCCTGTCTACCCACCCACCTGTCTGTCAGTCCATTTATCCATCCATCCATCTATCCACCCATCCATCCATCCATCTATCTATCTAGCATCTATCTATCTATCTATCTATCTATCTATCTATCTATCTATCTATCTACCTATCTATCCATCATCTATGCCTTGACAGAAGAAATTTCCTCATTCAGGAGATCCCTATCCAACGACATCCCAGGGCTGGTCCTTCTCCCTATATTTAGTGTATAATTGTAGCTTCCAATAAAATATGAAGTATCTTGGAGAAGATGCTCTTATTTTAGTATTTGTATCTTCTGCTTTTATCCCAGTGCTTCATTCAGATTGGGAGCTTAATGACTATTTCTTGAATAAAATCAAAAGTTTTTCTTTGGATCAAAACCTGCAATTAGGATATCCTGCCACCAGGTGGCAAAAAGTGCACAGGTAAAGACTAGTCTGAACAATGAATTCAGAGATCTCTATACAATCCTTCATTTTATAGAAAAAGAAAGTAAGATTTTAGGAGGTTAACTGATTTGGTCAAGGTCATAAAGCTAGGAAATGTCAGAGATGGGATTTGAACCCAGGTCTCCTGATTGTAAGAGTCAGAGATCTCTCCAATGTGTTAAGATTTATTATGGCATAAAATGATTTTTCTAAGCATGCTTTTCCACTCATTATCCTTTTAGAAAATAAGCTATTAAAACAGATGACTTTTAAAAAATATTGGTACATGTCTGATTTGAATATGATAAATGATAAACAAACCGAAACCTTAATGGATAGTTTTCTCAAAAAATGAAAAAAAAATCTCAAATTACCTTTATCATTATCAATCACCATAATTTAACTCTAGTTTTATCACAGGGCCTTAGATTTGAGGATAGAAGTGTACTGAGGGCTTATATAGTCCGAACCTGTTGTTTTACAGATAAGTAATCTGATGCCAAGAGAGATTAAATGACTTCCTATAAGGTCACACATCTATCAAGAAGCAGAATTTGAACTGAGGTCCTCTGAGTAAAAATCCAGGAGTGTTTCCACTGGAGTACTCTGGGGTGATAGGGATGTGAAAAGGGAGTCTAGAATGAATAAATGGATTTAATATGAGTTGAAGTAGAAGAGGTAAGAGTGAGCTAGGTAATGGTGACTTTCACATGTCAGGATGAGAGTTGGAATGGAGAAGACCAGACACTGTGCTCCCAGAAGGCGTGAGAGAGACCTGAAAGTCAGAAATAAAAGTAATAAGGTTCTGGCCAGAATAATAAAATGGAAACTTGTGTTCTTGCTCTCTAGGTAGCTGAGTTGCTGAGGAATAGTCTTCATACACTGAGTAATAGACTCCCTGAAGATTAACTTGCTCTAATTGGAAAGATTCCTACTAAAAGGAGGGAAGCCATTGTACTCCACTGGATTTCCAACTGCCAGCTGCTGACTTTGCCATCCTGAATTGAAATACAATACAACCCTTTAGCAACATGTCTAGAAAGAGCACCAAGTCATAAGGCAGGACACCTGGCTTCTTCTCTCTGCTCTATCTTACTTCACATCATTATCTTTACATCAAAAAAATGGGTATTGTAATACCTGATCTACCCACTTTACAGCATTGCTCTGAGTCAAACGTGTAGGAAAGGGCTTTTAAAGGATTTCTAAAAGAGTTTCTATGTTTTTAATAACACAGCATTTGTAATATGGAAATAACATTATCTCTACTACCCACTACTCTGTGAGGTTCAAATAACATTTTACAGCACCACGTAACTGTCAGTTACTCTTCTTCTGTTTTAACCATTCCTGGAAAGGACTTTGTACTAGCTTGGGTTTTTCTTGAGTTCTTCTCTTAGCCCCTTCACTAAGTAATTGTGTTCCCTTGGGTAAATCATGTCTCTGCTTTAAGTCCTAGTTTCCAAATCCAAGTCTTTAGGTGAAATTTAAGTTCTCTTTCAACTTTTATTTCTATAGTTCAGTTTCACCTTTCCAGTGATCCAGGTTAATATTTTAGGCTTTTTGCTTTCTAATCTCTGCATATATACCATCTGTCTTTACAGTGTGCTAGTTTATATCACAAAGAATTCTGTCTTGATTATCTTTTTTTCCTTTGTATTAGTAAAGTCTATTTTCCATATTTTGACTTTGTATTCAATTGACTTGTCATAAAAGGCATATTCCTTTTACTTATAATTAATTTTGGTAGGAGATTGACTGGACTTAGGTTCCCTCTAACCAACACCATTCATTGGAAACTTAAGATCATACAGCTAGAGGAGACCTTAAATATCATCTCATCTATACTTTCTTCTTTTTTTTTAACCATTAAGAAAATGGAGGCCAAGACAGGTAAAGTTACCTTCCCAGAGTGATACAAATAAGAAGGGAGCAGACCTGGGCTTTGAGTACTCCAGCTCCTAATCATGGTGTAAGAATTTAAATTTAGGTTTTATGCTAAATGTGCAAATTCTAAAGTAATATTGTGGTCACCTAATTAATAATATTACAGCTTAAGTCAAAATGACTTTTAGCAGCTTTATTTATAAAGAGGTGGAAAGAGTGAAAGTGGGAAAATGTAGATAGGCAGAAAGTACTGCCTAGCTACCAATTCCCCAAGTTTAATTCTAATGTCTCCACACCTCAAATGCGAATCTGAAAGAGAATCTCACTAGAATCCAAAGTCCTAATTAGGAAGCCAAATCCAAAGAGCCTACTGAGAACCTTCAGTGCACACAAAGCCAAGACCTCCAAGAATATCACCAGAACTCAAGCTGAAGGCAATGTTCCATCAAGGTGCCAAAGAGCAGAGAGGGTCTCCTCACAGAAAGAACCAAGGAAGAAATCACTCCACTCACCACTGCAGGATCCAAGGAAAGAGTCTGCTCTTCCACTTTGGCTCAGTGGACACAGAGTACCAGACTGAATCCTAGAGCTAGCCTTTTTAAAGCAGTTTTCTCTAGTCACTTCCTATTGCTCCCTCACTTTATGGGAACCAATCGCAGTCTTTCAATTTGCTTAGCACTGCCCAAGAAGGGGGGGCATTGACCTCTGGAGGTGTCACCCACTCTAACAAGTGATGTATGAACTCTCATACTTAGTGACTAGTCAGGTACTAAGTAGGGGTACTTAAGATTTGATTGATTAACTTAAAAGTTGCTGATTGATAGAAAAAGAGATTTTGATTCGCTCTTCACATTGGAGTATTTCTCTTCACAATTTCACATCTATGAATTCGGTTCCATAGGTATTGCAGAGCTAACAGATCAGCAAACTAGGAATTGCCATTTAGTATATAAGACTAAGACAAAGAGATATTAGTAGAGCAGATATAGAATCCTTATTTTCACAGATTTATTATTTAACCAAGAAACTATTCATGAAGAAGCTTAATATAAATATGTACAAGTCACTTAATTTTTTCAGTGATGTAGGAAAGAATTTTTTTTTAACTCTTAACTTCTGTCTTAATATCAAAATAAAAAAAAATAGCAGCTAGGGCTAGGTAAATGGGGTTAAATGAGTTGCCCAGGGTCACATAGCTAGGAAGTGTCTAAGTTCAGATTTGAACCCAGCTCCTCCTGAGTCAAGGCCTGATGCTCTATCCACTGAGCTAACTAGCTGTCCCTAGGCAATTCTTTTTTTCTTTGATAAATTTTATTTTAATAACAAATTTCCACATTAATTTTCTGAAGTTATATGATTCATATTGCCTCTCTCCCCTCTTCCATTCCCTTCCCTTCCCCACTCCTGGAGTTAACAAGCAATTTAATCATGTGTTTTCATCTACATTTCTACTCCAACCATTCTTTCTCTGGAGGTGGATAGCATTCTTTTTAATAAGTCCCTCAGAATTGTCCTGGATCATTGTATTGCTGTTAGTAGCAAAGTCTATCACATTTGATCATTCCACAATATTTCAGTTACTGTGTACAGTTCCAGCTCTTCCTGAAATTGTCCTGTTCATAATTCCTTATAGCACAGTAATATTCTATCACCATCATATTTCATAATTTGTCCAGCCATTCACCATTTGAGGGACATTCCTTTAGTTTCCAGTTCTTTGCCATGACAAAAAGAGCAGCCATAAATATTTTTGTACAAACAGATACTTTCCCTTTTAAAAAAAATCTCTTTGTGATACAGACCCAGTAGTGGTATTACTGGATTAAAAGGTATGCATGCTTATATACTCCTTTGTAATTATGGCCAGAAAAGGAACACACACACACACACACACACACACACACACACACACACACAGAGTCATGGGAAATGGAGGGAGAGAGAGAAAAGAGTTGAGAGAATAGAGAGGGGGAAGTGATTGATCTTTCCCTCTCTTCCCTTTGGGGGAAAATAACCCAGTCTTGCCTCTCTGAGGGAAGGTGTGTGTCTCCTCAGAGAATGGTCCTGGGAGGTGGAGATTAAGAACTAGAGGGATAAGCTTTGGTAAGGTGACACACTGCCTTCCCTTTTGGTCCCAGCTATTGTTGAGAGGCAGGATGGACTCTTCTGCCTCTGTTCCCTCAAGTACACCAACTGTCACTTCTCCCCCAAGATCTTGAGCTACTCCTCAGCCCAGGGGAAACGATTGCTCCTTGGATCTAATTGTTTGGATTCCTAGGATCCTGAGCCAACCCTCCTCTTTGGGGAGAGGTATGGTTCGCCCCAAATCTTCAGCCCCCTTTCCTAGAGTCAGGAACTAGCCAGACCTGATTCTAAGTGCTAAACACTTTATTTGGGTTCACACTGGGAAGGGAGACATAAGGGTGTCAGGTAAGGAAAGTGGGTAAGCAGGAAGCCCTATTGACTGGAAGACTGACTTCCCCAAAATTTTGGGGTTCAGGCTCTTGGTCTTGACTTCTCATATGGTCAGCTGCTGGTTTGGTCCCTACTCCTGAGCTAATCTAGCTTGAGTAATGGAGTCCAGAATAAGTTAGGGAGAGAGATGGAGAGTAAATCTTTGGAGAGAGGATTTCTCTGTAGATGGCTTTCTTCAAAGTCCCAGTCCATAGTATCTTAAACTGAGTGAGAGATATTCAGGGGTTCACTGGGAACAGTTGATCTCCATATATAGAGAGAGACCCCAGCTTAGGAGACCTGTTTCTCAGGCTCCCAGCTGAAGAAATCCTAGAGCAGTTGGAGTTCTTCCAGCTTCTCTTCTATGACTAGAATCTTGAGGTTTTTTTTCTCTTCTTGCATCTCCCTCCTCACTCTCTGCTCCTTGCACTGTTGGATTTGATTCCTTTCTTACTTTTGACCATAATTCCAAATTGCCCTCCAGATTGGCTGAATCAATTCACAAGTCTACTAGCAATGCATTAGTTTACCATTTTTGCCACATCTCTTCCAACATTTATCATTTCCTTTTACTATCATATTTTTCAAATATGCTAAGTATAAGGTGGTACCTCAGAGTTATTTTACTTTACATTTTTCTAATCAAAAAGGAATTAGAACATTTTATATTATTATTGATAGCTTTGTTTTCTTTATCTAAAAACTGCCTATTCAGATCCTTTGACCATTTGTCAATGAGGAATGTCTTGGATTCCTATAAATTTCACTTAGTTCTTTATATATTTGAGAAGTAAGATCTTTATCAAAGAAATTTGTTATAAATCCTACCCCCCCCAGTTTGTTTCCCATCTAAATTTGGTTGTAATTGTTTTGTTTGTACAAAACCTTTTATAATTTAATATAATCCAAATTATTCATTTTACATCTTGTAATGTTCTCTATCTCATTTGGTTATAAGTTCTTCTCTTCTCCATAGATCTGACAGGTAAACTATTCTATGTTCCCATAATTTACTTATAATGTTACTCTTTATCTTTAAATCATACCTATTTTGAACATATCTTGGTATAGGGTGTGAGATATTGATCTAAACCTAATTTTTGCCATACTTTCCCCCCAATTTTCCCAGCAGTTTTTGTTATTATCCCCAAAGCTGGGCTCCTTGGGTTTATCAAACAATAGATTTCTATGATCATTTATCCCTAGTTATTCCATTGATCTACCCTTCTATTTATTATCCATTACCAGATTGTTTTGATGATCACTGCTTTATAGTATAGTTTAAGATCTGGTACTAATAGGCCACCATTCTTCACATTTTTTTCCATTAGTCTCCTTAATAATCTTGATCTTTTGTTCTTTCAGATGAATTTTGTTGTTATTTTTTCTAGTTCCATAAAATGTTTTTGGTAGTATGATTGGGATGGCACTGAATAAATTAATTTAGGCAGGGTTTTCATTTATATTATATTAGCTCAGTCTACCTATGGGAAATTAATGTTTTTCCAATTGTTTAGATCTAATTTTATTTGTGTGAAAAGTGTTTCGTAATATGTATATAGAATTCCTGCATTTATCTTGGCAAATAGATTCCCAAATATTTTATATTTTCTAGACTGATTTAAATTGAATTTCTCCTTCTAACTCTTGCTCCTGAGTTTTGTTGGAAAAACAGAGAAATGCTGATGATTTGTGTGGGTTTATTTTATATCTTGAAATTTTGCTACAGTTATTATTTCAACTAGTTTTTTAGTTAATTTTCTAGGATTCTCTAAGTATATATCATCTTATCAGCAAAGAGTGATAGTTTAATTTCCTTTTTGCATACTTTAATTCCTTCAACTACTTTTTCTTCTCTAATTGCTAAAGCTAGCATTTCTAGTATAATATTAAATAATAGTGGTAATAATTGGCATCCTTGCTTCACTCTTGATCTTATTGGGAAGGCTTCTAATGTCTCCATTGCATATGATACTTGCTAATTTTTATTTGCCAGTCTGTATGGTGTTTGGATTAATTGTTCTTTAAATGTTTGATAGGATTCATTTGTGAATCCATCTGGCCCTGGGGATTTTTTCTTGGTGAGTTCTTGCATAATTTCTCTTTCTGAAATGGGATTATTTCAATATTCTATTTCCTCTTTTGTTAATCTAAGTAATTTATATTTGTGTAAATATTCATCCATTTCATCTAGATTAGCAGATTTATTTTAATATAATTGGGCAAAATAGCTCTTAATACTTGCTCTAATTACTCTTCATTAGAGGTGAAATCACCCTTTTCATTTTTGATTCTGATAATTTGATTCTCTTCTTTCTTTTTTAAAATCAAATTGACAAGCACTCTATTTCCCCCCATAGAACCAGCTACTAGTTTATTTATTACTTTGATAGTTATTTTTCTTTCAATTTTATTAATTTTTCCTTTGATACTTAGGATTTCTAATTTAGTCTTTAATTGGAGATTTTTAATTTGTTCTTTTTCTAGTTTTTTTTAGTTGTATGCTAAATTCATTGATCTGCTTTTTCTCTATTTTGTTGATATAAGCATTCATTGCCATTCCCTTCACTGAAGTCAGTGATTATTTCTGATTCTTTGATCTATCCTATTTGAAGAATTAGATTATTTCATTTTAATTGAAATTTTAATTTTCCTTTCAATAAACTCTTATTGATTATAATTTTTATTGCATTATCATCTGAAAAAGTTTCATTTATTATTTCTGCTTTATGCATTTGGTTGTGAAGTTTTTATGCCCAAGTATGGTCAATTTTTGTATGTGTGCATGAAGAGAAAGTATATTCCTTTTTATCCCTATTCAATTTTCTTCAGATATCTATCGAATCTAACTTTTCTAAAATTTCATTTACTTCCTTTACTTCTTTCTTGTTATTTGTTTAGATTTATCTAGTTCTGGTAGGGAAAGGTTAAAGTCCCCCTCTCTAGTTTTATTATCTATTTCTTCCTTAAGATCTAATAGTTTTCCTTTAAAAATCTGAATGCTATACCATTTAGTGTACATATGTTAAGTCCTTATATTTCTTCATTTTCTGCACTACCTTCTATAAAGATGTAATCACCTTCTTTATCTCTTTTAATAAGATCTATTATTGCTTTAGCTTTGTCTGAGATTATGATTGCTACTCCTTTTTTTGTTTCAGTTGAGGCCCAATGGAGTATACTCCAGCCTCTTATCTATCTTCTATATCTATCTGTTTCAGATGTATTTCTTGTAAACAATGTAAGGTAGGATATTGTTTTTTTTATCCACACTGCTCTCTGTTTCTGTTTTAGGGTTGAATTCATCCCATTTAAATTTACAGTTATGATTACCATCTGTGTCTGCCCCTTCATCTTGATTTCTTCTTTTAATCTTGCCCTTTCTCTTTTCACTCTTTCCCTCCATACCAGTGTATTATTTTTAATCACCGTCCCCTTACCCTCCCTTATATTATTCCCCTCCCCACTTATCTCCTTTCTTATTTCCATTGTACTTCTTATATATAGCATCCTATACCCCAACAAATGAGGCTGTTCTTACCACTCTGATCCAATTCCAATGAGAGTACATTTTAAGAATTATCTGTTACCACCTTCATCTTCTTCTCCACTGTAATAATATTCCCTCCTAACTCCCCATGCCTCTTTGTGATATAATTTACTCCATTTTATTTCTCTTTTCCCATTCTCTTAGATCAATCCTCTTTTTTCACCCCTACATTTTTATATATTATCCTGAACAGGTTACTACCACATCCTCTGTGTATGTATACTTCTAACTACTATGATAATGGTGAAAATTTTTAAGAATTAAGAGACCATCTTTCCATATATAGGAATATAAAAATTTGACTTTATTGAAACCCTTAACTTCTTTCTCTTTCTTATTTACTTTTTTATGAGTCTCTTAAATTTTGTATTTGAACATCAAATATTTTGTTTAACTCTGGTCTTTTCTTCAGGAATCCTTGGAAAACTATTTTATTAAATTAGCATACTTTCCCCTGAAGGAATATAATCAGTCGTGAGGGGTAGGTGATTCTGGGTTGTAAACCCAGTTCTCTTGTCTTCCAGAATATATTCCAAGTCTTCTGGTCCTTTAGTATGGAAGCTACCAGATCCTGTATAATACTGACTGGGGCTCCATGATATTTGAATTGTTTCTTTCTGGCTGTTTGAAGTATTTTCTCCTTGACTTGGGAGCTCCTGAAATTAACTATAAGATTCCTGGGAGTTGTCATTTGGGGATTTATGGTAGAAGGTGATGTGTAGATTCTTTCAATGTATATTTTACCCTCTTGTTCATAAATATCATAATAGTTTTCTTGGATAATTTCTTGTAATTTGGTGTCTGGGCTTTTTTTTTTGTTATATCTTTCAGGGAGTCCAATAATTCTTAAATTGTCTCTCCTGGATCTACTTTCTAGGTCAGTTTTTTTTTTCAATGAGATAGTTCATATTTTCTTCTATTTTTTCATTGTTTTGATTTTGTTTTATTATTTTTTGATGTCTCATGAAGTCATTGTATTCTCTTTGCCACATTCTAATTTTTAAAGACTGAATTTCTTTCATGACCTTTTGATGCTCCTTTTCTATTTGATCCATTTTACTTTTCATGAAATTTTTTTCTTCATTGGATTTTTGTGCCTTTTTTCCAGTTGACCAATTTTGCTTTTTAAGCTATTTTTTTCTTTTTGCATTACTTTCATTTCTTTCCCCCACTTTTCTTTTACCTGTCTTCTTTGATTTTAGAATTTCTTTTTGGAGTTCTTCTAATACTTGAGATCAATTTCCATTTTTCTTTGATGTTTTGCATATGGTTGCTTGGTTGTGCCTTATTGATTCCATGTTTTGCTCTTTGTTGCCATAGAAATTTTTTAGGGTTAAGAGTTTCTTTTGCTGTTTGCTCATTTTCCCAGCCTTTTTTTCCTTTTGACCTGTGGACTGGGAATTTTGAAAGCTGATGATTCTGTCTCCTGTGCTACTGGCTTACAGGCTTGACACTGTGACCTATTTTGTCTAGGAGCTGGTCTTCACCACAGCAGTACAGACTTGGAAAGGGCCCAGAACTCTGTACTTATGGACCTCACTGTGAACTGCTGTCAGGGTCTGAGACTTCAAGGTGCAGGTATGACGTGCTCTTTTGTTGGTATAGCCTGGGTTAAGGGATCCTAAAAAGGGCCTATGCTCAGGTTTGGAATATGGTGTGTGTGTGTGTGTGTGTGTGTGTGTGTGTGTGTGTGTGTGTGTGCGCGCACGCACATGCATATGTGTGATTCAGCACTCCTCTGTGTGCAACTTTTGCTTCTGATTTCCCCTTATCCTGTGAAAATCAATTCTCTCTTCCTACCTTTCAAGTTGTAGTCAGTTGGAATGTCCCCTCACTCCATCTCACTGTTGGTTTTTGAATCCTATTATTTTGAGGTGCTTTTAAGAGATTGGTTTGGAAGAATTGTCAGAGTGGTTTCAGCTTTCACTGCTACTAAAGTATCATTTTTGGTCCACCTCTTCTAGGCAGTTCTTTAAGAGTGCAAATTTCAGAGAAGTTGCTGACTTATAATGTTAGTAGGACACTCATCACCTGAGAGTTCTTTCTACCAATGAAATCACTGGTCCAATTCCTTTTCTTTTGGGAGAGCTTGTACTTTGGTTCTAAACCCTGGTCTCTTCTCAGAGAAAGAAGAGAAATACCATGTGCCTGGCAGCTTCTTTTGTATCTATGGTGGAATTCTCAAAGCAACTCATTTTTACTGTTTTTTTATACAAAATGTCCAAGTTTTACTCGTCTCTGTAGGCACAAGATGCCTATGTTTCCCTTGATAATAACAATCAATCAACAAACATTTATTAAGCATGTACTCCATGCCAAGCATTGTGCTATCTCTGCTAAAACTAGGGCTTTCTTTTCCTTTTGACTCATTGGTTTTTCCATGGTCTCAATTCATGTTTCTTCTCCACCTGGATGTGGTCAGATATTAACTTCAATCCACTTGGATCCTTTCCCTTTCATCTCATTTGCTTTAGGGATAGGTCTTCATACAGCTTTTTAACTCTTTTAACTATTTCCTGATACCTCAGTAACTTTGCTACAGACACAACCAACTCATTCATGTTGTCCCTGTTTGCTTCAAAAGAATTCAATCACTTTTCACTTGCTCATGCAATTACTCACTGGTTCCCTTGGTGTAACAAGTCACTTATAAGTCAGTTGCAGCAATCCATTGTTGGTTCATTAATGCAAATTTTTCTCCCATTTGCCTTTGCAGAATCTAGGGAGAATGCTGAAACCATCACCTTTCTGAAGAAAAGATGCATTCCAAGAGAAACAAGCTAACATTGGCTTCCTTTGGTTGCCTGTCCTGTTTCAGTTATGATCTATTAACATGGTCATTGAAATTGTTCTTCCCTCTCTCTTCCCACATTGCTTTAACCTATACTCTCGTCTAGATAGCAAATGCAACCAAGCAGTGAAAGCTTCTTTTTCTTTCTTTTTGAAGCCTTAGCCTATAGTTAGTACATTGTTTTGTATTGTGTGAACACCAAATAACTATTATTACTATCATTGTTGCTGCTGATCACAATGATAAAAGCATTTCCCAGGCTGTCTAGACCCTTTATTCTCAGGTTATTTGGCTTTGCCTGTCCTATTTTCAGTCTGACGTAAAACAGATCTGTCATCCATCCTTTACTTCATACCATATTATCTTGCTTACTTGATTCCACTCTTCTTTTTTTCCTCTAGATTTCAAATGACGAACAAGTTCTCTCCAGGTTCCTCTCAGAACTGATTTACTTTAGATTCAGAGGTGATCTCCCAGGGCCGTGGAGTGACTGCTAAGTCTAATGCAACAATCATCTCAGCTCCTGCCGAGTATTCATTTCATTGTCAGCTGGTGGGAGCAAGCAATCGTGATGGTATAAAGCTGATTCCCTTCAGTAATGAAGCAAGGTACTGGGACATTTTCATTTCTGAATTCCAAGTAAGTACACGTCGTCATTTCAGATGCTGCTCTGAAAACTGTCCTTTGCTACAGAGCATCTGGTACACCGGTTATTCACAGTCATCTAACTTTCTGTTCAAACCCAAAGAAATGTAAAAAGGAAAGTGATTCTTTTATACTTGTTTGGCTATAAATTTTGGAAGAATGAGGCTGAACTAACTCAGTAGAACAAAGCAATATTTCTCAAAGGAGGAATGATACACATATGTGTATATATGTACATAAACATTTATATACCTACAGAAAGAGAGAAATAGAGAGAGAGTCAATTTCTGATTATCTATGCTATTCTTTGGGGCATTTGGAAAGATGATTATAAAGGACAATTCAGCCTGAATTTTTGCTCAATGCCTCAAGACCAGAGACAGAGTATCAATCAATCAGTAAGTATTAATTAATTAAATGTCTGCTATGTGCCAGGCATTGTGCTAAGTGATCAGGTTACAAAGGAAGACAAAAGAAAGTCCTTGCTCTCAAGAGGCTGACAGTTGAATGGAGGAAACAACATGAAAACAACTATGGAGAAACAAGACACAGGCAATTGGAGAAAATCAATAGAGCAATGTCACTAGAATATGGGAAGATTCTGGGCCTAAATATCCAAGGCAGATACCAAATCCAGTTCTTCTGACCCAAGAGTCAATGCTCTTAATATCTTATAAGACAGGGGCAGCCAGGAGGCTCAGTAGACAGACAGTCAAGTCTAGAGATGGGAAGTCCTGGGTTCAAATGTGATCTCAGGTATTTCCTAGCTGGGTGATTCTGGACAAATCATTTCACCCCCATTGTCTTGTCTTTATCACTCTCCTGCCTTGGAACTGAGGTACTGATTCTAAGGCAGAAGGTATAAGATAGTGTAAACTATATTTAGATCTTGGAACAAAGCTTCTGTGTGTCTTTACATAGTGGAATTTTAATAAACTAGTATTAGGCACAACTGTACACTTGGAAAAAATTGTTTCCAAACTCTCCTATTCCTCCTCCTCCCCACTGGACATCATCTTGCCCTTCCCTTCTAATTCCCTTTCTTCTGCCTCCATATCAGAATGGTGTGGGATCTGTGATTTTGATTTATACTTTGATGGAAACACATTCTCACTAATCTCTTTCCTCACCTTGGATACCATCCAAACAGTCTTCTTTCTGGAATCCAATGACTTAAATCACATGAACCAACTTGGTGTTTTTCATGGATAATTTTAACAGAAATTACTGACAAGCATGAACAACATAGTTAGACTATCCCTCTCTTCCCACTTGCTTCAATAGAATTCAATGAGCTTTGAACTTGCTTGTACTGACAGCTGCAGCAATTCATTGTTGATTTATTAATGTAACACTGATTTCCATTTGCAATGACAATCACTAACACATCTGTTATTAAGCAATAGGTGGAGAGTTTAAGCTGGTGGAGTTATTAAGCCATTTAGAGTCTAGTCAATATTGCTCCCAATTCTGCTATGCCTTACTTAGAATGGTATCACTCTTTGAGGGTGGTGGGCAGAAATTAGACTAAGGCTGACAAGGAAGTAAAATGATTTTCAAGATGAATTAAATCCTGCTACCACCATTTCCTTTTTAACTGTGCCATTGAAGCCCTAGCCAAGTAGATCCTGAAAGGGTACATGGAGATCTTGGGCCACATGCCCCAGTCATAAAGAACTTATCAAGTTCCCTCCCAGAATATTAGGTGGCTCAGTGGATAGAGCACTGGGACTAGAGTCAGGAAGACTTGAATTCAAGTTTGGTCTTAGACTCTTACTAGCTATTTGACCATAGACAAGTCACTTATCTTCTGTTTGCCTTGGTTTCATCAACTGTTATATAGGAATATTAACAACAGAAGCTAATTCTCAGAGTTGTTGTGAGGATGAAATGAAATAATATTTATAAAGCACTTTGCACAGTGTCTGGCACATAGTAGGAGCATCATAAATGCTTTGTCCCCCTACCATATTAATTTTTTTGTGACTGTTGATACACATATATATTACTACCCCTTCCTCTTTCTGCTCATGTTCCATGTTAGAGCTTGATTCAACTTGGCTATGTTGTGTGCAGATCTCTTTGTAGTGACTCCCACCTTTAGTGCCTGTACTTAGCCTTCCCCCTTCACTGTGGTCAGCTTCAATTCCTGCATGTTCATTCTGGCTTCTTGCTTTTTTTATGTTCCTGATGAAGGTTTTATAGCCCACTTGGCCACTTTCCTCCTAGGGATGAATTTTCATTTGCCTACTTTACATTGGCTCCACTTGTTCCATTCTGGGCAGAGTTATCTCTGTATGTGAAGGCAATTTGTAAGAAAAGTTATGCAAATTTAAATGATGGTAGTGGTGGTGATAGATGGTTTTATAGGAATGAAGAAAAAAGCATTGTATGAAGCATTAGAAGATCCAGATTAAAGTCTAGGGTCTAATATAGTAGGATCTTGTTTTATGTGACCAATATTATCCAACTTGAAAATCTCACATAATCTCTATTATTTAATAACTATTTCTTATGAACTTATCTAGGCACTTCTCTTAGACTTATCAGAGTTATCAACATCACTACTCTTGTACTTTGAGGCCATTACATTTTTTAAAATTTAATTAAATTTAATTAAAAAATTTTTTTTCCATGGCTACACAATTCTTGTTGTCTCCCTCACATTTCCTTTCCCCCTTCCAGAGCTGACAAGCAATTTCACTGGGTTTTATATATATATATATATATACATATATATATATGTACATATATATACATGTGTGTGTATGTGTGTATTGTCTTAGTTCCATATTATTCATTTTTGTAATAGAGTAATCTTTTAAAACCTAAACTTCATGCCATATAGCCATATAAACAATTGATAAATCATGTTTTCTTCTGGATTTCTACTCCCACAGTTCTTTCTCCAGATGTAGATAGCATTTTTTTCTCATAAGTCCATCAGCATTGTCTTGGATCATTGCATTGTTTTTATTAGCCGAGTCAATCACATTTGATCATCCCAGTGTTTCGGTTACTATGCACAATGTCACTCTGCATCAGTTTGTGTAGGTCCTTCCAATTTATAGAAATCAAGCACAATAATATTCCATCACCATCATATACCACAATTTGTTCAGTCATTTCCCAATTGAGGGATATCTCTTTATTTTCTAATTCTTTGCCAACACAAAAGGAGCAGCTATAAATATTTTTGTACAAACAGGTCCTTTCCCAGGGTCACACAGCTAGGAAGTGGCTGAGGCCGGATTTGAACCTAGAACCTCCCATCTCTAGGCCTGGTTCTCAATCCACTGAGCTACCCAGCTGCCCCCAAAGCTATGCATTTCTAATAGCCCTTTGGACATAATTATAAATTGCCTTCCAGAATAGTTAGATCAATTCACAACTCCACCAACAATGCATTAGTGTCCCAATTTTGCCACATCCCCTCCAACATTTATTATTTTCCCTTACTATCATATTGGCCACTCTGCTATATGTGCACTGGTACTTCAGAGTTGTTTTGATGTGCATTTCTCTAATCAGGAAGTATTTAGACCCTTTTTATATGATTATTGATAGTTTTTATTTTTTAATGTGAAAACTGCCTATTCATATATCCCTTGACCACTTATCAATTGGGGAATAAGAGGATTTCTTAAAATTTTGTCTTAGTATCCTGTATATTTGAGAGATATGATCTTTGTCAGAGAATTTTGTCATAAAATTTCCCCCAGTTTGTTGCTTCCCTTCTAATTGTGTTTGCATTGGTTTTGTTTGTACACAACCTTTTTAATTTAATATAATCAGAATTATTCATTTTACATCTTATAAAGTTCTCTGTTTCTTGCTTGGTCTCAAATTCTTCCCCTCCCTATAGATCTGACAGGTATACTATTCCATGTTAACCTAATTTACTTATAACATCACTTTTATGTTTAAATTATTTACCTATTTTAACTTATCTTGGGATAGTTTGTGAGATATTGATCTAAACCAAATTTTCACCATACTGTTTTCCAATTTTCCCAGCAGTTTTTGTCAAATAGTGTCAATAGTTATTATCCATAAAGCTGGGATCTTTGGATTTACTGAACACAAGAATGCTTAGACTACTTACCTTTAGTCTATCCCATTGAGCCGCCCTTCTATCTCTTAGCCAGTACCAGATTGTTTTGATGATCATTGCTTTTGAATACACTTTAGAGTTCAGTAATGTTAGGTCTCCATCCTTCACACTTTTTCCCATTAGTTCCCTTGATATTCTTGATCTTTTGTTCTTTCAGATGAATTTTGTCATTTAAAAAAATTCTCTAAAATAATTATTTGGTAGTTTGATATGTATGGCATTGCATAAGTAAGTTAATTTAGACAGGATTTTCATTTTTAAATTATATTAGCTCATCCTATCCATCAGCAATTAATCTTTTTCCAATTGTTTAGATCTAGTTTTATTTATGTGGAAAGTATTTTGTAATTGTGTTCATATAATTCCTATGTTTTTCTGGGCAGAGATTTCCAAAGATTTTATATTGTCTAGAGTGATTTTAAATGGAGTCTCTATTTTTAACTCTTGCTGCTGAGTTTTGTTGGAAAGATATAGAAATGATGATGATTTATGTGGGTTTATTTTGTAACCTGCAACCTTGCTAAAGTTATTGATTATTTCCACTAGCTTTTTAGTTGATTTTCTAGGCTTTTCAAAGTATGCCATGATATCATTTGCAAAGAGTGATAGTTTAGTTTCTTAATTTCCTACTTTAATTCCTTCAATTTCTTTTTCTTCTCTAATTGCTACTGCCCAAAATTCTAATACATAAATTCTAATACAATATTAAACAATAGAGGTGCTTTACTCCTGATCTTATTGGGAAGACTTCTAACTTATCCCCATTGCAGATAATACTTGCTGATGGTTTTAAATAAATACTACTTATTATTTTGAGAAAAGGCCCTTTTACTCCTATATTTCTAGTGTTTTCAATTGGAATGGGTGTTGTATTTGAGGCCATTATTAATAACTAAGTAGCATTGATGAAATGAAGAGAAGCACTACTTTGACCTGAACACAATTTGTTATGAGTGAGAACTCTAGGCAAGGACTGATTCAGGATCCACTATTTGGCACAAAACATTGTAATGACTCACACTAATGCTCCTCAAAGCAAGAGTGTGATTGGGAAACCTTACACTGCTAGGAAAATGGCCAATATTTAGCGAGCAATTGAATTTTTTTTATTTTACATATTTTCTGCCTTTATCTTTTTGATTGCCAATCATGTATAAATGAATTCATGTGTGCTGAGTTTTTGTAAAATGGGTTCTACTTTATTTATGAGATATTTATCCTTGAATAAGTCAATGAATATATCTGGAACTTAGTTTTCACATCTGTAAAATGGAGATAATAAAGCATATGTTTTCTAACTTTGATGAAATGACTTTGTGAACCATAAATCATTATAAAAATGTAAGGTCTGATTATAATGATGGTGAATAGTAGCAATGTTGTAGTAAAAAACAAAAGATCCTGAGTCAAAAGAGCTATATTTAACTCCCAATGATATGAATTTAGACTAGTCACTTAAGTAACTTCTCTCAGTTTTAGCTTCCTCATCTATAATGTAGGGTAAAAATACAGCTACTTCTTTCAGAGGGTGCCTAGATTTTGCTTTATGTCTATATTTGAATTAGACCTTTATTTTAATAAATCTAGAGAATTCTTACTATGACAATTCCCTCCATTGATGCAAACTAGCAACTCACCTGTAGTTTGTAATCTTAGAATGTTGTCTGGGCAACTTTATAACTAAGAGTCCATAGTTACAATTAGTATGTACTAGAAGCAAGACTTAAACTTAGTTTTTCCTGACTTGAAGCCCATCACTCTATCCATGATCATACTGTCTTTTATAGGGTTATTGAATGATTAAGTGAAGTAATAGCATATTTGTTTTCTATTAAAAACGATGTCATAAGAATAAAAGCTGATTATCTATATACCACTTAGAGGTTTACAAAAGGTTTTATTTGCATATTCTTTTTCTCACAGGTATTATCTAACCCCCTTATATTGATGAGGAAATCAAACATCAGAGAGATCCACGCAGATCTGTCAGAGATGGTCTCATAACTAGTAAGTTTCAGAAGTGGTATTCAAACTCAATCACTACTTAGAGTCAATCACTCTTCTCCTTTCAACTATATTAAACTACGAAGGTGATGATGAAGGATGGGGATGATGGTGACGGTAGTGGTGATGATGCATGTTATCTGTATATTTATATTTGTAATGAACATAAATTCTCTCCTCAATATATTGTTTTTACTGTAGTCTAGACACTTTCAAGTTCACCAATTTTTCTCATACTAAAACCTGTTAGACATAATACCGATCTCATTTCTATTTCTTTCCTTGGTCTTCTTTTATTTATATAGAATATATTACCTAGGAGAGCTAAGGTTGTGATGAGCAGCTGCATACGGTTATTTGGGTGTAATAAATCCTTTTTCCTGTTATAAACCAAATGCTCTCAAGTGTAAATTAGCCTTCAGGCTTTCATTCCCTGAATGTGAACAGGTCACTGACTCTACTTCATTTAATGTATGTGCTTGTGAGAGAGGGAAGATGCTTTTTGTTTTTTCCCAAGAGGACTTTTTCCTACAAAAAAGGCTTATCTGTGACAAAACTTTTTAGCTATTTAATTTACTTAGGTCAGAAAGAATGACTCACCAAATCTTACCAAAGATTCCCAATCCTTTCAAAGGAACCATTTGAATCAAGTTTTTCCTGACTCCAACACGTCTTCTCTATTCTCTTATAATTGTTTTATAACAATAGTCTCCTTAACTACTCCTTTCTGTCGTGGATGAGCTTCTTCATTGGCTTTCATCAACAAGAGAATGGAATGTGATGAAAACATTTTAAATAAGTTCCATGGGGATACCACATAGAACCTATGTTTAGAACTGAGACCATAGTAGAAATGACCTAGTCCAACTACACCGTTTTCTAGATGAGAATACTGAGATTGAGAACCTCCAGTATTTCTTCTCTCCATCTCTTTCTCCAAAAAGCTCCCACCTGGCATTTGTAAAGTACAGATCTGACTATATTATTCCCTCTACTATGAAATATTTACTGACTCCATACAAAATCCAGCCTCAGATATTTACTAGTTATGTGGCCCTGGGCAAGTCACTTAACCCTGTTTGCTTTGGTTTCCTCATCTGTAAAAAGAGCTGGAGAAGAAAATGGGAGACTATGAAAGTATTTTTGCTAAGAAATCCCCAAAGTGGTGGCATGCAGAGTCAGACACAACTGAAATAGACAGAAACCAAATGGAGGATCAATTTTAGCAAGACCTTTAAAATCTCTTTACTGATAGAACTGGCTCATTCTGGGTGCATTTCATAATGCTTTCCTTCACAAACTCTTGACTCTAGTCAGCGCTGTCTCATCAGATGTTTCCATAGGGAAGATTCCATTTTCTATCATTGTGTCTTTTTTTTTTACTTTTACCTTTGCTTTCTGTCTTAGTAACAAGTCTAAGACAGAAGGGCAAGGACTAGGTAAATAGGGTTAATTGACTTGCCCAGAATCACACAGCTAGGAAGTGTCTGAGGTCAGATTTGAACCCAGTTTTCTCTACTCCCAGTCTTGTTCTCTACCCACTGTGCCACCCCCTATCCCTAAGTATGTGTGTCTTTGTCCTATTTGTTAGAAATGTGCTCCCTCCTAACCTCTGCCAGATAGAATTCCCAAATGAGATCAAAGCACCATTCAGGGGCCATCTCTTATCTGAAGCCTTTCTTGATCCCTCCAATCATCAGCATGTATTTTTACTCTGGAAATTACTTTGTAGTACTTTGCACATATTTTTTATTTAGTTATCTCAGGTATGTGACAAATCACTTCACTAAGATGCAAGCTCCTTGAGAAAGTGTTTGGTATTTTTTGCTTGTCTCTCCAGAACCTAGCATGACTTTCATATTCATTGTAGGTGCTTAAGTATCAGAGATAACAAAATTATAAGAAGAAATATAGACTCCAATTATGCAGCAACCCTATCAACTTATTTTATCTGGAACAACTATATATTTCATTGCAGATGAGTGACCTTTGATCCTACTGTCTGTAAAAAACTTGACTAGATAATGGTTTGTGTAGAATGACAACCCCTACATTCTGGACTTTGTTGCTATCAAACAAACTTTATTTGTTTATGGTCGCTCACATAACTTATTTTTTAAAATTGAGAAACCAGTTCGTTCTTAAAAGGAAAATAGTTCTTTCTTAAATTCTGAAAGAATATATTAATTTACAAAGGGCTTCAAAATGTTATTTACAGATGAGAGACAGTGACTCATAATGGATGGAGTATTGGACTTAGGACCAGGAAGACCAACCTGTAACCCAAACGGACTATGTAAGCCTGGGCAATTCACTTCATCTCCCAGTGATACAGGCAACTCTCTGAGATTAGAAGTTGCCAAAAAGGAATGGTCTTACATTGTCAAGGGAATGTATTCATTCAAAAGTTCTTCATGCCAATGAAATAATTGGTTTAGTCCTCCAATACTGAGGTGTCAAACATGTGACCTACAAGCCCCCTATCTAAGTCAATATGGCATTCCAGAGATGGCTTAGTGGCTTCCTTTTCCACTTGAATTTGATGCCATCACTTTAATTTCATTAAGGCAGTATGAGAAAGTGGCCAGAGCAATGAATTTGGAGTCGGGTGGCTTTAGTTTAAATTCTGGCTCTGCCCCTTATTAGCTGGGTAACTTTAGTCAAGTCCTTTAGTACTTCTGGACCTCAGTTTCCTCATCTGTAAAATAAAAGCATTGGATTAGATAATCTCTAAAGTCCTTTCCAGTTCTAAATCTAAGATCATATGATCTCAACCTTAAGGACAATTCAATAGGATTTTTATTATGCTAATAACTGACATTTTACAACTTACTGGGATTTGTGTGTGTGCGTTTTTGTGAAAATAAAATATACTTAGACTCATGTCTGATGAATATTATTATCTAGTAGAGTAAATGCTGAACTCTTCATTTTATTCAAAACTATAATGGAATCCTTCAAGTATTTTTTAACTGGGTGTTTGAAATCCCATTTCCAAAGCATACCTGAAAATGAACAAGTGATCATCCAACCTGCTTGGAGATCTCCATTGAGGGGGAATCCCACTCCTTCCTGAAGTAACCCATTATACTTTCCATGTACTTGAAATATATGCTATCAGAGAAAGTATCTGTTTCATTGTTGAGCAGGTGTCTCCCTTACATGAAACCGAAATTGGATTCTCTGAATATTCTACCCATTGCTGTACTCTCTAGAATCAAGTAATATATGCTGAAATCTTCCTCCCATATGAACTTCAAATATTATGAATGGACTTGGCTCACAATTCTAGCCTCATTCTTCATATGGAATGTTTTCTTTCTTGGTTATTGAATCTTGTGACTTAATGATTATCTCTGCTATCATTCTGCTTCCTGTGTAATATGGTGTCCTAGAAAGAGAACTATAGAGAGTTGAGATCTAGGTTTGATTCCTTCCTGACTTCTAAAGTCCCTTAACATCTCGAAATTGCTGTTTATTCATCTATAAAATGGGAGTAACCACACTTGTGCTACCTATCTTACATAATTATGAACAAAGTGTTTTATAAGCTACAAAGTGTTACTAGAACATTTTTAGGGATAGCTAGGCAGTGCAGTGGATAGAGTGCCAAGTCTGGAGTCAGACTTGAGTTTGAATCTAGCTTCAGAAATATACTATCTGAGTGACCCTGGGCAAGTAATTTAATTTCTTTTTGCCTCAGTCTCCTCAATTATAAAACAATAATAATAATAACACTTAACTCTCAGGGTTATTGTGAGGATCAAACAAGTTAATGAATGCAAATTGCTTAGTACAAAGCCTGGTACATCATGAGTACTATATGAATGTTACCTTTTGTTACTGTTATTATTTTTTTAATTATTATTTTGGCTGTTACCTGTTGCTAAGTGTAGCATCTGATTTGAAAGATTTATGTGAGTAAATTTCTCCTACCCTTTCCAGTTTCAAATTAAAATCTCTTTCATCAGATTTACAAAAACTCAGTTAAAATTTTAATATGTATGTGTTTTACTTAAAATGATAAATACTTTTAATATATATATTTTTATTGACAAATTACATTTTGTTAAATGTATTCCATCCCTAGCCAGAAATTCATCATCAGTAGACAAGATAATATGTTTATACTTCTAGGGCTGGTAGGAACTGCAGATGCCAACTGCTCAAACTCCTTCATTTTACAAATGGGGAAACTGAGGACTACAGAGGTTAAAAGACTTGAGAAAGCCACAGTGGTAAGTCCAGATTCTCTGACTCCAGAGTCCGTACTGCTTCCTTTGCTCCCCAGAAGCTCTAAACCTAACCTCAGAAACCATTTACTTAGCCATCTGTTCATTTTCTAATACTCATACAGTATCAAAGAGTGACTACAATATTCAACCTATGTAATGCTGACATGATGAGATGATGTGAACTATTTCTGCTGTAGTACAATACAGTGAAGATTGTCTTAATTTTGCTCTAGACTAACTAGGAAAAATATTTTATGTCTTATATGACATTATACACACTGGAGGGGCTCAAAAGAAATACTTATTGGATGAATAAATTACTTTTTGTATATAAAATCCCAAACTTTCTTATCTGGTAGTTTTAGTTTTTCTACTCCTATTTTCTAGTAGAAATGCTAATGAATAGCAAAAAAAAAAGGAGCCATAAGGTAGGCAGCAGGAAAGAGAAGAGAAAAAGAACATGGAAAATCAATTGATGACTAATTAGTTCTTGAATAATTGAGCTGATTAAAATTAAGAAAATTACATTTACTTTCTCTAATTCCAAGTTTACTATGCCACATTAAGCTCCCACAGGCTGAGCCCAGTACAATTACTGTTCTGTTTTAGTAAAAAAAATCATTTCATTCCCTTTAGCATTTAGTGCAATACCTCCTGGCACATAGTAGGTACCCACTATATTTTTAAGAAACTAAATACAAGTGGTTGGAGTATTTAGTCTGTTCCTTTTAAAATATCATTGTCTTCTTAAATATACTAGTGATCTTTTGTTGTTGTTGTTGTCATTTTGAGGATTTAGATTATAGGCTCTTAGATTATTGGTGTTAGAAGATTATGTAGCCCCAGCTGCTAGATGGCACAATAGATAGAACACTGGGACTGTATTCCAATCTGGTCTCAAAAACTTACTGGCCATGTGACCCTGGACATGTCACTTAACCCTGTAGACCTCAATTTCCTCATCTGTAAGATGAACTGAAAAAGGAAATGGTAAATTACTTAGACAAGAAAACCTCAACTAGGGTCATGAAGAGTCAAACATAACTGAATGCGACTGAATGACAAAGCCTCACCCTTATACTTTTCCAGATAAGGAGATTTATTTCTGGGAGCCTCCCAGTTCTAATATTTCATGATTAGACCAGGCCTCCTCTCCTCAAAGACTTTGGAAAAGATAAACTCTAGTGACTAACCCAAAGTTAAAGAAGTAGTTAAATATTAGAGGTGATACTTGAACCCAGGGTATCTGACTGCAAAATCAAGGTTCATTTCATTGCATCAAATTGCCCCTAGAAGTCTGAATCCTAATCTCAGATACAAAAAGAAAGAGTGTGGAGAAGTGAATGATTTGTTTAAGATTGCACAGTATATTAGTGTTAGAAATGGGGCCAGAAGCAGTCTTCTACCTTCTAACTCAGGGCTCTTCCCAGAATAAGTATGATGGTTACAAGACCTCTTCCTATGTTATAATAGAAATTTGATTAATTATTATCAATAAAAAATGACAGGCATTGAAGACTCAAACCCCCCATATATTTCTACTTTATTAGCCATCCTAATGCTGCTTAACACTTAGATGAAGTAGGATAGAAGGCATCTATACAAATTAGACATTATTAGGGGTTTTAGAAAAAAACACAACTTATTTATATTGAATTTATTCAAAAAATGACATATGTGCGTTATTTACATACACACATATCTATATTTATATGAGTTGGGGTGTTTTGGAGAGAGATGAGAGATAAAGCACTAAATAACTTGAATGACTGCATTACTTGAATATATCATCCAAATGGACCGCATTTCTGCTAACTAGCTCTTATTTTCAATTCAGATTCTACAGACATGTCATAGCCACCATCACTCTTGAAATGCTAGCCAAGAGCCATTTGATTTTTCAGATATGAGTAGGAATCATCCTTCAAGTCTAGGAGAGGTGTGTCTGAAATCCAAGTGGATCACTATAGCAACAAAGACCCCTCTTCTCCCCTCATGGGGGATTTAGGAGAGGAAACACTTGGCATATGGAAAAGAGATAACTAGCTATGGAGAGAAAAGTGTCTTCAAATAATTAGAGGAAGTTTTAAGGATAATCCTCTCAAAACACCTCATATTGTCAGTTGTCATCCAAAGGAAGATAACTAGAGAAATTGTCTCCTGAAATATAAAGTGTTTCAAAAGTTTTAGTTCATTTTTGAGGTATGAAAGCTTTAAAATTACTAAAACTTAAAACTCCCCATAGGTTTTTGGGACACTTTCTGTATTTCTTCTGTTAATGCAGAAGGCAGGTGTCCTTGAACAAGTATAACTTTTTGCCCAAGTGAGAAGATAAGCAAAGTATATCTGGTTTAATTGTCATTTATCCTTATCTGCTATTTGAAACAAAAGGTGATAAGTTTGTACTCAGAGGACCTGGGTTATTCTCATTTACTACTTGAATGAATCTAAATTGTATGACTGGGCCTCAGTTTCCACACCTGTAAAAGGACACATTTGGATTTGATGACTTCTTATACTTCTTCAAACTCCCTATCTATGAATCTATGAAATTGTTATTTATTGTTTCTTAATGAGGTCTTTTCCATTGCTCCCTTATGGTTGGTTATAGCCAATATGGCTCTTGCCTGAATAATTAAAAAAAAAACAGTTAAGAGAGACACAGATAAGGGAATGTTGTGACAGATAAAAAAAGAGAAGTTAATTGTGTGTCTTCTGACTAAAAGAAAAATTGTTTTTACACTAAAATTATTTCTTTTTCTTTTACACTAAAGTTATTTCTCCTCCAGTATCTTCAGTGCCTTCTCTTCTCCCATAACACCACCATAATCAGTGAAACATCCTTTTTTTTTTTAACAAAGGTCAAGGACTAAAGGAAAACTATCAGAAGGTCATGTTACTACAATCACAACATTCTATAGCCATAGTATCCATCTTCTCTGCTGAAAGAAATGGCAAGCCTAAGCCTTTCATAATTTTTTTTCTCTAGGATATTGATTATGACATGTAGTCTGAGTTTGGCTGTTCTTTTTGGTGTCATTTTCATTTACATTATTAGAGTTAATGTGTATAATAATCAACCAATTAACATTAAGTGACTACTATGTGTCAGGTAAGGCTCCATGCTACACACTATATATCACTCCTTATATTATTCTTCTGATTCTGTTTCATGGCATTATTTTATAGGAATCATCCTCATTCTTCATTTTTCTAATCATATCCAATCTTCCAAATCCAAGTTTATTTCATCTGCCATCCCATTATTTCATAATATAA
This sequence comes from Monodelphis domestica, assembly GCF_027887165.1. Classification (NCBI taxonomy): domain Eukaryota; kingdom Metazoa; phylum Chordata; class Mammalia; order Didelphimorphia; family Didelphidae; genus Monodelphis; species Monodelphis domestica. Next base: position 193,519,760 of record NC_077231.1, on the reverse strand, counting down.
TATAATTATTTCATGACATACTTTGTGTTGTTCCATTTAAAAAATATTGAATTATCCTTAGTCAAATGAACATTAGTGAGTATCTTTGCATTCATGATTTTATCTTGGTTCTGCTGCTTTTCAGGTTGATAAAATTCAAGAGGATTATAAACAAATACAATATATTATGCATGAAAGCTTTATTGAAAATGTACTCTGTAGAGTTTTTTAACTCAATATTTTGACCATTTGATTCTACTTTTATGAAATGAATAATTATGTAATATATATGAAATAACTTTTGAGGAGATTAAATTCAATCAACCATCTTGATTAAATGCTTCCTACAGGCAAGGCAGTGCTAGACATTTGGATTTCCCAATGCCTTCTCTCTGAGATTATCTCTAATTCATCCTGAAAATATTTTGTTCTCACATTGTTATTTATATGTTGTCTCCTCCTTTATATTGTAAAATCCTTGAGGGAAACAGCTGTTTTTTTTTTTTTTTTGCCTCTTTTTGTATCTCCCAGCACTTAGTACAATTCCTGGCACATAGTAAGTACTTAAAAAAGTTTATTGACTTTCCAAAACCTAGTTCCTCTGAAGAACAAATAAAACAATCCGTATAAGTATTTTTCAAATCTTTAAAAGCGCTGTAAACATTTATTATTATAAACTTTCACCATGTGCAAAGCTTATACAGTCCCTGTGCCCTGGGGATACAAAAACAAAACAAAAAAAGTCTTTACCTCTAAGAAGCTTACATTCTAGCTAAAATGTTATTTCTAAAAGTAAATTCTACAACAATGATACTGTAACTCACTAGTGATAATTTTTGGTCCTTGCCTAACAATCTTCTCTTATAATTTATTGTTGAGTCATATCTAATTTTTCCAGACCCCTTTTGGAGTTTTCTTGGCAAAGATACTGGAGTGGTTTGCCATGTCCTTTGGTAGTTCATTTTTCAGATGAAGAATGTGAGGCCAAAAGGGTTAATTGACTTGTCCAGGATCACACAGCTAGTAGTGTCTGACTCCAAATTTGAATTCAAGTCTTCCTAATATCCGACTCAGTGCATGATCCATTACATCACCTATGTTAAGACTGCCATCAAATGCACCCTTTTCCCCCTACCCAACTGATTATATGCCTTTTTCATGATATTTGGGCAACTTTTGACACATCAGTAATCTTAGTATTAATTCTGACTAATAAGAAACCATATAATCTTGTCACTTTTTTCAAACCTTTACCTTCTGTCTTGGAATCAATGCCAAGTATCAGTTCCAAGGTAGAAGTAGCAGTAAGTGCTAGGCAATTGAGGTTAAGTGACTTGTCCAAAGACATCTAGCTTGGAAGTATTTAAGCCTAAATTTGAACCCAGGATCCCGACTCTAGACTTGGCTTCTCTATCAACTGAGACACTTGGGCACCCTGAAACCACATCATCTTGTCACTTCTGATGAAAAGTAGTGGCCACAATCCATGAACTATACTTTTGTCAACCGCCAGAAAGGCTAACACTGCTTTGTCTCACTTTTGTTCCCAAACTTAGAGATTCTGCATAATTATATATTTTTCTTGTTTGATTGCCATGAGGAGTTTTCTAATTGCTCACCAACATAAAAATATCAAAAAGCTGAACACCAGTGCATTCTCGTCCAAGCAATAAAATCATCTCTACAAAAGTCATCTGGCTCTCATCAGTGGGGATAATTTGTCCAGCTGTTACCTGCTAGTTAATCATAGGCAGAGTGAGAGAAGCGCCTGTGATGAAGTCAATGACACTGGGTACTCCAGGCAGTCATTAAAATGACCAGTGAGGCTGCCTGGCGATTCATTACTGCTATTAGTAACTATGCTTCCAAGCTATGCCTTGAGGGTTCTTATATCATAGAAAATAATGTGTTCATTAAGAAATGAAATGCTGAAGCATGTTCAGTTTCTGGGCCAAATGAGTTTTTAAAAAGAGGTAAAATGCAATACAGCCTGTGTAAGGCTTACCAAAAAGTTCATATTTTTTTGTTATAGTAAGCAATATAATGGTCTAAATGCCTTTAGCATAATAAAAAAATAAGCCCATTTTTATTGACAGTGTTTAGGCTACAGAAGGGTTATGCCATGACTTTGAGAGTCTGACTTATGATGGTAAAAATCCCTGAGAGATTTGGCCAGTTTTCTTGGCCTGACACTTTATATCATTATAAGTTTATCCCAGTGTCCTATTTTGAAGACTGAATTTTCTTTGCATAATTGCTATCTGTGGCTTCATCCAAATAACTGATAAAAATGTTGACCAGAATCAGAACCAAGGACAGAGCCTTGTCCCACTCCCAGAGATTTTTCTACACATTGACACTGACTGATAAAAATTACTAATTTTTAGGTCTGGCCATTGATCCAATTGCCTGAATTATGACACCATCATCACTCCACTCTGCTCCTTCCCACCAACCTTATTCACTTCCTCTCTTTGAAAACATCCTGTTTTTCAGTAGAAAGTTAAGCCTGCCTTTATCATCTTGGTCAAGCCATTCAGGAGTAAACAAGGAAGAGTTCCAACAGTCTAAAGAAGGATAGGGTGGGGTCAGAAGTTCAGAAAATGCCAAAGCTGTATCAACAAGCGATTTGAGATTACCCTTCTCTACCTTGAGGCTAGCCTGCTGAAAGGTCTTCTAGAATTGACAATTTTGACATCTTTTTTCAGGTGATATCATGGCTCCCTGCTTTGATAGGTTCATCTTAAGATTTATGGCCAAAGCTCTTACTATGGAGTCATGATGATGATATATCCTTAAGATGTGAAAGCACACCAGGGTCTGTGACAGGTGTTTTCAGAGTTGGGAGGATCTTTGTGGGACTCTGCCTAGCCATGGAGCCCTGAACTCTTTCAAGTAATATTCAGAAAAGGCATTCTATAGTTTTTAGCACCAAACTTTAGAACCTCTGATGGATTAGCAAAAAAAGCTAGAGAAGGAGGAATTGAATTTAAGCAAGTCTTGATAGCTAAAGCAAATTGAAAAGATCATCCTTGAATTTTTTTCAAAACCTTTTAAGGCCCCATTCTAAAATGTGATACTTGAGTAAGACTTAGGACCACGGAGAAAGGAAGAGGAAGACTTAATCTTTGCACTTACCAGTTTCTAATTCTTTAATTCTTTGAAACAACAAAAGGAGCTGCTATAAAAAATATACATGGGGGTTCTTTTCTTTGTCTTTGATCTGTTTGGGATATGGACCTAGCAGTGATATTGCTCAATCAAATGGTAAGCCCAGTTTGATAGCCCTTTGGGCAGAGTTCCAAATAGTTCTATAGAAAGGTTGGGCCAGTTCCTACCAAGAAGCTTATATTCTAACAGAAGAAGACAGCACATGAAATGGAGGCAACAGATGAAGAAAAGGAGGTAATGCTTGTTTAGGGACCTGTTCTCAAAGTCCAGAAAATAAAAAACAGAGCCAGGAAAGGAGGACAGGATGGCTGGCTTAGACATTTCCTCAAAATTCTTGGAGGAGGAACTTCAGTGGGAGAAGTGGGCAAAAGAGTGAGAAGTTGTTCTGGAAAAATAAGGCTGCTGAAGCATGGTAGTGAATCCCAAATTGTAACTGTGCTGAGTTGAATTTTGTACTTTACCTGTGATCTGAACCTGGAAGTATTCAGAGAAACATGCAATTCAATCCAATAAACAATTATTCACCACCTACTCTCTACAAGTTTCTTCACTGGGTGTTGCTGGGTGCTAGAGTTATAAGGACAAAAACAAACCATAAAATAGACCATAAACAAACCAAAAGAAGACAAGAGTTATAACTATAAAAACAGGCTATACCATCAGAGAGCTTATAGTTTACAGGGGCAAAAACATGTTAATAGATAACTAGATATGAAAAAGTAAATACAAAATATCATTACTTAAGGAGAGTATGGATGCCTGAAGGTATTAGTAAGGGAACCTCTTTGAAGGGGCCCTTGAGCTGAGTCTTGAAGGGAGCCAGGAATTTCAAGATAGAGAGATGAGAAAGGAAAGCATTCCAGACTTGAGGAAAAGCCTTTACAAAGGCCCACAGGTGGAAGATGGAGTGACATATAAGGAAAAGCAAGTAGGACAATTTAGCTGCAGTATAGAGTTCATGAGAGGTAGTAGCAGGAAATTTGTCTAAAAAATAACAATGGCCATCATTTATATAGTACTTTAAGATTTTTGAATTTGTTTTCCATGTTGTCTCATTTGATCTTCACAATAAACCTGTAACATAGTTTACAAATTCCTCCATTTTACAGATAAGGAAACTAAGGTTGAGAGATGTTAAGTGAGTTGCTCAGAGTCACATAGGTAAGACAAGTCTGAAGTAGAATTCAAACTCATATCTTCCTCCATATGTCTAGCACTCTGTTCATGATATTAACCTGTGAAAGGTTTACATGTCAAACAAAAGTTTGTATTTTATTTTAGAGACAAAAGCCATTGATATCAATGCTCTATTGAGAGGTATAATCTACAGCTTCATAGAGGCTGGATTAGATTAGAGAGGAGAAGAGATGAGAGGCAGAGAAACTGATTCAGGGGTGTTAGGATTGGCAAGGCGAGAGCTGATGAGGACCATTTACCATCTGAGAAGCCCAGGGTCTATTTTAATATACTGATTGGTAACTTCCAGACATTAAACTGCTTAATTCAATCCTACTCAATAAATGCCTCTATCATGTAACTCAATGAATCATAGCATTGTTGATATGGAATTTTCAGGCTTTTTCAAAATTAATGCTTTGCAATCCAACCTACTTAAAAAGGAACTTACTTTTCCAGAGGTCCTGAATTAACTGTCTCAGTCACTGCTTTAGTTGTGTGGACCCAAACACAATCCTTTTTGGATCATCTTTCATATTTTCCTTCAAATATTATAGATTTATTCTATTTTTCCTCACTTTTTCTTAAATGGTTTTAATCTTTTCTTGTCAGTTTTGCTGTAATCCATTTTCTCCCATAATGGCTACTATTGTTCATTCATCAATGTTTTCTAGATTGTCTCTTCTCTTTCCTTGTAAGGCCTTGTATACTAGCTAACTGGCATTTATAAACATCATTTAGGTTTGCAGAGTAATTTACCAAATGTCATCTCATTTTATCTTCACAATAATCCTGGGAGGTACCTGCTGATATCATCCTCATTTTACATGTAGGGAAACGGAGGCAGAAACACATTAAGTGACTTGCCCAGGATTCCACAATTAATAAATATCTGAAGTTAGATTTAACCCCAAACTTCCTGATTCCAGATCTCCACTTCTATAAAGAGTAACACTCATTTTTGTACTTCCTTCAGCCAGGGACTCCTTCATGAGCCCCTTACTGTACCATTAGCCTTTGGGACTCTAATAAATACTACATTACAAAATGGTTTGATGCCCTAGTGGGATCTTTGGGTATTACTGATTTCTAGGTCTCTTCTGCCCACTGAATGGATGTTTCTGAATTACTGTGTATCAGACAGATGTGTGTCTTCTCCCTTTTCCACAAACTAAATCTCGTTTTGTTCTCTCTGTCTCTATTTATAACCTCTTTTGATCCATTTATACAATTTTTTATTTTCTGACATGTGTATAACAACTTCCTATTTAGAGTCATCAGACAACTTTAATGAAACCTCACTCTGCCTTTCAGATGATTAAAAAATAAAAGTGAAGACTGTTCTCATCTCTCTCCCTTCACTGAACAACCATAGCACTTTATTTGTACTTCACTCAAGAAACATCTCTTTCTGTCAATACATGATCCTTATTTGGGCACATTTCTTATCTTCCCTCGGAGACTGTAAAATCTTTCAGGGAAGTGTCTTAAATACCCCCAACCTCAGAATAAATAAACTGTGAGTTCACAGGGACCAGGTCTTGTCTCAGGGGCTGAGGCAAAATCAGTACTTCTTTGGTTCACATTGCCCTTACCCAGAGCTTACTCTGGGAAATCAAAGAACGCAGCTAATACCTAGGTTTACACAGACTTAGCTAAACAGTAAAAGTAGCAATGCATTTATCAGATGCAGCACAGCCTTTGTTTTACTCCTTAGAAAATGCAGAAAACTTGGAGAGCCCATAAATAATGCAAAAGCATAGCAAAAAAAAACAAGAATCAACCACTTAGAGGACTTAGATATATTCATAAACAATTGGAACTTTAGTGGGATCCCTTTTCCTGCCTGAATCTTAAAGTCCTCTAAACTCAGGACTACCTTGTGATTTGGACTTCCCTCAGAAGGAAAACAAAAAGACATTTTGTGCCTGACACCTATATTTCCTAGCAATGCAGGTAGAGTCTCATCCCAGAAACACCTCTCTGTGCTACTATTCTCTTAGGGAAGTTAAATTTTGTATCTTGACAGGCAACCTTCCTTCTCATCAGACTCATGACATCCACATAACTCATGGTCAGTCAACAAGCCTTTATTAGATTCATTCTGTGTGCCAGGCAGTGCGCTAAGCATTTGGGATAAATAGAAGGGAAACAAACCAAAAAAGAAAAAAAGAAACACTCTCTGTTACTAGGGAATTGGAATCACAATCAAAACAGAGCACACAAAGCAGCTATATAGAAACAGGATATATATAGGTAAAATGGAAGGTAATTTCATAGGGAAAGCATTAAGATGAAGGAGGATTAGAAAAGGCTTCTTATAGAAGGTGGGGCCTTAGCTGAGACTTAAAACAAGAAAGGGAAGTTAGAAGGGAGAGATGAAGAAAGAGAGAGTTTCAGACACAGGGGATAACCAGTGAAAATGGCTCTAGTTGGGACATAGATTATCTGTGTGAGGAACAGCAAGGATGCCAGTGACAGTGGATTACAGAGTATTTGGAGAGATGGTATAAGATGACTAGAAAGATAAGAAGGAAATAGGTTGTGGCGAGCTTTAAAAGTCAAAGAATTGTATATTTTATCCTGGAGATAATGAACCACTAGAATTCACTAAATGGTGTGTGTGTGAGAGAGAGATACAGAGAGAGAGAGAGAGAGAGACAGAGAGAGAGACAGAGAGAGACAGAGACAGAGACACACACACACACACAGAGAGAGAGAGAGAGAGAAAGAGAAAGAGAGAGAGAGAGAGAGAGAGAGAGAGAGAGAGAGAGAGAGAGAGAGAGAGAGAGAGAGAGAGAGAGAGGCAGACATCAGAGAGATGGACAGGAACATGGTCAGACTTGGATTCTAGATAGGTCAAATTGATATTTTAGTGAGATTTAAGTGGTTGACATCTTATTGAAAATTCCCTGGAATGAAGAGAAAGCAGAAAGACCAAATATCTGGTTATTGCAATAGTCTAGATGTGAGATGATAAGGATCTGTACCAGAATTTTAGCAACATTTAAGAGAGTAGATAGTGTGTATGAGAGATATTATCAAAGTAGTAACAATTAGACTTGGTAACTGATTATACAGGAGAATGAGAGAGAGGATGAGGAATCCTGGATAACAATTACATTGTGAGCCTGAGTGATTAGGAAGATGGTGGAATCCTCAACTATAATAGGGATTTAGGAAGAGGGAATGATTTATGGGTAAAGATAATGAATTCAGATTTGGATATCTTGATTTTAAGATGTTTATGAGACACTAAAGTGTCCAATAGACAATTGAAGATGTGAGACTGAAGGTCATGAGAGAGGTGAGGGCTGGACAAATAGATCTGGGGATCATCTGTATAGTGCATCTGTCAGAACAGAATATCTGGTTCCCTTACCCCACCATGTCACAATTTTAGTCCCTTGTTATTGGTTCTTCCTGGACTTGGGGTGATGTGGGTCATCTCTCTTCAAGATGCATTTTACTCAGGAAATTGCCTCTTGTTAATGAAAGATCAGATTCTGGAATTTGGGGATACTTAAGGAGCAACTTCTGAGCCAGACACTGCTCAAGTACTTCCCCTTCTTCTGACTAGGTGGCTCAATGAGGAGATGAATCTGCCAGGACACCTTCCCAATATATTGTCCAGGAAGCTTCATTTTTATCTCACATGTATTAGGGACATGCTCTCTTGCCACTGTCTTATTGATGCTACCATTACCAACTCCTGAAAGTAGGGGTTGGGGGAGATCCTTTATATGCTAACAAACACAGTTCATGGAGAAGTTGGAAGAGAAAAAAATTAAAAAGGCTGATATGTTCAGCAAAATGGTCCTTATCCCAAGAATCTGGGATAACCAACTTATTTTGGGGGCAGTTCCTATTTGTGAAACTCAGTGGAGTCATTCTCCCAGATGTGCCAAAGGGCAACTCCAAGCCAAACAATTCACCCTGATGATAGATAGCTCTAGTCATTGAGTTTTAATCATAATATGTCTTTTTTTTTCTTAAGTGCCAATGGGCATGCCCACACATAGGAAGTTTCTTTTGAAAGTTCCAAACAATAGCTCACCAGCCTGAGAGCTCATCAAATTGATTGTAGAATTCCCCTAATTATAGCACCATGCATATTTCTCCATGTCCCCCCACAGTACTTAGCACTGTTCTATGATCAAAGAAGCTGTACGCATATTTTTGGAATAAATGATCAAACTTTAAATTAAATTATTTAATTCAACAGACATTTATTCAGTGCCTATTCTATCCTCGTGCCGTCTGTATACTAAGTACAGTGGAAATATAAAAAACATGACTGAAACAATGGAACAACAATAATACACAGATTTATATACAATACATATATGCATATATAGATATACACACATATATATAAAGAATGTATATATGTGCATGCACAAACTCACATATATACATTTATATACATGTATGTTAATCAAGATGATAATTGAATCCATTGCATCATATGAGATAAGGAGAGAACAAGTAAAAGAGGTATAGAACACAGCCTTCCAGGACTTCTATGCTTAGAAGATGGGCAATAGATGATAGATCCTCAAAGGAAACTCTCAAATATGCTAGAAGAAGAAGGAACATAATTCAGAAGAAAACAAGGAAAATATTGTTGTCGAGACCAAAAGAGTAGATAGCATTTAGGAAAAGGGGCTGGTTTTAAAAGCTACTCAGAAGGACAGGTGGATGGCTCAGTGGATTGAAAGGCAAGTCTAGGGGATGGGAGGTCTTGGGTTAACATTTGGCTTCAGATACTTCCTAGCTGTGCGACCCTGAACAAGTCACTTAACCCCAATTGCCTATCATTATTGCTTTTCTTCCTTGGAACTATACTTAGGTTTGATTCTAAGATGGAGGGTAAGGGTTTAAAAAGGAAACTGCATCTGGCAGGATAGAGAATGAGAAAAGACCTTCAGATTTAGCAGTTAAGAAATTGATAATCACATTGGAGAAACCAATTTCAATAGCTAGGTTAAACAAGTCACCAAAAAGCAAGAGTGGTGAGGAAATCTTAGCCATGATTAAAAATGATCATTTTAGGAATGTGGCGTTGAAAATAATAAGAGAGAATGATAGCTTGAACTGATGGGAGGTCACACAAAGATTTTTTGGTCTTGTTTTTATTTTTAAGATGGGAATCTTGGATACTTTTTCAGGCTAGTGAGAAGAGACAAATAAGGAGAGATGGAAGATGCAATAAAAAAAAATTCCTGATGGGTCTGTCTTCTAGAAGAGATAATAGGGGATATGGTCAAAGCCATATTTGGAAGAGTTTGCTCAAACAAAAAGGATCCTTTCCTCCTCAAGATCTGGAACAAAAACCAAACAAGTCAGAAAGTATGGAGATGCATTTTGAGGTATTGGGAAAAATATGAAAGAGCTAATACACAATGGTCTTAATATTTTCAAAAAAAGCAGGAGGTGAGATTATCTGATGAGCAAGAGGATATTGGGGATACAATCATGACCTTAAGAAGAGAGGTTAAGGTTTGGAACAGCTGTTGTCAGGAGTCTGATATAAAGCCAACTCAATAGCTCTTTAGAATGTGAAATGTCACCATTTATCATATCCCATATTCTGTGCTTTTTCTTATATCCTCTAAGCATTCATTGTGTGTGTTTATGTAAATTAATTTGAATTAATACAGCTAGTAACCTTTAATGAGATACCATATTAAATCTTTTAAAGTCCTTACACATATTGCATCTTTCTAGCAACTAATTCTGTAATTCAGTTGGGAAATTTAAGGAAAACTTATTGGACATTGTTTTGCCCTTTATTAATCTTCATGGCTGTTCATGACTCTGACTCTATTCATCTCTAGGCATTTATAGACTTTAAGTGTTTTCCAGATTTATTAAATAATTAAGAGCAGATATAGGGAAACATGATTTCAGGACCATTCTTCCTATTTTGTCTATTGTGCTTGTTCTAGTCTGTAATTCAACAAACATTAAAGTGCCTACTTTATAATAATGCATGTAGTACCTGCTCACAGACTTAATGGGAAGTCCAAATGATACCCAAGTAATGTGCTTTGTGAAGTTAAGGAATAGTGGTTGTATTTATGATTTTTTTTTTGTGTAGAGAACTCTGGAATGAAGAGATTCTCTCTACTAATTGAAACTGACACCTTCTCTACAAGTTATAATCTTAGAGCTCTCCCTAGCACACTTAAAGGTTAAATAATTTGCCAAAGGTCACATAGCCAGGGTTTGTCAGAAGTGGGACTTGAACACAAGCCCTCCTGGTTTCAAGGATGAATTTTTATCAACTATACCACAATGTCTAACAAAAACATTAAAGCATCACATAAATGCTACTCATCCATCATCACCATTTTCATCCACATTTGCCATTCAAACCCTGGGAATAAGCCAAGTATTTTGGCTTGATCCCACTTCAATTAATTCTTAAATCTTCTGGACATCCATGGATATGGAAGATGTTTTCAGGGAATATTTCCTCTGCCTCAATCTAAGTCAGATTTTGCTTAAAACTAAAATTTCCCACTCCTTGCCACAGATGCCCAATCCTAGCTGCAACGAATAATATTTATTTTTTCAAAGATCACTTTTTTTCATTACCTATCAAATCTATAATTCAAGTCTATACTTCCTTCCTGAATTTCTGGCCCGTATTTTCAGTTGTTTACTGGATATTTCTACCAGGAATACTTGCTATGTGACAGGCAGTGTGTTTTGATGATCTTCCATCATAACAAAATCCATTTATCTATAATCTTCCTCTACATTATCTTAATTTATACTCCAAATTAACTCTAACTTTGAATCCTCCCATTTCTGTCATTGGTATTACTACTCTCTTGTTCTCCTAAGGTTGAAATCTTGAAGCAATCTTTAATTCCCTCTTTTCTCTTACTCTTCATATCAATCAGTTTATCAAGTCCTACAAGTAAACTAGGTCTTCTTTTCAAGTCAAGTCAGCTAGCATTCATTAAACATGTTACAATGTGCTAAGAACTTTGCAAATTTCTGGGCATACAAAGAAAGGCAAGAGGAATGCATGACCTAATCAGGGGACACAACTCTGTTCAATCAAGATAGATATTAGATCAATTGGAGATAATCTTAGAAGTAGGACTCATATTGAGAACAAGGAAAGGCTTCCATACTAACCACCTCAGCCTAACCATTGTGGAATAGGGTGGGAGAAAATACTGGTCTTGGTATCAGTAGATCTGTGTTTGAACCCTGATTTCCTACATTTTACTGTGAGATCAAGGGAGTTGCAATCTCTCAACTTCAATTGTGGCTTTTTTATAGTGAATGCTTTCATTACCTACCTCACAGGGTTGTTGAGAGGAAAGCAATTTGCAAGTCTTACAGTTCTGTAGACATGTGAGTTATTATTATCAACTCATGCCTAAGTTACTGCAGCAGTCTCCTAGCTGATCTCCTTAACTTCAATCTCTTTTTCTGTCTAACCTGCCATTCTTAATACACTGCTTTCATCATCCGATTCTTCTTCTTAAATCTTACAATGACATCTTATTTATTTCCTATTTTAGTTTAAACTTTTAGACTGCCAGGCTTTCTAGTCCCCCAGAAAATTCCCCTTTCAAAATCCCCTATTCAAGCCATCCAATCATATACACTACAATTCTTCATTTGGCTAGGCTGCCTCTTATTTCTTGCTCATTCTTAATTCATTACCTTTCCTTTTGTGGGTTTCTTTTGCTTGAAAATTTCTTTCTCCTTTCTACCTTTCCAAAATCTTTAAATTCCACCCCCCCACATATAAGCTCTGCCCTTTCCATGAATTTTTTCCTGGACTACTGTAGCACTCATTGACTTTTCTTTTTTGAATTCCCACCACAGTTAAATCCTGTACCACACAATTTTGTTCTTTATTCCTGTGATGTTTGTTATTTTTTATGTGTCTTATTTTTTTGCCTCTTCATTAGTTCCATCATCACCACTACTACCATCATTACTGGCACTACTTCTATGAGTTTACATTGATGTAGTGATTTAAAGCATGGAAAGATTTTACATGCATGATCTCATTTGTTTCTTTTGACAATACTGAAAGCTAAATGCTACAGACATAATTCACAGTTGATAGATGAAAAACTAAGGATCTTCACAGTGAATTGAGTTGTGAAGAAATGTCAGAATTTGAATTCAGGCCTACTTCTCTCCTGACTACATTCTTTATATAAGCAGAAAACAGGTCTTATAAAGTGTTAATCATAACAACTAGACTTTAAAAGGTGCTCAGAAAGTACTTTTAATTAATGGACCATTATTACAGGTTTGGTATTCAAGTAGATATAATAGATTTTCTAAAGAGAATATTTGACTCTAAATTCCTCAAAGTTGTATCAGTCTTACTCCCTTGGGGCTTATATGAGTTTGTCAAGAACTAGTAAAACATTTCTCATGCCAAGAGTCTTCATGTGACTCTCTGTGAACTCCTAAAATAGTCTTTATTTTGGATAATCTTTAACCATGAGAAATTTTCCAAATTATACAGAAGTAAATAACCTCTGTATTAGAATTCTTTTTTTTAGTGTTCAAAAGTAACTGTATAGTTTTAAACTTTAATAACTGTGGATGGGGATGGAACAGATGAGAAGATGACAGAGTGAAGTGAATATTTTTACTGATATCTCCAACCACATCTTTTTTAAAAAGCTTGTTGAGCCAACTTCTTAGTGGGAAAACAAATCAGAACTCAGAATGGGTCATTTTTTATAGCCCAGGGCAGCTTAGGAAGACAGAAAGGGATGTTTACAGACACTGAGATAGGGTCTGGCCAGGAGAATGGTGCCAACTGAACAATCTGTGGGTCTTGGAGGAAGCAATAACAGAGGCAGTGCAGGAATGTGAAGAGACTTAATACCTGGCCAAAATGAGATTCTAGTGGACTCCTATGCCCTTTTTGGGTTCAAGGTCTAGTGCCATTTGTCAGTTCCATTGGCCATTAATTCTGAGCTACAGTTCTAGGGTAGAGAGGAGGGTTGTAGTCATGAGAGAACAGAGTCCTAGCTGGGGTAAGGACAAGAGCATAAATCAGGGAAGTAATGATGAGAACTTTCTAGAGCATACTACTTTGGAAGCATTGAAAACTTATACACACCTGGATATAAGTATAAAAGCAATAAAAGGACATAAAAGTCAAAAGATCAGGGCAGACATCCTCCTCATTCTCAGAGATGAGAAGAGCCCAACTAAACCATAAAGTTGAAAGTCAAGAAATAGGGTGGAAAAATGAGCCACCCTCCCCTCAAAACAAACAAACAAATAAACAAACAAACCCTGACCATAAAACTACTATGGTTAAAGGGAATTTGAAGGCAAAAACTTAGAATACAACGACTTGAAAACATCTCTAAGGCAAGTTTCAAAGAAAAATGCAAATTGGAAAGAAACCCAACATGAAGACCAAAAAGAGAGTAAAAATCATTTAAAAAATAAAATAAGAGTAACATAGGAAAAATTGGGGAGGGGGAAATGAGATCAATGAAAGAAAATAATGAAAAAAGAATTAATAACTGTATTAAAAAGGCACAAAATGTACTAAAAGTGCTTAAAATTAAAATAGGAAAAATGTAAATGAACAAAGACTCAGTGAAGAAAATAACTTCCTAAAATTAGAATGGGTCTAGAATAAGCTAGTATCTCTATGAGAGATTAATAAACAATAAAACACAGTCAAAAAACTGAAAAATAGAAGAAAATGTGAACATACCATAGAAATAACAACTTATCCAAAAATAAAAGATTGATAATAAATAATTTTAGAATTATTGGACTACCTAAAAGTCATGTTAAAAAAGGAGCAAATAATTTCAAAGATAAAATTTGCAGAAAGCAGAATCAGAGGATAAAAAAAATTAAAGAATCCATTGATAACTTCCTGAAAGGAAATACAAGGTAAAAACTCCAAAGAATATCATCAACAAATTCCCAAGTTCTAAGGTCAAATAGAAAAGACTGAAAGCAACTTGAAGTAAATAATTCAAATGCCATGTAAGCATAGTCAGGATCACACAAGATTTCACAGTTACCACTCTAAAATAGTAAAGGGCTTGTTATATGCTATCCGAGAAGGCAAGGAAGCTAGAATTACAAACAAGAATATCCTACGAGGAAAAACTGAGTATAATCCTATAGGAGAAAAGTAGATATGTCCTGGGATAGAGGACTTTTAATCAATCCCCATGAAAAGATCATAGGTTAATAAAAAATAAAATAAACATGAATAAAAACTTAATGAAGTTAAACTATTTATATTTCTACATAGGAAGATGATACACATAACCCAAAATAAAATTATCACCATTAAGGAATTTATGGATCTACTAAGACAAATTACATGGGCATGAGTTTATTATGTTGGAATGATTTAATAAGAAAAATGGAAGTATAGGAAAGATACAATGAAAAAAAGAAGAAAGGAGAAAAATGGAAAAAATATTACCTCATAAAAAAATAAATGCAAGGAGTAAGTTTGTTGTGTTGTTCTTGTTTTTTTTTTGTTGTTGTTGTTTTTTTGGTTGCTTTTGCTGGTTAGATTTTATTTTATTTTATTTTATTTTTTTAAATTTTAAACATTATTTTATTTGGTCATTTCCAAACATTATTCGCTGGAAACAAAGATCATTTTCTTTTCCTCCCCGCCCCCCCTCCCACCACCTTTCCCTCTCCCAGAGCCAATGCATGATTCCACTGGTTATCACATGTGTTCTTGACTCGAACCCATTTCCCTGTTGTTGGTATTTGCATTAGAGTGTTCATTTAGAGTCCCTCCTCAGTCATATCCCCTCAAACCCTGTAGTCAAGCAGTTGCTTTTCATCGGTGTTTTTACTCCCACAGTTTATCCTCTGCTTGTGGATAGTATTTTTTAGATCCCTGCAGATTGTTCAGGGACATTGCATTGCCACTAATGGAGAAGTCCATTACCTTCGATTGTACCACAATGTATCAGTCTCTGTGTACAATGTTTTCCTGGTTCTGCTCCTTTCGCTCTGCATCACTTCCTGGAGGTTGTTCCAGTCTCCATGGAATTCCTCTACTTTATTATTCCTTTTAGCACAATTGTATTCCATCACCAACATATACCATAATTTGTTCAGCCATTCCCCAATTGATGGGCATCCCCTCATTTTCCAATTTTTGGCCACCACAAAGAGCACAGCTATGAATATTCTTGTACATGTCTGTCTTTTTCCTTATTATCTCTTTGGGGTACAAACCCAGCAATGCTATGGCTGGATCAAAGGGCAGACAGTCTTTTATCACCCTTTGGGCATAGTTCCAAATTGCCCTCCAGAATGGCTGGATCAATTCACAACTCCACCAGCAATGAATTAGTGTCCCCACTTTGCCACATCCCCTCCAGCATTCATTACTTTCCTTTGCTGTTATGTTAGCCAATCTGCTAGGTGTGAGGTGATACCTCAGAGTTGTTTTGATTTGCATCTCTCTGATTATAAGAGATGTAGAGTACAGATGTAGGGTACAAACCCAGCAGTGCTATGGCTGGATCAAAGGGCAGACAGTCTTTTATCACCCTTTGGGCATAGTTCCAAATTGCCCTCCAGAATGGTTGGATCAATTCACAACTCCACCAGCAATGAATTAATGTCCCTACTTTGCCACATCCCCTCCAGCATTCATTACTTTCCATAGCTGTCATGTTAGCCAATCTGCTAGGTGTGAGGTGATACCTCAGGGTTGTTTTGATTTGCATCTGTCTGATTATAAGAGATGTAGAGCACTTTTTCATGTGCTTATTAATAGTTTTGATTTCTTTGGCTGAGAACTGCCTGTTCATGTCCCTTGCCCATTTATCAATTGGAGAATAGCTTGATTTTTTGTACAATTGATTTAGTTCTTTGTAAATTTGAGTAATTAAACCTTTGTCAGAGGTTTTTATGAAGATTGTTTCCCAATTTGTTGCTACCCTTCTGATTTTGGTTACATTGGTTTTGTTTGTACAAAAACTTTTTAATTTGATGTATTCCAGATTATTTATTTTACATTTTGTAACTCTTTCTAATTCTTGCTTGGTTTTGAAATCTTTCCCTTCCCAAAGGTCTGAAATGTATGCTGTTCTGTGTTCGCCTACTTTTCTTATAGTTTCCTTCTTTATGTTCAAGTCATTCACCCATTTTGAATTTATCTTGGTATAGGGTGTGAGGTGTTGATCTAAGCCTAATCTTTCCCACACTGTCCTCCAATTTTCCCAGCAGTTTTTATGAAATAGTGGATTTTTGTCCCAAAAGCTGGGATCATTGTGTTTGTCATATACTGTCTTGCTGAGGTTGCTTGCCCCCAGTCTATTCCACTGATCCTCCTTTCTGTCTCTTAGCCAGTACCAAATAGTTTTGATGACCACTGCTTTGTAATATAGTCTGAGATCTGGGACTGCAAGACCCCCGTCCTTTGTATTTTTTTCATTATTTCCCTGGATATCCTTGATCTTTTGTTCTTCCAAATGAACTTTGTTATGGTTTTTTCTAAATCAGTAAAAAAATTTTTTGGAAGTTCCATGGGTACGGCACTAAATAGATAGATGAGTTTCTTGTTGTTTTTAATGGAGAGAGAAATGTAAAATGTCTTAACTTCACTCTCATTGGAGCTGATTCAAAGAGATAAACACATAAATAGTAGAGTATGGAAATTCATCTTTTGCAATAGGGAACTTGTAGGGGAAATGGAAGACAGAAAAGGGGAAAGATTATAACAGAGACAGTGGATTAAGGGAGACAATGGTCAGAAGCAAAACAGACTTAAGAAAAAGGATCAAAATAGAAATGAATAGGATGCAGCGAAATATATAATTAGCAATCACAACTATAAATGTGAATGGAATGAACTTACTCATAAAATGGAAGCAAATAATAGAATGAATTAAAAACCAGAATCTAAAAACATATTATTTACAAGAGACACACTTGAAACAGAAAGACACAGAGTTAAAATAAGGGATTAAGATAGGTTAGATTGTGCTCCACTGAAAGTTAAAAAAATCAGTAGCAATCATGTTCTCAAAATGAAAGAAAAAAGATGTAATTAAAAAAGAAAATCAAGGAAACTAAATTTTGCAAAAAGTTTATTAGAGAACTAATATTCATACTGTATGCATTTACACTAAATGGCATAGCATCCAAATTCTTGAAGGAAAAAATTAAATGACTCTTGGAGAAAATAGATAGTTAGAGCATACTAGTGCAGCAACTCAATTTCTCCCTTTCAAATTTTGTTGAATCTAACAATAATCTAGAAAGAAGTTAAGGAAATGAATAAAATTTTTGAAAAGTTAGATATGATAAACTTCTGGAGAATACCAATTACAAATAGAAAGGGCTATACTTTCTTATCAGCTGGACATGGCAACTTCACAAAATTAACCATGAATTCAGATATAAAAATCTCATAAACAAATGAAGAAAATAAATATGTTAAATGTATTTTTATACATTGAATAAAAGGTCTTTGAAATATATATTAAAATTGAATTATAAACTAAATAATCTAATCATAAAAATGAGTGAGTCAAGGAACAAATCAAAGAAATAATATATAATTTCATTAAAGATAATGATAGTGATGATACAGCATACCAAAATTTGAGGGATACATCTAGAGCAGTACTTAGGGGAAATTTTATATCTCTAAACATTTACAACAAATTAAAAGTCCCCAATTAAACACAAAAAATTGAAATCCTGAAGCTCAAAAGATAGATTGATGAAATTTAAAGTATAATAAAATTTGAAATAATAAATAAAATGAGCTATCCTCAGGCATGTCTCTCTGTCTTTCTAAGTTTTGTTGGGCTAGAAAAATGATTCATTATAACTTCTTTTTGTTGGCTTTTCCATTCAGAATTTGACTTTATGTTTCCTATAGTTATTTGGTAGGAGAAGTTTTCGGTAAATTTTGGGAGTTTTGAATCTTCACTCTGCCATTTTGACTCTGCTTTAACCCAGAAAAAGTTTTTAACAAAGTGTAATACTCATTTTTATTAATAACACTAGAAAGCAGAGGAATAAATTAACCTTTCCATCAAATGATAAAAAGCATCTATCTAAAACCCAGGGTGAACATTTTCAATAATGGGGATAAAATAGAAGCCTTTCCCAAAAGATCAGAGGTGAAGCAAGGATGTCCATTTGCATAATTTTTAATATCTGTAATGCAGAGATTAGGAGAAAGGATAATGATGATGGAGAGAAAGAGAGAATGGGGTTGAGAGAGTGAAGAGATCCTTCTTCTCTTCCCTTCCTTCTGGGGGGAGATAGCCAAATCCTATCTCCTTGAAAGGGAAGTATGTCTCCATAGAGAATGTTTTCTGGGAGATGGATGACAGGGAACTAAAAAGGGAAGCCTTAGTGAGATAACAAGGTGCCCCCAAGGTCTAATCTATCCTTGAGAGGCAAGATGAATTCTTATGCCTCTGATTCCCCCAGGGACATCAACTGTCAGTCCCTTTCAGGATCTTAGGGCTACTCCACTGCCAAGGAGAGATGTCAACTCCTGGGGTCAGGCAATCTTGAATCCCTGAGATCTAGAAGTCAACCCCTCTTTTGGGGAGAGGTGTGACCCTCCCCAAATCTTCAATCCTCTTAACTGTGTTGGTTATAGACTGACCCAGACCTAAATTTTGAATAATAGGTGATTTATTGGGGTTCAAGCAGGGAAGCGGTGGCTAGGATCAATTAGGAAAGTGGGTAAACAGTGAAGTCCTACAGTTACCCAATCTAGCAGATTGGCCCTTCAAAGTCTAGGGGTTCAAGGCTTCTCAGCTTTGATCCCCCTTTCTTGCCAACTGCCTTTTAGTCCCTACTCTTAAGCTAACTAAACTGGAATGTAGGAGTCCTGGGACAGGTAAGGGAGAGAGAGACAGAGAGAGAAATCCTTGGAAAGGATCTGTGGATGGCTCTCTTCAAAAAGTCCCAATGCACAGCCCCACTGAGATCTTTAGACTGCTGTCAATGAAGAGTTTGGTTGGAGGTATTCAGGAGTTCAGAAAGGACAGTAAATCTTCACAGGAATGGGTTTCTCCTTAGCTTCTCGGCATCCACCTCTTTCCTCTCCTTCCTCAAGCCAGAAGTGACTGGTTAGTTGAATCTCTGAACCTCTGTTCCTTCCTTAAAACTCTCAGCATCTTCTTTCCCTTCCCCTGCTCTTCCTTCTGCAGGTCTCTCTAAGAGATGATCTCTTGTCCATGTAAAAATCTCTCTTCTCTTATCTTATATATTTCACTAAAATGCTAGCTATAATAATAAAACAAGAGAAAGACATTAAAGGAATAAACATAAGCTACAAGGAAATAAAACTATCCCTTTTTAAGATTATATGATAGTGTACTTAGATCTAGAGTCAACTAAAAAACTTGTCAAAAATTAACAACTTGAACATAGTTACAGGATATGATATAAACCCAGACAAATTATCTGAATTTTATATATTGCCAACAAAATTCTGCAAGAGATAGAGAAATTCCACTTAAAATAACTGCTGACAAAATATAAAATACTTGGGAGTCTACTTACCAACAAACACAAGAATTGTATGAATATAATTACAAAACATTCTTCATATGAATAAAGACAGATCTAAATAATTTTAGAAATATTAATTGTTCATTGGAAGGCTGAGCCAACATAATAAAATATCAATGCTACATAAATTAATTGACTTATTCAGTGCCAATAAAATTGCCAAATAATTACTATATGAAAGTAGAAAAAAATGACAAAACATCTGTAGGAACAAAAGGACAAAACTGTCAAAGGCCTCAATTAAAAAATATGAAAGAGGAGAGCTTATAATTGTAGATCTCAAATTATTTTACAAAGAATTGATCATCAATATGTTTTTAATTAGATAAGAAATAAAGTGATTCATCAATGAAATGGTTTTGACATAAAATATACAGAAGCAAATATGAAAAATAGCTTAGTGTTTGCTAAACTCAAAAACCCTAGCTATTAGGGAAAGAAATTATGATTTAACAACCACTGTTGAAAAAGGTGGAAAATAGTGCAATAGAAACTAAGCAGAGATGAATATTTTAAACTGCATAACAAGAAAAGTTTACTGTGGGTACATGGTTTTGATAAAAGAGTGATATTATAAGCCAATAAGGGAAACATGGAAGAAATTACCTGTCAGATTTATGGATAAATAAAGAGTTCATGACCAGAGATGGAGTGGTTCACAGGTGGTAAAATAGATAATTTTAATTACATAAAATTTAAACAGTCCTAACACCCATAAGTTCAGTTAACATTATGGAAAAGGAAAAATGACAAATTCTGGAGGAGATGTGGGAAAATAGGTCTACTAATGCACTGTTGATGGAGCTATGAACTAGTCTAACCATTCAGAAGGGTAATTTGGAACTTTGCCCAGAGGATTATGAAACCATGTCTACCCTTTGACAAAGCAATACTAATATTAGGTCCATGCCCCAAAGACAGCAAAGAGAAAAGAAAATGACTCATATAAAGAATATTTAGGGTAGCTTTTTTGTGGTATTAAAAAAATGGCAACTGCAGAGATGCTCATCAATTAGAGATTGGCATATGAATGTAATGGGAGTGATTGTACCATAAGATTTAATGAAGGGGATGGCTTCAGAAAAACCTTTAAAGACTAATATGAGTTGATGCAAAGTAAAGTGAGCAAAACCAGGAGAACAATATTCATAGTAACAGCAATATTGTAAAAATAGTCAACTGTGATCAATACAGTGATACACCACAAATCCAAAGGACTCATGACATAAAACTCATTCCACCTCAAGAGAAAATATTGATGAACTCTGCAGATGGAAGCATATTTTTCTTGCTTTTTAAATAATGACTAATGTAGAAACATTTTGTATGACTTCATATGTATAATGGATATCATATCTTGCCATACATCAATGTGTGAGGTAGGTATTAAAGAAATGGAGAGAATTTGAAGCTGAAATCAAAAGCATATGCAAAACGGCATAGAAATTTAAACACTACAAACTTATAAAACACATAATTTAAAAGTTTATTTAAATTTCTTTTAGTATCATTTAGCTTTATAAATTTTGAATAGTTTTTAATTTTAATTAAATCAAAACCTTAGTGAACTTTTAAGCTTTCATAATCTCAGTTTTGATGACACACTGTATATTAAAGAAAAGTAGTAAAAAAAGAAGCAATACCGATAAGTAATTCTTAAATGAGATCTACATGGAAAAATATGGCAGTTTCCTTTGATTTTATCAGAATAATTCCACAAAAAATAGCTATTTGGTAGTATGCAAGGTATTCCAACATTTGGGACACTATCTAGATACTTCATTTTATTTTAACCAGAACTGATCAACCATAATTGAGATGTTGGAAAAAATCCCAGAATTTCATTATTTAAATAGTAATACATATGGGAAATATTTAGCCAAATAAAACCAAAATAATTAACTCTATATTTCAGAAAGAAGGCAAAAGCTAGGGAATATAATCTTTATAAACATATAGAAAGTAAATAAGGAGAAACATGTGACTTTGGTCAAGCCACAATCCCAGTTTTGGGGTCTTGGTTTTCTCATCTGTAAAATAAGTTCTTGCATCGATCATTTCCAAGGTTCTTTGATATGTCTATCATAATTGAAATGGCACTGAAGAAGATATATTTGTAGATAAATTTTATTATTCTCAGCATTTCAGCAAAATTGGATTACTTTTCATCTCAGTTATGAGGTCTTCCTACCTCCCTTGAAAATAAACTTGGGGTATATGGATGTTCAGGGAGGAATAGGACCTCTGGCTTGGGGGTTTTATGAACCATTTTCAAAGCTGTTCATACACTTTGCTGTCCACCTGTCACCCATTTCTGACCCTCCAAGAAGCTATAGCATGCATAGTGGCCATACTCTAGGAAAACTACCTCTGCAGATGGACTAAACCAGTTTGAGTGTAACCAATAGGTCTCAACCTATTGATTAGTTAAAGGATGCCTCCCCCAAGCAGGTGAAGGTTTCCCCTAGTGGAATGGGTGGAGAGGAACAAATTGTTCCAGTAGCTGTGAAGGCAGCTGAAGCAGGTGATGTGGAGCATTAGACATCTAAGACACCACAATCATGCCCTCAACCCAAGTCATCACCAGTCATCCTTGACTTTTGTCTTGGTGTTGGACTTTGATGACTCTGGAAGGGAAAGTGAAGCTGACAACTTCTTGCAACAACGTCTCATTTAAATCTAATTCAGATACAAGTCACTCCATGATGTCACCGGTCTTCTTTAATAACAGCAATAACAACTGAATGGAGCATTGGGCTTTTCCATCTTTCCTATAGCTGAACTCTCCTGTATGTATTGTCTCCCACTACTTTAGAATAGGAACTGTGTGCCTTTTCTATTGCACACCCCCAAGATATAGCATGGTAAGCACTGAATATTCATTCATTCCACATTCAATCTGGCTGGCACAATTTCATCTATATGGACCCCTTTTTTCACCAGTATAAATTCTAATTTTGTGCAAAATTCCCCACAAATATTCCATAGAATATTGATGCAATGAGTTGTAGGCATTTTCTGATTCTTTTATTGTTTTCTACATGGGCTATCTTACTGCCTATCAGTACTAATTCCAAGGTAAAAGAGCAGTAAGAGCTAGGGAATTAGGCTTATGGGACTTGTCCAGGATCACACAATTAGGAAGTATCTGAGGTTAGATTTGAACACAAGACCTACCATCTCTAGGCCTGGCTATCTATCCACTGAGCTACCTATCTGCCCCTGGGCTATCTATTTTTCATCATTCTACCCTACATTTCCCCCCACTGATTAGTCACTGGCTAATCTCAAGATGTGCACAACTTACTTTCTTGGAAGCTTCCAACTTACTGATAAATCTTATTAAGTAATTCATCAAATTATTACTATTCAAAGTTCTCTTATAAAACATCTATTGAACTCCTTGTAGGGGTGTTCTTTAGCACATGGAATAAAAATTTCCTACATTGAATGTCTTTTGTTTCTCATGTCTCTAAGAGGAGAATAATTGTGCAAGCTGTGTTGAACCATCTGTGTTAACTGAACTTTGTTCAATCTTCTTTCCAATTAGTGTACTGTAATTCTTAGAACCAATGCTAAAAGCAGTCATGCAGATACGTGAAATATGCAAATATTTAAGAAGTCCTAGGCAGAAATGGACCAACGTCTGGGGAGCAAGAACGGAAACTAACTGGGTAACAGGAGGAAGACTTGTGTCTTTCTAGGTTATTTTATCATGATATGTAATCTTGTCAAATAGTGAATGTTTCAGAGAACAACAGTAATGCATCATCTTCTCTGGGGAATACTTCTTTCTATTTTAAACAAATACCTGTGCTCTCAAACTACCCCCAAGTCTCTTTTAAAGCAAAGACGTCCAGTCATATTTGTTCATTCTTCATACTGTTTTTCACTGCAGAAGGAAATACTAAAATAATCATGCTTTCTCTCCTCTGAAGTTTAATTCAGTTCAACAAGCTTTTGTTAGATAATTAATGTTTTTTCAAGACACTGTTCTAGGTACTAGGGATACAAAGCCAGAAACAAAACAGTTTAGAGTGAATGTGTACAGAGCATGGGTGGTTGTTGTCTTTCATACTCAAAGAGGACCAAAAGTTAATATGAAGGCAGTGTGGCATGTGTGAGGGAGAAGCATATTAGATTTGGAGTCAGAGAAACAAAGTTCAAATTCAGGTTCTGTTACCAACTTAGCTAATATTAGACAAATTACCTAATCTCTTTGAGCCTCAATTTTCTCATCTGTAAAATGTGAAGGTTGGATGAGATGATTTCTTAAGTCTTTCAGCTTTAACTCTATGAAACTAATATACATCCTGCTCTCTTGCCTCTTAAGGAGTCAGAGGGAGAGATTAAGAAAATCCTTTTAACAATACACAGTAACTTTGAGGTGGAACATTAAGAATTTATATTTTCAGGGAGGTCTAGTATTGTGGATGGGGCACAGTGGATAAAGCACTAGGCTTGGAATCGGGAAGATTCATCTTCCTGGGTTCAAATCTGACTTCAGACACTTATCAGCTGTGTGATCCTGGGCAAGTCACTTAACCTTGTTTGCCTCAGTTTCCTCATCTGTGAAATGAGCTGGAAAAGGAAATGGCACATCACTACAGTATCTGTGCCAAGAAAACCCCACAGAGATCATGAAGAGTCAGATACAACTGAAATGAGTGAACAACAACAATATTTGGGTTGAAGATGAAAAAGGAATTATTTTCAGACATTGAGTCGAAGTTGCAGAAAAGAATCCATTACAAAGAGCGTGTATTATGTATGTGGGACAGCAAGTAGTACTGTTTATATAGAATGAAGAATATTTCCAAGTGACACATGAAACATCACCTGGTGGGTGAGGATATGAGGGATGAGTTATGAAAGATCAATCTGGAAAGCAATTGTGGAATCTGATTGTGAATGACTTTAGATGCCAAATGAAATATATTTAGTCAGAATTGGGAAGTATTTTAAGTTTTTAATTAGGGTAGTACATTGTCAGACCTGTGTTGTAGCAGTATATACCAAGCTAGCATCTTTGTGGAGGATGATTCAAAAAGAAATGTTAAAGGTAGGAAGACCAAGTAGGATGCTACTGTAATAATCAATAGAAGTAATGAGATTCTAGTAGACTTAAATTTTCAGGTTTTTTTCAATGGTCAGTATAGAATTGACCTAGGCTTCCTTATAACTAATATTGTGCTATTAATATCTTAGAGCCTTAGTTTTCTTATCTATAAAATAAGGGATGATCTTTGATCCTTCCCAGGTCTAAAATTCTAAATTTTTAAGTTAGCTATTTTAGGTTACTTGTATTCTGCAACTGTAGTCTAGAGTGAACCAAATTATCTCAAAAAGACCGTGGCCTCATTGACTATGTGCCCTAAACAGTTTAGCCAACTGGCTATAAGTCATCTTTCTTCCATTTCTTCATCACTATGTGCAGAGCATAGTAGTAGGTGCTTATGTAGATTTAGATGATATTCTTAAATATAATTTAGATGATATTGTCCCTGATTTTTGGATGTTGCATTTTAGAATAAAAGTTGGTCTGGACTCATGGTGAAGGTGTGAAAGGACAGATGGAGAGTTAGGATGCTCTATGGGTACCTTACCAGGAGAAAGTGAGGAAGGCCTCTGATATGTTGGATCAGCTCCATGGCAAGCTCATGGAAGGGCATGGACAAGAGGCTAACAGGATAGGGAGGCATGGATGGGTTGAGAACCCTATTGCTGCAGAAAATATCCAAATTGATAGCATCATAGATCCATTTACATAATTGAGCATATGAATAGATCCCTGTAGGTGGTGTGTATTTTTGCCATATTGCTGTCAAGATTTCTCTACCTTGACCTGGTTTTCTTCCACAAGCAATTTTCTCACCTTTATTCACCATAAGATTCCCCTTGATTATTACAAAACATATTCAGAAAGAAATATAACAGAGTGGAAGAATTGAAAGGGACTTCAGAGATCATGAGTGAATGAACAAATGACTCAAAAACATTTACCCCAGAGTATCTTGTTAAGCATTGAGGATATGGTCCCTGCTCTCAAGGAGCTCACATTCTAATATATATATATATATATATATATATATATATATATATATATATATATATATATATATATATATATATATATAAAGTTTTAGCTGCAGGTTGGACAGAAGGATTCAGTGTACCAGAGAGGATGGCAGCAAAAGAGTTGCTAATACACTTTCTTTAATGTCATTTCCATCATATCTATTTCTGATAATGAACCAATTCACAGTGCTGAGGACTTTGCTGGTTATAATTCCCTTTTCTTGGTCATCAGTAGTCATAGCTTTTGATCCTGTGGGTGCTATGGCACTTCTAGAGGAGGTTGAAAGGTCATACCTCCACATGTGTTGCTCTTCTTAAAGACAGAAGTGGGAGTTGAGCTGGTAGTGGATTTGGTGGTATGGGATATGTCCATTCTTGTGTCCTTTAGTCTCTGCATCCTGAAATGTTTCTACTGAAGTCTAAGGGGTAGTTGTAGTTGAAGCAGCAGTAGTGGTTTTGGGGGAGAGGGAAGGAAAGAACAAAAATCTTAAAATGTCAGAAAACAAAATGTGTGTATATGCACATGTGTGTGTGTGTGTGGGGGGGGTTTGTGTATAGCACTTTAGGGACAGATGGAAACTCAGATATGATCTCTAATTTAACATATGAAGAAATTGAGGACCAAGAAAATCAAGTGACTTGCTTGAACTTCCTTGAATCATTAAGGAAATCAATTTTGGTTAACTGAATAGAATTAAAATGTAATTAAAAGTACAAGGCATGGGTAGGACAAGCCAATATAATAAAAATGACCATCCTACCCAAACTCATCTATCTATTTAGTGCCATACCCATGGAACTTCCAAAAATTTTTTTTACTGATTTAGAAAAAACCATAACAAAGTTCATTTGGAAGAACAAAAGATCAAGGATATACAGGGAAATAATGAAAAAAATACAAAGGAAGGGGGCCTTGCAGTCCCAGATCTCAGACTATATTACAAAGCAGTGGTCATCAAAACAATTTGGTACTGGCTAAGAGACAGAAAGGAGGATCAGTGGAATAGACTGGGGGCAAGCAACCTCAGCAAGACAGTATATGACAAACCCAAAGATCCCAGCTTTTGGGACAAAAATCCACTATTTCATAAAAACTGCTGGGAAAATTGGAGGACAGTGTGGGAAAGATTAGGCTTAGATCAACACCTCACACCCTACACCAAGATAAATTCAAAATGGGTGAATGACTTGAACATAAAGAAGGAAACTATAAGAAAATTAGGTGAACACAGAACAGCATACATGTCAGACCTTTGGGAAGGGAAAGACTTCAAAACCAAGCAAGAATTAGAAAGAGTTACAAAATGCAAAATAAATAATCTGGATTACATCAAATTAAAAAGTTTTTGTACAAACAAAACCAATGTAACCAAAATCAGAAGGGTAGCAACAAATTGGGAAACAATCTTCATAAAAACCTCTGACAAAGGTTTAATTACTCAAATTTATAAAGAACTAAATCAATTGTACAAAAAAATCAAGCCATTCTCCAATTGACAAATGGGCAAGGGACATGAACAGGCAGTTCGCAGCCAAAGAAATCAAAACTACTAATAAGCACATGAAAAAGTGCTCTACATCTCTTATAATCAGAGAGATGCAAATCAAAACAACTCTGAGGTATCACCTCACACCAAGCAGACTGGCCAGCATGATAGCAAAGGAAAGTAATGAATGCTGGAGGGGATGTGGCAAAGTAGGGACATTAATTCATTGCTGGTGGAGTTGTGAATTGATCCAACCATTCTGGAGGGCAATTTGGAACTATGCCCAAAGGGCGATAAAAGAATGTCTGCCCTTTGATCCAGCCATAGCACTGCTGGGTTTGTACCCCAAAGAGATAATGGACAAAAAGACTTGTACAAAAATATTCATAGCTGCGCTCTTTGTGGTGGCCAAAAATTGGAAAACGAGGGGATGCCCTTCAATTGGGGAATGGCTGAACAAATTGTGGTATATGTTGGTGATGGAGTACTATTGTGCTAAAAGGAATAATAAAGTGGAGGAATTCCATGGAGACTGGAACAACCTCCAGGAAGTGATGCAGAGCGAAAGGAGCAGAACCAGGAAAACATTGTACACAGAGACTGATACATTGTGGTACAATCGAAGGTGATGGACGTCTCCATTAGTATCAGTGCAATGTCCCTGAACAATCTGCAGGGATCTAAAAAATACTACCCACAAGCAGAGGATAAACTGGGAGTAAAAACACCGATGAAAAGCAACTGCTTGACTACAGGGTTGGAGGAGATAAGACTGAGGAGAGACTCTAAATGAACACTCTAATGCAAATACCAACAACAGGGAAATGGGTTCGAGTCAAGAACACATGTGATAACCAGTGGAATCATGCATCGGCTATGGGAGAGGGAAAGGCGGGGGGGGGGGGGGGGGGAGGAGGGGAGGAAAAGAAAATGATCTTTGTTCCCAGTGAATAATGTATGAAAACGACCAAATAAAATAATGTTTAAAAATTAAAAAAAAAAGTACAAGGAATACCTTGGTGGGCAAGGGAGGGAAAGAGATAATAGAAAAATACTCTTTTGTAAATTTAAGAAAAAAATTTAAATGTACTCTAGAATTTTGCCAAGAATTTCAGTTCAGCCTGAAGATCCTATGATTTTTGTCTTCTCTGTTACAAACTAGGGCAATATTTGACTACCTCTCTTTTCCTATAAATTTTCAAAACATTTCCAACTATAGTTGAGTTTGGCTTGACATCTTAAATTCATTGAAGGCAGTTAAGGTGTTCTCTTAGCTTTCCCCACTTATTTTGGATTCCCATTCCCTGTTTATTTTTTCATCATTCTAAATCCAGTCTCCCCATTGCTAGAACTATGGCTTTTGTCTAGTACTCTTTTATTTTCCAGGGGTCACTCACAATCATAACTCATCCATAGGAATCTTTTTTGAAAAGTTCCTTTAGTACACTTGGATTAATTTATGCATTTCTGATGGCTTGGATTCACAAAGAGCATCTAGATATACCCCTTCACTTATATTGGTTCCTGTTAACCAATTTTGTTCTTACATTTCCCAGCCTGAAGTTCATTCTCTTAGCTAACATTTTTTGTATATGGTGTTCTCCTCTCTCTGATTTCAGCTTAAAGCCTCTTATAATCAAATTAGCAGGTCTTAAGACAAATTCATTTCAACTCTGGTTTAGAAAATTCTTTCTTTTGTTTTAAATTATAGTTCAGAAATTCTTATTCAGTTTCTCTTGACTAGCTGTTCCCCTCCCAAATGCACCTCTTTTCCCCAACAACACTACCTTCTATTTGCAGCAGTAATCAAAAGACTGCACAATCTTCCCTTTTTTGCCCAGAATTTCATTATCCCTAACAAGGTTTCTTGAATTTTTCCTGATGCTATTGGTTTCCCCATCCTTTGAATCTCCAAGAGTATGCATTGGTCATCATATCTGACAAATAGGAGTGGCTCTCTTTACTATTCTGTGTATATACTTGAGAAAGACAGCAGAATTCTCAATTCTTCATGTCTGATCTATATATGACTGTCTTGGTCCAACAGAAGGAAATTTAAAAGACATTAAGCCAAGAAGTGAATTTGGAGCCACAGATTTGTCTTAATTTGAAATTTTAGATGTGAAAAAGAAATTTTACAGAGTCATTTATAAAAATACATATCAAAGTCTTGTCATCCACTAGGTTTGCTATTTTCTCCAGTAAGTATAACAAATGTTATCCTTCCCCATTTGTCCTCTGGATTACCTCTGTACTGATCTCCTAATTACTTCTTGTCTGCCTTGTTCTGCTTTAGGCTTATACCTTCCCTCAACTAGGCCCAAGTTAGCCCTCTGATATTTTAGTTTCTCTTCTTAAAACTCAATTATGTCTTGATCTCATCATTCACCTTCGCCTGTGAGCTACTGTTATTTCATTATGTCTAGTCTTAGCCTATAAGCGGCTTATGCCAGAAGCTTTCCAATAAACCAAGAGCTAAGGGAGCAATAGTCTTTTCCTTTTTCCTCTTCATTCCTTTCTGGGTTCTTCCATCTTCCTTTTCCCTTATTTTTTTCTATACCCATTCCAATGCCACTGAACTCTTTTATACAGGTTGTGATAACACAGATTCAGGGAGTAAGAGATAATTTCTATATTTTCATTATCTTTGTTAGGTCTCTGAGATTCATCTTGTTGGGGTCAGACATATTTTCTCTGAGCTATTATTACTGTGGCCATTGTCTTAGCTCAACCTGGACAGTTACTTAAAATTTTTTTTTATTAAAAATTTTTTTTCTGAAAAAATTATTTGATTAGTCAATTTAGAACATTTCCCCTTGGTTACAAGAATCATAATCTTTCCCTCCCCTTCCTACACCCATTCACGTAGCTGACATGAAATTCCTCTGGGTCCTTGATCAAAATCTATTTCCATGTTGTTGATGTTTACACTAGGGTAATCATTTAGAGTATACATCCCCAATCATATCCCCATCAACCCATGTAATCAAGCAATAATTTTTCTTCAGTGTTTTTACTCCCACAGTTTTTCCTCTAAATCTGGATAGGTTACTTTTTCATAAATCCCTCCAAGTTGTTCTGGATCATTGAATTGCCACTGATGGAGAAGTCCATTACATTTGATTGTAGCACAGTATATCAGTCTCTGTATATAATGTTCTCCTGGTTCTGCTCCTGTCACTCTGCATCAATTCCTGGAGATCATTCAGTTCACATGGAATTACTCAAGTTCATTATCCTTTTTGGCTCAATAGTATTCCGTCACCAACATATACCACAGTTTATTTAGCCATTCCCTAATTGAAGGGCATCCCCTCATTTTCCAATTTTTTGCCATCACAAAGAGCACTGGATATTCTTGTACAAGTCTTTTTCCTTATTATTTCTTTGGGGTACAAACCCAACAGTGCAATGGTTGGATCAAAAGGCAGACAGTTTTTTAGCACCATTTGGGCAGAGTTCCAAATTGCCTTCCAGAATGATGGGGTCAATTCACAACTCCACCATCAATTCATTAATGTCTCACTTTTGCTACATCCCCTCCAACATTTATTACTTTCCTTTGCTGTCATGTTAGCCAATCTTCTAGGTGTGAGGTGATAACTCAGAGTTGTTTTGATTTGCATCTCTCTATTTATATAAGATATTTAGAATACTTTTTCATGGGCTTATTAATACTTTTGATTTCTTTGTCTCAAAGTTGCTTATTCGTGTCCCTTGCCCATTTACCAATTGCGGAATGGCTTGATTTTTTGTACAATTGATTTAGCTCCTTATCAATTTGAGTAATTAGACCTTTGTCGAAAGTTTTTGTTATGAAGATTGTTCCCAATTTGTTGTTTCCCTTCTAATTTTGATTGCATTGGTTTTGTTTGTACAAAATCCTTTTAATTTAATGTAATAAAAATTATTTATTTTGCATTTTGTAATTTTTTTCTAACTCTTGCTTGGTCTTAAAATTTTTCCTTTCCCAATGATCTGATGAGTATAGTATTTTGTGTTCACCTAATTTACTTATAGTTTCCTTCTTTATATTCAAGTCATTCACCCATTCTGTGTTTATCTTGGTGTAGGGTAAGAGATGTTGATCCAAACTCAATCTCTCTGACACTGTCTTCCAATTTTCC
Organism: Monodelphis domestica; assembly: GCF_027887165.1. Taxonomy (NCBI): domain Eukaryota; kingdom Metazoa; phylum Chordata; class Mammalia; order Didelphimorphia; family Didelphidae; genus Monodelphis; species Monodelphis domestica. The sequence goes on along the minus strand of NC_077231.1, from coordinate 193,488,184 downwards.
CAGCAGTTTTTATAAAATAATGGATTTTTATCCCCAAAGCTGGGATCTTTGAGTTTATCATAGACTGCCTTGCTGAGGTTACTTACCCTGAATCTATTCCACTGATGCTACTTTCTGTCTCTTAGCCAATACCTTATTGTTTTGATGACCCCTACTTTATAGTATAGTTTGAGATTTGGTACTGCTAGGCCCCCTTCTTCACTTTTTTTCATTATTTCCCTGGATATCCTTGATCTTTTGTTCTTCCAAATGAAATTTGTTATGGTTTTTTCTAATTAAGTAAAAAAGTTTTTTGGTAGTTTGATGGGTATGGCACTAAAAAATAAATTAGTTTGGGTAGGATTGTCATTTTTATTATGTTAGCTCATCCTACCCATGAGCAATCAATGTTTTCCCAATTATTTAGACCTAGTTTTAATTGTGAGGAAAGTATTTTATAGTTGTGCTCATATAGTTCCCGTGTTTGTCTTGGCAGATAGATTCCTAATTATTTTATATTGTCTAGGGTGATTTTAAATGGAATTTCTCTTTCTAATTCTTGCTGCTGAGATGTGTTGGAAATATATAGAAATGGTGATGACTTATGTGGGCTTAGTTTGTATCATGCCACTTTGCTAAAGCTGTTGATTATTTCGACTAGCTTTTTAGTTGATTCTCTAGGATTCTTTAAGTAGACCATCATATCATCTGTGAAGAGTGATAGCTTGGTCTCCTCATTGCCTATATAAATACCTTCAATTTCTTTTTCTTCTCTAATTGCTATTGCTAGTGTTTCGAGTACATAATATAGGTGATACTGGATATCCTTGTTTCACTCCTGATCTTATTGGGAAGGCTTCTAGTTTATCCCCCTTCCAGATGATGTTTGCTGATGGTTTTAGATATATACTGTTTATTATTTTTAAGAAAGACCCTTCTATTCCTATACTTTCTAGTGTTTTTCAATAGGAATGAATGTTGTATTTTGTCAAAGGTTTTTTTCTGCATCCATTTAGATAATCATGTTATTTTTGTTGGTTTGCTTGTTAATATGGTTAATTTTGTGGATGGTTTTCCTAATATTGAACCATTCTTGTCTTCCTAGTATAAATCCCACCTATTCATAATGAGTAACCCTTGTGATCACTTGCTGGAGTCTTTTTGCTAGTATTCTATTTAAGATTTTTGCATCTATGTTCATTAAGGAGATTGGTCTATAGTTTTCTTTTTCTGTTTTTGACCTGCCTGGCTTTGAAATCAGTACAATATTTGTGTAATAAAAGGAATTTGGTAGAACTCCTTTGCTTATTCTGTCAAATATTTTGTATAATATTGGGGTTCATTTTTCTTTGAATGTTTGATAGAATTCACTTGTGAATTCATCTTGTCCTGAAGATTATTTTCTTAGGGAGTTCTTTGATGGCTTGTTCACTTTCTCTTTCTGATATGGGGTTATTTAGGTATTCTATTTCTTCTTCTATTAATCTAGGCAATTTATATTTTTGTAAATATTCATCCAGATCACCTAGATTACCATATTTATTGCCATATAATTGTGCATAATGGTTTTTAATGATTACTTTAATTTCCTCTTCATTAGAGATGAGGTTTCCCTTTTCATCTTTGATACTGTTAATTTGGTTTTCTTCTTTCCTTTTTAAAATTTTATTGACCAGTATTTTGTCTATTTTATTTGTTTTTTTTTCAAAGTACCAGCTTCTAGTCTTATTTATTAAATCAATAGTTCTTTGACTTTTGATCTTATTGATTTCTACTTTAATTTTTAGAATCTTTAATTTAGTTTTTGACTGAGAATTTCTTTTTTATTCTCTTTCTAGCTTTTTAATTTGTATGCCCAATTTATTGACCTCTTCCCTCCCTAATTTGATAATATATGAACTTAAGAATATAAATTTCCCCCAAAGTACTGCTTTGGCTGCATCCCATAGATTTTGAAAGGATGTTCATCATTGTCATTTTCTTTAATGAAATTATTAGTTGTTTCTATGATTTGTTCTTTAACCAGTTTTGGAGAATCATATTGTTTAATTTCCAATTAATTTTTTATTTGCCTCTCCATGTACCCTTACTAATTATTATTTTTATTGCATTGTGATCTGAAAAGGTTGCATTTATTATTTCTGCCTTTTTTGAACTTGTTTGAAATTTTTTTATGCCTTAGTACATGATCAATCTTTGTGAATATACCATGTACTGCTGAATTCCTTTTTGTCTCTATTTATTTTTCTCCACATATCTACTAACTATAATTTTTCTAGGATTTCATTCTCTTCTCTTACCTCTTTCTTTTTTATTTTTTTGGTTTGATTTATTGAGTTCTGATAGAGGACTTCCTCTATCAGAGTCTCCTACTAGTATAGTTTTTCTATCTATTTGGTCTTTGAGCTTCACTAGCTTCTCCTTTAGAAATTTGGATGCTATGCCATTTGGTGCATACATGTTGAGTACTGATATTTCCTCATTGTCTACACTGCCTTTTATCAGGATGTAATTACCTTTCCTATCTTTTTTAACTAGATCTATTTTTACTTTGGCTTTGTTAGATATCATGATTGCAACTCCTGTCTTTTTTTTTCTCAGTTGATGCCCAATAGATTTTGCTCCATCTGCTTACCTTTACCCCCCCACCCCCCACACACACGTTTTGGCATTTAATACTATGTGGTTTGTCACAGTTCCCTTTTAGTATAATTCTTCTAGCTACCCAGGTGATAATAACAATTTTTGAGAGTTACCAATATCCTCTTTTCTTGTAATGATACATATAATTTCAATTTATTGGGTCCACTAAGAAAAGTTTATTTTTTGTTTTGTTTTGTTTTTGTTTTTTCTCCCTTTCTTAATTACCTTTTGATGATTCTCTTAAGTTCTGGGTTTGGGCATCAAATTTTCTATTCTAGTCTGGTCTTTTCCTTATGAATGCTTGGAAGTCTTCTATTTTATTAAATGACCATACTTTCCCCTGTAAGAATAAAGTCAGTTTTTCTGGATGGTTGATTCTTGATTGTAGACCTAGTTCCCTTGCTTTCTGGAATATCATATTCCATACCTTTCGGTCCTTCAGTGTAGATGCAGCCAGATCCTGTGCTATCCTCACTGTAGTTCCAGGGTATCTGAATAACTTCTTCTTAGCACCTTGTAATATTTTTTCCTTGATCTGGTAGTTTTTGAATTTGGCTATAACATTCCTGGGTGTTGTCAGTTGGCAGTTAAGTACAGGAAGTGATCTGTGGATTCTTTCAATCTCCACTTTTCCCTCTTGTTCAAGAGTGTTGGGGCAGATTTCTTGAGTAATTTCCTTTAGGATGATGTCCAGGCTTTTTCTTTTGTCATGGTCTTCCAGTAGAACAATGACTCTTAAGTTGTCTCTCCTGAATGATTTTCTAATTCTAAATCTAAATCTAAATTCCAACCACCATTGGAGGCTCAGTGCTGTAAGTGGGGGAGAGGTCCTGGGACCTTCCTTCTTCCTTCCCTTTAAACCTGTGTGTTCTAGAGTTATGCTTTCTTTGGGGGGGTACCTTTTATATTGGGTCCCTAGTTCTGTCCTGTTGTTAGATTTGGTTTTCAGTCCCCTCGAAGCTTTTTTTTTTTTTTTGATCAGTGAGGCAGGGTTTATGGAGGTGTGAGCTGTTGCTGTATCTAAGCACCCATCTTGACTCTGTCTCCACTCACAGTTACTAAGGAAAAACTTTTGACAGGGATGTTTATTGTGCTAAATTCTTAGGCACCACCAAATGAGCATCTCCCAAGAAAGTCCTGGGATTGAATATAGAAACTCTTCAAATCTGATACTTCAGCTCTCTTAATGGGGTCTCTGAGATGAAGATCCATGAGATATAAAAGTTCAAATTCCACAATAATGAACTTTATGGAGCAGCACAATTTTGAAATGTGATTTTTTGTTTTTGTTCTAATGAAACTTAGCATATTCAGTTATATTTCTGGTCTGCTTTGAAACCAAGATATTGCCAGTTTCCTAAGGGTGATGAAGTTATTCAAACATAGAAAAAGGAAATAGGGAAATGCACATTATGTGTATGTCACCTCAGCTTTTTCTTCTGAATTTTGAATTTAAATGGGTGAATGAAGGATAATTACACTTCCAATTTCATCAGGGAAATTTTGTAATTTATTTAGCAATAAGCAAGTATAGACAAATCTTTGCATTTCATTACACACTAACACAACGAATTGTTATCTTCTAACTTTCCTTGGTCCTATCAGCTAGGCAAGGTAGAAAGGGGGATAGAAACAAATTCCTTCCTATTCTACTCTTTCTTACTGCCTCTAACTTAAATATTCCCTGACCCCAGTATATTGCTTCATGGCACATTCTTCCATATATTCTATTCTGGATACAACTTTAGTTATTTGTGGAAATTCAAGAATGGCTCTTTTGAATTCCTCCCCCAGCAAAGTACATGTGGCAAAGTTTTTTAAATTTTCTAGAAATTAAAATTCTTCCATGAAGGTTCAAACATACATAATATCTGATAGGCCTAGGGAATACACAAGTTCCCAAATTCATAATTATACAACTTAACAAATAACTATACTTTTATGATAGTCTCATATAGTGCCTGCAGAAGTTCCATTGGGATTCCTAATAGTGAGGTTGTCTAGAAGAAACAGAACAGTTTCCAGGGGCCATCTAAAGAAACATAAAAATGAAACCCTCACTTTGATATTCTGTATTGTCATACATCTTCTTAGGCAGCGTGGCTCTACCCAAGCTGATGTGATGGCCCCAAAACCTACAGCCACAATGCGGCATTAGAGGGTAAAAGTCATCTGGTTAGCACAGTCACTGGTTTTAGTTATGAAGCATTATTTATGTGACTTATTTAGATTTGGTCCAGCGGACAACTGACCCTTATAGCAAAGAAAATTTTAATACAAAAAAGGCTAAATTTAGATTCAAATCACTTGTAAGAAATATGAAATTTGTATTTCTTATTACGCATGAAGTATTACTTTGGCCTCATTCAATATCAAATCTTGAGAATTATTGGAGGAATTAAAGTAGTACATTATTTCAGAATATGACTTACCTTAGGAGCAAGCAAATTAAGGGGCCATGAAAATATTGTGTTAGGAGAGACTTACTTTCCCTAATTATTAATATTAATAATAGCAGATAGAATCTCAATTGCCCTTTTTATTGTTTTCAGTTGCATCAGACTCTTCATGACCTCACTTGAGGTTTTCTTGTCAAAGATACTGAAATGGTTTGCCATTTTCTTCTCCGACTCATTTTACATATGAGGAAACTGAGGCAATCAGGGTTAAGTGATTTGCCCAGGATTACACAACTAGTGTAATCTGTCGGATTTGAACTCAGGATGAGGAATCTTCCTGACTTTAGATCCTGAACCCTATGCATTGTGCCACCTAGTACTTAAAGGCTTGAAAAGGGCTTTTCAAATATTATTTCATTTCATACTAGCAGTAACCCTGGGAGTAAGTGCTATTATTATCTTATTTTATAGGTTGAGGAGATTTGAGTGATAGAGACATTAAAAGACTTTGCCCAGGGTCACAGAGCTAGTAAGTGTCTGGGGTCAGAACTCCAGACACCCTGACACCAAATCCACAACTATATGCCTTTAGTTGCCTATTGTCCCAAAATTCTGGCATTGGGCCAGAAGTCCCTGCCATCAATTATTTCTTGGGGTTATAGGATAGAGAAAGGTTTTTAAATAAAGATTCTATAAAGGGAAATAACAGTATAGAGTAATTTTTTTTGTCAGCACCTCTATTCAAATGATTTCATTAATTTGACAGGACAGAAGTCAAGGATCCCTGCATAAAAGGTAAGTCAATTTTTCTTGGGAAAGCTGGGTGGAGAGGAACCCTCCTACTATAGCAGAAAGCATTCAAGGACAGCAGAGACATGAGAATATGGGATATTTGATGGAAACAGGGAAAGTACAGAAAGAGAACAGAGAGAGACAAAGACAGAGACAGAGAGAACAGGGAGGCAAAAGGCAAAGTGGAAGTAGCCTACTGCAAAATTTTGGCATGGCAGGACCTATTCAGAAGCAGGATTTTTCTCCTTACTTTCCCAAGAAGGACACTGAATCTCTGCCCACCCTGGTGCTCTACATTCATATTTTAAAACTTTAAAAGTCTAGGGATCATTTCTTCTGAAAGTCCTGGAGCTCTAGGAAATATTCTGAATATTTGCTGTGAAGCGAACATATCATCTGACTGGGTACAAAGCTTTTAGTCTTTTAAGAAGGAGTGATATATATCTTCATTATTCTAAAGTAATAATATGATCTGGGAAAAACAATTAACAAATTTATTCATTTAAGTTACTGATGTCAATCTAATTTGTTAACTTTTCAACAAAGCTCTTGGTTTCTATGTCCGGGTTAGTTCTAAAATTCTATGGTTCTTTGCATCTGTCTTCTTTAAAAGAGTCAGTACCAATCATTAAATGACAGTGTTTAAACTTTCATAAGTATTCATCCAGCATTCATTCAACCATCATTTATTAAGGACTACTACATATCCTTATGTAAATTTCACTTCCACAATAGATTCAGCCACACCTAATGGGCTGTCTTTCTCATTATTAAATCACAAGCTAAGGACCTATATTCATCTCTCAAAAGTAATATGCAAACATGGAGAAGATCTGAGAAAGGTACATATTCCCTTTATGCAAAGAAAAGCTGCTTATCTGTTTGGAAAATGGCCATCATGCTGAATTTGTGCTATCTCCGTCATTTCCATAGCAACAAACTCTGATGTAACAAACAGGAATGAGTTGCAGAAATAAAAAATAGCTCAGAGAAATGGTAATGGGAATTCAGAAAGTTACTGGCAAACTAAGTAAATTGCCTTTGTATAAATGTTCTCTATTCTACCTTTGTCAACAAGAAATCCCTTTTTGAAACTTGCTCATTATTGCAGCTCTTAGGTTTAAAAAATTTACTCAGGCTTTTGTTCTCCTTAGAAGTTAGTCATTGCAGAGAAGCATTTTAAAGAAAAAAGACACCTCAGGGTTCTTATAATTCTTGGCACCATTTAATGATGCATGCAAACCATACCCAGCTGTGTTTTTGTCAGCAGATGTGCAACTTGGAATTCTTGACATGTTTGGGTCCTTAGAAAGAGGGGTCTGGAGGTGAGGATAAGCTATTATTGTACTAGCCACTTAAAGAAAATATAATAGCCTGTTTCCCTATACTCCAGAAGATGGGTTTATTAGGGCTCAGCAAATTTGTTTACCCAGGTCTCTCTCCTAGTACTAAAGCTTCCAAAGTGTGGATCCTTGCAGGGAAGAACATAGCAAGCATTTTCCCATAACAAATTGTAAAATCTTAGAATTGGAAGGCACTCTGTGTGTGTGTGTGTGTGTGTGTGTGTGTGTGTGTGTGTATTTTAAATTTAAACTCAATGGTTAACCGAATAGATCATCCAACCCCTGCTTGAGAACTCTTTGTTGTTGAGAATGCATTATCTGCAAATGTATTTCATTCTATTTTTCCATAGCTTAAATTAGGAGAAATTTCCCTTTATGTTGAGATAAAACTTGCCTGTCTGCTACATCAATTCATATCTTTTAGTTCTACTACTCTGGAGTAGTTCTCTCTACTCTTGAGTCAAGTAAAATTATTCAAATTTATTTTCTGGGTGCCAATACTTCAAATTCTTGAAATTGACTGGGCAGTCTATGTAATCTTCTTCAGTACTGGACCAATCATGTCATTGCTCTGTCGAGTGTCTTCAGTGGCTTTCCTTGGCCTCTAAGAAAAATCCCTTAAATATCTAGAGCCCAAATGCAATCAGGTTCTCAATATCTTTACAGACTTATTTCCTCACTTCCTCTTCAGAAATCCTACAGTCCGGCCAAACTGGTTGACTTTTCTGAGTTTGACATCCCTTTTCCTATTTGTGTCTTTCCAGGCTACTCATTCTACTGGCTATGCAGCCCCCTCTTCAGTTCTGCCTCTTACCTTCCTTTAAACTCTGGTCAAATGCCACCTCCTAAGGGAAGTCCTCCTGATGGTCTCAGATGTTACTGCTCACTCACTCCTCACATTATCTTGTATTCACCTAACTTATATGCTAGGAAAAGTATGTCCTTTCAGATCAGGGTTTTTCCATTTCTATCTCCGTCTCTCTTTTTCTTTGTGCTAAGTGGACTCAAAAGACTTCTTGAATTGTATTGAATTACTTACAGCTGACATGATCTTACCAAGGCAGAATCATTACCTTTTTCATATTGGGCACGACTTCTATTTATGCAGTCTAAGACTAAATTAGCTTTTTTATTTTTTAGACTATTGCATCAGACTGCTGACTCATATTGAATTTGTAGATTGATTAAATGTTTAGGTCTTTATAGGACCTAAACAGGGCTTGTCTAGATACTGGACTTGTAGCCTAAGGTTGAAATAGCATTTTTTTTGACTGCTGCATAAGACTGCTGACTCATATTGAACTTGTAGATTAATTAAATGTTTAGATCTTTTTTCACATATGCTGTTATCTAACCATGTCTTCTCTTTCTTTTTTTGCAAAACAAATTTAGGATCAAATGAGTTAACAAATATAAAACACTTTGTTTTAAAACAATATATAAAGGCTATTATTATTATTACTATCTCTTTATCATATTTTAAAAATACGATATCAATGCTATTATCATTATTATTACTGTAATTATCAGGATACTAGGTTTATCTGATTAAATTTGTGTTATTAGATTTAATCCAATGTCCTGTCTGTTGATATTTTCAAGATCTTGATTATCATCTAATCTGTCCCTCTTTATTTCCTGCTATATAAAATTTTAATAAGCATATTATTTATGTCTTTATCCAAGTCACTGATAAAAAAAAAGTTTAATGGACAAGTATCAAGGACAGAGCCCTGTCTGAGTACCTAGACTCTTCTCTCAAGTTTTATTCATATCACCACTCTGAGTATATAAAGACCTATCACCCAATTGGTCATAGGGGGATGGATTTTCCAGTTAGAGCAACATTCAAAGATCTTCTACTAAATCATGAAAGAATTTCAATCTGTTTCTGTGGAAGGAGTAGCCACTCCAATAAAATCAAAAATTGTCAAAATATTTACAGAGAACATTGAATAAGTCCCTTCATTTCTTTATGCCTGAGTCAGCTACAAAATCAGAATGTATCACAAATGTCCTCTAAGGTTGTTGAGACCTCTAACATTCTGTGACTTGGAAGTCTGGCAAAGTTTTCTAGAATGTCCTCCTGGTTTAATGTGAAATTCATCACTTGCTTTCTTTTTTACATCCTAAACTGTAAACCCCAAGTTGTTTACTTGACATTATGTTCCACAACTGCCATTGTTCATTATGCAAAGATGGAAGAGGAATACATATTCTCATCTCTTTCTTTGGCACCAAACTCAATCATTATGAGTACATGATGATCAATTTTTATTGTCCTGGTGGTTGTTCTTTCAAATCCATAGATTTTTAATGCCAAAAAAGTCTATTCTTTGAGACAAATGGATGAAAAGCAGTAAGGGGTAGTAGAAAGAGTACTAAACTTAGAATCCTGAGAACTAAGTTTGATTCCCTTTTTTGATACTTAGCAGAAATGTGGCTATGGACAAAGCCTTTAAATTTCTTTCGCCTCAGTTTCCCTAGCTGTAAAGTAATATTAAAAGTACTCAGACTGCCTATCGGAAAAGGTTTTTGTAATGAAAGCCCTTTACAAACTATTAAGTAGTATATTAAGGGGAGCTGTTAGTATTTATTTTGTGACAGGTACTATAATTCAGTACTTGAATTATAGTGAAGGCACCAAGCTACCCATAGATATGGTCATGGGATAGGGAAAAAGGGATCCAATTTTCAAATGCAGGAGAGCACAGTTTTCAAACTTTGCCTAGGGTACACAAATGGCCAAGTCGGCCTCTGTATTCTTTTTTGTTATATGAACTTTAATCTGTAAAAACTTCTGAATGCAGACACATGGAGGACTGACTGTTCTTTTGTTATTTTTTGGAAAGCTTTTACTGCTACCCGATTCAGAGAAAGGAAATAGAAAAGTAATACTGCCAGGTTCTGAAAAATGGTCACTTTCTTCTAGTAATTAGAAAAAAATAATTCAGTGGACTTAAATCCCTGTTTCAGGCTCTATAAGAGCAGATATTCTTGCAAGCTTTCTAGCAGCAAATTAGAGATGCTGAGAGATCACAGGATTAAGGGTGGAAAGAAAATTTTTTTATCTCATAGCCCCACTCAAAGTTTATTTTTCAATTAGTTAACTTTTAACAAACATTTATTATTTCTCTTACTGCCCTTCTAATTAAACAATTAAAAAAATAAAATGCTCACAACAAATATTCAAGTCCAGAAAAATAAATTTCCACATTGGCCATAACTAAAAATATCTGTCTCATTCTTTGTTTTAAGTCCATCAATTTTCTGGAAGGAAGTGAGTGGCCTGTTTTACTTGTAGTCATCTGGATTCATGGTTTATCAATTCACTTAATAAAGTTTTAAAATCTTTCCAAATTGATTTTTTCTGTAATATTGTCATTGAAGAAATTATTCTCCTAGTTCACCCTGCATCAGTTCTTACAGGTCTTGCCAGTTTCCTCTAAAGCTCTCCATTTTGTCATTTCTTGTGCCACAATAAAATTTCATTACATGCACATATGATATTTGGTTTATCCACTGGGGAACAGAGCTCTTCATTTCCAGTTTTTGCCTACTATGAAAAGAATCACTATAAATATTTTTGTACATATAGGCATTTTCCTTCTTTGATCTCTTAGAGCTAAAGTCCTAATACTGGTTTAGCTGAGTTAATATTTGTATACTTGTAGTGATTTGTTGGGTATAGCTCTAAATTTTTTTTCTTACAATAGTTAGACCAATTCATAACACACATGTAATAATAACAGTACACAAACTTGCCTTTTTTCCCACATCCCCTTTAAAAATTGTCTTTTGTCATCTTTGCTAATCTGATGCTAATGCTCTTGGTCTGCAAATGAGAAAAATGAAGTTATGTGCCTTGCCAAGGTTCTACAAGTAGGAAGTAATAGAACCAGAATGTAAACTCCAGTCCTATTTAGTCAAAATCAAGGGCACCTGCCATTGTACCACAATTCTAACTCAGGGAATTTTCAGATTCTTAGAGGTCTTCACATCCACTCCAGGAAGTCCTGCCAGAGCTCTTCTCTTCTGGGCATTTCCACTGGCTGTCTATGCCCCATGCCTGGAATGCTCTCCCAGTTCATCTCTGCCCCCTGGCTTCTCCAACTTCCATCAAAATCCTAGCCAAAGCTCAGTCTTCTCCTGTGAGAAGCTGTTCCTGAACCCCTTTACTGCTTTCCTCTTTTCCATAGTGACTACCTCCTCTTTATCTTGCATATATTTTGTTATCCTGCATATATTTTTTGTACATAGTTGGTAAGTTGTCTCTTCCATTAAATTTTTGGGATTCTTGAGAGAAGAGATTATTTTTTCACTTTTTTTTGTTTTTCTTTTTAAAAATGAAGTTAGAAAATGCTAGACCAGAGGTGATGTCAAATCTTTGCTCTTCACCTTAATACTTGAATAAACTAGAAGAAGTTATTTAAATTCTCTGAACATTGGTTCTCATTTTTAAAAAATGAGGTCATTGGACTAGAGGGCCTCTAAATTTCTTTCCATCTTTAAGTCAGTGAACTCCAATTTCTCTCTCTGTTTTGTCCAGGATCAAATATAAAATGCTATTTGGGCTTCAAAAGCCTTCACAACCCTTCCTATCTTTCCATCCCCTCTGCCTATTTTGTGACCCAGCTACATCAGTCTATTTGCTATTTCCCTCACATTATTCCTCATCTCCCACCTCTGTGCAATGTTTTTCCTCCTCACTTCTGTCCTCTTGGCATCCCTGGCTTCCTTAAAGACTCAGCTCAAATCCTACTTTCTTCAGAAGGTCTTTCCCAGACCCTATCAGCCTACTTATCCTGCTAGTGCTTTCTTTCTCACAATTAGAATAATATAAAAATTGCTAGCATTTTCTTATAAGTCTAAGGTTTGCAAAGTATTTTTAAAATGTTATATCATTTGATCATCATCACAACAACTTTAGGAGGTAACCTCATTTTATAGTCAAGGGAACTGAAGTACAGAAGGTTAATTGACTTGCTCAGGGTCATGCAGCTAGTAGGTGCCTGAAGCAGGATTCAGACTCAGGTCTTCATTATACCAAGTCCAGAGCTCTGTGCCCTTCACCACCTAAATGCCTTCCACTTACTCTGAATGTACTCAACCTTCCTTCCACTTCCCCAACTCCTCATGGAGCTATTTTATTCTTCCCATCAAGGCTTTACTCATCATCATGTATAACTCAGGTTATTCCTGCCAATGCAGGAATATTATTATTATTAATATTATGTATGCTTCATATGATATAAAAGTGTATTAAACTATATCATATATATGTATATATGATATCAAATATACAGTTTCCCTCCTTCCCTTTCTCCTTCCTTCCCTGCCTTCTTTCTTCCCTTTTTTCCTTCCTCCCTTTCTCTCTCTCTTTCTTCCTTCCTCCATGCCTCCTTCCTTTTCTTTCCCTTCCTCTCTTTTTCCTCCCTTCCCTCTCTCCCTCCCTCCCTCTTTTCCTTCCTTCCTTCCTTCCTTCCTTCCTTCCTTCCTTCCTTCCTTCCTTCCTTCCTTCCTTCCTTCCTTCCTTCCTTCCTGAATAATATTGGATTTTCTAGTTTTTGTGCTTGACAGTGTCCCTTATTCTGGTTTGATTTCCTTTGCTAGAGCACAGGGAATAGAAGGACAAAATTACATTTCAAATTGTTCATTGATGTCTTGAGCACTGAATCCTTCTCCCACTCCCTCCCAGTAGAGAAAAGAGAGTCAAACAAAGAAATTAGGCTTAAAAATAACCACATCCTTCTCAGTCTACTTTAATGCCATTATTTCTTAATTCACATGGAAAAGGTAAACTGAAAACTCTTGAGAAGGGAACTGATTCTTATCCTCTGCCAAATTTATAAGACAGAAATCTTTTTTTAACTTGTAAACAAATGGCAAAAGAAAAGATCATAATATAAAGTTTTGCATGTTAATGTTCATTTGTTAGTGACACGAGATAAGACATCTCATGACCTATTCATATCATTTTTTCATTCTCCCTTGATCACATAATCACTAGACTGCCCATTCAAACTGGCATTTGGGAATCATTTCCTTCCATTTCCCCTGTAGAAACTAGACAATTTTCCAGCCCCTAGAAAGACCAAATTGGCCCTTCTGTGCATCACAGAAGCAGTGATAAGAATATTAATTGTGTCTCCTTTCCTTTCTCCCCTGCGGGATCATAGTACACAGAACAGGCTGAGGGTGTCACTTTCCTATTTCCACACACACACAGAATTATGCCATTCACACACTTGTTTCTGAGATATAGGAGCTCGGCTTCCCCCTCCCCAACCATCATGCTTCAGTCCTTCTCAAGGGGGGTTGTAGACTATGGAAATATGCTTTCTGTCCTTCCCAATAATTGCCTTGAAATGTAATTTCATTCTCTGGGTTTGAGTTGTGACAAGGGATTTAAACTATTCCTTTGGAGTCATAGCATGATATTTTATAAGGGGGCCAAGAGGAGAATGTGGGAACATTGGTCTTCTCTTATTCCTAGGCAACATGAGTGATATTGAAGTTGTGGCCTGGGAGATAATCCTGTTTTGTTTTGCAAAACTGCCTGAGGATGGAGTAAGGAAGGACAAGAGTAAAGATGTGATCCTACATTTTGAGACGGGTTCCAGAAACCTATTAGAGAAGAACTATAAAACAGCCCATTTAGTTCCTTAAAAAAAGGAAGGTTGAGTAACCTCTCTCTAGAGGGTATCCAATTATTTTCCCATTTATCTGGGAATAAACTATATGTGTATGAACATGAATACGCAATCCAGTCCCTAGGAGTAAACAAAATGGCCAGTTTCTCTTTCACAGACTTTTGCAAACAGAAACTTTGAAAGTCAAAGGGTAGTGAAATAATTTTATACCTAAGTTCCCAGGTAAGTGCCTGGCCCTGTATTCTTGGGGGCAATTCTACTTTGCAGAAGTAGAAACTTAGTTTTTGGAGGGTAATTATTTATTCAACATTTACTAAGCATCTACTATACACCATAGTGTGCAGGGTGTTCAAGGAAGACTAGTACCTCCAGTGTGAGGGCTTGCTGAGCCCTTTTCAGAGTTGCTTTCTTTTTTGAGGTCCATTTATTCCCCATCTCTCCCATCAGTGACTCCAAGAAGCTATAGTATGTAAGAAAACCATCTAAGTAGGTGGGTTAAATCAGGAGAAGGGTAACTGAAAGTTTTTAAACCTGTTTGTGAGTTAGAGGGGTGTTTGCTGCCTGGCAGAAAGAGTGTGATGAGTATAGTTTGTTCCAATGGCCATGAAGGTGGTGGAAGCCGGTACTGTGGAGCACTTAGAGCTTAGTTGGATATTGAAAAAGTTAAGGGCATCCTATGCATCCCAACCCAATATCAGTCATCTTGACTTTTGTCTTGCCATTAGACTTGGAGGTCTCTAACAGAGAGAGAGAGAGAGAGAGAGAGAGAGAGAGAGAGAGAGAGAGAGAGAGAGAGAGAGAGAGAGAGAGAGAGAGAGAGAGACAGAGAGAGAGACAGAGAGAGAGACAGAGAGAGAGACAGAGACAGAGAGAGACAGAGACAGAGACAGAGACAGAGACAGAGATGCTGGTGACTTTGTGCAACTCTGTCTCAATTAAATCCAGTTTATATGTGAGTCCAAAGATATCATCACTGATCTCTTCAAGTACAAAGGACAGATAATAATCTAACCAACTATGCACCAGGCACTGGGGATGCAAAGAAAGGCACACTGTTGCTCCCTTTCACAAGGAGCTCATAGTCTAATGGGGGAGAGGACATGAATCATTACAAGGTATATAAACAATAAAATGGAGAATGCTAATCATTAAGGAACAAGTTTAGGCAAATTATCATCTCTAGGAATCTAGGCAGCTGGTGCCAGAGTGGTACCTGCTACAGCTAAGTCAGAAATGGAGAGTAAGAAGTGTAAAGTTTGGTTTTTCCTGATATGGAGATTCCATAGAGGGATTCATAGATCATTTAGACTTAGGGAGGAGTCATCTGAGCCTAGTAGGCAGCCTCAGGGTAGGCAAGTTCCAGACAGTCATTAACTCATCAGTCACTGAGTGGAGCAGCTGAAAGAGTGAACTGGTAGAGCCTGGTACCCTGAAGATAGTAAGATAACTAGAGGCAAGGTCTCCAGCTTGGGTGGCTCCTCTTTAGAGAATTAATAGAAACATTGGGATAATAATCTTAGGAGGTTAGAGGGAGAACAATTGCAATCCCACTGACCTTTTGTCTGAAGTATTCAGCTATGGTAGCACTATGTGTGGGTGTGGGTGTTTGCTTTCAACATACACTTGACTTTCATTAAGAGCTTTTCTTGTGTGCAGGTCTCTTAAACTTTCAAAAATAAATCCTAAATCTCAAAAACTAAAAAAGGTTTTGTTTGTTGGCAGAATGGGCTTAAAAGGGCATTTAGAGCTGATCTAATTCAAATCCCTTTAACAGATGAAGTGAGTTATTTATATAGAAGAAAGGAGACTGGATGGGGGAAAGAGCCAACCCATGTCCCCTACATCATCCCCACTCTCTATTGTAGAGAAGAGGGAAGGTCTCTTCTATTAACCAGTGGAGGAGGGGAGGCAACTAAGGGAACACTCAAGGTTTACTATGTCATATTAAAATTCAAAGTCTTTATAACCTAACCACTACATGGTGTAAAAAATAGACTCGAATACAGGACTACAATCCCCACAAGCCTTTGCTCCACTTCCCCAAAATGCTTTGTAATCTCACGGGAATTCTGAGGTGGGCCGAGATTGAGGAAGGATTTAAGCTGGTGGCAAAGGTTTTTGGATCTCTTTTAGACTTCCGTTTTGGAGCAGAGGCATCTCTTCCATGATGTGAGGTTATTTTGTCTAGGCCTCTGGCCTAGGCACATGTTTCTTACTTGTATATTCTTTAATCCTTAATCCTTAATAAACCTCTAAAAAATATAATACTCCTTGCAGAGAGAAACTAATTTCTACCTGCCTCAGTCTCCCCATATTCCTAAATTTTAACTGTTACAATGGCCAGAAATAAGAAGGGCAGGTCTGAGTATGAGCTATTGCAGATGTGAGGAGCGTGTGATACATTCATATAAACAAAAAAAGACATGGAACAAAGGAAAGCCATGTGAAAAAGTAGAGTACATGATGGGACAAGATTTGCTTCAAAGCATCTCCTTTCTGCCCTGTCCAAGCAGCTGAAGTCCTTGTCATTAATCACTGTTTCAGGCACAGAAGGCAGATGTTTCCCTGTTATCTAGGAGGGGAAGCCCATTAATTTGCTATTAGCAATTGGCACCTAAACACCTAGTAGTTGGTCAATTTCCTAGCAGAGAGCCCGAAGGAATAAGGACAATGGCCTGCTACTTTGAAGCAAGGAGAAAAGATGAAAGCCCTACCATTGTCAGGGTGCTACCCTTGACCACCCAGAGATGCTCAGGAGACTGGGAGAACAAAGATGTAAAAAAGGGAAAGGGCTGGTTACTGATACAGGGATGGAAGGATGCTGAAAAAATATCTTCCCCAACTCACAATTTAGTCTGGGATTTGCCCTACTAAAAGAACTGAGAGAAATTTCCATTTGGACTAACTTGGACCCGACTACTTTATCTGCAAAGATAAACATGCTCTGTAGTGTATTTGTAGATATCCTGTGGTTTAGCTTGGGAGATGCTGGGAAAACATGCAAGAAAAGCAGTCTTAGCTCACCTATGCAGTGCTCATCAGGAAATTCCTCTCTGTGACCCTAAAGCTGTGAGCAGCATGTAGCTCCCTGTATCCTGCTACCCAGTTTAGACCATCCTTCATCAGCTTCGCATCGGGGGTGGACATAACAATAACAGTTGGATCCCAGCTGAGAGAAATGGTGAGTATCAATGTACAGTATTTATATCCCAAAGTGCCCATTGCCATAATATCATTGCATTTGGAGAAATGTTTTATTTTCTTTTCCTGTGGATTTATGGACTCATTGCACTTTAGAAATGGTAAACTGTCTACAAATGCACATTTCGCCTTGCATTATCTCAGTGGATAGAAGTTACTAACATCTTGGGTACCCATGACAATGGTGAAAGTGAGAATTCTTTACTCCTCAGTTACAAAGAGCTAAAGTCACAAGTTTCTCATTTGTACTGCATTGATGGAGAATGAGGTGAGGAGAGGAAGTGGCCCATTTGAGTGGATTTTAAAATAACTTAAACATCTTTCTAAATGGCAGTTGAATTGTTTTCATTCATTAGTTCATTCATTCACTCATGCAACAAACATTTGTTAAATGCTTTCCTCATGTAAGTGCTGTGGGAATGTAAAGATGAACAAGTCAGCAGGAATTGCCCTTAAGGAACTCACAGTATGTTACAGACACTTCCCAAACAATATCTTTAATGATTTCCACAGCACATGTTATTAAGTGAACACATTTACAGAAGGTAGATGGTTTCACCAAAATAGAACTTTGTGAAAGGGGGGTGGGAAGAGCTCCTTAGCCAGGGGGATTAGAAGCAGAGCCTGAGTTGATCTCAGTCTAATAAGAGTCAGTGGGTTTTGCAAAGTAATGCTGAGATCTGGTCTAACAGACAAGACATTACTTTAACAAGGTTATTCTGGGGGTATTCCTCCACACTAGCCTTCCTTCTCTGAGGCAGCAAACAGAGTCAAGAAGATTAGAGTTCAAGTCTGCTTCTAGACACTAGTTAACCCAGTTTTTGCCTTCATTTCTTCAACTGTAAAATATTAAATTAATTTGGTTGGACTGAATATTTAATTGGTGATTGCCGGGGATTTAATTTCTAAATCCCAAAATGAATTACTCAAGTAAATGGAATTTATGGTAGTTTAATTTACAATAGAGGGAAGATATTAAAGAAGAGAGAGAGAAGGGGAGAGAGAAAGAGAGATAGAGCTCTGGCTTCCTCTGAACCAGTTAGAAATTCTAAGGCACCAATCAGGGGAAAGGAGTCTCAAGACAAAGGGCCTTTTTTTGGAGGTTCATACCTCCAGAAAGGGCAAGGTAGGAAGTCAGCCTTTATACTCACCATGGTGACCATCTAAAAGGAAAGCAGTCTGAGGTTTCCTTCAGGAGCTCCTCCAGGGGTCCAGTTGCACAGCCAAGTGTTTTCACTCCAAGTCTGAGTGTCTGTCTTCCCTCCAGCTCTGAGTGTCTGTCTTCCCTCCATCTCTGAGTGACTGTCTTCACTCCAAGTCTGACTGACTGATGATTTCAGTCCAAGCCCAAGTGACTGAAGAATCACTGTGTATCTCTATTTCCACTATTTAAAGACCTTTTTCTCTTATGTCACCTCCCCTAAATTTTTATGTCTACCAATCACAGCAGGTGCTCCTCTCTAGGACTGCCCATTCTTTCACACGTGGGTCACAGACTTCCCATTCAATGTATGAAATGGGTGTTCATACCTTTTTTGGTTAGTTCACACCTTTTTGTGGTTGGTTCATACCTTTTTGTGTTTAAAATGGGTAGATATATGTTAAATACTGGGTTTACACTTTGGGGATTAAAATCTAAAAATAGGGGATTACAATTTAATCTTCACAATAAAGGAAGAGTTAAGTACCTTTATCGTTACAATCAGAAGAAAGTCAAATCCAATCTCCACAAAAATGAGAATTACCATAGTACCTACCTCATAGAATTATTTTGAGAATCAAATGAGATAATATTTATAAAATGTTTATCACAGTGCCCGGCGCATAGTTAGAATATTTTAACCATTATATTATTTTCATCACAATTCAGGATAAGTTTTATGAACATCAAATATTGTACTGTGCTGCAGTAGAGTGATGATTTCTAGATATGTGTAGGGCTATCAGTTGTTAGACAGGGTAAAATCGTGCAGAGAGTGCTATGAGTAAGAGCTCCAATCAAATCCCACCTCTAACACTTCATAGTGGCTGCTCTGAGCCTCAGCTTCCTTTTGTGCAAACCACTGAATGATACTCATAGTACTTTACTTAAAGAGTTATTGCAGGGACAGTAGGTGGCTCAGTGGATAGAGAGCAAGGCTTAGAGTCTAGGTTAAAATTTGACCTCAGATACTTCCTAACTGTGTGACCCTGGGCAAGTCATTTAACCCCTGTTGACTACCCCTTACTGCTCTTTAGCCTTAGAACCAAGACTTACCTCTAGGACAGAAGATTAAGGGTTTTTTAAGAGTTTAAAAGTTTAAAGTTTAAAAGAGTTAAAAGGCTCAAATAGTATTTTGCAAACATTAATGCTTGTTATAAATATTAGCTATTATTAAATGTTCCAGAATGGAGGGGTATCTATGGCCTGCTGGTTTTTAATTTTCTATTCTCCTTGTCATCTGACACTTCTTGATATTACAAATCTGTCTTCCTGTAGCCTCCCCCCACTCCACTGTAGTATGTTGTTTTTAATTTATTTATAACCAATCTTGTTAAATCAGTAACATTATTTTACAACCATTATAAGACAACGGGTTCCTGATAAAGGCTGAGAATAGCTCCATTTTTCTTCCAAGCCATAAAGTTCATGCATGGACTTTGTAATAGCTATTTCTCCCATTACTCAGAGGTCATTTTCACTTTTTTCTGGATATTTAGCATGGTTATGATTTCTAGATGTTTATCTATTATATACAGAAAAATGCGGATATTTCTGTCCTCTGTTTCTTGAATCCTTTTATTAGTTTTGCTTAACCATTGAGCTGTTGAGTTCCGTTGGTTATCATGATTTATTAATGCCAACAAAGTTGTGTATTCCATTTCTCTGTAGGCCAGTTAGATTCTCATTAACCAGCCGTCTTTGGTCCCATGTTGCTGGCAAAAAGGTAGAAAGACTGAGAAAGGGAGCATGGAGGGGCCAGTGCAAATCCCTGAAGACTATCATACAAACAACTCACCTGTCTTAACATGACATGACAGCACGTTCCATTGTTCTGAAGAGAGGAAGTTGGGTAGCTATTTGGCCATAAAATCAGGATGCTCTTTGCAGCACTCTCTGATACTTTCTAGCTGGGTGACCATAAGCAAGTTCCGTAAGTTTCTGAATCTCAGGCAATTTTCTGACGGCAGTGTTATAGGAGGACCACAAATGTAGCGTTACTCCTCTTGTGTCGCCTTTAGATTTCTAGTTTTTGTTTTGTAGCAGATGCACTCTTCTTAAACATTTTCTGCCCTGGAATACTATGGAAAGAGTCTCCTTTTCTAATTTCCAAGGAAACTTAGCCTGAGGAAAGTGCACAAGGTGGATGGAGGATTGGTGAAAGTTGGAAGTAAAACAGAGACTGTAAAACTTCAGAGCCTCCCTCTTCATGTAAAGCAGTGTTTTTCAGACTACTTCTCCCAGAATCCTATAATTCCCAAAGGCAAGTTTCATTAAATTAGAAAATCACTCCATTATCTCTAGGTTATTCCCTGTATAACATTCATGTTTGGGCTCTCTGCAGACAAAAAATAAGGTCAAGGCATCCCAGAGTTTCTAAGCTTGCAAACTGCCTATGGAACCTAATGTCTGATGTCCTTTGCACGAGATGGTTTGTGAAGGCTGAGATGTAAAGAAGCAACTCTCTGGCTCAGACCTCATTAAAAATAATAATATTTCCAAAGTGTTCTCCATAGATTATCTCATTCAGATCTTCTGTGTGTTGTCCAGCAGGTAATACAAGTTTAATAAATGCTTGTTGATGGATGGCGACAGGGGTTTGAGACAAGTATTGTCATTCTTATCTTAGTAACGAGGACGGCGAAATCAGAAGGAATTGTTGCTTGTCTTCAGGTTAGTGTCAGAAGCAAGGTTTGAACTTTTAAAAAGTCAAGAACTATACTATATATAAACATATATACATATATATGTATGTATATGTGTAAGAATTTATTTGCACTTTAAAACACTGTCCTGAGACTTCACTTGACTCTGAAAGAGGAAACCCTGCTGAAGATCTCTTGATAATATATTGATGTGAATAAATCTCATTATGATGACTAGTCTGGCTTTTTAGTTTTGTTTTCTGGCCCTTTGTTTTTGTCTGATGCCACCACGGATGCCATATTGTCTGTGCAATTCCTCATTGGTAACATACATCTCTCTATGGTCTCCTGAGTGATATTCAACATCAATTATTTGGAGGTTCCGGTAGTCTAAGACGAGAAGAAAGAAAAAAAACACTAGAAGAATTTTATTTTTAATTTTTTTCAGGAAGAAATTTGCTCCATCTTTGAATTTTTTTGAAGAAAGAAAAAAAAAGATAAGTTTATTTATTATTCTTACATCTCTTCCCTTACCTGACTTAGAGTACTTATCCCCATGAGTTCAGTTTTCACTTTATTTTTCTTTGTTCTTGGCCTCTCTAGGCAGAAACTACTAATAGCCACATTATTTATATCCAATTGTTATGATTCTTGTATTAAGACCAAATAACTAAGAGATTTACCCTTACTCTTATTATTATGAATCTTTAATACTAAGTCAATTGGGGCAACTAAGTGGCTTGATGGATTATGAGCCAGTCCTAGAGACAGAAGGTCCTGGGCTCAAATCTCAAATCTGGCCTCACATACTTCCTAGCTGTCTGAATTTTGGCAAGACACTTAACCCCCTTTGCTTAATTACTAAATTCTCTTCTGCCTTGGAACCAATATACAATATTGACTCTGTAAGAGTTAAGGATGGTTTGACTAAATTTATGAGTTAAAAAGTTGTTGTGGTCTCCATTTATAAAAATTAAAAATTAAACTATGAGTTTATTAGCAGCTTTAGTAGCTTTATTACAGCAGGGTAAAGATAGTAAAGAGGGAAATGCAGGAAGGAGGTAGAAAATGTTGCCTAGTAAATACCCTATAATTGCCGATCTGAAGAAATCCAGCTCAATTCTGACAAAGGCTCTGTTGGGTCCCAATCTCCAGCGAGGAGTCACAGTAGTCTCTTCAGCAAGATTCTTACCAGCGCAGAATCAGTCTCCAATGCAGAAGTGTAAGGCAGAAGAATCCCTCCAATGTAGAAGACCCTCAAACACAGAGACACCAGTGCAGAAGTCCTCCCTCAGCAAGAGCCACCAAGACAGCAAAATGAATCAGAATGCTCTCAGCTGGCTTTTTTATAAGCAGTTTTCTCCACATCACTTCCTGTCTCTCTGGTTTCTCCTTCCTTTCACTGTGGGCTGCTTTATCACATTTCAGGAACCCATCACCTTTCAATTTGTCTAGCACTGCTA
Source organism: Monodelphis domestica (assembly GCF_027887165.1). NCBI lineage: Eukaryota > Metazoa > Chordata > Mammalia > Didelphimorphia > Didelphidae > Monodelphis > Monodelphis domestica. Next base: position 193,465,865 of record NC_077231.1, on the reverse strand, counting down.
GGTGGGGGGCAGTGCTTGTGGCCCTTTAGGGTGGGAACTTTCTTAGTGACTTACTAAGTGTTAAGTCAGGATACTTTAAGTTCTTGATTGAGTAACTTAAAATAGACAAAGGGAATAAAAATTCACTTTCACAACTCTAAGACAGAAGATGAGTTTTTTAAAAAATCAGTCAACCAGCATTTATTAAGTACCTACTAGGTACCAGGATCTGTACTCTATGTTTAGGATATGATTACAAAGAGTTTAAAAAAACCCTACTTTCAATGAACTTGTATTCTAATGGAAGAGACAATTATATACACACACATATACATTTCATAAATATAAAGTTAATAAATTCTAATACATACAAAATAATTTGGGAGGGAGAGAACTAGCAATTTGGGTCATCAGGAAAGGCTTTGTGCAAAAGATGGTATCTGAATTGCATCTCAAAGGAAGAGAGAACCTCTACGAGGCACAGGTAGCAAGGGTGTTCATTCTGGAGGTGGACAGTCCAAAAGCATTGAGATGTCTATCGAGTGATATGCTTGAGAAACATAGAAGGACAATTTTATTGTATGGCAAAATGTGGAAGGAACAGTAATATCCAATTAAGTTGGAAAGTTAAGTTAGGGCCAGGCTGTATAGGACCTTCAAAGCTGAACAGGATAATTTATATTGGATCATAGAGAAAAGAGAAAATCACTAGAGGTAATTGAGTAGGGGAGCCAAGTTGTTGGATGTATGTCTTGGCAAGAAAAAGAAAATTACTTTGGCAGCAGTATGTAGATTGGACTAGAATGGAGAGAGGCATGACCAATAGAGACTAATTAGAGGTATTGGCTTAGGTATGAGGGGAAGAGGGCTTGAGATGAGTGCTATCTGTGAGTGGAAAGAAGGCATCCAGTGGCAGAAATGTGGTGAAGGTGATGATATCAAGAACTGGCAACTGATTAAATAATGAGGAGTCAAAGACAATGACAAGACTTAGAAGGGTGAATGGTTCAAGAGGAAAGAGTGAATTTAGCTTTAATCATGTTGAGTTTACTGTCTCCAGGACATTCAACTTGATATGTACAATAGGACATTGGTGACTTGGGAATGAATCTAAGGGGAGAAACTGATGTTAGATACTGTAGAAAGGAGTTTGCAAAATGCAAGAAGAAGATGCAAGATCAAAATTCCATTTAGAACTCCAAGGACCTGGGACTGGGCAGGAAGAGACAGTAACTGGAAAAGCAGTTAACTGTAGCTACTGGACTTCTTAGGACATAAGCTGTGTCCTGATTTCTGCTTTCAAGATACTGTGATGGTGGCAGGTTTGGGTATTCCTTGGGTGGACCAAGGAAAAGTCATTCAGTTCCCTCTCGGTGGCTTTCTTGAGGTACCTGCCTGCTTCCTGCTGTTCACATTACAAAGAGAAACTGGATTTATTTTAGAGGTGCTGACACATTTCTCAGCAAACTACTTTTTACAATACAGAAGTCTGGAAGTCAACTCCATGGAGATGCAAGATTTGAACCTAGGTCTTCCTGACTCTGGAACCAACTCTTTATTTCTTACATACTTTATTGGAATGAGCTCTAGACTCAGTCCCCTTCGTCTCTAGAGATACCAAACCTCTGACTTTAATATTACATTTGCCCCCAACCTATTCCCAGGCTTATGATTATGGTACAATTGAGAAATGCATACAGGCAATCAGATCCTGATGCTCAAATTCCTTAGACTATAAACAAGATCAATTGACACTGAAATTTTCCTGTGAGTTTTTATGTTTTTGATAATTGCCCTGGACAGAAGCAGTTGGTACATTTGCACAGAAATATGCTTTTTATTTTCCTCTTTATTTTCAGTGGGAACAGATTCAAAGGGAGACAGTTATTCAAAGCCCTGGTGACTCTTTGCATCCTGGGAAAAGTTCAGTTTAGTTGTCCCCAAAGCTGTGGCTCCCTACTTGCCTTTTCTGTTCACTGCAGTGTCACTGATGTTTATGCTTTGCAGGAAGAATGGGAAGGCTTTTAATTCAGGAAGATAAATCACTGCCTGCTTCCTGTCCTACGGGACGACAAGAACAATTACTAAGCAGCTGGTGGATTCCATTTATGGTTTTCCTTTAGGAATATTCACTTTATGGCCACTAACAGTAAATATCAAGAAAGCAATCTTAAGCTGACCCTACTAAAATCTCCACCCTCTCATTCTCCCCTCATAGCACAGATTCCTTTGAAACAAACTACACTTGCTTTAATAAATCAGAAATCTATTATTTCATCAATGTGAATACTGACTCTACCCCCTTTAGATTGAAATCTTTTTACAGCTGGGTAGATGGCCTTTGAAAGACACAATGACTGAAAAATCCATTTCTCCCACCCCTATGTATGGCCTGGCCATTTTGGTGATAAATCTATGAGCTGATTAAGGTTAGCCCTTGGATAACAGACATGCTTCCATCATTCCAACTTGGTGTGCCTTGTCAAAAGCTGTTTTCTGCTAGTATAGTCTTTGACAAAGCAGGATCACCATCATATCATGATAAGACATTGGAGGAAGATTTTTGCAGAAGAAAGCAAAACAAGCAGACCAAGTACTTTTTATTCACTCTTACAGTTGATATGAAATTTATACTACAACATTCAGTCATTTATTCAATGAAGTAGCAAATTTTACTTTTTTAATGTCCCACTCCAAGGGAATATCACAAAATCAACTTTTTGTTATTCACTTGTTTCAGTGGTGTCTGACTCTTTGTGACCTTGTTTGGTACTTTCTTGGCAAAGATATTAGAATGGTTTTCAATGTCCTTTTCTGGTTCATTTACAGATGAGGAAACTGAGACCAACAGGGTTAAGTGATTTACCCAAGGTCGCTCAGCCAATAAATGTCTGAGGTCAGATTTGAACTCATAATGATGAGTCTTCCTGAATCCAGTACTGGTACTCTATCCACTGATCAACCTATCACAGATAATTGCTTTTCCAGACGTCACTACAATGTTTCCTTGCTGATTATCTTCACCTTCTCTCTCCTTCTCAACTCCTTTTAATTCATTTTATGAATGTAAGCTCCTTAAAGGCAGGACCTTTCTTTTTGTCTGCACTTACATCCCCAATGCTTGCTTAGTGCAGTGCCTGGTATGCAATAAATTCTTAACAAAATGGTGGTTGCCTTGCCTTGATTTTGCACAATTCATCTTTACCCTTTTCACTATTCACTGACTCATCAGGGTTAAGGAAATGATAGAGGCAAAGAGAAATCTGACCAAGTAGGAGTTGAAGCTAAAACAGGTATTGTTTATGATGTATATGATTAGTAACTAATACGGGCTAGTCATGAAGCAAGAGCAAAGGATAACAGATGGATGGCTTGGGTATGGCACTGGTATTCATTCAATATTAAATCACCCAGGGGAAAGCCCCGAGCACACTGAAAAAATCATCTAAATTTAGGAAGGATGTGGACAAGAATCAAAAAAAGAATGGAAGAATATAGATGGGCTGCAGGCAGGTGTGACTGGGTTGGATCTGAAGTCAGAAGATCAAGATTCTAAGTGCAATTGTGTTACTCATAATTTATATGACCCTGGAAAGGACAATGTCACTTCTCTGAACTATAGTTTCTTTATCTCTAAATTTATGGGGTTGGAATTGATGAGTTATTAAAAACCTTCTAAATATACCCAATGATTGAATCATTAAAAAAAAATCCTTACCTTTTGACTAGGCAATATAGTTAAGTGATTTGCGCAGGGTCACACATCTAGGAAGTGTTTGAGGACAGATTTGAACCCAGGACCTCCTGAGTCCAGGTCTGGTTTTTTATCCACTGAACCACCTAGAGCTCTGGTCAAAATATCATTTTTTACTTTGTAATTCTTGTTTTTTTGGGGGAGAGGTTATATGACACATGTATAATCTGTGTAAAATTATTGGTCATCTTGAGCAAAGGCAAGAAAAGCAAGGGGGTAGAGAGTTTAGGACCCCAACTTTTTAAAAACAAATTTTTTTGTTTTACAGGTAATGGAGAAAAAAACTAAATACAATTTAATTGTATTTTTAAAAATCTGCATTGGTAGAAAAGTACTATACTAATGAGATTATAAATCTTTGAAGGATGGAGGAGAGGGGAAGGGAAAAACTCTTTAAAATATTATTTCATTTTCACAAATACCTCTAGGAGGTAAGGGAATATTATGATCCCCATTTTATAGTTAAGAAAACTGAGGCAAGTAGAGATTAAGTCACTGGTTCATAGCCACACAATTGTAAGTATCCAAGGCCAGATCTGAACTCAGATCTTTCTGACTTTAGGTCCATTTATCTATTCCCTGCCCTATCCAGCTGCTCCTATATAACTATATATAAATATATACATATTTTCTCTCCCTCTCCCTATCCCTCCCTCTCTCTTTCTCTTCCTTTATTTTTCCTTCTCCTTTTCCCTCTCTCTCTCTCTTCTTTCTCTTTCTCTCTTTCTATCTCTACCTATCTTTGTCCATTTCTGCCTTTCTGTCTGTCTTTGTCTCCCTCTCTCCACCCCTCTCTATTCCTCTCTCTCTCTCTCTCTCTCTCTCTCTCTCTATATATATATATATATATATATATATATATACACACATATATATCAGTTTATATGTACATATATACATATATATATAGAGAGAAGTATAGCTATATATATAAATATATGCAGCTGGTACAGTTAAGTGTCACAATGAATAGTGTATTTTACAGAGAGGTATATATATATATATATATATATATATATAATTAAATGCAGAAGACTTTCAAGTGTTAGAGTATCAGGGAAGGACAAAACCACTTGTAGCAAAGTCAATGAAGTCTTCCTAGAAGTGCCTTTGGAGCTCTGCCTTGAAAAAAGAGAACATTTCGCTTGGTGGGTATATTTTGATAGATGGATGGAAGAGAGAGCAGCATGTATTTTCTGTGGATAAATTCTGGACAAAGGTATGGAGATGGGAAAGAATAAAATGTGTGTGTGTGTGTGTGTGTGTGTGTGTGTGTGTGTGTGTGTGTGTGTGTGTGTGTGTGTGTGTGTTGGGGGAAGGCACCGTGATGCTGAATAGTTCACTTTTATTGGAACTTACCATATGCAAGAGAAAGACTCAGGTGGGCCATACTAAGAGCCAGATTATGGAGGATCTTGGATAGGAGCCTAAGGTGATGGAACTTTTTATTTAGTGGACAATCATATTTATTTATATAGTACTTAAAAATTTCAAATTGCTTTAGACATATTTTCTCATCTCGTAGTAACTCTGTGAGAAAGCTAGTAGAGCAGTGGATAGAGCATTGAGCCTGGAGTCAGGAAGACCAGAGTTGAAATTTAGTCTTAGACACTTACTAGCTGTGTGATCCTAGGCAAGTCATTTAGCTTCTGTTTACCTCAGTTTCCAAATCTGTAAAAAAGGGAAAAGAATAAGCTTTCCCTCCCAGTGTTGTTGTGAATATCAAATAAATGATATTTGTAAAGTGCCTGGCACATGGTAGGCACTTAATAAATGCTTGTTTTCTTCTTTTCTTTCCTGTGAGATAAGTACTATTATAATAAAGTCCATTTTGCAGATGGTGAAACTGAGTCTTATTGAGGATAATTCATTTGTTTAAATTCACATCTGCCTAACGCAGGATTTGAACCAGGTATTAGTGACATTGAGTCCAGAACTCTATGCACTTGTAAAAACTTCTGAGGAGGGATGATATGATATCTGCTCCAAGACAAACTATGTAATATATTATGCAGAGTAGATTACTCTCTCATGTCTTTCTGTGGATGGATACTTAACCAGAAAATAGAGCTGACCTCTCTTGCAAGAATTGAGCGCATTGACTCAGAACTGTTTTTTAGTTTGCAATGTCTGGAACAGAAAGAAAGTCACAGAGAACTCCATGGTGTGGTACTAGTGTTTTAGATAAATGCGAATGAATTCTCCTTGCCTCTTAAAGTAAGCAAGTAAATCAAGTCAGTGTACATGTGTCAGTTATGGAGGAAAGAGCAAGCCAATGGGCCAGGAGAAAACTCATCTCCTTGGCATGGGTGGGAAGCTGTAGTTTACATCTCCTGGTAATACAAAATTTGATTTTCTATGATGCCGAAACAGATGTCCTTGGGTGCTCCCAAGTAGCATGAAAAGCACAGACCTAAAAGAATCTTAGCTTCTACAAATATGAAAAAAATATGGAAACTGGTATTTATGGAGAACTTGTTACTATATGAGGGAATCTGATCCCTAAGGTATGTGATTAATTTGGCACTTTTTCTTGCCTTGCTAAGAAAGGGAAGCATTTGAAAATAAGATCATTTCAATGAAAATGGAAAAAAAATAAAACCACAGTTCTCTGAATGAAAGTTTTTCTCCAACAAGTCACACAGCCTTAAAGAGGCAACATGGTTTATTTAGTGGAAAGATAATTGGATTAGGAGTCAAAGGATTTCAATCTTAGTTTTGCTACTCTCTAGCTGTGTAGCTTTACATAAGTTACTTTACTTCTCTGAACTTCACTTTACTCACCTCTAAAATGAAGCTAGTGGACTAGATGGTTGTCAAAGTCCCTTCCAGTTCTATAAGTTGTTATATTGATTTCTGTGATATTAATGAAGGTAGGATCATTGCTAACCTTTTCTGTTAGGTTAGCTTAACCAAGCCTATTGTTCAGACTATATATGTAGTTGGATGATGAACCCAGAAAGCTAGTCTATCCCTACATTTACTTTGGACAATCATTGAAACTGGATGATGAGCTTCATCTGGAACTCAATGTGGGGAAGTTAGGCTTGATTGCCTTTGGGAAATTGTGTAGTATTTCTATGACCCAAAGTTTTTTCCTGGAAGAGACCCATCTTTTTTTAAATTTTAGCAACAATCCTCTAGCAATATGATGTGGCAGAGAATCATGGAAAACTTTAGCTTCCAAAGAATTCAAATTGAAGATAATAGAGGGGCATATTGTGGGTGTGAAGAGACTCCAATGCTCATATTCTCAATGACTGATGAAGTGTTACACAAAAGAGAGAGCATAAAAGGTTCCATCAGAGAAATTTATGATTGGAAAAATGGATGCTTTGGTTGTAAGCAGCAAAAGCAAGGGATGATGGGCAGCTAGCCTGCATTTGCCATTGATATCCATGCCACCTCAAGAGAGCTAATGAACATACATCACCATGGTGGATGGCCCCATGTAGAGAATTTACAGAGTGTCAGGAACAAGCATGACACAGGTTGAAAAGGAAAAGGTGAATTGTGATCTGCATTGTTGGAGAGACTATCCAGATCCATGGTTTCCATATCTATTGAAATTACAATTGATCAAAGATTGCAGTATCATAGGATGATGAACTTAGAGGTTTTAAAAAGCATCTCAGAGCCCAGTCCTTTCATTTTATAGTGAAGGAAACTAAAACCTGGAGACATTAAGTGATCTGAATAAGGTCACAGTAGGAGTAAAACATCACATGTGGAATTTAAGCCCAAGTCCTTTAACTCCAGAGCTGGAAGGCAGGACCATCAGATTTCAGTGAAGGTGAATATTTAATGCTTCCCTTGGGGGAAAATCAATATTCTGTTGGTCCTCAAAGGAAATATAGCACATTCAAACAGCTTTGGAATTTAGCTTTTTTACATGGTTAAAGGTAAGCATTATTTGTAGGTATGGGATTAGGTTTTGATTGCAGGAGGAAGACCCCACCTCTGGAGACCCGAATGGCTCTTAACCTCTATGGAGTCTTAGGAAGAGAACATAATATTCTTTTAAAAAAGCTGCATACTTGGGAATTATTAGGAGATGAATATGATAAGTGAATCACATTCTCTCATCCTCTTTGCTGCAATCCAAATTTGGATATGTTAATTGGGTAAACATGGACTGATTTTATTAGCCTGAGAAAAGGACATTGTCTCCTATAACTGGAATCCATGGCCTCTGCTCTGCCAGTATCCAGTACCTTGCAAAGCTATTTGTCAGATAGCCCAGGTTAGCTGAGGGTTCTGCATGGCTGAATCTGGTAAACATCTGGAAATCCAGGTGCCTGCCATTTAAAACGTCTGGCCCAGAAGTATTCCTTCATCACATTAGCCTGTCACGTTATTATTTTGCTTAATGATACTGTCATTATCACGTTCACTTGAGTGACAAAATGCCAGATTCATGCTCATCAATTTTCTGCTTTTTCCTTCCAAATCAGAGGGTTTTTTATCCATTGAATTAGTGCAGTTAGCTAATGCAGCACAGAGAATGGTGTTTTAGCTGTGGTATTCAGAAATGACATGTCATCTTGGGCCATTCCTGTAATTCACATATTCAACTTAGCTGTGCCACCAAGATATAGCCACTTAAACTGGAATCATCCTAATGCAATTATACATATCATGATAAATATTTAAATGTGAAAATTTTAAGGATAAAATGACTAGAAAAAGTAAATTTACTTTAGAATGGAAGGTTAAAATAATAATTCATAGGCTATCAACTCACTGTCTATTAGCCTGTATAAAGCTCAATTCAATTTACTAATATCTCAATTCAATGTTTAAAATTAGTTCTCCATCTGCTTCAAGTGGTATTTTGACCACATGCAAATACTTCTACTAATGAACCTCATGGAAATCACATGATAAACTGGGTTGTTGGTTGAAAAACTTCTCTAATTATTAAGCAGATGGTTTGTGAAGACTTAGTCAAAAACAAATGGAGCTTAAAGCTATCACAGCTTTATGAGATCATATTTACTCCAAACTCATATTATCTCCCACTGCTTTTCCATTCTCCACTTCTTTGGATAGGCATGTTGCAAACATCAGTGGACAACACATAATTTCTCTTGTACACGAAACCTCCAAAATGATAATAATATACATTATTATAGGGTTTTTAAAAAGGATTACAAAGGATTTTTCTTACAGCACTCATTAGTAGATGTAGATTAAAGAAAGTTGTACTATCCCTATATTACAGAAGAGGAAATTAAGACTTTAGAGAAGTATTGTGACTTGCCCAAGGACACAGAGAAAGAAAATGGGCAGAGCCAAG